>NC_138590.1:3558968-4839571 GCF_964289735.1 Phaethon aethereus | reverse complement strand
GGTCACACAACCCACAATGGTAGGAAATGTACGCCTTACCTCTTCTAGAAATCCCTGCAAAATAAAACCCAGGGAGAATTCCACTTCTAATACCAGACACCAGAACTGAGATAGATAGAAGAAAACACAAACCCCTTTTTCAAAGGGAAAGGTAAAGCACCCTTGTTATTCCTGTATCCCTTAGAAGAAGTTAATCCTTTTATATGGCTGTTTACCTGCTGCTACAATCATCACAACTACTCTGTGTTGTTATGAAAAGAAATTGTGGAATTGCTGATCCTGGAAAACAGCATGGAGTGTTGCCTTGTCCAGCAGGTGACGATTGCTCGGTTTGATCTGCACTCCTTTAAAGCCCTATGCCCTTGTTTCCATTAAAATTGTGCAATCTGCTTCTCATTACAGCGGGTCGAATCTCAAGCTGGAACTTAGCTTTTGTCTTCCGTCGTTAAAAGGCAAGCATTTTTTTAAAGAGGAGAACACTATGCTATCACAATGAATTCCAGGGATTTTGTCAAGGAACTTTTATGGTTAGAATAAACAAATTGAAGAATTCTTCCAGAACTAGTGAAGTTCCTAAAATGTGGGTAAGAGAATGTAGCAACAATGAACATAACATCTTGTTTCATAGATTCACCAAGAACACTTAACTTGAAAAAGCTCAGGAGAAATGTGCTTGTAGTGGGCACATGGAGTTCCCTGAGGAGTCTCCCCTCCAGGGATGTATATCCATGTCCAACCTTCCTGCCTGGGAACAGTGCATGGTGCAGAGAATAGGGTACCCAGAGCAAAATCACAGCTCTGACGCCCTGCCAACCGAGAAAAATGAGCAAACACTTTGATTTTCTCAATCACTTACCTTTTTCTCCTATCTCAAGAGCCAATGACAAAGGCAAAGGTGACACTAAAGCCACCAACACTTCTGAAGTCTCTACATAAAAGCATTAACACTACAGAGTATTTGCCTGGATGCTTGAGGAACACAGCCCCACAAAATCTGTCATCACAGACAGAAGCCTCTGAGAAAGGAAAGCACTCAACTACCTGGTAACGCATCTTGAAGGCTTAATTTCAGTTCTTTCAGCCAAAATGTAGTCAATGTTTTGGATAAATTGAATTGGTTTCAAAGCATACTGAATTCAAATTAATACCAACTTCTAACTGTTGAAGCTTAAAAAAAATCAGTTTGCATAGCTTGCAGAAAAAAATATCATTGTGGCTTGTAGTTTCTTACTTCTTCTACTCCCAGTAAAGTATCCTCTCCGAAAAGTTTTGCCATCTCTGTTACTGAAGTGCATTTCTAGAATCATAAGAACACTTGCGCTTGGTTTATTTACACTCCAGCTAGAGGAGGCTCTGCATAGTGGAATGAATAAGCTGCCGAAATGGTCCTGAGGAAGCTTTTAGATCACACCTATTTATATTTGGACCTGAGGTATTTGGGGATAGACGACTCAACTCTTTTCACATGCACCACACATGGGCCCCTTCATTAACAGTTGTTTTTTGCTCAAAGTAGTATTATTTCACAAATGACAAAATGCTTTTCCCGGCAAAGCAATCAGGTTGGGAGCTGCTGCTCCCTCGATAGTAAACTTTTGAAGCAGTAACGTGTTCCCTAGAAGGGAACCCTAGAGGGGTTTCACGTGAGAAACAAACCCAAAAGAGCACAGACCTGGAGACATGTGCCAGGTCCTGTTCAGGCATTAGCAAACACAGCGTCCTGCCCTGGACAGTGATGATCATTGCCAAAGACATTACCTAAAATGGGAGAGCCAGACGATCGCATGGGAGGAGACAAAACGTCAAGAAACACATGAAGCTCCTCTACTTAATATACATGGAATTGTATGGAGAAGAAAAGTATCTTCTTTCAACTCTTCCCACATAAGAAGCCGACAGATTGTAAAATGAGCTTTGATTCCTTCCTTCCCACCCCTTCTGCCCACTGCTAACTAGCTCCTTGGTTAGAGCATCTGCTCCTGGCAGGAAAGCCCGATGGGGTGCTGACGTGGAGGTGGCGACGAGTGAGTTGCCAGATAGCTGGGCATGCCAGCTCTGAGCCGGGATGGGCACTGCTGTATTCCCCCGGCATGGCTGCTCAGGTTTTCCATGTAATGCCCCACTGCTTGTCAAAATTGGTTGTGCTGGTTATGAATTTGAGTCTGCCAGACACAAGTTTGAAAAAAAAAGAGGAGGGAAGGAAATCCAGCAGCAAGTGGTCATTCCTTGCCCAGATTACCAAATTCATTTTGATTACCTAATATACACACACTGGCATACATGGTACTTAAGGGGGGGACGTAATAAAAAAATTGGAGCTTCTGGTGAACTAGATGGAGTTCAACACAGCACTCATCTGCCACTGCTCAATACTTAAATTTTACAAGGCGAAAGAAGTTAGGGAAAGAAACAGCTCACCTTTGTCTCAGCTCTGAGGTGCAGGCTATGTTCTGCAACGTCCCATGTCTTCTGAAGTGATTCTGAAATCTATCCACCCACCAGCTCTTCCCAGGGGCACCAGCCAACAGCACTTTTTTTTGACTCGGAGTGACTGTCAGTTCAGCAGCACGTAAAGAGAACAGACTTACCAGGACATTTTCAGCTACTTAAATAAAAAAAACTAGATGGCCCACTCTATGTCTTACCAACCCGCCTCCAAAATGGCTGAGACTTAAGCATGAATGGGCAATCCATTCTAGAAACTACACTTTGACACTTGGCAAATAAAACTTTTTGTATAAAATAATTTACAAGAATCACTTCTATGCCAGCGTGTCCCTCCGCCACATAGACTGGACCTGAAGGCGTAAAGTTGTTCCAAAATCCATTCTAAACTGTTCCTTTCCCAAGCCCGAGGCAGCGTGCACTGCGTGCCTCCGGCGCTGATGCAGCAGAGGTTGCGTGCAGACGCTAACCCTTCGGATGGCAGAACCGCCACCGCACCGTGGTTTGGGCTTGGTACGCAGGGAAACGGCGTCACAGATGAAACCTCCTCACGACATTGCAGCGTGCCACCATCCCTTGTTAAGCAGGTGATGTAACATACAGACTGACGGACAGCGAAGTCTTTCCCTTTGGCGTTCGTTCGGATGTTGCTGTGGTATTGCTGTGAACCAAGACCAAGTTAAATAGGATCTGTATCCAAACTCTGGATCCTCTTTCAGTCATCATTCTTGAAAGAACAGCTGTTTCTTGCCTGACCAGAAAAGCAGAATCGTACCTCGTGCTTATTTTTCTTCTTACCTTCATTATATCTAGGCTGTCGAACAAAGCGGCTGGACAGAGGATTCCTCAAAGATCCAGTGGATGCTCATTCCAGAAACAAATCAAAGCAGCTGGCCAGGTCAATTTTTTGCCAGTCAGCCAAAGCTAGTACCTCCTAATTTTAGCAGATTGATTTTATACGTGAAAAGGCAATTGTTGGTTTCTAACAATACATCTTAACAGCTCAGAAAGCAGTAATAGGCAAGTGCCATACTAGATCAAAGACTATTCCAAGCTTATCTGTACATGCAGTCAGATCTCCTTGGTTGGAATCTCCTGAGAACAAGTTTGCTTGTGAGTTTTTCCAACAAATTATTGCTTTTGAGCTAAATAGATGTGACAGAAGTAAAGACATCTAAGTTTCAGCATTTTGGAACTGGTGATCCAGTGTTATTACCATCAGTACAGTATTGCCATTAATGTGAGCAATGTGATGCAAAGGAACATATATTTTATTTCAGGAGAGCTAGGAACAATAGTTCACATTAATAAGATACACTAGAACATAATAAACTTGGGAAATCTTGATAATTTATTGGTGAAATTGCTTATTAGAATAGTAAAATCTGAAAGGTAATGAGGTTTTGATAGAATACTGATTAAACAGATTTAACAAATACTTACTTGAATTCTCCACAATAGTTCAGTTTGGCCACATTCACATCCTTGTTTCATTATTTGCAAGCATTTGTGAAAGCATACTTTTGCTCAGATGAATAACTGGGGAGCAATAGATGTTACCTACAGCTAGAAAATCTGCTCTTTACTATGAACAACTCATATCACAGCAACTTCGAGCAGTTTGCATTCCCCCCATAGGCTAAAACTATTTTCAAAGACAGTTGATGAGTGTTTACCAATCTGTTCCCAGGCATGTGTCAACAAGAAAGCAGGAAAAAAAAGTGGTGGTTAATTTGAGCCAAATCTATCATTATAGATTATGGACTGATTTTATGATATAATTTATTTCATTTGCTATTCTCCCAGCTCAAGATTATCATCAACAAATAATTCCTTGAAATCTTTGAGACCTTTCCAGGAAACACTGCAATTCCTTTTCTGTGGTTTTTATTTTTTTTCTTTGCACTCTTTTCTATGATATAAGCTTAAACTTTTAATTTGAATCACTAATATTAGTCCTATAGTAAACTTCTGAAAATGCAATTGCCATTTGGGAGAAATAATAGCCAAAATTTTTCAATAAATAGAGTCAATAAGTTCCATAAGTAGATGTAGCATTTTCATCTGAAAAGCAGAACAGCTTGTATCTGGACCTTGGAGAAGCTGCGACTCATTTTGGCTTTTCACTTTGGCACTTTAAATGAGAAGATGTCAAAGAGAACAAGAATAAAGCAACTAATGAGCAAAAAAACTCAACACCCAAAACCAGAGACTACAGATCAGAATCTGTAAGGCAAAGTGTAAAATTGCAGTAGTAACTTGTAAATCCATTCTCCAACCGTACAAAATGTGCTGTCTAGACAGGTAACTACAGAGGCTCTCCCGCTGCAGCCATTACATGGATTGTGACAAGAGCCAAGAAAGAGGTCAGTGTTCTGAATGAATTTAAAAATAATTTCCTTTGCAGCAATTCTAAAAAGTGGGAAAACCTTGGCACGATGACAGCGGTGCTCTACTCATGTACCTCATTTTTACAACAGGTCTGGAATTGGTGTCAAATCGATTTAAAGGCAACATAAAACTGGATTCGAATGTTATAGTAGGCTCAGCCTCTTTAACAGACTATAATATATCTCAGCAATGCCTGGTAGCCTCTTTTAGTCTCTACTTGGTAGTTGTTTACTGAGAGAAGAAAATACACTTCACACATGAAAGCAGCTTTTAAAACATTTCATGAGTATTTTAACGCTCATAAAATGAATATTTAATACAATTAATAAATAATGTCCAGCGCTCACATCTGTCACAGGAATCCCATTTCCCCTCTGTCCAGCACCCACCTGCCCTGACCTAAACCGCTCTGTCTAATGATACTGAGACGAAACTGCTGAAAGGCCTTAATCCTGGCTGGATCGCAAATTCATTCCCTTGAGCTTCCTAAAATTTAGTTTTCTAAAAATGCAGATGGGCACCAAGTAGGGGAAATATTAAGAGAGCCTAAAAAGCTCCAAAGTGGGGCAGGGATGCCTGGCCGCCGCAGCACAGTCTGCGCCCCTGACCCCCCTCGCCGCGGGGCCCCAGGTGCACGGGGGCTTTCTGACCGGGGACAAGTTTTACTCAGCGTTTTATGCGTCCAGCGTGTCTCTCGTCAGAGTTTAAGTTGTGTACATAACTCGTGCTGACCTCTTCCTTCTTCGCCGAAGCACTCGTCTGAGCCAGATATCTGTTGGGCGTCACAAGGCTGCTTATTTGACGCACTATTTTTAAATAACTCACAAATATTTAAACAACGCTTCTATCAGCATTACATGTTTAGAAGACATCCAGAAACGTCAAGGAGTACCCGAGCTGGTTGGCCCCAAGCGAGCGCAGCACTGCGGCGGCTTACCGAGTGGCCTGCGACTCGCCCCAGCTTACGCAAAGCTCCTGGCGAGCATCTCGGAGGCTCTGAGCACCCCGGCAAAAAGTCCTTTGTGAGGCAAGTGAGGTACAGTGCAACCGTCTGAGATGCCAAGTCTTAACCATGGTTTAGTTGTGATTTGCGTTCTAGGGGATAACAAAGGACCCAAAGTCACTAGTGAAGACATCAACAACCAGTTTTGGTTCTGTGACCTCTGCCAGGTCCTTCAACCTCTCCCGGCTCCGCCCCTAGAGGCGCTGAAAGTACCCATTCTGGCTAACAAACCTTTGCCGGTACTGAGAAAGGCTGTAAGCCTAGGTCTGAAGACTAACTGAGCCAATGGTCCTATCACACAGCAGTGTGAAGACAAAAGCCCAGCTGGATTTTAATTCTAATTTAATATACACTTAAGATACATGGCTGTATCTTCCATGACATCTCTGGTTGACCACAAGGTCTCCACTATCAGGCGATGGGTGTAAAAGGCATCAGCTATGCAGGCACTACTGTAAACCAATTTTATAATCAGTTTCTGTTTTGGACACATAGTAAGGCCAGTAGAGTTGGTTTTAAGACCTTAAAGCCTTTGGGTTGGTTATTGAACTACTTTTTGCTATAACAGACTTTCAAAACTCAAGAGTATTTCACACATTTTGTATTTAAGAAGATTGCTGTTAAGATGCTAAAAAAAAATCAATACTGACACTAAACCACTGAAACCACTAAGAGCCATTAATAAAAGCACTTCAGATCAAAAGACTTCGATTTGCTTTCGCCCACTTCAGATTTCAGCAGTACCCAGTCCTTGCCTAAGACTGAAGTAAAGCTTGGTGCCAGCCTACTGACGGTGGGAGGCTGTGTACGTTCTTGTTTGTATCCAGGCTTAACACAACTTCCAGCTTATTGAGCCAAACAATTTTTCTTTAGATGGCTTGGCTGTGTAGGCTGTTATAGGATGGAGAGTTGGCTTGTCACAACAGTATGTGTTGTCCTGGGAGAGGGCTGGCAATAAGTATGAAGCAGAATTCAATTCTTCACCTTCTTTTTTAAGCAATGAGGCAGATAAAGGTGGCTGAGTCAGAATAATAGAAAATCCTCTGACTGACAAATATCTACAAAATTATTTGAGCCAAGTGTCATAGGCTGCTGCAGAGTAAGATTTGGAATGTATAAGGTACACGTTAGCTACCTAGTCGAGGTAACAAGTCTATTATGCATTCCATACGTAAAAGGCTTGAGAATGATCAAGAAAAGAAGTACATTATCCTGTCAATACCAGCTGTCAGCCCATGCAATCACCTTGTAAGATGTGCCCTGCAGAAAAGCTCAGTTTCCCACTTTCTGCAAAACATCTTGACCTAATATTTTGGATCATACAAGCCTTGTACATATTTCTCAGTAAGATCTACATCTGTTTTGCAAAGAAGATACCATCTCTATCTCTACCGCTGGCAGTAGAGGGTTCTGATTCCAAGTGCCCTTTCCAACACATTGCCCCTACATAAAAAGTAGGAATCCAGATTTCAGCCAAGGTCAGTTGTTAGATGTGTTGCTAAAAGTTCAGGGACATTTACCTTTGCCTAAAAAACACTGCCACATATTTCAGTGACAGGAGGATTTGTCTTGTCTTCCCACATTTAAGAATAACTATTGCTGCCAGGTTCCAGCTGGACCCAGGGAATGCTGTGCAGTTTCTAGCTGTGGCATTCAGATAGTCTTTACCTCTGATAACGCAGAGTGAGGGAGAGTCTGGGCTGATAGGAGCTGATGGGTTGGTTTACATCAATATCACTTGCTCAACTTCACTATAACTTTTTGTGGTTCTTGTAAAGGAGGCAGTATAGAAATACAAAGTATTCATACACTCCCTCTTTTCTTCTCTCCAGAAATGCCCCACTTCATCTTTAAGGGGTAAAAACAGCAGAAGAAAAAAAAAAATGGGCACCGCTCCCTTGCAACATCAAGCCAGCATAAGCAGTGACAGCACCCACATGAAATATTTTACCATTAATGGCTCCAATAGAAAGCCTTCTGGATGATCTATGGAAGCCCTGCAATCAGAAATACTATAAGCTTTGCTCAGCCTCGTTGCAAATTGATGGTTCTCTGATGAGAGGGGAGGTGCCCTCACTTGTACCATCACATTTAGAAATCCATTTAAGTCCTTTTGATGTTATTTGAATGATCACTCCTGAGAGGTTATAAAAAAATGCAGTTAAGCCGTATTTGTTTTTTCTGCGATGTTTGGAAAGTGTAAACACTTAAATCATCAACCAAGTGCATAGCATTCATATTCACCATACCTTTTAAAAGCATACTTAGCATGCCGCTGAGAAAGATTACTCTGCTGACAGAAATCAAGCGTCTGGATTAATTTAAAGGACTGTATTTCACAATCCATCATTCCAGAGTAGGAGAAAAAGGAACTGCTCACTTAAATTAACTGGTGAGTTACTCTGGAACAAATTAAAGGAAATCCATCTCCACGCTGTGTCTAGTCCAGACGCGTAATTCAGAGCTGACGCTATTAAAAGCCAAGCAGTCTAAACGGATTTCATAAAGACCGAATCATTTTACAAGCCATATTTACTTATTTGCACACTTGCACAACATGGGAAGCAGCAGGATTTGTGGCTTGTAACAGGAGTTGGCAGTTGCAGGCTAGCAGTCTTCAAGGACTACTTGAAGGAGAACAGGGGTGGGAAACCAGCCTGGGAATGGTGGGCCAGAAGCAAAACCCTCCCGGGCCAAGTGGAGAGCAAATAGAGAGGATGCTTGCTGCTCCTGCCGCGGGGTGTTTGAACTGGCAGCAGGGCCTTCTTACAGCAAGTGCTTTTCCTGGGACGCTTAGGTGGCCACCACCAGCTGGATTTGGTCCATGTCCATCAGCTAAAGGGCTCTCTGTTAGACCCTTCCCAGTCCATGTCCAGCTGGTCCAATGGGGTCATTCTGGACTGAAGGGTTTTTTGATTCTGAAAAAAGGATTTACTTGATAACCCAAGAGTGCACATGCAGAGACATGTGCATGTCTCTACTACTGACTGACCATGCACACCATCTACACTACTGACCATGCGCACATGCATGGTCAGCAGAACATACCGTCTACTGAGAAGACTTTACAAACAATAGAAGGAATGAAGAAACTTAATAGAAGAGTGTAATAAGGAATATACATCTGTGTAAAATCCCTTGTACCACTTGGGTCTAGCTTTGCAGATATTACCTAAAGCCTAAATTTCTCAAAGTGTACTTTTAATGTTCTCATTTTTTAAAAAATATTTAAATAACCATTTTCTATCAACTCTCTCCTTAACTTTCAACTTGTTCTCCCTGTGTCTGTATAAATATATTTAACCCAACCCTCTCATAGCAGAAGAAACAATAGTTTGACAAAGAAAGCTCCAATGAGATGCAAACTCCTTTATAACCAGCTAGTCTTCAAAAGTAAATGAGAGTATGATCCTCGTAGTGCTGGATCATACCTGACAGCATTCCAGGCAGAACATTAGCATTTTTCATTTACACTCCTTTCCCTAACTAGGTCTCATTTAGGCGGTGAACAGCGGGGGCAAAACAGTACAACCGATACACAGAAAGGCAAACTGGCTCTCCGCGCTTGAAGAGCTTGAAACCTTGGGAAAAGAAACGCTCGGAAGCAGAGAGGAGCTCAGCACCTTCCAGAAACCACAGGCACCGGTGGCCGGGCTGTATCTGGTGCAATGAGATAAGCAGCTTCCCCACAGCTCAGGCAGGCCTGCAAGCCAGCGTCTCAGCCCGCTGGGGAGGAGCGGCAGTGCCGTGGTGCCCCACCTCCCGAACCCACACCCGAACCCTTGGCACCCACGTCCCCCCTGGCCCGCGGGCTCCCACCGGGGGCTGCGGCTGCGTCCCCAGGGAGGAGGCCTCCCGCCTCCCAGCCGCTTCGCGCTCTTGCTTCCTTTGCCTCACCGCGCGAGGCCAAGAAGCAACAGGGGGAGTGAGCCAGAAAGCAAACTCTCTCGCACACACGTACATCCTGGTGCGGAGGAAACGACTCGCAGCCCACGCCTTGCATGTCAGCCTGCGGGCAGTGGCTGGGGCCGGTGGAGGAGCCTGCTGAGGAGCGAGGACACGCACATCTACCCACTAGTGAGCTCAAAGGTGCAATGGGAGAGCAAGACTTCAGCCAGCTTGAAGCATTAGAGATTTCTCTAATGAAAATCTATGCTCCTCAGGAGCATGAAGCTTCCTTTTTCCAGCTGGGGCAGACACTGGAAGAACAGTGAAGCTGCCCTTTGGACAGGCAAATGGACCTGTCTGGGGAAACGGCCAGAGATGAAGTGACTTGCTGAGAGGAAACCTGCAGGAGAGCCAGCAGCGCTGCTCTGGCTTCCCTCCCTGTAGACTGAGGTCGCACAACTTTTCTCCATAGAAGCGTATGCCTACAGGCTAGCGTGCTTTTGAGAGGCTGTGTCTCTACGCTGAGAAGCCAGGCTGTGAGTCGGTCCTCCTACAACCCTGCAAGCATGCAGTAACAGCCATGAGCTATTACCTGAAGCTTGTCCAGGTGCTGCAATTAGCAAACTTGCCAAGCGGATTTCAGGTTCGGTGGCCACAGCTTACTCCTCTATCTGCTTCCAACCTGATGCATTCAGGCATCTCTCATAAATCTCAGGCACTAATCAGCTTGAGAGCCAATATTTCTGTAAGTTTTGATTTCTAAAGTGCTTGTGCTTCACCATAGCAAAAGAGGCATCTCAGTTCCCCAAGTCCTGTCTTGCACACTGTAAAAAGGACCAAAATTCTCGAGGAAGGTGTTGCTCTGATGAACTTTGCTGAATGAGAGAATGCAAAGCGAGAGAGGAGATACACTGCCGTTGGACAAGGTCACACAGCAGGTGAATGGGCAATGCTGAATACAAAACCTCTTTACAAAACTCACCCTTTAGGCCCAGCTTGCTGCCGCACACTGTCTTTTCTGAAATCAGCATGGGATATAATTTCCATTATTTTAGTGTGATTAATCCTTCCCTATTGGAAATGGGAGCTCCTGCTGAAATACCAACCATTTGTTTTTATATATTTGGCAAAACACCTTTGCCTTTTATTGTCTCGGCCAAAATCAGCCCAATTTTTCAGGCTGATCGGGCATTTGGCAGTAATGTACCTAAATGGCTCTCTACTGCTGTATGATAACCGAGCATTGGCACAGGAAGATTTACAGCAGTGAGCCCCAGGTAAGGATGCTCCATTTTCCTGCAGACTGATTAGTACTGTCTATTCCAGTGATTTAAGTGTTTTTTCAACGACGACATCTGAAGAGCCGAAATGGATACATATCGTCAGCTTCTGGCACTTTAAGTGCAAACAGCTGCCCTGAAAACTCTGTGCAGTACCACAAAGAGATGAGCCTCTATGAAAGCTAGTCAATCAAAGAAGATAAATCTTTGTGTCGGTTCCAATTATTGAGAAACTCCAGTTAACTCAGGGAATCATAGACATTAGACTGGCTTTAAATGCCCACGTGGTTGGGACTATACCATTGCTCTTGGGAGGCAATTTCACTGTCTGACAGATCAAGAGGCTTTTCTCAGCTAGTTAATTCCAATTAAGTTTTTCCTCTCAATTTCATCCAACTATCCATTATCCTCAGTCAGCTACCCTTAGCAATTCCTCTCCTGCCATGCTGCTTGTGCTAAAAGTCCTGGAAATGGTGACATTATTACAAGTACCTGGTGATGACACCCACGAGACCTCCTAGTGCTACAGCCTCAGAGCAAAGATGGTTTCTGTCTTAAAGAGCTTCTTCCAGCTGCTAAGGCCTTTAAATAAAGCTATACACTTTAATTTAGGTATACCAGTAACCTCCCCTCCTTTTGTTTTGACTCTTTTTTTCCTTCTGGCTACCCTGACTTCACACACAGAAGTGTGAAGACGAATTTAGATGGTGTAACACCAGGAAAGAGCTGCTGCAGAATTAGCTCCTGATAGTTTTCTAGAAGTCCACAAGCACCAGTAATGGAAGATATTGCAAGTATAAATAATATAATACAAAATACAATTTTTTTTTCTGGCATACTGCTGTCTCCTGAACTTTATATACAGGAAAAATTACAGGGGATTCCATTAAATAATTTTCTTTCCTTGTCCCGCCCAAAAATTAATAGGAATGGCTGCAAACTGCAAAGCAGATAGGACTTACCAGTGTCTTACCTCTGATCTTGAAATGGGCTGGTCACACAGCTCCCCAGCTCCCCTTCCCTGCCGCCTCTCTCACACGCTCAGGAAGACAAATGGAATTAAACAATCTGTAAACATATTCCTCCAGCTCAGGAAGGTCAAGGGTTCTGCAAGTTTATTTCAAGAAACAAGAGGAATTCAGCCCGTTTTCCAACACAGCGGTCAGCATCAAAGGGTGGCATACTCCTCTGAGGAAGCAGGTCCCCTTCCCAGAGGGCGGGTGGAGAAAGCCCAGGGAACTGGCCCTGAGGGGTATCGAGGGTATGAACACCCCTTCGGCTGGGGCGATGGCCAGCGGGGGACCCGAGCAGCTCCGCTTCCCAACCGGAGCGCTGTGCTCTTTTCCTACTCGGGAGAACACAGGATTGTGTCAACCGACCTGGCGTGTAGAAATAATTAGTTTTCACCCTGGCTCTCAGGAGCTGAGGGTAGGAGCCAGTGCTGCCATGATAGTCCTCCGACCATGGCTGGTGGTTCATGGGCATGCATGGCATGCTCCCTGGGGGCCCTGGCTACTGCTCAAAGCTCAGATAAGCAGCAGCAGAGTCTAAAAGGGTCAATACAGTAAGCACCAACTGTAGGAAATGTAAAGATGTCTCGGTGTGAGAACCCGTGTTAGGATGCGCCACAACGCGTGAGGATTGCCATACATTCTCACGAGTACAGCCTCTCCCTACCTGACGGCAAACGTGCGCAGTCGCTATTTATAATGCGTTTTTCTAGGCACGGATGAAGCCAGCAGCAGACGGGAGTGGCCGGGGATGGACTGCAGGACCTGGTCACTTCACGGTTTTCTATGTAGAGTTTTTATTATTTTGCTTACATTTTTTTGCAGCAAAACAAATTGAGGAGATGACTCTTAAAAAGCAGACAGGCTTGCCTAAACTCTAGAAAATGTTCAAAAGAGACTACGTTAGATTAGAAAAATCTCTGAAAACTGATGTTTTCAGTTTCCTCTGGCTGCAGCTAGGGGAAAGCCTGGGAGGCTGCCAGAACACCAGCCCCACTCCAAGCCAGCTTCACGTCATGATCAGCACGGCACATCCTGGCCCACGTATGCCGGAGCGCTCTCAGGGTGGCAGGGAGAAGGCAGCCTGGCCTCCTCAGCCTGGCCATGCTTTGACCCAGCACGTGGACCTCAGAGCAGCCCCCAACTGCCCAGAAGCTCTTTCCTGCTGCCAGTCTTCTAAACCAGGCATTCCTCTTCCAATTGCATTTTTAGCATCTTCACTTAACCATCAGTAGAACTTGAAATTGGTCACTGTATGGTAATACCTCATCTCCAGCATGCTCCCACTGCATCAATACTTACTAGTCTTCCTTGAATCATGAGTGCATGGGCTTGGAGAAATAAGTATTCTACTCATCTGCAAAAAGAACATCTACTTTAGCCATTCAAAATGCATCAGCAGTTCAGCAGCAGAACAAGCTGATTATGAAACCTGTAGGTATTTTCTCTGGCAGGACAGAGAGACATATTACTAAGAAAAAGAAAACTGGAAGAATTTCAAACTTATCAGTTTATGACCAAATAGCTGCTCTTGGCTAGAACCTCCTAGGTTGGTACAGCAGAATGTACTAAGCCAAATTCGGCCTGTGTTGCCCCAGCTGAAGTCCAGAGGAACTGCTCTGAGGTCATCTGCAGTCAAATTCGCAGAACTGGGCAGAAGTCCTGTGTAGATTTACACCCGTGATTAATTTTATACCACATGCTGTCCTGCTGAGATCCCAGGGATAAAGAGTGTATGGTCAAGTCAACGGTTATGCTCCAACCTAGATTTACACCAGTGTAAAAGGAAAGCAGCACCCAGCCCAGTATTTACGTTATTCAGGCCAAGGGAAAAATGTAGTGGCAGCTTGTGAACAGCCTGAAAATCAAAACCTTGATGGGAGGACCTTCACGCAGAGGTTTGGTTTGTTGTTGCAGCTGACTCTCTGCATCCCCTTTATGTTTCTTTTTTTTTTTCCCCCTTTCAGAGATGTTTGACCTTAAATGCAAAAGGATAACAAGGGTCAGGAGGAGTGTTTATGTATGAGCTATTTTTCTTTCATGTTAGCAAAATCCTTTTGTAAAAGTTGGCAGAAGTCCTTGTTAGAGCTTAATTTCAGACCCATGGGTGATCTGGAATTCAGCATTATTTATGTCTCAGTATAAAAAAAGCAATGAAAAGGAAGCAAATTCGAAGAAAATAATCAGAACATAGCTGGGGTCTGGTAGCTTTACCTTTTTAAACCATTCAAGTCTATCACTGCCCTCATCTTCACTGTCATATGTTGTGTAACTATTTCAGTGGTTTGAGGGCTTCCTATGTAGAAGCGGGAGTATAATATCACACTTATTTCTATGTTGTTTCACAGGCAAGGCGCATGAAGCACTTTACAGATTCAAAGAACTAACTTGCACAGCAGAGCTCCTATTTACAGGTGTGCCGACACTAGCTGCTCACAACACCAATGCATTAATAGCAGTGCAGACATTTTGCAGTTTAAATGCTTTGCAATGCAGGTACAGAGAGGAACACTGAGTGGGGATGAAATCCTGCTGCCGCCATCACTGAGGTCCCACTCCAACCTCTTGTACCCCAGCCCATGGCTTTTCATTGGGTTGGGATGACAAGCAGCCAGACTCTGCAATCCTCACCCACTCTGCGTGGTACATGGTTTCTCAGCAATTCACCTCCCGGCTCCAGGGAGCTATTTCTACCATAAGAGTAACTGCTGAGTATGAACGAGAGCTGAAGTTCAGCCCTTGGCTGCCAGTGCTGTCCAGGCTTATATCCTTGCAGAGAGTATCGCTCCTGAAGGGTGGGGTTGCAAAGAACATTTTTAGGAAAGGGTTATTTGTGTTTGCTTATTCCCAGAATGGTCCCAGGGTCAAACCCATACTGGCTGCTTTTCCAAGCCTCGTTTACTTTCAATTAACATAAACAAAAAACCTAAGGTACAAGTTCTTAAAATATTCAGAAAACAGGTTTGCTTCTTGTCCATGTTATTACACAATAATCTTCCAACAAAGTTAAAGAAAACCACAGTTGCTCCTTATACAAACATGCACAAGAGAAAACACTCTCAAAACCTTGATCCACCACAGGCAGGGGCCAATCCTAGTGATGGGACAAGCTCTACCCACTCATCTCCCTTGGCCGCTCCTCCTTCCAGAGGACCTCTCTTCAAACAGACACCACTCCTTGATTCAATACCTCATCTCTCCAATGCATGGAACCACATGCACAGTTCCATCTCCAATGCGTAAGTGACTAAAACAAGAAAGCAAGCAGCACCAGACAGCCCCTCCCAAATGGCTCCTCAGGAGCTTGAGGAAGCTGTTATTACTCAGCTTGGGATAGAGATGAGCTTTGAAGAAGAACACATTTAAACGCACAATAGTTTTCACTTTGAGGCGTCCTCCCCCTCCAGCATTAGCAGGCATTAAATATGTGCATACTTAATGCTTTGCAAGCTCCGCAGCAGTCGGGTTGGATCAGCAAAGGGAACTTGCCTTAGTAATCCAGGTGCCTGCGTAATGTCAGACCCTGGAGGTACAGCTAGGGTGACATTTTCAGAAGTATCTAAATTTCTTAGGCTCTTCAGGCTCCGCTGAAATTCACTTGAGGTGAATTTGAATGGAACGTAGGCTCCTAAATCTCTTTTATATTTTAGAAGAGGTAAGCTTCTGTCTTTAAATTTCTCCATAAACAACAAGCAAGACTCTGCCTGGAAAGTTTGGTATAGAGCAGGAGTTTGGATAGCATGATCATGAGCATAAATGAGCACAATTCCTTTGACTATTAAAAATATATTTAATGTGGTGCTCAAGGTCACACAGCAAATCAATGGGCAAAACTGAATCATAGCCCTAAGGGCATATTACTTACAATCAGATGCAGGAGTAATTGAGTAATTGCATAGACCTAAAAGCAGCATTACATCAACTTAACATATGGCTAGAAAGGGGCTCGGAGAGGTTCAGTGATTTGCTGAAGGGGAGAAAGAGTCAAGAGCAGGGCTGACATTAAATATGAACAGCTAATTTCATCGCACAGGTAACCTAGCACTGGAAAGTCTGCTACTAATTTACACTCCATAAAACTTCTGATTTTAGTGTCATAGTTTTCACTATCCACTACTGGAAATACTAAGAGTCCCCCACTTGACAAACACATCTTACTGACTATTGGCACTACGTTTGGAGAACCTGAGATGAAAGACACCCAGTGACTTGGCTCAGACATCCACCTTGGCACAACGCTAGTAACGCCAGCCGAGTAGGTATGTCTCTACGCGTGGCAGCAAGAACATGCCCCTGGGCTGCGGAGCTTCCGCACGAGCTGCTGGCCCAGCGGCGTGCTTACCCGCCCTACCTGACAACTTGCCTCTCATTTCAGCTGTCAAAATTGTATTTATGGTAGTGCAGTATTTCCTGTTTCCTAATTTGGATGGTTCCCTCAGTCATTTTTCCACTAAAATCCTCAAGCATTTTTTGAAAACATCTAAACAGGAAGAGACCTGACCTCTCCTCCCTGAACATCGTGTGCTCTCTTTTCCCGGCAGCAGATGATGGCTCGTGTGCCGACTGCTGCAGTGACTCCAGGACGAACCGAGGGGTAGATCCCGTACCTTGGGACTGCACGTGGGCTCTGCTTGTGTGCGCTAAAGAGTGTGCACAGCTTGTCTTGAAATGTTCCGCAGCATTGGGATTTCAGGCCAAGTCCTTCCTATTCATGCCCAGCATGGCCCCTCATTCAAGCTCACTGCCATGCCTGGACGTGCAGACGGACCCCGAGGTGCAGTCAGCAGGTTGTGGAGGAAACATCCTACAGTTCTGAAACCAAAGGAAAAATGCCCATTGACTTAATTGGTCTGATGTTGGGCCAGATACTTGATTCAGGTAGATATTGGGCAGCTCCTCTCCTGTGCACTTTCACATTCCTGGGCACAGAACGGTTTTGGGGGATGTTTCCACATGGAGACCGGCTGGCTCTGGGACATCATCGCTGCCTCCGCCTCTGGAAAGGTACGGCCCCTGAAGCCGAGCCATTGCGTTCCCCACCATCCAACCGCTTCCAGTAAAGGTCCCAGGGAGGAATTTCTCTTTCTCTGAGATGGACAAGCTCTACACCTCAGGAGCCTGATCGGTGCTGGAAGTCCCTTGCCGTTGAGACGATGGTTGCAGCAGACGCAGAAGCCCTGTTAGCTGTGCACCAAGCCCAGCCCCAGCCGGGCCGCGGGAGCCAACGGGGGCACGTGGGGTGCCGGGAGGGGGGCCCAGCAGCACTGCCCACCGCCAGGCTCCGGCATCGGTCCTCGGAAGGGCAGTGCTGCCCTCAACGGATACCGCACACCAGGGGATTTAGATTCGGCAAACTCCCTAGCATTGCATTAAAATGTTAAAAAGCTGAGCAGCTGTGAAGGTAGAGCCTAGAAGCAAACTGACAAGGCAATTCCTGACAACTAGCAAGTGTAGACTCTCCTGGTGCCAGCAGATCACAGCTTCAGGGCACCACACGCAGCCACAGGGAAACCCACTGAGTCTGTACGAATCCGGTTGACGTGGGAGTGGGATAAAAGGGAAAAAGCCAGGTTCTGACTTCAGGAGGAGGAGAAGTGAATGCACTTCACTTCAAGGAGCATTCACATAGCCTTGGGAAAGGAGCAAAGCAAAGCTAAGGCCTCCGCCAAACCATCCGGCTGTGCGGAAGACTGCTCAGGGCAAGCTGCTGGGACAGCGAGTTACCTGCCTTGCAGCCCCCGGTGCCGGGTCCTCCCCAGCGGCTGCTCTGGAGCTAACCACGCTGCTCTTCAACATACCCCAGGCTTTCCTCAGTGGTTTTTAATTGCCAGGCTCCAGATTCAGCTCTTTTGCTGGTGTAAATCAAACGCTGACACATCTGAGGGTGACAGAACAGCACAAGAGTAGAAAAAAACCCCCAAGTGACAGGGAACTCAGGGCACTGCATGTTTCTTTGCCCACACATTCCTCCTGCAGAGCACTTGGGCTGGCTGCCTCCCAGCCCACACCTTATCTGCACTCTCCTTGAGAAACCCTAATGTGTCTGGAAATTACATTTACTATATACACCAGTATACATTAACAATACTAGTGTGAGTGCCTTGCAGCAGGTTGGTCATGCTGCAGAAATAATCCACGATTGGTGATAACTGCAGGAAATTAGATTTATGTTAATGTTTTAAGTGTTGGGGTTTTTTTTCCGAAGAGTTGCTGTTCTAATTTCCAGCACCATCCTACAGAAGTAAACCTGTTAGACAATGCCACCCTCCCACATAACCTGTGTCTCCATACAGGAGAAGGCTTCCTTCCTCCCACCCCACCAGTAACTGAGGCTCGGGCAGGCGGTCTCACCTGGCGTTAGCTGCTCGGAGCAGGAGCCAGGCTGCAGTTGTCACCCCATGGGCTGATGCTGATTCCCCAGAAGCCAGATCCTCAAAGACACCGAGGTGCTGGAGCACGTCCAAAGAAGAGCAACAAAGCTGGTGAGGGGTCTGGAGCACAAGTCTTACGATGCGTGGCTGAAGGAACTGGGGATGTTTAGCCTGGAGAAAAGGAGGCTGAGGGGAGACCTTATCGCTCTCTATAGCTACCTGAAAGGGGGTTGTAGTGAGGTGGGTGTTGGTCTCTTCTCCCAAGTAACCAGCGATAGGACGAGAGGAAATAGCCTCAAGTTGCACCAGGGGAGGTTTAGACTAGATGTTAGGGAAAATTTCTTCACTGAAAGGGTTGTCAAGCACTGGAACGGGCTGCCCAGGGAAGTGGTTGAGTCGTCATCCCTGGAGGTATTTAAAAGACATGTAGATGTGGTGCGTTAGGGACACGGTTTAGTGGTGGACTGGCAGTGTTAGGTTTACATCGAGTTGGACTCAATGATTTTTAACACCCTAAATGATTCTATGATTCTATGACCTCGCTCAACCTTAAGACACTCAGGTGGGACAGCCCAGAGAAGCTGTTGCTGGTTTTCCTAGTGTTTATAAGCATCTCACCTTTTCTCCTCTTTGCAAATAGCCTGAGCATCCATCTTCTCACTGCTACCGACACAGGGAAGCGATGCTTTTCTGAAACACGGCAAGGTTACTCTTTTTCCCCTCACAGCGTGCCCACGTCCGCTCGACGTCCCTGTATGCAAGGAGGGAGCAGGGAGGGAGCAGGGAGGGAGCAGTGTCCTGGAAAAGGGAGCTGCTCTCCAGATCAAAGGCCACCGTTCAGAGCACGAGATCCCTGCTCGGGCTGGGCAGATCCTGGTCTTGAGATCAGCGATGCTACTGAACACGAGGAAAGAATATTACTGTCTAGCCCAGGTAACACCTGGATGTGTCATTTGTTCAGTCTGAGATTGTCAAAAACACACTCATTTTTGATGGCGAACGAATGCTGCAGCGTGATCCCATCACTGCTTTAATAGCTACACTTCACCGAAGAACTGCCTGGGTACTGGTGGTGGTGTGGCCTTGTCAGTCTGGGTCTCTATGTGAATCACTTCCACCAGGAGGTTTTAAATGCTGTCATTCATTTATCTATTCGGCAGAGGCATCGTGCTCTAATCTACAGTCTTTTAACAATATGCCCATTTTTTTTATGAAACTTTAACAAGTTTAGAAGATGACTTGCCTATCCCACCACCAGCCCTCCCAAACCCAACCACGTCCATATTCCACCCCCTGCTCAGCGCAATGTTCAATGAAAAACCGCACAAAATTAACATTCCCTGTGCTGCTGAGCCGATTAAAGATTCAGCTCAGATGAGAGAGGAAGCACACGGTCCAGCGCGGTTTCCTGTGTGCCTATAAATAGCTGTTTGATATGGTTTAGGCAGAGGTCAGTACCAGACATCTGCACGAGCTCTGGCCTCCATTTGCATCGCGCTGGCCTGAACAGGACTGCACAGAGGGGCTGGCAGCAAACGTGTCTTCCTTAGAGCAAAAGCTTTTGAAACATATATAGTGTGCTCCTGATAATTAGCTGAAGCTAACGAGAGTTTGCCATCTGCTGCGGTGGGAGAAGGGCCACTGGTACTTGCCAGGGGAGGGGTCCCACCGGGGTCACTGCTGCAGGCTGAACCTCTTCATTCACCTGTTGGCCTCTGACTTCACTGAATGACATATGAAATCTAAGAACGCTTCCAAACTGCTCTAAAAAAAACCCCAGACATAAAGATGCTATTTACTTGCTTGAATCCAACAACAGGACTTCAGGGAACAGCCTCGCCACCTGCCCTGTGCGGGCTGGCTGGGGGGCCCCAGCGCCGGTGGCACGCCTGGTCCCCTGCCGCAAACCCAAGCACGCTGTGACATCTAGTGGCAAGTCACCTCGAGAGCCCAGAGAAAGCTGCGTTTGACGGGTCTTTCCCACATTCCCTGGACAACCAGCCACAGACGCGTCTGCATTTATTACACACTCTTCAGACCCATCTTTATGCATGATTATATACTTTTGTCTAATGTCGAGTATGATGGCTATTTCTGCTTAGGCCAAGAGTGCTGGTGAAAGGACAGTATGTCCACCTCGGCAGCCAGCTCATCTTCCTCGCAGTAGGTAGGAAAGGTCCCGTCCTCCTCCCAGCGCTGGTAGCCACCGAGGGAACCACTCTGCCAGCACCACCTCCGGAGCCATGGCTGCAGCTGCACAGGCGCACGGGAGCCAGCGCGGGCCAGATACAAACTTGGCCATTTGCTATTTGACACGGCTTCCAATCCATGTCCCCCAGCAGCAACCAGCGCTGGTGTTTGACCAGCTCAGGTGGCCATGCCAGTATTTCCCAGAAGCCGAAGGCACTAACAGCCTGCCTGCAGCCGCAGCACCTGCATGTTCACCTCCACCTCCTTTCCATCCTTTGGCAAGGGTTTATTAAATATTTCACCATTTTTTTCAGACTGTTCAATTTCATGCACCATCATCAGTGGCATATTCAATATTAGCTTGAATAATGACACAGAAATTAAATCAATAAGCTTTGCTTAACAAATAGAAAGGCCCCAACTTGCAAGGCCAGGTAGCATGTGTCAGGGAAGTCATCTGTTTAGTGCTGCTTCGTGAAAGAAAGGAGGAACAATTACCAAATACGAGGAGTAAAACTGAGGAAAAAGGTCAGATTGAAAGAGGATCCTCATTCTTGTGTGAGAGTTGGGAGCTGGGAAGGCGAGTGGGAAGCTGTTGTGCAGCACATGAGCACCATCCTCTTTGCATAACCACCCTCTGTGCGCCCATTGCAAACCCCCATCCCCTGCAAACATCCCACTCCTGCCCCGTTTCTGGAAGATGATGGAAGCAGCAGCAGGGTCTGCACTACCACGGCCCTGGAAAGCTGAAACCAGGGTGGCCAACATCAATCCTACTTCAGATGCTTAAGGTCACTGAACCAAGCTGAGACTCACGAGTGGTCCCCAGGCTCCAGCAGCCAGAAGACGTCAGGCACCACAGTAAAAACCCACCCAGCTGTCAGCAGGGCCTTTCCTTTGTCTTTTGCCTTTCATAAAGCTTTGTTTTAATGCATAAAATGGCTATTTATTTGCTATTATCTATTCACCAGAGAAGCCAAGTTCCCTTCCCACACAAGCATGCCTTCCAAGAGCTCCAGGTCCTGCCTTTTCCCAGGAGCATCAAGGGAAACAGGAAGAGGTGGAGGAAGGACGGGTACTGCAGGCAGCGTGTGCACTCAGCGCCTGTTGCACAAGTCTTGCCAGACCACAAGGGCTGGGTTTTTGGCAGGTATCAGCTAATGCTGCCCCTGAAGTGTTCCTAAATGGTGGACTTCAGAAGCCAGAATGGCAAATTTATATCAAGAAGAACAGAAATCCACAGGAAAACACTCCCAGAACCACCTCCCTGACTCTTTAACAGCTCTCCCACCACAGGACGAGCACTGGCGACGGGGGGTAGCCCCGCTCCCAGCCGGAAGCACTGACCCCAGCAGCCCCACGATCGCTCGGGGAGCCTTTGCAGCGCCCCAGCAGGCTTCCCCACCACCACACACCCCGAACAGGTACTGCCAGGACCTGGGCTGCCCTACTGCCCGCCTCCGGCTTCTGCTTCGTGCCGAGCACTTTTACCGGCTCCACACGCGGCTCTCGCCAGTGAATGCAACGCATAGGAGAGCGATGGTGGCTTCTCCCTGCCCAGTGCCAGCCACGGGGCAAGGTGGGTCCTTGCCTGCCACTGGGCACGGCACGGCCAGCAGCTCAGCCCCTCCTGCCCTCCGGCCAGCATCCCTCTGGGTCGCTTCCCACCGCATTTGTTTTATCAGCGCTCAAGTGCGTCATGTTCTTATGGTGAATATCTGGCAACATAACCCATTGTCTTCTTATGACTTTCATCTCATGTCAACAATTTATTCATTTCCAAAAGACAAGTAATTTTCTACCTAAAAAAAGACACCTTTTCCACCGCCTAGACCTGTGTGTACCGATGGTGGATGCTCAGCCCTGGCCTCAAATGCAGCAAACTTAATTGTGTTTCTTCTCAGCTCTTGTGCTCGGCACAGCACCAGGGTGACGCAAAGCAATGAGAAATAAATTGACTCAAAACTTGGCCGGACAGCATCAGCAAACAGAGGGTTGAAAACTCAGCTTGATTTATTTTATAGAGAGGCAAAGGAGAAGAAATGCAGTGTTATTCCCAGTTGTGGTCCTGGCAAACAGTCCTCAAAGCCCATGCGAGAGCAGAGCTGCCGGCAAGGCTGGGCAGCCAGGGCCCCCGTGGCTGTCTGTCAGGGGAGCAGCGCTGGGAAGGGACGACATGACACTAATTCATTTTCTGAAAACACTCACTGTAACACTTCCATCTCCCGCCCAGAGAATACAAAATGTTTTACACGGGGCGATAAAATAAAAGCCACCATCTGACATGCAGACACTTAATACCCTCCTACAGATCCGTCAGATTTACTGCAGGATTTTTTCAGCATTACAAAGCAAGCCTTTGGCAAAGGTGGGAGCTGAAGCTGGCCCAGCTGACAGAAGGAGCAATGCCAGGATTGCCCCAGCACGGGAGCACCAGCTCCCAGAGGCTGGGAGTGCTGCTGAGGGGCTCCAGCGGTGCAGGAGCAAGGTGGGAGAGCAACCGAGGGGTCGAACCAGCTGAGACAGCAAACACGTGCATCAACCTGTACCCAAAAACCTTCTCCCGCTCCGGGGAGAACGCGGGAGCGTGACAGAGCGCTGAAGCCCCATGCAGCACCCGCTGGCCCTCTCCAGCCCCTGCTCGCGCTGGGGGCCGGCACAGCCTCTCCACAAAGGTCCTCCTCTCCTCTTTTTCCCTCCCAGTAAACAGGTTGCTTTTGCCATTACTTTTCAGGAAGAGGCATCAGTGCTCAGGGTGACTTCTCCTCCGATGCTGATGTTTTCCCAAGGGCCGAAATGCTGTCCGCATTGCTACTGCTTTCCCGGCTCCCATGCTGCCTGCCAGCCCGCTCCGTGCCCTGCGGGAAAGCGTTCCCCCCTGCCTGTGCACGCACGGGCAGGGTCGATGCTTCAGGGGCGAGCACCAAGGTGATCCCTGTGAGGGGTCTCCAGAGCACTCTCTGCTGCCCTGCCCTGACGCTCAAGGGGAGACACCAAAATTTTCTATCTAACAAACTCAAACCTCCAATTTTTGGCCAGCACGTGGAATTTCACATTGGAGCAGTGCCGGCAGCTGCTACCCTCTAGAGGGGAAACCTCTGCCGAGCAGGGAGCCCTCCCGCCGCGCCGCCCCGCACAGACCGGGCTGTGCTGTAGCAGTAAATGCCTGGTATGTCACAGGGCTGCTTAAGCAAAATTTCAAAAAATTCAAGAATTTCAAAATTTCTAATGACTGCCTTTTTTTTTTCCCTACAGCCCAAACAAAATCTAGCACTGTAAAAGTTTCTGTTTTCTGTCTAAACGAGCCCAAAGAGAAGCAGCACATCCCAGGAGGAACAGCCAGACCCACACCTTCGCCGTTTCATCCCCCAAAACAGCTCACGCCCTGTTTTCTGGTAATAACGTTAAAGAAATAGAATAATCAAGGAAAGAAAATAAACCTCCTCCTACCTTCCATGGGGAGAGTGAACTGCAACGTATCACTGTCCTGCGCAGAAGTTATTCCCGTGTCCCTGCAAGCGAGCAAGTCCTGCCCGGGGCAGCTGAACTCCAACGCCGTCTGCTCGGCTTTAAGCAGGACCGCTGAGATCCCACCCAGGACGGGGTGGAGAATCCTCCCTGGGAAAGAGCAGCTCGGTCACAGCTCCCTCCAGCCGCTCTTCGCATCTCGGCAGGGCTCTGACATGCTGTTTCCTTTCTCTTCCTCTCGGTATTCAGCAGCAGCTCCTTCGCCTGCCGTCTCGCATCAGCATCTACAACCAAGTTTGCAACAGGGATTGAGTTTGACAGTGCCAAAGGTGTGGGTGGCACAGGCCCCGGCAAGAAACACTGTCAGGAGATAAATACAGGAAACATACAGTTTAAATCAGCTGCGAGACAGAGAGGAACGAGACGCACAGAGGTCCTCGAAGCACTAGAGTTACGACAGTGAGAAATCCTCGATAAACTGGAGCATGGCCCAGCTGAATGAGCTCAGTGCAAAGCCTGCTGTAGCACGGACACCACCCCTGACACTCCGCTCTCGTTTTGACAGAGGCAACGGAAAAAGCATCCTAAATCTAGTGGTTTTACACCGAAACTCTTTTACACAGCAAAGGTTATTTTCTCTAAAACAATCTCTGTATTGAATTCATTTGGGTTGGAGAACAGGCAGCTGACCACGGTTTGAATTCATTTCGCAACGAGCAGCCCGTACGGGGAGTGTGGCCAGGCGCTGCTGCGCATGGGCTGCGGGCACGCGGCGAGACGGCGCACGCAAGCAGGTGAGAGGGCAGCTCCCACCTCCACACCAGCCCACCTGGGCGCTGGGCGGTTTGGGGTTTCACGGGGGGTTTGAGTGGGTAGAGACCGGGGGATGCTCGTAGCCCATTTGGGCCTTAACGTGTGTGCTGTCCACCACATGCATTTATTCAGCTTTGGACCTATTCCCTCTCCCTTTGAGACTGAACTGCCCGGCACCAGGCAGTTCCTGCAGACCCAGGGAGAGCAGCCAGCCCCCGGCTCCCACCCCCACAGCTCACGTGGGGGCAATTTAAATTTACAAGTACCGCGGACAGATGGAGAAAGCAGGCAGCGTACAACAGCAGAGATCACTGCCATTACTGCTGGGAGACCAGAGCTGATCCCTGGCCTCCATCTTCAGCTGCTCACAGCACCCAACAGACGCCTGAGCGGGCACCAGAGCTCATTACTAATTAACCCTGTGCTGCAGAGTCTCGCACCAGGTAACGACGTTAAGCACTAAGGAAGGAAAATCCAAAAACACTGCAGGTCCTCATGGGTGCCAGGCATCTATAGCAAACCGAAATAACTCCTGATGAGTTTCTAGTTGGAACATGCTCCTGCGTCACTCGTGGAGGGAGATGTCCAGCCACAGGTCCTGGTTACCCTGACCGGGATGTGGTTAGGCAGCCATGGCCTTCAGCAAGGCACACTGATGCGATGAGAACAGAAATTAGCTTTTAATTGCTTCTGAAATAGGATGTCTGGAAGCATAGTCTTTTCTGACTCTAGAAACCAGAGGAAATGGAGACACAAGCCTCACACAGAGCACCCTTCAGAAAAGGGGTCCAGAAGACAGTGTTAGCCCTGGCTGACTGGGGGTGGCACCACCTGGAGAAGGCAGCATTCGGCAAGACGCTGGTAGCTTTGAACCCAATGCATGCAGTAACACAGAAAAGAGTAAAAAATACTCTTCTGAAGAGGAACAGAACCAAAGCCAAGCTTTGTGAGCAGTCCCAGCGCCCCGGGCTGCTCCCCGCTGCTGCGCTGGGCTTCTCACACAGCTCTGGGGTTTTCCAAGTCACATCTCCTGCACTCTTGCACAATTAGCGCTAACCCGAGGAGACCTGGCACCACTGACTTGCCAGGACCAGGGCAACAGGACACTAGCGCTGGGTCTCTTTTAGCCAGGCCCCGTTTCTGCAGAGCCGGAGGGGACCATCCCATGGCTCCACGCCTGCATGTGACGCCTGCGCCTGGTCCCCGGAGGCAGCCTGACCCCGGCTTCCTTCCCAGCCTCTCTGAACTCCCGGGCCCTTGGAGGAACAGCACCACAGTATTTTTAGCCTGTTTACGAAGACAGAGCAGTACATTTCTGTGTGGTTTGCAGTGAGCGAGCACGAGTTGTGTAGTCAGTGGGTCAGCTGGCAGTCACCCGGGCTGCAGCATGGAGGTGGGTAGACACTGGTATCAGAGAAGAAAAGAGAACCAGAAGGAGCTCCAGGAGAACGTGACCTTTCTGCTTTTCCTTTAATAAACTTTTCTTCTTCTGAGGCTCCTCCGAGCGTCAGCCTCCCCCCAGTGGCGACCTGGCTCTGCAGGAGTGGACACACCACGGGATCCTGCTGGTCCCCTCCATCATTGCTGCAGCCCACGAGGCCAGAAGGAACCGCAGGGATCCAGTACCTGGATCTCCTGTGTGGTCTCCAGGGACAGCATTATCCTCTTTACCAATTTCTTTTTTGAATTGCGATGCTTGGGCTAAGCACAGCAACCCAGGAGCGACGGCAACAAATGTCAGACAAGTAACCAACCTTCTTCAGCTCCTCCTTGAGGTCGCCTGGAGTTTGCACACAAGTCATGATACTGTTTTGGCCATCCTGTCACATGCAGAGCAGGGCATTGTCTTCCCCTCTCTTTGCAGACCTTTTCAGGGTCACCGATGCCCATATCCTTACATCTTAAATACTTTTTAATTGGAGCAGTATGTTGTTTGCATACAGGTGTGCTTCTACAGAAGTCCCCATGCCTCTGCGCCGGCCAGTGCTGGGTAAAGCTCTTGTATCTGGTGCAGGGTAGTAAATACTACCCACAGCTCTCTCCCTTATATTTAGGAAAAACACATCCATGCTGCTTTCTCACAGCCCAGCGTAACTCGCGTGTAACTGTCTGTTCTGGAAGGTCGCCCGGGTCAAAATGAGTCAACACAAGATGTCTCATCTCAAAGCAGGGCTCGGCAGAGCTCTGTGCTCAGACAGAAGCCTGGCAGAGGCTGGGCTATGGGCAGCTGGTACGTACAGGCAAGGAAAGGATGTCTTGGAAGGAAGCTTGAGCCAACACAAGTCTCTGGTGGTGACTGCAAGATGAGAAAGGTGGGGAAATCTCAACCCATATGGAGCCAGATTACCCTGCAGTCCCTAAAAAATACTTTCAGAGGGCCTGGTCCTAATGCTCTTGCAGGGAGAGCTGGGCAGGGTCGGCGACGCTCGGTGCTGTGCTGAGGCGAGCGGGAGCAGCGCAGGCTCAGCCCAGGGCAGCGTCTCTCCCCACTTGCTCGGCGCCCATGGCAGAGCTCTGCACCGCTCCGTGAGAGCCCCAGGAGCGGCTTCGGCAAGATGGCCGCTGCTGGGAGAGGAGGCAGTGACCTGGCTGAGTGAGGGGACAGCCTTGTCTCGCTCCTGGCTGTGGCTGGCTGCCTCCTGCAGCACCCTGAGCACCTCCGGCCCAGGCCGGGTCTCAGCTCCCTGCTGCTCCCACCGGCCATGTCCAGGGCTCCACGTTTGGGCTCCGCAGCATGCCCTGCTACGCAGCTGCTGGCACAGGGCAAAATGCCGCTCCTACCCACTCTGCTCTGCACAGACAAGGCAGGAGAAGAGAGCACCGGGTCACAGTGTAAATATAAAGCCTGAGGTCACCTCCCTGCAGACAAAGCAACCCCTGGCGATGCCTGTGGGGGAGCTCCCCCCACCCAGGGGCTGTCACACGCTGGGAAAGGATCTTGCGCGTTCGGCGCGGCAGGCGAGCTGCGCGGAGGCAGCGCGGGCAGGGCGCACGCGCCTCTGCCTGGCCCGGCGTTAGCCCGGGGACGGGGCTGGAACCCGCACCGCTGGGGGAGAGGGAGGCAGCACCACACGAAGCGAAGGCACCCTCCCCTCCAGCCAGAGCTGCCGCCCAGCCACCGACCCGCGCCACGCGGTGGGCAGGGACGTAGCACGGGCCAAGGCATGCTTCATTTTTGGGGGGTTACGTACAGCTTTGCCAATCTTTGGGCAGAAGGGGAGGGACCACGGTCTCCTTGGATGTTTGTGACAACACTGCGAAATATTTGTCAAGGCAACCAGTGTTCTGGAAAGAGCAGGGGAGGAGAGCCAAGGGGTGCACCTGGCCCCCTGCCCCTTCCCAGCGCAGCGGACGGGTGTTTTGGTCCCTCTGCTACTGCGAGCCCGGGGGAGCTGCCTGGGAGACCCCCGGCACGGAGCACAACCTGCCATCCAGGGAAAAGGAGAGAAGCCCACGCCAAACAGGCTGCTAAATCTTTACTGCCCAGCCCTTCATACTGTGCAGCGGTTGGACTGGCACAAAAACTGATTTGTTGCAAAAGGCTCTGGCTTGCCTCCCCCTCGAAAGCTCTTGGTGTGGCTTATATTCTGTCCCAAACCAGAAACAAACGGTTGAAAGTGCGGCTCCTTGCAGGAGTTCCTTCCCTTTCCAAATGCAGCCCAGACCTCAAGGTGCAACCGAGGGACACCAGGACCAAGCACGGCTCTGAACGAGGCGTCGCGCAGCGCACCGAGCGACCGCAGCGCTTGGTGTCCTGCTGGGCTCTCACGCCTGCCAAGGAATCCCCACGGCCATGCTGGCTGTCACACCCCACGGCCCCCAAGCCTGCGGGTGCCAAGGGATGCAGCCGCTGGGAAGGGCTTGCGCAGCTCCCCTTGCCGGGGAGCCAGCTAAGAGCAGGTCAGATACCATTCTTGGGGCTTTATTTTCTTCTTCTCCTCTGCACTGACACAGAAATACAAGCACACTGAAGAATTCCCTAATTTCTTCATTGGAAAGACTTACCACAACACTGTTTTTAGAAGAGAACAGAAGCAATAATATTAGGCAGAAGAAAATGTACCTTTTGCTCTACTGAATATGGTTGCTTTCTTGGTGTTAGCTTTGTTTTTAACACCATTAAGTAGAAGAACTAATAGTATCTCAGGCAAGACTGAACTCAGTCACAATAACTTACAATGCCTCTGTTGTACAGCAAACAATACAATTAGACTATGAAGAACTACTCTGACAAAGCAAGGAGTGTGTCATGCCTGGTTTTCCCCATCTTTCTCTAATAGAAGTCTATAAAACACATTATATTAAAAACAAATTTTCTCCTCTGACAAATAACAAATCCTATTTAACATCTACAGAAACCTCAGCTCTAACCCGTATCACCAACAATGGCACGTGTGCCACCACAGCCCTCAGGACGACGGCCTTGCTGCTGGGGCACCTGCAACGGCAGCAGGGAACGGCTGCGGCAGAATGAAGCGCCAGAACTGCTGTCGTGAAAGGCTCAATAGCATTGAAATACCTTAAAGAGCAGAGGTCCAGATTGCTAAAAGGCCATTAGTTTGTGTTTGGAAGAAGAGATGATCTCTATGGGGTTTTAAGAGAGCTATAGCTTGGGTTTTCAAGTACCACCTAAATTGTGCCACCTTGGGAAGGACAAGCGGAATTCAATCAATCAGAAGTATGCACTTTTTCACAGAAAATTATTCAAAGAGTTTCTATTTCTTGAAGTGTTATTTTCTAAAGTAAAAAGCATTTTGATATTTCTTTCAATGTCTGTGTCTGCATGTGCATATTTTCCGATTATCAGAACTACTAATTTACAACCTTTTTTCTGAGAAACCCATAATTGCAATAAACTGAAGTCTGACCTTTGTGATATGGTCCAGGACCAGAAGTGGGAGTTTGTGGCTCTCCTCCTCCCGAGGACAGCGGGATAACCTTCCTGAGAGACAGCAAATGCCCGAACAACAAGCTTCTCAAAAGGCTTCCTGATCGTGCTGAGCCTTGTTCATACCATCTGGAAAAGCTGTGATTTAAGTTCTGGTTATTGTTTTACAGAAGAAAGAGGCCATCCACCTGGCAGAATTTGTGTTACTTCTGCTCCTCAGTAACTTTCATGCTCAATATTCCTACTGACCAACACATGGTGTACGTACACGTGATAAGCCCCTCGCTGCTTCCAACAGACTGCAATGCCAGTCCGGTGTGATGGGCTCCGCGGCTGCCAGCAGTGACTCTGGGTTTGGTGCTACCGTTCAGACCAGCTCAAACTCCTTTGTGCTCCCGTGCCGGAGTCATGACCAGCCCACACAAATTAAAGCTAGGATTTTCAAAGCAGTCTGAGGACCTTGGAGACCCCCAAATCATAGATTTTACACAAAATACAATTCCCAGTGTCCTATTCCTCCACTGAAAGTCCCAAACTAATCTGACAGCCTCTTTGCTCCGTCCTAGGGGAGGAGCGTATCACACCTCACCCGCAGCATCAATAAACTTCCAAACCGAAACGTAACTTCAGCCCAGAGAATAACTTGCTGCTTGTTTTGAAAGAGGAATGGGGATGTTTGCAATAGCAGTTAAGCCCCTTGGTGCCTCTGAAAGGTCTTTTTATAAAGAGTGAATTGCCTGTAGGCTCAGCAAAAACCAAAATCTCATCTTAGCGGTCGCAGCTTCGACTTATTTTGAACACAGTCTCGGGGCTGGAGAGAGGGAAGCCCCACTGGCAAGAGAACGGTGGATTGCCAGGTGGAAGTGCTCCTACAAAATCCTCTGTCCCCGCAAAGATGAACGCAAGCCACAGGTGGAAAGGGCTATGCACAACCCACTGAGCTGCTTAAGAAAGATAATCCAGAAAGCCATTTTCAGTAACTAGAACATTCATTACTCTTGCCCTGTCTGGGCTGCTGCCAGCTCCCTGCTGGGGATGGGGACCACGCACCGGAGAGCAGGGCCAGCAGAGGCCCCTTGCCTGCAAGCCCAGCCTTCACCTCTGTGCTAACAGAGCGCAGGTCCCAGCGCAGCCCCCAGGCCCCGCCGCCCCCCGGACGGTCGTCAGGCCCTGCGTGTGGGCCGGCTGCCCGAGGCTCTGCTCCGTGCACGTCTGCACGTGCTAACACACAGCCTGAGCGCTTGGAGTACAGGGCTCAAGGACAGGCAGCTGGACAGACAGGTAGACAGGTATTATTTCTGACTTCCCAGAAAGGGTTCCTGAAGAAGCATGCGGGTTCAAGTTCACATCTTTCTGTAAACACCGAAAATCAAGAGGAGACCAGAACTGACCCTTAGCCTTGTCAGCTGAGGCTGATTCCCTGAGCAGCCACCCCGAAATCCCACGTTGCACCAACCACACTAGCCCCAGATTTCCCGGCAACATCAGGTAGAAGAAAAAGACGACAAGAAACCTTTAGAAAATGGACTTTGTGGCAGTCATTCTTAAGAGCTTTCCAGTTACGCTTTGGCTTGCTTACTCTCCAAGAAACACCAAGGAGATACCAGAAATACTGACGTTAAGAAGTGAAATGGAGGGTCAGCACCCCAAAGGTGGGGTCAGGCTCTTGGATCCCAGACACCCTCTTGGAACAATCTACTGTTGTTGCTTTAATTTTTTAACTTCTAAAAGACAAGTCAATCTTAGTGTCAATAAGAACAATCTGGTGTTGTTCTTTACTTATTAGTTGGTAAAGACAAGATGACATGAAGGTAAAAATGTGGAGTTACCCAGGGAAGAAATCTATTTCTGAGGGTTTCTGCCATGCATTTGCATCTGTCAAGATCAAGAAGTTCTCAGTTCCAGCCAAAGAAAACATATAAATTTTTTGTCCAACAGTTACAAGTGGCTGTTTCCATATGCTTTCACTATGCAGTATACCAGAAACCTTCCTGCCAAGCACAGGCACCAGACAAGCCTCTCGGGGCGTATATCCACATGTGTTCCCAGGTCATACCTGACACCAAACCCACCTGCATGCCCCTCCTCAGACCTGCCCCGGCAGCGCTGATCAAGCAGGGCTGTAGCACAGCCACCCTGACTAGCGTGGCTCCTGCCCAGCTCCGGGAGACGTTACACAGTGCGAAATCCAGGGAGCTCAGAGCAACAAATGTTAGTTCTTGATCTAAACTCTTCATGGTATGATCGGAGCAGCCTCAGCTTTTGTGCAAAATATACAGAGCAGTTGGGAAGCTCAGATCTGAACTTGAAAGCTGACCTTGCCCATGTGCTAGGGGTTGGCTGGACCCAGGCTTTGGTTTAGCCTCACGGCTGTTAACAGCCACTAATACTGGCTGTGGAGTTCCGGCAGAGCGAGCCTGGTCAGAGCTTCACTCCGCCCTCACACCAGCCCTGGGGATCGCCTGCTCCTTCACAACCCCCCTCCTGCAGTTGTCCATCCTTAACCCTGGTATTGCTCTGGCAGGCATGCATTTCCAGACTGAAAGGATCAAATTGGAGATTTCATGTTTCACTTGTTTTAGTCAAGCTGCTCCCCGCTATCTACTCTCTTATTTTTGCCCAAGTTGTTCATCAGAGTCCCTGTGAACATCAGCAACAATAGCAGAAGGAAGAAAATATGAACTCGAATAGGAGTTACCTATTCAGCCTTACGTCAAATTAGCTCCTACTGCAGTCAGTGCAGGCAAAAGCTGAGTAATGGATTTATTTTTTTTACCCTCTGTCCACTAAAAGCTTTGGAGGTCAACTTAAAAAGAACCTCAGCCCTGCCTTCCAGTGTTGGGCTGCCCGCGATAGCTGTAAACAGGACACGACAGTACTATGTGCACCCAGAGGTGCTCTGGTAAGGTTTACCTCCATCGTACCTGGAGTTATCCAGAACTTCTGCATTGACTTCACTCTGAAAATCTGCCAGATCTGAAATCAAAGCTCTGGGAGAAAATCCTTGTATTCACCTACCAAGTATTCCTCACTGCTCCCAACAGCGCATGTATTTTTACCACAATATACCAGGCTTAAAGTCTCCAAAGCTCCTTCCAGCAGCATTGCTGTTCTGGAAGAAGGTTTTATGTAGTCCCTGTTTCATAAGCACTCATTTCATCCGGCCATGCAACGCTCACACCTCTCCCCCCCCGCAACAGGCTGGCAGCGTGTTTGTCCATGCACTAACAACTAGTTTCTCGGGACGTGAATTTTTGCTATATTCTCCTGAGCTCTCTATGTACCATCACCCGAAAGCTGGTATCTAAGGGACTATTTCTTCATTTACTCCTTCAGGCTTATTTCTGGGCTTGTCCTCCCAACTGCTTGCGATCGTACAGCTTTAAGCGTTACTCGAGTGCCTTGAGAGGAGGCTGCTGGGCACCGCGCAGCTGACCGACACCTTCATATTTTAAAATGTCTACAAAACTCCAGCTAAAGAACAAATATAAACATTGAAAGCTAGGAATCAAATTCTAGATAATTCTGAAAATTTGCAGCTCTATATACAAACCAGCAGTTCAAAAAACCCACTTGGTCCCACAAGTGAAAAAAGCAGCACAGGCGAAGGCAAGTACTCCGGCGCGACACACAACGCAGCAGCATTAAAAGGAGCAGAATTGCTGAAAAAGTAGAGGCACTTTCATTCCTCGATCAAGCCCTGATGTCTGATTCACACCAGCTCAGGATTAAATACGCCAAAATTTGGACTGACCTGTGAGGCGTTTTTCCCTCGCGCGCTTCCAGAAGCCATGCCAGGCCTTGCTGCTGCAGTCCCCTCAGGCCGGGCTTCCCCGGCGCCTCCATCCTCGCCCGCACGGATCCACCGTCTTGGAGAGAAGTTGCGGCATGTTAGAACCACAGCAAACGTATTCTCCCAGTTTTTGCCTCTTAAGCTGGACCGGAGAGGTTTCGGCACAGAAGTCTGCAGGTAGCTCACAACAGCCCTCTGTGGAGCTGGAGCCGGGGCGCAGAGCCCAGGCCGTGGCTGCGCTGGGGTCCCCGCCACGGCGCTCGGCCCGGCTCCGAGGCTCGCTCCCACCGCGCATGAACGCAGCCGTTCCCTACCGCGCAGCGTCACAGAGAGCGAGCGAGGCTACGCGTCTTTCTGGGAGCGTCGCACCTTGGCGTTCCCAACTGCGCTGCATTAACCGTCTGCGTGACGGCTTCCTCCTCCTCCCGGAGCTTGCCAATTTAGTGCCTGCCGTCTCCTTTGCTAGTACGCAGTTGTTTGGGATGTTTTTGGTTGGGTTTGGGTTGTGGGGGTTTTTTAATAGTAATTTTAACCAGAGCAGCCGGGTCTAGAAGCGGAATGGGATGTTTCTCCTGTGTTACGGGATTGATTTTAGTGAAGGTTTTGTGCGGAGACCATTCGAACAGAAAAGGCTGCCGATTAATCGGTTACCCGAGGAACATCCTCAGAGAAACCCTGCCCCGAAGGCACTTCTCTCCTGTGCTACCCACTCTCTAAGCAGTGGCAGGGACATGCAAAAATCCTCTGCCACATACCCATTCAGTTACACGCCTGGAAATAGCGCCCGCGTAAGTCTGTTCTTACGAGCACATGCTGGAAAATGTAGAGGCATGTCCAATTGTTAAATTTCGGTTTCCTCCCGATCTGGGAGGTGAGGATGAAATAGCTTTACAATGGAAGTCGCTGCATACGTACAAAAAGCAAGTACCTGACGTAGCTCGGCGCTGGTGAAGCTCCTTGGCAAAATCAGTTCTGGAAAAGTAACTGATGGGGAAATAACTTGAACAGAAGGTGACTATGAACGACTGCCGGTGTTACACACGGGCTTCACACACCCACCGTTTCTATTCCTGGCAGCAGGTTTGGGTCCGGTATCTCACAAGAAGGAGTTTCCATGGTGGTGTTGAAGCGATTTCAGCACACAGCAACACACAGCATTACTTACCGGGCTGCTCCAGCACACACATCACCAACACAGGCACTCGCCTATACCTCAGCTGATAAATCACCAAACCCCCACAGCCGGATGCTCCCAGCACCCAGCTGCATCCCGGGGAGGTCCGAGAGCACCCCTGGAGTCTGGAAAGCTGATTTCTTATGTTGTGGACCCACGCTGCAAGCCTGCATCCTGATTAAGACAACTTAATTAAATGTCCCTCAGCAGAAGGAAATCCGAAGACTGGAGACGCAGCTGCTGACAGGGACAGTGACTGCTCCGAGGCCGTGAACCGCAGCGTTAAGCATCCCCTCCTCGGAGCCGCCACTCAGCTCTGACCCGCGGAGTGGATCGGGTAGTCCTCAGCCACGTGTAATGCATTTGATACAACGAACTCAGCTTACATGCACAGCTGATTTTTTGGCCCGTATTTCCAAGACACTTGAAGTCAGTATCATGATGAAGAGAAAGCACTAAGTATATGCTTCCATTTCAAAAAGTTTTTTCAGTTTTGGACAAATGCAATTCCCAGATATAACCGCACGCGTATCTGGGCCACGCAAGCGGCCGTTCCGCATGCCTCCCTGCCGGGGAAACGCTCAGAGCGGCAAGCTCGTCCTGCGCAGGACAGTTTGCAGACACCTCCCTGGCCACGTTCAGGATGCATTACAGGAACTAACCCTTCCACGGAGATGAGATTTAACGTCATGAAGGCACTCAGGTTTAAAAACGATGTAAGCAGCCACCTGAAGGGCGATGGCAGACACACATACCGCAACTTGTGCAAGAGGCTGGTTTCTGCCCCAACACCTGGAGAGCTGGCGGGGCAGAGACACCCAAGTCCTCTGAGCGCAAAGCAGAGCCCCTGGCTCCTTGCCTGGCTCCAGCCCTTCTGCTGATGAGGAAAGCTCATGTGAGCTTTAAAAGGGCAGGAACAGGACAGCAGAGGAATACTGGAGGCCACTGACACGCCTCCTCCCCACGGCAGCTTTTCTCCCAGACCCGTAACGTGCCGTGAACCGCTGGCGGCTGCTCTGTGCAGTCCCTCTGCCGCAGGCAGCACTGGGCAGGGGCTGGCCATGGCTGACACCTGCGCACCGCTCGGACATCTCCGGTGGACAGCTGACAGCTCCCTGAGGGCAGACAGCCGGCAGTCCTCCCGAGAGCGCAGAATGACGTTCCGGTTTGGTCCCCTAAGCAGTCCCAGGCACTGCAGCACTGGCATGCTCCTGGCATACTGCACAAAACTCTTTTTGCTTCATTTCATTTTTATCTTGATGCCTAATGTGTCTGTGTCAGTCACCTACAATTTCATGGAGATATCACAGCTGTAAAGAAGAAAATGAACAGTCTGACTATTCACATAACGGAACTAAAGTACCTCCCGTTGTCTCTCAGACATGACCCTGGGCTTAAACATGAGGCACACTAAAAATAAAGCTGTGGCTAGGAAAAAGCAGCAAAGTCGCTCCACATTCCTCGAAGCTTCTCACATTCACCATCTCTCCCCTGGGACTCCTGCAAGGGCGGAAACATTTCTGGAAACATCAGGCCGTGTTGAGATGAAGTGAACATCCTCACTCAGCAGATGCGTTTAGATAATGTTGGCATTTTTAAATTATCCAGAATGGTAAAACAACATATTTGAACAAAAAAAAAGCGAACAACTAGTCATTAGAGTCGCTGCAAAAATAATCTGAACCTGCCCATAGTATTAAAAGCCAAGATACAAGTGTTTTTATGTACCATTTAGCATGTCCCTTGTGAAGAACTTGAGCGTTTGTGCATCTGGATTTCATCTGCACCCGAATGAGACCGTGGGTGTAATGTTTTAGCTTGAGCTGGCTGCAGCTGGTAACCATGTGTTTGGATACTGCCAGTCTCTCTCAGAAATATTTAAAGGGGTATACGAGCATGTGCATACTGTTAAAAAAAAAAAAAAAGATAATTAATAACTTAACAGTAAAGGTTAAACTCGAGTCATTCTTTTGCCCAAAGTGACAGCTTTATTAGCCAGCACAGAGGAGTATTTATTCACAGTTAAATAAAAAATATACATTTTGAAGATAAGTGGCTTATCATTTATCCAAAGGCCTCTTATAGCACTCAAGGCACGCTGTCAGAGCGAGCCAAGAAATACCCTGTGTCTGGCTGCAGCAGGCAGGCACCGAGCAGCGGGGCCGGGTATCAGCATCAAAGCACGCCGATAGCCTCGAGTAAGAGGGATGTTCGATTTTTCTTCACATGCAAAATGTGGCCATCTCAACTACTACACACCAATGTAACAGATTTAATTCCCATCTCTAGTCTAGCAGCTAAAGCTGTCATTTCCCAAAACAGACCACACCAAGGGAGAGGTTGCACTAGTAGAGGGAGGTTGTAACTAGATCAGATATCCCTGGTTAACGTTCACACTCAGACCAAAGAGCAAACCTGATACCTGTTGTCCATAGCATTATCTACAAATAACATGGTGGTAAAAGCAGCCTATCTCTCCTTTACCCCCAGTCATATTCCTCCTTTACAAATAGCAACAGGGAGGTTCTTCTTTCCTCCTCAAGAAGAGGAGTGTTCAACCAAGGCTTTAGGATTAATCCTACAAGGCAGGAGAACACAGCACTATGTTAAGGAACTGAGACATATTGGCAGCTGTGTTTCCTTGGACAAGTCAGCCATCACTTCTGAGGACTGCCTCTACAGAGAAATTAAAGTAGCAACTACGTTTAGCTAAACCAATCTGACACGGACATAGGAAGACTTTGGTCACCTGCTGTAAGCTTATTACACCGAAACAAAATGTCCCCCTGCGCTGCGGCTGTGACCCCGATCAGCCAGCCGCCGGCTGTCTCGTGGATGCTGGCACTTACCACACTCCGGACAGACCCTCTGCACGGCAGGAGGGGGCCGGGGGGCTGCACCCATCCGATTGCTCAGGTTGGTGTCTCCTACTTCAGCTTCGTCATTTCCAAAGAAACCACAAGCGAGCACATGCTGTCACCTGTATGCCAAACCAGGGGGGACGGCGGGCATCAGCGCAGAGCCTGTGGGCAGCTGTAGGACCCAACGTCAGTCACAGAAAGGGCAGAAACAGGCAACCTGTCACACACAGGCTAACATTTCCATTTCTTGCCAAGGAAACACACGCTTCCCCGTCGGCAAAGGCAGGAGACCTTGAGGGAGCCACGAGCAAGAACCACGCTACCGACCGCAGCAGTCACAACCCTCCCAGCTCTGGCACCTCCGCGGGGGCGAGACGATTCACAGCAGGCAAAGGGCAGAGTCACATTAGCTTAACTCCAGCGCATAGCCTGGGACACCGACGGCTGGAAAAACGGAGTCCGGAAAAGGCCAGGGCCGGAGCTGCTAAAATGAGGAGCGGGCTCAGCCCACCTATGCGAAAGGGCCTGGTGGGACGATGAACTCGCAAAGGTTTGTCTCCCTGTGCCAGGAAGAGCTGCTGCTCCCGCAGGTCGGCTGCCGTCAGGAGCAGATGCTCACCCGCTTCCCATAGCCTTTCTTCCTGCTCCCTTCTTCCTTCGCTCAGAGAAGTTTTTCAGCTTGTTACATGTTACATTCCCAATGTACAGAACCTGGCAATAGTGTACGTACTTGTAGTTTATATATACAGACAAAGATTAATTTAATACCTTTGTGGAAAAATTGTGGAAATCAATGGGATTATAGGAGCCCACTGAAGCCAGGACACTTACTCGATGGACAGCTGGTTGTCATCAATCAGTTTTCAATCAACTTGTTATTCTGACACCTTTAAGCTACAGATTTCCTTTTAAATGATAACTGTCATATCGGTTTGGTTATTTAAAATTCTGCTTTACCGTAATTGTTCCGTGGAACATATGAAACTTTTACACCAGGAGAACAGCAGACAGCCTTCCAATAAGGCTGGGAGTCTGTGCCAGCACAGGGATTTTCACACTATTTTAAGCATTTACAAGTTGTCTCAAGCCTTAAACGATAAAAACATCAAGTAGTGAGAGTGCACTGAACTCAATATTTTGCTATTCAGCTAGCCTAGTGGGAACATGCTAGTGGAAACATTTAAATGTAAGCACCAGCTGGAGGCGTTTCCTTCAGCTGCCGCCACGAGGCATTAACCGGGTGTTCACCAGAACCGCTGGGCTCGCGCAAAGGCGAGACCCAGGAGCTGCTGCCCTAGAAGGAAAGGCATTAGCTACGGACAGCGCGCTGCTACGGTGAAGGAACACAGATCCGCTTTAATAATAGCACCAGGGCTGAAGGTGACAACAGATGACTTAGAAGAACCAAAGGCAGGTTTTGTGGAAACAATTGAGAGGCTTACAGAAGATTTTATTAAGCCTAAACCATTAAAGAAAACTTGTTTGAGCAGTTTCATTTCATCACCCTGCCAAGGACAGGGTCAGTGGGAGGAGAGGTACGTATTGCCCAGGGTTACGGATGAGCCCACTGCACATCTGCAACACCTTCCTCCGCTCTTTGAGCCTATTTACGTGCATCACGTCACGTGCTTTTACTGGCACCACTGGACAAATAATTCATTTGAAATTATCCTCTGAAACACAGCCATACCAAGCACATGGGACGTCAAATGGCATTTAGTCCTGGCTGGTCCAGCTCGCCTGCCTACAAACCTGATGGGCGCTGGCTTGTGCGCACTGCCAGGGCCAAGCGCAAAAATATCCAGCGCTGCAGGTGCTCAGCCTGTGCAGGCTCTCAGGAGTATCTACAGGTAGAGGTAAGAAACTGGAACAGATGTAGTACTCACCAGACCCACAGCAGCAATTCCTGCGTGCTGGGGAATGACTAGTGACGCGCTGGGGAGAGGCTGTGGCCTGCAGAGCTGCGCTGTGGGGGCGTGAGGGAGTCACCTGATTAAAAAAAAAAAACAAAAAACACCACCTTTTTTAAAAAATAGGGTTTGGAAAATAATGTTTAAAAAATGAAGGCATGTTTTCCAGCAATTTACCCAAAGGTCATCCATAGCCAAGTAGCAGTGAAAGCAGAGTCCAGAGCTGAAGGAATGATTTCTTTAATTTGTTTTTAAAAAAGATGCTCTCAGTTTCCCAGGAGATTCTCTAGAAGGACAATATCGTGCCAAAAAAACCCCAGCTTTAGTTTTCATAGTCTCAGAATGATAGATTTATACGCCTATACCAGGCTAAAAATTGACAGCTCAAGAGGATCACCACGTCTCTGAAGACAGAGACTGAAGAGCCAAGCATCGGGTTATTATATGCACAGGAGTTGGACAGAGTAGGACAGCAGTCTTGTATTTCTTCAGAGTACACAGGCATTTGAATGAAATAATGAATGATACTACGACTAGAATCACATTTCAAATAAACATGTAAGTGACAAGTGTTATTTCAACATGTCTAGTTTCATATCTTTTGAAAGAGCTGTCTAAGAAAGAAGTCTCTCTAAAAGCGCAGGAATTTTTTTGCTCCAGCAACACTTTCCATCAGCACAAGCTGCAGTGACTGGGCAGGAGGCTTTTAGCTGTGGTATTTCTTTTAGTATTTTGTTGACACCCTCCGATTTGGAAAAATGTGTTCCAAATCCTACAATCCAGTAACTAAAGTGGCTAGAGACCAGCGATGTGTAAATCAAATATTGCCAGAAGTGACCAAAAGCCTTATTGTGCCATCAAACTGCATTCTAACACAAGTTTTTTGATGTTAAACTGCATGTCCTAAACACCAGAGCCCACAAAGAGTGAAACCCAGCTTTACCTTCAACATTGCATCTATTCCTGAAGGGTAATCTCTACACCAGCGTTTCACCTACCAAGAAGCAAAAGCTTCACATTCCCTCCAGAGCAGCCCTGGCAGTTTGTACTCACGTCGTGCAGAACTTGCTGACAGCAGGAACATGAGCAGCACCACACACCACGCTTAAGAGTCCTGCAGCAGCTGCGTGAGCCTGCGAACGCTGAAGAGAAATTTAACACATCTCATAGTCACTTAGACTTAGTCAAACGCTGATGAGCAGGATCATTAACAAGCACGGGCTGCTGCCGACTGTCGCTGCTCTCGCTGTGACGGTGGTAGAGCTCCCCAGGGCCATCTCCGGGGCACAGCGTCCCTGTGTCCTTGCCTGCAGTGGGCTGCAGGATGGGGGTACACCCCAGGGATGCCCCAGGCCCCAGCGTCTGTGGAAGCGCTCCCAGGTCAAGCACGTGTTCCAGAGTACTGACTAGGTTGGACAAAACATAGTTTAACAAAACTTAGCAAATATGTTTGAAAATAACATTAGAACTAAGCTGAAGTAGAGTCACTTCTTTAGTGGTTTCAGCCTCCCAGTGAACTGCACCTGGAACCAACCACCAATTCCAGAAGGAAGACTTGCAGAAGTTGGCACAAACTAACAGACAATCACTAACAGGGTGATCGAAGCAGGTTTGCATTTCCTTGCTGCAGAAGAGCTAGAGAGACCTCTGCAAGTATAGATGAGGGACACGCAACTTTTCAGGGAGAAGCTCTAGACCTGGGGCTATAGCTGGGACTCCCATTGCAAACACATTGCTTAGAGTAAAACAATCAATCAAACAAACTCTTGCTCATGAAGAAACTAAAACTTAAGTATTCTTTCTGTACACGCTGTTTAATAATTCTCTCTGAAAGCTACGAAAAGCATTTGCCAAGAAGCCCGTGACTCAACGGGTGCGTGCTGCAGAGACCCCCCACGCACAGCCGGCCCTGCAGCTGACCCAGCCCGGATTTGCAGTTCCAGTCTCTCACATTCTCAGTGCCACGTACCAGCATTAGTCGGCCCTCGCAAAGACGAAAAAGCAAGAAAACTCCACAAGGGGCAGCGGGATTCGCTGGGGCACGCGGGCGCGGGCAGCCCCCTGCGGGACGCACAGTTTTGCACAGAGCACGGCCGGGGCTCCGCGACACAGGCGGTCTCTCTTGTACCAAGTTTGCACCCCTAGGGCCCCGCTGGGCGCCGGGCCTGCAGTAACAACTTGTGCCGCCGCCGCAGGCCAGCGCGCCGCAGAGCGGCTTCGCTCTGCGAGCAGAGGCCGCCACGCGGGGTTCGGCACGGGGGGCTTGCTGCCCGCAACAGCCGCGGCAGCGGGGTGCCTCCTGCTCGTTCAGAAGAGCCGCTCGGCACGGAGCAGTCACACGGGAGCGGCAGGAAGGCTCCTGCTGCGCAGCTAAGCGAGCAGCCCCGGCTTCCAATCTCTCGCGCACCGGATGCGCTGCCGGCCTAACAGAAGCACAAACAAAAACCGACCAGCGAGCGGGCAGGTGCCGTCAGGGACACCCGCCTAAGCCGGGGCAGGAAAATGCGGCTTTATCTCCCCGTCGGGGAATCGAACCCCGGTCTCCCGCGTGACAGGCGGGGATACTCACCACTATACTAACGAGGAGCGGAAGGCGGTTGCGCACACTCCCCATCTGACCGCAGGCCCCCCCCCGCGCGCCTGCTCCCGCAGCGCGGCCCTCGCGCAGGGCCCGGGCTCCTCCCGGTGCTTCCACGGCTCTTGTAATGGTCCAAACGTGGCGGCAGCGCGAGGCTGCGCAGAACGCCGGGGCCGCCGTGCTCGCCCGGCCTCGGCCTCCTTCAGGCGCGCAGGCCCCGCGCACCGACTGCGCTGCTTCGGCCACCACAAAGCTCCCTGGGTAAGGGCCACGCGCAGGCTCCAGTATTTACTTTACAAACACAGGCACACGCATGTATAATATATCTACAGGATGTACACTTTAAAGAACAGGTAAGCTCAGCTCTGACACCGCGGCAGCCTAAGTCCGGAATCACTGCTCTGTTGGCGTCAAAGCATTTCCGGAGATTGCATTTATGTATGTGAGAACATGATGCTGCATCGCATCCACTTCCACGGACGTGGCATGGCAGCGTCTGAGTTACGATCCATCGCTAGCAGCAAAAAGTTTAAAATAAAAAAAAATTGGTGAAGATTCAGAAACATTTCTCTCCCCATCCAAACTGTTGCCAATTCTGGAAAACTAGGAAATACACGGAAAACGCAATAGAAAAGAGACTTCACTTCCAGATTTCGTAAGAGCTGAAGAAGTTAAACATGACGCAAAACCACACGGGGTGAGCATGCGGTGTCACCATCACGGGGAAGGAGGCACTCCCACCCACCCAGATCAGTCACACCCAGCAGCAGCCAGGGGAAAACGCCACACCAAGGCAGCACCCGTAGCACCATGGGTGGGAAAGGAGCTGTTACTTTTGTGTCAAGATTAATTCTGGGTCTGTTAGTTGATAGAGAGGAAATGGACCACAGCTAGTGACCTGTCACCAAACAGCTTAAAAGTAACACTGCATTAATGTCCCAGGCTGGAACACACGGTGGAATGTTTTGTAACCGTATCTGTGTGCTAAGGGAGCCTAAAGCTCCTCTCTTGCCCTGGTGGTCTGGCAGTGGAGCCGTTTGCATTTGCAATTCTCTGCCCACTCTCCCTGTGCCAGGTCCCAGTATAGAGGAGAAGAGCAGCTGAAAATGGAGAACTTGAAATCACACACCTCTTATGAGGTCCCCAGAGGTCCCTTTTCTCACCCTCTCAGAACAAAGAGCAGCAGTACTTGGTGTGAGAGATGCTTATAACATCTAGAGTACATTCCCGCTAGAAGCTGGAACTGATTTTTTAAAACCGTCCCATGGCAGAACTTAGTATCTATTTGTCTGAAGGTTTTTTTACTCCATTTTCCATGTCATCAGTCTCCTGTGGTATCAGAATCAAATCCTAATCCTCAAAGGACATGAGCTGAAGTGTCCTGCCTGTCTCATGCAGGTCTCAGTTCAAGCTAACAAATATCCATAAAATGCCAGAGACAGCCGGGGTGTTAACTCAGAGGTAGTAGTGGATTAATTGAGAAAAGCTGAAACAGCTCTGGCCTCCAGCTGTCAGCTCTACACCTTGTGCAAACGATGGCTAGAGTGGGGGGATGCCTTCTGAACTGATCCCATTTAAAAGTTTATAAGCAAAAGGTCTCACAGTGTTGAAATTCATCACCTTTCCCAGCAGATCAGCAGCTGATGTTAAGCCTCAGCCTAGTGCAGGACCTCTGGCCAGAAGGCCCTGCCTGCGAGTCGCCCACACCAACACCCCTGAGAGAATGAATTTGGGAAAGGCAGGAGAGTAATGGAAAGCAGACTGCTTTCCAGAGGATGGGGAATGGTGACTCTCTTGATGGCAGACAGTTTTTAACTATCCCAAACTGAAAGATGAATCAATTGCAATTTGAAAATAAATTTAATGGCCAGAAAAAGAGATCTGGTTATTAGATTTTGAACACTTGCAATTCCTCTGGTACCAGCTTACAAAGTACGGAGCCTTACTGACTATGGCCTTGATTGTTTGTTTGGACTGTGGCCTTTCTCCCCTTTATCCTTTCCAGTAAGAACAGATGTGCTTTATTTACTCTTGGGGTATTTGTGCACACCATTAGCTCAGCAACATGCCTTTCATGAAAGGTAAACCCCTTACTAAAACCTCTGCTTCACCAGGGACAAACAACTAACAGCAACGTACTTGGTGGGAAGAAGGAAAAGAGGCATCCATGACCAGGTTTGCATTGTCCAGTGCTAACCTTGTCACCAGTCCTAGAGCTGGCTTCAGAACACACCCACACCCTGCGTACACCTCTCCAATGGGACCAGAAAAGTCTTTCTTAAGAAAGAATGCCTTTTCCTCTTAGTTTTAAATGACTGATGTAAGTCCTTGTACTTCCTACATGTTCCCTGGGAGATCTTATTGTCTACTATCAAATGACATCAGTAACTCTCCACAGATAGCAAACACCTGTGATACAAAAAGTACATAAACAGATTAGGTCAGAGATAACTTGATAATTTGTGTATCTGAGCACAGGTAGGTTATGAAAGGCTCATGACCTTTTATACATTTAATACAGCCCTTCAGAAAAGTGAGAACACTGTATTACTCACAGAGGGCAGGCTGAACTCCAAGCTAATAAGCAGCCATAAATCTGTAGGTCTTGGTTAAGATTTTAAATGAGATTCTCCCATTGTAGCATATTCCTTAAGTGAAACGTAACTCCAGAGAAATTAAATGCAGAACTGAGCAAAGCCTCTCAACTTCCCCCTAGAAGAGGTTGCACTTCTGCAGTGTATCCATCGGCCTGAAACGCTGAAACAAAACGTCCTTTCTAATAAGAAAAGTTACAGACAGGTAGGTGGTAGGACTGCTAGGGATTGTCCTGTAAAGAGGCATATCTACCCCAAAATGAGAAAAAGCAGAACACTCTGGTTCCTGTTGTCATGGGCAGACTGTAGGGACTCATGGCCACTGGCAGAACCTCGCCAGGGAATTCAAGTGAAATGATAAGCTATAATAAATTGATCATAACAGAAAAGGGGCTGTAAACTCAAAGTCGAATACTGCAGATGACATCAGTTCTGGAGTTAACAGGCAGCACTGCTTCCAGGTCAATGACACTGACCTAGAGTACTTTTAAAAAGCAGCAAACGTAATTTGCTGCAGCCAGACTGTCCTCCAGTGACACCTCTCTCCCCTGCATCTCTAATGCCACTAATTTGGATTTATTATGCAAAGCACCCCTCCTTGCATTCCCTTGTTATCTCCGGGCTTGCATTCCTCTGCTGCAACCAGCCTCTGATAACCAGTCTCTGGCCAAAACTCAGGGCCATTTGCCTTGATATGCCCCACCCCAATGTATTGGTCTCCTTCAACAGAACCACCCTGTGATCTCCTAGTAACAAGAGACAAAGAAAAGGCTACTGTAGTCAGTACCTTCTTTGCCTCAGACTTTCACTTCTAAGGTTTGCCATCAGGCTTTCAGCTCCTCCAGCCCAGGAGCAGAAGTGGTGGGAGTGAGGCATTCCCCACTGGAGAGGAAAACGGGGAGCCCTGGAGCTAGCTGGCCACACGTGATGCCATGGGACCAGACAGGCTCTATCCGAGGGCAAGGATGGTGCTGGACACCAAGGAAAGTTTGTGATGGCAGAAGACAAATGTCGCACCCATCCTCAGGAATGTGTATGTGGGGCACTACAGGCTGGTCAGCCTCACTGCAGTGTCTGGGAAGGCTACAGAGCAAGTCTTACTGAAAGACACATCCAGGCACACGAAGGATGAGGCAGTGATGAGACCAGCACAGCTTTACCAAAGGCAAATTATGCCTGACCAACCTGATAGCTTTCTGTGATGACTGGCTCTGTAGCTAATGGAGGAGCATCAGATGCTGTTTATCCTGACTTTAGGATATCATCTCTCTCAGTCAACGTAAAGCCAAATTGGTGAAATACAGAGTGAATAGGCTGACACTAGGGTAGACAGAAAATTGGCTGACCAACCAGACTCAAATAGCCACGACAAGCAGTACAGAAACTATTCAGAATTTAATTTGCAAGTAATTTCTTAGATGCTTACACTGCCTTAAAATCACATGGGCTGCAGACCCTTTACCTTTCAGGACTTGCAGAGTCTGGAGTTCGGCTATGAATCTTCACTCTGTCTGTATGTCTTCCCCCTCAGTTGAAGCAGTGTATTTTATCTGCTTGACAGACGCTGGCATTTTGGATCCCTCTTCCTTTCAGGTTTCATCATGCAAAAGTCTGCTAAACACTTCCTCTAGTCATTGCTCAATACGTAAGCTGTTTTACGGCAAAGAAATTATATGTAAATCTCCTTTATAATTAGGTAAAGAAAAACAATGCAGAATGCTGCAATAAAGCATGGCCAAAAGCTTCTCTCAGTCAACAAACTCAGCCAGAATCTAAAGGGTAGAGAGGAAAAAAGTGTTCATACACCACAGAGGTATCTGTCCCCACGTTAAAAATTTGCCAAGTTGCTCACCAACTCAAACATGTTTCTGAGACCTTGAGCACTCTCAGCGCACACATTTCCTTTCCGTATGGCATAGATTTATGTCCTTCCCAAGAAAAGCACCTTCAGGAACTGAAGAGCTTTGTTGTGTCCTTGTAAAAGAAATTTTTACCTACAGAAATTTCATATTGCTTCTTCCATAACTGCTTATGACTCTGCCGTAGCAGAGCTACTCTTATCATTTTCCTTCCTGCATCCACTGCCAGGGTCCATATTAGGAGTCTGGGCCAGCCAGAGAGTTACTGCAGTCTCCTGGAGCTAATTTGCCCCATGAGGAGCCACCATTGCCAAATTAACTCTCACAACTCCATACTTACAGGCTGCATGAAAATACCTCCCATGCGCTGTGCACAATGCGACTGCTACTACATTTTCATGCTGTAGCCTGAAATGACAGAAAGTGGATATACTTATTGAGCATCTGTTGATGGACAGAAATGCCTTTAGAGCAGGGGGGATTCACTCTGGGACAAAAGGCAAACTTCATTTTTCATCTATAGTAAAAAGAGCAAAGTTACAAGGATTATTAAAATTATAGGTTTGCATTTCTGAGTCCGGTAAAAATTCAAATACAGCTGGCTGAATAGTCTTACAAGTAGTCACTTGTTTCATACTAACCTTCTTTTTTTTTTTAATCAGATCCACAGATAAGATAGACTAAATGAAGCTCACAGCTTACCCTATCCCTGAGCTTGCACACAGGTTGCACTAGGAGGCAGTCATAAAGTCCAGCTGAAATGCAAACCAGCTTCCACAGAAGGCTACTACAGTTCACTCAAAGACTGAAGATATTTCTGCATTCAAAAAATGGCAAACCAAACAAATGAACACCCCATAAACTTGTAGAGGGACTTGTATTTCTTACAAGCTCATTTACCCTAGGTATTTCACTCATTTCCCTGTGCAGAGCTCCTCTTTGCCAGACTTGATGGAGATACAACAGAGAATGGAATTTTCAGGGTTTAATTTTTAGCAGTTTCAAGCAAAGATTTGTAGTTTGGGTGGCTAAAACATTTGTACTGTGAACCCTGAAGAACAGTCTCTGACACAGCAAGCTTGCCACAAGATGCATTGCCAGCATGCTGTTGTGGCACAGACTTCATTCCTGACAACTTCTTGCCCGTTAGGCATTCAGCTAGAACAACTTCAGGACAATATAATTTAGCTTTTCCAAAACATAAGCAAAGAACAATTCCAACAGAGGAGTAATTGCCATTTATACGCAATGTGCAGTTTATACATGAAGTATTTTATTAAACAGGAAAATATCACCGAGTCACCTGTATGCATGAATCAGCATGTGCTCTCAAGTTAATTTGGAAGGCAAAAGTTTATGGCAGCTTCACGGCATGCTTTCTACTTCAAGACTGCAAAGCTAACATTCTTTAGGACATCAAGTGTTTCCAAAACAGGACCTGAATCTAAGAACTATGAAGTATAGGCTTTTATTAAAGGAGAGGAAGAAAAGAGCATGAAAACTGTATCAGTCATGTTTCCTTAGTATAAAATGTTATGCAACAAACCCCACTATCAAGTATCATAGCAATTTATGATGCTGAAGGTAAAAACCACATGCAGAAATCCCTCCCCCAAAACACACAGATGTAGGCAAACAATGAACAATCTCGAATTATTTATTAGGAAAAGACAAAGTACTGTTTCAACATTCATACAGAACAAATGGTAATAAAACCAGGAAAATAAACTGTAAAAATGAGGCCCATCACAGAGGAGTTGGGTTATGATAAAGTAAATGAAATCCAAACTTCATTCATGCAAACAAGCAGTAAAGAATTATTTACAGTTTTGATGGGATGAATTACAGCATTGGCCATATGTTACAGTAATTTGATTGGGACTCAAATATGAAAGGGATCTACTCTGTACATTCAGTAACGACAATCTATAAAAAGAAAAATAATTTAAACAATTTACAAGAGCTGTATTATAGATGGCATAAAGGTATAATTTACAAGAGCTGTATTAACAGGTGACAAAAAGGTATTAATCAGTAATTTAGAAATAAAAATTTGTAGCACATATTTTTACATCACATCTTCAGTGTTTGAACAGTAAAAAGGGAAGTGGAGACATAACATAAGTGCAATGTAATAGAATAAGGCAACTTAACCAAATGGCTCTTCGGAGAACTTCCATCCTACAAGGGTTTACGATTCATAGATTTGCCTGTCTGTTTTGCTAATTAACTAAAACAAATATTTGAAGACAGCAATTGGTGATTACAAGGCCTGCACATGAAAAGACAGTAGATGGAAAATTAAATACTTGTTAAAATGCCAAAACTCAGAAATGTAAAGAAATGCCAATTATCAAAAGCCCTCTATATCCTATCTCTATAACATCCACACACCAATTTTTGTGTTCTAGATGTTGTAATTTAATATGTCTCAAAATACTAATTCACTAGTCTTACAATTAAATTCTTTTGTAAATGCACAATCTGAAACTACTATACCTCCTCCCAAAGCTTGTATGTACAATGTTCTTAAATTGATGCTAGAAGAATGCTATAAATTGCTAACATTTCACAAAAGATTAGCAAATGATACACCGTATTCCAGTTTATTTTACAGGCAAGACTAATTAACACATTTAGCTTTTAAAATTATTTTAAATAGGTATTTTTGCATTTTCAACAACTCTCCCAAATGCTTACAGTATTGGATGATTTTCTTGAAGTTTAGCAGGGAACCAATGCCAACTGTGTTCTACTTGATACTATTTGTTTAAACAGCTACAAGGACAAAACAAGATGAAGGATAACAGTGAAATCCAGCAATGAAAAGTCATCTGTATCATAATGCACCATGGGAATGCTATGGGCCTTACAGAAAGCAGCACAGGAAGCCAAACCTGCCAGTGACTTGCCACATCAACAAACGAAGTCCACATACTCTAAAAAAACCCAAAAAGGAAACTTGAAATAAGGCCAAAAAATATTTGCAAATGATAAATTTTAAGTCTGTCACAATGACCAGGCCATAAGTATTTTATTTACAATTTCTATTTAGAACCTTTATTTTCAACAAATTATTTAGCACCAGCAGGAATATGCAAAGTAGCATTACTGTGTTCCCCAGGCAGATGATCAAGGCCAAATGTTCCTCATCAGTTTAAGACAGCCCCCATTTAAGAGAATCATCTACTTGAATAACTAAAGTGAGCAGGATTTGTCACTCAGTTATGCAAACCTAGACTGCTCAAACATATTCCATTAGCACATTAATAATTACAAATACATTACAGCATCTTTTGAGATGTTTTCAGAAAGTGTGTTTTTAACAATACCTAATATGCTTTACGTGTGTGAAGTAAACAAAACCAATAAAACAGGCTTCTTTGCAGACTTTTTTTAAACTTAAAGAATTAGTAATTTTATCACAGATGACAGAACACTGGCAATGTACTTTGGAATATATCAGTAAAACTTAAAGAATGTAAGCAGGGAATTATCCCTCTATGGTGTGATAAACCATTTTTTTTATCTCCCATGGTCATGTCTGAGGACTTAATGCACCCATTTTACCCACAATGATTGTTAGGTCTGCCCCCTCTCATTGTGCGTTAACAGGAAATGGAAAAATTAATACAACCAAAACAGTAACTGTACGTGTCAAGCGTGTTCCTCAGTCTGCACTGTGACCTACAGATCTTGGTCAAATACTTCTCATCTATCTGACCCACAGATTTTTGTTCACTTTTTAACCTAAGCAAAAAACTCTATTACATGTTTCTTAAGCCTACATAACCCAGAAAAAAAAAGCTGTAGAAAGCACTGTCACTAGGAAAACACTAATCTTGTTATGTGTGCAAACGGACTCAGGATAAAAAGCTGACCACAACCAGCTCAACATAACCGCGCTGACCTGCATCTCTGTTCTGAACTTAACTAAACCATTTCCTCAGCATTATAGCCATCTAGTATCCAGAATGTGAATAGTGAAAGCAATATTTAAAAATAGGTTGAATGTAAATTTAAGCATTAACCCAAGTTAATGACTGAATGCATAAGACACCATATAGTCTTTAAGAAGCAGCACAATTTGCTCTAGAAAAAAGACACTTTAATTAGTTCCAAATGTTAAAATCCTACTGTTACTCCAAAACGTATAGAAATAAGAAGTTATTGCAACTTATCTGGAAGTAGGTATTTCCTGAAGACCTATACTGGGTAGAGACAAAGAGTTAGTATTAGTACTACAACCCTTAAAGGCTATATTGTCACCTTGCTTGTATACTACCTACAACTCATATGCAAGTAGGAATCTCACAATACTACTGAAGGAATATTTAAGCCATTACGAGAAGCCAGAACTGAACTTTTGTTCTTAATGTGCAGGCTGAGAGTAAGTGGGACAGCACGGTCTGATGTTCTTTCCACGCCATAACTCTCAAATTATGAACGGAGGTGTTAGTAGAATCACACAGGTGCGTGCTTGCTTGGCAGAACACTACAGAGAGTGGGAAAGATCTTCAAAAGGCTGGTCAGACACCTGAACACCCTTTGAAAATCTGGACCAAACTATAAGACAAAGAAAGTGTATCAGTGCTGCTTCTCTCCAAACTGTTACATTTATTGTGGCTTTACTAAAAGAATAAAAAAGTGTTCATACTTAAACCTCTGCTAGCTTCCATAAAGATAGAACACTGAGGATGTGTTCATTCCAGCTTGCTAAGTATTCCAAATCTACTGTAGAAGTAGTTCCTCTCTTGTTCAAACTGCAGTTACCCTAGTGGAACTAGAAAGGTGAAAGTGGTTAAGTTTAATAGCCATACCAACTTGGGATAGCTTCACCTAAAAATGAACTTCTTTGGCCAGAAATAATCTGTACTTATCTGACTAAAAACTCACATGATTTTGAGAGAGATACTGATACAATAAAACTGTGCGTAATACTTAAAAAGACCACGCTGGAGGGATGAGACCAAGAAATGCAAAAACATTACCCCAAGATACAGGCTACAGGGATAGGAAGCCAGAAACCCAACGCTGTTTTCCTGGTGCCTCTAGCTACACTGGATCAAAGGGATCATCTCCATGGCCAATAAAATTATCTGCCATTTCTCTGGTAAGCAACACTGGTTAGGAAACCTCCTGGATAAAGTCCCAGTACCAGCAAAATTGGCATTACATGAAAAAATTAAAAGGCACTCACATGGCTGATTGAGCTGAAAACTATTACACATTCAAAATGAGCTTTACATTTTACTTTAGAAGAAGAAACATCACACAACTTTCCTCTAGAGAAGTGGTTCCACTTGAGAAGACAACAGTAGCCCTGAGAAAACCCCAAATTTTCTCTACTGTAGTACATCACATTGAACCAATTCACTCTAAAGCCGCTTCAACCAGTTAGTTTTGAGGAAAAGAAATGGTAAGGGTGAAAGTAAAAAAAGGGAAGATCAGGAAAAAGCAAGTTACTTCAGTGATTTGTATAAAAGAAACAAGCCTTTTCAACCTATTTAGAAGAGAATTTAGATGAAAAGACTTTAAGACTTATCTTGCAACTATTTGTGATGCCTAGCATTTCTACTGGTGGTAGAGTCAATCTCTGGAGACTCTAGTAACAAGTTTAAGTTGAGGGAAAATGAGATGAAACTCAAAGCTGTGGCTTAAATACAGGACCCCTGGGCTTTACAGTGGGGCTTAAAAACTTCTCTGGTTTCTCTTGTAATGAAGTAAAAATTGTGCTGGTAAAACTAGCAAAAGGAAGCCAATTTTTTTAGAAGCTCAAGGGAAGTAAAATAAGAGGTAGGGCACACTTTTTGATTCTCACAGTAGTTTCTATACAGTACAGCTATTCAAGAATTCTCCATTAATTTATTCTGTAACTCTGTACAACTTACTTTAAAAATGTATCTTAGGTCACCTCAACTTCAAATGGTTTAAATTAACCATGGTCATTAGGTAACCATCTTCTACATGTGCTTCTGGTTTAATATACAAGTAACTTCTAACTACTGCTTCAAGAGCAGCTCTCTTTCAATAACACAAAATGAGATGTGAAGTAGCAATAAATATGGTCTAAAGGAACTGTTTCTAATCAACCTCTAGTACGAGTCTTAAAGCACTTCACTTTGCACGAAAAATATGCAGTTGGTTTGCAAAATTTTCAAGAGGCTGTCAAAGCATTCAGAAGATTTTTTACAAAGTTTTATAACCAAATAGAGGTTACTTTCTATAGTCAACCATAACTTAAAAGGAACAGTATACAGCATTTATGAAGACATTCTATAAAAACCATATTCACTTATTTTCTGAAGTGCTCTGATTTAGCATTAGAATAGTTGAACTGTGAGTGTTTTTGTTTGGTTTTTTATGTCTAAAATAAAACATCAAAGCAAGCACGATGGAAATGTAGTATGAGTACCAGGAAGAGCAACAATAAATGGAACTGGATTAGCAATTGGCATTGGGCTTAATGAATTTCCTACTCTAAGTTACTGTACTCTTAAAGGACCACAGAAATGAAAAAAAAAAAACCCCAAACAAACAACAACATATGATGTTACTATGGGGCTTTGAATTTTAAGAAAAGAGAAGACTGAAAATAGCACATAGAGGTTTCTAACACACTAGGTGGATTTGTCTGTGAATTCAACACAGCCATGCTGTGGAATACTCGAGCAATTAGTTTTAAAAACACCTTAAAACCCAACATATGAATATGTTCTAGTCTGGTTGCTCCTCATGCACTTATAGGAAATACTTAACATTAAAATGATACCATAAAATTGAGTAGCTCTTTAGTCCACAGAGTCATATAGGTAATGACTGTATAATATTCTTACAAGTTTAAGATCTCATGCCCTGGCTTCAGGACTAAACTTATTACAACAATCACAAACTGTAAATTTTAAAAGTATACAGAAAAACCCAAAGATCAGTTCCAGAGTACGGATTTTATCCCAAGGCCACAATTTGATGAACGATTCCATATTGCAAGTGCACTAAATATTGGTCCGTTTGGTGCTGCAATACAAACTCTGATGCTGTCCTTAACTTTCAAAAACAAACTTTCAAATCCAAAAGCAAGCTAGCAACCTTTCATTTTCAACATCTAATTAGATTCTGATTAACTCTTATAAAGTCAAGGAGAAATCACATTTTCAAATTAGTGGGATGGGGCGGAAATTTTCCAAACTTCCACAGAAATTAGCCAAAGCATCAAAATTATGAGGTCCCAGATTTAGTCTATTTTATAAGGATTTCTTCAATTCTCTCAGGCTTTGTGGTACCTTTACAAATGATGCATGAAGTCAGAATTTATAAGGACACAAAAAACCTCAAAAAACAACAGAAGGCAATTTGGAAGTCACATCCTCAAAAAAAAAAACCCCAACCCCACAAAAAACAACAACCAAGCCCCCAAAACCTGCCTTCATTAATCGTTAAATTATTTTCCAAACCCAACCAAAGGCAGAGGGGATCTTCCCAAAAATAGCAGCTGCATCTTCAAATAAATGAGGAGAGCAAGTGAATATCTTCACAAAACCTTCAAAACATCAACTGCTTAATCTGCTGCTTTGGCTGATTTGTGTTTCTGTTCTTCTCACTGAAAATTTAAGCATTAATATTCTTTCCATTACACATAAAAATAATCACTATTCTTACTGTGGAAAGCAATTGTCTACACTTTCCTCACCTTGAGGCTAGTACCTTACTGTTTTAAAGTTATTTTCTGTAAGTACACATGGGAAATTGTGCTCATAATATAGTATAACTAATGAAAATAATTTTTCATTCATCAATGATATAGAAAACTGGTGGGCCTGAAGCTTCAGGAGTAAATCTGCAATATTTTCACACTGAGCACTTAAAGGATTGGCATTCCTTCTTCTGGAAGCTTGTTTTCAGAGGATGTATTGCATATTAAAAGTTCAATACTGTCTACATGTACCAAAGAACATAAACAATATCCCCAAACATTTGACTTTTCAATGCCCAACAGAGTGAAACCCCCTTACTTATAACGGCAATATTCAGTAGCTCATCACTTCTTAAAAACAGTTACAGAAAACCTGCTATTTGCTTCTCCCCTCCCCAGAATTAGTTCCCGTTGTCATAAAACAAGTGTCATTCAGGTGGAAAATAGTACAGTGTAGTGACATCTGGTATCTCAACTGAAATTTGGCAGCCCAAGAAGAGCACCAACAGCTCCAAAGTATCCCTGTTTGAAACAAACAAAAAAATATTTCAGGTTCAAGTAGCATATTAAATTTTGCACTAATAGCATTTCAGTGACAACAAAGCATCTGGTGGACCAGTGCTACAGAAAGAACACCATAAACCTTTAATATATAATCTTTCATAATAATTTTTTTAAGTTCTGTAAAACATTTTATCCTTATCTAGCTTAACTTTAGGAGATTTCACACCAAGCCTCCCCATATACTGCAGGACTTAAGACATGTATCAGTGACTCCTATGGCACAGAAATCAAGTTTGGTTTGTTTTTCCTACAGCAGCTGCATATTTTGATTGCCAAAGGATCTTCAATATCCATAGTGACACTATTCCTAAGGTACAAGTCAAAAATTTCTTAAAAAATGTGAAGTGCAGCGAGTTTAAGAATTATGTCCCAGCTTCAAAACCATTTTTTGGACTGTATACCTACCTGCATAACAAAAACCCACTTTCTCCTGTTGGATTATTTTTCCCCTCTGGGGAAATGAAATGTTCGCCCTGCCTAAAACTATGAAATATAGAAGCATTTGGAATCTATACTTGGTCAAATGCAAAAAATTTGAAATTTATCCAAGAAAAATCTGAAGGATGCAGAACTAACAAGAAACCACTCTGCTATTACTGCAGACACTAGCAACAAGGCAGACTACTGTCAGTCTCAGGATAAGCAATAAGGGAAAAAAGTTGTGAGAATCAACTGAAGAGGAATAGATGTAATGCTGTAATATTTGCAGACCAACAAACTGAGGACAAAAATTGCCAGCCCACTGCCAAGAAACTACAAGTCTTCCAACTGTTGCACCAGTAATTAATACTGGTTGCCTATATTTTAACCAAGCCAGGTCAACTCTCTCAGCATTACATACTGATCTAGACTGCAGAAGCTGCCCAAAAGGAGGTTAGTCTCCTAGCATAAAATCACTACAACTTCAAGGTGTATCTGTGGTGGCAGGAAAGCAGTCCTTGTTAAAAGCAGTCTCGACTTCAAGGATGTTGCTCAAGCTCAGCTGAGAACAATGTAAGTATTTCAAAGGCCCATGATTTAGATCTCTGTGTAATCTTTTGAAATACAATACTTACTACTGTTGCCACCCAAGACTGAGGAAAACTGTTGAACCTCAGTGCAGAGCTTAACATTTTCTTGTCCCTCTCCAAGAATCTATAGCATGAACTGAGATACCCCAACGTGACTGAAGTCCTTCCCTAGCAGCGAGCACTGTCCCCAGAGAACCAATATAGCATGAGAAATCTCCGCTTATTTTCAATGTTTACTGAGTACTTGGTGTCTCAGGTTATCACACACGAGAGCTACACAATACATGTATTTTTTATTTATGGTAAAACAATACATACAGATAATAAATGAACCACAGCATACCTCATGTTCTAGGAACAACGCCTTCAGCTGGCCTTTTGACCAGTAATCCAGTGCATATGCAAGAAGCTTCATTGACAAAGTATTCACACGTAAAAAATTGCCAACAAACACAACTCTGTTTATTTTCTAAAAGAAGAGAAAAACAGCAGAGCATTAAGTCTTTTTACTGTTTAACACAGCTTTGAAAAATTAAGCTATGAAAGAACAGATTGTCTCAAGCAAGAAACCACCCCCCCAAAAACCCAAACAACATGTAATTAAAACACGGTTCCAAAATTTAAAACGCAGCATACTTGGGGAAAAGGAAAAACTGCAACCCTCAAGAATTAAACGGCTTAATTTACAGAGAAGTAGCATTTGCGTTTCAAATTAAGTGAGCATTTTCAGTAACTAAGCCAAAGAAACAGCCCAGATAAAAGTGAAATTAAACAAAAAATACTTCTATTTGGTAGAGAAGACTCAATGCCTTCATAGCCCTGTACAATGCTGCTTGATCCATATGCAACAAGGCAGCACTGTAAAGAAGCCGAAGACAGTAAGACGTAACAGATGTTCCTTTCATCTTCAGACCTCAATATACCTCAGTATAAGATTAGACTAAGACTTAAATACTGGAAGCAAGCTGTGAATTTTCATCAAATCAAATGTAAAGAAGTGAATATCATTTAATTTTCCCCATGCACTGAAATAAATCCAACATTAAGCGGAAGCAACATGAAATACTGGTTTAATGATATGAGAGCAAGAACCAAAGAAAATTTAATTGTGTTATTGCTTAACACAGTGCTTAAACAAGTGCTTAATTACGTTAGATGAATACTCGTATACAAGTATTTGAAAGGTTTAAATTTTACACCATTTTAGCAGTCATTTAATCTGAAACCAAATAGTAGACCTATGGATAGATCATTTCCTTGTCAGAAGTTTTTACCTCATTTACTGCACACATCCGGGCAATAGACCCAATGTTATTGGTGATGGTGACCAGTATGGCTCTTGCAAGATCTTCTTTACTGACAGACTCTCTCTTCTCTTTGTAGATCATATTCCCAAAACTACAACAGGAAAAATTTCCATTAAGTACAAAGTGATTCATGTGCACTTGAAATAATTTCAGAATGTAATTTTTATGCTATCACAGAACTTAAGTCTCATGTTTGTTCTTATGGAGCTCCCTTTTTAAGTCTGTATTAAATACAGCAATTTGACAACTGACACTGCAACATGTGTATTTATTCTTTCACAGGAAACAGTCAATCTTGTTACAATAATGACCCCCAACAAAATATTTTTGTTTAGATTGTTGACTTTCATGAAGGAGCATCTACAGCAAAAAGCAGTCTTACTCTTAGGCAAACCTAGTCACTGTAAATTAAGTCAATGCCTAAGTCTGACTGGTGAATCCTCCAGTTCCTCATGCTTGCTTCCTCGCTCATAATATCTACCCAATCCTCTATTCTCAAAGTAGAAATAAAACAGAGATGAGTTGAATGGTTTTATGATGGGACACAATCCTCTGAAACATAAACAGCTGTCGGACTGGTATTTAGGTTGTATAAATGAAGAGTTCTAGATTAGAAGGACACTTCCATTACTATACACAGTAGATAATTTCTTACAAATTATAAAAAAGAAAAAACAATACAAGAATCCATAGCTATGCATGATGTTTTACCACTAAGGACTCTGTGCCATATCCAAGTCAGTCTGGAGAGCCAGAATCCTGATTATTCTAAAACTCAAATAGTCATTAAAGATCCTAAAGGTCTTAAAAAGCAAATGAGAACAAGAAGTACCTATATACAGAGTGAGTTAAGATGTATTGACTACAAGTGTAAAGTTTGCATATATTAAAACCTCTCAGCATATGCTCTCTGAAGAGGCTTGGACTCAGCTGGCTGGAGAGGGAGACCATGAATTAAGACCTCTTACTACTGAATTAAGAGCAAAGATTTATTGACCCTCTTACGTACATACTAGTTTCACTCCCAAATTTTATTCTTCTTCCATTCTTAAGGGTAGAGAAGCTGTAACATCACCAATAATCTTCCCCAATGAAAATGAAACTTGCAGCTATAACAAAAATCCTCTGTAATTGGCAGTAAAATACATTCATTCTCATGGTGTAAACTGTTTATGTTCAACAGCTTTCGTAAGTGAGAAAAGTAGTTAAAACATTATGCCAGCTGCCTGTACTGACCACTATTTACCAAAAAAGCAGTCTTTAAAAAAAAAAAGAGATACTATTGTAAGAGCAACAAAAATACCTTCTTCCACTCACCTTCCCACTGGACAATGGCCCTACTAAAAGATTCTAGGAAGTTGAAAAGTAATCTGCTTTGTTCTTCCTCTGCACTTTGTTCTTGCCACTCCTGTGATCAGCTCACATTCTCTCTGACTCACATAAAGACGTCTATGACATACCATATGAGCTGTCTCAAATACCTAGCTAGCAGGCACCTGCAGCTGCATGTGGCTTAAATCTTCAGGAAAACTGAGTATATGTAGTTTTAGGATGAAAATGTAACTTGACTACAATAAAAGTTTGCAAAAAGCAGTTTTCTCTGTATTAATGATTTAACTCTCATTTTTGAAGGCCCCCAAACCAGCAAAAGAATCAACAAAAAGATCTCTTGCTTACCTGGATGCTACAGCCCATCCTGGCAAGCCAAATCTTTCATAGTCTCCGCCATAAATATCTCGAACCAGCTTGTCAGCATGTGTGCTGTCTCCTTTGGATGCCATTTCCAGAGCTTCTTCAAAACTTTCACAGCCCGTCAACAAACTACATAAACCAAGAAAGGTCCCTCCACCTAGACTAAGAAAGAAAACTAGCTGCTTTTAAATAGTATTTCCTCACATCAAAGATTCTTCTGTCTGACAAAGAAAATAAACAAAGCCCTCCAACTTAGATACCAAACTGTCTGCTTTCTTGCTTAAGGTTCACTACACAAACAGCTGTCAATCAAGTTAACATTTAGATATGTCACTTACAAGAAGCTAATCATGCAGTAAGAGCTAACAAATAATTATAAACTTTCAAAATGTAACCTGGAAAACTTAATCAGAGACTAAAAATCCCTAAATACCCACATCATACCACTGACTCTGATCCTTGACCGTTTTCTGTAAAACGTGTGGACATATTTATTCTTATGACGCAAGAGAAACACAGGTTCACTGGACACATTCAAAATTTAAGACAAAACCTGGAAAACTGTCACTACAGAGCACTTCTAGCACTCATGGATTGATAAAGAAGATACTGGCTAAATCTCCTCAGTAACATAACTATGGGGATGGGCTTCAATGAATGCAGCTGCAAATGAAAGACAAAATACTTTTCCATCCTACAGCATGAAAGAAGGGATAGGTGGGGGGAGTCAGGGAGAGGAACCACTTTGAAATCAGACAGCTCATTCTTCCACAGAGTAACAGCCGCAACACAGGTTTTTAAGTTACCTTGTTCCAGTTACTCTTTTATAGTTGTCTTTGGAATGGACTGATAAAATACTGACTCCTGAACCAATGTTAACAACCAGCAGCGGGTATGGATCATCCAGGTTAAAAGGCATCTTTTGGCATCTCTCAGGATCTGAGGCGTTTTCAAAATAATAGCACTCTGCCTGGCCATTGAAGCTGACAGAGTCTATATACAATAAGCCTTCGACAAGGCAGTCAAGCTCATCCAGCTTGTGCAGCTGGAGGTTTCCAATCTGTGTTAAAAAAGAAAAAAGACAGTGTCAACACATTCAAATATTGCTTAAACATGTTACAAATTTATAAGTATATTTGTATTGCCTAACTTTAAGAACCTATCTCAGGTGACTAGTTCAGGAACTTCAATCCCATTATAAAGCCAAACAAAGAATTCAGAGGTAAATTCTGACTATAGTCAGAAAGTACTCTGACTATAAATCTAGAGCTCAGACTTGAACCAAGGACAGGCAGTATAAACATCTGCTTTGGTAAACCCAGAGATAACTTTTGAGATACTCAAACATTAATCAGTTGAAAAATTAGCAACATTTTCCATCAATCTAAATCAAAAAAGGTCACCAAATACCCTACAGGCCCCATTGAGTGTGACCTTGGTGAAACTCACACATCTGCTTATCTTTTCAAGGTTTGTGGGTTTCCTCCCCCATCTTAGAAGTCAAACAGTCATTTCTAAGATGTCAGCAGATAAAAACCTAAGATAAAAACCTCAATGGCATCATACTAGCTATCCTTGCAACTTTATTAATGCTCCAAGGATCACAAGAAAACCACAGATCAGAAATTCTGCAGGACTTTGGGCTTGTTACAGTTCTTCCTCAGTTTTGCACATGACATTTAAGCTGCCATTCTCTCATAAAGCAGAAAGACATTTTAACAGGTTCTGTGGATTCCAGGAAGATGGTAATTTCACACCATACTTAATCCAATTTAATTCTGGGCTTTCACAAAAAGAGTGATCACGCTCTCTCCCTTACCACAGCAGGGAGAGAGTCCAATTAGGCAGCTAATCCAAGAAAACACACACATGAAGTCTATCTCTGAATCAGGTGAGCTCACATTTAGAAAGCAGCCTGCAGTTAGATTATGAAGTTGCACAACCAGACCGCACTGCACACTGCTGACTGACATCAGGACCAGATCACAGCACTGTCAGCTCCCTCCTCTTCCCCCACGTCCCTTCAGCTTTTCTTGCCATGGCATAACTGCAAAGCTTTGCTGTTGAACAGATCAGGGAACTGTTCCAACATAAAATATCTCTGTGGGGTTTTAGATAATGTATTAATTCTGCTGTACAAATTGTGACCCTACCCCACAAACAGTTGCACTAGCTCAATGCAAGATTGGCACAGGAATGGAAATAAAAGCAGACTTTTGAAACCAAACCTTTTGTGCTATTGAAAGTCTTCTTGTCTCTAGAAGCACAAGAGGTCTGCAGCCATTTTAAAACTTGGACACGTGTACACCGGATACTGTGGTAAGAGTCTCAGTAACAACTACCTTTGGACAGAAACTGCATCTACCCAAATGATCAATTTTGATCATCAAGGGAAGAGTCAAAACACCTCAGGAAAATCCCAAACCACTCTGCAGTTGAAAAAAGACTGAGGTACACATTGTCACAGATCTCTAAACAATGCACTGGACTGAATTAATGTAGATATTAACACCCACAAACATTGAAAACCTATCATCAAAGACTGCTTAGGAAAGAAAATCCAAGGTGACGCAAGCACCTCAGCAGCTTAAGCACATTTCCAATCAGAGAAAAGACAGATTAGAAAGTGGTTAACTTCCACAAAGGTATCCTGCATTTCGCTGCTTTAATGGAAGTTTCTAATCAGCTGTTAGCATTAGATCTTCCAGTTTACTATGGTGATGTCAGAAAGCATATTTCTAGATTATCAAACAAATTAATACTTAACAATCTTTGAGCATTCCACAGTTTTTCAAAATACTGCTTATTTTAACCCATAATCAGCAATGCTTTTAGCATCAGCTTCAGTACGAGGAAAGATAGGCTACCTACTGTGCGAAAGTCTTCTTCAAACTTGTAAGCACCACCGCCGGTGGCACAGAGCACCGTATGTAGTGTTGAAAAGTTTTTATTTCTTCCCATTTGGATAAAAGTAGGCAAATCATGAGTTGGGAATCGAATAAAGTGCAAGTTTCCTCTTCGAGCAAAAATCGTTAAGTCTTTCAGCTCGAGGTGGACATCTCGAATGCCAGTGGATCCATAGGCTACATTGGAAGTCAGATATTTGCGGATGCTCTTCAAGCTTTCAACTTCCTCCTGCTCCTCCTCTGCAGTGATATCAATAGGTTCAAAATATGCAAGTTTCACCAAAGTTCCCCCAATGTCCATGCCAAACCATGGAAAAGCTGTGAAGATAGAAGAATTTATTTATTAGCTTTCTTAAAGAGCAAAAGCAATACATGTAACTTAAGACTAAACCAACACTATACTTTTCAACAAGTCAGACGATTACAACAATCCTCACAGGAACAAAGAATTAGTATTCGTTTCCACTACCTGATCTTAAATATCCCTCCGGCCACAGGTAAAAATAGTAAGATGAGCAACTCTATTTACACATTTAAATGCGGTCACATGTGCTTATAAAGCCCAACTAAAAACTCCGCAGACCATGCCGTATCTTTCACATCAACTCATAAACAAAATTCAATGACAGTTTTTTTGAGAACAAAGGATTAAAATAACCTTCACTCCTAGAATAACAGTTTTGATGCAGCTTAGCACAAAGACTGCAGTGCACACTTGTGAGAAAGCAGGTTACACATTATAGCTGACGAGTGGCAGGACAGGTATTCCTCCTCAAACAGTTATCTTTTGCTCACGTAACATGTTTTGTTTGAGGGAAGTATTAATTTATTTGCATGTATTATATATTTAATGTATTTTAAAAATTGACACAGTTATGATGCCAAATTTATTGAGCTGAAGACAGCTGTTCACATATCCCTTGAAGTTAAAAAGGGCTAACAAAAAGTACTACTAAGAAGTACATGCACGATAGAAAATTAATATTATCAAATCTATGTTTAATTTTTCTTTTTTTTTTTTGTATCTTGGATAGGAAGGGGGAATTTCTGTACTCAAAATAACACTAAGCTACAAGTATTTTGTCTTTGTCACTGTTGGGGGATGACTGCAATTCCTAACAAGGACTCTATGGTTTATGTCATCTAGGACCATGATTTGAGTATGCCTGTATCAATAAATCTTCCTAACTCTGTGTGGTGAAACAGATACTCAGCAACACCACAGCAAAGACAACATCTTCATTTGAGAGTTTCCCCACCATCATCGCCCAGAAACAGTGTTGAAAACTTAATTTGTTAAACTTAAGGAAGATCTTGAACATCCAGAGGGGAAGCTTATATTTTTATTTCCTAATTGACACTATAGCTTGCTGGTTGGTTGGTTTGTGTTGTTTAATAGCCTGTAGCGTTCCAATTTATTCCATCAGATGCAATTCACGTATTATGGAAGCACGAAACTCAGGAACAAAACCAAAAAGATGTTAGCATGTTCATCGTAGGTAAGATGCAATTACTTGGATTTAATTGCAATTATTATTTTTATTATATAAAAATTAAATCCAATTAAATTGGATTTACATTACCAGTGGGATCTATCCTTGAGAAGGATGCCATACCAAGATATTTTAATGTATTTAGTCAAGGCTGGCTCTGTGCCAGTTCATTTATAACATGAGTGCAAAAGTTAAAAAGGAAAGAAACTTAAAAGTTGCCTCAAATTTCAGGAAAGGATATCTGGAGAATATTGTTAGATATTAACAAAAAAGATTGAGCCAGTAACCTTACTCATCTTTAAAAACAAAACTGAAATACAAGGATAAATTTTGTGAGTAAAATCTAGCTCTAAGTGGGAATAAAGAAGTTCTGTAAACCTGGTATCTGTTCTATAAAGCTGAGATCTAAGCATAAAGTCACATATGACTTGACTTTACAACTGCACACCCGACTTCTTTGCACTGTGACTCTGGACATAAGAAAATTTGTCATCTTACTGTCTGACCACAATTAACTGATGATTTATTAATTCAATTTCACTAAGTTTCAGCCTGTCGTCATAAACAATGACACAAGACCAAAACTGAAGAAAGGAAGTTGCCCAGAGAGGTGGTAGATGCTCCATCCCTGGAAACATTCAAGGTTGGGTTTGACGGGGCTCTGAGCAACCTGGTCTTGTTGAAGATGTCCCTGCTCACTGGAGGAGGGTTGGACTAGATGGCCTTTAAAGGTCCCTTCCAACCCAAACTATCCTGTGATATAAGTTGAGTCACCCAGCAGACCAGAAAGCATCTGTAGGAGTCAATCCAACCCCTTCAGAATTTAACCAGCATACAGCAAGCCAAGTACTATGTAAAATACTTGGGGTTCTTCCTGCTCAGTGAGCCTGCTGAATAACTAGGATCTAGTCTTCCACAACAAGAAAGAGCTGAAAGTTCAAGAAATGAGCTTAAGGAAGATTTGGTGCCAGCCGTGTCTGTTTGTCAGAAGATCTGCATCCCATGTTAAATGATCCAAAAAGCTTTTGCAAATATAGCATTAGTCACAGCTCTAAAAATCTTAAGGTTTATGAATCTTGTATATCAAATAAACAACAAGAACAGATGATCTATAAGGAAGTTTATTCCATAACTCAAATGAGAACATATGCTGAAAAATGGGATCATGCTGTACAATATCAGTTTTCTGGGTTAACTCTGTGATCTTAGCAGCAATTTAAGGATTTTGAGACTGAAGAAATAGGTCAGTTTTCACCTCTGTGACAAACCCCAAGAAGTTTCACAATTTTTGCATAGGGTTGGCTGGTTAAGTATATTGCAAGGTGGAGGAGTTCTGACAAGCAACTAGGTCCACGTACTGTAACTTACTCCTTATAGTTAACAGCAACCCAGAAGAAGATATTACACAAGGATTCTTGTATATGTAAGCCACTCTTGATTGATTTATATATAGGTCTAGCCAGGAAAATTAAAGCCATTTTGTTTTCCAAACACAAAAGAGGATACACACACATATATATATGGCAAGTGCACAATCAGTTGAACTGTAGTTGCGATTTTGGGACTGCAAGGATACAAGATTTATCCATGCTTGAACTATCTTTAAATATCAGAAATACACTGATTCTACAGAGTTAGAACATAACTGTATGTGGACGCAACATGGAAACCTTGTGAACTCTCCTTTTATTGCTGCAGCTTTCAAATCAGTCTGCTTTGGGTGGATCTTGGCTCAGGATCCATCCTATCTGGATGCAAGGGGAATGCAGAAAACAGGAACCCATGGGAAAACACCAGTTCCTCTTCCAATTACTGAAAAAGTTACTTCATTTGCAGGGTTAAAATAAGGCCACAGAGAGATTCAGGATGGAGGACTACTCAGAAAATATACTATGGAGGGCACGCCCGACTTTCCTACAAGACTTCCCTTCCCAAAGGCAGCCAGGCTAATCAGGGCAACAGCTGAAGATGACACATCTACTTTAAGTCATGCTATACATACAAGGAACCTGTGCATTACTTTATACTATATAAGCGCTCTGCTTAAGGTGATGTTGCTACTCTTTGAGCCATGTTCAAAGCACAAGAGTTTTCAATCTTACATATGGTATCTGCAGCATATATACCAGCATCTGTAGCTGGTATAGTCTCTCAAATCTGTGAAAAATTTAATTCTGAGGCAGTCTTGTATTTGAAAGCTGTCTTGGAACACGACAGAAATAGCATGGCATGTACCTTGGGCTGAGAATATATAAATGATTCTATCAAAAGTATTTTTATACTCATATCTGTGGGCCATGCTTCTCTGAGTGAGAGATTTAGGACCAGAATGATGGCAGCACAATTTTTTGAAAAAAATAACCCCAGCTTGATCCTTATGGCAGTCACAGTTAAAGAAATGTGCCTGGATGAGACCCATACCAATTGCACCACCTTTGTTCCACGCTTATGGCTCTGAAGATACTAGGTTTGAGGACTCGCGCAACTATAGCCACCATTCCGTAGCTTCAATTCATAAGAAGAGTCAAAAAAATGGGCTTTTTCTGCAGCTCTATGGGAATTTGGTCATTAAAAGATTTTTCTCAGCTCTTCTTCTTTATAACTGCTCTTATTTGTAGGAAGACTCTACAAAAAGTGATGCACAGCTCGGAATTATTCCTTGCTGAGAATTTGACTGCTATTCACAGAACAAATCCAGTGTCTTGTCTTTTCCAAGTTCAGCTCCTCTGTGCAGAGGTCAGCTGCAATTTGAAAAAAAGAAAAGCAGGAATCGAGCTTTTTACTCAACAAGCCCAATTGCCTTGGATAGACTACATAAAACTGCTTCAAAAACATGCATTCTGCTTTTAGGAAGTCAAGCCAAGCTCTATTGAGGAATACATAAACCACGTATTTTTACTATCTGAAAAGAGACAAATATGCAAAGTAGAACACAAACTGTGAAGTCAAAACCCATATGGTTTAATGACATACTTCACACCAGAATGAACTCTCTCCAACAGGACAGCAAGAGGGTATCACAATATCCAACCTCATTAATCCCAAATCCAGATTTTCTTTCAGTCCCCAGCTCTGCCAGGAGCCACTGTGGTCCCTACGTAGACACAGCAACCAAGAACCTTTGCTGTAAAGCAAGAGATTTTTCCGTACATGCCGTGAAGATAGCTTTGAAAGGCAACCTGCTCAGAGTTAAAAAAAAAAAAGTTTAAGAGGATTCCCTATACAACTGCTTCCTGCAATGCAGAAAAGCATTTCCCACATAGGAAAAGTGCTGTCACAAGGTGCTGTGGTCAAGTAATGACGTCGCAGTTCTGCCTAGTAAGAAGACCCATGCTGATGGCTATTGGTTGTTTTTTAAATTATTCTTTAGAGCTACATAGGGAGGCCTCATTCTCTTGTGTTTGCACTTCTCAAGTTCTTGACATACATAGCTTCTGGCAGCAATCTTAAAGTTACTTATATCTTATCATATATGGTCTTTATATACCAAAAGGAAATAATTACAGTAAAAAGTCTTTCTCATGCCAACACAAGCACTAAGGTTGAAGTGTTTTCCTTTTCTACGGGTTCTGCTTCAGCAAAGCAGAGGACCTTCGAAGTTCCCCACCAGACCACATACTAGTATTTTGACTTTAAGCATGTATTTCCTTGCAGCTTTGGATCCAAAATGGGTGTACAAAGACTTAACTACTTCCCCCTTATTCAGTCAAGCATAAGATTCTTCAGTTTAATGCTCTATTTGTATTTAGCTTTTAAAGACTGAGAAACAGATTACTGGTAAACTCTTTCCTATGAATGTAATGACACATTTGAAACACAAACACCTTTAAAATACTTCCTTCTCACTTTAAGATAAAATAACAGTCTGGGTCAACCCTGCATTAAATTAACACAAACTAACTTTCGACAAAGAGTAGCTACTTCCTAATTCAAGCAGGGATCTTTGAATCATAAAAAAAAAATTCACAACTGTCAGTGACAGCAGAGAACAGGCTACCACATTTTCTGTCATCTTTGTAAGAAAGCATATATATTAAGACTTGCACTTCAAGTACAAATGTGGCTTGGGGAACAACTGCGAAAGCATGCTGCAGTTCATGACTCTATATCGGCTTAAAAAACAAGGAAAATGATCATGAAATCACATGAATACTTAAGTTTACTTCTGCCAGCACTGCAACAGCTCTTTATGAAAGTATGCAGTATTATCAGTTTTGATGCACAAAACTTCTCTTCTAATACAGCTCAGTACGTAGCCTTTGATAACAAAGCTAACCTTGACCCCATTATCTGATTACTGACAAGTTAGCTGTGTAAAAGTTATACTGAACTATTAGACTGTTAGTGTTTATAAACACAGAAACTTAAACTAAATTTATCTTACAGTTTCCCCAAGTGCATTTTCCTCTATGTACATGCATACATTCTTACACTTCCAGTATTTCCCTAGAACATCTGCATACAGCAGAGTAAAAATTAATGGTAAACTCTAACACCTAGCAGTCTAAGGTAGCTAACATGTCCAATGGGACAAGTTAAGAGAAAACACATCAAAAGTTGTTGAACTGCTAAACCAAGTGGGATTAACCTGATGGCAAGGCAGCAAAGTGCCTTTGCTGTACCCATCTTACACAAATGTGTGCCTGTGAGCATCCACAGAGCAAAACTGTACATCAAATACCCTTAGCCCTTGAGACATCGGAGAGTTTCACTGCCTAACTAATTTTGTAACGAGTTTTTTATTCAAACATCCCAAGTCCAACTCAAACTAGATTTGGGCCAGACAGAATTAACACCTGAATGAAATGTATCTGACATGCACTGTCACATCCTCCCATTTCCCCCATGGGAAAACTTCTCCATCAAACTCCGTAAACGCATCACATTTTCCCACTCACTCACCTCTAATCACGCTACAGAAAGGCCACATTTACCAGTGGGAGGACAGGTGGTAATCAGCAATTACTGTAACTGCTCTTCATTAGGTTTATCACATCAACAAGTGGATATCATGTAAAGCTAATACAAAACAAAACATTGCTGCTTTTATCTTCTCCCTCCTTGTTCATCTTCTCCCTCCCTGCTCATTCTGTTAATTTTGTTGAAATTTCAGCAACCATCTCTTTGGGGATGGGTGTTTTTATTACAGTGAGATACAGCATGCAGAGGCATAATCTAACACTTACAAATGCAGAGACAGTATAAGCTGTGCCTGGCAGTACTAACCCATTATTAGAAACAGATTTTTCAACTGCAGTGAAATGAGAGCCTGTAACAGGGGTAATGGTTTTAAAGAAAAAGAGAGTAGATTTTGACTAGATGTAAGGCAGAAATTCTTCACAGTGAGGGTGGTGGAACACTGGCACAGGTTGCCCAGAGAGGTGGTAGATGCCCCATCCCAGGAAACATTCCAGCTCAGGTTGGACAGGGCTCTCAGCAACCTGGTCTAGTGGAAGGTGTCCCTGCCCATGGCAGGGGATTGGACTAAGTGATCTTTAAGGTCCCTTCCAACCCAAACCATTCTGTGGTTCTGTGATCTGCTATGGGCTAATAATCAGGTTTCAAGGATTAATAAGAAAATGCTAGGATACCACAAGACTAAGCAGCAAGTTCTACTAACAGAAAAAGCAATTTAAGAGAGATTCTCCAGCAATCTAAATGGATTTTTCATCAATTTTACTACACAAATCCTGCATGAGATCACTGTGTTCACGATGACTACATGTGTCTGTAGAACCACATCAGAGAAAGTAAACTTAAGATTTTAATCTTTTCTTTATATTGATACAGCATTTTGCAAATCTCTGCTGCGTACTTTCATACATTAATGTGTCTCAATTCACCTCAAGGGAAATGCAGGCACTTGTTTTCAAACTATTAACAAACAATTAAAAGAAACAAACTGTAAAAAGTAACGCACACCATGTACTAAATATTAGAAGTCTTTGCCTTTCCTTCAGCGGTCCATCAGACTCCAGCGCCAACATGAAGGACTCCACCTCCCCTGAAGAGCTCAGCATGCTGGCACTTCCCTCCTCTCGGGTGCCTCACCTTCCCCCACCAACACGACAAGCTCTCTCTGAATGAGTAGCTCCTCTCTTCCCTTTAGACAGATCTCACACAGGAGCAGTTCTGCAAGACTCTGCTCTCACACTTATCATCTCCACCCGCAAATAACCTTTGGAAGTTTCTCTGACAATTACCAGCCATTCTTCCCCATAGGCTTTTCCTCAGAAGAGCTATGACGCAACTGCGGGTTGGAAGGGTCCTCTGGAGGTCATCCAGTCCAACCTCTCAGTCACACTAGCAGGAAAATTGACACTAAATGAGGTCAACTACAGCTTTGTCCAGCCAAGACCTGAAGATCTCTGAAGTGTTTCAGGAATCCTCCAAGGATGGAGGCTCCACAACCTCTCCAGCCTCCACTGATACACTAACTACTTAGTACAAGGTTTTCCTAATTTGAATTTGTTATCCTCCTTTAAAATGCCTACCACCTCCCATTGTCTGCAAAAGAAAGTGAAATTTAAGGCCCTTTACTAGCCACTTTCAAAGACAGACGATCTCAGAAGGCATGTTCCATAAACTCAGCTGCATTTCTCACAGTTTTTACAATAACAAAGTAGCAACAGCACTAGCCAGGTGAAAATGTGAAAGGGAGGACCACAGAAGTGTGTCTAGGCTATGTATCCACACCAGAAATTCTGAACTTGTTCGGTGTTTCCATTTTACCCTCTTATGACAGACATGGCACCTAGTCAGTGCAATCATGCTTTCTTTCATGATGCTAAACATCACTGATAAAAGTACAGGTAGGCTAAAGCAATCTTCTCAATTCCACTCTGCAGGCTCTTACAACAGACTAATGACCCCTTGTTAAATAATGATTAGCCATTTTTCCCCTGCATCAAATTTAGTTCCAGCACAGATGATTAAATGCTTCGCCTAAGAAACGTATACCCACTCAGCAACTGTACTGAAAAGTGTCTACAACTTGTCTTACAAAATAATTTGTAACTAGACAATCTAAAGGTGGTCTTTGTGAGCCCAACTCACTTTCAGCTCAATTTGAGCATATAAACCAAGTCAACAGCAGTATTTGGACACCAAAGCCCCTGAATATCAATGGACTTTTCTACCTTCAGTGCTTTTGTGGATCTGCTCCTCTTCAAACATTCAGCTGCTCTCCCACTTCAGTCAGTGTGACTAACCAGGAGCAGAGATCTGCAGAATGAGTCTAAAGTTCATTACCTATGAAACCACGTGCTACTATCTTTAAAAAAGCCACCAGCTTCAAAAATATATTAAAGAGTCAAGATGAAATAAACAACGTAGTTTGACACTGTATTCTTCCCCTCCACTGCTTACGCAGTTCCACTGTTGCTGATTTGCATCATAAAACCAACAAAGTTCAGGTTCAAGAACTGGAAGAGTCCGACTACGAATTTAGCATATTTAAGCACTTAAAACTTCTTGATAACGTTTGCCATTGTTATTTAAACATGAAGTTTAAATCCACCACTACTGAAAACAAGTCTCTGAGGCCCAGCAGACACACTCCTGAAATCAGCAGGTTTCTGCAAGCAGAAGCAGCCTTACCCTCACCACTTTAAATTACCAAACCACTATAACATCTTACAGACCATTACTGCTCCTGAGCCGCCTTGTCGTTCCTTAAATATTATACCAGTGAAAAAAAATGCTGTCTGAACTGTACTCTTCATAAACATGACTACAGTCAATTCAGCAATTTCCACACACTGGCACTAGTAAGTAATGGCCAATTGTGTGCTACAAGATGCATACCTAGGGTTTCCTTAACACACCACAAGAAACAAAGTACTTCCATAGCCAAACTCAATTCCATGTTTATAGCTATTTCTAGAGCTACACTAATACTTCCAGTGTTAAATACATGTTTGGTGATTTTCTTCTTGTTGGGCTGCTCAAACAAAATATTTAAAATATACGCTTTCAATATGCTCTTAGTTGTATGCTCTTCATTAGACAGGCATGTCATACGACTGAAAATAACAGCAGGCCTAGATCTTTAGGACTAGCCATCTTTTCCATACAGTAACTCACCCTGAAAACAAGCCTCTAAGTATGATGGCAAAGAAAAATTAGCCTAACTCAGTGGAGTAATACCTACATCCCTTTCGGTTGAGGTACACCTGTGTAAGGTTGCCAGGTGTGTTGACTTGCACAGCTGTACATCTGTTCCACTGGGAAAACACTACTTGTAAATAGGCTAACTTTACCCAATCCAATTCTCTCTTCCCACAATAAACTACCGGTAATCACAGACATTTTGTTTGCATTCACCCGAGTCTGAACCATGTTTGTGCCCTCCAAAACAAATACGACAATCCGAATGAATAAATAGTAAGAAATATTATCACAGCTGCGCTTACTAAAAGGGAACATTCAGCGTGTTTTAACGAAACATTTGTACCCAAATATTAAAAATAATCTCTCTAAAAAACCTGACTAGCCTTAGAAAACAAAACTACAGCAACTGTAGCCGCCTGCGCAAAGGGTTTACTACACTGATTAAGTGCCATCTTCACTAAAACCGGCACCCATTCCCCACAACCCCATTATGTTACTTTCTATTCGAGCGCAAACACTGAAGATCCCCTGAACCCTCACTTAAAAGCGACGCTCAGGAGGGAGCAGAGTCTCGGCAGGCAGCTTCCACCTTCACCGACCGCAACAACCCGCGAGGCCACCCCCGTGTCCCCGCGCCCGCCACGGCGGTTCCGAACGCCGCCTGTCCCCGGCCTTACGCGGCTTCTTGGCATCCTTGATCTTCATGGTGCGGCGACGGCCCGGTTCGCGCGCCGGCTGGGGCGCGGTGCCGCGCTCGGGGCGGGTCTCCTGACCCTCGCCTGACGGGGCGGGAAGCGGCGGCAGCGCTTCGGGGCCGGCCCTCGGTCTCCTGATCCGCGGCCGGTGGGCGGCGGGCGACCGCCTCCTCGGGAGCGGCGCTGGCAGCTCCCCACCGCTACGCCCGGGGCCCGGGCAGGTGCTGGTCCAGCGGCAGCATCGGCTTTCGGGCTGGGGCGGGGAGACAGGGCGGGAGGCGGCGCGGAGCGGCCCTCACGCCCGGCCCGGCGCGGCGGCTGCGTCCCGCTGCGAGGGGGCGAGCATCAGTCCCGGGGCCGCCGCCTCGCGCCGCGGAGGGCGGCCCTTCCCGCCGCCTCGGGGCACAGCGGCGGCCGGGGAGAGCGGCCCGGGGCGGCCCCTGGGGGTGGAGGCGCGGGAGAGGCCCCGCTCGGGCGCGGTTGGGGCGCAGGGGCTGCCCACCGCCGCCGCCGCGGCCCCTCTCGGCAGAAGGGCGGCCCCGGCCTCCCCCACCCCCGCCCCACGGAGGCCCCGGCCGAGACGGACGCGGCAACGCGGCGCGGACCCCCTCCGGCACAAGATGGCGGCCGGCACCGGGGAGCCGCGGCCGCGCCACACAATGGGGGCGGAGGCGGCGCAGCGGCTCCTGCGCGCCCGCTCCGCCGCTGCCGCAGCGCTGACCCCCGCCCCGTCACGGGGCGGCGCGAGGCGCGCCGGGAGCCGCAGTCCGGCCCAGTCCGCCCCGCCGCGCTCTTGCCTACAGCTCCCGGCGTGCCGCGCGGCGCCCTCCGCCCGCCGGTCACCCCACGGCCCCGCCGCCAATCGGGAGGTGCCACCGCCTGGCGGGGGGGGGAGCCCAGGCGGCACGCGCGGGCGGTTCTTGTCAGCCCAGGGGTGGCGGCGGGACGGGCTTCCGCTCTGCCGCCGCCTGCCCGCCGGGCAGGCCGCAGCCAGCGGGCCATGCCGGTTGCATTGGGGTGTGGCAGCAGGACGCGCAAGAGGGGCCCCTCCAAAAAGGGGACAGGGCAAGAGGGGCGTGTGCTGCCACGGCAGCTGCCACTGTGGAACAGGGATGTCAGACGAGGCTGGTGCCGCCCCAGAGTGCGCCCTCCGTACAAGTACCACAGGAACGCTCTTTTTCGGTAAATCAAGAAGGAAGCTGAAGTTTGTTTTTCATTTCCCCTGCCTGTGACTGGAAGTGCTCACGCAATACACACCAGAAGCAGTTTAGGAAATTGCTCCTTTTATTTGCTGGTGTCTGGACTCAAAAGTAACTTTAGTTCTCAGGAAGTTTTTCCTCACACAGTACATGGATAGGCTGACATGTAAGGCCCTGTTAGGGGGGTTGTGGCAAGTCTCGCCTTGCTGTGGGCCCTGGAGGGAAGCCCCACTGACAGCTGCAGGACGTGGCGAGGTCTCTGACCTATTGCTCACAACTCCTCAGTTTTCCGCAAGAACTCAGAATAGAGCAGCCAGCCATTTCCACCCACCCTCTCTGTGATATAAGTGCCATGTAATTCTAGATTAATTATTGTGATCTAGGATGGATCTGAAAGCTATACTATGTCTTGGGAGCTGAAGTTGCCTGATGTGTCTGGAGTTTTGCTTCTGCAAAAGTCTCTGTTGAAGCCACCCTTCACAAACGGAGGAAAGACTAAATCCTCAACTTCCTGGGCAAGTGGTTTACTCATGAATCTACTGTGTAGAAACAGTAGCCACCATATCTTCATCCTCCATTCCCCTGCTGCCCCTAAACATGTACCAAAAAACCTTTTATCCCATACCAAGTCACATTTGCTCAGTCCTCGTTGCTACCTTCCTTCAGGAAAGGATTTTGGATGTTGGATCCCAGGAGACGACTGTGTTTGCTTACAGCCCTACTACAAGGAAGGACATCAGGTGTAGACCTGTCCTCAGTTCCTGCTCAGTAGGTCCAGCAGAGCTTTGCTCCTCACGCTGGCCACCTTTGTGCACGACAAGGGAGACCAGGTTTCTGGGGTTCTGTGTTTGCTTTGAGTACTGGTATTTTGTTTGGTCTCATTCTAAAACCTGTCACAAAAGGATTTCTTCTTCATTTTCATCCAGAATCTTACATTAAAAAAGCCAAAAGTCTCATGTGGATGCCATCTCCCATTTATCATGTTTCCTTTCTGAAATGTCTGTATTTGGAACACTTACTCTCAAGTCTTATCTTGTCCATTACAGGAAGTTAAAAGTGTATTAACAAGGCAGCAGAACTTCTCTCTTCCTGTAAGCTGCATGTAATTGTGGAAATTCCCATGTGTTATTCTTAAAGAGAGGAAATTTTGGTGTGGCTTTGTGGTTTTTCACTGCAATGTAGCATTTGCATACATATTAGGAAATACAAGAATTTAGCTGCTACCTGGAAGTTAACTTGTGCCTGTTCATAAATATACACTGTGATCATAAGATAGAGCCTTTAATTTCCTGCCCGTCACCAGACCATGCAGTATGGAATATTTTGCGTAAAATGAGCTATCCAGTGTCATGCAGGCATCTCTGGTGGGGTTGGGGAAAACAGATCTGCAGTGAGATTTTTCAGTACCTTAATCCTGAGGCATTTTTTCCAGCGCCTGCACTCTGACTATGTTTCCTACACACCTTCTAACTCTAGAGGAAATGAAATACCGTCTCTGGGAAGTGCCAGTAATACACATAGACATGCAACTCAGAAAAAGAAGAAAAATCTAGTCTACAGCCTGACAGCTGCGCAATTCCTGCTCTCTTGAAAGAGGCAGAAAACTTCCTGATCCAGCCTTTCACTGAAGAAACTATAATTCTCCCTTCCCAGCAATGCAGATTTGGTGATTGCTTTCCTAGCCTCTGATTTTGGTCGGGGACAAAAATAGCTATTTTGTGTATGGGTTTCTTAGGAGCAAGTTCTGAATTTGAATACACTAGATGCCTACTTTAAGCGATTTATCTAGCAAGCCTTCTTAATTCATCTCCCCATGTAAAAAATGGGAATAAATAAAGGGCTCTGTGATAATTAATGAACTGAGGACTGTTCAATTAAAAACAAGATCAGCAAATCTGAAAGTTTGGTTTAAGTACTGCTTCACAAGAAGGTGAAATGCTTTAGCTGAACATCATCAACTAAGACAGAATAACAGGCCTGTGAGAGGCTCAGAACATTCCTTGATTTGCAGATCAAGTTGATCTACAGGTTATGAGCACTTTTAGATTGCAGTAATTTGTACGGCAGCCACCATGCTCCATTGAATATCCCATAAGTAAGAATAAATTAATCTGAAGGTGAATGTGTGATTGGCAATATAAATATAAATATGTGCATATATATATGTATAACTAATTCCAAGCGATAGTTGTTAACAACTATCCTAAAGTACTATACAGTGTCCATGTGGGATGAAACCATGTGAGAGGATTGTATAGGAATGATATACCAGAAGTCGAGGACTTTTTTTTAAAAAATGGTATTACTTACAAAGATCTTTTGTAAGTAAGTAAAGTAAAGGGGTGAGACAAAATTTGTTTTATTGCTATATTAGAATCTCATTTATTTATTGGTATGACCAACTTGATCTTTCTGGATCTTAGTGCCCTAAACCATACTTTGGTATTTACCTCTACATAATAGAAAAAATACATAAATCCTATTTTAAACCCCCACCACCCTCCCAACAATTCAGTGAGTGCTTTACCCAGAAGAAACTAGGGCAGTTTAAGAGATGCAAAATATGCTGGCCTATAGTTAAGGAAGTTTAAGCTCCTCTGTAGTAAGTGCCTGTTGTGCATGCTCTTATCACATGCTAGGTGAAAGCACAATAGTATCTCGCATGCTGCAAAGTCCCAACGTAAATTACCTTGTAGTATTTGGTTCCTGTAACCTTGCTCTGCATGCAAAGTGTCTAAGGCAGGGCTGAGTCATTTGCCTGTCATTAACAACCCTTCTCAGTGGAAGACTGTGGCCTCAGTTGCTTGTCACTTCACAAAATTCGAGTTTCCTCAAGTGAAAATTTCATCTTTATTGTCTGCCTTGTGCTATTTCTTCTTTACGTTTCAGATGAAACAGTTTCCAAGGATGAGGCTAGGGAAAATAGCCCTGTGCTAGACCAAAGCCTCTTGCCATTTTGCCAGGGTAGTGAAATCTGTACCTAATTCCTGGCTTTTTCTGTCTTTCTTTGCAGGAATTCATCCCCCGTGCTAGTGCAGGATCTGGGCCTTGGCACTGGAGACAAGGTGGTGGGGCAGGATGAAGGTGCCAATGCAGGAGCATGGGATAACAGCGCACAGCTGGCAGCCTGGGGTGGCGCAGGGTCAAGGTTCACCTGTCCTCTGCAGGTGAGGCACAGCAGAGGAGCTGCCTGGTTAAATGCTGCTGGTGGAAGATTAGCTGGAAGACTGTGGACCACTGGAAATGTAATGAAGTGATTCCCCATGAGTTTTGAGCTATCCCCTGAGCACAAAAGGCATTGGTCCTGTGGGACTCATTTAACCCTCTCTCCTCCCTTCCACACATCTCTGAGGTAGGATATGTACTTTTCCTCCCCAGAGGATTATTTTTACAGAAAAGGAGTGATCCTTGTGCCATGGCGACTAGAGTCATAGACAGTAAGAGAAGGCAGTGTCATCCCCAGACCAGCTTGTGCATCACTTCACTTTACTTTGAAAGCACAGAAGCCCTGGGAAAGGAGAAGATCAAGAGATCATGTAGGAACAAGATGCAAAGCTACGCAAGTCTTGCAGCAACTTCTGTTCCTCCTGCTTGTGAGACTACAGGATGCCCCGGTGCGTCATAGCGTAAGTTTAAGCTTCTCATACTAATAAGTACTGCTTGTACTGTGCGTGTGCTCTGTTACATGCCTGAGGAGTTTCTTGCTGCCTGCAGATCTTTCTGTGGGCTGAAGGAGCTTGAGGGAACAGCTGTGCTTTCTGCATAGACAAGAGGTGTCATGGGCTGCAGGGGTGTGCACCTACCAGTCCAGAGTAGAGTCCTGCTGCGTAATTAACTCCGCAGGCAGGCATGCAACGCTTATGCCAGAGTGTGTGTGAGCAAACAGCAGCAGAATTAGGGTAGAAATAACAGAATCAATTGTTACTTGGTAAGGTGCTAGCACCGAAGTAATGGTAGCACCATCAACAGCAGCCTTGTGATGCTGCCGTCATGACACTGTCCTGAAGCCACTGCAGTGCATAGGCACCAGCACACAGAGCCATCGTCCTGCTGCGGGGGGGACGGTGCTGAAGCGTTGGACATCCTCAGGTCTCACACACGCCTGCCCGGCACGCAACAGGGACATCCTGCTGCTGGTTCCTGCAGACTCCCGGGGTAAACTGCAGGCTCCTGACCGCAGTGACCCCATGCCAAGTTGCAGCTCACAGGGACACCATGGTCTCCTTTCATCACAGGAGCAATGTGAACAATGCTAGGAAGCTGATGGCACAGGATCAATAAAACCTGAGAAAGTATTATTTAGAAGTTCCCAGAAAATCCATGTATCACATATACATATGCTCCTCTGAGGAGCAGCTGAGGACTTCGGGTTTGTCAAGTTTGGAAAGAAGGAGGCTGCGGGGTGACCTCGTTGCTCTCTACAGCTTCCTGAGGAGGGGACGTGGGGAGGGAGGTGCCGAGCTCTTCTGCCTTGTATTCAGTGACAGGATGCGTGGGAATGGTCCAAAGCTGCGCTCGGGAGGTTCAGACTGGACATTAGGAAGCGTTTCTTTACCGAGAGGGTGATCAAACACTGGAACAGGCTTCCCAGAGAGGGGCCGGTGCCCCAGGCCTGTCAGTGTGTAAGCGGCGTTTGGACAGTGCCCTTAACAGCACGCTGTAACGTTTGGTCTGCCCTGAATGGCTCAGGCAGCTGGACCAAGCGGGCGTTTTAGGTCCCTTACAACAGAATCAGTCTAGTCTGTTCCGTTCTGGTTCGTTCGGTCCCGGCCAGTTCCGCTCCGTCCCGGCCAGTTCCGCTCCGTCCCGTCCCGTCCCGTCCCGTCCCGTCCCGTCCCGTCCCGTCCCGTCCCGTCCCGTCCCGTCCCGTCCCGTCCCGTGCCGGACCCTCCGCCGAGCGGAGCGGGACAAGCCGCGCCCTGCGGCGCCACCTGCTGGTGGATCCCGCGCAGCGTCGCGCCCCGCCCTGGCCGTGGCGCTTGCCCGCGCTCTCTGCGTTTGAAACAACCGCACGTACCGGCGAGGAAACAAACGGCCGCAAGCCCGGCAGCGGGAGAGGACAGAGCAGCCTCAGCGCGGGAAGTGACCTGCCTGGGGACCCCGACGCGGGTGACAGTGGCCACCCCGGCGGGGCCTGTGGCAATGCCACGGCATCAGCGTCAGGCCTGGGATAGTGGGGCAGAGAGGTGCGGTGGCAGCAGGAGGGCTCCTGTCCTGTCCTGTTTCAGCGGTGGGTCTCAGGGACCGGTTTGGGGTACCTCATCTGATGTTCGCCTCCGCTGTCCTTGAAAGCTATAGAGCACATCTTGGGAAACACTCTGGCCGAGCTGACACACAGACCGATACTGGACTTGCCACCCAGTGATCCAGCCTGATGTATCACTGGGCCTTAAGCTAGAAGGGATTGATTACTCAAGAGCACCCTGGGCTTGGCAAAACTAAGCCAATTCTGCCTATCTAGGCCACTGAACTGTGAGGCTGTCTTGTGTAAGCTGAAGTAGGAATTGGGGGGTAGCTCGTAAAAGAGGTCACAGAGACCAGAAGCCACAGGACCACCAGAATACAATGCAAAACCCACAGCCAAACACCCTGCAAACAGCAACGCCATCTAACTATTCCCTGCGGAATAGAAAAAACAAAGATAAAGGAACGTGGGACAGACAGTTTCTCCGCATTGTTTGCCTCAGCCCAGTGGCTAAAAAGCGATACCTAGAGCACTGCAAGCAGAAGCACAAACAAGAGCATTTTATTCTTGGGCTGTGGTTGCTCGAGTGCTTGCCGAGGAACCCATATGCTGCAAAGCCATGAGCAATACAAGTAACTGTTGTGCAAGCCAGTTACTTCAGCGGTACCTAGAAATTTTTGAACAGTCCCCACTAGCTTTTTTAGTGGGCTCAGCTGGGTTTGCTTTAGGTGAACATGCTACCATCTGCTACAATTATATAATTAACGTCATAGTTCAGGCTTAATGATGCTCATTAAAGTTGAGTGTTTTTATAGGCTGAGTGCTGTCACCAGTTTTCCACGGAATGGCAAAGGCAACTCTAGGGGTGTTGTTTGAAGCATAATTAGCAATATGTGAGTGTTACACTGGGGCATGGGTGAGGGAAGGCCGAGGACTAGGTAGGAGCTTTGTTTTATTCCATGCTAAGGCTGGAACGCAATGAACAGAAGAGGGCTGCTACATCTGGGTCACTAATAATAATAATGGCTACAGAGTGTGGCAGCAAATTTGGAATATATGTGTGTCTGGACACCACAAGATCCTCGTTATCCACTATTGGCTGTGTGACTTCCATTTCCTCAGTCAGATCTCCTCTGACCCCAATTCCCAATATTTCTTCATTTATTCTATCACTAGTTAATGAGTGTATTTTTGCTGCAGGCCTTTTTCCAAACAGTTAAAAAAAAGAAGCAGCAAATAAAGTATTTAATTGAAGAAAATACCTAGGCTCAAAAACTACGTGGTTTAACTCATCTGTGCATGTAAGACTCCTAGAAGCTTAGGTTGCAATGCCATAAAAATATGTAGCGACTACTTCATATGACGTTTAACTACAGCCATTCTCTGACTAGATTTGTCCAAGCGGAACGTGTGTAGTTCCCCCATCATTTTCTGTGAGCTACCTCATGTACTCTAGAAGGTCAGACTCAACACCTCAAAGACACATAGAAATAATCTGCATCACAAGGTATGTTACAATCTTCCATAACCCAACAATTTATTTAAACTTACATCACAATGAGAATCTATTAATAAAATACATCAGTTCACACCAGTCTGCATTGCCATTTTTTAAGGGTAAGCATCTTTCTTCACTTTATATTAAAATTTTATAGAGGTAAAAACTACTGCATTGTACCCGCAGTTCTTGAAATCTATTGTAACATTAGGCAGGTTATAGAGGAACTTTCAGAGCTAATTACACTTCAGTTAACCTCACATTTTTGGCACATCTGAATGCTTTTTATTTTCTTCTTAACATAAAATAATTCTATAGCAAGTCAGAGAATCATTGACATAAAGCATCACTATCCAATGGCACGTGCTGCCTAAAAGCATACAAAAATTGCGTCATTTGGTTACAAAATAGATACTCTTAGTTCTTTACCCCAACACTTTACATTGAAGTGCCATGACAGAAAAGGGCCAGGAACAGGGCCAGCCTTGCTGCATTGTTGCCGGTCACTTTGCTGCAAGGCTTTGCTTAAATAAATCCCAGAGTGATGTGTTAAGATGACGTTGATGGCTTTTGCCTTGCCAGTCAAGGTCATTCCTTTTGAAGCACCCTCCACCAGGTGTAAGGCCACGAGTAAATGTCACCTTTTTTCTCATATGTGTTGCTGCTCAAGGGACAAAGCGAACACAGTTTTGAGTGGTGTTCAAGAGGGGCTGTGTTTCTGCAGGCCTTGACAGTTTAGTGGCCACGAATCATGCAGCAGAGAACATGGAGGACTTGTAAGCCACCGCTCAGTCTGGATTTCTTCTGCCTGGCACCATAGCAGCTGCTTCTTTAGAAAGTGAGTGTTATAAGCAGGAATGAACTTTAATGGTAGCGGTGTGCCAGGCACATAATTGCACAAGTGTCTGCAGTTACTTGCACGAAACCTGTAGGTTGTGGTTTGGGTGATTTTTGTTGTACACCACAAACTGCAGCTGCTATGAACTTCTGGCGTTATATTAAAAACAAAAAGCAGCCCATGATACTTGCAACCAGGGTTGATTTTTCCCTGGCTCTTGAGCCGTACTGTTTCAATCAGAGTTTGGCACATTAACTAGTGATTGTTTTATGTTTCACTGATTGCAGGCTCCACATACTGATATTGATTTTGTGATATGGCTATTATATTGGTTATGTGCCTTCTGCTCAAGTTGCTCTGGTAGTAACGAAGAAATCTGAACGCACTACTGCAGTAGGAGTAGTAGAGATTGACATAGCAGAAGAACGCTAAGCGTGTTAGAGCTTTCAGGTAGCACGATAGCTAGATGGTCACTTTTCTTTAATGGGAAATAAACACCTATACTTTGTCATGGCAGGGTTGCATTCTGTGCATCGTTCCGTAGCCCCAGTCAAACAAAAGCCCCATTTACTTGATTCAGCTTTTCTGCTCATCCTTTGCTGAAGCCCCTGATCTGAAATCTTTTTGGTGAGACCAGTGAGCATTCCCAAAAGGAGCTTACAGCTGCTAGGAACCATCTCTGACGTCACCTCTCTCAGAGAAGGAGAAACTGAAGAAAGGACCATAACACTTGCTATATTAAGGAAAGAAAGAAATTACACTGATAATGGAACAGTTGTTGATGGGGATGTTTGAAACTTACAGTAAGAGAAACTTCAAGGTATACATGGTACTCTTTGCACATCCTTACTGACCCTGAAAGGTAAGCCTGCCAAAAACCCTCCAAAAATCAAAGTCACTCCCAGAGTCCATTTTTGCCTCACATTCACAGTGAGAATTTATCCCTGCATTGATTTCCATTTCCTATTCAGCGTTTGCTCTGAACACAGCTAAAGTTAATGTGAGTCCTTTGGGAGACACAAGCGCAGGACGTGAAGCAGTGCAGATGGAAGAGCTTTGGCTGAATCGGTCTATCTGCACCAAATGGGAGAACAGGACGGGATGGAGCTGTGACATCTCTCCTTGTGCAGAGAAGAGAGTGCTGCTAAGGTGGACAAATGTCAGCTGAATACCTTCACATGGATATAGTGCAACTTCTGCTCGTTTAAAAAGCTGTGGAAAAGTAGCCAACTGCTCCGTACAGAGTGTGGATGAACAGGCAGCTACAGCCCAGCTTACACCCATGGCTTAGGTGACAATGGGAGTAAAAGCCATTACGCTGCAGGTATGTTCTGGCACCTGCAATATTTTCATGCTCTTTACAACCTTCGCAAGTTAAAGTGTCAAGGCGTGACAAACTATGTAGCAGTGCATTCCTTCTATTTCATATACAAAAAAGGGCTCAAGGCTGGGAGCAAGAAGGCACAAACTTGGGAAATAACATAGCTGAGGAGTTTACACAAAAGTACTATGTCATTTATTAGGCATTACTTAGCACTTACTTCACATTTTGCCCCCAAATTTCCCAAAGCAACATATATTTCCCCACTTCCTTTCCCTTCGTCCCCTCCTTTTGGATAAAGCTGCCTGTGCTCTATAGATACAGTTGCTGAAGAATATAATGTGAACACTGATAAATACAACATACACAGCAAAAAATGTATTATAGTATTACAATAGTCAAATAATGTAGTTAGCTTCAAGCTACGGCAGTGCCTACGTGCTATAGGGAACCAGTTCAAGAACAGCAAGCGGAGCCACTGTACAGGAACAAAACAGCGTCGGCAGTGTTAGGCAGAGCAAGGGACCGAGGGGGAGGCGTTCTGAGGGTGCCTGAGCAGGCAAGATGGCTGTCAGTCATGGGGATCCGCTCTCTTAGGAGACCCACCCAAGAGCCTCAGGAGATTTCTTCAGCCCGTATCACTTCTGTGGCAGGTCCTTGGAACACCTTTACATTTGTTCATTGTGCATACATATAAAGTCACCCCCACATTTTTCCTGTTAGGCTATGTTTTCTTTATATATATTTTTTTTAACTTTTAACTTTTGAATTTTTTTTTCTTACAACTGTTAAAAAAGTTTCATGGTAAAAATAACTCACTATATGATACATATACCCAAAGTGGTGCGATACTTTATATAATAAAAGATGAAAATAGTCACTTTCCATAATAAAAATAAGTTCTATTTTTTGTTTATTTTACAATATACTTAATAATTCTTTTCTTCTTCTTCACTCTGAAAGTAAATAGATCCCGTTTTGATAGCGCTTCTGAGTCGGTTAAAGTGGCAGGAGACTGGAGAATGGCTTATAAGCATTTTGAGCAGCCGCATTCCACATGTCTCTCCAGTTCTTCCGTGAAGGTGGAGCCATCCACGCACTGGAAGAAGTATTTCCGCCTTTTGCTCCGGAGAGGAACGCAGCACTGCCCATTGCCACAGCTGCCACGGCATTCCAGGCGGGGTACTTTGGAGGCAGTGGCACACGACGTGTAGCCCTGCTGCTTACGGACTACTTCTCGAATTATCTCTCCTTGGCAGAGATTCTCTGGTAAAACAAGAGAGATGTAAAGGAAAAAAAAAAACCCCAAAAAACAGTGGTAACTATTTTGCCAGATATTCCCCAAACATCAGCAGACAGCCCTCTACATGTAATGATATTCAAGGCAAACAGATGGCACGAGCAGGACCTTAATCTTTCACTGCTTTGTACCTGCCATCAAAACAGAGCTTGTGTTACACAAATGTGTAATATCCGGCACAAGGCAGAGGCCAAGCAGGCCTGCTGGCTTTGATCAGCAGTTCTGGAAGTGCTTTAATGAATGCTGAGTGTTGAATCCTGCAACACTCCTCCAAAATATGAATTAGTTTTACTATGTCTGCTTCTCGGGATCAAAGGTCAGCCTGCTCTGCATGACATTAGCAATCTGGGATACCTGAAAATGTCTGTGCCATTCTGCAGTCACTTTGCAGCAGCCAGGTACATTTTGGTGAGGCTATGTATGTGTGTAATTTGGAAAGTCTGTGGTTCATTCACAAGAAAGGCACAACCTAAATAAAAATAATACAAGCCAGCTCCTTCCTGCTGTACAGGAACAAAAAAAGGCAGAAGGGATGAAAGGCAGAACTCACTGAGTTTCCAGTGAGTCTTTTCAGGTCAGGGTAGAAGAGCTGGGCCCCAGTCCTAGTTAGGAAAGTCCAGCATGATCTGTGGGATTCCCCAGGAAACCCGCCCAGCTGCACCAGAGGGAGCAAGCTGAGAACCTTTAGTGCCGCTTCAGATGAGCAGTACCTCCTGCCTTCCAGTTCCGGCTCATGTCATCTACAAAAGCCCTTGGTATGCAGGGCAAGACCTCCTTTCCTAGCACTGCAATTAACTGATCACTGTTTGCTGAGGGTAAGCCTCACAACAACCTCTCCTTTACACATCCCGCCAGAATCCTGGGAGCAACAAACCTTGAGGATTCAGGAGACAGAGAATAAAACCCTTTGCTACAGATGTCCCCCTATCCGTATGTTTGGATAGTTGCTAGCTAGCTGTTGTGTGGTTCTCTTCTCCTCCCTGCATTGCTCTGCAGAGGCTGACTTAGCTTTATCTTCTACTATTTGCCATTTACCCCCAAATATGAGTACCATGGAAGAGAGGTAAAAACAAAGGTGTAAAACAGAAATGCAGCAGACCAGCATCCTGGGCCCTGCGACCAAGCGTACCTCTGTCACAATGTTCTCCGCTATAGTTAGGATCGCATTCGCAGTAGGGTTCCCCATGCTCAGAAATTTTACACTGCCCGTGGTTGCATTTCAAAATCCTGCAGGGATTTGAGGAATTGTTCTTCTTGTCACAGTACATGCCTGTGTAGCCCTCCATGCACTTACAGGTGTAGGCAACATTGGCCACCATGCACTTACCATGCAGACACCTGGAGAAAGAGAAGCATTTAGAGCTGGCCTGTGTTACACTTGAAAGTTCCTTTTCCCTAGGATGTTTGGTTTTGGCATTTCTTGCCTGTTTAATTCCAGGATACTAATCCAAAAACAGCAGTTCAGTGTCAAACACTCTAAAGAAACTGTGAGTTTTCAGTGAATACTGGATAATGTTCAGAGAATGCATTCAGAATCTGTGATCCTAAGTGATCTCTTTGAAAAACATTAGGCTCCTCCGTGAGCATGGACCAACACCTGGCATCCACACAAGACAGCTCACGTTTACAGCATCAGCATGTAGAACTAAGTGCCAACGAGCAAGCTGCATGCCCAGGCTTCCTTAGCAGAATTACTCTACAAATAGTGTCGGGTGACGAAAAACAGTGCGATAAATGAAGGTGCTCGTGGAAAAGCTATGCACAGACTTCTTCATGGGCAGTTGTAGTTGACAGGTTCCCTGGCTTATGTGGTTTGCAGTGTGCTTTGGTATTTCTGAGGAATACCACAGGGAGGGGGTGTTGATCCTTAGCAGGTTCTCTGACATGATCCCCACTTCTGGGAGGAGGAAAGACTTGGAATGGGCTGAGGACAGGGAAGAAAGCAACACTGTCCAGCCAACAAAAAACTGCTTAGGGCTTATAAACCTTTGTTGTATCAGGTCCTACGTGACATAAACCCATGTCTTTCTCTTATTTTCATTTGTTTTCTTTCTGGTACTTTAAAACTGTTCCCTGCCTATGTTGAATCCTTGTACATTTCATTTTCAAGCTTTGAACTAAAAAGCACACATAATAAAAGCAGTTTCAGTCAGGTCAAGGCATGCAAAATACTGCAATAAAGGGAGTCACAGTCTATATAAACCAGTATTTTCTGCCCCACTAACCAAAGGTGTGCTTGGATAGTGACTCGTTACCATCAACTACCTCTTCTTTACAGTTGCATTTCCTCACTGAGATTAAGCTCTGAGTGTTGGAGAACACACCTGCCAGCAGGGCACCGCACACCCCTGCACACAAAGGGCTTGGCTTCAAGGAGACAACTCCAAAAGGCTTAAGGGGACCTATGTAAGCACTAAAAATACACCCAGCTGTTTTCCTTAGCAAGGGGGCTACATTCATGATTGCATTACCCTCCTTAGATTATGAGAGAAATAATCCCTCATCACGTAAACATCTGGAACTCCCCTATTTTTCTCTGTCCAACCACAACAGATTCATGTCGATGTTGGAAATTCACGGAAACATTTGGGCCTCGGAGTGTTTCTTCACTTGGGTCTTCATACCTTTGGTCTGTAACTGTCAGGTGTTTCTCAACACCTTCCAGGGTTCAGTACTTTGCAGAATTAGACCCAGAAGCAAGTTTAAAACTCTGCCAAGTTGCATTTCTACCCTTAAGAGAGTGATTATTCACTGTGTCAATTTACCTGTCAAAAGTATGTGCTTGTGAAAAGCCCCCTCCACAGACAGTGCAACCAAAGTAGCTTCTAAAACAAAAGTACTTCCATCTGCTTATGAAACAGCATTGAACTATGCAGACTGCTGGTCTGCGTTGGACTGTTTCCTTGTGTACTTGCCATAAGTAAGCTATTCATCCAGTGTTTCTGATGGAGATGTGGTTATTGAGCCTTTGAACTGTGAATACTTTACGCTCATGCTCCCTTCGCGTGCAACTCCGTGCTATCCTTTAAACTGGCGCTTTAAAGGGGTGTTTCAGAGTGCAATATTTAAGTCAGCTATTTGGGAAATTTAAAACTGTTCACATTGGAGTGCATAATGGTCTTCAGGAAGTTAGCTTGAATACTGGGTCCAATGCTGCTGTGAGCATATCCCTAAAATGTGTACCTCCTTCTCACAGGTAGCTCTGCTTTGGATAAGTGCAGGCACTCACCCCCTTGGAGGTAACCCATGAACAGGAGTTTTCCTATTTTAACGGGTAGAGTTGCAGCTGAAAGTATGACCTGCAGTATTAACACCTTAGCTCCTCCAGGACAAAGAGCTCATTTGGACAGCGAGCAACATCAGAACAAGAAGTGGAAATTGAGAGTTGCCATGGATGCTGACTCACAACTGTCAATAATTTCATGTGGGAACCCAGCACCTCCAAAAATAGTCAGATGTGGTTTTACAAGATGAAACGTGAAATATGCATTAGCTGTAAAGCTTCCACCCTCCCATCAGCATTCGTTCGAGCTTACTTGTGGTTAAGACATGGGTCTCCAATTTCCTGGTCACACAGGGGGCCCGTCCAGCCTGGGTGACATTCACAAATCACACTTGTTTTCTCTAGGGAACGGCAAATACCGTGCTTGCAGATGTTACAGGATTTGCAGCCAGGAAGGACTCCTAGTGACTGCTGTGGTAAATCCTTGAAATCCTGCAGCTCGTTATTGATGCGGACATCATGAATACATCCATGAAAACCATTTGGTGTCTTATCTGCACCCTGGCGCAGCGAAGATAATCCAGTAGAGGTCGGGATCCCTTCAGATAAAAACAAAAAGGGAACGTTTACTCACAGTTACAATGATAGTACATAAATTATAATTGCTAACGTTTCTTTCAACACAGCCCCTTATAATCTTTAAAAAACAAATTTGCATAGGACCTTTGTAAGGTAGCACAGTCTCATTGTCCTAATTCTGGAAATAGAAAGAAACAAAAATAAAATCACTTGCCCAAGCTTACGTTAAGTAGTATATGACAAAAAAAAGCAAAAAAATAAGCCCAGGTTTTCTGGCTGATGGCCGTGTGTTCTTCTACTTGGATAATGCTCCTTCTGTCTATGGCTTAATAGCAACTATCCTTCTGAAAGGTTTAAGAATATCTTTACTTGCCAAGCACGTAGCTACCACCTCTGGGATACAGCAAGATAGTTCGCATTACTAGATCACTGTGTTAAGACAGGGAGTGGTAAGCGTGCACCCCATCGAAACTAGTGCAGGAGAACTCTAGAGACAGAGAACAGTACTTCAGGAGACCAGGCCAAGTCTTTGTGGTGAGTACCCTCCATCTTGTTCAAGTGCTTGGAAGAGTTCACATGCTCAGGTGGCCAGTAGATTCTTCTGGACGTTGTGTTGTGCCCTCCCCACTGACATTTGCTTGGGCTGTATAGATGCATTAGCATAGGCAAGTGCTTCCATTTTCAACTGCATAAGGCCTCTGAATATGCTATCTATAAGTAACTCCACTGTTACAGATGGTCTTAAAACCAAACCAGCATCTTTGTTTAACTGTGTGTTAGGAGGAAAGTTGCTAGACCAGGTGACGTCTGGAGAGATGGGACAAAATTCTGGGCACATGAAGGATGCGGTCTGTCTTAAAGCTTAGTGTAGGTTAGGAACAATTGCTCTGGGGTAATTTACTCAATTATTTTAACTAAACAGTCTGAAGTGGAAGGGCAGCTGGCATCCGTGGGAGTGCTACATGCTGAGAGGTGGCACATGCAGAGCACTGAGGGTTTAGAAAGAAGCAAGAAGAATTTTAATGAGCAATAAAAAAAGTCTCCACTGAGCCCATGGCTTCTGGTATCCAATAGTCCTTCATTTCAGGTCTCAGATTTGGCCGGTGAATGCATTTTTGTAGGTACCTTGTGAGAATTAGTATTGATCCACAATGCTCATCCAGTAACAAAACTTTCCAGGTGATTATATCTCACGTTCCCTTGTATAAATTGCTGTGAGGTTGGTATCTTTTATTCTGTGCTAGAGGGAGAAATTGTGATGGCCTCACCAGCAGATTATCTTTGATGCATAATGGTCTTTAATAGCCTGTGACATTCTTAATAGGAGCCAATTATAAAAGTTCAGCTCTGTACAAAGCAAGATTAGCCAGTTTTCTGATTTACAAGGGCAATATTCAGGGTTCTTTTAGAAAAGTGTTATTAAAAGGAATTATTTACAAAAGGCTGGACCAGCACCAAGTGAAATTGGTAAGAGTTTCTACTATCGGCTTCAATAATCTGGTTAGAAAAAGCCCAAAGACTTTCTGAGTCTATTATCGTTCTGCTGACTTTTGTATTTAGAATAGGCTGTGTAGAAAATCCAAGAATACTGTGTCACCAAAAGGGAGAGATTTCAACATTCAGTCGAGAATAGAGCTGGGGACAGTTCTGGCAAAAACACATCAATCAGGCAGAGGGCAGCCTTTGTTTTGTTTCTCATATTCCAGACACCTAATCAGTGGGATACTCATTTTTCTGGGCATCTGTTCTCCACCCCACTTGGCCTCTACTTCCCCAAAATTCAGTACTTCCTAACTGAAGTTTGGTCAGTTCTAGTATTTTTCTAATACTGAAGCTCTGGCTTCAGTTTCCAATGAGAAAACTATTAGACAAGAAGTTCTTAGTCAGCTTGTGTGTTAATATGGTTTGGAGGTTTTAACCATTTTATTTTCCCCCAAAATTTTGAGAGGTCTATAAAATTTCCAGCAGAAATACAGCTCACTTATGGTGTATTTAAACCTGCTGACTATTGATTTGCTTTTCTGTGACTGTTTGTGATACTTTCATTGTATTCTTCAACCACGGCATCTTGGTGCCAGCCAGTTCTGAAAGCTTTAGAAATTATAAAGTGATTGCTCTTGCCATGGCTGTATAACATAGAAACTGCCTGTGCTGTGCGGAGGTTAATTTCCCGGCTCTGGCGTGCGAGCTTGTGCTGGCTGTGCAGTGCGGTGCTAGTGGACTACGGAGTACAAAGCAGAACAGCTCCAGGCTTCCTGTTCAGGGAAGCAACCTCTCGCAGAGGGGAAAGGCAAACTGCTAGTTTTTCCCCCAGAGGGTCCTCTCCATAGGATGGAAAATGACTTGCTTCTGAGAGGACTTGTTAAAATCTCGAAGTCCAGAGCAATTCGCTATACCTCCAATGTAAAGGGGTGTGTTGAGGCTGACGGAAGAGTGTTTCTGGAGTTTTCCTAGACTCTTGGGAGTCCCCTTGTCCACCACCAGGTTCAGAGTTTGATTCAGCATCACGAGTTCCACACTATGAAATTGCCCATCATTTACTGTTTCCACACTAAAAGTAAAAGAAAAAAAGAGAATTAGAAGATGACATTAACAATGAACCACCTCTGCTTCTGTGACATCCTATGTCCCGGTATTACACCTTGCAAGGCACAGCTCCCATTCCGTGCTCCTTTACGGTCACTGTGTTCTCGACATTTCTTCCAGCGTGAGCCTCCAAGAACGGAATTTAAACATTGCTGATGCCTGTGCAGGCAGTACCTGCACATATGTAACACTTGAGAGGACAGCTAATCAGCATAGTCACTACTGTAGTTGTGTTTCCCCAGGCACAAAGCAAGGGTGTAGCTACATGATATATTGGCTTTGGTGGCAAAACTACTTAAAATCCTCTGTTCTGTGCTCTCAGCCACAGCTTGCTGCCCCTCTGTCACACTGCTTGGTGCCCATGTTGCAAGCTGGAACACTGAAATGATTTCTTTTTGTATGGTTAGTTTAAACTCCAATTATTTCACAGAGGCAGGGAGGGACTGCAGTTTGGGGCAAGAGACAGCAGGGGCCTCTGAAATGAGCCCTTCCTCACAGCAGAAATATCTTGTAACTACATGCTGAGGCATAAGGACAGGCTGAGTTTCTTAGAGAAGGAATTCAGGAGTTTTTGGCTTACGAATGACTGGGGTACTCTGTTTAATACAATAACAGTCCTACTCGAACGCAAGAAAAACTGACAAATTGCTACCCCTCTTTGAGAAACACTTAGGTGTAGATTGAGGCTTGAGAATAAGACAGCAGGAATTTGGGGGGATGACAGGGAGCAGGTAGCCATCTGAGCAGACAAGATATTAAAGGCAACATGCTCAGGTGTTTTTAATACTGATTTTTCAAATTCATAAAGCCAACAGCTCTTTGCTAGTCTGCACCACATACAATCTTCACCTTCATCTTCAGTTCAATCTCCCAGAAATTAGAAGATGTGGTGGTACAATTCAATTTGCATCACACTATCATTTTTTATTTTCGGGGCAGCTTCAGCTCTCAAGCCTTTATGCTGCATGTTGAAATTCTCTAAAACAGCTTGATAGCTTCATGTGCTTGTAAAAGCAAGTAGGGGCAAGGGTGGGATTACTTTCTCTTGAGCAAAGAGGATTTCAAATTAGGCTGGTAGTTATAGACGTGATGGGACATCTCCACTGCTGTAGATGTAATTAAATGGTACAGCCTCTGTTCCATACTCATGCAAACACCAGTGCATAATGAGAATCTAATAACAGTAGTGGTTACAGCCAAAATTAGACTGTGGGCTATGTAAACTGCCCACATGCACAGTGTTGCCAACACATCTTAAGCTTGGCCTGTGAGCACCCTTTTCCAAATTCCTCCCGGCAGGCTTGCTAGCTGGGTGGTGGTTCTGTTGCATAAGAGTAAAGACAGAAAACACCAGCTGTGGGATTTAGGCATCCTGAGATACTGCTTAGCCAACAATCTGGATCTGGGATTGCTCCACAAGTGGTAAATACCATATTAAATGTAAAAAGTTATCTTTAAGAATGGGTTTCTGCTCATTCAAATGGCCCATAAGCTCAGCATCCTCTCTCAGTAAGTTACAAAGTCATAGGTCAGATTTCTTTCAGGTGTTTTGTAAAGCTGCAGTGTAAAGGTCTCTGAGCTATTTACGCAGATTTTCTTTACTGTCAGCAGAGAGGAACAGGCACACTTAAGGAGTGACTCATGTCTGAGGATGAATCACCTTTTAGACGTGTCCACCTCTCAACCTGGATGACATACTGCCCATCTTTAGCACCCAGTCCTGCATAACTGATGTGTAAGGGTGCTGTGGCATGGAAATAGGACCTCAACTTCAGAAGCAAATTACATGACTTGGAAATCACCAGAATGCAGTTGTTCCTGGAAAAAGTTTCATTTTTATAGTGTTTTAGAGTAGACCTGACATAACCAATTATACATGAGCAATGTCATGCAGAAAGTCAGCACTGCAGGCGTTTCTGAGGATGTGCTTGCTTAAGAAGAGCGCACCGCTGTTTCAGAACTGAGCTAATGTGCCTCTACAGTGCTGCTGTCCCCACAGGTTTTTGGGATGAATCACAAACACATACAGCATTAAAAGCTTACTTAAGATTACACAGGTTATAAGATGACAGCAGTATATGAGCCTTTTACTGCATGGCTTTACGTAAACACGAGGTAAGTTAGTTCTGCCACAGAACAGCTCCTGGAAAAGCTCTGCTGGCTGAACTGCTCATCCTTGACCAGCAAGAAAGTTGCTGGGCTGCAGTTGCTGCCCATCCTCAGGATGGTGAGAGCGCCCCGGGCAGCTAGGTCTCAAGAACCTGGAGCTGATGGTACTGTCAGAAGTGTTTTTGAGGGGGGAAAAAAAAAAAAAAGGCTTGACATTGTACAAAAATCCAGATCCAACTGATCCAGAGACAGTCTGGCTCACAATACAGTTATATCAGGGCTGCTGCAAGGGCAGGGAGTTGTGTGGGCTGGGATAAGAGGCTGAGGACACGCTAGACTCGCCAAAGGTGATGTAGCGCCTGTACCTCAGAAAAGCAAGCCTATTCTCACTGTACCCGAGCCCACTGTATTGGGGCCCACACCTCTAGCAGACTACTTTATGGATTGACAACTCAAACAAGTTTGAAAACAGCTGGTCCAAGCTTTCTGTTTAGATATTCTTGAATTCTGCTAAGTATCTGCCACATTACAAGAAACAGCTGTGTTACGGCAATGCGCCAACTGGGTGATCTCTGCGTGCTCCCTGCATATCTAACTGTTGTGTTGCAATGCTTAATTCATACGGGTAAAGTACTTGGACTTCCAGCTGAAAGGTGCGAGATAAATGGAAACGCATATTTGTAATTGTCAGTCTATGCAGAAGTGACAATGAAAGGAAGAAGTATAGCCAAAGCCCCTCGGCTCTGACAGCTGAGCATTGAGGAGGTGGGACGGATGGCTGTATGACAGGGAACCCTTCCCTGGTGGGATCAATATCTGAAGCTAACGCACAAAACTACATCGTTATCTGAAGAAGGCCATGCTATGACCATTTATCAGAGGACAACGTTATCACGTCTGGCAGGGCTGGCTCTTCCCTGGGCCAGGATTTCACAGGCATTAATCACCTACTCCCCCACAGTGTGTGCTTCTTCCAGATTATGCCTTGACTAACAGGCAAACAAAAGTCTGTGTGTCCTGGTGATGGAAGCAGCCGCGCCACGTGGTGCTCGTGCCTTTCAGCATACCCAGGGCTGGGATTTTTGCTGGAAAGGGAGTGAGAGGTCCCTATCTGTAGGTACATGTGAATGAATATTACTCAGTTCTGACTGGTTCAGTTTTTAAGTCCGAATTTAAATCATCTGTGCCAGGACTTTGAGAAACAAAGTAAGTTGCAGCCATCACCCAACACTGCAATTTTGTAAGGCAGATAACGTCAAAACAGGGGAGGCACTCATTTGCTTTTTGAGAAGACGCAAAAGTATGATAGGAAAGCTGAATGTGGACAGCCAGGATGGCAGAAAATCCCCAATCGGGAGATACTTGCGTTAGAGCACTTACTGCTGTTGCTGACAGAAAGATGTTAAGATGCCTTTGGATTTTGAGAGAGATGGAGGCAATGCTGGGGGAGAGACCAGTGGTGAGAGAAATGCTACATGAACTCTCCTCAGCCTCCTATGTTGCCGGGCCTTTAGGAGACTCAGCAATCGTCTGAGACAGTTGGAGACAGTGGCTTGGCTGGAGATGAAGGGAAGAAAGCCACAGACGCTGAACAGTGCATCACAACGCAGCTCGCAGCACAAACTTGCTGTGCTCGGCTTTTTTTCAAGGGGCCTCTTCCTGACCCAGCTCTGGGCAAGGGTTTTATTAACAGCTTAATTTAATTCTTCTTGGGGATCAGGTGGTCTTACAGAGCTCTTCCTTCCGAAGCGGCCCGCCCCGTGTCCATACCCGCCTGGTGCGCACGGCTTCACCGTGGCTTACCGGCGCGGCCGGGGCAGGGGCTGCCAGCCCCGACACCGGCGGCGGGGCCGGCGCAAAGCCGCGAGCGGTGCGCCCCGCGCGGCCCCGCGGCACCCGCCGAGCGGCAGAGGGCGGCGGAGCGCCGCGGCGGGGAGCGGCACCGGGAGCGGCACCGGCAGGGCCGGGCTCCCGCCGCCCTGGCCGCTCCCCCGGCCGGGGAGCGGCTCTTGCAGCGCCGCTGCCAGCCGAGCGCCGCGCTCAGGGTGCGGGTCCGAGGGACCCTCCCGCTGACCGAGCCGGCCTGTCTCGGCTTGCTGCTCGGCATTTCTTCACTGAAACGGACCTCGCCGTGTCACGCACCTGGCAGCTGACTTGACGTTGACCCAACCTCTTCCTTCCCTTTTGCAAAGGTTTTCATGCTTTACGGCTAAATCAAAATCATACGTCTGAGCAAAGCGGGGGAGAGGGGAAAGGAACCGGAGGAAGAGGCCAAAGGGCTGCTAGATTTGAGCCAAGGGCTTTTCTCGGGGGCACTAACAAACCAAGTCCCAGCTTTTGAGATCTTTCCAAGCTATTAAAAAAAGACAGTAATGAATTTTCAGCCAACTTCCAACTGCAGTGTTCTGGGCCACCACTATTGGATATTATGTAATCTACATGATATTCTTGTTGAAAAAAGGGAGGAATTATGTTTGAAGAGTAAACATTTGAAGTGTAAGCAAGGATTTTCAGGAATTTCATAATTAAACTTGCTAACAAGTAAGCAGTAAAAGAACCAAAAGACCAGTTTCATACAAAACGAAAAGACTCTTCAGGACCCGGGAATTGCTTCTCATACTGCAATAAGCATCCTGGTGAGGGCCCATCTCGTCAGACATTCCATAGACCGTACTCACAGGCTCTGCAGGACCTTCACTTGAGTCTTGCGACAAACTTGATGCTGAGAAACCCTTTCAGTTCCCTTCCAAGGATAATCACTTCTGGTCCCTTAAAGTACGTATCTTGAGGGAAAGGAAGTAATGCACAGCCAAATGCTGAGGGTTGGCAGGAGGACTTCTCTGAACCAGTGGTGCAGTGAACAGATCCCGGTTGGAGCTGGCTGCCCCAGGACGCCTGGGTGCTGGTGGGGGGAGCTGCCGTCCCACAGTGCCCTGCCGCCTCGGCAAAGGGGACACACTTGGTGCTCCCCAACCAGCTGCACCCCTCACCTTTCTCTTCTCATAGCCCTGGCTACATGTCTTCCACAATCCATTACATTGCTTTCATCAAGGTTACCCTCAGTAAGAGCTGGCTGTGGCATCTGATCAGATTTGGCCCCAAAAACCCAAACCAACAAAAAACCTGGGCATGTGGGGAGAGCACAGCTTCCAAGACTCATGAGAAGGCCCTGGGTCCAGTATCTTCTGTTCCCTCTGTGCCCAGGTGGGAAGCTCGGAGCTGCCCTTACAGGGAAGGGGGGCTGCTAGAGAGGGCTCTGTAAAAGAATCATTAAAATTTCCTATCTCAGGGAGCTGGCCTCATCCGTCACAGCAATTCCAGCAGGATGAGCCAACGGCCCCATTGCACAGGGCGCTGCACATGGGCCATGGACACAGCCTCTGCCGAGGGCCAGAACATGAAGAAATGAAGGGAAAGGGATGTGTATTAAACAGAAAACCCCAGGGAATATATGAAAGAACTGATTTCCACTCTCATTTTTGATCTATTTCTCCCTCCTATATTTTCTTTCCCTTCTACTCCAGCCCCAAGCACACACAGATGTTATAAACACTGACTCCCCTTGCTCTAATACCCCTGAGAAATTTAGAGCTGAGCCACTGTAAATACGCCAGTGAACAGAAATGCATTAAAGGATTAAAGCATTCAATTTGAACTTGTAGAATTTGGGCTTTGGGGTTAGTTTTTTCACTGACATACAATGTACCTTCAGTATAGACAGCAGGGAACAGCAGGGCAGGGAAGTCAAAAACAAAAATAGCTTTAGGTATCACAGTGAACCATGTCGCTGAGGAAATGTATAACCATCAATTATGCAAATGAGGACATCAATTCATTAGCTACAGTCTCCAGATTTTCCTGACCTCTGTCTTAATGGGGACATGCCTCATTTGAAGCACAGAACAAAGCAAACACAGGGGTGGTAAGCGACTGGGGAGTGAAGGCCATGGGGACCACTGAACTTAGGAATTTTTGAAAACATTTGAAGCAGAAGGGAATAACCAGAAATACATGTCCAAAAGAGCTTAAGGAGCTTACAACACATGGGAAGAGCAGGCACCAGAGAAGAGGTACCAAAATCAAGAAACACAAGGTGTGAGCTGCAGGGAACCACATGGAGATGTTAGCAATTTGGGAGCTGTGAAACTCCTACTGTGCCAGGCTGACTTCAGGTATCAGTGGTGATAGTTTTTCACCTTTCCAAGCTTCAGTTACCTCCTGCCCTGAGCTGCAGTTATAATCAGTCCTTGGCCTAAAATAGATTTAAACTTCTCTGTGGCAACAAAGGCAAAATCATAATTGGAGTAGAGTTTGTGCTACCTCTACAATAACGCATCACTTGAAGCACTATCGTCTTCAGAAGCCAAATAAAAAACACATGTTGAGGAAAAAAGTATGAAAAATGCTAATGAAACACCAAGCTAGGGAAATAAGAGGTGAAAAAGATATATTAAAGCACTCAAGTTCACTTTCAGCTTAAAATATACTCTCTTTTGTTATGTTCAATCCTGTTTTACATGACTTGAGCGTTAGATCTCCTAGCCTGAGAGCACTCGACATTAAGATTTTTTTTTTTCCTCGATACCTCCATTTTCATTCACTTGGTTTTATACCTTTTCTCCTACTTACAACTCTGTAGACCACCCAAATAAACCATCTTTCTCTTCTTGGTGTTTACAGCCCTTAAATACTGGCAGCTGATTACCATATCTCCCTTAATGATCGTTTGGCCAGGCTATGCATATCTAATTTCCAGTCATAATTCAATTCCTGCAGCACCCCTGCCAACAGTGGAAGTTATTGTATTACAGACCTTCTAAGGGAAAAGCAAGGACCTTTTTTATACCCCTGCAACATGCAATTAACACAATCCTGACCCCTTTCCCTAGATTATTCATAAAAGGCTCAGATTCATGGCCAGGGTAAACACTCCTTGTTTGCAATAAATTCTCACAGCGTCCCTGACATGGGGAAGAGGTCCGACACCTTCCTCCAACCCCACTGCTGGGGAGCCGAAGCTACGCTGGTCTCCGGCAGTATCACCGTGTCTCTGCAGAGCAGAATCCTTTGTTCTGCTAACTGAGAATTTGTTAAACACAAGCATAATGGCAGTAAAAATAGCTTGAATGAACTCTTCAAGTCCAAGGCCTCTCCTGAATGACAGACCACAGTGTCACTGCTTTCCCACCTTACGCCACCAGAACATGTTTGCACATCACAGCACACAGTGTACTGCGGTGCAACGAGCTATTGCATCTCAGCGTCTTTACTGTAACATGCATGGTATGAAATAACAAACCCAGTAAATACAGAGTGTAAGAACAATCACACAGAGATTCTGCAATGCTATTAGGACTCATTAAATCAGTTACCGTTAAAAAAATGACACTGCAAACAGCACAGAGGAAAGCAGGCCCTGGCACAGCAGCAGGGCCAGTGATAGCACCGAGTGCTGCGTCCTCCCCAGCGAAGAGGCGGTGCTGTACGTGCGCAGCTGTGGGGCACACACCAGGATGTGCAGCGGCACAGCCCCCCCGCCCCGCCAGGACTCGGAACAAACCAGGGTGCTTGGCGTCACTTCTTAGCACCAGTGTCAAACACTACTGAAAACAGCTCTGCCATTCAACTGGATGTCGCATCTTCGTTTCTGATGAATAAATCCATCAAGTGTCTTCATAGAGTCATTTCACCAGAGGGAATACTTTACACCATCTATGGGAATACTTTATACCACATATCCCCTTCTCAGCTCTGGAAAATATGAAGGTATCTGCCATTTAGCAGCAGGAACCAGGGCCACTACAGAGTACAATTAAAAGCGATTCTCAATTAGAATGACAGAGAATGACAGGTTTTAGCTGAAATTGGAAGCTAAGCCCCAAGCAAAAAAAAAAGCTGTTTCTATTTAGAAACCTGATACAGCATCAGGAAATGAAATTGTTGCTACCTCATCTGTGGCAACATACCTACAGTTGTATGCCTCTACTTCCACAAAAATAAACAAATTCCGTCACTATTTGACAACCAGAATAGCAGCTGCCATACCCACCTCCTCCAGCAGCACTGGGGCATGCTGGCAAATGCAGAGCTGTGGGTCACATTTCTATACTGGGAAGAAGCACTGAAATAACTGTGCACAGAACCATGCTGCACCTCCATCATCCCCGAGTGCCAGTTCCGCATGCGCTTCTTCTGACAGGGACTGCATGGATTGAATCCAGAGCCTGGCGCTTGGTATAAACGGGATATAAATCTATCACACATGGTGCACATCTAAACTTTGTGTTAGTCATCATGTTTACAAGAAATTTGCAGGCAGAAAAAATAAACATGTTATATTAGCTTGCTACATTTTGTTGCAAGGCAAAAACCTCACAATTCAAGACATGAGCCAGTCATTAAGTTTATAAAGTCATTTTGACTATGGTTAGGTTTATTCCATTGTTGTCTATTACAAGAATACTTCAACCTTCCTCTGATGTAATCAGTATCAACCAACTTTGACAATATAATACTGGACTAACGACCTGTGTTATAGCAAGAAAATATCTTTTAAAATACACTTGCACAACTTTCTCCTAGTTACTTACAGGAAACAGAGTTCAGCACAAGAGTGTGTTTCCAACATGCAGAAACCAAACTGACTGCTCAGAAGGTGGACTAACATCAGCACTAATTCATGAGGGGTCAGGAGTTGCCAGGACCACTGTCCTGGTTTCACTGAGGCTCCCACTAGAAGAAAGAGTGAGGCCATGGACTGGCTAATGACTAAATTAGGCTATCTGCTGGGGTGAAGGAAATAGTTCTTATTTCACAGTTATTTTGGTTTGGCTGGGCAGTTTTAAGGCTTGAACTGAACTGGCTAAAACTCAACCCAGCTACTGACTTTAACACACAGGGGAAAACCTTCATTTATAATGTGGGTTTCTGCATTTTCAGCAGCAACTTTCTTTTGATGATAGAGCTATATTATTTTTAGTCATAGTCAAATCACTGTAAAGAACCACTTCTGGCTTCACCGTTCATTTTTACATAAACCCAAGACTACTTCAAACATGAAAGCCAGCAAGTACCTGCAAGGCACTGAGCTACTTCTAGAGCTCAGCAAGCTTCCAAGAGCAAACATCATCTTTCTTGATGCTCTTGAAAATACTTTTGAACGGCCAGCACTCTCCACTGCAAAGTAAAATGTCGTAACTGTGAAGGATTTGCTTTCCATCTTTACGCATAATCTTCTGAAGCGTCCAATACAGTCAGGGGAGAGTGGAGCTGCATGGGGCCAGTACGCTGTGAAGTTAAGACTCTAACTAGAGGGTGAACTTAGGGTATTTTAACACATTGATTCATTTTGGGTGTGTTCCCTCCCACTTTAATTATGAGCTATCCCTAGCTCACCACCTCTCATTTAGAATCACAGAATCATAGAATAGTTTGGGTTGCAAGGCACCTCTAAAGGCCATCTAGTCCAAACCCTCTGCAGTGAGCAGGAACATCTTCAACTACAGCAGGTTGCTCAGAGCCCTGACCAGCCTGACCTGGAATGTCTCCAGGGCATCTACCACCTCTCTGGGCAACCTGTGCTGGTGTTTCACCACCCTCATCATGACAAATTTCTGTCTTATATCTAGTCTAAATCTCCCCTCTTTTAGTTTAAAACCAGTACCCCTTGTCCTATCACTACAGGCCCTGCTAAAAAGTCTGTCCCCATCTTTCTTCTAAGCCCCCTTTAAGTCCTGGAAGGCTGCAATAAGGTCTCCCGGGAGCCTTCTCTTCTCTGGGCTGAACAACCCCAACTGTCTCAGCCCTTCAGACCAGCTTATGGGTTTCTGTTCTAGAAAACGACATCAAATCAATTTGCTTAACAAAATACACAGAATACTGACAATTTGCTTATATGTTGTCTGTGCATTAAAGCTAGCACAGTCTGCTTAAGAAGTGATTTGGGAGGAGTAGGACTGTCTGCTGCTACCTGTTCGAAGTTGATTTGGGTCTGCAGCAGTATTCTGATTTTTAAAAAAAACAGTGATAAAGGTGAGAGTGATGGTGTAGCTGGCCACATTCCTAATCAAAAGGATACAAATAACATCTCTGCTTTGACTTCAAGGGGTCATAACACAAGTTAATTTAAAGAATTAGTTAAAATGGCATGGAACTCTTTGTGGCAGAGGAGCAGCTACTGAGTTTATTGCCTTCACAGACTGTGGCGTTAAGTTCTCCAAAGTTCAATGGCAAGTGCTGAGGGGAAGACAAAGCCAAGCATGCCTCTGCCTCAATCACGGGTCTTTGGGCAAGTCAGCAGCCCGGGCACGCTGACAGCGCCCATGTGTACTGGTGCAGCCCGGCCTCTGTTGGCAGGGGACAACTGAGTGCCACCAACAGCCCCAGATTTTGGGCCCTGAAGAAGGTGACTTGGGACTCAGAGAATGTAACTGCTGTTTCTGTCACTACCACAGGGCAAGTGCCTTTGGATGACCTATTCCTAACTTCCTGTACCTGGTACCTAATACACGTCACAAAAGGTTTTGCTGCCTTCTGATAGAACATCTCACTCTGAAACACCCTACACATCTGTGTAAGGTTAGAAATAAAGCTGAGGGTCTGCAGCACAGTGTTTCTGAGTACTCGGATATTACACTGAAGAGAATGAGCTAGGCAGAGGGGAGGAGAGATGAGAAAGTGTCATTCTTGCAGGAGATACTGAAGAGATTTACAAAGAAAACAATTAATTCAGCTTAAAAAGATTTTGCTTGCTAAGTCCTCAGGCAGCCTGAAGGACAAAACTTTACCCTTCTTAAGCTTCATGTCAGCAGAAGAAAGTTTTTGAATTTAATGAAAGCAAATATTTGATTCTGAACCTAATGATAAAAGTTAGATGACATTTTAAGGTCTTGGCCTTACATTTTCACTGTCCTACTACACAAAAATCCAAGAAAAAACTAGGGAAATGCGATGTTTGTAGTTTGACAAGAACTCACACGCTTGTCTTTTTTTGTCCCATTCAAATACACCAGAGCCTTTTATAAAGGCAAAAAATAATTAATCTGTCCTTTGCCTTGGCTCATGCAAGACATACAAGTACATTCAAATTTAACAACCTTTACTGTGCAGGTCAGAGATTAATACCAGTTTCTTTCATTATATTTGATGCAAAGTTCCTAAGGAGTACCTGAAAAAATAGGTGTGTGTGATAGAGAGAATAAAATGAATTGCAAATACACAGAATTTTTAAGAGCTCAGTGGTGTCTCATAGAAATCTCTGAAAAACAGTCTACTTAGAGACCAACCAGAATTATCAGACAGGAATCCCACCAGGGACAGGCACAGCGCAAGCTGCAGACTATGAAGGTATTAGGAAGGAAAGGAGCAGTCATGCAGTGAGCTCTGCAAAGAGACTTTTGGTAAAAACTGGGTTTGACAAGGTCTAATAATGATCCTGAGAATAATTAATGCTTTCACTCCTCCAGCACATCCCTCCCTAGAAGGCAGTGAATTAATGGTGAAGTCTCCCAGGCTTTTTTGCAGATAAGCAATTGCAGATAAAGAGAGGCGATTACACAAAAATCCCACCTCCCCTATCTTTGGAAGGTGTGGATGTTCTTCCATCACCAAAGCAACTGTTCAACCTCAGCACCAGAAGTGTGAAAAAGTCAATGAAATCTGAGTAGAGGACCAAAATCCTGGAGTACCATGAAGTTCGGTTCTTTGGAGCGGCATGGCCAGGGACCTGTTGTTGGACAACAAATGCCGGTGGCCACACGGGCTGCTCCCCTCTGCCATGGGCATGGAATGACATGGAATGGCGCGGGGAATTTGCAGATGCTGCCGGGGTAAGAGCCTTGTGCTGCTCCACAGCCTGGAGGGAGAAGGAACTTCACCCCTCGGAGATCCGCAGCATATTTCTGAAACACTTTTTCTGTTTTCATGCATTTCTGTACTTTTTGTGCACAGAGAACCAGATTTAATTTGTCATCCCACAGTCATCCCGTATGAGGCAGATACAGTAAGAATTTAAGTTCCCTTATTTCAGGCCTTTTGCTTTAACCACAAGAGCATCCATGTATGCTATGTAAGAATTAGCCGGACTATGAGAACTGCATGATACAATCTATAAGAAATATTTTTAATGTTGTAGCATTTTTGAAAACAGATTATACAAGAATACTTTTAAAAGCAATTATAATGTAATTCGTGTGTAGGCTCTGCAGAAAGACAAATACAATTAATTCTTATGTTTTCCTAACTGCCTCCTTTTTCACTGCTGTCAGGAAGCCTGCATGAAAACATATGATTTTACATTAATGACGTCTGCATCCTGCTCTTTACCAGATATGACAGTCTGTATGCAACATGACAATCTGGGAACTCTGGAGGCAATTACATCAGTAGTTTGTGTCAAATTTCTATTTTCCGTTTCTATTAGGAAGGATTAATTTAGCATACAAATCAATATGACTGTGTAGTAGCATAAAATCTATCAGAAAAAAAAAATTACAAGTAAGGTCTTCTCTCTGGTTCAAGGAACAGATGCAGGAAAAAAGACTGAAAATAGGAGTGCTCTCTCTAGAATACAGTCAAACAGATACCAGTATCAATGGCTGAATGCTGAACCTACAGAATTACATGCACTTTGTTAATTCAAACTCTTAACAACTGGTGCATGGTGGTAAATACAAGCAGCACATTCCTCATCAGTTGGTATCTTTAAATTAAGGTAGGGCATCTGTCTAAAAGATTCACTTTATTTCAAGAACTCACTGTTGGCCCAGTACTAAGTACTGTCATGGCACAGAAGAGTAACTCTCACCACTGCAGAAACCAGGTCAAGCACTCAAGAAACAGATTTTGGTTCCCATTTGTGCATCTATAGAATAACTAAATAGAATAAAAGAAACAACAAATAGGAATCTTACTTCAAAAATGGATATTCTAGAAGATGTTTACTAGGACGTCCAGGAAACCATTATTCTGCAGCTTACAAGTGAGGAGTTCCAATAACAGATAAGTCAGCTTTTCTTTTAAAAAGGCGAGTTCAATCATTGCATATTCATGCATTAATTTGTGTTTCTTTCTAACTTGATGATAAATGACAATGCATTTTGGGTAGTCTTTTCTATTGGACATTTGCTGACCTTTATCTGACTAGAATGAAAGAAAAGGTTAAAGCTTTAACCTTTCTATCCAAACATACCATAGGAATGAATACATGTAAAGCAAATCTGAATGTACAGCAAGTTAATCCTGGGCTTTTCCAGACTAACTTTGTACTGCAGTTCTACCTAAATCTGCTCAAAGGAGCAACGAAGATACAGGATCAGGTCCACTCCAACAGCCAGAGACAACCTGCCTTCACAGAGCAGATAAAATGAATTGCTCTTTCCTGGCGTGCCTGCAATCCGCTATTACGCCACGCATCCCTGCCCTCAATCTCCTGCAATAGTTTTACAAAGCGAGGCCACCCGCAGAACATACTACAACAGTAAGTTCAGAGCACACATGCCACGTGTTTGGTACAAACCTTCACCCTGGCTGTATACTAAGGGGCTGGGGAGAGTTTTGCAATGTAACACACTTCATCCTTCCAGCACCCTTCTGCTGAATACTACTGAAAACTACCATGTACGCCTTACTCGCTGCTGGCTTCCAAACCCGTCTGACAACAGGTTTTATCTTATCCCTACAGAATATTACCTGTATTAGCCAAGCACTTTGCTAATTTTACTGTTCTTAAGTACTATTAATAAATCTTATCATGGAGACTCTGATGAAGAATTACAGGTAATGGGGCTTGCCAGTGACTTCCCACATCCCATCATGGGAGTACCTGAAATAGCCAGCAAAACCTCTCAGTTACAACACAGGACCGGGTCAGTTATAGATTTCCTGCAGCTGTAGCTGGCACAGTTCCCACCGGGCAGTATTTTAAGGCCTCCTCCTCTTTTGGCAGACTCTTCTGAGGAAAAACAAGAGCCAAAGCACTGCTCATCTATTCCGAGAAGTGGACGCCTTTGGAGGACAGCAGCACCTGATATTGCCCTTGAAAATTAATCTAATAGTCTTTCAGCAGAGCTTCTCAAAGGCAAACAGTCCGCTTTTGCTGAGATTGAGATTTAAATGAGGCATCTAAGCAAGGAGCAGGCAATAGAGAAGGCAAACTGTTTTACCAATGGTGAGGCTAAGATTTGAATGCTACAGGTTCTCCTAGTAACCTTATTTTTAATGAAAAACGAAAAATTGTAGAAGTTGCAGAAAAGAGTTCCCCAAATTCTTAAGGTTTTGGTAAAATGCGTTACACTGAATCAGCTATTCATTTCACCAAAATGCAAGTTAGGAGACAACACAATTAAAACTACAGATAAACTCAGGGGAGCCAGTACCATGTATAAAAGACTTTCATGTCCCTGGAGAAAGCCTCTGAAAACATCTGGAAGTATTAGCGACACAACTTAGAAATTATGGCCAATACCCGAATAATGGAAATGATTGACTATTGTCCAAGCTACTAAAGGAAATGTGGGATTTTCCGTTATTTGGTGTTTTCCTGTCAAAGCTCAGTGCCAAGCTGGAAGTCATGTCTTAGCCAAACAGCTTACGCCTTAGCTGAAAGTCAAACAGGATATATAGGGAGGTCAAACCAGATCCACTCACACCTTCTACCCTTAAATCCTGTGATTGTAAGGAGAGAAGCAAGTTCCCTACCCCTTCCTCAGCCCTTAAGGAAAACAAGTCTTTTAATCTATTTAGAGGCCCTTTCTGACATTCTTTAGCTGCAGTTTTTCTCAATCAACCTTATCTTTTCCCATCAAGCTCCATGCTAATCCCATTTTGCTCCACTCCTTAAACTAATAAAAGATTAGAGTGACATTTCAGAAAGGGCATCGTATTAAGCAGCTTCTTTCCCATCTCAACAGATCACGCAGTACAAAATGTAGTGAACAGGCCATTAATCTTATGGTAATGAGGTGTCAGTCTGACTGGAGACCTCCTCTTTGATCAATACGAAGGGCGCAGGAATAATGAGGACACTGCTGCTCACCATCTCTGGCAGCTTTGCCAGAAGGCAGCAGATCCATGGAGTGGTGTTGTGATGGTGGCAACAGCTCCTGTCACCACACTGCTCTGCCCGTGACAACAGAGAGAAAGCATCCACACCAATCCGTCACCCCTTGTGCTGCCCACACATAATGAGCTTTTCCCTGTGTTCTAATTAGTGGCGTAAAACTGTTTAACAACTTCAGCTTTGCTCTAACATGAAATCAATTAGGATTAGCAGCCACACACAGAGAAATTTTTCACACCTATCCAGCTGGTGAAAATCACTAACAAACTACTTTTTTCATTCCTACAGGGGATGGACAAGCCATTGCTCTTCCCAGTGGCATCCCTGCATTGGTATTATCCAATTGGCTTTTATACAGAAAGAATTTTCTCATTTTCTTAAACAAGTCATCATGCCCTTAAAGAAAGCTCTGTCCAGCTGCCATGCTCCTGGAACACTCAAGGTTTACCAAGTGCTGAGAAAACCTTCCAGAAAATTACAAGGCCTGTCCTGGCTCGTGATGCTTGGTGGCATCCCTTCGCTTGCTCTCATAGGATGCTCTTCCTTAAAAAGAGTGAGGTCGGCTGGGAAATCCAGCTGTTCTGTGTACACAATACCATGAAACTGCACCGAACCTGACAGGGCTCCATGTGTTCACAACTGCATGTTTGCACAGAACAAACTGGAGCAACAGGGCTTAAAAATAATGAGAAGGGAGTTAAGCCAGGGAGGGGGCTGCTAAAGGAACAGTGGAAGACATGAGCAGCACATCTCTCTCTCCCAGGGAAACACCTCTGCATGGGTTTCACTTACACATTTGCTTTTCTTTCTCGTGACTGATCAATAAAAACTGTGGATTTGGTACCCCCCGAAGTGTCTGAAGGTCAAATTGCCCTACCTTTGTAATTTGTGCTTTTTCATGGTTTATGTAGTTACTACTGATACAGGTAAGAGTTACTCTAAAAACATTCACCCTGTAGAGGCGTGATATTCAGCCCTTCTCCTCCTATTTGACACAGGCTAACCCTGCAGTTGCACAGGCACTGTTCTGTCTTGGTACAGTAAATCAATGCTAAATGTCAACATCAAAGAAATTGATTATTTGGCACTATTTCAAGGACAACATTCACCAGAAACTAAATCTTTACAATAGATGAGAAAACACAACATTTTTGTGCAATCACAGTAGGACACAGTATCACTGGTATTGCCAATAAATGCCAATTTTTAACCATGCAGCCTCTCGCTAAGCCTTTATTCTCATTTTCTTATCTAATTACGTACATGAAAGAGATATAATGAAGTAAAATAAAAGGTTCTTCTCCCATGCACATTTCTTAGAAAAATCCTACCTCTGCATCTTTATTGGAAATCAACTATATCAGTACAGCTTAGCTGTTTACCTGTATACTGTGGTAGGTGGAGAATTCAGTGTGTCATAGATGAGCCTCACGTGTCCTTGGTACAACTCCAGAGCCAAAGGATCATTGTCTCCTTTGTATAATAAGATGCCATTGTCCTTGTCCGTTGCTACCTGTGAAACATTAATAACCAGGTAAGGTTGCTTGAGAATGATTAAAAAAGAAATAAACCTATATTAAAAATCATACCAAAATCATATATGCAATTCAAATACGATTTAATAAAAAAAATATATATAAGCAACACAAGAGCAAGAGCCATGAAACACAAAAAGGTCTTGGTGAGATTGAGTGGGCTCGTACACGAACAGGTCAGCCTCCCGCTAAGGGATGGCTCCTTTGTTTCAAGTGAGAACTAGTTTTCAGGAGGTGAAAGCTGAAATTTATTTGATCCCTGTCAATAGACTGTTGCTGTATTTCTGGCAACGCATGAGTTTATTTCTCAGCTACTACCCCAGCTTGAAGTGGAGGTTTAGAAAATCAACTCCTACTGCCAAGTAGGAGGAGTGTGTCACAATTACAAGCAAATAAATTTCAGCAGGTGCTGATCTGTTCACAGACCTTCTATGAACACAAAGAAGGAAAGAAGGATGTGCCCCTCAGATCTAGCATAACTGTGAGTTATTCACTCAATCCGGATTATTAGCAAGTCATGCTGAGTTCAAATGGGACCTTCAGAGAGTCAGGAAGAATAGAGTAGCCCTTGTCCCTTCAGCTGTGATGTACATCAAGGAAAAAAAAAAAATCTTGAACACCGAATCAAAAAAACAGGACTCCACTTTCCCAGTCTCCAGTTCTCAAATATGCCTATAGAAGAAAAGAAAAAGAAAAAGAAAAAGAAAAAGAAAAAGAAAAAGAAAAAGAAAAAGAAAAAGAAAACCCAAGAAGATACAAAATGGGATTTTTGGATACAACCTGCCTGTTATTTTCACAGTACATATTTCTTGAGATTTCCTGCCTTTTTTTTTAAATAATGGCTGTTAAATGTCAAAACGAAACATAAAATTTAAAAATCTGTTTGCATTTACATGTGTATTTAAATACTATCTTTTAGCCCTTAAAAATTGTTTTTTCTTAAGCACTTTTTAATAGGATTTCCTCTATCTGTTCTTAATAATCCATTTTGTATTCTAAATTTAATTCACTAGTGATTAATTACTGCATGCAAGAATAATATTCAGCCTGGGAAACAAGTGAGAAAGTCATCTGCATGTGCTTTCTGTAATAATCAGTTTTATTCTTCAAGCTATGGCTGACGTAATGTGTTTTGTACACTTAAGAAGACACTGTCCAGATTTTCAGCTTTGAAGTTGACCTCTAGTATTTGGAGCCTTTGGGAAGACACATTTTAGAATGCCCATAATTTAGAATCTCTTTTGTGATATTAAGTAAAAGAAAAACTGGAGTTTTAAATAGACATGAATCATCTTAATTTTCATGAACTGTATAGTCAAGCTACTAAAGAAAAGATAAATATTAATTATGAAATTTTCTCACTAGAATAAACTTTAAAAATCTATTCCTAATGTGGAAATTGGTTCCTTTTACCATGTCTTGACATTGGTATTTAATTACAATCAAACTCCATCAAGTAAGTCTAGAGTATGATTTTCAACTGTGGAATACAATCTCTTCAAATGGAGAAAATAAATGCAAAACAACATAAAGGGATGATTTTTCTTTTCACATCTTTTGAAATGTTATGCTTCATTTGCAGGGTGAATCTAGCATAGAAATAGCCTAGATTAACAATCGGTGGCCTAAGAAAGAGATGTGTCGTGTCATAAATGTACTCTACACACCTCTATTAGAAAACGCATAAAGCAAAAATTATTCCTTCATTTACTTTGGGATATTAGGGGAAAAAAAAGATCAGTTTAATGACTGCTAGATTGTGAATGCAAATAACTTCCAAATCACTTAAATATCATATTGGACTAAGTATCCAAAATACCTTTGATCCACAAGAACAAAGATGACAGTAGTAGCATGGCACCTTTGACATTTATTTTCCATTCCCTTCTGAACCTTAGACCTCAAACCAAATTGAGGTGTACCAACAGGACTGCAACAAAATCTCAGTTGCAGTCTGGGATTGAATGTGATGTGCTGAATGTGCACAGTAAAAGAGTAAGCAAAAGATTGTCTGGAAATGCCATTTAGAGCAGCCTCTTTTCATAAGTCTCCTAATATTAAGCACTAATTCCTACAGGATGAGACAGAATGCTGTACATCGGTAAGATGACAGGGTTTGTTGAGTAGTCTCTAGTTACTTTGCTGGCCTGGGAACACAAGTGGTGAGATTCGGGAGGCAGGATATGTGTCCACAAAGGTGCCATGGCGCCTTAGTTGCTCCTTAACGTTTCAGTAATTTTAAAGCAGACAATTGGCTCACAAGTTGTCTCTAACGTTGTCAGAATCTTGGCCAATAGACCCCGTTCCTTCAGAATGGAAAAATACGCACACGTACATGTATTATTGCTTAGAAGAGCACTGGGCTGGCAACTCATGCGCGGCATGACATACCTGGAGGGAGATGTTTGCCTGAGGGCGAATTTTGGCTGATGGCAACTCCACATAGGAATCCTTCCCAACAAAGTTGACCGTGATGAGCTTCTCGCACTTCTGCCCAGCAAAGCCAGCGAGGCAGCGGCAGACAGGCTCATGGTGCGCGACGATGCACTGGGCCCCATTCTGGCACTCGTAGTTGTCACAAGGGCTCGTCTGGAGCAGAACCATCGGTGGAGGAGTTTCACAGAAAAGTCCACTGTAGAAAGTAAAGGAAAGAAAAAGCGACCTCAAGTATCACCATTTTTGAAAGGAAGGGAACATTTTCAGATGCTGACATTATACTACTGTAGTATAGTGACTCTGAGGTTCAGCTACCATGTGCCTGCTTTACTGTGTGAAAGCTGTACATCATAGTGCCGCGCAGGCATTCCCATGCCGGGTCTGAATGAGCCAGTTCAAATACCAAAAGCAGTTTGTACTGCACTTTGCACTGGTTATTTTGCTCTGCAAGGTACAGCAGTCTGTCTAAAATAGCTTTCATCCCACGCTGTGCCGTGTGGAGGTTCCCAGCAAAAACTGCGAGCCATTTAGGCCCAAACTGGAGATTTCCTTGTCCTAGACTTTGTGACTTGTGTCTAGCTCTGCTTTTGTAAGTGGTAAGCAAGGGGAAAATCCTCTATTGTTAGTATTTTTTACACCTTCCTCACTTGCTTTACTGTGTATCAGACAGTGTACCATCAACAGATGCGCAACTGCTAGAAAGTCTCAGAAGCAACGCACTGATGCCACACTATTTGCTGGGCAGCTTCCCTGAATCGGTTGTTTCTAACAGCATCGGGATCATCAACTTTATTTCAGCTGAGTTTGTGGCCAGCAATGGTACGGATCACAAAAATGCAAAGGAAGGGACGCTCTCCCGGAGTCAGAGGTAGCTGAAAACCAAATGCCAGATCTGTGTACTTGTGAACTCGAATCATATTCAGGTCTGGAGGAAAGTGCTGTGGTTTGGTCTTAACACAGAATGACAGAATCATTAAGGTTGGACCCACGTGTAGGAACCTCTGAGGCTGCCACACCTCCCCGGAGCAGCGATGGCTCAGCCCCCAGGCTGGCGTCCTGCGTTCAGCACGGCTGCACGCCGCACAGGTTATTTGCTGGATAATGTTTCAGCTATGCTGAAATACCGACGCCGGCGTAGAAGGAGCAGGGAAAAGGGAGGAAGTGCAAAAAGCTGCGGTCATCTTTCACAGTGATGTCACGTGTCAGACTAAACCATGAGGAGTAAATGAAAAACCTCTGCCCAAGTACACCCACGGGGCCTGCGGAATCAGTCGGTACTGCTAAGGGACCGGCCAGGCTCCTTGGCTGGCTGGCTGCACATGGTATGTCCCTGCACCTATACCCCAAATTTCTCCTACCAACCACTGTCCAAACCCAGCAAACCCTTTCCGCACTGATGAGAGAACATAAACTTTTCGCATTAAGTGACTGCTTGAAAATGCGCAGACAGTAAAACGATGAAAAATTGGTAGCTGATGAGTAGGGAGCGAGCGTCAGGCTGTGCCGCGGGGAATGCCGTGGGGATAGCTGTGGCCAGGGCTGTGGGCTCAGGCTCCTGCACCGTCTCCCTGGGCCACACAGCGATCGTCAGCACGGGGGCAGAGGGCTTTCCAGGAGAGGCTTGTGGCAGACCCATTCGTGCAGTGAATAAGCCATCGGCCTAGTCCTGGAACAGAGAAATCCCACTTGTCCCACTAAGGATTTCCTGCCATTCAAGGAGCACTTTGTAGAATAAGAACAGTCTTACAAAAACAAAGCAAAAAAACCCCCAAAACCTCACTCCTCTCCAGTAAAGCAGGTGAGCCTTGGAAACTCAGTGGATTTCTAGGCAACTTTCCTAGATACAATTAGAAGAGAAACCCAAGCCATTACCCTGCAGTGAATAGTACAAGAATAGTACAAGACATGCAAGAACAGCAAATAAAACCACCATAACATATGCAAGACCAGTCTTTGCCTAGCCACAGAGACCAGAACCCGCTGCCTCCATAACAGAAAGAAATGGAGATGACTGCTTTCCTTTTTACATTTGCTTGTGTGAAGTTTTGTACAGAGTACCACGGCTCTATCTCTAGCGCTGTGTGGAACGAGAGCCCAAACCTCCTCCTGCCCCCGTTCTCCCAACACACACTTTGGCTCTGGGAAACGTGAGAGAGAAATTCACAGCAAAAGGTGGATGGGCTAAATCCTGAACTGCATCAAAAGCAATGGAGGTGCTCTGCTTTTCTACCATGTCTGAGAAAAGAGGCACAGGGGCTTACATCACTACTTGTGCAAAAGGCAAACTTGAAGAATGCCTTGAAAGATGCAAACATTTGGGATTTGCACCTGGGAGAAAGCCCGAAAAGCTCTCCTTTCCCCACAGCCGCTATACAGCATGGAATACCCTAACCAGCTTCCTAACTTTGCCCAAATCTGTATATTGGCCTTGTACGTGGTGACGTGGGTATGGCAAACAAAAATCTGTTCCATAGGAATGAGCACGAGGAGGGCCAAAAACGCTGCTGGGGATCTCCAGAGCCTGAAGCGCAGGGCTGCGCTGGCCGCTGCCCCGCGAGCACGCCCCGCAGGCACTGCGCCCGCCGGCACTCGGGCTTGGCTGTGCTCGTGTACGCTAACACACAGATCTCTCCTCCTCTGCCAGAACCACCTCGGGGTGCTTTCCAGGATAAATTGCATTGCAACAGTTTTCTCATTGCGTTGCCCTAAACTTCCTTTGTTCACCATGGGGACGGAGCGATATTTCACAGCCAGCCACCCCATCGCTACCGGAGCGCTGGCTGACAGGGACCCCTCATCTTCCCACTGACATGTCGCGCTGTAAGCGGGTGCAGTCATAGGCTGCTAATACTACCAGCAAAGGGTTCGGGGGGAGCAAACCACTCCCCGTCAGCCAAGCGGTAAATGTCTTCTACCAGAAGAGCATAATCTTGCATAGGGACAAGGCAATCTATTCATTTAGACAAATGTATCTCAAAAGTGTAATCTGGCATGCAACATGGCTGGCAACCGGTAAACGTGTGTTCAAAAAAATGTATGGATGTGGCGCTTCAAGACATGGTTTAGGGAACATGGTGGCGCTGGATTAATGGTTGGACTTGATGATCTTGAAGGTCCTTTCCAACCTAGTGATTCTGTGAAACCCCATTTACTTTGCTCCAAGGAGGGTTTGGAGACGTACAGGGTCAGTACAGTGGGCAGCAGTGGAAATGGGAGCATGGCAGGCAGTACAGCGTGAGGGACTAACTGCATATGGTGGGTTTGCGTGGCCAGGTTTTGGCACCAGGGTGCTACAGGGGTGGCTGCTGTGAGCAGCTGCCAGAAGCTTCCCCTGTGCCCGACAGAGCCAACGCCAGCCAGCTCCAGGACGGACCCGCCGCCGGCCAAGGCCGAGCCCGTCAGCGACGGTGGCAGCGCCGCTGGGGAACACGGTTAAGAAGAGGGAAAAACCTGCACGACTGCAGCCGGAGAGAGGAGTGAGAATGTGTGAGAGGAGCAGCCCCGCAGCCCCCAGCCCAGAGCAGGAGGGGCAGGAGGGCTCCGGGCGCCGGAGCAGAGGGTCCTTGGCAGCCCATGGAGCTCCATGGGGGAGCGGATCTCCATCTGCAACCGGGGAGAGCCCCACGCCAGAGAAGGGGAAGGGTGTGAGGAGTCCTCCCCCTGAGGAGGAAGGAGCGGCAGAGACAGCGTGTGATGAACTGACCACAACCCCCACTCCCCGTCCCCCTGCGCCGCTCGGCGGGGAGGAGGGAGAGAAATCGGGAGTGAAGTTGAGTCTGGGAAGAAGGGAGGGGTGTGGGGAAGGTCTTTGAAGATTTGTTTTTTCTTCTTACCCTACTCTGATTTGTCAATAAATTAAGTTAATTTCCCCAAATCGAGTCTGCTTTGCCCGTGACAGTAACTGGTGAGGGATCTCTCCCTGTCCTTATCTCAACCCATGAGCTTTTCATTATATTTTCTCTCCCCTGTCCAGCTGTGGAGGGGAGGGACAGAGCAGCTTTGGTGGGCACCCGATGTCCAGCCAGGGTCGATCCACCACAATGGGAAATGGTTGTCATTGCTCAGTCTGATATGTTTCTCAAAGTAAATTTGTTCTTGGGAACATCTCTTTGTGAACACACCTAAGCTATGAATTAGCTACAGACTAAGAGACTTCCTTTCCCGAGCAAGACCCTTTGCTGCAGCTTCTTGGCAAACCCCCACAGGCCACCCCGTTCCTGGAGGGTGAGCGCAGCACCTCGGGGGGCACAGCACCGCTCAGCAAGAGACAGTTTGGATTCCCCTTTCTAAGAAAAGGAGGGAATATTAAAAAAACCAGGAACAACCTCATGAGAAGACAGATACACAGAAAGCAATTCTATCCAGTTTAAGGCAGTTACTGCAGTAGCTGCGTACCAGCACAGCAGTCGGACCCAGCCAGGGCCGATGAACTGAGGACACATCAGTGCCACGTCCCCACTGCTGCCCAGGCACTGATGTGGCCTGCCCGACTGGAGCACTTCCTTGCTCAAAGCCTGGTCGTTAAGTGTGTGATCGCTCTCTCCCGCGCAGGGCTCGGAGGCTGGCTGGCAAACACCTCAGGAGAGCCGGCAAAGGGATCCGGCTAGGGCCGACCCCGCAATGGCTGTGCCCCCGGCCTGACGTCAGGTGTAATTGCTTTCCAGAGGTGACCAGCAGAAAGGGGCAATGCTAACCCAGCCCGTTAGCTTTGTTCTACCTAATGCCAATCATTTTGTTTTGTCTGTGAGCAACAAGTAGAAAGCAGAAGGAAAGTCAGTGTATATAATTCTAATTTCATGGAAGATAAAAATAATAATAATAAAAAATCCGTGCGACCCGCAACAGCCTTCACTAACAGAAAGCAAATGTTGCAAGAAGCCAGCGTGTCTGTGCTTGGTGCTGCTCAGAAGGATTCCCCCAGCTCCCAGCACGGCTCCTGCACGAGCCTTCCTTGCTGTGAAACCCCTTCAGTAGGTGGCTCTGGAAGTGCAGCCATCCTGCCACTGGCATCTAGAAGTTACATTAGCAACAGTGTCTGTCAAGGCCTTTTCTTTGTTTACTTTAAAATATTTTTAAAAATATATTTTTAGAAATAATTAATACTATTTATTTCCCTGGCAGTGGAACGTGGAGCACAGCCTGAGTTGCATAGCTTGGCCAAGTCCTTTCTGCCCACTACAATCTCATTTATTTAAATGATCTTTGCTGAGTTTCTTGCAGCAAACTTTCCCGGTGGAGAACTCTGAAGCGTCTACACAACGGAGGAGCAGTGCTTTCTATCAAGCTCAGCAGCCTTAATGTGTGCTTCCCCACTAGAGTAACATTTATCAGGACAACATGACCGTCAGGCTGATTGCTAGAGGGAAGGTTGGATAAGTTAGGTTTTACCCAATGGGGCTCACAAATTCTCAAAAATGCTTTCATCTGCAGGGGGTAAACAAATGTTATTTTGTGAAGAAAACACTGAAAACTCCTCAGGAAGAAAGCGTATTATGTAACTGCAAAGGTTGCCGAGTGGTAAGGCAAGGTGCTGCGTGGAGCACAGCTACACATGAACGGTGAATAGGAAATGCTAAGATGGGAACACAGGTGTGTGCATGTTGGTACGATTGCTTTTCGGGGCTGTCGTCAGAGGTCCGTCGTTGTGCGTATGAGGCCCTGCCTTGTTAAGAATTACTGGAGTGCCATTTGTTCAACTGTGCGAGGATGTAGGTTTTAATATCTTTATTAATGCGCGACTCCAAGTGGCTTTGACGTACAAAGTAGTGACAACCATAAAATTATTATACATCTATGCATGTATTACAACAGCATAAGCTCTAGGAAACTGGGAGGTCACTCTGCAAACCCACTGCTAGGGAATGATTCCTGATACTTTGCCAAAAAACTTTATTAAGTAGGTCTCCTAGTTACCTTCAACTGACCACCCCTTGTGTTCTCTCCTTTTCATCAACACTTGCAGCCTTCAAAGGCTTGCAAAGTTCCCTCCTTGCCGCACAGCCCAGTGCCTGCCGTACGCTTTGTGAACAGTTGAGTCTGTAACCCTGAACATCAGAAGGCTGAACTTTTGTCAATCACCATCTTTGCAATTGCAATATTAAGAGGGGGAAAAAAATATCAGAACCTCCTTCAGAGCAGCAGCCCTTTAAACTGCAAAAGGCTGGAGTCATGGAAAGAATAATGAGCAGATCATATTTTGTTAGCAGAATTTTAATCCCGAAATCAAACAAGATCAGGGGCTATTCTGCATGGAGAACACAAGGAGCTTCAGCTTGCTCTCCGCCTCGGCAGAGGGAGCCTGCTAGTGCTCACTGTGATTTTTTCTCCTAAAAGACCCTTGCTCCCTTGTGCCTTGCACAGGAAATTTAGGGAGGTGGCATGGGCTAGTGCAAAAAAAAGCAAGTAAACAGGAGACCTCAAGTTAATCCTGGCTCTGCTGCTGACAGGCAGCAGGATTACTTTGCTTGCCCAAGTCTACCTTGGACTACCAAGTGCTGTCTTAAGCTAGTAGTTAACTTTTGGAGCTTTGTGTAGAAAGGTGTTTCCTCTTCTTAGAGGAGTTTTAGTAGAATGAAACCCCCTCATTTGAGCGAGGGAGCAGGCTGGGCTATTCCAGGTTCTGCTCTTGAAGTCCCCGATGTGTGATAAACTAATCCAGCGCGCTGCCTAAATTGCCAGTAGAGCTGCTTGGTACACAGGAAGGGACCCAGACCAGTCTCCCACCGACCCCTGCTGCTCCGCTCAACCATGTCACAACTCGAACCATCTCTGCCCAACTCTGTGGCTGCCTTCCTGGAGAAAAACCTCACATTCCCCACTGCCTAGTACTGACACGCCTTAAAAATCAGAGGACCTGCAGCAGAAGTCTCCCAGTCACTACCATCTAATGACAGGCTCAAGTTAACGCTTGACTCCTGATACGGCTTTGCAATCCCATTTCTCAACTCTAACAATTAGATAACATTGAGCATTTAAATTCCACTGTGGGACAGCCACTTGTTATCCTTAGCAGTCACCAATTTGCAAGATCCCCAAGGCCATCAAAGGGATTGAAGCAGAGAGTGAAACCTGGAGAAAAGGGTATGAATTTGAAATTCAGAGCATATCTGATACCCTGTAAATAACAAGTCTGATTCTGTGAAACCACGGGCTGACATCACGTTACGTATCAATGCCTATTCAGGGAAGGCTGTCTGCTTTGCAACAGAAATGTGTGTTGAGAGGGTAAAAAACCAAAAACCAGCAAGGATGAAAGCAAGAAGAATGAAAACAGTTGCAGATACAAAGCAGAGAAAATGATTTATAAGTGCTCATGCAATTTCTGCTTTGTCAAGACTGATCTTTTCAGGTACTCCTTCTTTGTCTCGGGTGTATTTCAAACACAGAAAAGGTTTAGCTGGAAGGAAGCCAGTATCCAGCCTCAGGCAATGATTAGTGAATCCATTTGGCGCAGCACACTTATCTTTGACAGACAGAGAGATTTCCAGGAGTCAGATATATTGGCAGCTGTCAGAATCAGAGGCTGGAAATTTACAGCCCAAATCGTACTGAGCCCATCTACCAACAGGCACACACATACTGGCACAAAGCCTTCAGACTCATATTTTCTTGCAGCCAGGTCTGAGGGTTCTTATCTGTAATTTTATTATCCTTTGCTCACTCTCGCACATGCAAAGCTTCTCTCCATATAGTTTATGTTTTACCAGGAAAGTCTGGGACAGGCAGGCAGGCAAACTAACACAGCACCGCACAAAAGGCAAATTGCTGTTTGCAAAGCCAGAATCATCAACCCCCTGTATTCAGTTAACTCGTTAAGACCTACTTCAGCTACAAGAATTGAAGCACTGAGCCATCCATTCGCATAGGAATGACAGATCGATACCTTATCTAGAGGCTGATTAGCTCTGAGGATGAAAGCAATTAAAGAAAGTGCCCCAACACTACGTACAGAAGACAGTCCGGGGGAGGAGCTGACTCTCACGTACCTGAAGCCCTGAGGACAGACGCAGGTGTAGCCATTGACTGCATCTACGCAGACAGCTCCATGGCGACACTTATGGCCCACACAGTCATCATCATCTATTTCACAGTGTTTTCCACTGTAACCTGGCAAGCACTCGCATCTGGAACGCAAGAAGATCGCTGTTAATAGCTTGTTTCAACATTCACAACAACAGCACACGCAGGCAGCCTAGCACCGATCTGATTCGAGATGGAAAGGTGTTAGCAGTTATTCCTGGAAACATCAAGCACAATTCCTGCCATCAGAAATGCTCATTGAGTCCCTCCTGTATGTCTGCAGCTGAGGTTCTGCAATCTGCTTAAATTCAAGCCGAGCAAAGCAATACCATACTACTGCTTTTCCTCAGCCAAGCCTGTGGAGAAGGGCGATCATATAGCAGTCTCACAAATGCTAAAGATGACAACATCTTCCCTAACCTTACAGACTGAAAAGGCAATATTCTGCAAGGGCAGTTGCTCTGGTGTCTCAGACTATGACTTTGCCAATGTCCGCACGCTGCTGAATGTCTGAGGTTGGCCCTATGCAGCTACATAGAGCACAGTAAGGTTCCACCTTCCAAATGGAAGCAATCTGCAAGCAAGCCATAAAACTCATCAAATTTAAGAAAAAGACCATCAGTTTTGACACCACCACCTGTTTGCCATTCATCTGCAAGGCATAGCAAATGTTGCTGCAGCTATGGAAAGTTGCCGTTAAGCCTGTCCTTTCCCGTGGTGAGACTCAGGCGAAGCATCTACCTGCTGCTATGGGATAACGCCATTCACAGGAGCAACGCAATGGGATGCACCCAAACCTGCAGACATTGGCTTTTTATTTTATTTTATGCAATTCTCAAGTTTGTTGTACAAAGGCTGCATCAGCGTTTCTGTTATAAGCCTTGCAGAAGTTAATAACCTGACAATAGAAAATGCATCCCAAAGTCTCTGACGTGGAACAGATCTTTTGGGATTGCTGAACAGCCTCTTTTTGAACCTATAGTGTAGACAACGTTTAGTCATGAACACGCTTTAGTCCATAAAACATGTTTTACTCCTCCCAGCTGGATGTTACTGCACATCTGGTAAACAAAAGGCCTATCACTTCAACCAAAACAAGGGAAGAGCTACAGTTAACTTCAGCAATAAAAGAGAAGTCTGTGCTCTTGCTAGAGCCCCTTGTTTGGACCTGGCGTGCTTGCCATCAAGGGCTGGAAGAGAAGAGACTTTAGAAACTTGAGGGAGGCGGCATCAGATGGGAAACTACTGCTCCACCAACCTGTTCTGCTGGCCTCCTGCTCCTCCTCCCTGCCAGCAGCCTGGTGGGGCAAGTGCAGGAGGAAGCTCCTTGTGGAAAACCTCTTCAGAGGCAGGAGCTGATGAGGAAAGGTATTTCCACTTCCCAGGCAGCCATCGGTGTGCTGAGTCTGGTTCCGAGTGACAGTGTATTTTGGCTCCTGGCCGCTCCCCAGCTCGTCAGGGCAAGGCAGCGAGTTGGGTGAAAGTTGCCAGAGTGCAACAGCAGGTCCTGTGCGTGCTAACGCCCAGTGCACGGCTGCCACAGCACCGGGGCCTCAGCAACCACCTCGCTCAAGCACGGAGAAGAACGCGACCTTCAGGCTCCGTTTCAAAGCACGGCTTGTGACTGGCTAAATAAGGAGGAAGGAGGGCAAAGCCTATCGTGGGCTGTAGGATGGAGAACGTTATGTAGTTGCATATACTTTCTTTCTCCATCCTCCCTACAGGAGAGGCCCCCATCATGACCCCTGCAGCCACGGGATGGTTGATGTTCCAGCTCTGCATGCCTGAATTGCTTTTTTACACCTTGGTGGCTCAGGGAATATGGAGATTAACATAACGGAGATGACAAAACAGAGCAAAAAGCAAAAAGTGTTCCTTCCCCAAGCCATAAGAAGTGGGCAACATTTTTTGGCAACATTTTAGTCACACCTGCAAGCAAATAATGTCAATCAAAAGACTTTGTGGGGGGAATTGGCAGCATTTAATCCTGTTGCTTTTTATTGATCCCTGCAGTCCTAATATAAAGTGATGTAATAATGAACGATGTGCAGTTCCTTATTCAGGGCTGCCATGCATCAATTTTATGATGTGTATTGGCTATCTTAGTAATGACAGAACCACCACTTTTCTCTGCAGGGCTGCATTAAATCAGCATTTTAAGCTGTCAGGTAATAATTCCAAGCTTTAGAATAATAAAGTATATTTATACCATGCTCCAACATCAATACAGTGAATGGAAAAACATGCTCCTTTCCTGAAGTTATTTTTTTTAGAAGTCATTTCATTGTGTTAAATGGTATTTTTTTTCCTCAATATTGTTTTGTTTTGTTTTCTGGCATACAGAAGGCTACTCTTCTTCTATAGTAACAGCACAATAAAGATGTGGAGGCTGGAAGTGAGGAAAGCCACCTGCAATTTTAGCTTAGAAAGCACATAGCTCTGTGCAGCCAAGCACACACTGCAATAGTCCAGTTTGCTTCCAAGCCTGGCTTTCCCTTTAGAAACATGGAATTCCTTTTGGGTCAGTCATCTCTGAGCTCTTAGAGTGTCACCTCTAGGCTGAAGCTACAAAAAAATGCATGCCTGGAGCGCAGCAGGTGAGAAATGCGGCCACATGAGTGCCTCGCCCAGCCTCCCCCCAGAAACCCAAGGTCTCTCTCCCCAGAGAATGACAGCACATTAGCTCCATCCCTATCCCACATAGTGCCAGCAAATGACTGAGTATCAGTAAGGAGGCAAAGAAACTTTCCTATTCAGATCCTCGTAAGAGAGTAATTTATGCCATTAGATCAGTTATCTCATTTCCCAGTGACCATCTGACACCAGTACAGTTGAAATCTTGTTTTCTGCTACAGCCTTGTAGTGATGGCAACATTCCCGGTATCAGAGAGCGCCTAAAAACACATCTAGTGGTATTAAAATGTTGGCCTATCCGACGGGATTTGCATCTGCATGCACTCAATGTCTATTGTATTAAAGCCGTGAATCATGGCTTCTATTGCAGGGCCAGAATGGAATTTCCCTCCCCATATCAATAAATAACTCGGCTTCCTATTTTTTTCCTGTCTTTGTCATCTTTTCCTCCCTCTGCAGAGTTGCAGACCAACTAGAGCTGAAGGCAAGAGAGACAGAGCGACGCATGTCCTTGCTGCTATGGTAGTCTTCACTGGTGTGTCCTACTCACATGCCCAGGGCATAAGCGTAACGAGAGGATGGTCAGCTCAGGAACAAGCCTGACTCCTGCCTTTAATATTCCCCGCCCCTCTAAGCAGAGCAGAGGACTGGTGCATGAGCCGGACTCATTCTGCAGGTGGCATTACACTGCACCATTATGTGCTAAATGTATGGCACATCACAGGTCAGGGGATCAAACCGCTCAAGGGCTCAGCAACAGTACAGGACTGGAGGCTGTTGTTTTCGGCGAGACCCAGCAGCAACCACACATGCCTGCAAAAGCTGCTGAGGGCTCTCAGCCCATTATGAATGGTTTAGTGCAACTGAATTATGAAAGAAAAAGAAATTCTTGGATAAATCTACGTTCAAGGCTGGGCAGTCTCCTTCACCTCTCAAGTCTGGCCTGCTAGAAAGCAAAATGGGACAGAAAAAGTAAAGAAATTCTGAATTTTTGTGTAGCATTCTATGAATAGTGGGAAGAATAACGTAACGCACAGTAGTAGAAGATACTTACAAGTAGTTACTTAGGCTCCCCTCAAGGGTTAATGGCCCCACTGTGAAGAACGCTTTTCTAGCAAGCAAGCAAGAAAAAGTGTCTTATTTACTCAAATGATTTTTGTGGCAGGTGTGAATATGCTTCCAGCAAGGGTAAAACCATTCAGGACCACAGCTGTCTGCATCCCTTCATACATCTAGCAACATAAGGTAATTTGAGTTACAAGCCTTTGCCTCGTAACATGATGTAGCTACTGGATTAGCTGAATGATGGATTAACTAGGAATGAAAGCTGGGAGGAACATCAGGGACTATTTAGGTATCAGTACACACCTCCTTATCCAGTCCCTGTGCATCATTTCAGGAACTGTCCTAGTCATTTAACGATTTCATCTTCCTCAAGAGTTGGAAACATTTCTGTCCGGAGGTTTTTCACCCAAAAGAAAGGCTTGAGTTGTACAGACTGACTGTCTGGCAGAGATTCAGCTGCCCTCTAGATAGCCAGCATCTCTACAATTTTTGTTCACTTCATTTGAACTATCCTGAAATGTTCTGTGTATTAGTTTACACTACTCTGACATGCCAGCTGCTTCACAGGACACAATAGGACACCAACTGCAAGTTACCAGGAAGACCAAGGAGTGCTACCGTCTCTCCTCCGCGACGTGCTGGGCGAGGGCATCCCTCCCCAAAACCACAGCCCTCCCTCCCAGGAGGGAATTGGTGAGGCCCCAGGACTGCATCGCGGCTGTGAAAACAGCCTTAGTGTAAAGAGCAGAATGCAGCTCACACTGCACTGAACTCTCTTGAATTTGTCCTCCTTTCTTACATCTTTGATTCAAAGACCTTTGCTTGACAAGCTTTCCGTAGAGCCTGACTTTTCAATTGACTGTCTCTGTTGCTCTGAAATTCCCTGTTCAGACAAGTGATGGACGCTGCTACTATGCACCTCTCTAAACACCCCAACTCTCTTTTACTGCCATTTAAAACATGAGGCTTTACTTTGCCCCTGTGAAACGGTCAGCGCCATTCCCAATACGCAAGTGCAAACACAGGAGACTTCACAAAACCTAACATGAGCCGAGCCAGGCTCGCCTCTACAGCCAACGGAAGAAGGCGGCTCCCGAGTGAGAGGCGTCCAGTTCAGTTGTCTTCTGTGGCTGCCCAGGTGAGGAAGTGTGGGGAGAGGAGCCCCACTGTGGTCAGGGCCAGCCTTTGCCAGCGCACCCCAAGACTGCCAGCCATCCTGGAAGACAACAGCTGAAGTGGGAATACAACCGAAAACTCCTGACCTGCAGCGTTATGCTCTGGCCACGTTTACCTTTCCCTTCTCAGCAGCTAGAATGGGGACTGGATTTTAAACATTGAGCCAGCATGGGCAGAGGGGAGCTGAGTTACATCTGTTAAGGCTCCTGTTATGATGCTTGAATTGACTGATGCCCTAAGGAACACATAAAGAAACCGTCCTTAGTTTCTGAGGCAGGATAAGATACTTTGCAGTAATTGTTCCAGAAGTAATCCTTTTGTCACGCTCTATTCCAGAATAATTTCTCTGCTCTGGGGGTACATCCACTATTTTCAAGTAAACAAGCTAGAAAAGTACGTATGGTTGCATCAGAATTAAAATGTGACACAGTGTAAAGCATATATAGTCTTGCACTATTTGCCTTCATTTTGATGATTTTTATCCCAAACTCACTGCCAGTTCAGCTTTAGTCAAGCCAATGGATGGATCCGCCCAGTGTGTGGAGACCGATATACACACACGCTTACCTGGTTCCTTTGTCAAGGGGAAGACATTTGGACTCGTGTTGGCACGGATTTAGATCAGGAACACAGTGGTTAATCACCTCATCACACAGTTCACCTGAGGCAAAAGAAAAGCAATAAAGCTGTAACACAGCTTGGACAATCCTAAAGCAGCTTCAACCATGATGTTTGGGGATGGGAAATCTTCCTAAATGGAGACAGCTCAGTAGTTCAGCAGGAGGCGACACTATTCCTTGCGAGGGCACGTGAGACTTCACTAAATTGGGCTCCTTTGACCTATACTGACCGTACTGTTTCTATCACGTGAATTTGAAAGGCTGGTATAAAATGGAATGACATATAAACTCCACTTGGAGACGGACTAAGGATCAAATGGGCAGTTCCTGACCCAGAAATTCTTACATCAAAGCAAGAAAGTGACACAAAAGCGAAGTTGCTCGTCAGACCGTTAACATTTTCACACTGAAACATATTTTAGCCGTAGTTAATACTCTGCCAAAGAAGCTGATTGGACATCATTCTGGAAAAGAACAACAACCCACAAACCCACCCCCAAAACCTCTGCGACTCTCAATAATAGGAACCAGCTTTAGGACTGCATGCAATTATAAAACGTTCACTATTTATAAGAAAAGTACTAGCTCTACTGTGCTCACAGGAGATTATGTCTTTTCAGAAAGAAAAACATCACATGTAAGCTTAGCTCAGCTGTTTCTAGGTATGGTGTGTTACATGCCATGCACCTCCCTGGATTTGTGTACATTTTAATAATTAATAGTTCTAGAATGTTCAAAACCAGATAGTTTATTTAAATACCACGCTTCTCCGAGTCCTAAATTATTAGGTCACACTTCAGTACCCCAGGATTTGAGATCCAGCCAAAGACCACAGAAATCTTTGCCTTCCCAAGAAACCAACAGAAACCTACCCCACACCTCCCAAAGCCTTGCAGGAAAAGCAAAGGTCAGGTACTCTCTGCACGGAAACCCCCAAAAGCCACAGTCCCCAAGTCCCCTGCGCGGCTAATTCAGAAGACCACATCTGCGGGGTTTCAAGGTTAGGGATATTTTGTGAGCCTATACACGATCCATACCATCACATGAGCTACAAGCCATGTGGATAGTGTGGGAAAAAGGGTAACACGGGAGGCACGGGTGGGCTGGCAATGCTGTAGCGGTATTTTCACGAAGCTGCAGCTCCACCTGCCTTGGGAGAAACTCCACTTTCAAAAATCCTTACATTTCTTAACTCTAGTGGCTACAGAGAAACACTTGAAGACACAAGCTGAGCAAACCCCAAAGATCAAAATTCAGATAGAAAATGCAAATCAGAACTGTCTGTCCTTTATCAGTCTTGTGATCCGGCAGGGATGACCGAGAGCACCATTTTGAGGATGACTCTGGTGGTGACAGGTATGGTTTCAGTTGTTAACACCCCCAGCTCACTCCTTCAGGTTGTTTCTCCCACATCTCCAGCCTCCCTACAGTACAAACTACACAGCTTTTTATTTGACTCTTCATAGTAGAATGGAAGTATAATATGTATTTGCAAAAATTACTTTTTTGTTTGTTTGTTTCAAACATGGAACATCTACTATATCTGCTTTTGAGAATTGTCAAGCATAAGTGAGAAAGTGGAGCAAGAATACAAGCCCTGGAAGCATGGAGAGGGTACTACCAGCATAACCCCTGTATTCATGTGCCACACACACCCTCATGACCTTTAGTGCGCTGGGTTCACTGGAGAAATCTGGCATGGCAATCTGCAGTGGACAGCTTATGGTTCACAGCGTCAGTTATAAGACAACCAATTCCATCCGGAGCCAAGCAATCCCAGAAAGCCACCACTATTAAATACTACCAAGTCATTTTACAGCCCTGGACAAATCTTGGGCAAATGTAATGAATGCATCCAGCTCAGAAAGAGGAACGTGCCACTGAAAGTGAGTGCTGCAAATCCATGGGAACCAGGGAAACAGGTCATTCACTGGGCTTGAGGTTTGCCATTGTACTTTGTTACTCCTCAAAGGCAACTAGAGACATTCAAGTCTAACAAATGTGAACACAGCTGTCACTGGGGACAGCTATTAACACATTTTTGAGGCAGCGGAATTGGAGACAGGTCTGCTTACTAAGCGATCCCCAAATCCACAGCCCACCAGCCCTCGCAAACACTAACAGGCAAAGCGACTCCCTCGGCCTTTGGGCAGAGGCGAACGTGAGCAGGTCAGAACTTGCTAGGATGCCTGGACAACTGCCAGTTCGTCGTCTCGGTATTCCTCACGTCCCTTGTGTGCTATGAATCTTACGTGAAAATAAACATGAAAAAAAATGTAACTGGCTGGTGACATTGAAAGAACTCAATGATCTAAAGCTGGAAATATTTTTGGAAGACCATTTAATAACTGAATACAGCGTGGATAGATGCTTTCAACTATCCTTTCACTAAAAATGGTCAATACATACTTTTGAAGTTTTTATTTCTTTTTTTTTTCTGTTGTTTTGAAGAAAAGGAAACAGGCTTTGAAAAAATTAAGAACAGTTTCATAAACTCTCAAAGGAAATCATAATTCTTCTTAAAGTATTCTTCTCAACAGTCTTGACAAGTGCTTAGAGATCCAGTAAAAATTTCTCCAAATGTCAAATATTATGACTCACTGTGTCATTCTGAAGGCACCACTATCAAAATGTAGGAGAATTCTAGGCTAGGTACCAAACATAGCATCCAAAGAAATTTATCATTTTTCATGCAAAACTTGGAACATTTAAGGATCCTTCCTGTTATTTTTCCCATCTATCACTCATTAGGGAGCTCACTTGGGAATGCCTTGCAACTAGAGCAGCCTCATCTCAGGAAGAAAATTCTTCTTGATGCATTATTTCAGGCTCCACCAATGTTCACTAGATGTTGCAGAAAGCATGCCAGGGAAATAAAACACTTTCTGAAAAACAAAACCCAAGGCACCAGCTACACAAAGACTTTCTCATGTTTTATTCACTCAGAAAATATCTGGGCCAAAAAATCTGCCCTCAGACCCGAGAGTGCAATATTCATTGGCCGCTTTAATGTCGGTATCAGAGGAAAAATCTGGTCCTCTTTTTTTGGAGTGACACAAGGCGGCTTCTCTGTGCAGCCATTAAAGGTCTAGTCCAAGTTTCTCACCGGATAGCTATGTGAACCTAAAAACAAACTGGACATTAATCTTTGTCCAACTTCTAGCAGCACTGATTCTCTTTGTGGAAGATATTTGATCCTGCTAAAACAACACAAGACTTCAGTGTAATATGCTGTCCCAAATGTAGAAAATAATCCAGCCTCCCCATTTTCCTCTCTTCTATGTATTATCAAATCAGAGCTGCAATTCGGGTACACAAGGGTTTCTGAAGTACTTAGTGTTAGGTATTAGGGCAACGATGTTCTGTGGTCTGTAGAACTGAGGTGTGATATGAAGAGGGTACCTTTATAAAGATAAGCACATCCTCAGCCGTGTGGGCACTGCATTACAGACTCTGTAAGGCCGGTGGTAATGTGCTGGTAATTAGTGCTTGTTTAGGAGAAGCAACCATTTGACAGATGAAGGAAGCAGTCTGATCTGCCACAAAAAATGTCGCCTTCCGATTAGAACCAAGTGGTACTCACAGGTGGAACTCTAACCGGTGGATCTCCCATTGCTGCTGTCTCATGCATTTATTTAAAAAAAAAAAAAGGGGGGGGGGGGGGAAATCCCCAAACAATACAAAAGGTATTTTGCCCCTTTGAGAAACTACTTCCCTTGTCCCCTTCACCAGCACTGATCGTTGCTTTTCAAAAAAACACAGCATAACATTTTTTTGTCTCATGAGACATTTTCCTGCTCTTAATTTTTCAGCAAAATCATGAATTTCATGGGGCTTTCCACATTCACTTTTCACAGGGCTCACTGCTTATGAAGAGCTGCCAAGAAACATGCTTAGGCTTTTCTGTAGCCTTCCACACGTCTCAGAACGAAGCCAAAACAACAATAGAGCAATAAAAATGACTTTTACACACAGTTTAATAATCATCTTTCTTTTTTTCCATTCTGTGCTGTCATGAGAGCTATATATTTCATGCCACATTAGACTTTTAAAACCAGGATCCAAGTTACACTAATTCTCCTTAATCGGTAAAAGCGAGATTGGATGCAGTAATAGTATTTTACTTATCTGTAAGTAAAACTGCAGTTCTGAAAAGACAACCTAGACCGATTTGCAATCAAGTTAGAAGATTTTTTTGTTTCATATGTCAGTTGGGTGATACTTTGTTCTCTCGTTCAGGTATTCATGAAATAATTAATAATGCAACATAGAAGATTTTATCATTAATGTGAGTGAAGCTTTTGTAGGGCCTGGAAGACTAAAAGCAAAAATGCTGTCAAGAATTTCACAATATTACTTGAGAAAAGGAAAGTGCTTACAGTGAAGAAAGGATGAAGAAAGCCTGGCCTTTATCCACAGAGCAAACTTTTACAGGCTGCACAGGGAGAAGATAGGTATTTGAGTGGTTAAATAGTATGTCGCAATTTTCTGAACTTTGCCAGGTAAGTCAGAATGGAACTCTTCTCTTTACTGCTAATAAAAAACTACTGAACTGTTTTTCTCATAAGAGATTACTCATTTTATATCTAATAACTTCTATCGGAAGAAATGTTTTTTGTGTTTTGTTTTCCCCTTCTCTCTTTTCAGTTATTAAAAAGAAGTCAGTGCCAATTGGAAATTTCAGGAGAACACAGAACCTAAAAATGGTTGGGTGGAACAGACATAGGATGTTCCTCCAAGAAAATAATTCAGTTAGGAATGTTGTTGATGTTTGATGAAAAAGATTTGAGGCTCTTCTTAGAAAATAAAAAAAATGAATTTTTTACTTCCAAACTGTTTCAACTCGCAATGAAGAAAAGAGAAACTGTGAAAATCCTTCAGTAGCAAATGCACTTGGCTGCCACGTTAGACACCAAAACACTTTTGTGGTTTGTGCCAGCCTTTCAGGGCTGGCAGGTGGGACACCGGGCACACTGTAGACTCCTGCCCATCGGAACAGTGGGATGGGGAATGGGGGTTGCGGTCCCTTCATAACGCTCTGTCGCTGCCATTCCTTCCTCCTCTCGCTGTCCCCCTGCTCCAGCATGGGCTCCCTCCCATGGGATACAGTCCTTCATGAACTTCTCAGTGTGGGTCCTTCCCACAGGCTGCAGTTCTTCAAGAACTGCTCCAGCCTGGGTCATTTCCATGGGATACAGCTCTGCAGGAACAGACTGAAAGGGATACAGCTGCTGCCAGAAAACCTGTTCCTACATGGGCTCCTCCCCTCCGTGCGCTGCAGCTTCTTTCAGGGCGTATCCGCCTGCTCCAGCATGGGGTCCTCCATGAGCTGCAGTGTGGATGGCTGCTCTGACGTGGTCCTTCATGGGCTGCAGGCGTACAACCTGCTTCACTGTGTTCTCCTCCATGGGCTGCAGGGAAATTTCTGCTCCAGCACCTGGAGTACCTCTTCCCCCTTCTTCTTCAGTGCCCTTGGCGTTTGCATAGTTGCTTCTCTCTCAGTTTTTCATCAGCATTGCTGATGGGCTCAGCTTTGGGTAGTGGCAGGGACGGGGAGCAGTTCCTGATCTCTTCTCACAGAAGCCACCCCTAGAGTCCCCCTCCTCTCCTGCTACCAAAACCTTGCCACATAAACCCAGCATGGTCTTTGAACCAATAGAGGTCTCTGAAGAATACTTTATATGCAGAAGGATTTACTTATTTCCTACTGGCAGTTCTAGCATGGCCATCACTGTGGTGTTGGAGTGCTGAACACACTGACTGTCCATAGGTGGACGCCGCTCCTCCCAGCTTTATTATATTATTTATGTATTTATAGCATGGTGGCGTTGGGTTAACGGTTGGACTTGACGATCTTGAAGGTCCTTTCCAACCTTAGTGATTCTGTGATTAACTATGTGGTATGCACCATCTGCCAGCAGGCAGGCAGGTAACGGGCTTGCGGTTAACTTCTAATCCTCTGATGTGTTTCTTCACAGATTGGGTTTAATGGATTATGAATCCCATTTGAGGATGATGTTCACTCCACCCATCCTTTAAGACAGTAGTAGCTGAGATTCCATTTTCTTAGCGATATACTGTGGTCCTGATGAACAAGAAGAAATTCTCCAGTATATCCGGTTCCCCTAACGTGACACATTGTGTTTTACAAATGGGAATATGACCAGAGGAAATCCTGGAGCCGAGAGCTCCAACATGACAGGACACCCATACTGTGACTAAAGACAGGCTGCAGCACTGCCAGTTACTGTGCTATTTCCTTCTGCAGTCCCAGTATGATGAGATAAGAGAGTCCAATCTGATAGCAATGATATGTGGTTCTCTCTTAATAAAACAGGGCTGGAAACGGGCTTAGGCTCTTGAACAAAGCTAAAAACTTCCAGCTCTTCCAGCACTTCTCATTCATAGTCATACAAGTGGGAATGCGGGTGCCTTTTTATTTTTGCACAGAAAGCAAACACATTTCACATTTGCCAAGTAAATAAAACTGAGAAACTTCCATGTAAGGCAGAACTCCTTCAGATAAAAGGAAGAAAATAAAACAAACTTCGACCACAATTTTCTCTGTCTCGAGGAAATGATGGCTAAGGTTCCAAAATTTTAAAAGAGGCTGATAGTTAAGTATTTGTTTAAGCCTTCAGTGTTTATTAGGCAGTCCATATCCTTGTGGAACCGCAAGGCTGAACCACGCTACCTAAAACCTTCCTGCTCCTATACCAAACACATAGTTAAAAACTCCCAAGGGGATAAAAACAACCTACAGTGCAATGATGCCCTTCAGCTTCATCCAGCTGTCGCCGGTCCCGTCTCAGGGATTGCTGCAAACCAGCCTCACCACGGTTAGCGATGGGGAACGGGCTGGAGAGCTGCAGCAGAGAGTGTCAGCCACAAGTCACCACGCAACTTCTTTCTTCCAGAGTTGTTTGGCTTGACTAAGTGCTTGGCTTTGGCCATGCAACATCACCACAATCAGATACGCCAGAAAAAGGGACCATAATCACTAACAGTGAATAGTGTTCTGTCTAAAAGTAGCATAACTGCAAAAATCTCAGATACCATCTACCGCAGGACACCACAAGGTCCCCTAAGGTAAAATAGATCTCAGCCTTCTCTTCCAAACACATAAAACCAGAAATAGTTTGTAGTCTTTTTTTTTTTGAGAGAGAGGTATTTTTCTTCTGTGATACAAACTGCTTGCAGCTTTTTCCCAGGGAAACAAGCTATTTTAAAACACTTGCTCCCTCTGCTCCCCACCATGGGATGCCATGTATTTTAGAAAAGACCTATTTTCAGTAGTAGAAGCCACAAATTTTTTCTGTTTAGCTTTCAGAACAAAAAGGTGCGGCTGTTTGCTAAGGCTTTTTAGGATCCTTAGCAAAAACTGAAATATGCCCTGATCTTTTTGTAAGCACTACACATTTCTACTTCTGGCTCAAATCAAATAGATAGGAAGAAGGAAAAGTCACAGCAAACAAACAAAACTAAATCAACTAGCAAGTAAAGCATAAAGCCAAAGTACACAGTACATGTTTGTACAGCCCATTTCGTCCTTTATGTATGTTTGGCAGAGCAAAACATATCCTCAAGGCAGAGCAGAGAGGACAGTGAGACTGAGGAGAGGATCTCTTTTTGGAGGTATGAAATTCTGTATTTGGATCTAGAACTATGAGCAAAACAGTGACGGCTCTCAAGGAGGTCTATGACAGTAGCGAATAGAAAAAAAGAAATGGAAAGGAAAAATTGTGTGAATTTTGTCCTGCATTTGTAAACCACAAAGCTAGGGAGACGGCGGAACGTTTGTATCGATAGCTGGAGATAGGCCATGTCAAAGCCAAGAAAACAAAAATTAGAAAAATACGAAAAGGAGAAGAACCAGGGTGACTCATCTAATTCATAGTTTCCCCTTTTGATGTTCCTATATGTTTCTTTCTGAAGAGGTGGGAAGCCTACATAACTGTAAGGAGGAGCTGTAATCCATCAGGGGTCCAAGCAGGTTGTAAACTAGCCCACAGGCTACTCGGGCTTTAGAGCTGGCTGGACTTTGGGTACATGATTATCCTGGAGGAAATACATGTTTGTAATTTAGCTTCAGATTAAAATAACCAGTTGGGGAGAGGAAAAATTAGGCATCAGCTGACAATAAAAGCCATCAGGACTCTGCTACACAGCATGAGTATTGGTTTGGTTATGTAAATACAGGCAACCAACATTGAGAACATTGACTTTAAGAATGGTGAGGAAACTTGGTGGTGCAGGTAAGGGCTTGAAGCTTTTTTATGGCAATGAACTACCTGCCTACCCTCCCTCTCAGTTTTGTCTTCTTTAACTTATGTTTACCTATTTCTTATAATCCATTTGTATTTGCACAATGTTTTAAAGTTATTAGATGGAAAGGAACTAGGAAGGAGGTTATTGTGTGAGTGTGGGTTGGTTTTTGGTGTAGCGTGTTCTTTTTTTTTTTTTTTTTTTAATGAAAGTGAAATGGGGCTGGAGTGTGGGAAATTCCTTCCCTGAGCAGTCACTTAACAAATTGGCCATTTTTCATCTACTTTGAGTGGGGGAAAAGACTGCAAAGAATTTTAAAGGAAAACACTGCAAAATGTTATTAATTGAAGAAAGATCTTTGGCCTTCATTATTCCATCCAATGAAAGCAAAATTCATGCATCGTTATTTGAGATATTGTTTCCTAAAAAGGCTGCAACTAGTAAAACTAGACAGTCAGAAGATAAAGCAGGAAAACACTAAGGTATGGAAAAAACCAAACCCTGGATACTGCAACTCTATCAACAGTCAACATTTCCAACACATGCATTTTTAATTTGCATTTCATTTAGGAACGCAAGATTTACTATCATGGTTTAACCATTAGTCAACTAAACCAAGGGGGATCCTAAATATTTCTTACAGAACAACACACACACACGCTCTTGGACCTTCTTCCTCCCTCTGTTCAGACCAGTCTTTGTATTACAACATACATTTATTTCATACATGCAGTGTTTACCGTAATACCATTGCAGTCTTACCAGTATTATGGCATCCGAGCCCGCAAGAGCGACGAGGGATTCAGACTGCCTACTTCACAGTGCCACCAGAGCCTGCCTGCCTCTACAGTCGAGAAAAGGAGGAATCTGCAATAACTGAGCGGGGCATCTACAACCAACAGCCTGAATGCTACTCAAAACATCACGGATTATCAGTACAGAAACGTCTAGTCTGATCTCCAGTGTAACACAGACCACTCTTGAATTAACTTGTCTTTTAACTACAGCATCTGCAGAGAAAGCCAGTTTGTATCTAGAACCAACAAGTGTTATATAATTACATTGATAAAAATGTTTGGTCTGGATTTGTTCAGCCACAAAGGCCAACCAAGGAACCTTTTAAAGAAATTTCTATTCTCCATACAGTTGTTTGTGGGGAAAAAAAGCAAAAAAACCCCTTGCTCTGTCTGGCTACTCTTTGTTAGGCCAAATAAGATTTCGCTTGAGATCTTCAAGACCTTATTCTGAATCCGCCATTTTTTTTTAATGTTTCACCTCTAATCCTCTTTCTCACCTCTCAGCTTGCTCCTTGAATTCTGAACAACAGAACTAAGTATAACATCTGGGCACAACATAGCTATTACCTAATTTTCTGTCCTACTAGCTATACTCTGCCTATGGTATCACTGCCCTTTTAGGCAAAGTACCACATTGAGAGCTCATTGTCCCACAGGCTATTTCACAGAAAAACTGCTTCCCTGCAAAGTACCCTCCATCATCCATATTTTGTTCATATAAATATAGATTAAATCCATACGCTTGGCAACTCTGAAGCACGCACAGTTTGCGAACACAATGTTGAGCGCAGTCAGCACCTGACAGGGAGGCAGGTAGCTCGACAGCAAATTCTGAGCACAGGAATAAAGTATTCCTGACTCCTCCAGTGACCCGCTTGCTTTCTGAAATGCTAGCATTCACTGTTCTCAGCATATTCAACACAATATTGAAGTCATCAGCACCTACTTTTTTTTTTTTTTCCCCCCCTGATAGATATTGTCACAGTAGCTTCAGGTAGGGCTTCAGTATAAAAAGGTTTATCTAAAGAGAATATACACAGAGATGCCCTGGATGTCACAGGAGACTTCAGCCAAACTATTTGGTCACTAAATCTCTCTCTTTTCAGGTCAGGCATACAAATCCTCTCATAGTGCTTCTTCATGACCTGCCCATGTGCTTCCATGGCATCTCCTTAGCTGCTGATCATTCAATCAAGCAACCGCAGATGATGTCCAATTTCTTGTGTTTGGATTCAACTCTTCAAGGACCCTCTAAGAGTGGGTCTTCAACCCTCTAAAACCAGAGCTCAGATTTGCTGGGCTTGTATGTAACTTTTGTTTGGCTGATGGCCTCAGTTCTTTCCAGTCCTTTTATGCTGTTCCCTGCCTTCCCGCTCCGAGAGGGCCAGGTGTACCTCTGAGGGATATTTCAGCCCAGCCAGCTGCACTGCAGTGAGTCCTTCCAGGTGACTGCTCAGGTTTGATGAAATATTCCCCTCCAAAATGGAGGCAAAGCAGGTTAAGGCAATTCTTTTATCACAGTTCACTAAACGTTTCCCATTTTTAACCAACGTGAACTATTGTAACCCTTCAGATTTCTAGTTTAAGCAACACCCCAGTTTTGCAACCTTTTTCACTTATGATTCATATCATATTTTCCAGAAGTATTTCCTGCTCTTCTTCAAAAATTCAGTTTGTTTCAACTGCAGTCAAAGCCATTGCCTGCATTGTTATAGCAAATGCTTATTGTATGGTATATACAATTGTGTGTATCCCACATTACAAGACTGGGGTCTAGTATTTGACAAACTCCTGCTAATAAGCATAAGCACAGCACAGACAATATTCAGGTAGAAGAAAAAAAAAGCTGGAAGCTGATTAAAAATATTTCAAAACTGATTCTGAAGTATGATATCATGAGTTCTCTGGCCCCTATCCAGACTGTCATTTGAGAAGAAATCCCAGTCTAGTTCTTTCCTACCTTTTTTTGTCTGCAAACCCCAAAATAATCTGCAATATGCCTGTGAAAAGGAAAGTGCATTTGCATATATACTGGATTCAGTTCCTTACCAGATACGTCTTTTCTTGGCTGGGCAAATATATTTCCTCTTGTAAATGTAAGGACTCTGCCTCCTTGTACAGAGTTTTGTTTGAAACCACCCAAGAACAGCTCACATAAATAGTGCACAAGTAAGCACAATGGGCTCAACATCCTATAAGCAAAACTTTACTCTGCTAAGCTGAAGTTTTCCAGTTTTTGGCAGAAAGATCATTTTAGAACTCCAATAAATGTACATTCAAGTCATAAGGCTTTTCTCAGCTAAAGATTTACATGGGCCTCCTTCGTATCAGCCACAAAAGTATTTTAAGAGTTTGGAAATTCTAGAAGCTTTCCTCCTGCCTTACTCAGCCACTCAAGCTTGATCCTCATTAAATCCCCTGACATGTAATATATTCCAGCGTACAAGAAGCCCTTCATTACTTCTCCATGCTTAGAAGGTAATAAACCCATTTCAAAGGATGGAAGTAGGAACCATTGCAGGTGTTTCCTTACCACTCCACGCTGAGCCAGGAAGGCCGCGCTACGGCGGTTTGAATGAGTCAACGGTATGCGCCAGTACCAGCTTAAGAAAAAGCGTTTTTCGATTCCAGTTAGGAGGGTTTCTGCTCTTGCAGAAGGCTTAGGAAGGAATCGATCTGAAATGCGGGATGGGCGCCGGAGATACTAATCCCATTTCTAACTCAGTTACCAACTTTTGTCACCGTGGACTTAGCAGGTGACTGCACATCTGCCGAGCTGGGCTAAGGGCCATGAATGCACTCTGAAGACTACAGCTGAGCCGACAGTTTCTTACACAGCCTTTGCTTCTCCACTTGTGAAATGGAGATAATGAATTTAAACAGCACATTGTCAGGCTCATTTTATTTAATAAATGCGGACCTCTGAGATCTCAGGTGAAAGCCATGCCCCAAAAGCTATTTTCCTACCATAATTTAAACAGGAACTATTTTTAATTTCCAAGATTCATAACAGATGTATATCAGACTCAGCTCAGTACCGGGAACATTTCTGAAATACATTTACAGAATGCGTGTGCAGGACTACAAATTTCTCTGACACCTTAAACTTCACTGTTGTTTTTAATGTATTTTACAATGAAGCATCAGTATTTTGACTCAGGAAAGTGGCCATGTTTGTGAGCATGTATATTGCAATATTGGGAGAACTAACATTTTTCCGGTAAGACATCCAGGTTGCTTTAAAATGGGGCTAGATTCTTGGATAATTATGCACTCATGGACAAAGTAAACGTGCATTTGGACCCTTCCCTTTAGGCACTGAAGGGACTCCAAGGATTCCTGTTCTTCTTTGGTCGTGGCCCTTTCTTACCTGTGTAATTAGGAGGGCAGAGACAGACGTAGTTGTTGATCCCATCCACGCATGTAGAGTTATTCTCACAGTCGTTATCTTCGCAGTCATCTGGGTTTATTTCACACCTCTCCCCCTCATACCCAAGGATGCAAGAACAGCTTTGGAGAAAGAAATTAATAAAAGTTAGCATGGATCTGAAGGGGCAGGAGGTTTGAGGTATAAAACTGAAAATAAAACATGTCAACGTGAGTTGCTGGAGGGAAATACACTGCTGTTGTGAAGTACCGGGCACTTCAACGCTACGTGTTTGGTGAAGGACGCAGTCTGATGGTTATGGGGTCATGTCATTATTTACATGAGACATAAAAGCATCAGCAGGAGACAGCCTCTGTTCTGCTTCCCTTTGCTTGCTTTGTTGATAACCCTAGCCCTGAATTGAGGTAAGGAACTCCAGGGCAGGAGACTAGACACTCATCACAACATTCAATATTCAAATCCTTGGCTTCTCTGTTAATTATTTTGCGAGTATGTGGATACTTGCCTACCGAGGACTGCACAATGATAGGGCAACTTGGCAGGTTTTAGACAGCTCTTCTTTAAAGAACAACAGCTTGAATTGAGTTTACAGGCATGAACATTTTCTTCTCATTACCACTTTGTCACTTGTCCAAACAAGAAATGTTTGGGAATGATTGCTTTTACAAGTGCAGTAAGGTTTCAGTACTTCTACAGCTCCTCCAACATCTATTTGTAGAAGAGCTGACGATGTCTAGATAATTCAACTAAAACACAAACAAACAATGGCAGAGCTAGGAAGGAGCTGTGAGGATGTGGACACTACTGAAGAATAATTGCACTAAATATTTTGTCTCACAAGACTGTGATGTGTGGTCCCTAGAGGGAGTGTAAGAAACTAAGTGGTTGAAGAATGACTTTAATTTTTTTTCAATCTCAGTTTTCTCTCTTGAAGTTACGGTTGCTAAGAGAACCTTTATATTTTAAACTAGCTGTAAGTGATGAAGAGGTGGAGGCCACAGTTTCCTAAAGGAGAGTCTAAAAACATGTGTTAAGTGCTCCAGTCATTTCAGTGCCTTCTAAGAAGCCAGCAATGAGATCTGAAGTGTTTGAACAGTATTGCTGTTCACTAGTCACAGAAAGCGTGTGTGTGGAAGGGAAGTCGTGTTGTTTCGAGTTCCAGTCCAAACTACACATTCACTCAGCTGTTCATTTCCTTTCCCATGCAAGTTCTGGTGGCAACAAAGGAACTGAACCAATGTAAAGCACTACTGATTGACGAGGATGAAAAACAGAAAGCACCAGAGCAGTCACACTAACTGCCATCCACTGCTTCCTGAAACCAGGAGAATTTCCAGCGCAGAGATAGCTGCAGGCTGCTTTGTTTCAGCTCAGATGGACAAAGTGGACGTGGGGTGGTTATCCTGCTGCATGTAGGAGTCACGGGGCTGAGATGAGGAGTGCCTTGGAGAAAGAGGAGATCTTCAGAATCTGTGAAGAAAACTGCAGCACTTTTGGGCTGGTTGCTCCCAGCATGACATTTGCTTCTCATGCTCCTGTGTGCCACAGGCTGAGCAGAGTGCAGGGACTCCCAAGGGAGGGATGGTACAGAGCATCCACCTTCAGTATGCCCTAGGTCAGATCCTGAGGATAAAGTTAGATTTTCATGACATGGGCAAATTCAGAAACTAAGGGAACAGCAAAGAGGAAGAAAAAAGGGTAGGGAATGTGTCTCGAGCCACCACAACAGTAAAATCTTCTAGATGGGTACAGAATGGGCATATAGATCACATGCCAACAGTCATCTTCATTTGTTTCTGCAGGGACCATTCACAGGTCGTGAGAGTCAGAAAACCTTCACCATGAATAACCAAAAACCAAACCGCTCAAATAAATCCAATTTAGGACACAATAAATCAATAAGAAATATTTTCTTTTCCTGTCTCAAGCTCATTATTGCTAATAAAATCTGTCCTCTTGCTGACCCTGCAATGATCCAGAGGATCACAGGAGGCAGATAAGAAAGAAGAGCTGGCACACCATCTTCTGTGGCAATGCAAGTGTCAGGGAGGGGGTTAAAGACATCTAATTATATACAGTGGCACATTCATCATGTCTCCCTTCTCGATTACAAACCCCCATTTTCAGGGGTTTATAACTCAGCCATAAAAATATGCTCCAGGCTGCAACTTGGCATCCAAGGTCTCAGTTTGGGAGCACAAATTTTTCTCTCCATTTAAAGAAAAGCAACAAGAGTGGCTTTGTGCTGGTTATTTTTATGTGAATATAACACCATTTTCCTTCCACAAAAGGACTGGGACAGCTTGGATGTATGCAATTAAAAATGACATTATTAAATACTATCACAGTAATGGTTCAACTCAGTAGAGTTACCATGAGTAACAATACATATGGGATTGTTAATATACAATTGCTCAGTATTAGGACACATTCCATCCTGAAGGGAATGTCAGCATAATTGATGACATTTGGCTACTGGTCCCTATGTATTATAGGGAGCCTTTACATTATTGCTTACGTATGAGTCTTTATTTTGATTTGCGTTCAAATGTGCCAAATATGAGGACCAAAATTAAATGATAAAACATACAATTTGGGACCTGGATTGAACCATATGGTGAAAGAGTTGCAGTTTGGGACTGTTTGTATGTATTTTCCCAGAAAAAGCTTAGAAGAAAAATGAAGTCTGCAGAGTGACTGGAAGGTCATCAAACTTGGGCTCCAGCTGACCAAGGGAGAAAATTAATTCCAGAGACAACGATGAAAACGTTGTACTGACTAAATAGTGAAGCATTTAGTGAGACAGCATTTCATTTGGAACTTGGAAACAAAGGAGCCATGCAGGAAAGAACTATTTTCTAAGACGCTGTGATTGCATAAAGGTCCAAATTCCCTATTCCTCCAGTTCAGGGACTTTCTGTTAGTGTTGTGCTTTCCTTAAAAATAACGAACTTAATAAAACTCCAAACCATCATTAGCCTCATGAAGGTGCAAGGGAACACAGAACTTAATGACAACATTTAGTGGGTAAACTTTTGGAGCTGAAGCATACTGACAATCTTGTAAGTTTACTATATTCAAAATTATTTTTTCTTCCCAAACTCTAATGGAACACTTCAGCATCTGTTTATTAACATAGGCATACATACAGTGTATCACGTTTCAAAAAAAAGATCAACTTTTAAATAGAGATGGTAAATTCTTTCAGGAGTATTACAGTTTCTTGGTAAAGTAGGTTTTTACATCCACATCCCAGTGGAGTAGCCTGCAAGTCTGAAAGTGCAACATTTTTCCTTGAACTAGGCAGAATTAACATTAGGGAGTTAATGAGTTCCAGGATTTTACATTTATGAGGGAACTTAAAGTTTGTGGAAAATGCTAAAGAAAACGCTCCAGAAAATGGAGGGGGTTTTATATGGGGAAAAGTTAAAATAACCCAGAGACTCTGTTTCCCAACACCGTAGGTTATCAAGGATCAGCTGGTTGCCTGTGGCTAACCGAAGCAGAGCTGACAGCTCTGCCGCCTCTGTCAAAGCCTCACTTACAGGCACGCTAAACGACCAGGACAAGTCTGATTGACTACCTTAATTTATCCGTCTCAATAAGCACCTGTTTTGGCAACCTTTTGTCAAAGACGACATAGATTAGACTAGATTAGAATGTTCAAAGGGAGGAAGAATTTAATGTTTCTAATCCCCTAAACCACACAATGCCACTTAACTATTCTTTAGTACAGAAGTTGTCCCTGCCTGAAAAAAAAGAACGTGAAAATTACTCAGAATTGAAAGGGTGCAAGAATAAAAGATGCCCAGAAGGACTGAAGAACTCCAGCTGAACCTCTGCCCTTCGGCTGCCCCACCAGGACCTGCTATTACAACAAATCTGAGTGGCTCAGTCCCCCGCGGCTGCGAGCCCTTGCGGGTACCAGGCACAGCGGGCGAGTCAGGCTGGAATCTCAGTCATAACTATGAATTTCCTGTCTTTGCCTGGGGAACATCACCACCTCAGCATTATTTAAAAGGTAATTTTCTTGTCTAAGGCTACAGAAACTTGAGAGTTAAACTGCTTGGCATTTCATAGGGAGAGAGCTTTGGCTTAAGTTTCCTTTTTACAAGAGTAAAGATTTGACAAGTTTGGCAGCAAAGCTTGTGTATGAATATATTTCCCTAGGGAAGAGAAAATACAGAAGATATAATTTCTTTTACAGGCCACACAACAGAAAAATCCAAGGAGGCCTCTCTTGAAAATGTTTTTGACATCCACTTCCTCACAGCATATAATCTAAGGCAACGTTTTCCCATCTTGATGAACATAGTTTATATGCACGTAACTCTTACTGCTGCCATCCACTGGAGAGGAGATTTCCCACCAAAAAAAACCCCAAACCAACCAAATCCAATCTCAAAAAGTTTCTTTATCTTCCCCTTACTGACTGTTCCATCCCCACACCACATTTCTCTAAGACGTGCTAAGGCCCCACGCTCTCGTGCCACAGAGCAGCTAGGGCTACGGACTGACTGAATTAAAAAATATGGAGAGAAAACAGAACAATGCAGAAGCTGAACATTCAGTTTTATGAAGCAAGATCTTGACGAGATACGGTTTTATGTGTTTTTTACTAGACCAACTTGAAACTATATAAATAACTACAAAAGCAGAAATCTTCCCTAAAAAGCCTCAAACGTTGTTAAGCAACAAAACCACCCTTGCAGTTTTTTAACGGATCATTTGGAACTGAAGCAAAGCCTCTGAAATTGTAAAATTCTTCACGAGAAAAATTCAGAAGTAGCTTTCATTTCAGGTCATTCAAAACTTTTTACTTTCTACCACAGAACAAAACTAAAATGCTAAAGAAAAACACCACCCAAAATACAAGCTAAAGCCTTTCATTCCAGTATTGTGGATATTATAAAATATTTTACTAGCATTTTTAATATCAGCTAGATTTTTGAGAAATTAGTACTGAGTGACAGAAAACAGATATTCTAATACGGTACAGTTTTGCTCTGGCACAAGCTGGAAAAAGCTACGTAAACAGTATTATACGAGGGTGACCAGAAGGCAACCCCAGCCGAAGACCACCCGACCTTTATGTCTCTCAAGCAGAAACTGAACCTGAACTTCTACTCAGCAAATTGCTGGGCCTCTCAAATCTGAATTAAGAAGAGGTATATCAGAGCACAAGTGTAGAGCAGCGGTTTCACCAAAATCTAGAGGGTCCTGTCAAGCAGCATGACCATTTGGACGTGCTGTGATCTGCAGAGCCTCCTCATCCTCTCCCACCACCACGCACCAGGAGATGCTCTCTTCTGCTCTGCTGAGGGCCTCAGCAGGTGCTCAAGCCGAGCTCTAAACTGCCCCTCATGGAGACGTGGCCACGTGTTTCACTCCTGCTCTCCCACGCTGGAAAGCCTCAGGTTATTTGTAACAGAGCCTGACAGCGTCCCTTCATCCCCATCAACCTGCACTTTTCCGCTGAAATATCATCACCGCCCTCCCGTGCCCAGCACGCGCTGGACCGGTTCCTGTAAGGGGCAGTTCTCGAGGGTGGGCAGACACAGAGACACAGAGAAGCTCTGGGGCGTTTCTGCCGTTTTCTGCTTCCCCACTTGTCCCACCCGCAGGTCAAAAAGGAAGCTCTTCTGTGCCTCATTCCCACATGAAGGATTTGGGGAGTCAAAAAGAAGCCACGATGCTTTGCTGGAAATATAAAAGGCACCTTAGCATTGGTAGGGGAACGGGGGGGTGGGGTGCTGTGCCCCTACTGCACCTAAAGTCCTGTCAGTCACCCAGACTTTCACCCGGCCCTTTCTATTTTGAAAAAAATCCTATTTTCTGACATAAAATGACATGGGTTTGCTGGCTTGGTTAACAAACAGTTAACCTCAGTTGGAACAATCTTAATCACAGCTGAAACCAAACTGGAATCAAGCTGAAAAAATGTACTGGTTCAACTCCCTGCTTACACCATTTATAAACCTTGCAATTCTGTGTCTCCCTCCCGCTGTCACTGACGGGAAGCTATACATAGGCGAAGACAAAGCAGCAGCCTCAGTAATGTATAAAACCTTTTAGAAGTGAGCTTTCATATATGTAATTGAAACAACAGCATGGTGTACTTTTGTGCATGTTTTGTGCAAGTAATAGCATAAATACTGAGGATCAAATCTATGAAAATTTCAGCAACTCTTTTCTAATTAAAAAAAAAAAAAAAAAAGTCTATCAAGTTTAATGACAACTAGTGGCCAAAGCCTCAAACTTGTATTTTCTTAGCTGTAAAGTAGTGCCTATAGCAGCACAAATCTTCTGGTTACGTCACGAAAATTTCTGGACTTCTCTTGGAATATCCCCACCTATGCTACATCTTTCTTATACGGGAAAACAGAAATCCGTAATGTCCAGCTGTAAAGGTTATTCTCTCGCAGGCACGATGCCCAAGATGTGGCAATCTCTCCATGTTTTTTAATTGTTTCTTTAAAGCCTGTTTGTCTACAAGATTCTTCAGTATGAAAACATTTTGCATCTGGTTCTCAAGCAACAGACGCTTACCCTCCAAATACAAAAAAGGGTATATGTGAGTTTGAAACGCCCCAAGGAAAAATAGCATACAGATAACACAATGCAGATCAGGGAGACTGCTCAAAATAGCTCTTAAAAGTATATTCCATTATGAGAAAATAAGGAGGACTTTTTCAGAGGAAACAATATGTCACCAATGAAACCAGACTAATTTTTTTTTGTATGGCAGATAGAACTGTCACATGCAGCAGCTTTTATAAAGTAGCCAGTAGAGTTCATTAGTGCAAAGTGGAAACACAATTTTATAATCTCATTTTGAATGAACTTTGTGTTACTACCTGAATCCATCTTTATTTGCCTCGGTGAGGTGGCAGGTCCCTCCATTCTGACATGGGTTTTGAATGCAAGAATTAATGGGTACACTGCAGTCTCGACCCTATTTGGGAAAATTCAAAAGAAACAAGGTTAGTAAGACTCATGTCATCTGAATCAACACCTGTGGTCTTCAGACCCATCACATCACCTAACGTTCTTAATCGATGGACAGATATATTCATCACTCAAATGAGAATTTGGGTAGGGCAACTGCTCTGACCAATGGGACTGGTATGTATCTTGGTATCATTTCCAGTTTCAAGATTTTAGTTAACACTTTCATTTGATGGTTTTAAGGAAACAGCTGGTTCCATCGTTACTCTAACACACTTTAATCTCTAATGTTAGTTACAACGAAAAGAATTAATCGTGACCAAAGGTAAGCAGAAGGCCACACACAGTCACCACAAGACCAGATAGAGTCAGCATTCATTCAACCGCGTTTACCAAGTGCTCAGTTCAACACTGCAACACTACACCATACTCATTACTACGCATTGTCAAAACCCAAAGGGGCAAATTAATTTTTGTCGTGGGAGCTGAATTTGAATTTCTCTACAGAATACGCTGAATCCCGTTTGAGATATCATGACTGAATTTGTTCCCTTCTTAAAGATTGCCCTAAAATATACATCAGTTCCAACTGAACTTCACTAGCTTGCACAACCTCCACTGTTACCAACTGACTTTTTATTGGCTCTTCAAGACACAGACATATTTCTCTGATCATTATATTCTGCTGATTAGAACGAGCTATTTGTAAAATTGGCAAATACAGAGAGTTTGGTCTTGCTTTTCAGTTACTCACACAGTAAGGTGGAATAAAGACACCTGAAAGCCTCAATACACAAGGGATCTGTGAAATCACTAGAAGTTCAAGAGATCTCTCTACTCTTCCTAATGAAGATCCTGTTAGCAGTGGCCCTCTGCCAGCTCATCTACTGGAAAGGTGACACATGACTGCAATCAAGATGAGAAAAATATCTCAGGAGATACATTAATTCAGTCAAGGTTGCTGGGGTTTTTTTTTGCCTTGGTTTAAAACTCATTATTTACATTGTCCGTTAGAGGAGTAACAATGGTATATCTATTTGTAAGTCTCTAAACAAAGGCGGCAGATGCCAGCCCGTGACATCAGTTCTTAACAGCTGTTAACTCTTGTGTATTAGTATGGGACACTACCCTACCGCTGCCAACTTTCCTTGCTGCCAACACTCATCAGAAGTCATTCCTTTCTCCTTTTTCCACCAAATTTGCAACAGCTTCTGACCCTTTTCAGACTTTACATACCTGGTGCGATGTACTGAAGTAGGGGACACTCAAATAGTTTCTATAGTCTCATTTTTTTTACGATGGTTGTGTTGTCAAAATGAAGCATCTTGATGCACATCACAGCATCAACTGCTAGTTGTTTTTCGACCTAGCTTTGAGACTTCGTTGTTCTCACTTAAGAGATACTATCACATTAGAATTAAGAATGGACTTTGAGAAACCTAACACTGTACTTGGCAGACACCTAACAATGATTTGCTGGCCTCAGGATGAATACAGTGGGATTAGAAAAGGCATAGAAAAGGACAACTAGAACGTCCGAGGAGATGGAGCAATTACTTTAAAAGAGGATACTATAAAGACTGATATGATTGAGGTTTACAAAATCATGGAGGTGGTGAATGCAGAATTTGTCACACCCTAATTCCCTCAGCAGTAGAGGGACACTTACTGATGTTAGTTTAATACAGATAAAAGAAAATACTTCTATAGTATGAGCTTCTGGGATGTTTTTGCCACAAGAGGTTGTGAAGTCACATAGTATAAAAGCCGTCAGACAAATTCACGGACAATAGATCCAAACCAGATATGAAAGGCAATGGGCAGCCATCAGCATCCCTAGCTGGATGACGGTAGGTGCTGGGAGAACTGGAGAGGAATAGTGGACAGACTTGTGTCTCTCCTCAAACAGTAAAGATTCGTTGCTGCAGTAAATACACTACATTTACTACCCGTTATGGCATTTCTTTTGTTCTTATGTCAAAGTTGTTTGAAAGGCTTATTTGGCTCTCAACAAAAAAAAACATTCCCTACCTTTTTTTCAAAAGAACCTAGCTGCTTCCTGAACCAAGCCTACGTGGTTTTGTGCATCGTAAGGGAACAGATCTTTCAGCAAAACTACACCAGGATGGGTTAGATCAGTTTGTCTGTGGCTGCATGTCTGTTTGGAAAATGTCATTCTTGAGCAAAGAACAAATAGGCTGGTAACATCTTTCTAAGCCTTGTTCATCATTGTCCACCTCTCTCTCACATCCTACGTTGATCAGAAGTTCATGCTCAGCTCTTGACTGGTGTGCCCATTTCCAGCAATGTGCCCAGTGCGGAGGTGGCAAGCCAGCAGGACAGGAACTGTGCTGGTTCTGTGACAGCTCGAGCTTTAAGTACTATATAAATAACAGCAGCAATCTTAATTTGTCTCTGGAGTGCTCATCTTGAAGTTGGTGCAGCCTCAATTAAGACTAATCAAGGCATTAAACAAAGAAAACCAGCCCACAAGTGTGAACTTTTGGACAAGCTCGTTTGGAACACCTCTAAGATCAGAGAGTTCATGGGACACCTCTCCTGTGAGGACAGGCTGAGAGAGCTTGGGTTGTTCAGCCCAGAGAAGAGAAGCCTCTGGGGAGACCTTATTGCAGCCTGCCAGGACTTAAACGGGGCTTAGAAGAAAGATGGGGACAGACTTTTTAGCAGGGCCTGTAGCGACAGGACAAGGGGTAATGGTTTTAAACTAAAAGGGGGCAGATTTTGACTAGATATTCATTATGAGGGTGGTGAAGCACCAGCACAGGTTGCCCAGAGAGGTGGGAGATGCCCCATCCCTGGACACATTCAAGGCCAGGTTGGTTGGGGCTCTGAGCAACCTGCTCTAGTTGAAGATGCCCCTGCTCACTGCAGGGGGGTTGGACTAGATGGCCTTTAGAGGTCCCTTCCAACCCAAAGATTCTATGATTTAATCTGGTCTCTCTACTCATGGCGCTAGGCTCTCCCGTTCACATGGCATACAGTTCAGTCCTCCAAACACTACGGAAATCTTTAGTATTTTGTCAGGTAGGGCATACTGCCTTCGTACTGTGAGAACTGAGACACCCAATAAGTACACTTTGCTTACACAACACCGCAGAGGAGCTTTGTCCCCGAAATGGTGTTCCTTGAGGCTCCATCCCTCGCATTCCCCAGAGAGAGGAGAAGCAGCTTTGCATTTTAAAATCTGTGCAAATACAAGGAAACAGGGATAACCTTTTCCTGGGCTGAATCAGAAGCAAAACACTTCCAAAGAACAACAGAAAGACCTGGCCAACCCCCTGCCTCACTGTGAGTTCATTCCCCCGACACAGCAGTGCAGGCAGCGTGCGAAGACCTCACCCAAGACCTGGCAGAGAGGGTTGCTGCTTCATCCATGCTGCATTTGCCAAACAGCCTGCTCTTCTCCATTTGAGATCCCGAGCCCCCACACGTCTCAGGGAAGAATTAGGAAAGCGCCGAGAGAGGCTCATGCAGGTTTTATTTGGGCACCATGTGGTCCGCAGCGCTTCACGGATGCGAGCCGCGCAGCATTAACACTAATCCGCTGCCGCCCTTCTGCAACATTGCCTGTGTTTCGTCCATCTGTGTTGTGAATCCTGTGTGTTTACCACATTATCCTAGTGAAGCTGGAAGATGCCATTTTTTATATTTCTAAGATCACAAATACTTTTCCGGCGTCCCTGAATAATTGACTGTTGTATAGATACTTCACTAACATCAGTTACTACTGTTTCATATGAGCTCTTCACCTCCGTACAACTAAAATACTAAACCCTCTGCAGCTAAGCATAGCAAGAAGCAAAGCAAGAAACCACAGCTCCTGTTTTTCTGAAGGTTTTTGTCACAGCTGAACACCGTGTAGAACAGTCCCATCACTTCTACTGTAACTACTCAGATTGTTTTGAACGTTCTTGTAAAAATTTAATAAAGATAAATGTTAAAATGAGAGCAAGGCATTTTCAGTCTCTCTCACTGGCACATGAAATTTCTCATGACTTAGACTCGGCTCCCATTTCTGTACTGAACGTGGCTGAATTATTGGCTTCTTGGGCCTCAGGCACCATGGAAACTAATTAGTATGTGCTGCTGAATCAGACTTAATTACAACACTAAGTTGCTATGTGGCTTTAGGAAAATAAGAGCCTCTCTGACTCAGTTTACTCATCGTAATAAATGAGCAAACAGCACTTAATCCTTCTCTGAGGATTATCTTCTCTTGAGTTGACTTTATCAATAGCACATTGAGAGCCGACAAAATAAGTACAATTTCTCTAACAGAAAAGACTAGGAAACAAAGAATTCTGAGAGAAGCTGCAGAAAATATTGGTACTGATAAATCTACAGCAAAGCAAGGCCATTTTATTTCTGTATAAGACTGTCACTACCCAGAAGAGCCTAAAGACATTCTAGAAGCATCTTTCAAATGAATAATGCAATTCTCTAGTCTCAATTTACAGCAAGACTGTTCTTACTGGAGAAATGGAATCGCTGTCAAGCATCACTAAAATCAATTTATCTGTGAGTTGGGAAAAACTCTTTGAATTACACTACCTGGAAAAAACTATTGTTACAAAGGAGAATATTGTATATTTGCTTCAAGACTAAAGAGCCTTTTAATGAAGTCCGAATCAGAAAAAGAGGTGCAGACTTTGTTTCAAGGACAGGCAAGAAGATACGACTGTCTCAGCAATCCACAGAAAGAGGATGAAGGTCCCTCTGTGTGCAATATTTTATTTCTAGAGCTTTTTTAAGCTGCAATAGATTTTTGTCTAGTCTAGGAAAGCATCAGATCCAAAATACTTTTATATAATTTCTCTCATTTTCTGTAGGAGAGGAAAGGATTAGGTGTTGAAACATAAAATTTCTGCAACTAATCAGAAGACATATATGTTCAGCATCCAGCTGCCTTTTTAAATCTGAAATACCTCAGCTGGTCCAGATTTTATCTGAGCTGCTCCAGCTCCCTATTTCAGTGAATGAGAACAGAAACTCTCCAGCATACTTAGAAAGTGTCAGTTCTTCATTTCATACTCAACAGTAATTAGCAGTCCGGGGCATTAGTGTATATACAAGCTGTTCCTCAGTACTGCTGTGCCAAATTCTAGGCTTTACAAGTCTCCAATACTGGAAAACATTACATCATGATTAGTAAGCCACCCAAGAACAAGTAGCAAAAACTAATAAGGACCTCAGCAGGAAGAACAAAGGCTAATACGATAAAAAAAGCGCTCATTTGCTTTGACACAGTTTCAACTGCTGCAATGATTTTTTTTTTTATTAATTTTCACAAATTAGTATTGTCTATGGAGACTGAAAGCTTCATTCAAGATCACATGGCAGAGATTTGACCTCCGTCCATTTTATTGTGATCCTTCCCCCGTTTCTAACAGCAGTGGGCACAGTTAAGAGGCGGTAGCGTGGGGCACGCCACTGGCACAAGGCAGAAACCTCCTGGCGTGTAAAACTGTCGTTGCTGACTGCAGCAGAAACGCGACCCAGCCAGTGATGAAGACACCTACAGATGGGCAGAAGTCTATCCACCTTCAATGGTTTGTGAATAGGGAAACTTCTTTCTAGCTAATTACAGCCTTGTTCGACAACGACAATGTTTTAAAGCATGCTGGAAAAATGAGCTATACAAAAGAAACACCAAAGTTTGAGTTGTTAACAATATGCAATGTGTTCATAAGAAAATTTATTTAGATGGTATATGTGGAGAACAGATGGTAGCGTTCATGTGTTTAGTAAAAATACTAGACGAAGACAAATATACATAGAGAATAGAATCTCTATCTCTATAGAGATATAGATAGAGAATTTAAATTAAGAACTGGGAAGTTTTCATGACCAACTTATTTCTCAAGCTCTAAATACAGCTAAAGCTTTTAGGGAAATCGGACAAAATCACCAGCTACAAAGATAGTGTATTGCAAACCTAGTCCTGTACATTCCTAATAGTGGAAGTAATGCATCCACATCCAACTCTCAGCCTCACAAACATTAATACACTTATGCTATGGGTGTCCTGGTCAGAAGTTAATAAGCAATTATTACATTAAGGGAAAAGGCTAAGTAAATCTTCCGCTTCATGATAGGCTTGAAGGAAAATCCACAGAAAGATAAACTGAGAAGTACACTCTGTCCTATGAGTCTGTCTTCAGGAATGCTTTTCAAACTTACAAGTATCTGCCAGCTTTAAAATTTTAACCTCCTGAAGTTGTGAAATTAAGAAAGAAATGGACACTTACAGCCACCATGCTTTGCTCTGCCTCCACAGAACTTGGGAAATACTTTACTAGAGATAGTTTTCTGGACAATTCTGATGTATGCTGATTGCTTGAGTGTTAAAACTACATCTGCATGTGCCAGTGGGACTCGTTCATATAGTCAGACCTGCCAAGGTCGAACAGCAGAGTGAAGGGCTGAATGTGGTGTGTAAGCGAGTCACGATTCCCGATGCTTCATACAGAAGGATGAGATGAGATGAGACGGGATGAGAGGAGAGGGGGAAGAACATCCAGGAATAATAGAAGACACAGACACTCAGAACAGAAAGAGTATTCAGTTTGAACTCCTGAATGCATTTTTTTACTTGACTTTTATTTCTTTCATGCTTAGTAAAGTGAGAACTATGATCAAAGGTTTTCTTGTAGTTATGGCATACAGCTATCCAATAAGGCATAAACTGATGCTACTGCCTTTTACCTAATGGCATCTATACCAGTGTCTTCTTTCACCATTTGAAACCTTTATCCCTCTGTCATGAACAGGCAAAATTGGAGAGTAAATTTAAATATTCCCAGGGCAGGAAGGGGTGAGATGTCTCACAAACAGTTTTATCACATAAACCTCAATTCCACTAGAAAATTAATCCAGGACATGAGAATGAGGTACTCATCAGTTTCCCTGTAATAAATACATTTAGCAGCCATAAATACAAAGGAGAAGCAAGAAGAATTTTGTGTAACTGACCAAGGAAACACAATGCCATGAATTCAGCTACACAGCCAATACATCCAGTTACGAGTTTGCTAGGAAAAATTTTCTCAAGTTCTATTCACGATTGTGTATTTCAGAGCCTTTCATTGCAAAGAAACCCAGTATTTGCTGCAATGAGACCGTGAAAAGGAAAAGTTTCATGTGTACTGCAAATCTTAGAGCAAGTTATGAAAATTAGCACGCCATCTTATGCTAACTGCAGCATGAAGGACTTGATGGAGACCTCAGCGACCACTGCAAACACAGCTACTCAGCTTCGTGCAGGGAATATTTAGTGATCAAATAATGAGAGATGCTGCAAATCGAGTGAAGAAAGAAACTAACTTTAAAATATAAACTTAGTCTAAATTCTTTTGCAGGAAGTGCTAAAAAATACAGCATTGGGAATTACTCTACTATTATTTTACCAAGGGAGCCATTTGAAACTGAGTTCCTAATTGATTGCACTGACAGAACGATATACGTAGACAGCTTACACACTGGTATCGATATATAGTAGTCTGAAGCACTTCAGTAGATCCAGGTAATACTGGTTCCTTGTTTATGCTCTTTCTGGCCATGGACAAAATGGCTAAGCCTCAATCCGGAAAAGATGTAGATGACGCTCATTGGCAAGGTCAAACAACTACAAGAGCTGGCAGGGTGTATGTTAGATCCATCTGCTTAGGCATATATACAAATTATTTGGCAAGGCATGGATAATATCACAGTAATTTTGGATCAGATTGCTTTTTGATTGCCAGGTGGAAGTGGAAAGATTCTGATCATCTGTTGTTCACAAAAATGCTGTGACTCCTCCTTCTCGACGCAGACCTAGCTACAGACATCCACGCCTTGGATGCCTCTAGCTTAGGGTACTCACAGTGGTGATGAATTAACTATTTCTCTTTAGTCATCTGTCCCAAAGGAGTAATAAAAATGTACTTTCTGAGGATTGCTGTTTACAAGCCAATTAATTTAACATGAAAAAGTAATTAATTCCATCCATTTCTAGTTTTGAAAAAAGTTTAAAAGTAAATTTGAATTTACCTCGACAATTCTGATTTCTTTTTTTAGTTCAGTATAGTTGTTTATACAGCTGTACTTACATTGACACGACAATACAACAACAAAGTTGCCCACCGCTCACAAGCATCATCAGAAATACTATTTGCTAAATGGCATAGAAGCTAGATTATGAAAAGATGATACATTGATATTGTTTTTGTTGGCTGATCTAACTCCTTCTGAAAACTTTCACAGTGTTAGTGTCTAAAGTAAAAATAGAGGTAATAGTTATTTATACCCCACCCTCTTCAGCACTGTACAGTTATCTTCTGTGCCAGTCTAGTTTCATCTGGCACCTGATTAAACAATAATTGGTCATGGCAGCAGCACTTCTTAGTGACTTCCTTGTCCTTGTTAATAAATCACAATTGTCAATTTATAGCAAATTAGGCGAACTCTGCTCTCTTAAGCCTCATTTTATTTAAATCAGAAAGATTTATGATCCTCCAGGGTATAATCCACCTTCCATTGCCTCTGTAGCGAGTAATCAAGAATATGCCTGTCAAAGTCAAAGTGCAAGGATTCATCATATTATTTTTAAAAACTCTGATTCTTCTCCTATGAGTATGAAATTTAACTCTCAGTGGACATCTGAGGTTTATTTTGCAATCATATTCATTACCACGTAAATCCTCATTGTCCTTCTAAACCTCTCCTTACATAAGCACTTTGGGTTTCAGTGGTCTTTTGGGCTTCTAATCAATGAGAGAAGGTATGTCATTAATGTGTCGCAGAGTCAATTCACATAGCACATGTCTGAACTGAGCCCAGAGGCGCCGAACTGGATGGGGCAGGTGCTCTAGAGCTGCCAAGGTTACTCCATCAACTGGCTGATGCAGACCACTGTGTGAATGTTTTGGGAGGTGTGGAAGAAAATGAGGGACACTGAAAATGGTTGCTTTTGCCCAGGGTTACCTCTGTACATAAAATCCAACCCAAAATATTTGATGTAAAAAGGACATTGAATATTTTATATATAGTCTCTAATTCAACCACTACTGATGAATTAGAACAATGTTTTCAGTACCTTCAAAACACTTAAGGGCCTATTTATTTCAAAATACCCGTTGCAGTGACAACAACATTTTCCCCTCAGGCTGTCAAAAGCCAGTTCCTCTTTTTTAACATGAACACTGTAAAGAAAGTTATAAAGACTAGACGTTTGAATAGAAAACACAATTCCTATTAATAAAAAATAAAAGAAAATACAATTGTTGTATTTTAAACTTATTGCTCATGGCAATTAACCTATTCCTAACACTTAAGCTACTGAACGCAGCCTGCACGAGAGAGGAGGGACGCATTACACGCAGGAACCCAATGAAAGCTAACACGAGGCCAGGCTTATGTGATTAAAAAGATCTCTCCAAAGAACTCAGTAGATTCCTGAAATAAATAGAGCTAAAGGTGCTGGAAGAGTCACAGGCCATTTGAAGAAACTTTTGCTGGTGTATCGCTGTCTGTTAAGGATGCAGCCTTTTGGTTTGGAACAGTTCTGTACTGATAAGAGGTCTCACACTGAAATGCATGCGATATCAGCAAAAATGCCAGTATAATCTGCTTTGCTTGTGGAAGGTCTGTAAAGCTTCCCCTCCAAAGCTTGCCAGTTCAGAGGTACCAGCAATCCTTTCTGGCGTACACCAAGACTGTGATTTGATAACGGGTTGAACTGTGACAGGTAACCCAGGCAGGCACCAACATTTTCACAATCAAACATGCAAATTAATTTTTCAGACGACTAAAGAAATCAAACATGCCCACTATGATAATGAAGATTCATTTCAGAGGCACTCGGAAGGACAAAGAGGGGACCCTGGGGGCCACGGAGACCGGCGGCTGCCCCGCACCAGCTCAGCGCTGGAGCCCGACGCTGCCAGCAATGGAGTGCAGAGAGCTTTGGTACCACTTTACCCGCAGTCTATGTGCACTTACCTCTACACAGTAATCTACTAACTCTCAAGCTAGTCTGGCACTGTATCATTTCTGGATAGATGATACAGGAGAGAGTTTACTCTCACATGATAGGGAATGATTTCTTTGCAGCTTAGCCTGCTTACAGCAACTTCACCAATTCCATCATCCCCAAAGGAAAGGGGAAAATAAGGCAATTATCCTCCTAGGACAATCTCTGTTCGTGGATTCTAACAACAAAAGAAACCCAAAAGCCATATCGTCAAGTACAGTCAATGCCAAGAAAGCCTCAAGGATAATAGATGACAGACAATCACAAGAAAATCTAGCAATAAGGATTTTCAGCTGTGACCAACTACTTCAACTGACTCAATTACGCATAATTGGTGGGATGCAGAAAATTAAGAGCTGGTTAAACAGAACTTGATTAAGCAGAGTTATAGCAACCAGCAATCACCTGAAAGACAGACAAACCACACAGGAAGAAAAATTATTATTTAGTGTAATAGGACCAGGCAAACATAAGAACAAGAGCCTGAAATTCCGCCTAAACGCCAATAAAAACTTCTTCTTTACCCTGGGAAAAGACTGGAAGTCTGGTCTCTTAAGGCACGTAGAACTAGACCAGACAAACAGTGGTGAAAACAAAGCGGAGGGGAATGATCCACAAAGACAAAAGAATGAATATGACGGTGCCCACCTGTGGGTGGGGATTACTGGGTATGTGCACCTTAACTGCCTAGCTGCTTCTCCTGCTGCGGCACCGAACAAGCCCAGCAAACGCCCGCAGCCGCTCAACGTCTGCTTCTCGCTGGCCTAACAAAAATGGAAATACTTCTTCAGAGCTGGCTTTATTGTTAAGAGCCCTCATTAGGGCACGCCACAACACATTGCTATGTTTTTTACAGGGCTTGCGGTGGGTGTAGGCACGCCTCACCACCTTCAGCCAGCAACTGTGGTAATCCCTCCTTAAGCCTTTCATTTTTATGCTCTTCTACATGTAAATCTACATTTTCTTTAGACCTACTATAACAGAAAGGGCAAAAAGAAAGAAACACAACTCTGGCTGATGCATGGTAAGTTCTACAGCATAAGCATACACAGGAAAATATTGTGACTCCTGCACGTTTTTTTTATGCCCTAGGAGCATTATATAAAACCGTAACCACCTACTGCTGACACTGGTGTTTGCCCTAAAATCCCATACATAAATATAGGTCTACTCATTTTACGTGGCCACCAACTACCTCTCATCCCTAAAGGCCTTCTGCTTTGTTTTACTAAGCGTGGAAAATTCTTCTTCAACATTTATTAATAAGTATTTTAAGTATGGTTAAAACAAACAAATAAAAAATAAAACACCCCAGATCACATAAACACATGCTCCAGGAGAATTTATTAGAATGAAAGGTCAAGGCAGAATCACCTCACACAAACACTATTTCGCTGCACTGATTTCTTCATGTCAGAACTTGGCACTGAGCTTACATTCCACTGCCTGTCCCCCGACCCTGACACTGGGAGAGGAGAGAGGCCAAGACAGAGGAACACGTGAAGGCAGAGACGTTTGCTCTCCTGTCTCATGTGGATGAGGGCAGGCGGGTTTAAGAGTTCCTTCCAATTTCTCCTCCTTTTGCGATTCCAACTCGGGGATTTATTTGTGCACTGAATGATGTATATGGGGACTTATACGCATACGTTAATAGATCCAAAGAAATAAAAGCACGGAGTTACATTTCCAAACAGTATTAGCCTAACAAACTAGGCACGGACTCTCACACAGCTGGCATGCATCAGCAGCCAAACTCTACACTCGGTTACATTCATATAACCCCACCCAAATCAGCGTAGCTGAGACACTGGTCCATTGGAATAAACTTGCATTGTCTCGGCCTTGAGCTGTGAGAGCTGGCCAGAATATCTGTACATGAGCGAACACTACCTTATCTACGTTTTCAGATCAGTTCTGTGTTGAGTACTCCTGAGACAGCCGTTATTCTACAACTGACAGACTATTCATGTAACGCTACAGAAATACATCTGTACAGCAAAGGGCAAATACAGCAAACTTCGTTTGCCCCTGCTCCAAGCAAACGCAAGGCCATGCGCACCCTCACGTGCGAACGATACCGTCAGCGCAGCACTGAGTCCATGCTAATGGTATGGGGTCTGCACCGACAAACCCGCTTATTAGCCCTGCGCTGAGCAGCCACCGCTTCTGCTCAGCCACATCGATCTGCTCAAGTGCTGGCACATTAGTTGTATCTGTGTATAGTATGTGATAGACACGAATCCTGCCTATCTCAGAGACACTGCTCTGAGATTCTCAATTTCTAACCCCGTTTCCAGGGACAAAAACCTGGCGCAGGGGGCAGGGAGGAGGAAGAGCCAAATTCCTAGCAGAACTTCGGAGCCAGCTTCCTCACTAAATATCATTCTGGCTTCGCTATAATGCCTCCCACCACAAGAGTCTGGCTGCAAAGAATACTGTCTCTCCAAAGCCCAAGAGCTTTACCCAGGATTTTTCCAATTGTATCTGTCATTCTGGATGACTGGTGAAATTGCTTGAACCCTCAAGACACTGCAGTGCCGCTAGAAAAGTCAGGACACTGGCGGAACTCTACAGGGAGGTGAATAAAATGTACAGAGCAACTCTACCACAGACACGCATCAGCATCTGTTGCCTGAAGCATGAGATATGTGCTATACTAATTTCACCTATTTTCGCTTTCCATTTCAGACAGCTTTCGGTAACGGCAGAACCCAGAGTTGACAAACGTCCTGCATCCCAACAGCTCAGGCTCCCATTTTCCTAAGGAACCAAAGAGGCTGTGGTGATGCCTAGGCAGGTATGGCATTTCATAGTCCAGGTTGGCAATGTTCTTGCATTTCAGATAAAACACAGATGCATTTTAAACTCTGTTTCCCCAGTTCTACAAATAACTCTATTTGGAAGAAAGAAAATTATTCTCCTTCATTTGTCGTTACTTCGGTTTTAAGAATAAAAAAAGTATGAAAGACACAAAAATCAGCCAAAAAATCCAGAAGGGCGTTTTCAGAATATAGCAATGGCAAAATACACCGAGTGTTGGTTTCATTCACCTTAGTTTTGACTACAGCTATTCAAGTAAATCTCAATAGCTTATTGATTGCAAGTTTGATTATTCCCTTGAATTCTGACATCCATTGACTCAATTTTACAGTATCAGTGGGAATACGGAAAAGCCAAACGCTCTGCAGGCTAAATGAATTAGCATGGTACCGTTATCTATTTACCAGCCACCAGCTGCACTCACACACACTTGCGCTGCAGGTGGCCAGCAGCATTTAAAGCAGAAGAAAGCTTCATCTCTCTACTTGTAATCATACTTCAGAATCTAAACCACACATACTATTTAAATAATCTTTCAAAGAATTGTTAAGGAGAAGAGAGAGAAAAAAAGATGGATAATTACATCTATGTCTGTGTTTAATATGAAAACACAAGTTTCATAACATGAAGAGACATTTGCTGCCAGCATTGGTGGCACCCCGGAGCTCAAGCCTGCGCAGCCGCCAGGCGCCATAGGTGGCACTGACACCATCTCCCATCGTCTTTGGGGCTTTGCCCCCAAGGAACAACAGCAGAAGCACTGTTTCAACCAGGGCTTATCTACAGCAAACACATTCATCACCCATTTTAAGGCAAGAGCCGCAGCAAGGATAGCTATCAGCACATAGTATTCCTCGTTCCTAAGCGAGCGATCTATATTTCTGTCCTCATCAAACGCAACTGCTCAGCCCACTGGCCTCTCAGCTCAGGTGGTCCATGAGTTATCTCCCTTTTAAGTTTACTCAAATCCATCACGGGCAGCGTTACACATTGCTAAAAGCCCCATAAGGTATGCATTCAACAGCAAAAACATTCTTGTGATAATGAAAAATAAGACAGTCATCATCAACGTGATAGTAAAAAATCAGACTATAGGCTTTTGCGACTCCAGTTAACTGGTCGAAGTTCCCGACTCTATCAGGCACCAGTTTGGCAACTGGTGACTTAGGTGGCTTTCTGCTAGTTGGCCTCCTGTTTTTCTTCTGAAGGCTAGCATGAGCATAGGAACCCCAGAAAGCCGTCAGTAAGTCTCTGTCCCTTTCCAGGGAACATTATGAAGCCATCAGCTCATTTGAATGAGCTTACATTTGAAAAAAAGGGTGGGCTTTTCACTTTATTGATGCACTCTTCCATACAGGATTTTTTCAAAATCTACATCAAACAAGGAAAAACAAATGCTGAGAGGGCAGATTTAGGGCAATTTATCAAGGTCTGGGAAATAGCTTCCAGATGGATAGAGCTGTTTGGTGCTGGCTGGTGAGAAGGAAGCAAGGTATTGTTATTGAATTAGCATGAATCTCTGGTGGAGAACTGCATGGTAGATAGAGTGCTCCTGTCATATGGTTTGCATTTGGACCTGTCATACTTCATTTTTATTCAAAAACCTGTGGTAAAGACACACAGTTCTTTTTTGCTTATTAAATTTCCACCAATTCTCCCTGTACTGTTATCCAGTCAGTATTTTTAAACTCTGCTCTAAGTGCCATGTTTGCTCTTTGCCATGCTCGGATGACAGCTTGGTGCTTAGAAGCTCACAAGTGGTTTTAGGTTTTGCATTCACACACTGAATGTTACCTGAGAAAGTGTGTGAGCCAGGAGAAAAGCTGGATGCTCTATGAGATATTTAAACCGAGTCACTTAAAGAGTTTATCAAAACCTTTCTAAGTAAAGCGATGCACAGTGAGGTCTAATGCACACTGGAAGATTATTCTTGTTAATAAATCCTCCCTTTGTAAACATGTCTTCTAGTAGTATAAATGCATGTATACTAGTGAATTTGCTAATACAGAAATACTGTAAAAACAAAAACCCAAACCCTCCCACCTCAGGGCAAAAAAAGAGATGTGCTCATTAACCAACAAGTTTCTACTTTGAATAACCTGGATACCTGTTCCATGATATGTGCCTTACAGAGTAAGGCATACATAAAGATTTATGTATTTTCCTGCTAGTTTTGAAAGCGTTTACTTTTCAAGTTATCCTAACTAGTCTCATCTGAAGAATTCAATGTAGTTTATGTTAAGCATCAAATCAAAATGACCATTCTTCTATTAACCTGAGCAAATAAAACAGCCACAATTTCCCTCATTACAAAAACAAATCAATTGTTACCAAGTAGATTCAGTTAAACAATTTATGACAATGTGGTCTTTGAAAATAGCAGAAAAATTGCTGTTTGATATGCCAATGTGTAGAAGGATTTTTAATGGGAGGAAATTTCTGATGGCTTTTTCAATTACTTAGGAGAATTGTTACTATTCTTGAGTACTAGGTGTGGGGGCACTGGGGTGAAATAGAAGAAACGAGCTTTACATCTTCCCTTTTCCAATGTTTCAGGGATCTACCACAATTACTCTGTTACCATCTGGGGTGTATCCTAGGCAAACAGAGAAGGGAAATGGTGATACCATCAGAACCAATAAATTCCTAAATCCTACCTGAAATGTAAGTCATAGATACTCGTGCTTACTTCCCACATGTATGTCTACTTTTGCCCTTCTTTTTTTTCCCCCTATAGTTCTTATTACTCTGCGCTTTATGAGCGTCTGCTTCAGCTGACCAAGACTCAGTAAGAAATACCCAATGAGGCAAATAAAATCACAGTCTACAGGATGCAACTTACTTCTTTGGCCATAACATCCGATCTCCCCCAGGCTGTGAGCAGGTCATATGCTTCATTTATTACTCATACTTAATCATTCAGCCACTGACGACTGAGCTAGGGTTCCAGTTATATCAACTCGGAAACAAAGTCTTGATAGCCTTAAGCTCTCATGATGCAGCGTGAACAACGGGAGTTATACATCACTGCGAAGAAACTGCATTACTCAATGACACGATTTTCTGATTTCCAAATGTGTTACCAAGAAACTGGCGCTGCATGCTCACAATGCTTGGCATCTACAGGATTTCACATTTGCAGATCACTCGATGGACATCAGTGCTCAGACGTCAGAGACAGCTGAGCTAGTGGGTGTGTCTGAGCAGTTATCACCTTTCTGCTAATCAGTCTGTGTAAAATGGACATAACCTAGCAGGTATCAACGTTCTGTCACCGTGGACTAAACTGGCCCTTAATTCTCATCTGAACTGCCTCCTCTTTGGCCTGGTGGCCTACGAAATGGTTACTTTGTTGTTGGCAAAAGAAAAGAAATTCAAAGGAAGATAAAAATCAGCTTGCCGTTTCATATGGATGCGTACATCACAGAATCAGAGAATATCCAAGGCTGGAAGCAACCTCTGGAGATCATCTAGTCCAAACAACCTGCTCAAAGCAAGGTCAGCTAGAGCAAGTTGCTCAGGATGATCTGTATAGTCACAGCACAGAGAGGAAGAAATGCCTTTCCGATTGCACAGGATAAAATGTGTAGCAGGGCGCAGTTGAAAGGTCACACACAATCTTTTTGAATAAGGGATCTTCTGAGCTCAGCTGCCTGTAAAATTGACTTCTTGTGGTACAGCAATTAAGAAAACAGAAGGGATGGGGAACACTTTATTGTTTTTCATGTAGTTCATTTGTAGTCATACCTTGAAGCCAAAAGGGCAAGTGCATTGATAAAACTCCACTGGATCATTGTTGCATGTCCCATTGTTCTTACATGGATTGGAGAGGCAGGGGTTACACTTGGACACAACACTGATATCTACCGGCTCTGGAAAGGCAAAACACAGTGTATTAATAGAGAACCAGATTACAAAATTAATACTGCCCATACTCACACATACGTTTTTTCGTAATGCAGTAGTCACCCTGCGTTGGCACAAATGCACATGCTGTGGGTGCAACTTTACACAACAGCATGGGATTCCCAGGGATCAGAGAGGTTTTAAGCACTTAAATCAAGTGTTAGGCAAGTCTCAATGATGCTTATATTCTCCTGGACATGCAAACATCGGCTCTGAAAAAACATGCTGGGGATCTCCAGAGAGTGGGCTTATATATATATATATAGCTTTCAGCAGTTTTTCCTTCTCTCAGTGCTGGAAATTCTGCACTAGCAACCCCTGGGGAACTATAACATGACATTTCTATGCCTGGTAATAAGAATGAAAGTGCAGATACAACAGCAGAAATAAAAAACATGCATAAGAGAGATTTAGTGAGAGGCTTAAGGGAATATTTAGGTGCAAAGTGTTCTACCATCCTTAATTTTAACTGAGTTAAAAACTTATTTTCTTCCTCTTCTGCCCAGAAGAATGACTACCAACATTCAGCTATCTCGGCAAAATGTAACAAAGACAAATATGCAGGGATTTAAATGTATGCAGGTAAATATACATGGCCATACTTAAACCATTTAATAAACCATATTTTTTTAAGCAAAACTCTTTCAGGGAAGTCGTGATGTCTGTGGGTGAGCAGGAAAATGAACACAGACCAAAACAACATTAAGTACATTTGGGGTACCAAGTCAATCAATATTTTATTGTTGAGATTTTACAGAAAGCTAATTTAGAGAGTTATATTTACAGTTAAAGAAATGGTGAATTTGAAATGGCTACATTTCAAATACTAATCAGTTAACAGCTTTTACCTGTGAAAAATAAAACCTAACACTTTAAAAGGGATGAATTGTATCAGGCAGTAAAGACCCCAAAATAATTTTAGTTAATTTTTAAGAAAATACATTTTAAAATAACTTAAAATTGGTCCTGTGCTAATCAGAAGTGGGCACAGAGCTTCTGTTATTGCATGATAAATGATAAAGAGGAGTAAATGGTGAAATATCCTGAAAGTGAAGAAAAGAAGCTTATACTTGATGTTAGAGAGAAGGCGGACCTCTACAAGGTTACCAAAACTACAGATGAAAAAATCCCTTCCAGTCAAGGACTTGCTTCGGACCGTTCTGTACGAGATACAAACCTTTATTACTAACTTTGAATACTTTGCACAGCAGCAACAGGGTTAAGAACATGACAGAAAGGAGTACCGAGGACTCTCAGCTGAGAACCCCAGCAACATAAAGACTGTATCCTGACCCTACACCTACACCCTACACTGACGGTGGTGTTATCAGGGTGACTGACCGCAGAGTGCAACATGCAATAATGAGGAAAAAATACACAAGAAGTAACAAATCCAAAAAATGAAATAAAAGACTGTTGTCTTCCTCTTCTATCTTTGCATTTATGTCCGACTAAATGCCTTACATGCTTTTAACCTGGAGTTAGGACAGCAAGAGGAAACAACATCTGAATTTCTGGCACTGACAGGGGGTGGAATGTGACATATCTGAGCTACTTTTGTCTTGAAGGTAGAATATATGAAGGATATATGAAGGTAGCTCCTCAGAGAGCTCATGAGACAGGCAGCAGTGCTGCCCTCCAAGATTTAGAGGTCACCAAGCCAGAATTTGTTCTATTATTTATTTATTTCATAATACACACACGTACATTTTCCATTTATTCCTACGGCATACATCAGGGCTAATCAATGTAGGAGCTAATAAGAACAGTGTTAGTTCCTAGCAGTTAAGTAGTTCATTAGTTTGCCCTTGTGGATTTGATTTATAAATCCATACAGCAAAATGCCCTCAGCCCAGCACATTCCTTTCCTCTACTGCATAACTAGGAGGGCAATTTAATAAAAAGCAGAGCTGAGTTTGCATGACTTGCACATTACATACTTTTACTTTCTTGGCTCTGCCGAGACATAACCTTCTGCTCAGTCACAGGCTAAAAACATAACTTTAACAAGAATAAGTTAAACTCTACTTTTTTTTTTTTTAGTGTACAAGTTACTGGAGGTCACGGAGGCCATCTATGCACTACCTACATACAAGCGTTTTGAGGCACCAAGCTCAGCTTGGGCTGACTTCGGCAGCAATGACTCAGGCTTTTAGGGGGACGGGGGCTCAGCCCACCCTGAGCTCCGTGCTGGCGGACTGGAGTGAGGACTGAAGCTACACAGGCCGAAGTACAGCCGCATCCTGGGACACCCTGCGTCACCCCACAGGCAGCCTCGTTCTTCTGCTAACAGGCACACGCCACAGCTACAGCTCCGCGCTGAGAGGGCGACGCAGCGGCAGGACAACCGGGGCTGCACCGCACCCTGTCACAGGCCACGCACAGGGCTCCAGCCCAAGGGTAAACCCGCACCTGACGCTGTGGGAAATCCTGTAGCTTCACCGTGAAAGAGCATCACCGACGTCCAGAGAAGAGCATGAGGCCTTGGATCTTAAACATGCATGCGGGTTCAGTTAGGCTACCAAATCATGCACTGCTTTTCAAAATACATGTATTGTGATGAGAAAAGGTGGCTTCTTTCTAGGGCCTGGAGCTTCCTGGAGTATACTGCTGCTTGTCTAGACCGTCAACAATTTCTGCTTGTCCAAAGACTACCTCCAAATCAACACTTTTTTTCTCCTTTTATAATCAGATAAAGGGAACCAGGGAGACAGCTGGGATAGTAGGAAGCCCACCAGCTTTCTCGGGGACCAAACTAATATTCACGTAAAAAACATACAGCTGTTTTTAATAGTCTGGATCACAGGTCTACCCACCTCTGCCTGAGTTGGGTGCTTAGTTTTGAGAGAACGTGAGCGTAACTGTTAATATATCACCATTTCAGAATAAAGAAATTATCTAGCTTCTCTTTCTGGATTAATTTTCAGACCTGGCTTAATATGGAAATACAATAATTTTCTTTGTTTCACTTCATGTGACCAAGTACATTATTTGGTATTTTTAGTATTTAGTATAAAGTCTTATAGTTATTTAGTATAAAGTATATTAAGCTATATTATTTTGTATTATTTATATGTATTTATACTAAGTACGTTATTTAGTATAAAGTCTGTAGTTCTGATAATTATAGTCAGAGTTCTGATAGTTTTGAGACTGACATTTCAAAGTAATTAACTTATAAGGTTACAGTTATTAAAAATATATTTGAAAGGGCATAAAATTCAGCTCAGGCTTGGGAACCTGTGTTCTAAACCCACCTCAACACCATCATTTGTTTGTTCAGCAGTTTAATTCCAGCCTCTATAAAATCATGCTGCCAAGCAGTACTGTAAATGTGCATGGCACCCTGAGACACATAAAAACAGGCTTTATGCCCTCATTTCCATTTTCAAGAGAGGCTACTGACCCATCTTTTCCACTATAAATATAGCTCCGTCTTCACGTCTTGCTGGCAACCTAAGTGAACCTCCAAGATTTTTTTTACAATAGGAACACACAGGTATATCCTAATTTACATTCAGTAGTAAGCCACTTTATCCACAAAAAAGTGTGCTCTTATCACTTGTCTAACTGCTCTCTAATAGTGCTATTACTGACTACCCCAACCATTAAGAGCTGCACCTCAATCCTCTCCTGAATAAACGTACACTGTGTGCAGACAGAAAGCACTTTCCATAGTCAACAGTTTCTGATACAAAGCTGCTAAGGACAGTCTGTAGATCCTCAAATGAAAATGTACTTTTGGTAAATACTTGCTTTCCAGAAGAAATCTCAGTTTCTCAGTTTTCAAGTAAATGTACATAATAACTAGAGTAGTCTGTATTTTTAAAATAACCCCCTTATTTTACCAAAGTTTTCTGGGGTAGGTAGAAGGCCAAAACCAATTTATTTGCTCAAATAAGTTCTAACAACATCCTATATGCTAACTTGCCATTATATAATCTGGTGTGAAGTTTGAAGTTTGCTGGTTTTCCTTCCAGCGGTGCAGTTAACTGCACTTTGTGGAAGAACGCTTGAAAATGCAACTTGAATGTAATGTGATGGTTTGGCAACTGAAAGCCAAACGCAGCTCCCCCCCAAACTCACTTTAAAACCAAATGGCTTCCAAGTGTATAAAAATAAAGCACTGCGTGTGAGGAAAAGCAACAGGACAGAACAGAAAGCTTGCTCCTACCTTTGCACTGGAAGTGGTGAGTGGGTGTCGTGAGCAGCAGCCTGTCCACCATGGCGTCGGGCCCGCTGCAGCGGGCTATCCCTGGTTCCTTGTAGCCTGCCTTCACCCACTCGGAAAGCCAGCGGAGATTGCAGTCGCAGTGCAAGGGGTTGGTACCTAAAGCCCTAGTAACGCAAAACAATTAACAGCAGTTATTTTGGCTTGCAAGCAAAGGTAACATCCCTGATCTCGCTGAGGCACATTTTATTCTACACTTTTACAGGAATGCTTTACTTCAAAATGTGCAGGAGATCTTCAGAGTATTCAGGAAGTCTTTTAGATTCATCCCCTCCAGTATTCCCACTCTTCTCCTTTCTTCCCATCAGAAGTTAGGAAGGTTGTATATACACCTAGCAACAAATAACTTTTTCAAACAATAAATCACTTTTTCAAACAACGGTGCTTGAGCAATGCCACCAGACATATCGCTTTCATCAAATTTATCACATGGGTTTCTTTCATTTAAGTCTTTGTCCTTCATGAGCATATTCTAACAGTGAATTGGGTAGTTTAGTTTGGATCTGATGGCTCGTGTTAATGTCTCCTCGCTAGATGAAACGTACACACAGAGGATACCCCTGGTTTCAAACCGCAACCTGGTGTCTGCTGAGTTTGTTTCTGGCTTTGAAAACACATTTGCTGGTTAACCCATCACTTGAGTTAGGTCATACGGTTGAAGTAGATGGATTCACATAGTGTAATTATTATTCACAGAACTTTTTCATTATTCATGGAGTTCTATCCAAAAGAAAACAAACCTTTTAGCCTTAAATTTAGGTGCTGCCTTGACTCATTTATACTATTTTTTTCTCTTTAAGAAAGTGTCTTTTCAGGCAATCAGTCAATTGCAAAGTCCAGAAAAGTCAGTTTAAAAACAATTACTTTTTGCAAGTGTGAAGAAATGTATGTTGAAAGTCTGAATTTACTTTGCTGAAAGTAAATGTAAGGCTTTAGCTGTACCACACCTGAATTGCCACGGGAAGAAAATTAACTAAATAGATTGGCATAGGAAATACTGTGGAAACCAATAATTCAAACTGGGTTTTCGACTTTACTATTTCTGCATACGTTATGAACTAGTTTTAAGATGGCATTTTCAACTCAAGCTTCTTTCAAACAAAAACATCTCAGCCAGGTTATTAAGATAGAAACCTCAGTAAATTTGTTGATACATTTCTGCTGGAGTGACTAATGAACCCACTGTGCCCTAGACAGATTCATAATGAGAGTTCATAGGTTCAAACCCTGTCTAGGGCTCATTCATCAAAATTAAATGTGTACTGCAGCACAGTATTAAAAATATCCATCCATTCCTTCTGTAAATCCATTGCTTACACTGGAAAAAAAACTCCTGGGTTGACCTTTTGACCCTGTAACTGTGATCAACTGGCTCACTTGTCCAAGGTCAAACAAAATGCAGCAGTGAAAGTTGGACCGAGAAATTAACTTTAGCATTGAGCAACTGCCATATATAAAATGGGAGTGGGAGGACAACGGAAAGCTGCTTACCATGTTAATTAATCTTTATGAACGATGTTAGAAATAAGGCTGCTCTATAGACACTAGAAATGATTACCAACAACATTGTTGTACAACTGCAGAAATTATCACATGTATCTTTCCATTCTTTTGTTCATGATTTTATGATTTTTTTTTTTTCCCCTTCATTTCTAGGAACTATAGTGAATCTTGCATTTCATTCAAGAGTTCTAACATACTCTCTCTATTTCTTTGCTCATTATAGCAAAGTATTTCCATAAGGGAAAAATATCTTGTGCTGCAATGAAATACCACCACGGGCATTTTCAAAATGTGCAGATATTTCTGTTCAGACGCTTTTTTTTTTGAGGCAACTTAGCATAAAGTCAATTAAAAGAACTCTAGCCATGATAATGTAGAGAAATAAAGGAGAGGACAGCTTATTTTTATAGGTAGCTAACATAAATTTAACTACAGATGAGATGATTCAACAGGATTAGGAGCAGTTGTTGAAAATACGTCTGACGGAAATACTTGCCATCCGCAGCAACCATTCCCAAGGGTTTCTTTGTGGGATACCTGGAGTGCCGAGAGGTCCGTTTGTGTGTGGGCAGTATTTGGGAAACTGAACCAGTTGCAGAGTTGTGCGTATCAGTGAATGGTAAGGACGGCAAATGCAGGAACTGACCTCACTGAGAAGGTCTCAGTTCTACCCCAAGGGATTTTGGGGTCTTTCTAAGCATTAATATATAACCAGTGCGTGCGTACCTTCCTCTGCCTTCAGTGAGGTATACCAGCTACACAGTTTGTTACAATAGTTACATTACAACAATACGAAGTTTACCACGTAAAGGAAATGTGGTGACTATTTTCTTGTAGGCTTTAAACAGCTATGGAAAAAGTAATTGAAGTGTCTTGATCTCAGTTTTGTTTTTTCAATTACAGACCAATTTAAAGCTACTGCAAAAGACTGGCTACAATCAATAGTTTTGTCTATGCTACACAGATACCTCTTTGCAATTCTAAAGATTAATTTGATACCTTCCATCTTCTTCCCCCGCAAGCTGTACTGATGCAGAAGGCCCAGGCTGATAGTCCTGCTCAACACCTTAGTAGTCAGCTTTCTCCAGCCGTAATACCTGTCCTACTCTTAGCCGCACAGCTTGTAAATGTAACGTAGAATTTTGATCTCCCATGCATTTTGAGTTTGATGAGTAGCAACTCCTTGTATCATTTTCAAAATTATTCCAGGTGCGTGCTTTCTCCTTGAACATCTATATATCAGGAAGAGCTCAAACTGAATTTATTTTCAATTATGTATGACTTCATTTGAATAAGCACAGCTTTTCCTGGCATGTGAAGAGTAAAATCACTGTGGTTGCTAAAAGTTTCAGAATCCACTTTAAGAAATTGGAGAGCACAATTGTACTGTAAAATTCAATTGTTCAGCTGTGCAAATTACACCCCAGACAGGTCTTATTTATTTTATGGATCCTATTTATTACTGTTCATTTGAGCTTTGTGTATTTTACATTTCTGGCAGCACATATATCTAAACAGATAGACTGCAGTGATTGTATTGGGCCAAAGGGGTTTTTATCACTCCCTAAGGTGAACGGTTTACCCAGGAAAATTGTATCTGCACTTCATTTAAAGTAAACCCTGAGGAAAATCCAAACAAATGGGGCATATGTTTACCTCTTGAGTTCTAAAAATACCCTCGGAAGCCAGATTCCCAGCATGGAAGGTGTCACTGCGCTTCCAAATGGAGGTACAGGGCTTCAGCCTTTCATTCCCAAACAATATACAAGACATCCCCATCCCTCTGATTACTTGAGGACAGTGATCAAGAAACACGCTACACAAAATTCCTTTTCCTTTACATCTATTGTCTCATAATGTGAAGTATCGCACATTATCTCAGTGAAAAAACATTTTCTGTTCACTCTTTTGGCACCAACTGTTACACTTCAGGTTTATTTTGTAACAATTGCAGCTATTTGTCTTTACAGTTCTTTCATCAACGGAACTGCATTTAAAAATATCCTGGACCTCCACCAACGCAACAGTAATTTCCTGGAATATCTGAAATGTTTAATAATTTTTGCAAATTATAGAAGGAGTATTAATGTTGTGAAATGACCAATTTCCATATGATTAAATATGCCTGAAGTAGTGATTCATCAATAAGTTCATATACTGACAACATTTCAGTATGCAAAACATATGACACTTATTAAGCAAAGAATTCACATTTGCTTAATATTTGCTCGTTGTGGGAGGTTTCCTGTCTCACTCTCAGACCATAACGCTCTCTGCATTTCACATAGACAATGCTGAAAGAAAGCCTTAAACACAAAGTCCACAGAAGAGGAAACTGTCACATTCGCTCATTTGGTTTCCCTTAAGAAAATATTTTGCTAACTAATAACAACACGTTCTAGTATTTTTTTTATTTCTTTTGAACACATCCACTACGAATATCCAGAGCAGAATATGGAAAGTGAGCAGGAAAACCAGAAAAGCTATACAATCTTTAATTTGTAATAAGACGTACTGTTTTATAAATCTGACACTGTCAATCAAAGAGATGAAGCCAGACAGAAGTACTTACAGATGGGACAGGGACACCAGGTCGTTGAAAGAACCTTCGGGAACACTGGAAATATCGTTTCCATGGAGCGTCCTAGAAGAGGGGAGAACCAGGAAGGCATCAAACCACAACATTTCCTGTTATCTGCTCCCCACAAGTGAAGGAATTGGTGCTCAAGAAGGTTTTGTTTCTTTGAGAGTTTCCAACTTCTTTGAGAGTTTCTCAAGAAACTTTTGTTTCTTTGCGAGTTTCCATGAGCTTCACAACTCATGAGCTTCCATGCTTTATTGCTTCTACTTCTAGATGGTGTTTAAAATAATGATACAATCGGAATTGCTGGTGTCTCATGTTTTAAATTAAAAAGGTGACATACTACTTATGCTATTAAAAGAGTATTGATGACAAGCAGACCCTCATATACAGACCTGTACTCTTTTATAGAATCCCATTAGACAGAAACACAGAAAAAACAGAACAAGGAAAATAGGAACTGTGAAAGTTATATTAAATATTGACTTCAGGGAGATCCTAGGAGAGAACAAGGGCCCATGAGGGCAAATGTAGCTGCACTTTCACATTCTGGTTTCCCATTCTTACAGTAGGAAATACCTCTTTGTGTGGTATTTTTAAAATCCGTTTGACAAATATAGCAGGGAAAAACAGTTGAAATTAGTTGTTTTAAGGCATTATTTACCCAGCGCAAAGAAATGAACGTTTTTCTAGCAGGATTTTCAGGATCCTTGCAAAAGGCTTCCCCACTGCTTCCAGGACAATTTAAGCAGCCACTTTATCTCTTTTCCAAGAAATACATTTGTGTGTGTGTGTATTACATGGCCAAGCATAAATGGAAAGATTTTTCTTGCAGCCTGTAGAGCACAATACTTCTATTCAAAGCGGCAGACACAAGAGTAAAAATCATTATTTGTGATTACTTGCGGTTTTCATTGCAATTGCAGCTGAAAGCCCTGCTTCAAAGTAGGGCACCACCACTAGAGGCTGTGACAGACGAGGAGAGAGGAAGAGCACTTCTTGCAGCACCAAGGCTGCGACCATGCAGGAGAACATGCAGGAACAACTGAGTGTGCGGGAGGGCACAGGATGCTGGGTGTGACAACTGCATAAAAACTATCCAGAGAATGCACCAGAGAAGATACACAATCTTGTAAGACTTTATTTTATAAATAAATAAAATCAAATATTCAGCTGTTGCATCCTTTGCCTCACTAGATAATTATCTGGCAAAAAATAGCATAAAGAAAAAGATTTATAATTTATTCTAACTTCTCTAGTTTGCAGGTCACTGAATACCAGTTTAATACTTCCCATAGTAACAGAGAGAACTCAGAAAGTCAATACGAGTCAATTCCGCTGGATCTCACTAGCCGTTTCTTAAATAAAAGTTGGTAGAAAACTTACAAAGGAAAAGGACATCAATATTTTAAAATTATATTTTCTTTCGCACTTCTCCCCTGAGCTCACTTGGTTATAGCAAACTGCTGTATCCCTTATGTCCTCTTTCCCAGGCCCAGGAATTACTGCCGGTGCTGCAGGCGCAGCAGAGGAGGGTGGAAAACAGAAACTTGCTGCGTGTCACTTTTGTAGCAGCTCTTTCCCTCGAGTCATTTATTTGCTAAATTACCTGGTGATTTGTGGAACAGAGCAATCACATCTTATCTTTTAATTTCTGCGACTGTACATATTCTTGAAACGGTGCACATTGAGTGTATTGAAAACAAACCAAACCTCCGGGCCCACGGAAATACACATTAGCCCCAGATGAAAACAGAAGCATCTCTTTTTGCATCCTTTCTTCCCTAACACCACTATAAGCTTCACCAGGATCTACATGGTGCCTTATAACTCTTATGAATTCTACCCTTAGACGCAGCATACACTCAGCAAGGAAAGGCAAACTTCCAGGGGAAGATAGGCCTTGTCCTGTCTCCCAGGCGGCTGTGAACTGTGTGACCATAAGCACTGTCACCTCCATAACGCCTCGTAGCTGCTCACTGCAGCGGCACTTTCCATCTTACCGTACTGCAAAGTTTTTCTACAGAGCACAAACCCACAAAAACTACAGCCGGGTTCTCCTCCTGGCACCTCTCTCCAGCTCTTGATGCTAGTATACCAAACCTTCTCCTTCCAACGTCCTGGTTCTGAAATTTTCTTTTAAGCATACCTAGGTTTTGGCTATTAGTAATACTACTTGGCATATATAAGGACGGATCTCCAAGCAATTAATCCAAACAGGAAGGATATGAGCTCCCACACGGCAACTCCAGATAAAGCGCACTCACTAATTCTACACCGAATGACAAACTGACTGAGACATACCCCAGAGCTATTAAATGATGAGTATTTTTGTTGGTATGAGGATGCAAGATCAGCCCTGGTCAACAACTTGTAATCAAAATGTTCCCTCCTTCAATTAAATGACCATATTTAAATAAGCAGCCAATCATAATGAGCTTATATTCTGATCTTTTAATCTACTTAAAAATGTGCAAGACAATTCTCTCTGAACAGACAGCAGAACTTGTATTCCTCTTCATGTCATATCAGGTGTGTTTGTTCTGTGAAGGGGTGCATTTTCTTTCCTAGATGTCTTGGAAACTTCTTCCAAGAGAAGGTGAAGAATGACAAAGCCATTATCTGTAAGAAGGTAAAACCACCGAAAGTATAAAGCCATTTGGAATGAATGGCTTGACTACGTATCTCAAGCATTGAGGTATGTTTCATGGATGCAAATGCCTGCATTTAATAAAAAAAAAATCACATCAGCCACATCATCACCCATGCAGCTAAAATGAAATGATAAATCCTAAAATACTTCAAACCTACAATAATAAATGGTGGCAAGAGAATTCAACAGTGCAACAAAATCTTTTTCCTCTTGGAACAACAACAGGAACACATTTTTATACCAAAAATCCTTATAAGCAAATGGTAAAATAAAATCTTAAACATTCGGACACTTAAAGCACACACATTGATGTGTGTGTTCTCCCTCAAAAGCACGACTTCTAGGTATCTTCTCGTCTTAAGCACTGGTAAACAGCACGGGTATGAATTTAGGGTGATGTGATCTCCTCTCAGCACAAAAAACCCCTTGAATCCTTGAAATAAAAACTTTCTTCTACATGTGATCTCACTAACATTACTTTGTCTTCAGGTAAGGAAATGAACTAAATATATCCTTTTGGGCTGGGTTTTTTTTTTTTTGGTTGCTTTTTGCTTTACTAACTGTTCCCAAGATCTGCCTTCCAGCCCGTTGTCTCATAACATTAGGTTAAGATTAAAAAAGAAACAAAGCCAAATAATTTTTCTGTTAGGTCAAATCAGAGCAGCAACCAACAATGAAAGTATATTGCAAAAATTGGTTCCAAGGTTGTGCCCGAAGAGCATTAATGGTACTTTTACCATCACACATACTACTATGTTTGTGCGAGCTTTGAACTGCAGTAAATATCCATCAGTTTTCAGTAAAACTAGAATATCTCATTTTAACACAATACTCTGTAGCTCATTTTATCATTTTTTCATAAATATAACATGGAAAATTGTTTAGTGATCTGAGAAAGTATTTTTATTTCTGGACTTTGCTTCTTAATTAAATCAGGACAAAATCTCAGAAGTTACAGCACTGTCACACAAAAAAAGTAATCCTTAAAATAAAATAATTAGAGAGTTCTAATATTTATAATTATTTTGTCTCAATCTCAGCTTTTTTAATCTGTTTGCATTTAGCTTCTGAAAAGACTAGCTTTGGACCAAAAAAACCAAAAAAACCCCAAACCACAGTTTTTCACTCAACAGCTTTGGTGCAAAAACCTACTGATATCAGCTTTTTTTTTATTAAGACTCGACATTGAAATTGCTCCCCAGCACACTTTGGCTGCCATTATGCATAAGCCACGTGAACACTGAAGATTAAAGGCCTGATGGTGTAAACACTAATATATGTTTAGGCTTAAACGTAAACCTGTTGACTCTGCAGTTTTCTCAGTTGGGCTGGTGCTGAAAAGTGTAAGAGAGAGTGGACAGAACCAGATATCTTTCAAAGATCAACTTCCTCATACATCTATGATTATTCTGATTTTCAAACACATATTTACTTCATTTACTATAGAGAGGCAAAAAGCAAAGAAAACTAAAGGAATTTGGAAGCCTGTATGGGTCCGCTACCTTCAAAGGCATGCATAACCAAAGGTAATGAGATCTCTATATTCTTCTTATAAAAAACAAACGTGGAAATTGTTTTGCTGATGTTTTCTCTTTTAAATTCCCCTGAGAATATGGATAATAAATAACTGACAATAACAGATTGCACGCTGTCACTGGGAAGCCATTTTCTCTCTGAAGAATTGATTTTTAATAACAACATAGATGACGTGTGGCAAAAGTTGTAGCTGATACCAGAGTTTTGTGGGCCATAATAAATCAAACCAATCTGGAGGCTTCCAAATGCATGGAGCAGAGGCAGAGATTCACATTTAGGCTTAATTTTACTCGTGCTGCTCTGTGCAACACAAGGAGGGCTCCCCCCTTGAAGGAGGAAGATATTTTTTCAATTTGATTAGCAGATGATTTAAAAAAGCCAAAAGATAACAGTTTTTATTAAAATACTGCCCTTCGTTTCTGTCCATATGTGGCCTGCAGGAACAGAAGTGAAAAGACAAACTGTAGCTATTGGAAAGAGTGAGGCATGGTATATCTACACTGTAATTCAGGGTAGAGAGTCCCAAAGTAGCTTTAATCAAGCTAGCTTGCATATCAGGAGCAGGCCAGAAGACAGCTCCATATGGAATAATTTATTTGGCCATGAAACAGAATATATTCATCTGTGGCTGAATTTCAGGACTCATGTAACAGCTCAAATGTGACCGTCCTACTGCGCTAGAAATCAGAGTCCCAAGCCAAACATAAAACAACAAATCCAAATCACGTATCTATCTTGTTTTTAATAATGAAAACTGGGAATCTACAGCCGTCTTGTAAGTTAAGAGGTTGAAACCTAGATATTTTACCACTCAAACCACAGTGAAAGAGCTCGGCCAAACTGCATTGCCTTATTGCTTCCACAGTTGCAGTACTGCCCATGTCAACACCTTAATTCCACGCTTGCCGAGTCAGCGCACAACAACCATTGCTCTTTAAATTCACCGAACCTGCTGCATGTGAATGACATCTAACTTTTTTAAAAAATAGGAAATACTAATGTGAAGTTTCAAAGCACTCAGGACATATTCTACAGCTCCTGTGACCTGACCCTTTAGTGCTCAAAGCTTTCTCCTTCAGCTCCCTGAACGATCTCATCACAGATAAGCTATTTAACATATTTGCTTTCAGTTTACTGTGCAAGTAACGATGACCCACTTGTGTTGCTGGGCCCTGGGGAGGAAGCTGGTTTCTCCTTGTCCTGACAGCGGCACTTGGGGTCGCATGTTCACCCAAACGACTGAGCAAACACAGCTCGGGGTTTGCTTCTGATGGGGAGTGAGAAACAGTAAATACGAGACCAAAGTAGGACTCAAGTCTAGCAGATGCCTAAGAAAAGCTGGTGGGGCTGCCTGCTGCAAGGAACAGGCCCACAGCCCACACTCTGAGACGATATAAAGACGACGACTTTCAGACGAGAATTGTAAGCAAATTGTTTGATCCAGAAAGCTGCTGAAAGCAGCTACACTGGAAAGAAAGACTGCAGAAAAGGATCGCCAAAGAAAGAAACCACACGTGGACATCTCTGAGTCAACATGAGGTGAAATTTTAATCACAACTTAAAGACGTTTGAGACAGGCATCTCAGCATTACTGGCGCCCAGCCACTGGCTTGACTTACTCATTGGTTCAGTGTTGGGACTTTTAACTTACTTCCCTTCAGACTGCATTCTTTTACGTAAACACTTGCCTGCAGAAATCCAAATTAACAGAAAATATTCTAAAAATGCACAGCTTTTCAGTAAAGGCATTCTTGTTGAAGCATCCAGTAGAAACTTACACTCTGAAATATCATCAAGTTTTTCCAAAAAAGGGGAAAAGACCTTTCCTGGGGGGGGGACCCAAACACTGTTCAAGTAGAAGAGACAAAAAGACTCCAGGCAGCCTCTTGGAGGCCTGTTTTCATGATAGTTCTTGTCCACGAACTATCAGAGAAAAGTCATTCATCCTGCACATATGTAATCGCTTCTTTTCAAAGTTTAGCGCTCACCTGCTCTAGTCATTACCGGACATATTGCACCTAAGTACAAGTACATTGAAGCTAATTGTGTGAAAATATTTATGACTGCTGGATCAAGTGAAAGCCATCTGCTCATTAAAAACCTCCCTGTCATCAACAGCATTCTAATAAGCTGCAACTCAGCTGCATCGAAGCAGCGGTACTTACAGCACTCGAAGAGACCTGAGCCCATTGAACGCGTGGACTGGAATGCATCGAAGTCTGTTGTAACTCAAGATGCTGGGAGAATGAGAGAACAGAGTTACAACGTTGTGTTTGCTTTGACTGTTTCACTCCCAATTCAACCACAAAGAAGCATGCAAAGCTATATGTTTAAGTAACAAGATACATACTAATTGTTCAACACCTAAGATAGTGTCTGAAAAGCCATTAAAACTGTTATCAAACTTTGGACTACTTACAGTGTTGATAACTGAGTCATGTTGCTGAAGGTGTAATTGGCCAATACGCTTATGCTGTTGTTGCTCAAGTCACTGAAGAAACACACAGGGAAAATATAATTTATATGTAAGAATTGAGAACTAAGTCTTTTTTAAGATTACATAATATCTCCACAGCAAAATGCTTGAAGCAATTGAAAAGTCACAAATAATCAATTGATATAATATCTTCAAACCAACTTTGAATAAACTCTAAAAGCAAAGCACATCAGACTCCCCTAGAAAGCTTCAGACTCAGACAGATTAAGGCATATTCCCAGCATAAAACATTAAAAAAAAAATCAGTGAATACAAGCAAAATTTTTGAAGGATAAATTAATAGATGGTACAAGCACGGGTCAATATTTACTGTACTAACTTGCTTTGCTATTTATTACAGGCATACCATTTCCATATGCTCTTCACATTGACAACTACTAGAACAAAATTTAATTTTTCATTTAAAAAAGTCTTTTAGGCTCAAACAGAACATTTTGTTTTGTTGTTGCTCTCCCTTGAAAAACAAAATTAAAGATGCTTCCAAATAAAACACTGTTTTAAACCAGAGGATTCCAGTCTTCCCTCCATGTTGTTTTTGTCTGAGGTTGTTCTGCCCATTTGACTTAAGTATCTACAGCTGATTCAAACAGCATTTGAAAGTGCTGATAAACAGCCCAGCCAAGAAATTTCACTCTTGGGTATTTCAGGGAGCAGTTTACTGAAAGAAGGTCTAGTTGTGTCTCCATCTGTATGACTGTTTGTAGCAGGACCAGCTATGCAAATTTTCATTGCCTTAGCATTATAAATACTGCCTCACCTAGAACAAATTAATGCTGTCTCCTCTGTTAATAACCTTTACAGCTTTGCACAAATAAATCTGCCAAGTGAAACTGTAGCAGCCTGCATGAGAGCTTAGTCCTCTCGCAGAAGCTGGACGCTCCTGCAGAGGAAGGGTCTCTGGTGCTCTCAGTCACCTCGCTCTTTCTCCACTCTTCGTGGACACTTTACTGGCAGCGGCGGCCACTGCAAAATTTTTTCACAAATTACAGAAGGTTTTTGGGTTTTGTGGTTTCCCCCCCAGCAAATACCAATTATTTATGTTCCACCTACAACATAGTGCAGAAAGAGTCATGTAACTTTCTTGACATTGAAACCACGTGTTTCTTACATCAGCGTGAGGTGTCTGAAAGTGGAGAGCCCCTTTGGCACAGCAGTCAGATGGTTTCCTTCCAGGTATCTGAAAAAAATCAGATTTGACAATTACACACACATGTTAACAAGAACTCCTGTCACTCAATCTGCACCGTGAATGAGGAAAATATAAAGTCAGTCACTAAGGAAAATATCTTTGACTCATTGCTTCATTGCTTTGAAACTATAACAGTTTCTCCTTTATAAATGAATTATCCAACATGCAAAGCATGACAGTAGCTTATTGTTGTGGTTTTTTTTTGTTTGTGTGGTTCGTTTGTTTGTTTGTTTTTTAAAGATCTGGAAGGGAAAAAAGGATCTCTGGCCTACAGCAAACAGAAATGACCACTTGTTTCTTCTATGACAGCAACTGGAGAGGGCGAGAAAAATTGCACGGCTTGTGCCCTGAACTTAAAGTTATGGTTAACAAGTTTCTCTAAGAGCTTTGAGTGCTGACTGACACTGTTAGGAAACTTTTTGTCTTGTACACATAAGTTCCTTGTAGAGCCAGAACTGGAAAAGGAGCTGCACTGCCAGGTCTCTGTGTTGCTAAAAGTCCCACTTCTTCCAGTGTCAACACAAACATCCATCAGTCTGATGCCACATTCATTGCAGCCATTCCTGCTATGGCATATACACCCTCCTCACCTTTCCCTTTCAAAGTACGCTGGTACAGGAGGAAAACTTGGTACCAACTGAAGGCCAAAGACCAAGTTCTCTCTGAATACGGGCTCCTCCTACAAGCCCTAGGTGTATTTAATATAATAGCCTGTGTTTCCAGGGTGGAAGTTGTTTGAGACACCGCTGAATATGTCTCTATCCAGACGCGTGCACAGCAGGCCTACAGCCTTTTGGGATAACCCTATGTCCTCATTTTCCTGGCACACAGTGCCTGCATTTTGCAGCTTTTCTCCGCTGAAGAAACATGAACATTCAGTAACGAAGGGAAAAACCCTCAACAAATGTAATACTTTCCAAAAGTTTGCCCAAAAGAGAGAATGGGTACTCAAGACTCCACAGCTGACCTGTGGTAGAGCACGGGGATGTGGGGCTTTTGCTTGTTTATTACAAAATAATAGGGACAGAGCTGGAGGTCTTTTCCTTAACCTTGGCTTTTGGGTGAAACTGCATCCCTGGCAGATACCAAAGTAATAAGGCTCCAATGGAAACCACCTACTGTGGTGCCATGGCACTGTCAAGGTGATCCTCCAGAAACCAGATCTTCCTGGGAAACAAATCCAACCTTCTCAGAAAGGGCTGTGTAGGAGGAAGGCATTTCTCCCTCCACAGGCGAGACAAAAGATGAAATGATATTTCCCTTCTTCACCAGGTACTTTGGGGGATTTTTCCTAAGGTAGACATGGTGCAGTGCAATTGATGTGGTATGTTCTGAAAGATAATCAAGTGTAGCGAGGAAATGCAGCCCAGACACCAGAACACTTAATGTGCTGCCTCTACTGCTGAAAATACAATCCGCTAATCATGTGAAGAATTTTTATCCCACACATACAATTTCCTTTCCTTTGGCAACAGACCTCCTTATTCTGCATTTACTATAGCAAACGACAATAATAATAGATTATTACTGTGCTATATGTTCCCTCTCTACATTAACTGCAACAACACAGAGATATTCCTGTAAACTAAATCCAGGAAAATTTTCCCACAAACTTTATTTTTACATCATTTAAAAATAAAATCTATAAACACTATATATATCTCTCTCTATAATAGAATCTACATAATATATTTTATAACTGTCACATTCCCTCCCATTTCAGCATAGTGCCCTCCCATCGTTTTCTGCTGCTTCGGCTCTCTTTTCAACTCAACTACCCCAGCCTCACGCTTATCCATTCTGGCTGTGCACAGGATCCCACCAAGGCAGAGTCACCTTAGAGCATGCGGTGGAGCTGACCTAGCTCCTGCTAGGATTAGGCTGGACAAGCAGGACTATAGGCTTTTGCATTTTTAACCCAAAGCAAAATCCTTCCTTAATGAAAAACCCTATTGAACAAATTAATCTCTCCATTCACAAAAACCACCAGCATTGAGCGACAGTGCTGCACAGTAAACAATTAGCCCTTGCAAAGCAGCGACGGCTGCTCTGCTGACGCAGATTATCACAAACCAGAGTATGGGTTAGTTATGCCACATTTACACCTCCCGTGGATATTCATACTCGGCAAGTGTAAAGTCGCTTGCTTCATTCGGACTAAATTTGATATAAATTATTTTGAAAATGGAGGTCCTTGGTGAATTCACACCACAAATCGTTATGTAGAAGATCCTCAGAATTTAACCACATATGTTACGATTTAAGCAGGGCAAATCAGGTCTCATTTCCCCAGTCATGGTCTGCTGTGGACGCTGCAAGCCGCTGGGAGTTTGCATCTTCTCTTTCATCCCAGAAAGTCACAAATCTTAAACCCATGCAAGCGGGTAGGTTAAGGTTCCAGTCTTTATTCCAAATGTAAAATCCAAAGGATTTCCGAAGGAAATCAAAATCAGGTCATGTATTATGCATTTGGAAGCTATATATGATTTTCCTTTAGGAAAGGAGATTCAACTCTTGTAATGTGTTGAAAACTTCAGAAATATATTTTCAGGATATTCTCTTTTTGATTCCAATATGAACCAGCCTGCAACTGAAACAAAGTGATGATGGCTAGCCAAGGTTTTATCCCCCCTGTTTTTCTTTCTGGTGCAATAAAAATTGGAGGGTGCACATTTTAATCCAGTGCTCCATTATCCAGACTAATATAGACATGCAGACCCCTGGAGCTGAACTCCTACAGAAGATCTGCTTTGAACAGCTTTGGGTTTGTACTGCAAACAATTTGATGGTTATATAAATGTGCTAGCAGAAAGCTGCAATACTTACACTAGTGGTATAATTTCTGAACAAACACAGTTTTACACTGAAAAATTACTGATAACATACTTCTCATGCATGCCTAAGAACACTGTTAAACCTTTCACCACGTTATACAAAGAATGGCAGCGTTTTCTAAGCAAAAGGCACTCATCTTGAAAGCACATTTGAGTGCAACGAATTTGAAATAACCAGAGCTTTCAGGGCATAAGAGCGTGCCAAGAATCAGGAGGATCCGAGATGCAACACTTGAAGAAACCCACTGCTGCAGGCGAGCTGCTGCCCAGGGCGGGGAGGCCTCCGTTGGCGCCGGGAGGGGACGCGGGGGCAGCCGCCCTGCGCTCGCTGGGCTGAAGATGACGTATGGGGGCTGCAGGAGCGCGGGAAGCTGGGCACAGCGAGTAACAGAACTATTCCTGAGGGTGAAGGGGCAGAGCCCAGTTACGAAACTGCGTATTTATGTATACACATATATAAATAAAAACCCATGGATGAAGCTACAGACCCCCTGCACAAACAGAACAAAACAAGCCATAAAAATGATGTGGAGGGAAGATCGTATTTTTAATTCTTTTCAATCCTTAACCAAAGGAAGATGATGTACATGGCATCTGGAATGCACAGAAATTCTGGCATGAATGAAAAAAAAGTATGTCTAATTTTAATGCTCAGAGTCAAGTTATTAATAGACAGACAGCCAGAGTCAAGAGTGGGTGTCAGCTGCCTTAATACAGACACACTGACTAGTATCCAAAACAACCTCATTTGCTTCCTAAAGTCTCTATAGACTCTGCAGTTTAAATATCAGATTGGAAATTGTTTTTATCCCATGAATGCTGCTGCGAATCCTGAAGTCTCAGTAATGCCTTGTAACCAACAAGCAATTACCAAGAGACAAAACTGAAAAAAGCACAACCAAAGACACATGTTCATGTTCTCATAAAATGCCACCAACTACCTACCAGGAAAGGCTTCTTCTGAAGCCTTTGGGCTGAGGTCAACGGTACGGTGTTTAATAAGGCCAAGTGCCAGGTCCTGCACTTCCTGGTTAACAGGGGAGGTCCCAGAAGACTGGAGGCTTGCCAATGTGACGCCCGTCTACAAGAAAGGCCGGAAGGAGGATCCTGGGAACTACAGGCCTGTCAGCCTGACCTCTGTTCCAGGGAAGATTATGGAGCGGTTGGTCTTGAGAGTGCTCACAGGGCATCTGCACGACAACCAAGGGATCAGGCCCAGCCAGCATGGGTTCATGAAAGGCAGGTCCTGCTTGACCAACCTGATCTCCTTCTATGACCAGGTGACCCGCCTAGTGGATGAGGGAAAGGCAGTGGACGTTGTCTACCTGGACTTTAGTAAAGCCTTTGACAGCGTCTCCCACAGCGTTCTCCTGGAGAAACTGGCGGCTCGTGGCTTAGACGGGTTTACTCTTCGCTGGGTGAGGAACTGGCTGGATGGCCGAGCCCAGAGAGTTGTGGTGAACGGCGTTAAATCCAGCTGGCGGCCGGTCACGAGTGGTGTTCCCCAGGGCTCGGTTCTGGGGCCGGTCTTGTTCAATATCTTTATAGATGATCCGGATGAGAGAATTGAGTGCTCCCTCAGTAAGTTTGCAGATGACACCAAGCTGGGTGGGAGTGTTGATCTGCTGGAGGGTAGGAGGGCTCTGCAGAGGGATCTGGACAGGCTGGATCGATGGGCAGAGGACAACTGTATGAGGTTTAATAAGGCCAAGTGCAGGGTCCTGCACTTTGGCCACAACAACCCCATGCAATGCTACAGGCTTGGGGAGGAGTGGCTGGAGAGCAGCCCGGCGGAAAGGGACCTGGGGGTGCTGGTTGACAGCCGGCTGAACACGAGCCGGCAGTGTGCCCAGGTGGCCAAGAAGGCCAACAGCGTCCTGGCCTGTATCAGGAATAGTGTGGCCAGCAGGAGCAGGGAAGTGATTGTGCCCCTGTACTCGGCACTGGTGAGGCCGCAGCTTGAATCCTGTGTTCAGTTTTGGGCCCCTCACTACAAGAAGGATGTTGAGGTGCTGGAGCGTGTCCAGAGAAGGGCAACGAAGCTGGTGAGGGGTCTGTAGCACAAGTCTTATGAGGAGCGGCTGAGGGAACTGGGGTTGTTTAGTCTGGAGGAGAGGAGGCTGAGGGGAGACCTTATCGCTCTCTACAACTACCTGAAAGGGGGTTGGTCTCTTCTCCCAAGTAACTAGTGATAGGACAAGAGGAAATGGCCTCAAGTTGCGCCAGGGGAGGTTTAGATTGGATATTAGGAAAAATTTCTTCACTGAGAGGGTGGTCAGGCATTGGAACAGGCTGCCCAGGGAGGTGGTGGAGTCGCCATCCCTGGAAGTGTTCAAAAAATGTGTGGATGTGGCGCTTCAGGACATGGTTTAGGGGACATGGTGGTTCTGGATTAATGGTTGGACTTGATGATCTTAAAAGTCCTTTCCAACCTAGTGATTCTGTGATTCTGTGATTCTCTGTGAAATGGCCTCAAGTTGCGCCAGGGGAGGTTTAGACTAGATATTAGGAAAAATTTCTTTACTGAGAGAGTGGTCAAGCGTTGAAACAGGCTGCCCAGGGAGGTGGTGGAGTCACCATCTCTGGAAGTGTTCAAAAAACGTGCAGACGTGGCACTTCAGGACATGGTTTAGTGGGCATGGTGGTGTTGGGTTGATGGTTGGACTTGATGATCTTAAAGGACTTTTCCAACCTTAATGATTCTGTGACCCTGTGAAACACGACTCAGTGCCAGAGACAGGTAACCGTTTGGCCAGGATGGCTGGCACTGCAGGGCATGGCCATGCCTCGTTCTGCGCCTGCACCAACCGTGCCGGCTCTCAGAGCGCAGTGCCTGCAGCAGCCCTGGGGCTCATCCAGCACCTTCCACACATACTAACATCACACATAAAAAATTTAAAACCATGCATAAAAGATGACAGCTGTTCTTTTTCCAACTTGTCTATTTTTATACTGAAACCACTTGGATTGGAGGTGATATAACCAGCACAAGGTGCCAAAGCATCATGTAACGATTTGAATCACTTGGAACCTTTTTTGTACTGAAATGTCTATTCAGCCATAAAGTCAAGCTCACAGCGGCAATCTGTGCTAAGAAACTGGAGAGAGGAATCAGTTCTCGGGCAGTAATTGAAAAGGCACAAAGCCTTTCCTTTAATTTCTTTAAATATTTCACATAGAATGTTACGTTACGAAAAAAGATGATACTTGACAATTTTATGCAGCTCTAAAATGAAGCTATAGTCTAAACTTTTTAATGCAGATACCCAATATCCTAAAATTTTGAGGCAAGTTTCATTTCCTAAAAACGGTGGTCTAGAAGAAAACTGGACTGTGAAAGATGAAACATCTGCAAAGCATGAATTTTAAGAGCTTCAATTATATTTTTTTGAGAAGCAACAAAATTCAAGTATGGATCTAGGTACAAATCTGGATCTTGAGCTTTAAGTTTTTGGCAAATTTGGACACCAGATTTTGCTACATTTTTATGTCAGACCACAACCTACATGTTTGACACACAAAAACACATCTGTGTTTGAAAGAAAAGTCAAGGCCCTGAAGTTAAACTTACCTTTAGTCTCTATTAGTGCTGAAGTCGCTTTTCCAATATGTACTCAAACTTCATCAGCCATTGAACACATTACTTGATAGTACTGATACTATTTACTTTTTCTAAACTATCAGATCTGAAATGCAGATTTAAGTCCTCTATTTCAGCTGTAACTAAAACATCCTTCTCCTGATTAAGCAGGCTGTAAAACCTTTTACGACGCAGGACCATGCAAGCCTAAGCTTTCATGTAAATCGTTTCTCTCCTTTATTATCAAAGGAAAATTCACTGAAGGCTGCGTTAAAGGTCAGTGTATAAAATAGTGTAGATTGCCAGGCAAGCAAAAGCATTTGCAATCTCAAGCAGATGATTTTCGTCAGATATCTCACTTCAGAGTTACACCTTTGATCAACAGCAATATGGGCACAGAAAAATGGCACTCAATTGCTACAATCTTCTACATGCATGGCAACTAACCGCTTAGAGCATATTTATTGCAACAATTTGCATGGCCCAGGTACAAGCCACTATTTTTAATCACAAGAGAAATCACAAGTGCCTTGGAAGATGGAAAGGAGGGTTGTGATTGGTGGTAAATACCTTCAAGGAGATGTGGCAGTAAATGTATGGGAAGCAACTATCAAAATCATCTCGGCAACTGGAGATTCAGCTGAATAAAGGTGCCATGCTAAGGGGGAGGCAGCAGCAGGCAGCAAACGAGAGGTGGGGAATAAAGAGCTACCAGACGGTTCAATGGGACCCCTCTGCTAGTGAGCAGGCGAGCCACTCGTGAAAACTGCTGTGTGAGCACTGAATGAGCTTGCAGGCTAAATGAACCTAACGCCAGAACAAAACAAAAGGGAGACAGAAGGGAAGGAAAAGAAATGGCAAAAGTAATGCAAATATTAATATGTATTAATATAAATGGAAAGAAAAAATAATCAGTAACAATGATGTACGGATGCAGGTTTTCCTAACGTTCCCATCAGTGCTATCATATAGCTCAGTGTCATGACAACATTTGGAGTCTAGAGATGATATGATTAGTACATATTTATTCTAAAATACACCGTGCTCATTATGTTACAGTTTATGCACACACTGTCCGCATAGTCCCCTCCAATGTTTTTCCCTAGTGCAAAATATTATTTGCTGTAGGTCCATAAAAGCAGCTGGATGCTGTCAGATAAGACTTTATTAGAAATAGACTATACTTTTGTGAAAAAAAGAAAAAAAGAACAGTGTTCACATACTGAGGTAATATATAAAAGGAAAAAGAGCATGGGAAACTTAGTTCAAACAGATCGGGGGGGGGTGGGGGGAGGAAAAAAAGAAGAAAAGGAAAGCCTAAAACACTAAGCAGCAGCGAGGCTAAGTTCCAAACTAGCTCACTGCATGAACATTTTACTTCTGAACATCTGGACTAGAAAACTGACTATGTTCAAAAGAAACCCAAGGCTTCTCTTCAGAGCAAGCAAACAGTGGGGAAAAATGTAGGCAGTACGTAAATATACAGCAAAGGAATTTGCAAGAAACAACATAATATTTCCCTGTTCCCAAGAAACTGAAGAAGGCTTGCCCATGATGACGGGGTTTTGTGAAGGAAGAGCTGGGAAATAGAAATTTCTTGCATCATCATCCCTCTTAAAAAGCCAGGAGACTTAGTGATCTTTTCAACTCTTTTCTAGATGGAAGCCTTCCCTGCCAAGGTAATCCCTCCTCCCAAGGGTGGTACAAACCAAACACAGGGATGTCTCCTGTCATTCCAAGCTCTAAATATGAAGAAGATAATGGTTTTCACATGTTTTGTCTCTATACACATCCAAAACAGAAACTCAGGAAGAAATTTGGAGGGAGCGAGCCTGTGTCTCCAATCTACCACGTAATAAAACATTGCTGGTGATCACCAGCTGAGCTTTGTTGCTGAGCTTCAGTACAGTGAAATTTGACCCAACAAAGGGTAACATTTTCCCTATGTGCCTGTGCAAGAGGTACGTTCACTTTTGCACATTTCTATTTAATACCTGTTACAATGAAAGAATTCCTGTTTTAAGACTATTTTAAGACCTCTAAAAGAATATAAAAGAACTTCTGAGAAGGCTATATTCAGGCGTAACAGACTGGTTCTAGATACATGGCAGTTCTTTTTCTTAAATCACGTTGTATAAAACCACACTGCAGTTTAATAAAAAGCACTGCAGCTAACGTGCCTTGTAAATGAACACATCAATAATGGAAGTTTATAAATGTCAGACTGGCGCATTCATAAAAATTCTGCTAAAACGCTCCCCCGCACCGCAGTCAGGTCTCCCGCGGGGAGGGAGCTGCGGGCTACCAGGACAAGAGGCTCTTTACACCCCGTCCTCTCCTTGGCAGGACCTCTGTCCTTAGTGACCGTGGCTTTGCGCTGGTGGGAGCACGGAGACCCCAGCACACTGCCCAGAGGCCTCCGACATGAGAGCGTGGAAGGGGAGAAAGGCAGCGCGGGTCACGCTAACACGCGGGAAGGGTTTTAATCTACCTGGGCACCTGTGACTGTGGTACCAGGGAGAAGGGTGAAGGCATCCCTGCCCTGGACACCGCTGTGGCTCTCTGTAGACATGCAAAAGCCATGATATCTTCTGCAGCAGGTAACTTAGCGCTTCCTGGTTTCAAGTGCTAAAGAGATATCCACTGCTACCACAGAAACAAAACAGATTTCAGAAGATACTCCAGCCTTAGGACACAGTTCAAGGGATCTAGGATTGCCCTAGGGAAATGAGGGTATTTTGGTGTGAGGAGTGTAAATAGATTGAACAAGATAAATCTCTTTCACCCTGTGCCCACAAGCAGAGAGAAGCCATTGGGTTCTCTCTGCCAAGTTTTAGCTGTCCTCAAAATGAGGCAAGAGGTGGGGTTCCACAGGAGATGCTGTTTACCACAGCAGGAATAACAATTCTCAAACACAGAACAATGAAAATACTTAAATTCACACTAGCAGCTAGGGATCTAGTGGATAGAGTCCTTTCTAGATTATGGGCAACAGCTTTATCTCATTCTGGAAGCAGAAAGAAGGCAAATAAGACTGATGTAAAAAAAAAAAAATTAATTCTTGTTACAGTTTCCACAAGCACATGAAATTTTTAGCTTCACTACCTGCAGCTCATCTTTTGGTATAGATACAAATAAGGAACTCAGTTTGCGTTGGTTGAGAGGAGAGTGAGATCAGGACTGAATTTTGAGACAGCTGGGACAGAGTCAAGGTTATATTTGCAGAACACGAAATATTCAGAGCCAGCCACTCCATGGCTGTGTTCTGCTGACACATTTCTGGATTGAACGCAGAAAGCTGAACTAGAGGCTTGCACAGCCAAGAGGCTCCTACTGAAGAAGACAGTCACGTAAACTCCTATGAACTCAAACTGCTCGGTTCCAGGCTACTGCCTCATTTGCCAACAAATAGCTTAAGAAATATAGCAGTTTTCAAGAATGTGAGATTAATTTCACTCTTTTTGTGAAAGTTATGTCGTCAGTGTATCAGATAGTATCGGTAAAACTCAATATGTGAAATTGAAACATAAAAATTCCTCAGTGTGGCAGTGGAAATCTAAGTAACATCTGTGATAGCTTATTGTTGGCAAGTCATATTTGAATGCAAAGAAACCTGAACGAGAACAGAGGAAAAAACAGTGGTCATCACTGTATGACAATATATAAGGGAATACAGGCCAGCACTTGGCTTTTAATTCAAACCACTATTAACCATGGCCTGGTTAACAGTGTTCCAAGGATGTATTAATTAATGCAAAATTTCCATGTTAATTCGAGTTACCGCATACACTTTCAGTACACTCCTCATTCAGCAACAAAGTCTCGTATTTGACTACAACACTGCTAAAAACAGAGTGCAAACCCCATTCTCCCATTGTGAAGGGAGTAAAAAGATGTGTATCTCATTCACCTTGTTACTTAAGAGTAAAATTCTTACTAGATACTAATAAATAGCAGTGTCAGATTTTAATTCATTACAAAATTCACTGAACATACCAACTAACTCAACCAATCACTTTCACATAGAAATGTTGATGGGATTGTAACAAGTTTCTGTAACAACTCACCTGGGATAGATTTGAATAAGGACCTAAAGGGGAAAAGCTCAGTATTTCTGCTGCCAACTGTTTAAGCCAAGCAGTTCCACCAGTGTATTTTCTTTCCATGGAAAGAACGAAAATCCAGCATAAAGTCATAGCGAGGGGTAGATGAAAAGACGACTAGAAAGATGGTTCTCAACTAGGATGAATTTACTTTACAATTTAAGCTAATTACTTGTTATTTTAGCCATTTCATGAGGTTTGGAGAAAATAATTCATTGTTTGTTTCCACCACTGGCTTTCTTTTTCCTTTTTTTTTTGTTTTTTTAAAATATCCTCAGAGGATAATTAGCTCACAGCTGAGTAAGTCAGGAATATATTTTAATCATCTTTTCAAACTGCCTGTTGTGAGCTCAGGCTTCTCAGAAGCACTACAGCATTGATGCATATATATATATATATATATATATATATATATATATGCATGCACGTTTGTTCCCTACACACAGAATTAATGGGTACAAGGATAGATAAACTCTGTTCCCATTACGGAGCAATGTATTCAGTCAAGGGACAAATAAGTATAAAAGTAACAGTCAAAACGGATGGAAAGCACCAAAGCACAAAACACCAGTCACTAAAGTCAAAGGCAAAACCCTCAACGACCTACAAAGCCTCACTATGATGTAATTTCATGAACTTCTCATGAAAGGACCTGTGTAAAAGGTAACTTACAGCTCAGTCACGTCTTTGGGAATTCCTTTGGGCAACATCCGCAGCCCTTTGTTGCTGCAACGTACCACCGCGTCCACACAGGTACAGTGGGAAGGACAAGGAGGTGAAAGCAAGCAGCTGCTTTCATCATTACCTACAGAGGGAGGAAAACGTATTAGGAGGTCAGCTTTGCAGCCCAAAGTCACGCACTTTGAAGGTAACTGCTTACAAGGACCAAAGAGGGACCTGTCTGAATTCATGGTAACATCATAGTATTTTAAAGTAGATCCAATGCTTTGCATCAACCCGCCTTCATACAGGTTCTTTAGCCAACACGAACAAGAGTTCAAAATCTGAATAGCAGTGTTTTTAAAGAAAGATTTTTTTCTAAGGTGTATCTACTTCTCTGTAATTTTGAAAATTACAGTAAAATCAGTTATGTGAATCCCAAATCCTCCCCCTATCCCCAATGCACTAGCTGAAATGGAGAACTTGACCAGAACATTACCCTTAAATTCATCTAGACAGATGATATTCACGATCTACTCTGTTCTAGGAAGACTTTTTTAAAAATTCAGCTTTTAGATGTTAATTTTTTACTTTTTAACGTCAACCTGGCACTTCATTTATCATCTGAATTGTAAAAACCTCATTGTTTTTGACAAGGATAACCAGGCAAACAACAAACTGAGCAGCATACTGCTGTCGATCCATCTGTGCACACATAAAAATATCTACTTTCTCCAAAAATGGTTTCAAAGGTCCATAAACAGCAGATTAAATCTTGTAATTGAAGAACAATAGGTTTTTTGCAGAAGAAACCAAGTCTTTGAAGTTAAGAACATTAAAATGTGGATTTTCCCCAAAAGCAACAGGCTTTGCAAAACATAAGGCAAATGCATGTTACAGTATCACGATGTAGATGAAAGGAAACACTTAGTGTCACATTCTCTAGATGACAGCGAGAGGAACCACGCGCCTGTTTGTGCGTACTGAGTTGACCGGCGTGGAGACATAGTGCTGCAATCCAACAGCACACAGCTCTTTTTTTTTTTTTTTTTTTTTTTTAAACTGATGCAAGGACTAATTGAGACAGATCTGTTTCTTTCCTCTCTCTGCTGGATGCACCCAGGAGCACTGAGATTAAAGAATAAGACTGGAAGTCCTAATACAGGATAACAAAATTCCCCATAAATGTATGGGCAGGGAATCATTTGTATTCAGAGGGATGGAGAAGCACGACCAGCCTAGAGAAGAACAGGGGAGATGTTTTTTCTTTTTCTCCCCAGCTGAGCTTAATGACTGGAAACAAAATTCAAAGTCTTTCATAAACCTGCAGAAAGAGTGTATTTCTTCAGCACATTCAATTTTCCCCATGTTCTGTGTTTTACACCCTGCCATCATCTACCTTCCATTCACCACGGCTGTCTGAGTGACTGTATGATATAGAAAGCTCCCAAGCCTCCAATGTCATTTTGTGGACCAGGATTATTTTTCCCCCTCCCCAAACTAAAAGCAACTTATTCTTTAATGACTAAACTTGGGTCCCTTGAGCTCTGAGTTCAAGCACCTGGGCCTGTTGCCAGGTTGCTCGACTAGGACAGGAATTAATTTTTACTCTAAGTAGGAAATTTCTATCACTCTTATGGTCTCTTTAGAGGTATGACTAACTGCAGCTCCAGCATATCTGGTCTTAACAGGCAATCACAGCCTACAAGTCAAGCTAGCAGTGCATTCATCAGTCAATTTTTCTCCTTACTATTTTCTCTAAAATCTGCTTGATCGGAAGACAAAGAACTACCTGGAGAATGAAAGAAATGTCAGGATATATTTTGTTTTAAACTTATATGGATCCGGCAAAGCATTAAGCATCACTGAGTCATTTCAAATAATAGCTATGGTTTTTTACTTCCCTGTATTCATGCCTGCTATTGGTGAAGCTAAACAGTATCCAAAACTAAAAGACTTTCCAAGCAAACACTGTTCCCACTGGCTTCAGAGTGTTAACTAAGGGAGTGAATAAGGAAGCGGGAGGAAGAGCCAGGATTATACTAGGATTATACAAAGAAAAGCGTTTGTCTATAATAAATTAATTCTTGTATGTAGGTGTAGATAGTAGAAATTCAGAATCTGGAAAACAATAATGAAAATAAACTACTGACAGGGAACAGTGATCTTCAGCTCTAGATGGCTGTCTTCCTCATCACCAAACTGAAATGTTTACCATGCAGCATTGCTTGATAGGAAGCGAGGCCTCACAGAGGTGCCAACAGTACCACAAATACCAAATCAGATTGGATTTTCTTACCATCGCAGGTGAAGTCCTGGACATCCACATCTTGGATTGGAATATCCTTTAAGAAAAAGGGTTTCAAACAGCGTGGATTTCCACTGACAATTCTCTTCTTCCTCAACCATTTTCCCAGCCAGGCCAAATGGCAGTTACAATTAAAGGAGTTAGCCAGCAAATTACTGAAACAGAACAAGACATAATTACATCAAACAAACATACAGAAATACTGAAATAACTACAGAAAGATGATGGGTTCCAAGTCCAAGCTCCTTCCTGCCATCTGTTTCTGTGAGATCCTCGTCTGTTCTACAGACCAGAGAAGTTCTGTGCAGGCTTTATACTATGACGAGGGTTGTAATTAAAACATATATATGCATATGTATTATATATGCTATAAACCAAAGTACTTACTGCTACAACTATTATTTAGACATATTTACATCACTGACAGGGCTGTATTTATAGTGGATTTCAACCCAAGCTACAGCTCACACCCAAGTCTAAACTCACCTCACACACTGTACCCACGTATGCATGATCTTCCGTGTCATTAATTTGGGTAATGCCACAGAACAGTTTAGCACTGCTAGCCCGTAGCACAGACCTACATGTACCACTCCGTATGCGTACAGCCAAGCTGGCTTAGCACACTGTTCCTTGCCCCAGTACGCTCCTGCTTTCCACTCGCCTGTGTTACGGACCATGCAAACCAGTGCCAGGTGGGAGCCGCTGGCAACTTGAATTTGGGTTTCCTACTGAAATAGTAAGGATAGCACTCTGTATACACATATATAAAGCAGCACTGTCAGCTTGAGCCAATTCTTGTGCCACAGCTTGAGCAGCTTTCTAAGGTCAGTGTATCTGTTTGGAAAAGCATCTGCTCCACCACCTTGTGAACTTTGTGAGGTCTGCATTAAATCTTGCTACAGCTCCTGAAATATCCTTCAAATACAGTTGCAGCCTAGCTGTGGTACTGTGGTGTGCAGTACCCAAAGCAACCATTTGAAAGCCTCCGCGAGAGGGAGGGATCCTTAATGTAGTTTGTGTTAGCAGCATTTAAAACAGGAAAGCCCTATCCATCCTGCTGTCGAGCCATGAAAACATAGATGTATAGCAATTTCTCAGTGGAGCGCTTGTAACATAGTCAGTATAGAAAAGATACGTTTCACTTCTATTTCTTACTAGGTTGTCATCCTTCGAATGAGAGGAGTGTAAGGTGGCACGTTATTTTAACCAACCATCTTCCTAAGCTAACTAGAATTAGTGCTGAGAATCTTGGAAAAAAACTTTTTTCTAGAGTCCTGTACTGAAAAGCTTATCCATAATTTGTGTGTAAGCTTTTTTTACAACAGATTTCAGATGAGGGAAAGAGGATGATACCCCTGGTAAAAAAAGAAAGCCAACTATCTTACGTATGAAGACAGGGAGATCAATAGCCTCAGTCTGAGTTTGCCCCATCGAAGAAAAATGAACTGTCAGAGCCCCGTGTATGGAAAATGAAGTATCTAAACTAACACTGATGGCATTCTCACATCATAAGTGAGTATGTCCGAGAGTTATTATTTTGGTAGTACAGAAAAAAAGATGCTAATGAAATTTGCCTAACGCATAGCATATCTTAAAGACAAAAAAATTTAAGGCCTTAAAGGAACAGGCACTTCAAATGCAGGTGTAGTAGCTGAAGACCTTTAAGTCTTCACTTGCAACATTCTTTTACAAACCTAAATAAACATGTAGTCAAAAAGTTTTCAGCCAAGCAATTCCTTCAGAAAACAACAGTGCTGAAGACAAAAACATATGGCACAGTTGAAGTGTGGCAGCAGGAAAACAAACCCAAATCAGTTCCTAAATTATATAGGTTCTAGGCCAATATCACGTACACGCAATGTGATTTACAGCTGCCCTCTGCATTGTAAAAAAACGTACTTCAATCACAGCGCTAGCCTGGAGCTCTGCGTGTGTAATGACATGTGGATCTAGCACAGACTATTGCACATTATGTAGAGGGAGAACTGAGGGGAGGAGAAAACTCAGCATAATGTTCAATAATAAAAATACTCAACCTACTTCATGCTGACTTGGATTCAAAGGCAAGGCTAACTTGCTGTATAAAGGTGAGAAAATGAACAGGTTACATAGGAGCTTTCAGGCACAATGTGCAGAAAAGCACTGAAAGCATTACTCCAATTCTACTTTCCTTCTGAATTGTTTTCCATTTTCTTTAATCCGTAAGAGGACCACATGCAGGATGCCTTGTATATTTTCCATTCTGACATACTTTGGAATGAACAGAGTGTTTAAACCAAATGTTTAAACCTCCAACGCTAAGTGAACCAATGCTTCAAATGCCATTTGTTCCACTGATGGAAGAGAGTGAGATCATATTCACAGAGCAACTTCCGTGACACAAATCCTTAGAATGAAATAATCCACAACTGGAAACAAACAGCAGGTGTATATAATCAGGTTTCTGGAAAAGCAGCAGCTCTGAGTGTAAAGAACATTTTGCACATCTAAAGAGCGTCCTACTGGGACTTATCAAAAACTTTCAGAAATATTCAAACGTTGAATCTACAAAACGCTCCTATCAGAAGAGTAATTATCCCTTTCTACAACAGGAGAAGTTGCTTTGATTTAATGTGTTACTGCTCGCTAGCTCACCATCAGTAACTATCCACAAACCCTCATTTTCTTCTTGGCAAACACAGGTTAACCTATGACCTAAAATTTATCAAATCCTTGGATAAGAATTTGGATTATGCTTTTGTTAGCAACTAAGAAGGAAGTAAGTTGTTATGTATAAAATGAATAAATAAACTCATCTACTGTTTTGAAATTCTTTGAAGCTCTGGGTAAAAACCAGATTTATCGTGTCACGCATTACACACGTCCTCCTGCCTCTTTAGCAAGACCTAAATTTTGTCCTTTGTCCAACTGCAGAGCAGTGATTTTTTGCTTTAATGGAGTATGAAGTCCATACATGTCCCTGCATACATGGTCTTTCCATGGCAAGACTGTGATGCAACTTGTGGAAAAAATGTAAGGTCAAGGCTCTCTATGAAGTATCATGTGGGACAAGAGATTCCCTACTGCACTTGAAAAGCAACTGAAAGTCTGGAAAGGTCAATTATTTGCAAAAGCTTTATTTTGGAATCTGGCTATTCAAGTGGAGTTCTCAAAGCGCAAACAGTAATGTTGGGCAGACAATTGTTACAAAAAATCACAATTAGTAATCAAAGTTCCTATACCTACGATAGTGATTTAACAACTACTCTTGATTCCAACAGAAACAAAGCAATCAAGCTTTTAGCAAAGATGTCATACTAACATTAAGTTCAGCAGTGTTTGCTCAAGGACATAGACATAGTTTTAAATTCAAGAGGGAATAGAAGTCTTCAGGAATGAAATATGCATATCCTGCTACAAGTGTCTCTTAACAATTGCAAAGAAGCCGTAGAATATTAACTATTTTAATGGGTTCTAGTGACCTGTTAGAAACACATGCTGAAATGCATCTGGATATCGTTGAAATTAGGTTGAAAATATATTCTGGAGTTCAGGTTAAATTTATACTAGAATAGTTGCACGTCATTCTGATGAACCAGTTATCATTCTGGCATTAGCTCCATGCAGCTATTATTATTATAATTAATGGAAAAGCAGTTCTGCTTGCAAATATGCCCACTTGACTGTGTAAGGACTGAGAGACATGACTAAACTCTCTGTATGCAGATGTGCAAGCACACTTCAAAGCAGGATGCTACAGTACCTAGTTTGACTAGTAACAAATAAAAAACTGCTACCTTTTTACCAATAACTTACAAAATAGATGTTCTTCCTCTACTGAAAACCATTAGTCAAGGCATTATTTTCAGAGCTGTCCGTGTTTTGATAATATCAATGATGCTGACTCACGAAGAGTAATAACAAAAGGAGCAATATTTTTAAGTGCTATAAATATGCCAAGATAAAAATGGAAATGTTAAACTTTGTACGAATTTCTGGCTCACATTAATAGATGCAAAAATAAGTCATTATAATACCCGATTAACTCACAGAGTGTGGGCTGAACAGGAAAAGCAGTCATACTATCTATCTTCAGTAGTGTTGTCATCTAATATCTCCACCTACAACGGAGTATTGCTAGGAAATGAACACATCTGAATTTTGCATTTATATGTGGAATATCACCATGGCCTTAAACCGATGTCTAAAGAAGTTAAAAGGACACCTTCTCCTGCGTGTACATCAAGCACAGAATGAAAAATGTATCGAAGAACAAACTTTTTCATCAAGACACAGCTAGGGACCTGCCACGACCAACACGATTGTAAGTCAGTGCCAAAGCAATACATTCTGATCAGCAGCAGCTTTAACTGCTGTTGCTAGAAGTTGTGATAACCTTTATCCACAGCTGAAAAAAAGAAAATGGGCTATCTTCTAACAAAACATGACAAGGATGCTTCTAGGCAAACAAGGTAGGGACTTTATAGACTGATTCAGAGAGTCACAGCTATTAAGGGATCCATGGAAGGAAGCATGGAGACAACTGCACGAGAAGCAGGCAGGCATTGCTCGCAGCACAGTCAGAACAAGCTTTCAGCAACTACCACTTGCTTTGACCAGTGACTTGAAAACAGTCAATAAAAATAATCCGGTTGTGTTTCTCTCTCTGCCCATCAATTTCAAGGAGGCTTTTGGGACTAGTGAAAGTAGATGGAAGAAAAGTCTGGGTTCCTTATGCTGCATGGAGCTAATGTCCAAATGATAACTGATTTGCTGGTGAAAAGTTGTAACAAGAAAATGAAAGCGTGAGCAACAAAACAGCTGAGATTCAACACTTCTTTCCTCCTCCTCCTCCCCCCCGCCCCGCACCGATGGAGGATGCTTTCAAAGCCTGAAACGCAATAGCAGCAATAGTTTATTTTGACTGGACAATTAGGATGTATTTTCAGGGCAGTGTGAAGGGAATTAAGCAGATAACTTTCATTAACAGCAACATCAGGGTCCCCATTCACAGCTGGAAACAAAGAACAGACTTTCTTTCCATATTTATCAGTCTGTACTTTATTAAAATGGACACACTACAAAAAGCCTGTAAACATATTTAAGAAGCAAGGGAAATACTTCAAAGGAGGATTGAGAAATATGAGAGAATTATCAGAAAAGCTTAGGTTGGGATTTTCAAATTCACATTCAGTAGGACTTGAGCATTTTGTCCTCTTAGGTTCTTCTGAAAATCTAAGCATTAGCTAGTAGATGTCTTCTGATATTTATCCAATTTAACTGAAATCCAAGAAAGCTCTTCTTACAAAATTAGACTCTGCTGAAACTAAAGCAGCTTCAGGGAGCTAAAGTGTATAATAAGCTATGCGCTTCTGAATCTGCAGAGACTGTTTTACATGAACTTCTACTGTGCGCTGCCCTAAGCTGTGACACGGCAGAACATGCAGTCATCCTGCCTGAGGCTGGCAACCTCAAAATTTCTTCAGCCACTGCAGCTGAAGCAATTCAAATGTTTTACTAAATCACACCTTGAATCCTCCAAACCTGCGATTTCAGTAGGATGGGGTTTTCTTTCCCTAAATGACATTTTCCATGTACTAACAGTAAGTAGTTTGATTTTGTAACTCAAACGTTGTCGTCTTGAAAGGAAAGCATGGAATAACAACATTATCATGTGTTCATACCATAAAAAAGGTAACTTACATTGTAGACAAGGAGACTAATGTGCTGAAGGCTCCAGGGGTAATAGTGCTGATGTGATTGTCATACAGAGAAAGAAGCCTCACTGAGCTCAGTCCAGCAAAGGTGTCATTGTTTATACAGCTGATAGAGTTGCTCCTCAGCATCCTGCAAGGATTAAAACAGGAAATTAGGAACTACTGAAAGGGGGTGTAATTTCAGGATAGGAGGTCCTTTATCTAGGGCATCAACAGACGCTTTGGCAAGCACTGCACTCTATTTTTATTGTTTGCTGAAGTATGACACAGCTATAGGAGGGCTAGATTCGTGTAAACATTGACTCCTGAACTTAAAATGCATTTCTTCCACACAGCGTTAGAGGCTGATGGGAGCTCCACATCTGCAAGTAGTATGTGATTAAAATTATGACTAGTGGCAAACTTGAAATAAAAACTTAAGTCTTAATTTAGCAAGTATCTGAGAGTAGGTGAAAATGTATTTCAGAGATCAATTGAGAAAGACTGCCAGAAATGTGTGACAGTAACAATACTATCTGCAATACTTCTACTGCTGTCAGGGATGTTTTTTGTAATTCACACTGCAAAAGTATGGAAGGAAACAGCATCCTCAGCAGGAATCAAGGAATAGCTTAGGAAAGATTTCCAGACCTAACACAAGCTCTGAAATGTCAGAATCATTAACTGACAAGACAGAAAGTAGTAACCATCCTATAAAATGCTCTTTGCTCAGTGCTTGTACCAGATGAATCAGTGCTGTGCTTTGGAAGATACATCTCTCTGAGTTGTTATGGTAACAATGAACTCGATAAAGCCTAATTAATCTGAAAGACTGTACTGTCTTGCTTCACTCCATAGTGAAACAGGCTCCTGTGTATTTGTTACACTGCATGCCAATCAACACCTGGGTCTGTAAACATCACTACACAGTGGCGATATTCCTACTTAGGTGAAAAATTACCCAGTAATTAAAGCATACTACCAAAAATCCACAAAATATATACAGCTCATGCTGCTGTTCCAGTGAATTGATCCCCCAAATTGAGGAGGGTTAATTCCTTGGTATCAAATTTAATTCCTTGGTATCAGATTCATGCAGTGAACAATGAAAATTCAGACTCCCTTAGAAGTCTGCATTTAAACCTCAGGTTGGTATCCACAGGTTGGGTGTTTAGATGCTACATCAATAGATCCTTGAAAAACACCAAACGAGATTAGATATGGCTGGGAAAAAATTCACAGTGTAATCACACACACTCAGTGTTTGAGACCTGGACATTACATTGCTTTTGCACTTCTGTTCTCTGTGTGCAGTTACCATCACAGCCACTATCGTCTCAATAGTTTTGGTATTGCAACTGGCGTGCAACTATGTCAGAAAAGAGTCACGGGGCACAGAGACACACACCTTACACGTGGAGTACTAAGCTGCCTGAAAGCCAGGCCAAGACCTCAAGCTCGAAAATGAACGGGGTGGCAAATAAGAGAAGTAAGGCCCTTAGCAGCTTAGCAGCAGTAGGAAACCTTTTCTCAATTCTGTGTGTAAAGTATGAGGCAGTATTACTGCAAGATGGGATGACTGAATTTGGACGCCAATACATCTTGCACAGTGATTTATTACCTTTCGGGAAACATGCAGTCTTTTAAAAACTGGACCGTGACCCTGTCCAGGGTGGCTTCTTTGTAAAAGATCACAATTTTAATCCTCAAATAAAGTCAGTTAATGCATAGAAATATATGTCCCTCAAGCCGAAAACTTTGGTTTCATATCATGGTTCACCATGCACTGTGTGCCCTTCCTGAAGGAAAACTTATCCTTGCAGATCCTCGTATCATGCTGTGTGTATTTAGACTGCTTTATCAGCTAGGGGGAAACGTAGGTCAGGCCAGCAGGGTAGCTTGAATGTTAAGCATCTTTTTATTAAAAAATGCTGAATTTTGTTTAGGAGCACTGCCACAGATTGCTTTACAGTATAAAAACTAATTTAGTATCTATGGACAGTATTTTCAACCCCGTTAGTAAAGCGCATACCTTAAATTAAAGAACAGATGGCTGTAATCACAGAAAAATAATGTCAAAGGAACAGCAAAAGAAAAGTTCCCTATTTGTCATTACAGGCCAAAATCCTTGAAGTGAAAATTTGATTTCTTTTTACATTTGAGTAAGGACTGAAGGAATTCTGCCACGATACTTTGCAACATAAGAAGTATTTGCTGCTAATGAATAAATTGCAGATTTTAAATTGCATTTTCATTCCTAGAGTTTATTTACTGACAGCATCCACCTAGTCAAGTGCTTTCTTCCTACAGCAGGGAAGACTATGCAAGAGAGGTATTTTTCACGTACAGATCATACACATTGTCTGGCATGAGTCTTTGCTATCACCAGAAGCCTAGTCCCTCACTGCTTCTCAGGATGGCGGATGGGGTGGATTGACACCATCTGGAAATCTTGTCTGTGATTCTTCTTCCAATATAACTTCAAACATGAAAATAAATTAGTTAGGTACTACGAGTTCATGTGTAAGTATTAGTTCTTAGAAATAAATTTTGAAGTAATTAATTACAAAAGTAATACCAAACTAACTTCTTACGCATTTGGTCTCTATGACTCCTTCACACTCTACCCAACCACAACCAGATTAATACTATACCCACACATAATTTTTATGGCACTTGGTGTGGCCAAGAAAGAGCGTGCTGTGGCTAGTCTAAAGCCATGCCTGTGCTTGTAGGCTGCTACAGCTGGTGCAGAGTGAGTGGCCAGCTACTTTCTGCCAGCAGGACCTCTAACAGTTTGGTTATGCCTGCCCTGAAGTTGCTTAGCTCTACCTGTTTTGGTGGCAGCAATAATTTGAGTCTTTCTTCTCTCCCTACCTACTGATTTCATATAGTTTGTAGGGTATTAAAAATCTCTCGGGTTCCTAGCCTACTCTAAGGTTTGGTTTAAGCAGCCCAGCAATTCCAATTTGGGTGGAGGCAGAGCGGGAGGATGGACTAATAGATAGCGAACATGTTCCTACATGCCTTGTTTCCATAGGAAATAACAAAATAACAGAAGTATTAAATGATTAAAAGTGCACAAATTACACCCATGACAGGTTCACAACCATGTTACTCCTGAAATTCTTGAAAATCTGTTTTTTCACAGAAGTAGCAGATAAATCTCAAACCTACTCAGGACTAGAAATATATTGAAAACTTCGTAACAGTAATACAAGACCCTGCCTTAGAGCTTGTTTTCTAGTAACCGGTATTTTAGCAGGCATTGCTGAACTCGAGCACTCCCACTCAATTTACAGAGGAACGGAGAAAGACAGGTCTTTGCACTTACAGTGTCTTTAGCCCTGTGAGGCCTCTAAACATTCGTCCATGCACTGATTCCAGTTGATTCTCTGTCAGAATCAGCTCCTGCACTCCTGAAGCTCCATCAAATGTGCCTTCTCGGATCTCCTTGATCTTATTGTTGCTTAGATTTCTGGAAGGACACAACCAGTCACAATAAGAAAACTATTAGCATTTTATTCCAAACGTATGTCATCACACTGGAAGGAGGAAGATAGGAAAAGTATGTGCCTTTTAGTGGTTATCTAGACAGACATTCAGTCAGCAAAGAAAGCATAGAGAAGTTCAAAAGTATACCTACTGTACTTACAAATAGCTCCCCTCCACTCATCAAAACCACAATTATATCAGATGTATTAAGCATTTAAACTAATGGAATTAGCAGCTCTTACATTTCTTGTCATTCTTGCTTATAAGGGTCTCAGAGATACAGTAAGTGGGGGTTTCTAACATCTGATTTATGTCCATGAAATTATGGACCATGCTTGGGATTGGATGTTCATCGGGCAAGAATCAGTTAATGTTACTACCATTGAAAAAGGTACCACACATTGAAACATGGACCACTTTTATTTAGTGTACCAGGACTTTTACTCTTTTTAAACTCAACACTGGAGTAACGTACAAAAGCATGTGACTGCATGTATCTGATACAAGTTTTAATATGTGTACTCATGAACTCCCAGGCACTTAAATTTAACACCACCACTCAAAATGAAATGCATATCCCTTAATTCTTAATTCACAGCTACTGCAACATACAGCCTTATTTTCCTAAATATTTACTCTGCCTATACAGACTCAAGATGTTTGCTTATAGATCAACATTGGAAAACTTCAATCTACACAGTCAAATGAAGTTCTGATGAAATGCAAAACTAATCTCTTGAATATTTCATATTTGTGGAAAACTCCATGAATAGAAAACTTCTGAATGATAAAATGCCATTAGAAATGCATAAGAATAAATGTCATTTAATTATTTAAAATGTTTTCTATAAAAGGCCTGAAGCACCTTAAAACCTTGAGCATCAAGGTTTGATGCCTCCTATGATGCCCTGTATAAATTATGATGAATAATCCTATTCGTTTAGGATTATGACAGGAAACACTATTATTTGTTTTACTGTCTACAACAAAAAAGAGAAAGTAAAAGATATGCTCTTGCTCCCAAGAAGATGCCAAATTCCAACACTATTACTCATATTGAAGAGCACGTTATTCCAGAACTGATCCCAGTACACAAACAGCATGAGTAATAGTTTCAAAATCCCATTCCAGGTGATACAAAACAAATGACAAGGTATCAGATTAACACCTGGGCTACTCTGCTCAGACAATCAGACAATCAACAGGCAATCTTGTTGGGATAAAAGCTGACAGAAGACATGGTAACAGGACAGTTTGGCCTCAGATAGAAATAATGTGGGTCTTGCTCTTTGCAGAAGTCATCACTTAATAAAAAAAAAAAAAAAGTTGAGTCTTGGAGATATGTTTCATGTGGGAAACTTGAGTACGCTGGTTTATGTCTGCTGAGCAACTGTCAGATAGTGGGCCCTACAGCATGTGGCCCATCACCTCTTGTGCATTGTGTGATCAGAAGGAATAGGAGTATGCCAGCAATCAGCCAAAAATAACAGAAAAACATACAGAAATACTTACATGCAGATTTTGCTTTCCAGAAGTTTAGTACGTTGTGCTAACGCACGAAGAGTTTATGTTCAGTGTCAAAGCAAGTCAAGGAAGGGTATTCTGACATATGCATTTAATTTAGGGGCTCAGCTATTTCTCTAGTGGAAATGTTTATAGCTCAGCATCTCTTTTGAATGCTGGCATAAATAATTGCTCCCAATGATCCCTTTCCTGCTAAAGATCATGCCATGATGCATATTTGCACAAAAATGAATGAATGAAAAAGTAATTGTTTGTAGTGGGAAGGGAGGGTGAGTTACTATAATACACAAAGACTCTGACTTTCAATTCACAAACTGCAAACAGACTTGTAGTTACAAAGTTTTATTAGTTTTTACCATCCGAAAGATAATTAGTCACATATATTTTAAAAACGGGTGCAATTTTAATGGATTATTAGTTACTCAAGGCAAAAAAGAGCAAATATTGGAGAAAAAGGCTGGCAATAATTTGCAAAAGAATTAGCAACTTTATACAGTCCAAAGCATCTGAATTTTAATCGCTGCCAAAGACCTTCCGTAGATCGGTAACTTCACTCGTTTAAGTTAGTAACGCCTGATCACTTCAACAACACAAAATTACCCAAAAATATGCTTCCAGTTTCAGAGGCCGGCAATTATATCCACACCTTTCTCATACAAAAGATTGAAAAGCCAAAATTAAATGCTACGGTGAAATCAAAGTTGCAAGGCAGAGAAAAGACAAGCTTTACAATAATAAATAGGTAAAGGCGACGCTGCCCTGCAATCCTGCTCAGAGTATTGTCAAAGCAAATGTTCTGCCAATCTGGATTTCTTTATTTGTGTTCATGAACTAAAGCTTCCCATATCAGAATGCAACCAAAAAAAATGGTAGATGACAGCACTTATTCACTCCAAAAAAAAAGAAGCATCCTCCTTAAAGTCTGACCTACTAGAATAATAAACATGAGAAATTACATACTTTCCAGTCTAGAATTACCAATAAAAATGATCAGCTGATACAGACCTTGAAAAACAATAGCAGTGAAACTTTTGCCTGCTCTGCAACTCAGAGAGCTCTACTTCGTCCTTCCCAGCACTAAAAGAATCTTTCATATATGATCACAGCACGTGACAAGGAATGTTTTTTTTTTAATCAGAAGAAAACTTCTGACAGACTTGACAGCAAGCTCCCATTGTAGAAAAGCCCCATCCTCTTGCAATGCTAAGCTTCTGTGAGGAATTGTTCTTGAAATACTGGAAAAGAAAATGAGTCCTGAGTATTTCCCAGATACCTATGCCCTCTGGCAGGACCCAGATGGGAACCTGTAGTCAACCTGGTCACTCAGGAAAAGGCTATTGTTCCCATAAGGACTCCCTGATTTACCCTGGTGATAAAGTTTAATCCTATATCCAGACTTTTATTCTGGGCAAGAGGTCAGAAGAAATTTTCAGAAAGCCTGTGTTTACTTTATGTGGGGCTGTGAATAGGCAATGAACAGATCTAAGAAGCTATCAAGGTGACATTGTTCACACAGCTCACTTCTCAGTCAGATTTTATTTACATTATGGCTAAAGTTTATAATAATATTATTTCTGCTGATCTTATAACCAACACAGAACAAGCTGGATTCTATTCAGACTTAACAGAACCATTCATCTTGCTGTACCTGCCGGGTCAATTTTAACATTCCAGCACGCTATTCATTGCCGCATTACCGACACACCTTCCCACAAGAGCTACCACCAGAGCACAGTCCAACTGCAAAGGCTCTGCTCGGTCTCACCTTGAACCTTGTGCTTTTATCATACAAACAGCCTGTTCTGAGTGGGGGTTTCCCTGGAATGCTTCTGTCTGTTGGTGATGTGTTTGGAATTTTTAAGTATATGTTAGGAGGAAAATCCCAGTGCTGTTGGCATTCTTCTGGAGGAAAGATGTTTGCTGAGAAGGTTTTACAGCTTTTGCCAATAGTCTGCTGGCTTTTATAGAGTGAGTTCTTCTCAGAAGCAGGATGGCACTGGAAGTCTTAAATACTACAGGCAGTGAAGTACACCCAGTGACATTTCTACATTCATTCAGCAAAGCAGACTGATGGACTCACTGGGAAAAAAGGGAGGCACGTGATGTGCCCAAATGCCATGTACCACAACACTCTCTACAATTTCATTTCCAGAAAATAAAGTCTGCTTCTGTGTAACAAGTGACAGATGACTGCAACCTCAATTGCCATGGCAAAATTTATGCTTAAGGGAAAGAACAGGTACCAGCTATTTCCAAGGACACAAACTGCTTTTACCTCCCCAAGAAACTTGAGATTCTGTTTTTTAAACTGACTTCTAGTCTGCAAACTTTATCGTGATTCAATTTTATTTTCCATGTAAAGTGTGTTAAATCCTGGGCTGACACTCCATACAATTCAATGTAGGAGAAATATTTACAGACAAATTAAGCCTCCAAAGTCGGTTATATACTAGAGGTGGGGTTGGCAGTACCAGCTATTTGCCAAGACAGCCTGACGCTTCCTATTATAAGGCCATATCTTATGTTCACCTTGTAACTTTGGCAAGATTTAACAGAATGAACTGTCAGATGTCCCTTTCAGGTTTTGAGGGAAATATTTTTTATTGTTCTTGTTCTCTGAGAAAAGAGGTCAGCCCCCCTTCTCCCCAGCAGTGCATGAAGTATGCCAGTTTACCTTCTTATTTTGGATGTGAGCTCATTGCCATTTTTTTCTCTGGATAAAGAGCTGCCAGAACCTCACCGGAATGGCCAGTCCCACTGACTTCCTGCGGGCACCGGGTAGCGAGCAGGCGCTGGAGCTGACATTTAGGAGCTGCAGGCTCTCCCTATGTGCCAACATCCCATTTCAGCAAGTAAGTTATCTCCTTGCTCCCACTGAGTTAGGCACCCAGCGGGGTTTGGAGCTTGAACCTGTCTGCCACGGCCAGAAGACCCCTCCAGGCTCCCACTGCCATGGGAGTCCCCAAGCACTGGAGGGTTTTTTCACTGATTAACAACTTCAGATAGTCCCAGTGTTTGCTTTGTGCTGAATTTGGTAGTTGCTGTGAGCAAAGGACTGCTCCCTTCCACAAAAGTCAAAACCCTGCCGCTGTGAATGGTAGTGTTGCCCCTCACCGCTGCCTGACGCGCGATGCCGCTGCGTTGTATGGGAAGATCTCTCACTGACAGCAGACTCCTCTGTGAAAGGCAGAAGCTTCCAGCTCCCAGGGCTGGAGGGCAGTGGGTCCTGGAGCCTTTCTCTCTCACAGGGATAGGATACCCCCAAAAACCCAAGTCATGGAGCTGCTCCCACTCTTACGGAGCTCAGAAACGCACCCTTCATTTTCTCCTGCACTTCAAAGCAGATTCAAATTACTCTTTTCTAACCACCCTGCAAAATGCTAGCACCACAGTTCTTGGAGCCTGAAAGTCACTGCAGTGTGACTTCAGCTTCAGAGACAAGTCGTACCTTTACACTTGCAAGATCAGATGAGGTAATATGGCAAAAATGCAACGAAAGCAACACAGGGTTCAGGGCATTTTGCAAAACCCACTGGAGAACTCAGTAAATTATTCTGGACCAGGTTAGATCTGTCTGTAAGAATCTACATCAACCATTTTATTCTACTGTAAAAAGCATTAAACATAAAGATAGATTACAGTTTAGGTTATGTAAATAGCATTACGTATATGGTTTTTGCAGCTAATTATTGCAGTTGATTTAAAAAAAAAAAAAAAAAGCCATATGCAGACATGTTAACCTTTTAAAAACCAGCAAGGTAATCTTAGCAATTTAATTCCTAAATAAAATGTGGCATAACTTTGCATTATGGATCTGTGACCTTTAAATTTCTATATCAAGAATTGAATTTTCTTTTGCATTAAAATGTATTAAATCCTGGGCTGACACATCATACAATAAGATTCAGTGTAGGAGGAATATTTACAAATTACACCCCAAAAGCTAATTATATATTATAGGTGGGGTTGGCAGCACCATCTATTGCAAAGGTGGTCTGACACAATTTTTTTTAATGTTTACTTTATAACATTGGCAAGATTTAACAGAATGAACTGTCAGATGTCTTTTCATTTTTAGAGGTAAATACTTTTTAGTTCTATTTTTCTTTTTTTTAAAGAAAAGAAGGAAGTTCACCTAAAAACTCTAATAATCCTTTTGTGAAAGGTCCAAAGCATGCAAATAAATTCTGATGTCAAATTTGTAATTGGTAACTACCATATAGGTGTTTTATTCAAAAGATACACCTTCCTTGTGAAAAATCTGTTAGGATTTGGCTGAATACTTAGTCTTAAACAAAGAGATTTAAGATTCCTGACGCAATCTAAGGAGACTGCAACACACGTTCTTTGGAAAATTTGACTTTTAGGAGCTAATTTTCCAGGGTTTTTTTCACTTCAGATTCTTCTTCAGATGACATCTTCCGATGTCTCTCAAGACAGCGCAGGACACAGAGCTACAGACTGTGCGAAGTTTGGGACTGGGCACATTTCTCTATCCAAGTATGTACCAGTCCCAGGCAGTACTAAGACGTAATGTCCTTGGCCGGACCCCAGACAGACCTGTGAAGGCTATGAAAACAGCTCAAGGCAACGCGGTGGAATAACTGTGCATGAGGGCTAGGAAGGGAGCCTGAGAGAGAAGAGTAGGAGTTTTGTCAGTGGCTCGAAGAGGGGTAGAGACAAGAGGGACAGGACACAGGCCTTACGCTGAGGCAGAACACGGCGAGAACAGAAACCACAATGAATCAGGAGATGAGGAACCTAGTAAGGGATTGGGACAAGAGTGCAACTGAAAATTATGTGAATATATAATCAAAGACTATTTTCACATATACACACTGGAGCAACCCTAATATGTCAATGCCAAATCTATGAGTACTTCCCTTTGGAATCTTATTAGAAAACCCAACAGACTGATACGCAACAGCACACACGCAGGTGCAGACAACTGAGAGCGCTCGAGCGACGAAAGAACAAACGAGAGCATACACCTACAGCGCAAGTAAAATCTGAATCCTCCTTAAGGTCCAAATTACAGCCCACCTTAGAGCGTTCACGTTATAAACCAAAGCTACACTTAAGCATAATGTAAGATGAAGAGGCACCAAGATGAACCATCCATGAAGAGGAAGGAAGAGCTAATTCCTCTATCTCTGGAATTATGCTGGAGCTTTACTAACCACAGTGGAACCAAGGTATTCTTAAAGCTGTTTCTTCACAAATTTCCTTGACATGCATCTGTCACTAGTCTTAAACTGAAGTGAAGGACAATCAGAAGGCAATCATTCAAATGTCCATTTGATACCCAGATTCCAGAAATTCAGATTCATCTCAGAAGAATGAGAATTACAGAGATTAAATAAAGGCGGGGGGGGGGGGGGGGAAGGAAAGAAAAAAAGGTGATTTAGGCTAATGGCCTGCCACTGCAAAGCTCTGAACGGTTTTCTTAAGCCTGGGAAGCAATGCAATTTCCAGACAGATTCCTCCACCTGCTGTTTTCCTTTAACACTTGAACAGACAAGTAATATGATGAGACAGAGTCAATATTGCCAATCAAATAACAGCAAAAATTCTTGTCCTGTATACACACTGAAAAATGGGGGTTTGATCAATGTCGTTCCTCCTTAATTTAATAGCAGCAGTAAGCAGTAAGCCTTAATGCAGAGCACATGCTTCGCGTTCCTGCCACACACAGAGAGCTGCTGCAGAGGACTGTTGGCTGCGGCAACCCCATCCACTGGTGCTTCCCTGCATTTCCCTTCTTGCATGATGGAGAGAGGCCTATTAATTAGCAGAAGAACACTTAGCAAAGGCCAAGTAACAGCATAGAAGGAAAGGGGCATGCGTTTGCTGGTTTGTTTGTTTTTTTTTCCTGGTAACTCCTCTCCTCCTTCCCTTCACAAATGGAACTAAGAGAGTTAGAAAAAAGCAGTCTAATCTGCTTTTTAAGGCTCAAGCTACTGAGTAAGGTTATGGTTGAAATGTTGCTCCGCTTATAAGAAAAAACACTCTTTTCAGAAGAGATACTTCTTTACAACACCAGGTAGAACAAAAGAAATTAGCTCAACTATGAAGATTACCTAAAGAGTCTCTGCTTGGAGGCTGCCGCTAAAAACCCATATGAGAGACACTTTTTATGAGGTGCAGGGCACAACTACTTCTTTTTGCTATCCGTTTGAACTGCACCTGTACACCTCAGAAAGATTTTTTTGCTTGTTTCACAGGAAACAAACTCTTTAAAAACCTCTCATGACTGTTTCATTTATGCATAACAATACAGCCCTGTCGAGGCTCCCTCCCACCTGAGTGATTGCTGGGAACAGGAAGGACAGGACCATAGCTTGCCTATGGTAAGTTTTAAATAAAATGAAAGAAATTATTCTAGCTACTACACCGCCTCAATTTTCAAAACATAAATCCTGAAGGTTTGATGAAGACAGATGCTTTCTATTTGTGTATACTTTTATATACCATGCATTTTTCATTCCCATTTACTCTCTACTTTGACACAGACGTTGACTTACATAGACAACAGAGCAACTTCTTTCTAAGTGCACTGTAGCTACAACTTACGGATCATTCAGAAAATACGAAGCTGATGTATATGATTAATTGGCCAGGTCTGGTGGCCTGTACGTGCACAAATACAACCCCCACTCCCAAACCTGCAGTGCTGCATCTCACACTCTTGCAGAAATAAAACTGATAGAAGAATCCCACTGCAGTTCTCTGCAAAGCCCCTGAGATGTTACATGGCTTCAAATGGCTAGGAAGCTCCAGATGGCAGTAACCACATGAAACAAATGCAGAAAAGAAAGCCTGGTTGGTTGGTTTCCCTGCATTACCCTGACTCTAGCAATAAAATCTTGCTAAAAGTAAACAGGTAGATGAGACCTTAGAAATGGGGCCATAGATTAAAAACTTTAAAAAACTTCAGAAAGATCCATTTAGAAGACTATCAGGAGGTATCTAACCTATTATATTCTTTCCAAAATAGAGCTCTTATTAAATACATACATTGTACAGTGCCAGGACTCAGACTGTTAACAGAATTATACAGATGTATTTGAATGACTGATCTCTAAATTAGCTAATTGATTCTACTCTCTAATGCAATAATGATAAAACAAGCTGCCTTGTAACCTATATCTTGTAATATTATTTTCCTCTGACTATTTGAAACAATCACACTAGTTGGAGTCATGCAATACTTTCAAAAGACAAAACCAAAATGCTAAACTTTGAATCCATCCCTAACAATGAGCATACATCTGAATAAATTCTGGGACAGAACTCCCTTCAGCCTCCATGAATCGAAGACTTTTAGAAATATAGTCTAAAGGACATTGAAATGTCAGCCTAGGAGTCTTCATCTGTCACTGTGGTTTAACTGGGCCTTTCCATCTAACAGGCAACTCATTCAGTTTCCTTAAATTCACATTAAAAAAGCCATTTCTGCTACTGCAGTACTAAATTATATAAAAAAAAAATCCCTTCCTCCTTACAATCCAATACAGCATGCATTTTAACAAGCAAGTGACTCAAACTTACATTTTTCTGAGGTTGGGCAATTTCTTGAAGAGTCCGATAGCTTCCAAAACAGAAATATCATTGTCATTCAAACGCCTGGTAGGAAGAAACAAACAGACATTTAATACTTCACAGATGACTCTGGATATACCTTTGTGACATATAGGGCTGCCACACAGAGAACTATGACCTTTGTTAAGCAAGACACTATCTGCTATCTCTCTCAGACTCCTAGAGTGAAAAGAGTTTTGCTTTGGAGGAAAGGGAACATAGAAGACTATATGTAGTAAAAGCTTAGGATGCCTTAAAGGGTGGAATGCCGAAGAACAGTGTCAGAATGATGCCTTCTTCCAATGCACAGGATAAGGGATTATTAACCGTAACCATTAAAAAGCCTTGTTTGCGTGACTAAACCTCCCTCATGCATTCTTCTACAGAAGATGTGCAATTGGTTTTGTTGTCCATGTAAACAGAAGGGATCTGATTTCAGATCCTTTCCCATCAAAGTCTATTGGTCTTCTGAACTAATGCAAAGGCCACCGTCTTGGCAGGATTGGGATGAAAAATTCTTTCTCTGGTTAACATGTAGCTCCATTTTCCTATGTAGAGACTTTGTTGTGTTTCTGGATGTGTCTCATATTTTTCTATCTTCAGATCAATAATTTTATGGTGGTTTAAATAGAATACCTTAAGTACAATAAATAGAACACTAACACAAAAGATAATTGTGTTTGAAGGGGATACTAATATAACACCCCCCCCCACATTCTTAAGTAATAAACATGGTTTCTCGCACTCTCTTTAGCTGTATGTTTGTAACTCCTATGAATCTCAAAGCAAATACATTTCATAAAATCACTTATAGTTTAACAACACATTAGTTTTAGTGAGACCCATTTTACCCAAGTAGCAGGCACCGCTGAGACGGAATGAGTTCCTGCTCACCAATTTAACTCAAAAGTGTTAATCCGTTTCTTAAATAAAAATGACCAGATGCAAAGACAAAGGACTCAAAGGTAGAATGGAAAGGAACCATCCAGCTTGGGGCATGTAACAGGTCAACACTTCAAGAAGACACACAGGCAGCTGACGCACAGGGCCATGGCTCCTTTCTCATCCCCACAGTTGGTATGAATGCTAAGGAAGTACAAGAGTTGTGGTGCTCCTTTGAAATACAAATAACTTCCCCCTTTTCACACAGGGATTAAAGTAGAAGGTGCCTTGAATTGGTCTGAGTCCCTTTTACAGCCTTTAAAAACTAGGAAAATCAACACGCCCTGCTGAGCACATCTCGGAGAGCCGGCACTTACAGATCAGTAGTATATTCCGGAAGGTGACTGGGTAATCGTGTGAGTTTTTGGTTAGAGCAGTCTACAACGGTCCCCTCGCAGCGACACTTCTCAGGACAGACAAGATCCATGAAACACTTTCCAGTGAATTTACTTCTGTAATCCTCTGACCCTGCAATAAAAGGAAAACATATTCCAGCAAACAGCTCCTGATAACTGCAGCAATCAGAGATTTTATGGAATCTATTCTCAAGGCTGCCTCCTGTCAGCTCCTGGCTTCTGCACACAGTTTTAATACTTGACAAAATTTTTTATTCAGGAATTTTTCAAATTACTCCCAAGACTAGCCTCTGTTTTTTCACTCTTGCCTTGATAGATTAATTCCTTGTCTAACATGCCTACCTGTTAAGGTATTTTTTGAAGCACGTCTAATTAGCTGTTGGAGTCTGCTTCAAAGGAGCTCCAGCAAAGTCACTTTTTCCCATTTGGAACTTAGTCCAGCCACAAGGAAAAGGGATCTCATGAAAGCAGGAGCTATCTTGGTGCATTCAAATGACACAGGATTTTTAAAGATATCATTAAAAAGCCCCAAATTTTCAGACCTCAGCTACTGGAGTTATTTTTGAGAGCAATCTTTTATGAGAGGGCCTTGTCAATTTTCCAACAATTAGATATCTTTATTAACTATGTTAAAAAAACAGCAGAGGAAAGTCATAGCAGTTTAAATCATTTTCATTTTAATTAAAGAACGGGTAGGCCATACTTAGTGAGAAGCACTCTCTAATGTACCATTATACCATGACTGCCAGACCTCTTTGACTAGGTTTTTGACCCACTCTAATGAAATGCTTTTCCAATTAGGCTCAGCGAACTAACCTGTCCTTTTCAGGTTTGGTTTTTCTCTTTTCATAACAGCAGGTTGGAAACTTGATCTCCGTGCTTCAAGGAACCAGGAGCATTAATAAATGTGTACGGAGCAAGGTGTTGCCAAGACCCCGCCATGGAATACCTGCCCACTCACTTCATATTTCATAATGGAAGTACCAGAATTGTCTTGGGAATCTTGTGTAATGCCCAGTGATCATAAGTACCAAGAAGTACTTTTTAACTTTTCCAGAGCTTTAAAAGTCACTTGCAAGGCTTTCTGAGGAGTGATCTGAGCAAGTTTTGAAGTTTTTAAGAACCTAAAAACATCAATAAAAACTTAAACCTGAGCTGAAATTTGTTTTTAGAGACTTGATGACATTCATCACCTGCTTCCACTTCCGAGACCGATAAATACACCACTGCTCATTTTATGACTGCATACTATTTTTTGTAAGAAAAAAAGAAGTCGCCTAAACCCACTGTTTTCGTTTATATTACACATTACCTCCCCAGGTTGATGCAATGAAAGCAAGACATTCTGCAGGCAATCTAACATTTTGATTCCACAGATACATTTCCATTTAGTTTTGTAATTCCGAGCTAGATTATAAGAAACGTCACGTACAGCTTTGTACTTTACCACTTCTGTGGTGCTAAATACTTTGCAGGTTATCATGCTTATTGCAAAGTATACATCTAAAGCGAGACTTGGCTACCATTTTTTAGCTTGACAGCACAGCACTTGAAATATTAGGACCACTGGGCGTTTTAAAGCATTATAAAAATATGCTCTAAGCCTTTCTCCACACCACCATCATTTCAACCCTTATCCTTTCAAAAGAACCCATGTGATTTCCAGTCCTAAAAATTCCAGGCTTGGTAGTCAGGCTAAAATGTCAAGTGATGAGAGTATTACGGCTTGATTGCAAGAACATACAGCTATTCTTTCTTAGGTCAATGAGACAGTACATTTGGTTGTTTATGATTCCACAGAAATAATGCCAAAGATGAACAGTTATCAGGACCAGAGTTTATTAAAACGGCTACAATTACAGTATGCCTTGAAAAACACACAAAATTTTTCAGTGATCAGAAAGTGTCTTGGAAATCCCCAAATTCACCCTTGAAGAAGCACTTCTAATTTTCATTGTAAAAACTTTTTTGAAAGAACAATCACAAACGTCATGAAGTTACGCAGGGTAAAAATTCATTAAGTGTAATTTTTAGTTTACTGATGGATACAAGATTCATCTTCCTATGAGAAAAAAGAAGGATGGGAAGGCAAGTGGAATGCTTTATGAAGAAGAATAAGGAGTACATAACATTAGAGGGTGAAAACCCGTTTTTGGTTTTCTCTCAAGCCTTCTGGCAAAGTAAATAAAGAGTATTTACCACATTTTAACTTAGCAGTCTCGCTCTTTTGATGGCATACAACTTTGCACATTGCATCAGCTATAAGAAGTTGATCTTGCCTCGGCATCAGTCCACTGCCTCTACTCTTGCAACAGGGGAAAGCCCTCTCAGCTCAGCAGGAGAGGAAGGGAGCAAACATCACCTTCGTACTTTTCTTTCTTTCTCTGTTTTTTTTTTCCCCTCCTTTTTTTTTCTTCTTCTAAATGAGTTTAAATAAGAGTTACCCAGGTGAGCGCTGAGTCAAAAGTAATCAATAGCACGTATATGCTCAGCAAGTACTCAGTCATCTGTTAGACCATGAGACAGCATGAATCACCTGCCAAAGACTAGATAAAATTTACTGTTTGACCTGAGCCTTGAGATCACTTGGACAGGTGGCTGCTCTATTAAGATATTCCCATCGGGGATACTAATGTGAAGTCCAGCCATCTGCTTGCAGAACTATTTAAGAGCGTACATCCGTCTGTACGCGCAGGGCTTTATCAGCGTACTACTGCAGGGTTCGAGTGAACATGACAGGATTCAGGAAGTACAATTAACCATCACATGTGTGCAGTACTTCTCGCACGCTGTAAAATCACCTGTGGAAAGCCATGGAAAAGAGATGCAGGACAGGCACAGGAGAAACACTTGGCTTCATTTTACTATTCTAGACCAAGCATTTGGTCATTTTATTATACTTGAAAGCATGTGTGCGCTGTAGCTGAGAACTCTGTGAAGCTTGGCTGAATGTAAAACGTGACCTGTGAGTTTCTAATGATTTCCAAAGTTTCAAAGAATGAAGTTTGCTGTCAAATAAAAAGCCAGGGCAACAGCAAGGCCTGTGTTTAATTGAGGGCAACTGGGTTTATCTGAATTGCTAGTTACTCTGATAACATTTTCATTTCACAACCTATGTGACACCACTATCAGGTACCACGGCATTGCAATTCCTCAGTATCATAAAACAAACACACATGCCATTCTACAGAACAGCAGTATTGAGATAAAGAAACACCACGTTTCCAAGTGCTCAAAAATTTTAGGTGCTTTTCTAATACCCACATGAAGAAATTAAGCAACAGAGACGAATGCTTTTTTGTCCTATTCTTCTTTTTAAGCATTGTTTAGCAAACCTGATTTCAGATTTTAAAACTTAGCTTTGCCCAAAGGACTTAAAATGAGTGCTGGAGGATCTGTTCCAGAACAAATCAAGTTGTCTCAACAGGGGCTTGGATACCTGACCTGATATATTCATTCTAGAAAAGATGGATCCAGCTGCCTCAAACTTGGTACCAAAAATACAATCACAGAGATCACTTGGTCTAAGACTTGGACAAAAAGCAGGAATACCAAGACTCACTTCTCCATGTAAACACTAGATTCCAATTCTCATAGGTTTTCAGGAAAAAAAGGAGGTACATTGCCTGCCATAATTTCACATCGGTAGTATTAATTCTTATCAGTAATTACAGAGAAAATCTAAGAATCTCAGATGTCCTTCTTCTGATGGCTCCACAACATATACGTAACAAATTTGCAAAATGAGGCAGTATTTCCATACAAGAAAACCTCTGCATGAGACTCCTAAAGTCCTTTATGAATAGGTGTAATTATCTCTACTTTACATAGTGGGGAAGTTCGGCAGAAGTATGTTGAAGAACTTAATCTAAGCTGTCAAAACTAAAAAACACCCCATTTGGGTATGCTGACTCAGCTTTGCGCTATGTAACTATTGGATAATACTGTTTTCATACAGGCCACGTTACCCATGTCACCTCAAGAGATAAAATACAATGCTTTGCAGACTCTTCTGAAGTTCTTTTGCCGTATTGTTTTTCATAATGCAATTAAGATTGTACAGAGCAGGTCCAAAGTTATGTTAGGTAGCAGGCATCTTGTTGCAGAAACTGCATCCAAAGTGTACCTCAGGTAGAAGGGCTCACTGGACAGCTCAAATGGAGAGATATAGCTTACATTATTTATAAGGTAAGATGACAAAAATTATTTTTCATTTCTGTAGGTATGGCTGGAACCACCCTTGGATCATATTAATCAACAGGTTGACTAACTTCTTCATTCTAAGAGCAATTAAACAGATTAATTACTTAGAAATGGTTATTCTGCATGCAAGCCTTCTGGAAAGTCTGTCACGAACAACACCAGGGGCTCCCTGCTGCAGCGCCCGGGAGTCTGGTTAAGCAACACCTCACCTTTTTCATGTTTCCTGTGAGAAAAGGGGAATCTCTCACCTTTTGATGCTTCTGAAAACAGCAGAAGTATCCCAGCATGCCATGCGGCAGGGAGTATGCAGCCTTCCATGGTGCTTGACAGAACCATGTTCAATTTGTATTGTTCTACCACATGGTTAGATCAAGCACAAAGGAAAACCCCACGGACAGCCAGAGTCAGAGTTAGGCAGCGCCAAAGAGAGAAGAGCGTTGAGAGAAGCAGCATGGAGAAGCACAAGCTGAAGGTTCACGGAGAGCTGCTCTCCACTCCACCCATGCAAAAAGGTGCTGGATACCAGAGGTCATCCTTTATACTACAACTGCAGGAACGCCCTGGAGCACAATTGGGGTTAGTGTACGAGAACAGAGCCCAGGCGCATTCAGAGACAGAACTGATATGACAGAAAATACTACCGAAGCGCTGCGAACAGCTCCTTCCAGGAAGGATGGGCAACTTCCACCGCTCATTGAATGCCCAGTCTACACTGCCCTTTATTAGCCACTTACTCTCTGCTGATGTCTCCTTTCAGCATACATGCCATTTTGGTTTGCTCCATTTATTTAGATGCAATCGTACAAATACCGCAGCTCGTATTAATAATAGTAGATCCTGAGCAGATGGCCAAGCTCTGGCATTAAATGCTCCCCAAGCTCCTTTTGAGTCCCGTTTCAGCTCCCAGTGGCCTTTCATGCTGGTGGCACTTACACTGACCATCTGTAATTACCACTGCTTTTCTTTTTTTTTTTTTTTTTGTTGGGTTTTTTTTTCCCAAACTGCACTTTACAGCAAGGTAGCGCACACATGCTACTACGGACGTATTAAGGCAAACAGGACTATTTTGTTATTCCGTTTCTTGGCATAATATACGTTGGGTTTTGTACATCATTTGTACTGAGGGAAGCAGTCTCTCTTTCTGACATCCTGGATTACTTCTAACAGCTTTACTTTTTGTATCTCATTCCTGCAACTTTGACATATAAAGTAGGGCATTCAGTTTTGGCTTGGCCGCTCCCACTGAAATAAAACTCCCATTGACTTTAATGTCTGCAGAGCTATGCCAGTGGAGAGTGCTTTTGAAAGTCTCGTCTCGAATGTTCTTGCAGGCTTCACGAACGAGAGGAAGTGGCTGTCTTCCGCAACTGCTCAAAACATTTTGCCAGACTTCAGTGAAGGTCAGTGCTTGTGCTTTTAAAAGAAATATCACTTTCCTTAGCCAGGGGTTTGCATTGCCCAAAGAACAAAGTCAGCATCAAGCAGATTATTCATTGCCTACATGGAGAACAATGCAAGTACTTGAACAGAGATGACAGATAATACAGCAAGGGGCTCTGCTTCACCATTTTGCTATGGACCAGTATTATTACGCAGAAAGTCAACACACAATTACTTGGGAATGCCAGAAAATAAGTACAGTGTTAACTTAGTCACCTCATACTGTGGGTTTACGTGCAGCAATGAAAGTAAGACAATTTGATTTACTGTCTATCTATACAATCTAAGAAACTAAAGCAGGTTTTTAAGGGAACCTAACACAATAAACCTTCAATACCCACAAGTTGCCAAACTAGCCAGAGCCCTAACTGATATAAAAATTAGATTACTAATTTTCTTTTGTGACTCATGCAACATGGCACAAAGAGGCATTAATTTTCTTCCATGATTCATTCAAAGTATTCATAATCCTGGCATCCACACCTCATTTATTTAGAAATTATATCTATAAGTAGCATTCCTGCCAATAATTTTGTATAGCTCTAGCGAAGAAGGATGCAGAGTTCCATATCCTTATTCCTAACACTGGTTTAATAATGCAGCAATTCTGGCATGGGCTCTTCAAATAAATTCATCCACAGTACTCTGTTAAGCAATGAGAAGTAATAGTTCATATCTTCCAAAGACTTTCATATCATCTATTCATTTTCAGTATTAAGTGGAATATCTGTAATAAACTCAGTAATTTCGGTGTCAGTGAACTTTTTCAGTCCTACTGAAAACAAATACAGTCAGAGCCCTGCAAACATCTTCCTGAGAAACCCCTAGAGACTATTTTGAACAAGTCTCTATTCCTCTGCTGCACTAATTAAACCTCGCTTACAGTAACTGCCTAAGCTAATCATCAACTACAATGAACAAGACGTACCAGCACACAAAGAAAAGTATGCCAAAACCCTAATTTATGTCCCCAGAATACATGAGTGGCAAAATACTCCACAGGCACATTCTGGACTTTCTGCTTGTTGCAGGCTATTGCAAGAAACATGCAGGAACACAGCCGCCTCCTTTTTTTTTTCTTTTGTTTTTTTGACAACTAGAATAGAGAGAAAGAGGGAAGCACAGTATTTTGTAAATTACAGTTAAAAAAATTCTGTTAAGTCTTTGGGTGTACATAAGATCATTCTGCAGAAACGTTTGGGGAAAAAAAGTTGAAAAAAGAAAGACCTTATCTCCAGATATTTGTTGGTTTTCATTAAAAACACCACTCTTTAGATATTCTCTACATTGAAGAAGCATTGTATTGTTTGCTCGTGGTGTTAATTCACCTCTGGTAATCTGAAATCTGTTTATCAGTCACTGAATTTGCACTTTGCTAAGAATTTGCATATAGGATCCTATTTTTAACCGTCCCATCAAGCTGTAACACCTCAGGAGACTGCCGCAGTCTCAGAATAGTCAGATGAAAATTTATTGTCCAATTGCAGGCTCAATAAATAAAATTGCGCTGGTTTTATCTGACCAGCTCTCTTCATGCCAATGCCTCTCCCAATTATTTTCTTTATCCTGTTCAAGTGACTGCTATACACACAAAAAACTGCTAACTTTACATCTCTGGTAAGTGTTGCTCAGCTTGATCTCAACACACACAATGGCAATGTGAGCGAAGAGAACGAACTTTGTCCCACCTTGGTTTTTCAGGTACCCGAGTTACAAGAGTAATCACTCAGCTTTCTGCCACAGCTAATGAAGACACCTCCAGAGGACAACTCAAATCTCAAGTGAGGAATCTATATTGCTTTGTACTCTCCCTACATGGGGACTCTAGGACAACTATGTTATTTGGGTGCCTGAGTCACATGGATGCATCTGTGCCTCAACATTCATTCCCCCTCTTTTCATTGCTTCTTTACTACAATTGCAAATAAGTGTGTTGGCTGGTAACAAAGCAGTTCAGATGGTTAGTTTTATTGAAGACTACTTCAACTTAAAAATAAAATGAGTCAGAGCCTTAAACTTCTTAATTGGGACATGTCCATTTGCTTTCTTACTAAGAACCATACTCTCTGCCAAACAGACCCACCTGCTCTGTGTTAAGCTTATGCTTCCTTGAGTAAAATGGTTTCCATTCTGCCTACTTTCCCCCTACTGCATTGCACGAAACCTTCAACATAGTGTTCATCACAAGCTACTGAAAGATTAGAATAACTGACACAAATATTAACATAAAGATCTGAACTGCTATCAAAGATTTACAGAAAAGGGAGGGCTGTGATCAGTATACAGTACAGCCAAATTACTTTTTCAACAGGAACATTTCTACAGTGCAAGGGAATTTAGCTCCATTACTATTAGTCATAGCAGTCGTGTTGTGTTCTCTAATGACTTCAACTTCAGAAAATTTTAATGCAAACCAAAGCTCAAATATACTGTTACAGTGTATGGTGAAAACTTCAGGTTCATAATTATGAATTCAATCTAGGATTTAATCTGCAGATGATCTGTTGCTGTTAAACAACCTTCCACTCAGAATTAAGCTCATGCACAGCAAATGCATATCCTCAGTTTCACTATATTCAGAGAGTTTCTGAAGGTACTTTTGCTTAGTCTTTGTGTCTTTTTGGGGGAAAAAAAGTAGTAGAACACACAGCATTTAACTGAATAAAACCAAAACAAAACACACAAAAAACCCCAGGGAAAAAAATCTGAATGCAGTTAATTTTCCAGCTGTCCAGACCACAGGCAATGTTTCATATTCCTTTCCTTCACTCTGCTCAAGCAAAAGCCCTGGTGAGCAAAAGTGATGGAACTTGGCCTCAGACAAAATTTCCCACAAAATCAGGCCCAGGCCCAGAGCATCCTGTGCGGGACTGCTAACCCCCATCGCTGCCACCTCCAGCACAGACAATCCTACACACTGTCAGGGCTTGGTGCCTGCTCAGGCAGGAGCTGCTGGAGATCAGCACCGCAAGGGCAGGAATACTCGTGAATCCCTGAGCATGTGTCACTGCAGCACCGTAACAAGGCAGACAAGAGCAGGTGGATATCAGTGCTTTTCATCAAACAGAAAATGCTAAGGGCAGGAATACAAATACATAGTCTGTAAATGACTATTTGCTTACTAAAAGCTGAAGGAATTTGCAAAGTTGTCATCAGAGTCATTGGCAAATTACAGGAACAACTGAGAGTGTTTCAATCAGATAAATTATGTAAAACCTGGATTAAATTCACTTGCCTTTGCACCTTTCATTTTGAGAGCTCAAAGAGCTTAAATAGAGTTCACATGTCACTGACAGCAGAGAAGGGGATAACTTAGGGAGACCAAGGGACAGAAAACATGTGAACTGCTGTAGGGATCTGACAAAAAGCCTGATGTGCAGCCTGAGTTGTCCTGGCTGGGAACACTCCATCTGTTGCAGTTCTATGCTTCTAAGGCTGAAGCAATGCAGAGAAGAGAGAAGGAAATTTCAGGTGATCACAAGTAATAGGAACTCTGTTCCAAAGTAGACAGGTAACCCAAGAAAGGTGAATATGTCTGAAGACAGAGACTGGAAAAGATACATAAAGAATTAGAAGGAAAACTGCAACGTGTAAGAAGAGGTTTTATCAAATAATTTGAAAATTAAGAGTGAACAAATAGCAACTACATTTACTACCTAGTAACAGGGGATAACACAAGAAATATGAAACCAGTCCTAAACATGCAAACTCTGGATCCGTATTGTACCACAGAGGCTGACTTTGATTTGCATTGGGTTAACAAGAGACAGTGTCCAAAAAGGAGAGAATTGTGCTGGCAGATGGTTCATTGTCCTCCTCCTGTTATTCCCTGTGCTTTTGATTTGTACAGCACTATCTGGAACTGAAGCAACTAATTAAAGTCAATTAGATGCAATGTATGCCCCAATGCAAGAAGAAGCAGGAAGGCAGGTTGACTTCATCGTATTTCGCATAGTAACCTTTTTTCTAATTTTCTTTTTTAAATTTTCTAAAAATTTCTAAGATTCTCATTTCTAAGAATTGGAAGATAAAAAGCTTTCATGGTGTGATGCTCATAGCTATACATACACTTTGATCATTATTAGAAATAGTTTGTGTAGATACAGCAGGTGGAACTTCCATCGCTTTTGAAATACACAATATACTGAAAAACGCAAATGTATCACAGGGAAAAAAGAGATATACAGCTGAATACAAGGGCAGCTCTCTGCAAAAGCGATTTCATACTCAGTGTCACACAGCAATCAAGGATCCTGCCAACTCTTGAAGTGACAATAAGCTACCGCAGAGACAACACAATCTGCTCACAGATTCATTTCCCTTCCTCCAAAAGCCCAGTTCTGCTTTAGAAAACAAAACTGCTGTGTCGTGAACTTAATCAAATGCTACTGGGCAGAAGATTTTTATTGTTCTTTTTCCCCCCTATTCCTACTAAGAGCGGAAGCCTCCGGTGACCTAAGGCTGGCAAGTACTGTTGGAGCCTTACGTGGTCATAGTGGGCAGATACAGGCAAAAAGAAAATGATCATCAGAATTTTATTGTTGCCACTGAAAATGCTAGTATTTCTCTTTTCTAAACAGAAGAGTGAGTGAATTAGTCATAGCCTGTTCCTCCAATTTGTCTTTCAAGAAAAACCTTTTTTAGTCTCAGATTAACTGTGGGGAGAGAGTTGAGCAAGGGGGTGGTTTATTTTGGTGCATTGCATTAAACTGAAGGCAGAAAAACATGGAGGCTTAAACACATTCAATAGTATATTCAACAGCTTTGCCTGTCTCACAGCCCCAGGCAAAAACATGCCCCTTTCCCTGCTGTTCCTTCATTTCATGCTATAATGCTTCCAATTCTCTTTTTAAAAAGAATTATGTACCTTATCTACCTGTTGCACAGAAACTCCTTCCTATGGCCACTCATAATCTTTGCAGATGTTGCTCCATCATTATCAGTAAAAGCTTGAGTCATTTGGTTCAGGGAGGAAATAGCACCTGGGAAAAGTACCTTGGTGATGAATCAAAAAAAGAAGGCAAGTTCTTCTTGCTAAATACTATCTAAAAGGATGGCGAGGAACTGGAATAAAAACTGAACGAAACAATATGCATAACAAATTTTTCTAATTTTTTTTTACTTTTATTTTTACTGTGATGCATAGTTTTGTCCTGTTTCATTTAATTAATCAAATATAGTTCTACTTAGCCCATCTGCATCTCTGAGTGTGTCCTCTTGACATTACCTTCTTGATGTTCCTCTACCTTCTCAAACTGATGAAACTTCAAATATCTCAGCTTTTCTTCCCCATTCCTGCTAACGACTGCTCTGTCCTATCCTTGTACAAGAAGTGCTTTCCTTTCTTCTCTTAATCTACTGAACAATCATATTTTTTCTCATGCCAGGTCCTTCCTGACAATCCCCTTTATGATACTTTGTAGAATCCAAATGAACGTGGAAAACACGCAGATTGCTCAGAATTTTATGACTTCAGAACTGGTCCTTTCCCTGATGTCATCTAAGCTCATCTAAGTTTAACTGCTCATGGGTGTGATCCTGACATGGGCTCAGTATGTCTAATTCCAGAGAGCTCACACCTTCTGTGCATCCTCATTACTTCTCAAAGGTCAAAGACCAGGTCAAGATAAAATTCCTCATGTTGCTTCCTTCACCAATCCCTCATATTCACTGGGTTTTCCCCTACAAAATCATCTTTCTGACTACTGACGTATTAAACAAACTACATGAAAATACCAGGATCCTGAAACAAGAACCCCTTTTGAACAAAGAAATGCACATTTACAAAAGGATATAAACAAAAATTATTTTGTCATACACTGAGCAAAGATGTAAAAACCAGAGAGGGAGAATCCCCCAGCCAGCAAGGACATTGAGAAGTTACCAAGTATTGCCACCCCAGCGGGATTGTGCAGGCTCATCCCTGGATAACACAAAGCACTGCTCAGTAGTCTGACTGAACGATGAAGATTCATACCTCATGGACATTTCTGCACAGAGATGTCCTGGGTTAAAACCTGGGATGAAACATATTCCTCAAAATGAAAACATGGAAAATTCCTGCTAAATGCCAGGCCTGAAGCAGCCATGATTCAAAGGGACAACTTGAGCAGAACAGGTGCCAAGCCTGTACGCTCTCTGGATTGACTTACAAACTAAGACTCTCCTAAACCATTAGATGTTCCCCCTGTCTCATGAGAGCAGACAGTGAGTCGAGTTCAATGTATCTCATCGCCATCTGGAAACTCTACAGGCAAGGATATCTTCTCTATTGAGCTTTTAAATAGAATTAGTTGTCATCCAGCTGAAATCTTTGTTCTGAAGCTGCACAATCCCTGCTCTCCTCCTTCGTAAGTCAGGTTTATGCTTTTTCCATGTGGTTTTGATATACTCGTAGAACTGGAGACCAGGGAAAAAACAGCCTAATGCCTCAAGGAAAGGACACTCAAGATAAGAACTCACACAAAATATGATTCTCAACATCACCAGGTACCGTGTTTTGCATTGTTGCTCTTCTTAGCTACGACCTTTCATAAATGATATCAGATAGTGTTTGCCTTATCCAATAGCCTGTACCATTGTTCAAGACATGCATGCACATACGTAAGATTAATTTCTCTAGCCTATTAATAAAAGCAGAAGAAAATAACAATGGCAAATTGAGTACAGATTTATACTGATGTGTTTCTGCAGTCTACTTTCCTTCCTAAATTATATTTATGCATTTTCACTTCCAGTTTCTTTAAATAGGAATATTACTGACTAATTATTTTGTTACTATGATGGACACAATCCCAAAACCTAGATAAAAGTATGTAATAATTTAAGTTCTGGTTATACATTTTGTGGCTTGAGTCACAAGTGATTGATGACTTTAACAAGCATGCTCAAGAAAACCTGACTGCAAATGAAGTTACCTTTCTTTTATTTTCCCCATAAAGAGAAGGTTTAGCTCAGCATATTGCTCAGAGAGACACACAAAGCACAACGGCTTGTTCTGGGCTGCTGCCATTCAGTTTCAAGCTGCATCTCCATCTAAAGTCATTAATCTTTCACCACCAGGAACACAATTAATCGTGGTATTATTTTTTGGTTCCAGAAGAAAAAGACAAAAATCATAGTATTTTTAATAGAGAACACTGCAAGGTACTCCATCAATAACAGTCATTTTTCTTCTCTGTACACACTAATAGATTTGCTCACTGAAACCTGCTTGTCTTTATAGTACACAAAAATGCAGCAATCCAAAATACGCATAACCAATAGAAAACAAACACATGAAGAAGCAGTCTGCTTAGTTGTGCTGTATAAGGCAATAAATGTCCTTTTACTGAGAGCTGGACCATAAATAAAGAACAGATAAGGTTGACAAAATGGTGTTTATGTTACTTCGGAGGTTATTTTCAGGTGGAAACATTCTTCCATCTAGCTTACAACACAAAATCTTTCTCTAAACTATGATGCAAGTTTTGATTCAAAACTTACTAAACCCAAAAATCTTACGAACTTCAATGGCAATTTTACTTAAATTACTGCATATAACTTGTGGATATAAAAAAATTATAAAAAATCTATGAAAGTATTTGAATCGATGCCATCCCACCACCCCCAGCTTCACTCACATCCTGGGTCAGAAATGCCCATTACCAGTCATATAAAAATCTCACTCATACTGTTCTCAGCCTTTCAGGTCTGAGAACTTACTTGAGTTCGGCTCCCGTTAAGGTCAATAAGAGTTCTGCCTGAATACAAACGATGACCCATCCACCTTCCACCCCTTCAAAATATGACATTTGCCACATGGATTCATACACATCTTCATTATTTTTCTTAGACATTTTATATCCTAGTAATTCTTTAAAACTAAATGTTACAATCTGTTCTTTTTACTTTTCTTTGTTTTTAAGAGATACACAGAAGACAGCTATAGACTGTTCCCTTTTCTTTATCTTTTTTTTTTTTTTTTTTTTTTTTTTAAATCCATAAGGTAATTGGCTTTCTGGAGAACTAACTGAATTTTCCAAATTTAATTTTAAAAGATGCTCCATAATATCCATTATAGCAAACACTGTCCTGCAGATTCGATTAGTAGGCTCTCTGGACCTGCTTATTTCTGAATTGAAAGTGCAGTACAGCCTGGATAAATGAATTACCTGAGCAGCGGAACTTCTTGCTCTTGATCTGGCTGATTCGTTTGTTGGCAAGGCGACGCGGATTGCTGCATCGAGCACCGCTGGTTTCTATCGGATTATCCTGCAGGTAATCAGCCAGCCACTTCAAATGGCAGTCGCACACAAATGGATTCTGAGCTAAATGTCTGCGAGAAGGATGGGATGTTTAATCAGAAGTGACCTGTGACACTGTACTCCATCACTGTTTTTCACAAACGCAAACCTGAAGAGTAGAGTAATTGAATAAGCTTCCAAAAACCCAGGCCTGGCGGAAACCACACAGAGCTGCACATGAATGGGAGAATTCTGTGAGCTATCACATTTCGTAGCTCATTAAGCTTGCTGCAACTCCTTTCACAGAGGAAACAAAAATTAAGATAGGAAAGCCTGCTTTAAAGAACACAGACCTCCTGTCTACAAAGTCCAATGTTTTCTCCTGAGAGCTCGATATGCTGCCTTTTGAGAGAAATGCATCTTTTTAGATGCACCTGACCTGAAGATCATTTTATATCCTGGTTTAAAAGAAATTTTATTGGCAAGCACAGTTTCCAGGGATCAAAATGCGAATTAGTGAAGTGCCTTGGATCTGTGGGCAAAGCCAGAAGTGATCCAGAGGTCTTGTCTCAGGAGAGTAAGTGATGTTTGCATATACTCATCATGCATAATAGTATTCCCCTTCTATGTATTTTTTTCCTGGACCAAAAATTTTTACTTTTGAGACTGAACTGTTTATGCAAGGTAGAACTTGATTCTGTCCTTCACCAAAATTTGCACAACATATTTCCCACGCAATTGGAAATAGGTATTATAGCATTGATTTTAACGGAATATTTAGACTTTGTCAATAGAAATCTGCTGGAGTATCTGAGAGAGAAACGGCACTTCTCTGCTGCTGTTATGATTCATTCTGCTTGACAAAGTTGAGCACTATACCAGGAGAGTTTGTGAGGTCTTTCTTAGAGCCTGATTCTGATCTCAGTTAACTTAACTTGCACCAGTCCCTCTAACTGCCAAGGGAGCAGGACACGGCTCTCCAGTAACTGCAAAGACAGTTTAAAAAAAGACAGATGTTTAAATTTGGTTTGGACAGAGGTGTAAAGTTAGAACCTCACAAGAACTCTGCTCTGTTACTGTTAGTGTGTTTTTTACACCTGTAGAAACTTCTTTTCTTTTCTGTTTGCAGTTATATTTATGAACTGTCACTTAACAGAGTAAGTATAAAATACAACAGGGCAAGGGCTGTCAAGGAGTGGCAAGTGAAAGCATACATAGCAGAAAGTGCCTGAAGAAACTAAATATTATTGTTGTAGTAGAGCCATTCCTGCTGTGAAAGGTCCAAAGAACAAACAAGCTTATAGAGGCAGGAGATGGGACTGATTTTGCAGCTCTAGAAAAAAGGCAGAAAATGACAATCACTTGGAGTACTAAAAATGGGAGAATGAATCACATAATTTCATGAAAAAGTGCTTCACACATTCTCGGTGTGAAGCAATACGTCAATTCTAAGGAGTGGCCACGAGGAGTACCAATAAAAGCCCATGGAAACACATGAGACATTTTTATACCTTACAGGTGTTGTCTGTTGTTGAACCTGACAAATCTTACATAACTCTGTAAATGAACCTTCTCTGTCACCCTTGTTTACATATATATCGATGTACATACATACTGAAGCAGAAGAAAGCACAGTAGAGGCAGGGGGGCAGAACTGGGAGGTGGCTATGGGGTACATGATTATTCTAACGCCTTCACGCTTTGCAGCAATACATACTGGCCAGATATCTGCTGGAAATGAAGGTTGTGCTTGTGGCTGCCTGAGGAGGTAGCAGGTACCCTGCTGCTATAAATCACACCTGTTAGTTCATTTTTATACGAATTAAAACATTTATAAAAATAATTTGACCAATGCATTTCCAGTATTAAAATATGTATGTGTATGTATATAAATACATATTGGAATATGTATGCACATTACATATGCACATATACACACATACTGTAGTACTGGAAATATATATACACACATGCACATACGTATTTTAATACTGGAACGCATATACTTACATACTACATAAACACACAGAGCCTTTTATCTATATATGCACACACAACTATGTATAAACACAAATACACAATACTGGGTGAGGGGGTTCTTCCTTGTTTTTCATTTATACTAGGCTGCCAACTCCAGCTCTGAAGGAGTGCTATTTACCGTATTAGCTTACTACTCACAGCTTTAGGATGAAACCTCCTTCTGTAAAATATCGAGTCATTTCTATACTTTTGCTTCAAGTTTTTCTTCTGATCCCTCTTCTCCTAGCGCCTCCAATTCGAAGACTCTCAGAAAATGTTTACTGGATTTTCTTAAAGGATCAAGTAATCAAGGTATCATTTCCCTTAAGTGGAATGTCAGCTGAAATATGGTTTCAGAAGCCATGACCTGTACAGCAGGACTCAAGACCCAGTAAGGGGAGATGCCAACTCATTAACAACTGTTAGGCAATGGTTTTAATAGAATCTGCCGTACCTATATTGTACAGAGTCAAATTTACATATTATCGTCCCAACAAACAGTATGAATAAATTACTCTGGGAGCTTAATACACTTATGTCACGATGGGCAGGCTGTATTCATAGCTGGCTGTGCTGAATTTATGCAATACTTCTTTTTCTTGCTCCTCTTATTTCTCTCAGAAAAGGAGGGGCTACTGCCTTGGGGTCTCTTCCAAATTGTCTTAAAGTCAGATGCAAAGCCTTTGCAACAACAGGCAACATCTTTGGGGGAAAAAGAGTACGCTGTCATTTATGATATCCCTGCATACTCACAGAGTCTGGATCGATCGGAGAGGTGCAAAAAGCCCCTTGCTGATGGTCTGCAGTTTGTTGTCATAAAGAGATAGCAGTTTGAGATTATGAAGACCTTGGAACGTGTTTACCCTCAGGCAGTTGATCTTATTGGCATTGAGCAGCCTGAAAATAGAGAAAAGGTTTATAATTCATTAATCTTGTAATAATCAAATAAAGATAGACTGAACTTTGGGGTTAAATCTAAAAAAATATTAACCCAGTCACCAAAGCCAACACAGGTTTAAAGGTCTTCATTTGTCTTTTACATTAAAAAGGTGAAAAAAACCCAGCCAACATTAGTACTGTCATAGGTGGGGAGTATACAGACATATAACAGTGCCAGCTAACTTAAAATACTTAGAAGTTTGAGGGTTTTTTTGCATGCCCAGCCCCTGCCCCCATTTGTTCAAACTCTTCAACTTAATATAAATAGAAATGGCAAATACTCTCCACCTTGCTATTCCACGTACACACTCATACACAAAGTCCACTATGAGAAGAACCCTTTTTTTTCAGTTTTCTCTACCAGCAGCTGTCTTAAGTCTGACTGAAATTCTGGAAGCTTGACATCTTTTGTTAAGCAGTACAGGGTTAATCTGATCATGGAAGGAAAGAAAACGTGAGCCTCCTCAGAGACAAAAGGAGAGAAGTGTAGGGTCTGGACTAAAACTTACTGAAAGGCAAGCTCTCTTCATATCTAAGGGTAGTCAAGCAGTGGAACATGCTGCACAGAGGAGTTGTGCAGTCTCCATCGCTAAAGGTTTTCAAGATGATACCAAATAAAGCCATAAGCAACCTGCTCTGACCTGGTAAGGTGGCTCTGCTTTGAGCAAGGTTCTCCAGTCTCATAGGCTAGAGACCACCTGAGGCCCCTTCCAACCTCCATTGTCCTACAGCTCTATGAACTTACTCCATTCCAGTTACACCAGATTCCTGTGCAGTTGTGGAAAAGCAGCACAAAGGCAACTTACTTTTTTTTTTTTTTAAATATTTTGCACATCTACACAGCAGCCAGTTGGCAGAACTAATGCCCAAAAATCTTGGACAGTACTTCTGCAAATTGTTGCAGGTTATCCAGACAGAGTCCTATCACCTGTAACAAGTATATACAATCCCAACAACAAGCTGCATCTCCCTCTGAGACAATCAGACACGAGAACACGGAAATGGTCATTGTCATCTGCATATGTGGTATTTTACACTTAGAAGGAAAATAGGCAGGAAATGACTTATTCTTCTTACAAAAGCCAAAAATCACATCTTTTGACTAATATCAGCCTGAGAAAAATGGTACATTGCAAACAGTATACGCTGTTAAGTCAGTCCTCTTGCTCACAAAATTCTTGCTACTTTGTCGATGAGTTTGAAGGGCTTAATATTGCAACATGGTGGCTCTCTACTAGGCACCACACTAATACGAAATCAGAAGACAAATGTGTTTACAGGTAAGAAAGAAAAGACATCCTCCACTCCTTAGCGGGCAAATATACGGTCTTCAACACACCTCTAACAGCACTGGGAGCTTCCATTTTCAACAAACTGCACAAACATCACTACAGACAACAGGGAAACCTATCAGGGAAGAAATACATGCTTGTTAGCTGCACATGATGCTTTTCCCTTGGTTCAAAAAGTAACTTCAGAAGGTGCTTCCTCTGCACAGCACCCTGCCTTTGTATTGCTGCAACCTCTGGAACACTGTACACTTGTTACAGCTCTATGCGCCAACTGTCATTTTTGCAGAGCCTCATTACTGCAGCAAGTGTCTACAGTAATTGTGACACATAAAGATGGATGCATACTTCAGTAGAGCCCTTTTCTCAAGGAGAACAGGAATGCAGTGGTTTGGAATGAGAGGGTGTCAGAGAAGAACTCACCTTTCTAGTCACCAGAAAAGTCAACATCAATTTACCTGAATTTTCTTCTTATATGTCATGGAAAAAGAAGTTTGACATTAGGTTAGAGAAAGTCCCATAGAAGGCAATGATGGATAAATGAGGTTACATTTTTGCATGAACCATTAGCTAAAATAATTTTATGAAATCATAAGCAGCACTAGTATGACCCCTCTGTAACTTGTATTTCTGTGACTGATAATTATGTGACACCTAATCCACACTCCTGTTGACTCCACCAGAAGCAACAGAGTAATTTTCATATTAGGCTACAGGAACATTTCCTCCCATGCACTCGACTTCTAAGATCTTGCTCCAACAGCAAACATCAATGTCATGTCTTACTACTTGCTTCTTATAGCCATTTGTATGTCCAAGTCAAAGCAATCTTCATTCTCTCGGTTCTTGTGTGTGATGCATTTTGCTTTCAAGCTTGTACATTATATTTTCCATAAAGGACAGGTTAACATGTCATTAGAAGGCAGAATCAGCTACTGAGTTTTGAACAGTATCCCAACATGCATTTAAGCATTACAAATCCTTTGGCCTCTACCCCCTGTCCTTGTGCACTGGTCCCACATTGTTTTTAGGTAATGTGCATCAGCTTAGATTGCTTGTTCCACGAAAGAGGCTTGGTACCTAAGTTATAGAGGAAGAAAACTGAAAGCAAGTATGTACTTCAATTTATTTTGCTAGATGCTATATTTTTCTAATATTATAGTAATATTTTACGTTGCAAGCAGTACTTGTAACAAAGCAAAAATGAAAATAATCTCAGTAATAAGAGAATTTACAACTGAACTATAGCTGTATTCGTATACGTGGACAACGAGCATGTCCTTTTGTGATGCTTCAGAAGTGCACACACAGCAGACCTGCGTTGTGCAGATGCTTTCCACTCCTGTGTGAAGAGTGGGCTCGAAGTCTAACCATCATTGATCCCACTTCGTAAACCCTCAGAGCAAAGCTGATCTAGAACTGCAGTGAATTCATTGGATTTGAATTCATTCTCTGATTAGTGTCAACAAAACATGAATAAACCCAATGCTGGAAATTGGAATTTACAATGTGACAAATTTTCCTGGCATGAATTTTGAACGATTAGATCCACGGTCATATAACCTGTGTCATTTCTGCAAGAGCCAAATACCAAACCGAGAGAAACTCATCCTACATACAGCCACAAAGAGAGGCACAGTCTCTCCTTTACGCAGCAGAGGAAGTAATCTGGAATAGGAAAGTGTGCAGACTCTTCAGAAGTGGGAATTCAGGTACTACACAGCTTTTCTGAGGAGACAACACCTATTCTGTATATCATCTATACAGTACCTAAATCTAAAGAGGACAGATAGTGTGCTTAGCAGTAATACAGATGTGGCCATACTTGGTGGATCATGAGGTAGATTAATGTCCTATTTCTGATAAGAATCAGTGAGGAAGGGGCGGGGGGAGTGAAAAACTGTGAGAAAGCATGATAAATCACCCCTAAAATCTTTTTCCTCCTACTTACAGTGAGTTAGAGGATGAATTTTGGCCAGAAGCATTAAGGTTTATATTCCTTTCAAAACGCTCAGTTATTTTAAAATATCCCCTCTATGGATACTCCAATTCTTCACTTAATCTTTCTTCACTGTCACGGCCCCCCTAATGGCACCTAATTATTAATTAGGCACACAAGGCCGGCCTCACATGGAGTTAAAAGTGGTTGTAAGAACTTTGTTTTTTAAACTAACACAAAGGCAGATGAAAAAAACATATGCTAGGAAGCAGCAACACTGATCTTCCTTAAACATTGAACCATGCTGTAAAACATGCTACAGGTTCCTTTTCATTGGACACAAACCAAAGGAAGGGACAATATTAAAAGCTGAGTCTTGTTTAACAAGAATTACATGGTATTTATTTTGCACCATTTATGGTGAAAGTAAATTCCACTAATTTTCCTATTTTGTTATCAGCTTGATTGGATGAGATTTACACACGGCCTCCAGATGTGGAGGAATTCAATAGCATTCAAAAGGTGGTTAAAAATTCAAGTAGAAATAAAGCCGCCTGCTACCCAGAAAGATGACAGATTATTAACTGAAGTCTTCATTTTCATCCCTCTGGGTATGTTAAAAACATGAAGAAATCCCTTGCAAGCCTAGGACCACCACGGAATACAGGAGAATGGTTAAAGACCTTGTGGTTTACAGGCCATTGAAAGCAATGAGCAGAGCAGAGCAGTGCAGTATTACAATTCCATGAACACATTTCCTGAAAAAGTGAATTTGTCCACACACGTTGAAATAATAACGTTTCAGCTAAGCCCTTTGAAAGAATGTGCACTGAACTGGCACTGTAATTGTATCAGATGCTCACAAGCACCATCTGCATAATTAAGATGGTCCCATAATTGAATTATATGCCCAAGCACAGTTTCAAGCGATTAACATTTAAACAACATTTTGAACTCCAAACCCAAAATGATCAAAAGATTATTTTTTAAGAGCAAATGTGGATGTTTATATGGCATTTACCCTTAGCAATGTTTGTATTTTTAACTCCCTGAAGTCAAGTAATCAAACTATCAGCAAACTACTATGTAACTCGGAGAATGAAACAGCAGCCTAGCAATGTTAACATAGGCTGGAGACCGCAGGTTGCTTCTGTTGCTACAGGATGGCCCAAAATCATCCGAGGCACATTATGAGCCAAAAGGAACGTGTCAGGGAGAAAAGCTGCACAGAGCCATTGGAAAACTTCTCTTTCTTTTTCACTAGCTTTGTGTTTTGACAGTGACGACAAGATGATGGGAATGAAAATGTTCAGCATCCCATGAACTGGCTGGCACATCCCACACGCCAGACTCCACGGGGGAAAATGAGAACTCACCAGAAAGCGGCAGATGTAAAATGCATAGGAGACTTGCAAGGAAGTGGAGAACTGAAGTTATTTGCACAGGTAACAGCAGAATACAAATTGAATATACATGACTTTTCTAGAATATCAATAGTCAAAGGCTTCACCTACGTGCAAAGGCTCCCTCCTCCCAGCAGTCAATGACAAGCAATGTCTAAATGACAGAATTGTGTGTGCCCCTGCTTACTTATTGGCAAAATAATTGTATTAGGTTCCAGGAAGATTTAAGAATGGCCTGGAGCAATCTGACTGCCTCTCATTGTTGAAGAGATATTTAGACATCTACTAAAATTTACATTTTCTAATGTGATGACTGACCACTGAAGAGTCTGTCACTGCTTCAATTGATAATAACCAGTGGGAAATCATCATCATGCTTGCTTGAACCAGCTTCAAGTGTTTCTCCATGTTCAGGAAACTGGATGATGGTGATGACAAATGTATTCAACGTAACTTAAAATGGAAAAGTCACGAGCTCATAATGAGTCAAGAAGGAAGCACAGAGCACAGTCTGACAGTCCTGTTTGGAGAGATTTTAAAGGCCTCCTTTCATTCCTGATACAAAAAACTGCAACTCCAGTTGAACACCATCCATAAAACAATCCCGCGGTACCTGCGTTACTACCTGGAGAATTATAAGCATGTGTTGTCACAGCATCTGGACTTCTGTTATTCAAAATTCAACATTGACCAGCTTATGTCTGCAGATGAGGTCATGGCTGATTTTAGATAACCACATGACAATTCATATGTGCAGTGGAATAAACACGTTTTCTCAACTTCCTGCACTATCAGGGAGTTAGTTCCTTGTGTAATAATAACTAGGAGAGTTTCTGTCAGGTGAGTCCATCTTGGAGCACTGGCGTCAGAAGAGCTAATGAATGACACACTGACGTACGAACCAGCGGTTGTTTTGGGAAGCTGCATGCAGACAGGCTACAGAAGTGACACAGAAAAGGCAGATGCTGTTGCAGTCTTTCATTAGTGCTTGACTATAATTGTATTTCTGTGTCTGGCAGATGCTGCTCCCTCACTTTAACTGCAGTTATTGAGTTTAGTAATATTATCACAATAACAACCTAAATGCAGAAATCTGAAGGAAAAAAAGCTTGAGGCAAACGGCTTGAAAACAATTCTAAAGCTATTAAATAGGTCTGTGCAGAGAGTGTTCTGTGCTGGACTAGAAAGACGAGGGTTGCATAGTATCTCTGCTGTAGCCAGAAATATTTTGAGTAATCAAGGGGAAAGTTCATATGTCATTTTGCTACGAATTTAGAATCACAGAACCCAGAAATGACACAGGTTGCAAAGGACCTCCAGAGGTCATCTGGTCTGAAGCCCACTCAAAGCATGACCAATTTATAGATACTTAATGCAGATATTTGCTTTATCTGAGAAATAATTATTTCATCAGATCACAGGATAATTCAGAATGCAGGAAGCTTGAGGAGTTTCTTGTCCTGTTAGACTGCCCAAACCAGGGTGAGCTATAGGGTCAGACCAGCTTGCTCAGAGTTTTGTTCAGCCTGGTCTTTAAAATCTTCAAGGACAGAAAATGCACAACTTCTCTGGGCAGGCTCCTCCACGGCTTGACTAGTCACTGTGAAGATGTTTCCCCTCACATCAAGTCAGAAGGTCTCTTTTTTTAATGCTTGTTGTCTCTTTTACATGGGAAAAGTGAAGAACTCCATGGAACAAGAAGATTTTATACACCACTTAAAGCTCAGAAGATTGCTGAGGAGGAGAGACTACTGTGCTATAAAGGACTGTGAAATGGAAACCTGTAATTTCTTTATTCTGACATTTATATACTCTTTGCAACACTGTTTAATGGTACTTATGTATATAACAATGTAGTGTATACAATGCAAAATATCGGAATTGATGTACAGTCTTTCGAGTAATTTTGTATTTCTTGTTTTTTAAATACTTTGTACGGGTTTGTGTTTCACTGGATTTCCTTTGAGCTTCTAACAAGCTCCAAAAGTACACAATAAATATTTGGTAGATCCTATTTTAAGCTCTTAAGTACTGGGATTCAATTTACAATTACAAATCAACACAAGCACTTCAAACCTGGCAAATTTGCCATGGAGGTATTTTCCAATCAACCACAGCAGAAGAGCCATGAGAGTACCAAGTATCTCACTATCCATTCAAGAAGAAACAGCACAAAAAGCAGGTTAAAAAGAAGAATCACTCAAAGCAAAATTTGACTGGTTGAATTTTGGGAAGACTGATAATAGCAGTTTCTGAAAGTACACACACAGCTTGTCACTTCATACAAGTCTATTTTAAATAAAGGTCAGTTGAAGCTGTAAATATTATCTAGTTCCAATTTTAACCCAGGTTAGATGATTGGATCTGGAAGTCTAATTTTTCACCACTTTTGAAGTTCCTTTATCTGTCAATATGTCAAACTCCAGGCACCAATATGGTTATTGATCTTTTCCAACTACAATGTTGAGTCTTCCCTAATGATGAGACTTTAGGAAAAGGAGAAGGCTGTAAGCTTTTCGCTTCGTTTTATGAAAGAGGAATACAACAAACCTCTGATTTCAATATATATGTACCCCAGGAGTATATCTACTTCTAGCAACATCAAAAGAGAGTCCATTATAGGGATTCTTTCTTGACCAGCAAGCCATGGGGATCTCGACCATAAAGGTTTAGGATCAACACGCCCGAACACTTCTATGATTAGTAACTATGCAAAGTAAATTTCCTCAAGGAAAAGGATTTATTGAAAACTGATACTTGCCAGACATTTGAAAAATGAGATTTTTCATCCCCCTATATTATTTTGCTATACAATCTCTTTAAACAGTAGAGATTTTATGATACCTTCTTGTTCCAGGAAATAGAGCACTGTGAAGCACACAGTGTGTAACCGTAATAAAAAGGCTCCCAGAATGTTTGTTTTAATATGGTTGCAGAGAGGAAAGTGTATTGCTTAGATATGAAAAATACTGGTTAACAAACTTGGTGCCCATTATCCACAGCTCATTGGCTTGAGCCACTTGACTCATTGGTTGGCTGCAGACTGGCTTTGCTCATTTGGGAGCAAGCAGAGCAACCCTCAGGTTTATCTGTCACAGGGCTGCTGAAAAGGAAAGAGCTGTGCAGTGTTACGTTGTGCCCCCTTTGCAGTGACAGACAGACAGTTTGGCAAACTCAAGGGCTCCTGAAAGAGCTTGTCCACATACCAGGAAAACGGAAAGACAGGTGAGAAGGACATTTAAATATATTCCAGTTTCTAAACAGACCAAGGTTAGTTTAAGGCTTCCTGCACAGGAGTTCAAACTGGCCACAGCTAGTAGCCAAGCTACTTGAAAACTTCTACCTTAAACTAAAACCCTTTCCATTTTTTTGATATTCAAATGCAAGCTACAAGAACAAGAGTAATTAATCAAACACTATTTCACAGCGTGGACGGATTGTTGACCCAATGAAATGAAACTTTCAGTTTACTGTAAAAAAAAAAACAAAAAAACCCCAAACAGACTCCAGTTATGACTTTCTGGAAAACAGTATAGCACTCTCAAATCCAAACCGACCTGTCAAGAGACTTGATCCAACCTGCTGAAAAGAAGAATGTATGAGGATAGGTTACAGTAGCTACAGTAGCTTCCTAGCATCCTCTCTCCTGAACACTTCAAATGGGATAAGGAAAATGACATGGTCCAAGAAAAGCTGTTCCACAGAACAGATGTGTAGTTGGACTTGTACAATAATGTTTGCTGCTGGGTTGGTTAAAATTGCATATTTAGGAAGTCATAAGATTTGTGAAATCAGCAATTTAACAGAAATCCAATTGCGATTATTTATATGGGGGCTGTTAACTACTTAAGATAGCTAATTATAATACAGACTTCAGAAACAACATTTTAAATTAAACGAATAGAGTTTAAAAAAACACAAACCAACAAAAAACTGCACACAACGAAAAAAAGTTATTCTCTACCATGCTGGTTATTTTCTTGCCAAATATAATATACTATTGGCTTACTTACCTCTGTCTTATATGACAGAAATACAGAATTCTAATGCTAGCCAGGTGGTCTAAAACTTGTTCTGATTCCTCCATTTCCCATACACCGAAGTCAAATGGGGCAGTTTAAGAAGCTGTCATGCCTGAGCTGAGCATTACTTTTACCCAGCTACAGTGTTTCTGACACTGGTACTCTCTGCAGGTGTGAGGCACTTACACAAAACTATTCTGCCAGAATAAAAGTGGAATAATCTGGGCCCATATTGTGGCAGTATATTTAAACAGAAGGATAATGACATTTCTGAGAAACTCTGATGAGTCTTATCCAAAACAGTAAATAACGATACTATTTTCTCTGCAATTTCACAGCAATTATTTTTTCCTTCCAAATACAATCTCAATAACTTTATACAGAACCCAGAACAACTCCCTTTTTCTGATCGTGTAGTGCTTTACCGTAACAGCAGTGTATTTTCAAAAATGTTCCATCTCAAGCTTAGGAAATTATACTGGCTACTAGGATACCTTAATCGGAGCGTTCTTATCAGTATGTCTCCAGACTAATAAGAAGAAATCCAATCTAGAGCCCACTGAACACTAAATTAGATCTAATCATAGGGCACTCTTCCAACTGTTCAACAGCAGGTCTAAAACCAACAAATGCCATTTATTTTTTTCACATCCATTAAAATAATACAAGCAATCCCATCATAGCTGTTTCAAAGCCATGATCAGTAAAGCGTGCAGACTTTTGTTTGCATTTAAACCATGATCTTTCAATGCTCTCTTTGCCAAGAGCTACTTTGCATTCAAACACTTTCAAGAAGACCCTGAAAGGCTCCAGAGCCACAATACTCTGGGAATCCTATAATGGGGCGACCTATTCACGTCTTCTCAGGTTGAAGTGTTTAAATATCTGAAGTACAACACCTTTTAATGATTCTCTGGCATATAGATTTTGCCCCCTTAACAAAAAGGCATCACTTGAGCTAATTCAGACTAGGAAGTTACTGCATCTGGGCTTAAATATGTAATTCATTGAAAGCCTGCACTGCATGCACACAAGGACTATAGTATAAAGGTATTGAAATCTGCTTAATGCTTTATGCAAAAGTTCTAGACCCACCGTGAGCCATGTGGCCAGGGCTAGGTAGAGCAACAGTGCATCACTTCGAACTTGTAACCATAAAAATATTTTATTGGGGGGGAAAGAGTATGATAAAGCTCATATTTTTCTAATATAGTTTCTTTCTCAGAGGTCAAAGTGACAAGTTAAGTTTTAGCTCTGCTTTTGCTTGCAACGTCTTCATTGTACAGAACACAGCCTGAGTCCGATAATGGCAGTTGTAGCATGCCAGTTATATCAACGCATACCGAGTCCCGGCTTCTACGCAATTCCACGCTCACTGTTCTCACACATGGCAAACTACCTCCCCTCTAAAAACCCAGTCTTCTCTTACTGCATAGGCTGGCCATGAAGACACTGAAGTACTAACAAACTTCTGAGGTATGGGATAGGAGAGAGGAAAGGAGCTGCCGGAAAAAGTACGTGCCAAAGGTAAAGACAAAATAATTGGCTGCGTGCAGGAGGAGATGAAAAGCTTCCCACTGTCACAGCTCAAGGATTGTCATAACCATATGTGATCCTGCTTGTCCTTCTCTAGAATAGCGTGGTCCGAGTTTGCAACTAAGATCTTATGGATAAGTTACACGTCTGAATAGTCCTGCACTTAACATATAGAGCAATTACCACTATTTCATATTTTAGTTCTTTGGCTTTGCTCAGGGATTTCTAATCTAAATCTATGCTTATTTTTATATAGCATATAAGTGCAGCAAAGACTGCAATCATAGAGTGACACATTCAACGGTAATCATGAACTTTTGGATATTAATTTCTGGTTATGTCAGCATAGCCAGAAAGACTTAAAATAACATGTCTAAAAGCTACTTTTATTTTGTATTTTATATAATTTATTGTTTGGGGGTGGAGGGCTGTATGTGATATAAACCAGAATTGGTGAATTTATTATATATCACCTTCACTGTCTGAGTGCATCATCCATGATGGTAATCAGAACATTGGGAATATACATTAAGCTCACTTCCCTTCTGTTCCCTCTACCGACTGGCTGAAATAGCAGCCGATTTCCTTCTCTTTGAATGAGTTACTGGTTCCCAGTGGGATTATGGAGACAAAAGTGAATGAAACTTCCAATTTCACATTTGTCTTAGGAAATTTTTTATGCTACATTAATAAATACTGAAGAGTGTGTGATATATATCTTACCCCTGATCATGACTGTGTGTTAAATCACACATGACATAAAATACTTGAATACACAATATATTCTGAAATAATTTCTCTTGCAACTAAGTCACATGTGGCATAATAAGAATATGGAACTGAGCATAGCTCGCAACAGTAAGACCTTTCATACACCATTTTGCCTGCATGTGCAGGTACTTGCAGCACAGTAGCTCTCAAGGATCTAGATATTCAACCACAAATGCTAAATGTGTAAAAACAATCAGATGGTATCCCCACCCACACATCAGCCGGTGACCAAATTTCCTTTCTTGGACTTCACTGAGTCTCTCATTTCCTCCCCACAATTAAATCCTCTGTGTCTATCACCTATTATACACACTGTGCTAGAAAACTGTTGGCAGTTTTTTTCTTCCAGTCCTTGCCCTCCTCTTGCCTGACACAGAAACAACAGACTATCACGTCCCAGTGAGTTTTCAGTGGAAAAGGTGATTATATTAATGCCAGAAGCTGAAAAAACAGTAAATCTAGCTAGTCTGTAAAATAAAGAAGAGGAAGGGATCATACTCACAGCAGCTGCAGAGACACAAGATCATCAAAAAGGCCCTGGGGAATCTCTGTGATCTTGTTTCCATAGAGCACTCTGAAAGATACAGGAAGACAAAATAAATCTTAAGTAACAGACCAGTTTAGTGTCCTCCCACATCTCTGCATTATCATCTTTATTGATCTTGTGCACCATGCCCAGGATCTGTGGGCATTTCATTTAACTACTGATCTCATTTGCTTTTCAGAGAGCACATGGTATTAAATGAGTCGTTATGATTCAGGCTTCGTCTGGTGTTGGAAAGCATTTTTAATGTAGCAACTGGAGATAATCCAAAAACCGTATCTGAAATATTTTTCATTTTGTTGAGGGATTTTTTTCCCCCCCTTTTTAGAAATATTTTAACCATTGAAAGGCACATTGTCTGATGCAAAAACCTAGAATTCTGCTCAGGGATACCGAACTTAAAAGCCAGGGAGCACAAGCTGCTTATAGATAAAATTTCGTATAACTGAATCTCTTAAGATACAATAATTGGCACGACATGTGAAACAGGCATCATTGGATAAAATAGTACAGATTCACCAGCTGCTGTTACAATTTTTGAGCTTGCTAATATAAAGAAATTTAGCCTGAACTAGAAATAGAGATATATTTCAGAACCTCAAAAAAATAATTTAGGTATAGTTTAGTTACAAAAATCAGTAAAGATTTAATAACACAAATGAGAGTCACTGTATATATCTAGTCAACCATAAATATATATGACCTGATATCCATGATTCAGATTCTATATTAAAAATATTTCCTTTTTTAATGGAAAAATGCATATATAGTATCACCTGAAATTGAACTGAAGGGAAAAGCAGACAAAACCACCACTATGCTAAGATGTGTCACCGAGGGATCAGAGCAAAATCATACATAACAGGGACACCTGAATTTCAATCATGGCTGAAGTATGTAGTCATGTCATTTCTGCACATTAATAAAATTTGTCAAAACCAGAAAGTGAATTAGGAGCTTATCTGGGTGCTGGTAAAAGGGAAGAACATTAGGCTCCCTCTGAAAATTTCACAGCTTAGCTAAACGTTTTAATAGACTTCAAGTTGGGGAAAACAATATATATGTAATTTCCATGCTCTACATAGGGCACGGTAAATGGTTATGAACCAGCTCGTGCCAAAACTCTGTTGCTGCTGTGTCACTAAACTGGTTAACTCCCTAACTTTTTAATGTGGAGTAATATGCTGGATGCTGGCTGAAATACTGACTTACGGTGTCTTTCAACATTTAAAATATTATGGTGAGTTGAACATACTGAAAAACAAACACTTAGCATGACGGACCATTTACAATACCCTCTGGCCTTCCCAGAGTATTGCCACTTCACTTTACTCTTCATCAATCATTGGAAGTATACCACCTCTGTAGGAGGGCTCCCAGATCAGCTCATTTCTGAGACTAAATAAAATTAATCTAAATAAAATACCACCACTTAGATATGAAAATCTAAACTCAAAACTTTATTTTTCATTACTTTTGTAGTTTAGCATGAAGTGAACTGCTACCCAGAAAACTAATGATCATCTAGCATTATGTTTTCTCTAACATAATTTATATGTATCTATTGCAGAGTGAGGAGGTTGGCTTTTAACGTGCTGTTACAGCTATTGGCTCTTGTGTGTAATGAATGCTAGTACCACTAAATTTTTCTAACTGCTTCCTAATTTCAGAAGACACACACAATTTCCTACTTCAACAAAATTTCATGCAATATATGCAGATTTTTATACTCTACCCAAAACTAGACAGAAATGATGGCTGAACTTTGAAAGGTCTAGCAGGTCCATTTAGATAGCAGTTCCAAAATATGAGATAATATTCAAGTCACTGGAATTTCACTGGGCTCTAACAGAACATCCAAATGGCTGACTCACAGACCTCCTTCTGAACAGAGTACCTGATGGGAGCACCCGTATTAGGAAGCAAAAGCAAAACCTCTGCGAACAAAATATTTATAAAAGGTTAAAATTTTAAGTTAATGGCCACAGAACCCAGTAGATTTCCATTTCAGTTTCCACTCTTTCTGAACAACACTTCTTCAGCACGTGCATCATCTCTGTGCAAAGTTTAGATGATAAGCTCTGTGATGTAAGATGAACGTCTTCCTTAGTTTTGTGGAGCAGCAGGATCATCAATGCTGATCAGTAATACATAATGCTGTAGCATATAAGAAAGAGTTCAGAAGCTGAGTTTTCAAAATGCCCATGGAAAGAAGTAAAAAAAATCCCCACTCCAGATGAAGGGGTATTCTGGCTCTAGAGGTAAGAACACTTATGTAAAGTAAAACCTTAGAGAAACCTCAACACTCATACCCAGTGCAGTTGTTAGCTATGGCACTACTAAATGCAAATGTCAAAATAAGACTCTTATTAGAGTAATTTTTCACTTACTTTTAATTTAAGAGTCAGAAGGTCACAGTGGAGTGTTCCACTGAATTTGAAACCTTGGATGTGTTTATACATCCTCTTTATTATTTTGAGCAAAATAGGACTAATTAAAACAGCTTATAAGATAAAACAAAGCTTCAATTTTTAGAAGTCATGAAAAGAAAATAAGCATTTTCAAACCTAATTGGGCTTATGTGCATGTGGCACATTAACACTGGAACAAATTAACAGCTAAACAAAAGTCAGTATGAGAGCTCAGGCACTTGTCTCTAATTCATATTCATGTTCAGCACTACACAGAGCCAAATTAGCTAATGCCATTGTCTGCCTGCCATGCCAGAGCTGAAGTCAAACAGTCCTACAGAAAGGAGCAAGGAGGAGGGGAGGGAAGATACATAATGCATTGCATCTCATTTCTTGAGTTCCTTATTTCCATTTGCTCTAATAGAAAGCACAGAAGCTTTTGCTTTCCTCAGAGTTCTCATTTTTTCCTGTTTAAGACAGGAAAGCATACTCATACCAACAAATATGAATATTGGTCAGGTTCTTGATCCAAGACACTTTTGTTCTGACTGTACCAACAGCTACACTCCTAGCAGTGCTATGAATGAGTTAGCCTGCAGAAGAGACTGGCCAGGGTAGGTACACTCCACTATCGCAGCCGCTTTCCTCTACGTCCTGTTGTTCTGCCCATCTCACTGGCACACACTGCAATGTTTCCAGAGTAGCAGCTTTGGGGAAAGAAGAAACCAAACAAAAACCCCAGACAAAAAAATAACTTCAAAAGGCCATATAACAGGAAACTCAGCCAGTCAATTCAAGAACTTCATTTAAATCTCCAATGCTTTTACCAACAGAGATAGATTTTAGGAGGTTTGCCTATGGCATTACAAGTACTAAAAATGTACGTATACTTGCATCCCTCACATATGTTGCAGGACATGCAGGTGCCCTGGCTACCGTGAAAGTTTGGCACAGGAACACACCCTCCTTCTGTCCCCTAGCACCTGAAATTTTAGACCCAAAATATTTTTTTATTAAAAATACACTAACAAAGTTAATATGCAATAAAAATAAAATCAGCTCAGTAACTGCTGCCAATAGACAGCGAATCAGTGAATCAGAATGACATTTATTAGAACACAAAAAAATTACTAACATTTTTATTGTGTGCTCCTGATTGTTCGTTTGCTTCTCAACTTTGCTGGGAGACCAAGCTAGCCACAGGTCTGACAAATGCCATTTACTGTCAGGTGGAGAAGATACTACCCGAAACATGATGCACATTTTGGAAGAAAGAGAAAAGTGAGCTATAGTTTCATTCTACTGTCACAATGTTAATCATAAAAGTAGTAACTAGAGACTAAGCCAAAACTGATGGAGACACCAGTAGGTATCCTTTTTCTTACTGTTCCTTTCTTTCTCCTCTCGCCAGACATGGGAGTCTCTTTTACAAAGATGGAAACCAGTCTGAATGGAGAAAACAGTCATAAAGATGTGCAAACACATCAGACTTGCCAGTGCATGAATTTTATTCTTGTCTTCTCTACAAGGCAGGTATATCTTATTCCAAAACGACCAGTGTGAAGAATCATTTACTGGATTTTTAGCTCAAGCAAATTTTTCTCAAATTTTTTACAGGTGGCTTTCTAAAATCAGCAAGTTGCTGTTACGGCACAGGTGCAGCTGAGCCATCCGAGGGTTATATTCTTAGTGGCATGTAGAACCATCAGTTTGCCAGCTCACAGCTAAAAGCTTTCAGCATGGCCACAAACCATAAGCTGCGGTACTTCAAAAGTACCTGGCAGATTGGCTCGCAACTTGCAGTGGTTTTCATGCTGCTATCAACCTTCCAAAAAATGGGAAGGACAACGCACATAAAGCACAGACCTCTGGCTGCACTGCAAGCATTGGAGGAGATCCCTGGAAGAAGCACCCTATTAGGCTAAAAAGTCATTATGGATCTGCAATAAGAAACTATACAAATATATAAAAGTCGTAACGAGGTCTTGTGTTTCTTCAGCCTGATTCTGGCATCGTATTTTAATATTGCCCCAAAAATGTATCTATTCCAAGACATAATTAAATATTAAATTTCCGGCTAAACAATTAATTGTTGCTACTAAACTTCAAGTTTTGGAGATTAATCCAACTGATTTTCTAAGTAGTTAAAAATAAAGATTACACAGTGAAAATGATCACTGCACAGATTCATCTAAAAGCTTAGGACATACCAGACAAAGAAAGCATTGGAAGCTCACGTAGCAACAGGTATGTTATCTTGCGTGAGAATGTAATTAAGCATGTAACAAACCTTCAGCAGCAGGGTCTTGAAACATTAGTGTCTCACCGATTCTTCTAGACATTCTGACCTCTTCAGCAATTTTAAAATCAAGGAATTTGCAATGACTTTACCAACACATGGCCTTTCATATGCACTGAAGTTTAGCATACCACCTTCTAAGGGTGTTAAACAGTAATTGCTGTGCTGTCTTTATTTTACGGCTCATTGGCCTACCTTACTTGCAAATGTAGTTGCAGTTTAGCTACTTTGTTAAGTCAGATCCCAGAATATAGAGATTTTTCCCTGGAAGGTGACACAGAACTTTTTGGGGGTATGAAAGCCTAGCACAGAATCCGTTTCTCTAGACCATATGGTTTCCAGCTACATGTACCTTTATTTTGGCTTGGCTGAAACATTCTTACCAAGTGTCAGATTTTGCCTTTATGCAATGTCTTTTTCAGACCTCAGAATGCTTTTAACTTTCCTTCAGACTGTGAAAACAAGTCTTGCTAGGAAGAATTATATTTGCCAAGCTACGTACAATGGCACAGGCTCAATAAGAATTCTAAGTTTTCAAAAGAGGAGGAATTGATAGGGGTAAAAACAGCAATAAATTTCTAATATCTGAAAGAAACTTAGACATGTAATTTTTTTCCCCGGCACTATTTCATATTTCTTCAGAACAAGTTAGGCTAAATAAATCACATTAAAACTATCCAAAGCAATTTGTTACCTTAAAATAAGTTTGGCAGCTATTGCAATAGACAGTGTTTTATTGCAGATTTCGAATCACCATGAACGACACCACATACATCATCACCCAGGAGATGATGGTCTAAATGGGACTGCTGTGTCAAAGTCTCAGCTGTCTTTTGTTTTTGTGCCCAGGCTGATCTAAGCTTTTAAGTTGTTCACTAGCTTAATTCAGTATATGAAGAAAAGCAAAGGAATTCTCCCTCTGCAGTGGTCTAAAATTTATTCATTCTGTTTAACACACTGAAGGCTTAGACTATTTTGTCATCTCTCATAAAATGTCCCCAGACAGTCTGGTTACGGCCTTCCAAAGGTACACGTGTGGGAAGTCTACTGACTCCAAGAACAACAATTACCTTTGATACCATTAACAATAACCAAATGCTGATACAATCCTATCACTGATATTAGACAGATTTTGAGCTGATTAAATGAAAAATTAATTTACTTCAGAAAGTGCATCCAGCAGTCTTGAAACATGAAACTATTCATAACTTAGCCCCCATGTTCTGTGCCGAGTTATTAACAACTCCAATTCCAGCAGAATGCAATTCTAACTAGGTAATGCAAATACCATATACTACAAATAGAGCATTTCTCAAACTTTTGTTTAGAATTAAGATAACACATTCTTTTGCAATCAACCAATTTTGCCACACTTGTCAATGCAAGGGTACTATTTGCTTTCATGTTCATATGGAAAGAAGTATTGGATGGCAAGAATAATTCCTCCAACGCAAAAGCCATTGGCTACATTACCACACCCACTTACATCTGTGCTGCTTTTTTTTAGATTCAAATAATTCTAGTTATTTGTTTCTCATCTTGTATATTTCATATGGTCCCAAGTACTGCATGATCACTACATCTCACAGCCTTCAATGTACACATCCTTCTATCATCTCCTTGAGACAGAGAAATACTTCCACTTTTTCAAGAGGGGAGACTTTGGTATAGACAAGCAGTTTATTTGTCCAACAGCTATCACTGAAATTATGCAGCAAAACTTCTTCCTCCCAAAGGAGCATCTTTAAGACTAATGACTCTTTTTCTCATGCCTTGATCCACCACACTCTCCAATCTCCACAATGGCTTTATAGCGAGCTCTCCACAACTCTGTTCTCTCAAAACCAGAGGCTGGATCTTACTGTATCTTCAGTTTTGTCCATAGACAGGTTTGAAGTTTGTTTCATACCAAAAGTACGCCAAGGATCTAAGCCCTAGTGCCTAAATATTGAAAGGGACTTCCAGACAATGTAACAGAATTAAATCCACAGAGCATACAGACCCAGAGCTGACCAGTGACTCACAATGCCGCCCGCACGTGACACAACAAGGGGAAAAGGAAAAGCCAGAAAATTTGGGGAAGAAGAAAACAACTTACTTAAAGAAGAATGATTCTGGTTCCTTAATTGTTGTCACAACCAGGAAAGGGGAAAAAAAAAAAAAAAGGAAAAGTTATGTACATGCCCAAATATTTCTAAGAAAAATGGAGTAGAAATTCCTTGATCCACACAGTCATTATATGAACAGGGAACAAAATCCCACTGAAAAATGGGCATGGATAAAATAACTCTCTTTTCTTGTGTGTGGGGAATGGAGAAGTCTTGAGTCCTTACAAGAACAAGTTTGCCTTTCTTTTGCTAAATGCAGAAAAAACCTAAGATAGATCCAGCTTATTTGGAGTGTTAAGGTTTTGTGACCTATTTGACTTACATAGGTAGATTTCTTGTTAGAGAAAATATGCAGATTTAAAATAAAAACTTAGAACCTGCTAGCCTATGGATCACTTAGCACTTTTAAAAGATTTAAGTTTGATACATTTTATGGCAAATTGCTTCTGTAATAAACTTCCCTGTGTTTTGAAAACTATAATACACCATTTTTTCTTCCATAGTTCCAACAGGCAGAGTACTCAGAAACAGTTCTGCCTGGAAACACTAACCGAAGTTAACTTCAGAAGGAAGCAGAGTAGCAACCCACTATATATAGGCCTCTATTAGCCAGCTAGACTAACAATGTTGGCTGTCTTCCAGATAAGCACTTTCACTCTCCTGGACCCATAGGGAGCACTGCAATTGCATGCAGGCGGGGAGTAAAGGGAGGAGCAGAAAAAGTTGCTTACTTTCATTAATATTTTCCCCTCCTTTATTCTTAACTCATCTAGCTGAAAAGTCCAGCTGCTCTGTGCACAGTTTAAACCTCAACGGTGTCTCATTAAAATGTATGCCACCAATCACATTTGACTTACACACATGAAAAACAAAAAGTCACTCTCAGTTGAGCTGAAGCATTGTGTGCAGAGCAGTGCTCCTTCAGGGCGTGCAGCTGATGAAAGTTATTGGGGCCTCAGGCACCAAAAAGACTGAGCCGCTTAACAGAGAAAACACTAGTAAGCAAACTGTCTTACTTCCTATCTACCTCCTTGTTCCTTCCCCTTTGGCAGTTTCACTGGGAGGGCTGGTGCTTCAAAGGAGTCATCTTCTCTTGCACTTATTTGTCTTTCTGCGGTTGACAGAACTGGACTGGTGGCTATAGCAGAGATCAGGCAAAAGAAGAACCTCTACCTCTCAGAAGTTGAAACCTGTGGGAGGTTTCTTCAGAGAAACCCAGATTCTGCAGAACAGTAGATAAACTTGCTCTTTCTAGAGCTCAGAAACTGAAACAAGTACAGAAATGACCAGCAGGAAAGAACCTGCCAGAGGTCTGGGTGACAGGTCATGAAAGAGCAGGGAACTAACTCTTGCCTATCAGCCACAGGGAAAACATTTGTAAGACCTACCTGCAATGAATAGCAAGAGTAAAACCTTTCAAAAGAAAGTAAAAGCCAATGGCAAGCACAATGGACAACTGACAATTGGAGGACTGCACAATTGGAGGCTGACAATTTCAAGGCTGGAGTTGATACCGTCCTAGAAACCAGTCTGCCAAAGAGAAGAGAAACAGACTGTGTGTTACAACAGCTTTGTGCGGCTGCAGTAGAAGGAAACTGAGGAGGGACAAGCTCTGAACAAAGGAAAGACTGCTCAGAGGCAGTTCCTTTACTATAGCCCTTTCTGTGCTGCGTCTCATGTCTCTGCCTCCTCTCTTCCTCCTTGTAACCACCTAGCATTAACTTAAGCACTATTTTACCCACTGGATATAAACATATTCAAACAACATTTATTTAAAATATCGTTTTGGATGACTGGGCAAGGAAGACGCAGTCATTTCACTTGCTTCTGTGTGCAAGTCTAAACACTATAAATTCCTGCCCAGTTTTATATTCTCATTTCCTCTCTGTCCACTCTGATGTGTTCTGTCCCACTCCTGAAGCCACCTGGGGGCATCTGAATTAGCTGTAACTAAAGTTGCATAATTTCTAAGTTGAGAAGTCAACCCCAGTAGAAATGTCTTGCCTGTCCAGCTTGCTCCTAGCCAGGAGGTTTGCCAAGATCAGAAAGCTGTAGCATTGCAGCATTAGCAGTAGGTTCACACTTAGCCAAAACTGTAGCATTCAGTAAATGTCATTCTCTTAATTGTTTCCAGACAGTATTGAGGGATTTGACCATTTCCACAGCATGTTGAATAACGTTGCCCTAACTATTCAACACAGGCTAGCAACACTTAATATATATTTCTGGTATTCTCCCAGCTGGAGTCAGGGCACAAAAAAAGGCCCATCCCTCCCCATTCTGGCTCAGAAGTTTACTGCAACATATAAATTGAGTACTGAATAGCCTTCTAATATTAGCACTAGTCAACAAGTTGTATAGGTTGTTAGAATTATCCAGTATTCAGAGAATAAAATATGGCAGCTTTTAGAAATGTACTACACTCTTCGAAAATCAGACTGTGTCATATGAATATTAATGAGCTAAAGGTTTTAAATCTGTCTTTAAAATTAACACAAGCAAATATCATTCCAGATGAGCTTACCCTCTTCTCTCAACCTGGAACTCCTTCTAACACTCTATTCTAGTTGATTCTCCATATGCAGCTTCTGACCTTGTATTGCTCCTTTTACCCATTAAAAGCTCCACTGTTTTAATTGTTCTGTGGGTAGCTAGGTTGAAATATAGCTGCATTTAAATTCAACTTGGTGCTCTTAACAGTTTCTGTGTTCTATAAAGAGAAACGAATGGTTGTCAAGAGATCCTACCTTCCTTTTATCTTCTGTATGAAGTCATATTTTAGTCCCCTTCCAGGTTCATAAAGTAGTAACTACAGCTAAGAAATACAAACCTTTTCTTAAGAGCTCAGATTCTTCCCTAACTAGTTTGAAAAAAACAAACAACAAAACAAAAAACAAATAAACTGAAAATCTCCCAAGAGAGTGCAATTGCAGTTCCTTAATACAGAAGAAAAATTCAGTACGGAAGTATTTCCCCTAACTCCTCCCTGATTACCACCACCAAAACAGTGTCTGAGCTATGATGAGGCTTTTGTGTGCCATGCTGAGCTGGGGGCACGGATTAGCTGGCAAGTGCACATGTACAGCAGATCAACTAATGCACTGGCTTTGAAGAAGTGAACAAGTCAGTAACCTCAAGGGTGTTAATCTATAAAAGGACTTAGAAGAGATGTGTAAACAGTTCCTCCTTCTAACCTTCATAACCAATTTTTCATTTCCAAAAGATTAGATGCTTCATGCAAGCTGGCAATTGCACACAGAAACATAAGTTCTCCCAGACAACACATTATCATTTTTATTTCTCTTACATGCAAGCTCTCCCCAAATGCCCATTCAGTTCTATTTTCTACTTACAATGAAATGAGAGATTTCAAGCCTTTGAATGCATCAGGCGCAATGTCAGATATTTGATTCTTGCTGATGTCTCTGTAAAGACAAGGGAAGATTAAAAAATATTTGTAAACAGGAATTTGATGAAAATATTTTAGCTGTAGTTTATTGGAAGAATATACTTGTTACAAAAACAGAACTAAAAGATCGTATTATCTCAGAGAAATTATGAACTATGTAAGAACACAGATAGGAAAACTTCAGGAACGATCAGAAAGGAATAGTCAGTATGACAGACCATAGCCTCAATAAATCAGCAGCTCCCCCGTTAATAAGGTCTTTCATTTTATGTACGTTGAAACAAAGAGTTTTATGAAGAGCTTTGAAGAACAACAGTGAGGCAGCCCATTGAATAAAACCTGTTGCTGAAACCATATTAAGAACTATTAATAATGGAGATCGCATTGTGACTCTGTGAGGTGGCCCTCAAGCATGAGGAACAGCCTGTGACAAAGCATAAAGGTTGTCTGAATGTTTACATGCAGGCATGGAACGCTAGCTGTGTAACAGTACAGAAGATCATATTTTGATTGTATGTGAAATGATAGATAAGGTGAGGAGAGGTTCTAAGGTAGCTGGAAAGTGCTGGCAGGACATGCATTAAGGAACACAGCCGGATTAACGGTGTCAGCATGGGGTGGACACCAGGGGAATGGCTTCTGAGGCAGCAACACTGCATTTGTCTAAGAGAAGAAACGGTGTGGTAAATGAGATGTCAAGGTGAACATATTTATAAATACCAGGAACAAAATTCACATCAAATCCTAGGAAATTCCACTAAGGATTAGTCTCAATTTATATGAAACAATATCAATAACTTTTAGGATGATGAAATTCTTCTGCGGTAAGACTTTTCCCACACCACCTGCGTTTAATACCAATGGGAAAGGGGATGGGAAGCAGACTACCCAGCCCCAGTCCGGCACCGGTGGCACTGAGGAGTGCAGCACTGTACCACTGATGTTTGGTTTTGTATGGCAAAATTCCACCACGACCTTGATCTGGTGAGGCAAGTGAGAAGAGGGTCAATGCACCACTGGCATGTCTGCCTAGAATTTTCAGACATTAGGGAAAGCCTTCGAGTATCTGAATGGAAATCATAGACCTTTGAAGCTGGCAGCACTGCGGGGAACACCCAGCGCATTGCAGATCCTGTCAGGGAGCCCCAGTGAGATTCCACCATTTCAGCTATCATGTGAGTGGAATTCAGCTACAGCCTGCTACAATTTTCAAGGGAAAGTGTGCTCCTGGTTTGGAAAATACCCTTCAATTTTAATCATAACCAACCAAGTATACAAAGATAAATACAGACTACGCCACAATTTCTTTATATATGAAGCCAAATTAACTACACTTGGGACCCAGATGCTCAGAACTGGGTGCCTTACCATGACTGTCACTGCCATCCAATCTTTCTGTCAATCAGTTCAACCAGGGGCTTAGCTATACGCATAACTTTCAGCCACCTCGTTGCATTCACTGAGAGCTGGTATCAGCTTGTATCAGTAGTATCAAACCTTTTCACTGATAGCTGAAGCTGGAGTAATACAGTATTTCATGCACATCTTCACTGCTATTTCCGCTGGGGCACATGCTAAGAAACCCAGTCAGACTCTGAATAAACATCACCTGAACAAGAACTTAGGAATCAGAAAGTAAGAAGGTTTTCCATTCTATACGTGTTTCAAGCTGCAAATTCTGTTAGTTAAAATTTTAAGCCCTCCAACTGTTTTCAAATCTAGCCACATAAAGTGAGATTTTCTTTGGTTCTTTTATAAGGCTCATGAAACAACTGCTCTGCAACCTACTGATTATTACAGTATTATATTAGTATATAACTACTATTACAACATCCTGCCCATAAGGACAGCATTCAGTGAAGGTTTCTGGTTCTTCAGCTCAACTCACAGCAGCCACATTTGTGGCAGTGAAAGTAGGAATATTTATTTTTGTACATGTTTTGGTGAAACTTGTTTAGACTGCCTGGTAGCATTTGCTGCTTTTTCTCTAGTAATTCTTATGTGAGGAGAAGTCTGATGTGAATCTGTGCTATCTATTTATGGAGGAACATATTAAAACCTATTGCAACGACATGAAATCATGAGTTTGCTGAACAATGACAAGCATCTGAAAAGAGGCATCTCGTTTTTGAAACAAGTATTTCAGCACTATTTTATTGATTTGCTACATCTCAACATTTCTACCCTTTCCCTCTCCCCATGTCTGGATGCTAATGAGCGTATAACTAATGGTGCCTGAACGTGCATAAATGCCATGCTGGGTGATAACACTCACTCACTTCATGCAGATGCACTACAATCAGCATTAGAAGATAATTAGACACATTATTTCCTTTCCATTAGGGCCCAAGCTCCACTGCTGTTGGATAAGGAGGCTCCATCTCCTTCTAACTTGACTGAAGCAAAGAGATTCAATTATGTCCTTGTACTTTTGTTCCCTTCCTTTGGTCTGCTTTGGTAAGATCATCCTATTCTGTGCTCGATTTACATCAAGACAAAGAGAGATACAGGTTTTCGTAACCTGTACAACTAAGTCAATATAAATCACATAAGGCTCTTTTTCATAGTTTAGGGGATCTCTGAATCACTCAGCAGAAATGTGGCTCTTTAGCTGGAAATGCAGTAGGCTTATCAGGATTCCACCCAGGCAGGGAATACATGAGTCACCTCACACTAGTCTCCCCGCACCTCTGACAGTACGGTAGAGATCTTCTTTTAAAAGGTTGTTTAACACACCTTGGAGGGTGGCTGTGCTCAGTTACCACTTAGGGACATAAATTGGTTTTGACTTTGCACCAGGGGAGCAGGGATACCTTGTGAGTCACTGTATAACATACGACTGTATGGCTTAAATGTCTTTACTGTAAAAGGTTTTGAAACAAACCAGATTTATTTTTAGATGCAGCCAAATGCAAAACTATTAATAGCATTGGATGAATATTCTCTTTGTCAACCCACATTATTAGAAACAGATTACTTGATTATCTCTAACATGTAAAATGGACTGTTCTCATTTGACGAGTACTCAGCAAAAATCCATGTCATATATGGTTTAGTTTTTACAAGCTGCTTAACAAAAGTAGCAATGTCACAGAGCTACTGGGAAGACTGTGAAATCTCAAAGTGTTTTCTGCTAACGTACGGTAAAATTAATTTGACAACATAAAATGCTGCTACAAGCATCAGAGCTAGAGAGGTACAACCACATCTTTCAAAGTGGCTCTATGTGCTTGGCTCTTAGTCTCGTACTACAAACTTGTTAGTTAGAAGTCTCAGAAAAGCAAAGACAAAATGGAAGGTAATGCCATAAACTTTGGAACTCATAGGCTAGAAGTTACAGAACTATAGTGCAAGCACAATTGTTCTGTAAATGAATTCAAAATGGCATATCTGGGCCTGGATACTTCATGCAATAATGACAAGAATTTCTATTTCTGGAGATAGGATGTATCTCCTTCAAGCCCCTCAAACCTCTTCTAAAGCCCTTTAGGGGAGAGGACCTGTTACATTCACTCCAAAACCAGGGGAACTATCATCCCAGATTATATAATTCAACAGCATACTTGAATCCTGTAGCTGCCAACTCTTCTTCCTGAGACAGATACATTTAGCTTCATGTAATTAATTGTGTGAGAAGATGTAGGTAATTATGATGAAGTCCGCGACACAGAAGATGGCAGCTCCTTTGCTAAAACGCAATCACCAAAATAGTTCTCCCATCCTGGAAGCTATTGAAGAGACATTCTAAATAGCAAACTTCAGCTAGATGCCAATATAACACTTGAATTAATATACATAAAACTTCTGCTAGCATCTTGACCTATTAATATCAAGTCATAGAAAGATTATCTTGGACAACTGGCTCTTACCTAAAAATTAATCTCAGTTATCCAATTATTTAAGAAAAGGAAACTGCATTATCTTGCAGGAAATACTCAGTAAACAATGAAAATACTGAGAGTGCTGCAAGTGAGCAGTCTAACATTCTTGCATATTTATTCACCAGAAGGAGAAAAATACAATACAATTCACAATGTTATGCTAATACTACCCTCTGAATTATATAAAAATATTATTATAAATAATAGTTAATAATAAGGATGATAACAACAACAATAATAACAACATTCTTTGTTTGTACCCAGGGTAGGACATCAACTAGTGAAATCAATACCTTCATGCTATTCCACTGCTCATTGAAATCAAAGTGACAGAAATTAGGAAAGGCTGAAGACTTCAGTGATATCAAACATGTTCTTCCTCTATAAGGAAAAGCATGGATAATTCTTTTCTTTTAAGAGGTAATCTTTTGACCAAAGTATATTTTTGTGTTAACAATACTAGGAATCTTGCACACAGAAAAGATGATGCCAATAATCTCTTCAAATATTAGAACAGTGTCCTCAATTAAACTTTATGTAACAACAGCGATGCCCCATTTAGAGCCTCACTGTCCAGTAGGAATAAAACTTTAAGAAGGAGACAGGTCAATAACCAAATGGCAAAACATCATGTCTGTTATGGGACATTCTGCAGCCTAACTATCTATCCCAAGTTCTTCCACAAAATGCTGTCAAGTTAACTAAGCTTTGCTACAGATCATCTGCCACAAGAACTTATTTAACTATGAGTTCAGATCTCAAAAAGTATGCCAATTACACTCCAGAAAGCTGTTAACACAACTTGCTAATCGAATTCTGCTGTGAAATTCTAACATTAATCATTCCAGATACTAAGTACAGCATTGGGTTGAGCAGCTAGTCAAGTTAAAGAACATTTTTTTGGTCAACTCCCATAAAACGAGAGTTCACCAATCATGAAAAATGAAAGCACGGTAAAACATTGCCAAAATCTAAAATTAGTCATACCTCAGAAAGAACTACGTAGTGACTTTAATAATGAAAAAGTTTCAAGTTAGGTCACTGAAAAGGGATCTGTCATTTTTCACTGAAATTACTGTCTTGCCATCTAATACAGTACTTCTTTAAAAATACATACAGCTATATTGAAAGTGAGAGAGAAGAATAGAAACACTGTAAGATTGATGATTTGACATGTTAAATATTAAGATCTGTATTTACAGCTCTTCAGCTCTAGGAACTTGGTAAGTTTGGACTGGCAAACACGATACTTTTACCCTTAAATCCAAAGGCACAGCGCAAGCTCATTTCAGTTCCCAAAAGCTATCTGATAATCCAGTGTCTTCTGCGAAATGAACTGACAGGTTCTTAATTCCAGTAAGTACTGTCCACATCAGAAAACTGTGAAGAACTGTTTTAAAGGCACCTTTCTAGCAGTCTTAACACTGAGCTACAAAGCCTGAATGGCTTCTGGAAGTTAATGGTCCAGTGGTACCCATCAACATCTTGATACTATGCTGAAGCAGGAGTAACTTGTTTTACCATCATCTGTATCGTTCTATTACTGTCACAACATCTCTCCTATATCACTTGAACATGAAAAGAAAGACCAACCAGGGGTAATGGCTAGGTTATCTGCATGAAAGCGCTGCTACAAATCAGGATTTTTTTTTTTTAATCCAAAGAGAAAACACAAGAGCTAATAAGGAAAGGATTGTCTGGGTATCTACTGGTGATTAAGAAATAGAGAAAACAAGCTCCAGCAGGTTTCTTCAGTTTCTTGTAAACTTCAGCATCAGGACACTGAATGCACTACAAAAAAAATCCTAACCACTCTGTGAGAACATGCACTCCTGCTATAACTGAGGTCAATTAAACTGAAGTGGTGCAAACAGATAGCAGAATGAATGAAAGAAGAAAACAGAATTTAAAAATCTTTTCTGAAGAAGCAGATTTGAAGTTTGAGCAGACTAACACCTAATTAGCTCACATCATTTATAATAGGAAGTGAAATTAAGCATGATTAAGGATTTCATGCACTGTTAGGCATCCTGAACCAAATTCCATTGTTGCTTACACTTTGAAGAGATTATTTGTGCAATCCCCAGTGATTTCAACATAGAAATTGCCAATATGTTTCTAAAATAAAGATACTGAACTTGAAGCTAGAAGTGATTGCTCTTGCATGTTGGTCTTGTTATTAAAACTTACATTCTCTTAAGCTTCTTGTACTGGGTAAAAGCTCCAGGGGGAATGATTTTGATGAGGTTTTGTTCCAAACGTCTGAAAACAAACAAAGTAATATAGATGTTATACAATTATAAGACAGGAATAACACCAAATATGATAGCAAATTTTTCTATAAATATAAAACAAATTTATAGACTTTTTATGCAATTTTTTTTCTTTTGCAAGCCACTAAATGGAGAAAATAAATTAAAAAATAAAATCACCTCACTGATTACACTAAATCCGTATAGAAAAAAGTCACAGGCTATAGAAATCGCATCGTTAAAGCTCATGGAATTAATAAGAAAAAGAAGATAGCTATGTAAACTAAAAGCTATACTATGTTGTGACAGCTTAATAAGGAGATTAATAATACTATCAGAGCAACTCAGGAGCAACAGTCTGTGGGAACATGCTGAAGTGCCTTCCCTGTATCCACCATTTGCATTAATACCACTTTTGCAAAACAAAGTGGAATTCACTGCAATACAAATACAGATGTTTAAGGGGTGGGGGGAAAGTCTATGTTAAAGCAGAGCAAAAAAGCACTGTATCTTCCCATTTTAACTACCAAATACTGAAGGTGTTCTAAAATATGCTCCAGACTACATGAAAATGCTGTTGTTTTCATTTCTGAGATTTGGTTTGAAAGAAGTATTCTTTATCATAAATGCATTTATCATTAACATAAAATATAAGCAATTTTAAGATACTGCATACAGTAACCATTAAGATTAATTTCTGTTCCTTCCCAGAAAGATTTTCAAGTCTTTGTCATCAAGTTCCCCAAATTACTGCTAAAAGGACTCAGATGAACCCTAAATATTCATCTCAATTAGAAATGTAAAAGTGGACCGCCATACAACAAATTCAAATGACCATGGCAGCTAAAATCCTACAGTCAGAGTTGTAATTGAAAGCAAAATTTGATTTTACCTAGCTCTTACTTATTATTCAAACGTGTATTTTTTTCCAAAAGTGTCATAAAAAGAAACAGTTTCAATAGCAAAAATCTCTGGTTGGAAATGGTTTAGAATCGAAATACAAAAGTATACTGGAATGATGGAATGAATCACTCTAGACATTTAGAGCTGCTGCAGCAATGCAGAGGGGAGAAAAAAATTTTAAAACCGGGAACGGAGATAAAATGTGATGCAGGGAGAAGTAAATCATAGTTTTTAAAGGATTTGGGAATAATGTAGAGAAAACATGTAAGGCCCATCAGCCCTCTATCGCACAATGTACCCTGCTGATTTGTGCTCTCAATAAACAAAAGAAAAATCCCCTTGAAAATAAGGTATTTTGCCAGCTCAGTTATTCTCCAGGAATCTATTTAAGTCTTGAATACTGTGACACTTGCAGAGTCAACTTGTACAGTCAACGTGTATGCACTCTTATTTCTGTAGCAGTCTATTTTAAAGGTTCTGATCAGAGTTAATTCTACTCCTTGTTTTGTGATTTGAATTAGTGTCTGAGATTTCCCTTCCAGTGGGTCTAAATATAACATGCTTCATTTCTGGCAAGTCCACAGTGAAATGCAAATTACTGGAAGCTTCAGCACGCTACTATTGTTGGGTGTTTGTCACCAGAATTAGCAGTACACATACTCTTCCCATAAAGGCTTTTTGTCAGCTTGCCAGTTTGGTGTTTAAGTGCTTCTCTGCAGACACTTCTAGGAACAAAGAGGGCCATGCCTGTCCAATTCCCAAGCCGTATGGATAGAAATTAGGGGTTCACACATGCTGCACATCGGCACAGCACAGCAGTTCCTACAGGGAAAGTCAAATATGGTGACGGGGGGAAACATGTCCCCTTTTTATAATCACTTAAAATTCCAAGGAAATTTTAGTGACTCAGGGGTGAAGATATGCAAAGAAATTTTGCCCCTAAAGGGAAAAAAAAAGCCAAAATTGGAATAGCCACAGATCCCAAGTAATAAGAAAAAATGAAATTTCTTGAAAAGGCAGAGATGAACAGAGAGAGTTGTTTCAGAGAGCTACCTTCTGAAGCAGTACTGAATTCTTCACCCTTTCCTACAAGATTTGCAGCAGTACAGATGGCATGTACTGAAATAGATGGACAAGGCGCTTGTCATCTGCTGCTGTATTTTCACCTTAGCACCTTACATTTTTTTATTGTATGAAGCTCTCTGTAAATGAAGGACTAAAGACTACACAACACATTATGCTTAGCGCACTACATTTTGCAGATGCTACCAGAGAAGCAACAAGCAGCACCATGTGCTCTCCTCAGGGTGTGTTTGCAGGTGGATTCCAACTGCTGCACAAAATGCAGCTGATCTTGGAGCATTAAAGCGCAGCATTACATAAGCAGGTATTTTAAAAGTATGAAGTACTAATATGACTTGCATTTTTTTTTCATAAATGCATGTTATAGAGTGGTAGGCATAGGCTGAAAAAAATGCAGCTACACAACCAAAATAGTAGAAAACAAATTATTTGTATTAACACTTTGTGCTTTCACAGAATCATTAATGTTGGAAAAGACCTTTAAGATCATCTGAGTTTATAAATGACACGTGAAGGACAGCACAGGACTAAAAATCTCCAGGAAACACTAGGTTTGGCCAGAAGGGGTGTCGGCAACTTCAAGGTGATGAAGGCGTAATTATAAACCAGCGTTATTCATGATATAATGGGAAACTGCTGCTAGAGGTGGCCTCTTTCAAAAAAAGTGAAAAACAGAGTTCTTACCCAGGGTTGTCCTTTTTTTCTGCAAAAAGTGAAAAGCTAATCTAAATTTTACAGCCACATTTTATTTCAGAGAAAATTACCTAGCTCACCTAGAACATGACGTCTGGAAAACTGTGTTTTTCAAGGTCTAACCCTGCATACAGTGAAGTGCTGTCAGACACTGCAAAACCACCTGTGCTAGTGCAAAGCAACATCGATGAGTTCTTTTTTTTGTGTATCACCAGAATATACTCTAAAATAATTTTACAACACATTTGAGAACTCCATACAAGAGAGACAGTCCTAAAAGGCTAAATTTTGATCATTTTAACTACTACTATCCCACATTTAAGATTCTTACAACTCAAAAAAAAATTTTCCTTGATTTTCCTCTGGCATTTCATGATAAAATCTATTTAAAAGACTCTACAAGTAGAATTCACAAGACTGATAAAATAAATTGGCCAGGGGCTTCTGTTCCTCCTTTCTGTTACCCGTTTCACTGTGCCATGTCACCTGCTGCCAGCTGTATCGCTTAGATGAATTGAAGCCTGTCTCCCCATTCCTGACATGCAGCAATGCTCTGTCTGCCTCTCGAAGCTCTGTTTTAGCGTCTTTGACAACAACATGAAAGGACAAGAACAATTTCCTTTCTTTTCTCTAATATATTATGAGAGATTGGAAAGTATGAGGGCCCAATGGATTCAGATGCGTTTTTCTTATAATAACATGGTGTTAGACAGGATAAAGTCCTCCTCCTTCCCACTTTCTTTAAATGACTTTGCAGCAATGAGAGCAAAAAGTAAACTATCGGAGAAAAAAGTTCAAACACACAGGGGGAAACCTTGCAGTTAAATATGAAAAGCGAGCCCAGAGTAAAGAATAAGCATGCAAATTCCCATGCTAACCCATCTCAAAGTTCATTGAGGTGCAAATCTTTTCATCATCTCCTCATCTGATGCCTGTACTGCTCACACCCAGGATGGCAAAACACAAAGGATAAAAAACTCTGCCTAATGCAGCCTTCCTAGAGCCAGCTCACACTCTCAGGAGTGACGAAGCCATTTGTCTTGAAGAGTGATTCCCCCTGCAGAGTGGGGGAGACAGACCTATTAATTTGGGCCTTAACTATCTCCCTTTCATTGAAGGAAAGAAAGAATTTGTTATTTGGGTCTTTAATGGAGCAGTTTGCGAGCAATTTTCCAATTTCAAACACCATCTCAGACGCTAATGTGTAATGTTTTGTCAAGATTACCTACCCATAACATAGACAAATCACTAGCTTGGAGAAAAAGAGAGACGGAGTGAAGCATCAGTACTGATAATTCTGAGCTGTCAGATGAAAGGAGCCTACATGTGAGACAGCCATGCTCTATTAGCAGTGCCATGGCGCTCTTGCCCGAGACGTGTCAGAAACGTCCCTTTGCACCGGGCAGTCATCAACTTCCCTGCTGGGAAAGGGAGGGAAAGCGAGTGAATGAGCCAGACCGCTCCCCAGATCACGTCACTCAGCTCCCAGTGCCGCGGCTCTTTCGGGCTTGCAGCACTCAGGCAGCCAATAACCAAAATCTCTGAGAGAGAGAAAGCGTAAGATCAGATTAGTGTGCAGCAGCTATCCGTAGCACACCCGCGCCTGGCAGGATGCACACAACTCGCGTGAAGGTTGTTGGGAAGGGCGAAACCCTCGCTTTTCTCCTGCCCTGTAAGCAGGGATGTGCAGGGAGCTGGTTAAGGACTGTTTGGGGGGAAATAAGCAGCATGTGCATCCTCCCCAGTGACAAACCCAAGGCTGGGGAGAACCGTTAGTATTAGGGAGGAGGAAACTTCTACAGCAGATACCAATCAAAAGAGTGACTGTTCCCCCTTGTCAAGGAGCAACAACAACTGGACTATAAAAGCTGCTTGGACCATTATTTTACATTTATATCATATTTTGGACTTGCGTAGCTTATCATACATTTTGGTCTCTGATGAAGAAAAGCCATGAGAGATATTTTCAGTATTTAAGAGGAATAAATCATACTTAGTATCTGGTCTTCTTACTACAAATACGGGCTAGATCTGATCTCTGTCCTGACCCCTTTCTTAAATCTTCATTTGAAATATAAGTGTTATTCCTACATGCACCCAAAGGCAGCCTTGGATGGGAGGCACCCCTATTGGGAAGGAAGGAACCCTGCCCTGCAGTTACGCAGTCAGAACCTGTGGCTTATTCTGCAGTGAAAAACGCAGAAGCCGCAGTCATCGCCCTTGACGCCACAGTACCGCAGCAGTGCACAGGGCACTTCTCTGCAAAGTGCAAGGCAAAAAACCTGCAGTCCTGTTGCTTCAGAAAGTGTTTATGGGCCTGCATTCCCAAGGAACAGCCTTTTTGTGGCTCTGTCTCTCACCTCTCAGTTCTCTGACAGGTGGAAAACAAAGTGCTTTGGGATGGCGATACATTCAGCATTTTAAATATCTGTGCTTATTGCTTGTTTTAACAGACAGCTAAAGCCTTCAATCTCTACCTCAGCCAAAGACTCTACCACCACTATAGAACCCCCAAACACATATGGTTCTCCAAGACTTTTATACTGCTGCCTTTCATCGCAGTGCCTGAATGACTTCCAAATAAAATTAATAATACGAATTATAAATCCCTCCCATTGAGTCTGCCTTAGGAACTGGAGAGCTGAGAGCCAGTAAACTGTCGACCTATATTAATACAAGGTGACAACCAGAGTTTCCCTTCATATTCTGATGTCTGGTGGTGATTTTCAGGGTCTAGCTGTCGACCTACAGTTTTGGAAAAAGACTGCCTCTTAGCTATTCACCTAAGTTAGCAGATCTTCAATAGACAGAATCCTATCAAGAATGAAGTGATTTTTCAAAATAAATCTACCTAGGAAGCTACATAGATAATTTGGCTCACCAAAAGACATCTTTCAGAATGAAACCAGAGAGTTTGATAAGTTCCCTGATACCATGGTGTTCATCTGAAAATGGTGCTAGTGATATTGGATCTTCTGACATACCACAGTGAATTTTATTTAAGATGACGCGACTCTGTAGTTGAGCAGTCGGTGAGCTGGTAAACGCTGAATTTGTAATGGCAGTCACATTATGAATCCACCAGCTCTGTTGTGGTGCAAATTTAATTTTGCATCAAATGCAGTACAGACAAACAGCAAGACACCAGAGCAATCTGTAGACTGGTATTTTGCAAACCAGCTTTTGACATAAAACCAATGTCTCTGTCAACATAAACAGCCAAAATGCAGTAATATACTGGCAAACCTCAAGGTTTCTCCATCTACCACTGTGATACTCCACACTCCTGGGTGGAATTTTCAGCCCTTCTCATCACCTTTCATTGCTATTTTTCCTGCCAGTCTCATTTATTTTCCTTGCTCCATCCTTGGAGTGAGGATACAGGCATCCACAGAGCATGCTGCCAGTGCCTGAGCTCCCTCTCACTGCAATGCCACACTTGCATGAACTGTTACACAGATGTAAAAGCAGGGACTTCAAGCGAGCTCCCCTGTGAGATATCATCAGCGGGTACAACCAGTGAGGATGTTAAAGGTTAAACAGAAGCTGTTTTGGGGTACAAGACAAAATAATGTCTCCCTGCTCTTCTCCTGGACTAGACAGAGATAATTTCCCATCTCAGAAGACTTTATTGGGTCACACGGACTTGGGATCAGAGTTTGCAGGAAGAATTTTAGCTGTATACAGGCACATGGCTGTGAACACAAATCCAGGAAAAAGAGAGTCATTAGGCTGCAGAGATTTGGCAACTTCCAGCTCCCTACTGCTGACATGCAGCCTAATTGCATACTTCGTTCAACCAGCATGCACGTGTTCATGCGTTTGCGTTTGAGATGTTTTGATGTAGCAAACATAGCAGAAACATGGATCCCGCTCCTGGATTTTTGTGACACCCAGCAATTCCAGTTCAGACCCAGTGATTCCAGGTCACAAGGCTCCAAGGAGACCAGTCTGCAGAGTGCTACATAAAGGATGAGATTCTTGCATTCACTTCAACACCACAGAATCTGCTCTGAGTCCAGCTCAACCTTAGATCTCGGCTAAGCACTTTTGGTTGTTATTTATTGGTTTGTTTTTGGGGGGGGTTGTTTTGGTTATTTTTATCTGAAAGTTGAAGTCTATACCTGGGAGACACGTGGTTTCTACAGTGCCTCCTGGAAAGCAACAGTTGGTCTATGGTTCCATGTCATCAATGTAAATGACCAGGAATGGTTTTTAACAAACCGGACTCATAATGTTTGCTTTACTGAGAGTAAGTTTTTGTTCCATTAGGTCCCAGAAAGGCTAACTCCCGAACAAGTCACATTGCTATTTCACTGTTACGTTAGTAGGTCAGTCCTGGCCACTCTCTACTGCCTTCCAGTTACTTCAAGAAACTTCCAGCCCAGGTCACTTTCCAAATTTTCTAACAATGCCATAATCCTCAGGGATCTGAGGATTTCAAGTTGGTTTGCATTGTATTTGTCAAGTTGTAACACAAAAATATTGTTTTAGACTTAGCAGAAGTGGAAGCAGTAAACTGAGAGAAAGGAAAAAAGTAATTGTTTAATCTATAATCTAACTTAGTGTGAACAGCTCTGTACATTCTGTAACATCTATTTTTAGTATACATTTACAAATACTGACAGGAAAAAGGTAAAACACAAGAAATAAGTAGGAAAATTAAATAGCTTTCTGGTAGTTGAAGTGCTGCCACCTGTAATATTTTGCCAACAAAATATTCGGTCATTTGAATGTAAACATTCCTTAAACCCTTTGTTCTTTACCTTTTTTTTTTTTTAAGCAAAATAAACAGAACACATGTAAGCCAAAAGACAGTAAGTGTTTCATGCAGTAAAAAATCTCATTAGTGTATTTTATTTAAGAGATATGATTTAATGCTCCCTCTTCTGTTTTCTGTGATTCCCTCTACACTTCCGTAATCAGCTTTCAGGATGTATATACTCATTATACATTACAATCTCCTCATTTTGCTTGACAAAACAGGAGTGCCAATGTCACATTTTGAGTGACATTTGTATTAGATAAAAAAGAAAAGATACATGCCTTTTTGTTCATACCATTCATTTTCATAAACCAGGCTAAATTTATGTTCCTGCTGGACTGAAGTGACGTCTCTGGGGAAAAAAGAACATGCACAAAAAACACCCAAGCCAAAAAAAACAACCCCAAACCTACAAACTTCGTATGGTTACCAACTCCTACACAGCTTGCCTGAGTAAAATTCACCTGCACATAACTTTTTTTTTTTTAAAGTAGAAATCTCACAATTATTAGGAGAGAAGAATGTAAAAAATGATACAGTCAAAATGAAAATTATCATGTTTATGAAATTTAGATTTATCAAAACAAAAGCATCTCCTTATGCCTACAGATGACATTCATTAGATGCAATTTTACAAATAAAAGTAAAGACATAAAAAATAAATCCTGCCTTGATCTCACATCAGAAACTCCCTGCCGTTACTGCTTGTTTCTGAAACTGTGAAACACAGCTTCCTGCTTTCCTTCATCTGTCTTAGCACAGAGAACACCTTTATTCTTGACATTTCTCATACGTATATTTTCTCTACTGACTCTCAATCTAAAATATTTTGTTTATTATTTTTGTGTCTTGCCCTCAGAGAATAGAAGATTTTCTACATATTTTTGGTCTGACAATAGAAATCTTTTTTTTTATGTTGAATGCAAGGAATGAATGACTCAGTTTGCCTAGTGAGATCCAGAAAACAGTAGTCAAATTTGACATGTGAAGCTGTCCAGAGCCAACTTACAGCAGTGAATGAAAATCATATTATATGATTCAACTACAGGAGCCAACCTGATTCCCTAGCCAGAGAACTTGCCACCAGAGGCAATCATGGAACATTTATTACAGTGTTCAAAAATACTGTGCTGGCTTCAGCTACAGTATTTACTGGAAGCCTGGGAAAATTATTATAATTTTCTTCTAGGAGGAAGAACAATGTTAAATGCAGAACTGTCTGTCCTCTGTCCCCAAAGTTTACAGTTTCTACACACTTATATTGTTGAAAAAGAGAAAAAAACTCTTGCCTTTAAGAAGCTGAGAACTACAAAGCCAATTGTTAATATAAATAAAATTGTTATGGTGCAGGTAATTTATAATGTATATAAAAAAGAATTAATTTTATGACAATAAATAGAGTTACCAGTGCTCAATCTTCTTATAATAGCTTTTCTGACTTTATTTTAATTGGTGGAAAATTTATTTGGAATATACCAGTAATTTAAATGCCCAGAATTTGTTGAATACCTTCCCCAAATCACAACAGCTTGATCAAGATTCATAACTGAAGTCCCAGCTCTCCTATAATACACATTCCTACAGGTACTAAAGAACGGAGAAGGTAATTTCTTCCCAGGAGAATCATTGAAGCAACAAAAGCAACAAACTCATCTATCCACAGGTCTGTCTGCCATCCAGCAACAGTACCCAGCACAGTAGTACTCTCAGGCCAGCAATTCTCTAAATATTAAATTTGTCAGAAGAGCATTAATTAGAGGTGGAACAAGTAGAATATTACATTTCAAAGTGATTCTCTTGCAGAAAAGTAGGTTCATTTTAATTTTGACAGAACCATGAGAAAACCAACAGTTAAGTGCATTAGATTTTTCCTAAGAGTAGAAATTATGCGCCAAAATCAAACACTACTCATACCTACAAAATCATCAGTCGCCAAGTCGGCTATCAACAGTGAGAATGATAAACTAAACCAACACAGGACAAGTGACTGAAAACTGACCTTAAGCCAAACCTAGATGCTGGTAGAACGGCTGCCGTCCCGTTTTACTCTTACTCTGCTCAGAAGCCACACGGGAAGCTGTGGTTACTATCTCACCAGATACGAGTGCCTAAGCAGCACCTCTCCTTGAGGGACTGTCAGTCTCTTTACACTGTCTAGAGCAATTACATCAGCATTTAAACAAAAGGTCCTCGTTTCTGATTTAGATACAACCTATCCAGCATTACTCTTGGTTTATACAATTATATTTCTCTTAATCTCACCAGACAGAGAGTATTGTAAAGGTTAAGCAACAGTGATAAAGCAAGCTTGAGATGAAAAAGCACAGGTTTTAAATCTAAGATCAGTTCCAAGATCTAAGGATATACTTTAGATTCTGGGGTTTGATTTATAAGTCTGCAGATGATTGGGACTTGGCTTTTCAAAGTAATTAGCGTTGCACAGCACAACATGTTCAAAGCACAGCCCCTATTGACTTTTGCTGCAGCTGTGAGTCCTCAGCACTTCTGAATATCTCAGCTGAGTCAGCCAGTTACATCACTAGTGACCACCCATGAAAAGTTCGTGCAAGTCCAGAATGTTTGTGCACTTGCGCAGAATCAATTAATAAAACCACTGGCAAGAAGAAATACTCTGAACAGCATTGATGAGATTATCTTCCCCACAGTCATTTTAGAATTTTCCTGTTTCTGCAACAAACAAACAGATCCTATATACACAGACTCCCTCACTATACAAGCCTAATGCATCCCTAGACAGTAAGAAAGTAATCCAGTCTTTTAAAGCAACATGAGACTATGCTGTAATTAATGAATATATACAAAAGCACTGAATGAAGACTGCAGTTACAAACATTAACTATGGCATTTTCTAATTTTTTTCTTATTTTTAAAAATAATGTATTTAATTTAGTGGATTAAAAAACCAAAAGCTGAAATACCTAATTCCATCACAAGGAAACTCATGTGTAACGGAAGTACACCACCCAGACCTCTGCACTGATGTCTACATAACAGCAGTTAAAACGGTAAATCCCTGTGTACTCTAATGGTTAATCTTTGTGTAGATGGTCACTAGTGCACAGGGATAAAGATATGCAAATTGTTCTTGGGTTTCTCAAGTACACAGTGAAAAAGCAGGAAGGCTCTGGAAGATCCATGTGTTTTCTGGGGGGAAGAGACTCCTTGGCTCCATCTTCCCCTGTGGCACTCTGTCGTGGCCCCGCAGCCTGCCCAGCCCCTGTCCATGTGTTCCAGCCCTCCTGCCACATCCCCAAAGCCCACGCCACTGAGCTTGTGTCTCAGGCCTTATCGCCAAATATTCCTCACTTGCTCAGACTCACAGCACTTTTATCAGACTGCCTTGATTTCCTTTGATTCCCAGTCTGTCTCATCAAACGTTTTGTTGTTTCCTCATTTGAGTTCAGCCTTCTTTTCACAACACTTTCTGTACTGGGCCCAGCTAGCCTTTATTCTCTCAAGCGTCAGTCCCAACCCACAATCCAGCCCTTAGCACTCACCATTAATCAAATCCGGCTTTTATGCAATCTGAAGACCCTTCAGAGAAGCAGTGCCGCGGGCTCGCACTGGTGCCAGCCGCTGCTGCTCCGGCAGCCCGGGGGCCTGCCCGCCCCGGGGCACCGCAGCCTGAGCAGCCTCCACCAGGCACTCCAGACCAGAGGGCAGCAGGAGGGCCAGCCTGGGGGGCTGTTCCCTGCCTCCACTCAGGAACGCCTTACACAAACTTTTACAAAACACAAAGGCAGAAGTAGTAGTCCCTGCACCACTGTTTTAAGGTGTACAAAATTCTCAGACAAAAGCTGTCCAAAATTAATATCCTAAAACACAGCCTTCTTCACAGTGATAAATAAAAAAATGAAGTAGATCAGCCTGAGTTCGACAAACAGCATGAAAAATCCATTTTAAAAAAGAGACAGAGGGTAAGTGTAGTGGGGCGGGAGGGGGAAGATTAGTAGGGAGTTACTGATCACTCTCCAGTACTGGGAGGCATCAAACGAACATGGCAGGCAGCATGTGGAAGCGGATCCTGTTTGAGACACTACAGACAAAGCTAGAGCAATGCCGTTACTCCCTGTGCCACACCTCTGCAAGTGCAGGAAAGCTGCCCTTTCCCCAGCATAAAGCCAACCAGACGCTAATGACGGAGAACGGGCAGACAGCGCCAGAGCTCAGGTCCATCCAGCCCAATATCCTGAGCCAACGACAGCCCAAACCACACGCTGAGTGAATTCTGCTGTCGTGGCGAGTGCGTTTCTCGCAACACCCTTCCAAGCTCCCACAAGCTGCAGGGCAGTGACTGTGACAGGCACAGCTTGTAGCTTTAGATTTAACAGGTCTCTACTATATCCTGGCTTTGCTGTCTCTATGGGCTGAGCTGTCATTCACTCTGACAGGCACTGGTTGCAAGGTTGCGATCAAGTCTGATCAGAAAAACAGATTCTTTGGCAACTTTGTCCCCTACTAGTTTGTAGGTCATCCCTTCCTCCCTGTATCTCTCCAAGGTCAAGTCCATTCTGCATTCGCACTATGTTCCCTATTTATCTTGCGTGCATTTTCTCTCACACTTTCTAAATAAATGCAAACTTCTCCTTTTATTGTAGATGCTGTTCTAATGTAGTGAAATGACTACATTGTTCATTTACCATCAAACTATATTTGCATTGGTATTTCTTTTTCAGGAAATGCCTCCAGGTGCTTAATGACTTTTGTTTTCATCCAAGTATTCATGCAAAACTTTTCAGTGCTTATTCTCATGTGTTTCTCTATAACATATACTGTTCATTTTTCCTCAGAAAAACGCAAGAGAACCACTTTGTAAGCAGAGAATATTTTACAACATACAACACACAGTCTGGATTCCTCAGCTTCAATTTCTTCTAACTCGTTTTTCCTCAGTCAATTTGGCTGCTGATGTCAGCTCCCCACTGAACAAGACGCTTTATAAAAAAATGAATTGCATTCTGTACATTCTTGCTACCTATTTTATGAAATTATGAAAAAGCAAGGCTGGGGGACAGATTTCCAGCTTTCCTGAATTCCTTTATTTAATAATAAACATTCTTGCAATGAGGGCCTTCAGGATAATGCACCTTGGGGAGAGGTGTAAGAGAGTAACACAACCGACTTCTAAGTCACAGGTGGCAGAGGTCAGCAGCAAGGGAAAACTAGTGTCATATGATGCTTGTTTTATGTTCCGTGATGAGCGAGTTGCATATTTTGTGATAGGTTTTTATCAACAAAAACAAATTTAGGACTTGTTGGCAGCTTTGTCAGAGAAGGTTCTGCCTACCCATGTTAACAAAGAAAGGCAGGAAGGCTGAATAAAAGATCTTTAATTAATACTGAAACACAGAGTGAAATGTAGGTCACCTTTAATAACCATGTTAGAGTAACAGCTGTGCATTTCATTTTTGTAGAACAGTTTGTCAATCAAGGGTTCTTACTGGCTACAATTTGGCTTACAAAGAAATACTGACTTAAGGGGAAATAGAAGAACTAGAAAGCTGTAACTGAATGCAACTAATAACCAGGCAAAGGAACTTGGAAGTGCCCCAGATGGAACCCAGAAAGGCGCAGCATTTTAATACTATCATATAAATATTATGAATGAACTACAGGCTATAGGGGAAATGTATTCTAGTGGAATGAGTATTTACAACGCTAGATAGAAACAGATGAATGAAAAATACACCATCTCAAGTAATATCCCTTAGGATTCTATGTAATAGCAAGCCAACCACGCCGTTTGTCAGTACCCCATGTTCCATAGGAGGAACCCCATCTCTAGTAAGAGTTAGATCTGTTAAAGATGATGAGGGATCATCACAGGATTAGAGTCCAGAAAGAAGTGTTCAGATAGCACCACTACGTAGCACATTTTATACAAAGGATCTCACTAAATGCCAACCGTGGGGGATAAATCCCAAGAGGAAGAAACCCAACAGCACTGCTGTGTGAGAGCAAGAGATGTGGGTTGCAGCATATACAGAAAATTTACTTGGCCCCATTGCTATAACATTACAGCAAAAGAGTATTATTCTGCCTACCATATCAAATCAAAAGACAGTCAGTATTCCATGTGTAGCTGGAACCAGACCTCTTGGATGGATTTTATATTGAATAAGCCCAGACCAGCCTCAGACAAACTGAATTTCTGAGCAGTATGACAGCCTTCCACATAAAGCATAAAGGCTCTCTTGGTCAAAGAAATTTATGTTAGGATTTTTCTAGGAAAACACTGTGGCAGCTTCTTCCATCCTTCCAGAAACAATCTTCTACGTGACTATATCCTTTACTCTATGTAAGAATATGTATACTTTGCCCTTTCATATAAGGTTAATTGCTCTTTTTTACCAGTACTTTTACAAAACGAAAACACCATTTTACCAGTAGGAAAAACCCTATTAAGTGATGTCACCTGCTAAGACTTATTCTGATAGAACTACTTACATTTCTTAATATATATATTCCATAAAAATGAAATCTTCACAGGATTGATTCCCACAAAAAGCAAGTAGCAAATGTTTTCATGACGATTACACTCTTAAGTTCTGCAGAACCACAACCACCTAAAGTGCCCGTGAGTTGCAAAAGACACGATAGGAGAGGTTTATCTACAACGACTCAAATAAGTACTGCATAAAATGCAGACATTCTAACAGATCTAAATCATTAAACAGTGTGCTAAGAGCTCTATGTGGTATTCTGTGGATCTAGAAGGTTTATAACCTCCAGGTTATGAAAATTTCTTAAAATGTTATCTGCATTGACTTGCTACCTCATCACCTAACTTAAAGGCTCTCCAAGTCTTCCTTTGCTTTCTGCTCTCCTAAGGAGATCTTTTACGTTGCTTTTACTATAGTTTACAGGGTCTAGGTTTGTGGACTGGAGCAACCAAAACAGAGACAGGACTTTGATACTCGATGCTATTATAACCACACTAAAGATGAGCATTTTCACTTGCTTTCCCACACTGAGGTGCACTGCTGTCAGGAGAGCGCTGGAGAACACCAATCTCGGTCTTCCTGCAGATACTGCTCTCTGTGTGACTCTGGCATGGAGCCACAAGGATCATCCGATTTCAGCTAGCATTTTCAACACTGCAAAATAAACTTTTACAATTTTCCTAGCCCAAACCTAATTTGTGAGCAAGTCAGGACCAATTTCATCCTCTGTCTCTTATTATTGAACCATTCCAGCGACTCCTGAAAATTTGTACTCCATCTGACAGAATTGGAAACAGGACTAAACATTCAATATTCTTAGTATGCCAAACACAATTTATATTTTCGGGATAATTTTAACCAACTTTCATGCACAGAAAAACAAGTATTACATGCATATTTTGTGTGCCACTATATACTGGAAATGAACAAAACCAATACATCCTGAACTTTGTCAGGAGGCAAGCAAGCAGGTAATGGGCATTCAGAACTGCATAAGAGTTTATACTTCCTGTAAATATTTTTACATGCTCTAGATACATTCTCAACTATGTCAATTTAAAGATGTTTATTCTTTTAATTCACTGAGCTAATTTTTTAATTTCTAACATATCTTTTCTGTGGAGTTCCACAATCAAGCATAAGCTACCTCTAACTGTTATGCCGAGATAGCAATCCAGACAAATTTCAGGTGAATCTTAAATTATAAAAGCAATTGATAAAGTGACTTAGAGGAGCGGTGGTGTAGAGCAGATCACCAGCAAAGAATAAAGCACATCATCATTGTCCACAACTGTCACACTCCTGGCATATCGTAGTGGTCCAGGCTACATATGAGCAATTCAACTTACGTTTTCTCCTAGTGAATTTTGCTGTGTAGCAGTATTTCTACGGCAACCAGAAGCTGAATGAGTCCAGTCACTATACAAATATTTGAATTCATACTATTTAGACTATAAAAGATGGTTGAATGTCAGTAACCTCTGTATGACAAGCATGTAAATAGGAAAAGAACTGATCTGCATTCCCTACAGACTAACCCAAAGCAATGTGGTTTAATGTAACAGTATTTCAGGACCACAGTAGTATGACATCATGGACTCAAAACCAGATGATTACAATTCCTAAAGGTAGTAAAGACAAGTCTGTAAAACCAGTACCTGATCTCACAACACAAAAAAAAGTCACCAGAGTGTTAAAGAACTGTGAATAACAAAATGTGGAAGACAAGAAATAAAAGGTAAAATCAGGAGGGACAATGTGTTCTGATGTCATACTTTACTTCATTACAAATGTATCTTGCCAAGCTAACAAGAAATCTGTCCATCTCTTGGCGAATTCACCAACTAAAAATAAAACAATTCCATTAAAAAAAAAAAAAAGGACTTCCTATTTCCTTTTCCTGAGTATAGAACTGTAATCCCAGATTTGTGAGATGTAAACATAATCTGAACATAATATGCCAAGGACTTCAACTTGCTTTGAGGTAGGGAAATTTCAAACAATATCTTAATTTACATTAAAGAATGGTTTGAGCCTGTAGAACAAAAGAATGAAAGCAAATAGGACAACTACAATATACCTGACAACCGCTCGGGAGACAGTTTTCAAAACATCTGCCTTTCTTCCACAGAGGAGGCTATGGCATGGGCCAAAAACAGAGTGACATGGAAAAGAATGATGCGTTACAATGGCACTTACATTTCCCAAATGTCCTCTGGAAGGTTAGCTGGAATTTCTGTTAAGCTCCTTCCTCGACAATCCACTACATTGTTACTGCAGGTGCAGGCAGATGGGCAAGTGATGGAACTGGCACTGCATGACGGAGGTTCAGACTGGGAACCTGAGACATGATGAAAATATTCAATGTTAGTTTTGAAAAATGATCGCCTGAGATTTCAACAACAAAATACCTCAGCCTCCGAGTTTTCTAGTTCCTTTTACTATATTACATAATAATTTGTTTGGATTCAGGGAATATAACGTGCTACAAATCAACTGCAGAGAAAATGTGTAAAAGATTACTGTGTTCTTATTCTTCTTCAGTCTCCACTCTATCAATCTCTTTCCCTCCTGAACACTTCTTTGGCCCCCTCCATGATCAGCCATATCAATTTATTCAAAGATTTAAAAAATAAGCCTTAAGATCAAGTAGTATTTCCAAAAGTTATCTTTGCCTAGAAATTCCCATTACACAAACACTCCTTGAGTATTTTTACATACTGAGAAGACTGTCATCAACGATGACTTATGTTTTTGAAATGAGGTAACCTGTTATGGCAGAAAGACTGGAAATATAAACCTAGTTTTTTCAAGATTAGACAATGCAGTTAATGGAAACACAAAAAGAATTTAAAGATGTGAGTTCAAACCTTCAAATCATTGCTTCATCTAATGAATCCATTGAAAAACAAGAAGCTACTTACAGATCAAAGCTTTAGCATGAGGATGTTGCTCTATATACATTCTAGGCAATCCACTAGACTCAGGTTTAATTAAGTGTCATTAAGTGTTTTGAAAACTAGCAATTCTGTCAATTTTACTCAAATGGTTATGATTCTTATGTTTAAAATTGATAGATACATACACACAGACAAAACAGTTTTGCTACACTAACTGAGGTTATCAAGATGTAGCAGTTATTGACTTATTTATGGTGAGTGCTATTTCCAAAGTACATGTAACCTCAAGTATCTTTGTGACACAGAGTTGAGTGTGAAGGCTTGTGTTGGTAAGAAGTGACAAAATCATAACAGAAGCAGGAAAAACTGGTATTTTTCTAGATTACAGTAGATTATAATCACAAAACGTATCTGGTCTTTTGGTTGGAGAAATTAAAACATCATAATTGTCAAATCACAAATACATGTGAAAACATGGAAGACTATACAGAAAGCTGTACATTCTTGGTGTTTGTCTTGGAAAAGACCCATGATTGATACTTTCATAAATTATAACAGCAGGTGACAAAAAGGAAAAAAATAGTTGTTTGCATCAATTTGCCATCCAATATCATTATGACAAAATTTTACAACAATGGAACATTCTTACAATTTTTCTCTCTTGATTTATGCCTACATACCCTCTGGTTTAGCCCGTAACAATGCACAACAAAGTCACCTCATCTAGCAAGCCTACATATGTTCCTACTTTCAAAGACTTGTAAACAGCAATGAAAAGTCAACATCAGAAAGACATTCAGTGGCACCTCTACTTATCATTATTTTGAGAGGCAGATACAGTTTGAAAATATGTCATCTGAAAACTTCCACAGGCTGACTTTACACTTGCAGAGGGAGCCCTCCTGGAAAGCAAAAGACAGTAATGGCAAAATCATGCCTTCCGTTAGACAGGTACTGCACTCTGATGTGAATTAATTTCTGTTTGTCTGAATTTCCCTTAACTCAAGCAAGCGGTCATCCCCCTTAAATAGTATTTTGTGGCCAGGGATGGCAGAACTGCCTTATATTAAAGTATACTGTTGAGTTTCAGGATAAAATCACCACTTCAACTGTGTGCAAGATATTGCAAAATTAAAGTTTCAAAATTTTTTTTATTGGGTCATCAGCTGACTTTCTGTCAGAAGAGCAGGAGAAAAATGTGTCATAGCACTATATGTATTTTAAATATAACTTTCACTGATGCTAATCAGAGCTATAAGCAACTGTATTTTGGCAGCCCAGATCTCAGACCTCCAATTCAGGCATCTAGAAATTAGATTTTCAGAGGTAGGGACCATCTTAAAAAAAAATGGATCTCACAGGACATTTGTGACATGGATAGGAGTCAGATTCATTCTTTATGAGTGTGGGCAGCGGTTTGCATCATGAGATGATCCTTTCTCTTTGCTAAAGCATCCTGTCTCATTTACAATTCACTTTCCAACTTCTGTGACAGTTGCAGATAAGGAGTTTACCAGCAGCAGCCTTTTATCTCAACACAGAGCTGGTTTCAGTACTAGAGCAGCTTCATCCTACAGAATCAACTGGGCAAAAATCTACTTGTAAAAAAATAATTCAATCATGTAATTAAAATCTAAATCCTAACACGTATGGCCCAGGGAATCAAATTCATATTTATCAGGCAGCCTGAACTTCTGAATTGTTCCAGTTTCAAAATCTGATTAGACTTTGTCTTAGCATAGTCTACATATGTGATCACGTGTGTAACTGTTTAAGTTGTAGCTATTTGAACTAAACAAACAAACAAATCTTCACTAGTTAAACACGTACATGTATAACAGGGAGGACAAGGAGCTCTCTTGGGTCTGTCTTCTGGCTATACAATTGCAGGGCAGACATACCGTCATTGTGAATTAATAGAATTCCTTCAAAATTAAGGGAGCTCTGCTGCATATCACCAACAGCACTGCCAGCTTTGCCTTTCAGGGAGTCTAAGGTTTTTGTAGGATTTTAACTGTGAATACTTACAAAAGTAGTTTATATTGCCTCAAAATGTGCACAGGCCTCTGTTATCTTTGTATCAGATCAAGAGGCTTGTTCTTATGACCTGATCACATATGTTTTACATTTTCTCTTTGTCTGCCTACACTGTGGTGCAATGCCCAAAACAAAATGAAGAGTGAGGGAAGGGCAAACGAGCTATTCCAAGCTTTTAGGGATAGGACGGAATGAACAAACCGAGAAGAAACATTTCAGAGCAATCTTTGCTCTCTGGGAGGCAAAAAGAAAGTTGGCAGCAAGGTCAAATATTCCACACACCCTTTATCATCACATGTCTGATGTGATTTCTGAAGAGGCTTTGTAGTGAGGGGAAAATGCATTTTGCACAGTTGTAACACTGCAACATATCACTGTGGGTTACAGAAGCAGTTTTTTCATTAGGGCACAAGATCAGAAAACCTGACATATTGCCAGTTGGAGTTTTAAGAGCCTGTTCTAGTCTCTACTGCATCTAAATCAACAGTGGAAGATTCAATGGAACTCATTTCATCACCTCCACATTTTGTGTGACGCAGTACCGCACAGTGCTCTAAGCTAAAGGAATGGTTTGAAAGGAGTTTATCATAAAACACACTCTGCAAAGAGAGAGAAAAGACAGAAACACCAGTCTTCCTTGCACACAAAGCAGGGAGCAACAGTACAAGGTGATAATTAATATCATGCTACAATTAAATACCATGGAACTTTCCAGCAACTTTTTAAATGGAAAGGCCAAAAGTTAAATCAGAGCATTATTTGTGCCGCCCACTAAGCCTTTTGGATCCTCTCCAAACAAACACCTGATACACACATTATTTACCCTGAATTTGGACCAAAACCAGTTTACCTGTGATTTTCCACTACAAAAGAGGAACTTTTATGTGAACAGAGTTTTGATTTATGGCTACTGAGTAAAACAAATAACCAAATAGTTATACAAGAAGGTACATGATGTCAAAATAGAGAGAAAGCCATATATTGTCTTTATTCTTGGCACAGGTACAACTGAAACGGGATGGAAAAATAACAGCTTATGCTGGAAAAGTAAAAAGTAAAGAAAGAGGCTGTCTTTGTGCAGACTCTTTAATTTCCATATACATAATGTGATCAGTTTTCTTATTTCGCTTAAAGTAGAATGGAAAAAGATGTATTTTTATAAACTTCATTTCTCATTATAAGGTTGAATTCTCTGAGTGCCCCAAGATATCCAGTACTCCTGCCATTTTTGACTGACATTTTGTGCATAGAATAAAACCACTTTTGATTCCATACTGAATACAGCCCTTTATATTTCGTGAATTTCTTTCTTCTTCATGAACAAAAGTAGAGCTAGACTGTAGATTTCTCAAAACTTTAATAAAATAAAAAGAGTTTGTGCATAAATTGCTATCATTATTATCAAATGCTTTTGCTTTTGTTTTTCCTTTGCAAAGGACAAAATACTGTACTACACATGCACGCTCAACAGGCACCTAGCACATATTCCACCAGCTCTTACACAGTCATCTGTTAAGTCTTCTTGAATAATGCTATAAACAGAATTTCAAATCTGATTTGGATCTAACTGCTTCAATTAAATGACAACCTATTGTTAGCTCCATAGCAGATCTATAGAATTAAAGCACACACCAAAAAAACCCAACCAACCAACCAACCAACCACACAAAAAACACAAACCCCAAAAAACCCAACAACAGAGTGAAAACAAGTCTACGTAGGCTATGGAATTTAAAGTTCTTAAAATTTGGGTACAATTTTCATAGGTATGCAGAGGGTAAGAAAGAAGATAGATCAAGGGCCCTCAGGCAATACAGCCTTTAAAGAAGGATATTTGAAATCTAACAATGAATTTTCCTTTTGCTGCCAATACTTCTTCAAAAGAAAACACACAGGAAAAGCAAAAATATTTCAGAATTCGTTTGTCTCCTTCAGAAGTGCAGTAAGCTCCTTATTGCATGGATGCAACAAAAGGAAATGGCCACAGACAAGCCAGCTGCATTTATATTATTTCCCTTCTGATGTTCTTACTATCTGTCATCTTGTCAATTCAGATTTTTTTCTGTTACACAGCAGCACTAGTTCACCATGTTAATTATATTTTTCTCCAAGAGATAAAAATCATCAACTCAATTATATATTTTGCTACACAAAATCCAACACTAACACCATGTGGAAGCTAGGATAGGAACATGATTAACAAAAATTACTATGCTTTTTGTGTGTTATGTAATGGCGTGACAGCCTCAATGATTAGGGTAGTTAATATCTGGCATGCCATTAGCCTGCACCACTTTATTTTACAGTCTCAGACTATGGGTTAGGAGGAGAGAAAAGACAGGGGAGAGACTTAGGACCCGGCAGTTTACAGAGAAATTAAGTGCTTTTTTCAAATAAGCATCTCATTGGCCTCTAGCCTTTTAAGAGCGGCAAATAGACTGATATTACAATTAGAATAGAATGGTTATGGTGTATAAATGAACAGTTTAAATGTCACAGGCGTTTAAAATAAATTTTGCAACGACTAAATAAACTAAATAATCTCATTTGCACTGACACCCAATTACAGCACACTAAGTAGAGTGCTTTATTACCTCCTCACCTATCCAATGGCCTTTGCAGCAATTCTTTTCCACCAGCAAAATGTTTGTATTTGCAAAAAAAAAATTAATGGATTTTAAGAAAAATCTGACAGGATTCACAGTTAAAAATCCGTGTCGGCTTCAAATCGTTTTAAGTACAGCAGACATTAAATTATTGGTCAATAAACAAAACACGACAAGCATTGCAGATCTGTGGATATAGTATGACCTTTTGTGGTTTAATTACATAACCCATTGGAACTTCTTACAATGCTGGGACATCTAAAAATCAATTACTGCTACATGAGATATAGTTTTCACTAGACTCTCAGTAATATAATCTCAAAAAGATCCCTAAAGCAGATGTATTGCTCCTGGTTGGTATTTGCATCCCAGTATTAAAAAGTGTATTGAGTTTGTGTAGTCCTGCCCGCATGTGGGCAAGTCAATCACAACTATCTGCAAAGTTAACGTTCCTTATTGATGGCAAATATTCCACTAATGGAGAAAAATTTGTACAAATGTGTTTATTCTACAAGAATGCGTGGCAAATAACTTATGCAAATATTTCCATCTCTGGTTGTTTAACAGCTTTTTGCTGAGCACAGCATTAAGTATTTATGATTAGTGACTTGAGCCCCTGATTGATGTTGTTAATACCATCAAGTTCATAGTATGCAAAAATTTGCTAGTCATGAATATTCATTATTTCATTCAAGTTCACTGTTTTGCTGAACATTCCCAAACAGAAAATTTACCTGGTAAAAATTCGTAGCATGTGAGCATAACTGTTCTGTAGGTAAAGTCAACACCAACTGGTTTACAAGCAAATACTGAGGAATAAAAAAGGAACTATCCAATTGCAGTGAAAGGGAGTTCTAGTGTAATGAACGGAGCCTACTTTATTCTACAAAAACCCTCTTTGCATGTTTCAAAGTGTATCAGTAAAGTAACACCACTGAAAATCAGACCTTACTTCACATTGTCTTATCCTGAAAGCACTAGTATTGCAATTATTAAACTAACAATAATAGTGCCAACATTTTATGGAATACGTCCAAACTAAATTAAAGTAGAACAAAGAAGCAGGCTCACCTATAAGAACTGAGATCTAATGGGTAGACTTGTTCTTCTGAAGGATTAATAAAACTATGACAGAAGCTGTGAGACAACTTAAGTCCTTTCAAAACCATGACAAAGTTGTTCTTCTCTCACGGAAATTTATTCAATTTAAATCTCCCATAGGTGGGACTGAAACATTAGAGTTTGAACGTCTCCTGTGCCCTGTGCCCACTCCGAGCCTTTCACTGAACATCCTTCTCCAGCCATGTCAACACCAGCATTTTCTCCTAAAAGCAGCCAAAACTTAGCTTTCTGACTACTGCACCATAAGGAAGGCTCTTAGCCTGTGTTTGGTTCTCTGCGTTTGTATATTATTTTCTCTTCCAAAACAGGATAAAGACTAAAAAAATAATGCTACTAGAAAGTCTTAGAAGATGAACTGCTTCTGCAGTTCAAATGGCATCTATGCACAGTAATGTCATTAAAGCCAATTCCACAATTTGTATCAGCAGTCTGGAAGGTGCATATGAAATGACATTTAAAAATAGGTCCAGAAATAATACCGTGAGCTTATAAATATATTCAAGCATAAAAATGAAGAGGAAGACAAATTATTTAACTGAAGGGATACCACCTGTACAAGGTTAAATGATAGATAATGGTCATGATCAATTGTAAGCCTATGAGGGGAGTATAGTTCTGGAATGGCCTTCTAAACAGGTCATCCATTAAAGAACCTGCACTGTTTCATGATGAAGTTTGATCAAGTTATGGAAGGGACAGGAATAGTTTAAGACTACTCTTTGAGTCCCTGAGGTTTCCTTTGCTGGTATTTGAAAAGGAGTTTTAAACATGAATTGATTTTGTTTGATATATTATGACCTTTCGTGTTTATCCAGCTTCCTGTGACCACTAAAACTAAGGGCCATTAGCAGTCCTTCTCTGCATGAACTGGTATGGACTGCATGGAGAGCAACCGCTCTGCTCCCTCAGGAGCAATTGCTACTGCCCCGTACTAGCAAAATCTGCATCATTAGCAAATAGTCGTCCCCTCCTCTTTATTTTCCAGGGAGCACTAATTTTCCATGCTGGCAGTACCTCCACGTCCCATGTTGAGAGCAGCAGAGGTGCTGCTAGTTAGGCAGATGTACTGTTGCACAGAGTCTTTTATATAAGAGCAGATGGGGGGAGTTCCTCTCCCCACACACTTTTCCTTTGGCATCTTCTGAATGTTCTCATTAAGATACTAAGCTTGAGGAGTGCTATTTTATTAGTTACTCGTTGTTGGTTTTCTCCTCAACAATATGCTATGAAGTTATTAGGAGAAAAATGGGGCAAGACAATCTACTGAATTTTGTGGTCTGAGGCAGAGAGTAACAGCTATGTTTTAAGACCATTTGACCTCACCTAGACAAATAAATCTGCTTCCTCATTAGGGCTTCCAGTCTGCATTAAGCAGCAGGAAGCTAACGTATTTTCGTTCTTATTATACCTCAGCTGCAGTCTCACCATATGATTCAGAAACTCTAGATCTTCATCGGAAATTTGGATTGATCCACTATTTTCTTAAAATCAGTATCAGTTTACTTAGAAATCACTAGACACCTGGCTTTGGTAATGATTTCTCTCTTGCATGAATTTCAGCCTGAATTTTAACTATTTAATCCAAATTACACACCCTGATTGTCTTTGGGTTCTTGTAGATCCTCTGAATGGGAACTAAGGATCAAGAACCACAGAGAATGGTTTCTAATGAAAAAGAGAATGATTTATGGATCCAACTTCCTTCTCTACGATGCTTCTTTCATTATCTAAGAAAACTGTCTTAGAAAAGTACTTCAAAATCACGTTTTACATTTAAACTTTGCTAAATTTCATATTGCAAGACATACAGGACAAATGAGCTCCAAAATTATTTCAAGATTTCAGAATCTGGGGCTTCTTACATGAGAAAAGTATGAATTCACTAACCACAATCTCTGGTCTATTCCAAGAAATCTCATCCAATCTTCATACTCCATCACAAACGCTGTCCACTGTAAAATACCTCAAGCTAATGGCCAAAACTACAACAAATCTGTATCAAATCCTGCACCTTCAGAGTCAACACCAGGTCCTAACATACTGCCTCAGAATCGGCAGCAGCAGTACAAGAGAAGAATCAACTTCCTCCCACCACCCACTGAAATCAACCTGCAGTCTCTGCCTGCTTATCTACCAGATAGTCCCCTCTGCAAGCGAGCAGTTGCAAACAGATGACATCTGAGCTGTTCTGAGAGCAGCTAGCTGAGGACAGCAGTGGCTGAAGTATGCTACACGTCACAGCATGATATACAATGCTCCTGAATGCATCCATTTTATTCTTAGGTACGCGGTTCAGAGGCATATTTATTCTCTCGCATGTATACTTAGGAAAAACAGAATGGTTCATCATTGTAAAAAAGTCTAAATGGGGTCACTCAGTGGGTCCTGCACAGAGCACTGAAAAGATCAAGGTGCTGCTGATGGTATAACTTCATGAACCCATTGCTTCAGTCTGCAGAGCTTTACAGCCATACTAATGTAGGTGAGAAAACATGTTATGACTTGACATAACTGATCAATCTGCAGATTAATTTCAACTTTGGTAAGTAAAGAGCTGGTAGAAGAAAAATCAAAAAGCCATAATAAAACTTATATGAGAGGCAAATGAAATAAAATTACTACCCTAAGGAGGTCAGAGAAGGACAAGAGGCAGACAAATAGGCAGAGAGAGAGAGTGTGTGTGTGTGTTTCAGAGAGAGAGAGAGAATTAGAGAGAAGCATTAGAGAAAGGGAAGCCAGTTCAACAGTAAAACATGAACATGGGAAGGAAGCTGGGTTTGATCCAGGCAAAGACTGGAAGGCTCTAAGAGGTCCCAAGAATAAGCCAGCACCCCCAGATGCTTCTCTGTTAGCTAAAGGAATGGAAAAATAAACAGTTCCCAAGGATCAGAGTGCACACAGTATTTCAACTGACATTTAAGTCTTTGCTTAGTGTACCGTTTCTCTTGTCACGGCAACGTGGCAGTGATTTGCAAGGTTGTAGTGGAGAGAGAAGAGAAATACATCATGCTATGTGCAGCACATCACCTGGAGCACTCTGCTGCCATACAATTTCCCCTTCTACAACATACTGACTTATAGGAGACTGTGTCACCAAACACAACCCAGAGCTCAATAAGCGGCTGTGCGGGAGGAAGTGTCTGTTTGGAGACTTCTTTGGGAACAGATGGCTTTAAGGCAAAGGCCCTGCAAGGCTGCTCTGTCAGGAGTGGCTCTGGAGGAGAGACTCTCCTGTGAGGAGCGGACAGCTTGCTGAAGAAGCCAGCCAGAAGGCTCTAGTGGGTGACAGGACTGCCAGCAGTACTCCCCCAACAGCGAGGGGCCATCTAGTCCCAACCCTCCTCGGTTCTGTTAATGACCTTGCCCCTGCCTCCTCAGTAACACAAATCCAGTTAGACATATTTGCAAACCTTTCTCCAGGCAACTGTGCACTATTTAATCCTACACATTTACCTACAGTTCTGAGCCAAATGCTCATGGGCATGAACAAGTGCAACCTGGAATAGCTTTTCTGCTGCTCACAATTTGCCCAAAAGTGCCATCTGAATTAGCATTTTTATAATTTATATGCACAAGCTGAACAACAGTTTCAAAAGACTGACTCTCAGTTCACACAGATTTATCTGCACATAACTCTGACTTCAGCAACATTATCTTCAGAAACTTTTACTTAATGCTTAGAAACATGACTGTACAGGACTGGTAGCATAGTGACCAGAAGGAATCAAGCAATTTGGGTTCCAGTGATGGCATTTATCAGTGTTTCATTTTTTATTTTCCAACTTCTGCTATTCCTTGGTACACAGCATTCAAAATTTGTTTCCAAAGCAACATGTATCATAAGATTATAGCCCCCCCCCCCCTATTTTTACGTAGGGTTTAAAGAAGAACCTGAAGTCAGTTTTCCAAGGATATTGTTCTTCTTTCCCCAAATTATTTGATTCTCTTTCTGCTTTGAAGCATGCAACAGCACAAGTTTTGAACTGGAATGCTCTGATGAAGCCCGTTTTACAGTGGAGGGAAAGCTGGGTTTTCTTTTGCTGTGATGATATTCCCACTGCCATAAAAACACAAGTGCTTGAAATGCTGAGCCTATACATAAACAGAGTAGTTCACTACATTGTATTTCAGCTCTTCATAACTATGATGCAAAGGCAGCTTTCACTGGCAGCTTGAGGCTAGTTACAGTGATTCATATAAGCTGAAACTCCATAAAATTCCTTTGCAGAGGGACAAGTTCAGTTCGCTATTCACCTCCTGTCCTAGTTTGGCTTCATAGTCAAACACAAACAAATTATGCTGTAAAATCAGGAATAAGAACTGTAATAAAGACCGGGGGAAATTTATCTCTCTAAACTAGCTGTCCATGTAGGTTTTTGTTGAACTAGCACACACTAAGCTAAGTTCTTTGTTAAATCCTCCACTAAAATGAGCTCTTCAAATGCATGTCTTTTTCAGTATATTTCATTTCCCAAATGAGGGTTAGGGGAGACAGCTGACGGACTGTCTCGCTGGAAGCTTCTTTCCTTTAATTTTTATTAATTTATGTTTTAAAAACAGCAGGCCAACCTTGAGAGTTCTCGTAATATGTTCTTGGTCCAACCGGCAACTGTTAAAAACCTTTCCTCTTTTGGAAGCCATAGTCTGCACAGAAAACTCAATTTAGATGAGTTCTGTCCATGTTACATTTCTCATCCAGCAATTAGTCTCTCTTCTGATTCAAACAACTCTTTTTTCCCCGCACTTCATTATATCATAAATCCAAATAGCTGCACTCACACCCCATCTGAAACTTCATTTCATAAGAAAAAAATGCTGTGGTTACCTCTTTGGTAAAATTAGATTCTGCTAATAGCTTAATTCATTTAACAAGTCCTTTTATCCTTCCTCTCCCAAGACTGTTAGATTTCGAAAGTTTTCTTTTAGTTAAATTTTTGATGTAATTTATCAGATCTTCTGGGCATCATCAAATCTCCCCAACTGCATAGAAGCTGCTCAGCATTCTTGAAACTCATGTCACAGAAATCACCGGTGCACAACTTTTTCCATTTCCAAATTCCAAAATTCTCCATGTGGCCATAACACTTATTGCACACCTCCGGGGCTGGGCATTAATTTACCATCCATGATATAGTTAAGGGAGTCAAACCCCTCCCTAAGTACAACTGTTTCTCTCTTTCTTTGTCACATGTAAATGAAACTACAGAGAAAAGGCATTCCTAAAAATATTTCTAGCACGAGCATTTGTACTGTATTTCCATCAGTCAGCCCTGTACCAAGAGGATAAAGCTTTAGGGCTCACAGGCTGTGAGAGATAAAGAACACAATACCACAAGACTTACAGTCCATCAAGATTAGGACTCGCCTCAGCTTCATAACAAGCTCCCTGTGTTACTTTGCATTTGCATTTGGCCTGCAAAACTATCTCCAAACTGGTGTCTGATATCTTCCTTTTTTTTTCTTTTAATAGCATACACACTGCCATGCTTCTCCTCTACCAGACCTCTTCCTTTCAGCCAAATTCAGAGATTTATTTTTCCAATTTTTCTATTTTTCTCTTTCTTTTTTTTTCTTCTTTTAAGAAAATGCATTTCTATCACAACAGAACCAAGTGCATTTCCAGAGACTTGATGAATAGGCCCAACATATAGACACATGGTTTGTGAGTTGGCTGTGTATCATCAGCCTCATTTACCAGTGTGGAAACTTGTAGAACAGCAAAGTTCATTGGCTCCCCAAGAATCCTGTTTCAGTCCTGAGGATAAAAACTGCTCCTTATGTTCTATGTTCAGTCATTTATCAACAGACTCAGATTAGCCTTTCCTATTTCCTTTCTTTCGTATTCCAGTCAGCTGTAGAGCTTTTTCCCTTGAGAAACACCAATTTATCCACACTTAATTGATTTCTTGTGTTGATATCATTGGCAATGCTAAAGTAGAAAAAAATAATTTGAGGACTGAAACGTTAACTGGAATCCAGTAATTCTTATTAGGCTGAAAAAAAACAATTTGATGTATTCCCGTACAGTTTAGCAATGATAAAAATATCCAGGACTGCGACAGAATGGCATTCAAACATAACACAGTCATTTTCCACTCACTGTTTCTATGTGAATATCAATATAAAACCACCAGGTGATAGATAAATGAATAATTGGTATCATTACCAGAGCAGACAAAGTCCTTCTTCTGAACCTCTGCCACAAGAAAACCCCGCAGGTTTACAGGTGCCAAACAGAAAGTGAACTGCCCGATAGTGCGCCTCTGCCGCAGCCAGTCAGACAGCCAGGCCAGGTGGCAGTCGCACTGCAGGAAGTTGGAGTGAAGCCGCCTACAAAAGACAGAACAACCCTAAAGTTATCAGTAGTTTTTTTAAACAGAAGACACAAACCAGAGCAATCGAGTACAAGTCTGTCTGGCTATTCACTATGATTTAAGTAGGATCATTGCACGTTACTGGTTAGAGCTGAGTCAGGTCTTGACTGTCTACATTGCCATATAATTGCCAAATGTCCACATATAAATTAGTGCTATTATTTATAATCTCTTGGAAGAATGAAGTTACAGGTAACATGAGCTCACCATTCTAGAGAAAAGAATATGCAGAATTTAAGATTCCTCCAAGTAATCACTTTGCCTGTGATTTCACATCAGAAATAACTGTGTGAATGTGGTATCTTTGAGTGAGTTCAAAGGATGGCTTGTATAAATATGAGGACCAGGCTGAAAAAAGGGATGATAGGTGATTCTTCCCTCTTCTCTCTCCTTTGGAGAGGGGGGTGTGGGAAGAGAGAGAAAGAGAGAGACCCCACACACCAGAGACTATTGTTACCTTGTGTGTTGCCTGTACAAATTCATCAACATTCTTTTTACTGTGGCAATTCAACGCAAGTATGCAGGTTCTAGATGGGAACTCTCAGTGCGTGACAAAGAAGGGGACTGCGACAGGGTCATGCCACACAGCAGTGCCAGGGCTGTTCTTTGTAATGGAGGACCTAGCCACACAGCTCCCCTCTCAGTCCACTTCATGCCTGCCACTGGAGACTCGCAGCAGCATCATCACATTGCGGGGAAAAGTCTGCAAAATGATGATGCGTTCAGGGAGCGAATCTGGTAATTTTAATAGATACCAAACTTTAGGTCAAAACAAAAGCCAGGGACATTAATTATTTCATTCCCTGTAATGAGTCATACATTTGCAGTGTTATACCAAAGCTGAAATGATAAACCAGATTGAAAATCCTGTCAGAAATGGTTAGACAAAGCATTATTCACTCATATTACAGGCATTACATTAAAAAAACCCCACACAATTGATGTGCACAGGATTTGGCCTTGTCCATCCACCAAAGAAATTAACTGTCTGTCTGTGAGATCTTCATAGTGCACGGCAGCAGTGCAGGTCAGCAGTGGCGCCCAGGCTGACAGTCCCCAGATTTGTATGTCTGGGGTGGGCAGTCACAGTAAAAGACCACAAATCTGGAGCTGAGAGTTTATCCTTTAGAGATGGAAGACGCTAGTATCCTGGGAGCACTGTCAAATGTAACCGTCTTAGAAGGATGGCTAGAAGACCTTGTATTTAGGGATTATGAAGCTCTTTAATTGATACTGCAGTAAGTTTGATTTCTAGTAAAATGTTTTGGTTTTATGAACCATTAATCTGCCTGGAACACTTTTTGTTGATTGAAAGAACAAATAAATACACTTACAAAGAAAAGAGAACAAATATCATTTAGCCAGAAATCATCCTACGTAAGACTAAGTCAACAATGATATTCAGAATCATCTTCCTTCAGGAACTGAAACAGAGCTCATTCCATGCCATTCCCTGCATCCCCTGTATGGATGTAGGCAGGCAGGAGTAATAAAACTGCAATTTCACAAAAAGGGGAAGCTTTCCAGTTCTGCGAGTTGTTTTTTTTTCCTCATTAAATGCATATAGCTGGTTGCTGGGTTTTCCCATTTTAGTAGTGCAAACTGTCACCTCTCTGGCAGCTCGCCTGCCTCAGCAGAGCCTTACTTTGCATTTGTTCAAGTTTTTTGCATGGATATTCCACAGTTTGTTTTTGAGAGGAGACCATTTACAGACCTTATCAAGCTTAACAGAGCAGCCTATTAGAATATATTTTTGATAATTATATTAATGAATACAGCCACAAAAAGACTTTTCACAGTACTTCAAAAGCATAATACATCAATTCCCTATGAACATGGAAAGCACTGAAGGGATTTCGTACATTTTCAGTTTACCCTTAAATAAAAACAATTAAAAGAAATTACGCAATTACCTATCTCAGCAGTCAGACACACATGCAGAGACAATATGACACCTACCATTAAGCAAACAGGTATGGGGGACATGCTTTAACATAAAGCAAGCTGTTTAAAACAAAGGAAAGCAGATCAATAAAAACTAATTCCTGTCGCTTCCAATCAAGGCTAAAAGATCAATGAAACTTTGCAACAGAAAAGACAGTTAAATAAAAAACGTTAGCACAGAAGAGCTGATTTTTTTAAAAGAATTCTTCAAGTGCTTCAAATCTTACTAGCACTTCCCCATCCCCCCCTTCCCCCTGAATGGTCATGTTCAAGTTGAATATGCTCTTTATGTTTCCTTCTCTGTTCTTCTTAAATGAGCAGAATGTTTTCAGAGCTAAGAAAAAGCTATTTATCCATCAAACTATCACAGCAGATGCAGCTGCGGCACAAGCAGCCCCAAACATTCTGCTAATGGATCTCACTAGTGTGTAAAAGACACACATAGGGAAAACACCATCCACAGGGCACTGGGCCTCAGCTGGATGGGAAAAAGGGCTTGTCCCTACTTAAGTAACGTTCAGACCAGGGATTCCCTACAACAGCTTCTGAAAAAACCCACATCTAAGTGTGAAGCTATTTGAGCACGTGTACAAACTGATGATCATTTTTTAAGAGAACAGTAGAGTCACCAAACTGTAATGAACATCACTCATGATCCATTTGGACTGAATTTGCATCAACAACTGAGATCAAATAGTAAATCTTATTCATCCATTATGCTTCAAACAGTTTCTCCTTTTCTGCAAACTGCTCATAGAGGTTGTATACTAATGCAGGAGAAGCAGGTTATCAAGTGAAATAAAACTCATGAAACTAGAGAGAATATTAACATTTCCCTCCAATAAATATCTTTATATAAATATTTTACACAGGTGAACAAAACCTCATCAGTTCTACATGTGCTCGGATGTATATTAATTGTTAGGGTACTACTATCCATTTACACAAAAAAAATCATTAAATCAAAACAGTATTTCTAAACCCCGAACAAAAGATAATCAGAAAATATTGAGTACATGTAGCTATGGAAACTTATTTTATTAAATAAGCATAAAGTATTGCCTGTGAAAAGTGCTAAGATGACTTGGGGATAGAGGAAGGGTCTTTAATACGAAGGAGCAGCAGGAGAAATTATGAAATGCTATTTGATTCCTGTATTTATCTGTATTAATTGCTACTTTGATGACTTTTCTGCCTCTGTTGAAACAGATAGAAGGAAATATAGAAAACTAAACCATTTTGCTGTATTTCCACCTGTCTATGTATGATTTTTTAATTCTGATATTGAACTGCCAAGAAGGGTACTGCGTGTTATTTGGCAGTCTTTGAAGACTGAAACATGACACTTGATATTGATGAAAATACCTTTACAGAACATGAGGTGAATGAATACAAATGCAAGTTTGCAAAGGTGCCCTTTTAGCCATAGACCCTAAATTAAATTTCCAGCAAATCCTTTTAGAGTATTCTATAAAATGTGGCTCTCAGAACTCAATATAAAAGCTTCCCTTTATAAATCCTATTTATGACTTCCTTCCCTTTTTTTTGTTCTTTTTTTTTTCCTCCCTTAATTACAGCAGAGCAGGATTAGTCAGTGTAAGTCTCCAGGGAGCTACATACAAAGCCATCTCCGAAATTAAACTAAAAGGAAAATGGCAGAAGGCGTTGAGCTCTGGCAACAGACAAGACTGACTAATCTGAAGGCGACAGGCAAATTTTCTGGACCACTGTGACTGAATGAGAAAAGGAAAAACTCCAGGAACCTTAACTCTACACCTTTATCTTCTTTATCCATTCTCTTCTAAAAGACAAACATCTAATTTCCATTTAATTACTTACATTAAAATCTATGAAAGTCACCATTTAATGAAGAATATAAATTTAAATGAGAGGTTATCTTACACAGATTGACATGAGTAAGAGCCATTTCTCTTCAGTTCTGTAAACTTATTTAATATAATTTTACACATGCATATGTAGCATCCTTGAAGCATTTTACTTTTTCAGTGACACAGAAAATTTTCAGGCTAGCTACTATTTCTCTTTCTTTGCTTTTACAACTAAATACATCTTGGTTAACTTTGAGATTTTGGAGGAAAAAACAAAGAGACTTTGTTTAAACATGACTCTTCCTGACGTTGTGTATTCCCTAGAAGAATTTAAAGGAATAATTTATTTAACAAAAATGGTTTTGGTAGGCTATGGCTAAATTCTACAAATACACACAGTCTAATTTCACAGTCTTCGTATTCTGGTTTACTAAAGCCAATCAGAGCTTTTCCAGTGGAATGGTGCCGAGCTATAGAAAAATTAATTTTATGTAAGAGAAGCTTTGATAAAAAAATGCATCAGAATCACTGACATTTTGTTTCAGAAAGTATCTGGTAAAGGAGCTTTTTTCAAATTCTTCAAAAAAATTATTATTTCAGAATTTAGTATTCTGAATTTGAAAGAAGAAATAGGATTTAAACACAGGATATTATCCAAATTAAGTAACTTGATCTATCTGAGCAGTTTTCACAATTTTGATGACGTTCCAGCTTAGAACACACTTCTCCTTTACTGCTGAGTAAATTCAAAATCTTGATAAAACTGAACCTTACTTAACCTTGGGTAAATCCAGTGAACCCGCTGTCAGGGCCCGGATGGCACCAGCGGCCTTCACAACCCTGCCCGGCCTCACCAGGGGCTCCCCGGGCCCAGGGCTCCACCATGGCCCAGCCCAGGGCTCTCAGCCCCTGCCCCAGCGACGCCATAGCAGTGTGGGCCTCCGGCCCTGCCCCAGCCCACCCTGACTGGCCACGGGCCCCGTCTGAGCTGGTCCCTGCCCATGGGCTGATGGCCCGGCCAGGCCTCAGCTGTCCCCCTCCCCACAGAGGTGCCTGCGGACAGGCCCAGTGCAAGGCCGGGCACGGCCCTCACAGGGTCAGGCCTGTTCAGTGACCGTCCTCCTCAAGAGAGGAGGGGGGATTATTCACATCAGGAAGAAACTGCAATAAAATGATCACAAGAGATATCCAAAGAGTTGGCTTACACCGTTGTTGTTATTATAATTATTATATTTGAAGATATTACTCACAGAGTCCTGATCTTTGGCATGTGATTGAAACTGGTAACAGGAATCCGGGTGATGTTGTTATTGTTGAGAGTACTGTTAGGAGAAAAAGAAAAGAGAGAGAAAAGAGAGTAACAGATTGATCAGTTGTTTACATTTCTTCACCAACACACTATTTACAGAAACAAGCTGCTAAAACTCTTGGTAATAAATCTGCCAGGCTGCGAGCCATAAGACATGCTGACCGATACCTCAGACAGTCTGTGACATATCATGAAAGATATTGTTAGGGCAAAGCAACCAACAGCTGCTAAGAATGGATGACGGTTACTATTTACCATGTCAGAGTACCAAGGAGTACAGGAGAGGCGTTTTTACCGACTACTGGAACAGATCCAGACTTTCTGGTTAAGCTGCCACTTGGCTTGAAAACCTGGTGCAACTTGACTGGAGGAACATCAAACTCGCACAGCGCAATAGGAAAGCCTTGCACTTAAAGCGCTCACTTCTCACACAAAAAGAGAGCTGTTGACTCTCGCAGGCTTGTTAACACAGCCAGCTGACACGGACAGACAGCTCAAATTGCCCGATTGAAAACACATGGACCGGTGAGTACCCTTTCTTTGGTTTCCTTATGAAAAAATGTATGGGTAGTGGAAGGGACCGTAATAAAGCATGTCATGACCCAGGCATGTAAGGATTTCTGCTGCTCTACCAAAGCAGAGCTTAAAGAGAAAAAGATCTCAGCTGCTGGTAGGGACCCCTTTAGCGCTTCTCATGAAAAATGAACTGACTCAATTACAATCAGCTGAGCGTACTGCTCCCATTTACATAGCTCCTAATTACATCAATGACTCTCCAGCAAACTGGAAGCTACAAAGTTTGTCAAGACGGCACAGGAAATGGAAAGCACGTCAACACGACATAACTGCCATGCTCCACGTGCACCAAATTTGCAAGTACTGCAGCCCCGTTTGTCATGAGAATTGATAGGGCTGGTGACGACTCCAGGTCCCAGCGTGGCCGCAGCTGCCCATATGAAACATGTACAGCACCAGGGCACAGAGCAACCTCTGCTTTATACAAGGGCACAGCACTCCGTAAGATCACTTTGGGAGAAGAGAATGCTTTTGTGAGTTTGTGTACATGTTGAAGAAAATACCTGCTGAAGCAACCTAAAGGCATATTACCCTTCCCTGAACTACTTAGTTGTTCCAGTGTTATGTATTTACACAGGACATTAAATGAAAAGCTCTTGAAGAGTTTAACAGAAGTTAACTAGCCCCCTTGGTCATCTGCCAATTTAAAAACATTTTTACAATTCTGCCTAGAAATCTCTTGGCAAAACCATCATCTACAACATCAGCAGATGAAAGCTAAATTAGATTATACCCTATTAAGACTGTTTTTCTGGTGCACAGGAAGACACACAGGCATACCAGCAAAGCCAGCAGGTTGCAGGGTAACACAGCTATGTGGAGGCACGCTCAGGAGGGGTGTGTGAGCAGGCCCTGACGCCGACAGCAGCGTGTTTTTGTTGCTGCTGCACTGCAACCCAGCAGGACCAAACACGACTGCTTTGTTATTAGGATCGTAGCTGGTATTTCAGCATAGTGCTGCACCAGATGGATGCACTATCGATCTGGAGCCAGCTTGGGGGCTGACATACCCTGACAGCAAACAGAGCAAAATTACCTTTCCTTTCCAAATCTGTGAGAAGAGTTATGTCAGTAAAAGCAAAGTTTTGGAAATCTGGAATCTGCATGCGAGATCTGTTGCCAGAGATCTGTGTCAGTCAAGTGACACGTTCACACACCAGGCTGATAAGAGCTGTAGGCCTTAGTGCATCATGGCTTATGGTATAATATATAGCATTCATTCCAGATCTTCTGGAAAACTCGATGCTGCCAAAAATTAGACAAGAAACACGTAGCTAAGTATTGGGATCAATGGGTATACAAAATTAGGGGTTTGTGTATTCACTTTCTCAACATACAAAGACGTGTAAAGTCAGCTCACAAAAATGAAATCACACACATAGCTGATGTCCGAATAGGTCACACACGGCACTACAGGAGTCAATGGAAGCCACAGAAATTAAAGGGAGACATTCTGTTGATTTCAGAAGGACATGGACAGGATTCAGGCAGAACAGGACGCGGCAGCAAGGCTCCTTCTGCACTAACTGAGGGTAGAGAACACATCTCTGTCTCCCAGTGCAATTCTTCATCTCGATGCAGAAAGGTCAGCCTTTACTGCCTGATTTGATGAGTCAAAATATTTTTAAGTTTCTTAAAATATTTCTGTTTAACAGACAAAGCGTTATTCCCATCACACAGTATTTCTACTTACAAAATATCAGATGAGAATGGCTCAGGTTTTGCTGCGAATAAGCAAAGATTTCCCATAATCCATCAACAAATATATAACCCTCCTTCTATGAATCCTAAAGTCAGTGCTGAATTAATACACTGCTTAAACACAAATTTCAGGGATAACTCTAGCAGATAGCTATTGCGCAGATGACTTAGCAGCATACTATTTCATTGATATTTAAATGTTAACCATAATGAAGGCAATAAAACATCTATGACAATAGCAATTATTTCAGAACAAAGAAGGCCAAACACTGCAAAGGGCACTAATTGACAGTGAACTGTCTGCATTACAGGCCCAGCTGCAGCTGCAGGAATTTAACTCTGCTGCTCTGCTTGTGCAGAGCACACAGCTTCCACGCAGTAGGAACTCTCTGGCTTCTGAATGGGGACGTCTTCAGGTGGAGGTGTGCTCTAGAGGCGTTCTGCAAAGCTTTCTGTCATGCACATGAAGCCTTCCTCGCAATGATTTTTAAGAGTATGTGTCCTGACAGGGATAAGTACACAACACAGTGGCATTTTTAGTACATAAAGGGGGAAAAGTAAATTCTGCTGCAGTCGGCTGCTAGCTGCTCCAAAACCCCAGTCTCATTTTGACCCAACTAAGATTCAAATCCATAGAAACAGACGCACAAACACCAGGAGGCTGTAAGGAACGGAAAACTTCCAGCATCTTCTGACTCCTCCAACACCATATAGGGAAACTCGTATTCTGCTGGGTTCTCCCCAGCCTTATACCTCCCACCTCTTCCAGAACCCAATATACCCTTGTCCCTTGAAAAAGCACTGTCCTCTCATTTAGAAGTCCTCTCCCTGTAAACTATTCACATCCAAAATGCTGAATCAGGAAACTGAGGTTATAGACAATATTATTTATGCCAGCAAGCTTCCCACCTTGGGCCGCGATCCTTGTCAGATGTTGCAAGCTAAGCAGCAGAAGCAGACTGCTGCAGTCCTAAGGATCCTCCAAGGACTACTTGGAAGACACATAACGTGGAATCAGCAATCTTCGAGGTGGTACATCCTCCAGCGGTATGAACTGTCATAGTCCCATTGACTTCAATTTACAACCCCAGAGGAACTGCTCTACTCACTCACTCCTCTGCTAGTTGCCCAAACTGGTTAGACACGCATGGGAGCTGCTGTCTTCTTTCTGAAGAATAAAGCTGATTTATAGCCCCTACTAATCAGAGTTTTTATAAAGGAAAGAATGCTCACTCTGCAATCCTGTCACTGTTTGAAAACAATTACTTATCTCCTTCCTCAAACTTTTCGTGCAATTTTAACTACATACAGTTGTGTTTCTGTTCTCTTCTGACTTGCTCCAAAGTCATGTACACCACTGCAGGTCCCTGACAAAGAGTTGTTAATTCCAGACTCAATGTAATTACATTAAAACCATTAACCTGTAGAAATGACTGTTGTGTGTGTGTTTTTTTAAATAATATTTACGCATTATTCTTGACTCCTCTCTCCACCCTCTTGAATAGGAATACAGGTGTTCAGGACTGATGAGAGTCAAAAAACTATTATACTCCTAATGCTAAAGGAAATCACACAACTTTTATGGAAGCTAATTTGGAAAAAAAAAGAAAGTATTTAAATTTTGAACCCCACTAATAATTCAGGTATTTTATTTTAAAAATTCAGGAACTCTGAGCATCATTTCACATTCCTTGGGCTAATTCAGAGAGCAGAAATCCCAGGCTGTCAGATCAATAGTCAAACACTCCCAATTCTGTAAATGACAGAGTACACAGAGATCTTGTTTCTCTAACTTGCAATTCAATTCATGATATAATTAAGCGCACATAATGAATATCAGAATGCCTGGTTTCATTACAATGCAGCTACCCGCTCTGTTCCAGTTAAGTACTAGACATGAACCCAAAGGATCTTCTGGCAATGATGTCAGAAAAAGTTATATAATATAACAGAATTAACGGTTTAACTTCTTCAGTTTGTACTTCAATAGGTACATTGTAAAATAGTAAATCTCTTAATGTTTTCCAGTCACATTCCCAGTGGGAAAATACATAGAAAAGTTGGGGTTTTTGTTAAACACTAACACTGATGACAATACTACCTGCTCCATCCCAGCTTAAAAACAGTTATGGTATCTTACTTTACCACTGGCAAAAGGAAAAACCACCACGCAAATGTCCGTTTCTCTAAGTAAAAGGCATTTTCATAATGTACACAGATTACTAGCTGTGCATCAGTACAATACCCACAGCGATGCTTCTTGTTTACAATCTGAATGGATTAAAACTAAAGGGGAAGGGGAGAACACGTCGGATGCTGAAGACGTCCTTTGTTTTTTGACAGTAACGGAGACTGATTTTCTTTCACATTCCGTTTCTGCAGATGATTAGCACAAACAACTAATCAAATTGAGAAATTATATGGTAGATTAAATTTTTGATTAACACTTTTCCCCAAGCCTTAGTAAGTATCTACTATAGTTACCAGAAGTCTGCTGTGCTGGCCATTCACATTTTTGATGCGTGCCACGCTTGCTTATGTGTCACACGTGGCTGATCACGGGACATTGCAGCATTTGCAAAATTCTCAGTTAGAATTTTAAATCGGACTCATTTACTGATAGGTAAACGGAGAAAGAGATCTGAAAAGGCACCAGCTCATTTATTGTATTTCTGGTTTTGAACGCCTTTTACGTTTGGGTCCTAGAGATTCTTCACAGGCTTCTAACACACATGATCTGATAGCAGGAATCCTGCAAACAACAGTCCTCATCCGGCAGCACATACTTCTATGCGTCTATGGGCTTCAATCTAAGTTAAACAACAATGTTCCTTTCCTTTTCCTGCTCAAAACTCTCTCAACACACTGGAAGGAACAAGATGCTGAGTGACCTCACTGTGATAAACCTATGTTTTGAAAGTGAGACTTTGAAACGGAGCAGAAAAGCAAACAGGCAAGGCTGGTGGGGAACAGCCGTATCGGGCACCACAGCGCTGGTAGCACTAACAAGTCGAACATTTCCTTCTGTCTCCTTCAATTACACCACTGCTTTATCACAGCGTGCTCCTTGGCTGCGTATGTAATCCGTGTGTTGTGTGGCCATAACACCATGTAATTGGGCCTAATGCAAGATTATTATCTATGTGGATGCAATGGATAGCCACAAATGGTGCATCTGCAGCCTTGTAACATTCCCAAGAGTGAATTACTGCCATACTCTCCGATTACTGCTTCTCCCACAACTGCCATGGTTTCCAGGTGCAACTATACATCCAGTAAATGAGACTGGAAAACTTATTAAGACTTGACCAAGGCACCTCCAAGCATAATTATGCCTCTTGTATAAATAGTTGTCTTGATGATGTTATTTCTGTTCAGAAGCAGGTGAACTCTTGCAAAAAAACAATTGAGTAGCTCACCCCAAGTTGCCAGTGGAGCTCAGAAGGGAACACAACAGTCCAGCCCCGGCAGTGACAGAAAGACAACGTCTCCAAAACCCCAAAGCTTTGGGGGAGCGCAGAGTGTTGGTAAATAAAAATATGTGAAGGAATCTTTTCACAGGGTACATGTGGACCGAAACTGTTGAGTCCGTGCAAGATAAGACATCTCCATCAGTATTTATACACATAAAGAGGAGGATCTTGAGATCTGTCTGAAATACTAGAGATGAAACATCAATTTGGGTGACTCCATTAGGAGCAAAATCTAACACTAACAGTGACAAAACCTTAGAACTCTACGTTAGCAAATTCATATCACTTACTTTTAAACCTCTCTTCAACTACATAAAAAGCCATTGCAAAGGGAAAATAAATTCTCTGTTCCTTGTATTTAGCAAGTGTTAGGCAAAGCAGTAACAGGTTTAAATTTCAGAAAGGGGAATCTTGGTTACATATAGGGGAAATGTTTCTTACAATAAGAACAGGGAAAATACAGAAAAGAGCTGTTACAGAGTGTGCAGCCATCAGCAGTGGAAGCCTGTAATAAAAGACTAAGTGAATCCCTGGCAGGAATGGCATGGGACTCGCTGGTCCTGCCCTAGGGACAACAGACGACAACTTCAGACCCCTTCCAGCCCTTACGTACCACCTAATATAACTACCAGCAGGGGCATTTTACCAATTCCAAAAAGTTAATCTAAACCTATTTTTAGCAATAAAACCAAGACTTGAATTTTATACACTGCCATAATTAATGTTTGTAATTAACTTTGAGATTGTAGGGTAAAAGGAGCTATATTTTCCATAGCTGTAAAGAGCTATTTTTCACACAGGCCAGAAAGAATTTGCATGAAATTAAATATTTACTGCTTCTCATGGCCTCCGATGAAAAAGCAAAATGGCCTTGGCACTCTAACCCTCAGCACTGAGCACAGTCCTCGCCCTCGCCTTTCAAGGCATCCAAGATTTGCTCATTAGGCAAGGTCCAAAACTCAGCTGGATCTCTTCAGAGTTTTGGTGAGTCCTGAGTGCCTCTTGCACCCAACCCTTTGATCTCCTTGCGGACTGCTTAAGTTAAAGCACACAACTACCGTGTGGGCATATAATGAAAGCAACTGATGCTGCACTGATTAATCCATTACTCTCAACTGTTAGAAAACATAATGATCTCACAAGGGGCCTTATTCACTGACATACAACAGTAGAGCTCTGATCTGACACCTCAAATTAGCAGCAAAAGCAGTAACAGCTGGGGTTTTGTCTCAATATTTGTACCCAACTCTAAAATGAGTTGGCCCTATACAAGTGCTATTTTTAAACACAATGTTAGCCCAGGCAAATAATCTTCTAAATAGTCTCCAGGTGACACATAAACCTCACTGAAATAAATAAAAATAACTAGTTGCCAATTTGTGGTTTCTGTTCTGGTATTAGTCTTTGGCCGATGTGTTCACAAATGTTCTCATCACGGCAACATGAGAAGCTCTAGCATTGTTAACTTGGGAAGCTGACATCAGAAATATGACTAGTCTCAATGACACAGAGGAAAGAAAATGTTCTTTTTAGAAATGTATGAAAAAATAAAATAAATAGGCTTAGCATGGCATTATGCACAAAACTGCCAGCAGTGTTTACTGCTACAATTGCCTGATTCTTCCCATTCTGTGGCTGATTTTAATTTGCATATAACTGTCAGATTTTAACTATTTAAGCTTATTATAAAGGCCAGATGTTTATGGCAGATTTTTTTTTTTCCCCCCCTTGAAGGAGTGAGATTACTTTCAAAAACATCAGGCTTTGGGGAAACTGGGTTATTGTAATAACAAATTCTTTTTTTAAAATGCCTGTTTTGTCATGCAGCAAGAACCGGGGCAATTTGCCTGTAGCCATAATTTTAGGGCATATTAACTTAAGTCCTGTAATTGCTGCATTAATTCTCCCTAGACACTGGCTGTGCCTTGGCTGGAGTCTCTGGGACCAGCAAGGTCAGGAGTTGAGGCTAAGAGCAGAGGAGAGGGAAAGACAGGACCCGCAGCTATGAGAACGCTTGGGGAAGCTATCTGGGTAAAGAGACTGGGTCTAGGAATCAGCGCAAGCGGGTAAAAGAGGCCAGGAAAAAAATCACATGGGCCTGTACAATCAAAGATTATGTTGCTGTATGTATACAAGTGGGAGCAAAATTAAGGATTCTGGTGATTTATGTCTGGTGACTGATGCGGAAGTCTCGCTAGTGTTATCTTCAGCCCTGCATTTATGTTGTATGTGCACATACATATCATTATACCTGAACTTATTTACTTATACTGACAGGCTAATAAATAAGATATGCTAAAACAAGATAAAGTAGAAAATAGAATAATAGAAAAGAATAAAGTAAGCTGAGCTAAGCCAAAGTAAGGTAAAATAAAATATAATAAAAGTTATACAGAGACGGAGGGTACACAGTTCATTTAGGTTGTGGAGTTTGTTAGATATTAAGCCAAGAATGTCATTCACATGTCATCCAGCCTGAATGGAAATTTTAGTTATAAAAGCATTGGTGCAAAGACAAAAGAACGCAGGCTGAAATTATTCTGCTACTGCTTTATTTTTAAACTAAGGATTCTCCAATATTGGAGTTATTTTTCTAAACTCAAAAATATCACAAGAAACACTGCCTTTACTTTTTTTTTTTTTTTAAATCAAGAAATTTTCTCAAGTCCTTGCCCAAAGGCTACACATTTTTGAGTACTTTGTATTGGGAACGACTGCTGTGGCTCTAACTCCCAATTACATCCATAACTTCCTATAAGTATTCGGACTCAGAGAAAAAAAAAGTATTTCTGCAAACACTAAATAAATGTTTTACATCATCAGGGTGGTTTTGATGTTTCTCTGTGGTACCCAATTTCCAGGGCTGACATTATTGCCTAGAACCACTGGGAACAAGTCCAATTATCATAATACCCAGACCAATGTCCACTGGTCAGTACAAATCCTGTTATGATTTCAGCAGGGAGTGAATCTAGTCCTTGCAATCTATTTGTTTAGGCACGGATTTTCAAAGGAGTCACAGCAATTGAAAATATAATTGTATTCAATTTCAACTCACCTAAATTTTATTTTGTAGATTCATTTGAAAATATCTTGTTCAATGAATTAACATAATTAAATTAACAATAGAGTTGTATTACTTTAATATCAATTAATTGTTAAGTAGATAAGCTTTTATACCACCCCACCCCCCCCCCCCCAGTTATACAGAGGTGTCTCTTATTAAGTATGGCTCTTGGTATTACCCAACTGCATGCATGTCAGGTGCTGTAGTGTATGGATTCTGTGCTACTCCTGCCAAAATCAATGGAAACTAGATTGGGTTCTCAATGCATACAGAGGTCTGAAAGCCTATCAGAGTGTATTTATGGAAAGGATGAAAAAGAATCAGCAAGACAGAGTCAGATCATACAAACCTTAACTTTGATGCATCAGTACTTCAGCAAAATAAAATGGTTTCTCAGGTTCCTGCCTGAACACTTCTTTCTGTTTAGTCCTTTCTGAAGCGAAAGCAGTCTTACAAACGTAATCCAATTCAAACTAACACAGTCCAACTCTTTAGTTTGAAAGGAGCAAGCAACTTTTGCTATTTGTTCAGGCTGAAGGCATTTAATGATGAAGATTTCCAAGGTAAAAGGTTGCAGCAGTGTCAGCTGAGTGCTGAGGCTTTCTCACAGGACTCCACCAAAAGAAATTCTAAAGAAACTGATTAAACTCGCATCAGAAAGGAACAGCATCATTCTTGAAAACCGTGTTTTAATTTGTCCCTTCGTGAGCACACTGCAACCCTCATGCTATAACCTTACGGTAAAAGCCTCTATTTTGACAGACTTCCCTACCATAATGAACACATCCTTTTCATACTTGTTGGTGTAACACACCCAGGAACAGAAAAGCCATTGCAAGCGGCAGATAGAAATTAGTTGTCTTTTCAGAGCTAGAGAAAGTGACAAAAAATGGACTTCTGCTTCCATTGTAAGGGGCTATGTGACAATATTCAATCTCTTTGGGACGGTCATTGTGCCAGCCTGTTGCCACTTCATCAGCTGCCGCAATGCGGCACTGCGGGTCCCTGCAAGTCCCCCGCTGGCCGCTAGGACCACAGGAGGGGCGAGCTGGCACGCCCCACGCGTGCAGCAGACAGCTGCTTGAGGCGTATCACTGTAACGATGAATAGGAATGGCACCGGCAGCAGTTTAGCCTGAGTGTCTGGGTGTCAGGGCACAAGGGTTTACAAAAGCCTCTCAGGACGCAGGCGACTGGCACGCAGGGAGAGTGGGCTGCCAGAACCCCTGGTTTCCATCTCCCTCAGATGGCAGACCTACCAGGCCCTGCAGGCAAAATTATGCCCCTTATTCCTCTTGCCAGAGCAGCCCCCCTGATTTCAGTTCAGCTGCCCCTCGGCTCCCAAGGCCACTGGCATGGCCCCTGGCATTCCCACCGGAGAGGGCAGCGGGAGGAGATCTTTCATAGCTCCGGCAACATGGCAACAGATGCGGAGTGGCATGGAACCGCAAAGGCAATTGTCAGCTTTTGACAGCAGAGGAAGGAAAAGCAGCAAATCTTTTAAAGAGGGAACTTCACCTCTTCTGCCAAAATTGCCACCCCAAAATGCAAGAGACGCAGTCCATATTTGTGGAATAATTTTATATTCTAACAGTATGTGATGCCCCTGCCTGCAACGCATAGATGCTGGAAATTAAGGCTAGTATGCAGACTAATATAAATCCACGAGTGAAATAGGGAATGTGTGACATACACATTCTGTGAATTTAGATTTGCATGTATGAACAGTTGTCAAGGAAAAGTTACGTTTATAGAGAAAAGAAATGTTTTGAAAGAACAAAGACAACACGCGGTTCCTAGACAAGGGCAATTACGTGTTTCTTGGTGAAGCTGGAAAGGGATCTGCTTTCCATCAGGAATTAAACATTGAGTTTTTCTTTTAATAATACATTAGGCAGCGCTTGCGTGCATCACACAAGAAAAAGGTCAATATGTTTAAGAACGCCTATTTTCCCAATTTTTAAGCTTCTCCCAAACACCACCTGCCCATGAGAAGCAGCAATACCTGCTTATATTCATGCATGCGTATGCAATACAGCTAAGAAACCGTAATAATTTGAATAGCAAATACTCACAGTGTTTCATTTGCGTTCAGTCCACAGAGTGAAAAATGCAAAATAAAATGCACACAGAAAAAAATTCGAAGCACTCATGATCTGTTCAGGAACATTCTACAAGCACAAGTAGCAGCTAAATAAAAGGAGTCAACTGTTCTCCATGCATGGCTGTTTCCCTGTAATATCTGCATGCGTACAAAATAAAACGTAACTGCCATTGTGGATGGTCTGTCCTAACTGTTTCAGCCTAAGTATTGGCTGAAGTGCCTCACCTGATTTCTAATGCCCTAGCTGTGGATGGGAAGACGGGGTGTCTCGCAGATAAAATGGACCCAACCCTTTTAAGACATCACTGAAATTGCCCAAGGAGCCAGTAGGAAGCTTGGGTGCTCGCGGGGTGGACTATCCCCCTCCCCAGAGCCCGCCCAGCCCGCAACCTCCTTTTGCACCAACAGGGGCTTCTCGGCGGCCTTCAAGCGTCGTCGCAGCGATGCTGCATTGCGGCAATTTATCGATCACAGTAGCCAAGTCCAGAGCTGAAAGCCACGAACAGGATCTGCTTTCCCACCCTCCCTTCTTCCCAAAAAGCACTTTTGGTGATAGACACAATCTAAGATTCTAATGACAAAAGATGCAGAAGCAAATGTAAATTACGAATCTGGTGAACAAAAACCTTGTTCAGTATACGCTCCTACATCCCTTCATCACAGCCATCAACTAGTGTTCCGCAATGTCCTGTTCTATTTTACCCTCAAATAAATCCCAATCTCAGCCACAGCCTGGCACTTGCAAACCACAGATATCTCATGCCACCTAGCACTGTGAAGACAAGAGGGATGTGTGCAATTTTTAAAAATAAAAGGCAGTACCGTTCGTTGTTTCTTTCCATGGTTTTATGTAGCCACCTCACTTGATGCTCTTTCAACTGACCAAGCTATTTTCTGAGGTATCTCTAAAATACTCAAGAGCAACATGGTATGCCACAACAAAAGATTTTGTATGACTTTACAGTGTTTTAAGATTTGTTTCGAAGGATCTGCGGCTGTCCTAATTGTGGCCATCCATCACTCATACATACTAAAACAATGCATTTGGATTATTCACCCCAAAACAGAAACTTAACAAATGCAGTTCTACTTCAAAAGTATCAAACCAGTTATCATAAATGAAGCAATTTCATGTTATCTAAATTAACATAGAAATTGCGATTATTTGGCTTCAAATTACTTTAAAATTGTTTCATACTTCCATCCTTAATGCAGCTCTCATTTTTTTTCTTAAAACACAAAAGTGAATATGCTATATAAAGAAAGTCTAATTTACACTACTAATCAGATGCGTTTCTTTTTAAAATTTTAAAAATTATTTTTCCTGATTTAACCATAACATACATGCTCTTTTCATCATATATGCTTACACAGATATATACTTGCATTATATGCATAACCTTGTGAATAGCAGGAAAAAAAGAGACTATTTGATTTTTAGATCATAAGAAGCTTCTACTTATGTATTTTTATCCAGGTGCAGATATAATGTATCTACTTCACTTGCAAGCTAGCTATCTGCATACTACTGTTTTGATTTCTAGTTTACTATAGATACAATATCATTGTCCCAGCTAAAAATATTGGATAATGCTAATAACAAGTAATGCATAGTCCCCCGATCCCAGCAGCTACAGCCTAAGGTTAAATATCTGACACTTCAAGCATCTGACACGATGCTTGAAGTAGTAGACCAACAATCCTGGTATGCAGAGCTCCCATTGTAATTTTACTCTCTCTTGCAGAGAAACCAGGCTTTTGAGTCCTCTCTTGTATAAAGACTGGCTACAGCGCATAGCCTTTGTCTGTGGTGTTCTTACCAGCACAGCAGGGGGACACAAAAGCAACCTCTGAAAAAGACAAACCATTTATACCCCTATAGGTCATAAATGATACCTTTAATTGCTCACAGAATAAAAGAAGGTAACCATTATGTGTGTTGAAACATTTTTTTAAATCATCATTTTTTTGCTGTTGTGGTGATTGACCCCAGAGCAAGCAGGAGGTCCCACATCCACCCGCAGTTTTGGACCTCAAACGGTGTCACAGAAGGGCTAAGTATGTCCCGGTATATTTGATATTGGTATCACGGAAACCTGTACCACACAGGCACACAGTCTCCTCCCCCAGCCAAAGAGGTCTTATTAATGCCAATAGGATTACATCCAGCTACCGTAGTATCGTCATCCAGCTCCTTTGGGGAGTCATAAACAATGAATAGCAAATTACGCCATAAAATGACTACTCATCTACCTTGAACTTGTTACTTTCCCTCAGAACTCTGTCATCACCTCAGCTTTATCTGCAAGGAGTTTTAGTCCCATCATAGTCTTCAGTTCAGCTTTTGGTTAAGGTGTTGAGCCGCACATCTGCATTAAATATACAGTTGAGTGTCCTCTGGATTAAGTCATTCACATTCATTTGACTTTCAACAGTCAAAATGCTTGTTCTACATCTTTTATATTACTGACGAAGAAACTGTATTAGTCAAAGGGGAGGGAGGGCAGGTCACAAGATGAGCAGAGCATGCAAATGAAACAATTAATATCATGGGAGAGAGGTTTGCCAGAAATCTCTGTGTCTCCTGGAGTTTTGACTTTGGAGTCTCTCGGAGCAGGGACTGCAGCACCAATAAAGGGCTTACACTACACAAGCCATAAAACCAGGCTTCCTCAAAAAACATATTGGTCAGTGATTCATGAAACTAATAATTCTAACCTGGCACTGCTCTTATCTTGATAAGTTCTGCAGCCTGCATGGCTCCAGGCTATTCTTAAAGGGAAAAAAACCCTCCAACCTAATGGGAGCAGGAAAGGAGAATGAGCACAGCATTCAACTACTACATATGCTCCAGGAGGGGAAAAATCCATCTTTTCTAAATATGTAATATAATTAGGCATCCGCACTGAGGATTGATAGAAATGTTCATCAATTTGCTGGGACATGCCTGGAATACTGCAGGATTAGCAAAATCATTGATCAATGAATTTATGCAAATATATTCTCCCCATAAAGAGAGTTACATTACATCTGTAACAGGCATCAGTGGTTTTCAGAGGCCCTCTCTTGCCCGCTCTTACTTTATCTCAGCTGGTCTTTGATATAAAGCCTGTCACCACGGTGCCATCTGGATAGTGTTCCTTTCACTCTGCTGTACTTCCAACCTCACATTTTGTAATATGCTATAGAAGAGAGACTATCTCAGATTTCATTTCCATATCTTGAGCAATGACACCAGATCTCCCACCGACATGTGTCAGCAAATAAAAATACTTCTTATCGAGCAATCACACAAACACCCCATCTTTCCTCCATCAATTCTTTATGTTGACTGTGCATCTCAATTCACTAGGGACCATTGGGGGTGCAGTAGATTTCTAAAATTTCTCTAGAAAAAGGCATTTCTGTAGTTAATCTTATCTCCAGATGATTTATCTAACAGAAACCTTGTAAGAGCAGCAGCCAGGTTCTTCAGCAGCATTTCTCCTTCCCTTAAAGACCTACAGCGATACAGGAGGCAGGAAGAATGGGAAGGGTATAAACTACAGGACAGCCTAATAAGTAATGGAGTAAAGAAGAATGGAAATTATAATTTGTCTGCTGATACCTCTATACACTGGGTGCACCATTTCTCAATTGCCAAAACGACTTTTGTTCTTCCTCTAGCATAACTTGATTCCCTGTGATACAAGCTCCACACGGAAAACTGGGGTTACTTTCAGAAAAGCCAAACTCTCTGTTTTTCACCTAACTGGTAGATACTTCAACTATTTATATACTGCCAATAGTTACTCCGTTCAGTTTTGGTTTTATGACATAGATTATGTACATGCTGACTGATGAAATCAAGATTTTAAATTTGTTTTATTCGTTTACATGCATTTGAGCTAACATATACCCTTGGGTAAAAAATAAAAAAACCTCCCACCACAAAACCTAATAATTTTAATTTTACTGTACTCAAGTATGAGTAAGTAAAACAGCTATGCACAACATTTTAAATAGAAATCTCATTTTCGTTATTGTATTTAGGTATTTTGATATCAGTTATAGGAACACAATTTACTGGGTTCGAATTTGATCCTGATTGCCTCAACCAATCATAATTTCCAGCAAAACATGGGAAAATCACATTTATGTGTCATTTTCAGGCTTTCATTAAGCAACGACATCTCATATATTTAGAATTATGTCATGACTTTCGCTCCCTGCCTCTCCAGGTTGGGAAAGCAAATAAAAATCTTCTATCTAGTTAAGATATGCCCAGAATAGCATTTTGCAAATAAGTAAAACTGACTATATAGCTGAGTGTTCAGCATGCAGAAGCAACCACAGGAACAATTAAATCCTGGCTGTAGCATAAAATAACGATGCATATTCAGAAAAGTTCTTAAAAGTTTGCTAGGACAAAAGGGAGCGTGTATTCTAAGCACACTCATTCATGACATCTCTATGAGAAATTGCAAAGATTATTAAATTTTTTTATGAAACACAGTCCTTGTAAAAGCACCGGTATCAGATTGAAAAAAGAAAGCATGAATAACCCTATTCCACTTGTAAAATGCTTGCGATGACTGGAAGTGTCAGACAGCGTACGGAAGAACTGGCGGATGCAGACTGCAACTGGTCTGACAGATCGTGCTCTGTCCCGCAGAACACGACTCGGTGCCGAATGCGAGTTCCAAAGGAACCAGCGCGCGGCACTTGTAGCTGTGTGCTTCTGGGATTTATCGTGGAGCAGGAAGAAGAGTGAGGCAGAAACGTGTGGGGAGAAAGGGTTCTATTCAAACACTGCTAGAACAATTTTAATTTCTAATAATCCTATTATTTTCAGTTTAGGATTTTGGGATAGAAGGGTGGTGTGTTTTCATTTATGTTTACATTTTACAATCTGAAAAAAGGACCTTTTTTTTTTTAATAAAATATTTAGGGCTCATTTGGAATTGAGGTTCCAGCTTAAAATTGCTGTAGATATTTGGGTGACTGTACCTGCACTTCTTCACTATTACTTGTAGGTGAGTTACCATGATTTTTCACACTAAAGCGCCCGGAGTTGAATGGCGGATTCCTGCGTGCGTATTTTGTTGCTACAGACTCAGTGACAGAGTCAGGGCTCATTCATTTCAAAAAGCAGGTGAAACTCAGGAGAGAGGACTTTCAGGCACAGAGGTATTATATCAAAGACCTACAACAATTAATATGACTAACAGCAAGGAAAACCCCGAATCATTCCGTACTAGCTCTATACAGCAAGAGGTCATTTGTCTTCTCTAATAGAATACTAGCCACGGTCCTCCTAGGATTAGCTCTTGGCATGGTAAAATCTTTTGGGCTTGGGAAATTTTTTTACAGAAAATCTGCAACGAACGAAATATGTTCAAGCTCCAGTCCCTCTGGCTATCATTATAAAGTAGGAGGAAAAACAGCTTTTACAATATAAAACAAGGAAAACACTCCACCTAAGTAGCCAACAGTGACTCATAATTCTTTCTGTCCTGTCCACATGGCACAACTGTCATGCCACCACACAGTTCTCGAGCTACTCCGGCGAGGCAAAACAATAACAAATAAATTAAAAGGGTTTTTTGCTAAACTGAATGCTGTCTCTTACTGATATACAGATCCTAAAAATGCAAGTATTGTTCAGCACTTCCAGTCTAATGACAATAGCATGCTCATTCACTCAATATTGTTTATCCAGTTTGACTGAGCTTGTTGAACCACCTTGAAATTAATTCCTTTTATTCGTGAAGAGACTAGAAGGTGAAATTGTGAGCTCTGAAAGAGCTTTATCTCCTATGCTTCGTAATTTTGGACATTTGGAAATAAAGCTATGAACTAATTTCTAATCTACAAAGGATATGAACATCGTATTGCCACACACCACAAGGAACACTGGACAATTAATTTGAAGAATTCTTTGGGGTGTTTTTTTTTGTTTGTTTTTGAGGGGTTTTTTTTGTAGTCTGCAAAGATGCTTACAGCTACACTAATAAATATTTCTCATAACTAAAAATTAAGCAGAGCAGAACATCTACCCCTACTAAAAATGACACTTTAGTTAGTGGAAGTTTCACACCATTTTTTTTTTCAACTTTTCTGCGCATTTCTATTCCAACAGGTCATACGTTAGTTAATAACTTTCGCCACCTGTTTACAAATACATGCCCCATTTACATTTTCTTGCTGTTTCAGTGGTTGCACACACCTTTCTGTGTGTTGGAATGCAAGAACAAACCCACTGAAATATGCTTTATTGTCTCACAAGAAGGGGAAAAGGAAGTATGTCAACAAGAAAAATCCTTATTTTTCTCAACAGATTAAAAACAAAACCTTCGTGGGAAGCCGTACAGAAAATCTGATGCAAAAATGAACAAAATTAGCCCCAATGCAAAACTACCAAGAAAGGACATTTAAGTTAGCATGTCATTTCTGCGTGTCATTTCTCAGGCATTATCTTCACCTTGCTGCAGGGGCAAAGACAACCAACGGAAGGCACTTTGTACTTGACACTTTTGCAGCTTTTTAACCCAAAACTCAAGAGTCTCCAGTAGCACTTGGCGCCTGCATTAAGGTCTACAGTGGTTAGATCACGGGATCAGGGACACTTTTTGAGACATCTGAAACACGGAAGCTCATAAACAAAAAAGTGATCAAAAGACAGTGTTTGTATTGGGAGCGGCGGGCAGTGCCTCGGTCCGAGCCAAGCTTCCACTGGAGTTAGCAACTCATGGCACCACGTCAGGTACTGAAATTAGTCACAAATTTCAGTTGCGTTTTCACCTCTGCCTCTCTGCTATTTGTTGGTATGGGAACTTATCCATAGCATAGGAAAAAGAAAAAAAAGTAGCAAATGAAAACTGCTTGACAAGCAGAAATAAGGAACATGGACCGTGGAGTGCTCTTCATTTTGAAGGATAACTGCACAACTTCCTTCTGTTCCTACATCTACCAGATCACCAAGCTCCTTGCGCTCATGTTTTTTCAGGAATTCAAGGTGAATGAAAAGTGCAATCCAGAAAACAAAGTTCTTTTAAAGACAGTGTTCTTAATTTAGTTATTTGAGTAACACTAAGCATTTTGTCTCTGGCTCAAGTTGTCTACAGAATTTAGAATTCTGTAGACAGGCAAATGTGCAGAGAAAAGATGCAGAAATGTAAATGTTTGATATCAGAAAGGTCACAGGACTGCAGTGAGGTAAACAGGAAATATATTATTTGGTACCCTTGCAAACTGTTCAAACAGATAATTAGATTATTTTTTGCCAGAATCATTAAATATTTTCTACATATTGCATTACAGCTTAAAATATATCTGCATAAAATATATAGTGATTCTGAAGTGATGCACTTCGGTTTCACTTTTAATATTCTTTGATGGTTCAAATCACTTAATTTTTTTAACATTTATGACTGTTTTACAACTGAAGATATGATATTCTCTGGGGCATTAAGCAAATTTATTTTGATAGCAACATTTAAAGGCTCAAACTTTCTCTAGGAGAAGAACTTGGAAAAAAAATTCAAATTAGGTTAGAAATACAAAACTCACATTTTGTGACTGCAAGAAAAATACCTTTAGAAATAGATATTATCAATTTATTTTCTCAACTTTTACAATTGATTGATTTTTTCCCAAAGCAGTATGTCTGTGCTGAAAATTAAAAATGCATTAAAGAACCTATTATCAAGTATTTTATATATCCCCCTCTTCTCCCACACACAAGTAACTGGCACAGAATTAACCAATTAAAAGCAGAGAGGTAAATACAGTAATTCAAGATTTACTACATCCTGGGGAGAAGGAATGCATTCCCAGCAACTTTTGCAGAGCCTGCAGAACTCAGTACATTACTAAAAAGGCTCCATTTATTCTCCAGCCTATTTTAGTGAAAGTTATAGCACAGTCTACTGTCAGTGGAGGACTGATTCACTCGCTGCAAATATGTAAAATCAGTCCATAAAATAAAAATTAAAAAAAAAAAAAGTCAATTGTATAGGAGTGTTTTGGTTTTTTTTCCCCTCTTCTTTTCTTCCTTTCTTTCACCACACAGTAGACTTTTCAATCTCACAGACAAGTAAAACTTCATAGTGGTAACACATTACTTTTCCTGAAAGTGCTATTAATATAGAATTCAAACAATACTCTTGATAATATAAGTTCCCAGATAAGAAACTCTGCAGATACCTGCTGTTAGCTCAGTACGAGCAACAAATACTATCTGATGAGTATCAATATCCCAGTCTGGGAGACAGAGGGGCCAAAGGTATCTCAGATGACTGGGACAGACACACAAGCACAGCCACCACTCCCAGGTCCCTCGGAAAGCTGAACTTGCTTCTGCTGAAACTGATGGCAAAACTCCTTTGAGCACCAGTACAAGGTGGGTAGAGCCCTTGGGGAAGAATTCCCAACTTTATCATATGCATATTCAAAACCACTGTGGCGCGTGGCACAGCACTGTATGAAGCCCGCTGTATTGCCCGTTCTCAGAAGCAAAGGCCGTGTCTTGAGTCTGCTGAATCTCCAGGTGCCAGGACTGCGTGAGGCAGATGCTTACTTTAACCATCTACCATTTGCTGTTTCATACCACGTAATTTAAGGGCAAGCTTTTCAGCAGCTTGAGCAGGCCGTCACTGCTGTATTTAAGTGTATACCATTTCAGTGCTGGACCAGTAGTAACTCCACTTCAGATGTTGAGGGTTTGAATTTTGGAGGGGTTCGCCCCCGGCTCCCTCTCCATTGCAGCTTAAGACTGCGTGCTTTAACAATGATTTACATTTTCAGCTTTGCAGTATTAACTTTCAGGTAACAGGGAAAGCTTTATAGCAGTTCATACAGTCAAAACCTAGTCCAGAAAAAGTCTCTACGTGAACAAGTAACTATTAGTAATAAGCAAATTATCTGCTCAGAGGCTGAGTTCTGGGTAATATTGGATTTTACATTACAATGACGGTGCTCTAAATCTAATGTGCTTTTTCTCTGTTAGAGTCAGCTTTCGCTGTCAAATCCTTTTTTTCTTCTTTGGTCTGTGCTGCAGCTTTAACAGCTGATGTGTAAAGTTTGTGGTACATGAAGAGCACAACGTGGTGTTATTTCAGCCCTCAGAGCAGGATCCTCCCCAAAAGCCAATGACTGCACTGAACAAGACTGCAAAACGCCCGTCTCTCCTCCCTCTTACATACCAAACACCTTTTAAACAGCTTTTTGTCTAGGGCAATTGTCAGTTATCTCATAATATTGTTCCCCACGAACCTGTTACCTATCCGCTACTTGACATTACGCAGCCCTGGCCAGGCTTCTGGCTGCAGAGCATACATCGGACGCACTTTGAATACTGCTGAACCCCATCTGTTCCACGCAGCAGCGAGCACAGCGATAGCGGCAGCAAAGAAGTCGTCTATTGTGCTTTAATTAGCAGTAACCCCAGCCTGGGGGAAGTGTGAGATTTCACTTGGCTACCTACCCCACCGGTCTGAGGTGGGAAGGAAGGATATCAAGCCCCCAGATTCGCCCAGCACTGCAGCACGGGAGAGCCACCCCCCCGCCGCCCCAGCACGGCACCAAGTCAACTCACAGGATCTCCAGGTCACGCAGGGCTCGGAAGGCTCCATCTTCGATGCAGCTGATCTGGTTGTTGTCCAGTTGCCTGCAGAAAGGAAGGGAGAGGATGAAGGCTGGCCAGCACGGGCAGAGCTGCCTCGGAGCGCCAGGTTGGGGGCTTCCCCGTCACCGAGGTGTCCCTCCACCCCCTCGCAGCGCCTGCTCGCCACCCGGCACGGGGCTGCTCGGCTGCCACGCTGCTCTGGCTCTGCTCGCTGCTGTCTGACAGCGCTGCACGCTACCGCACACTGAAGCCTGTCAGGTCTCAGTAAATATTAATTGCGCCTTTTTTTTTTTTTTTTTTTAAAGGCAGAAGGGAGTAATTTCATTACATTAGGGCATCCAATCCATTATGAGCTTTTACCGTCATGTCACTGAAACAATTTCATTAAGCTAAAGGCCTGTAAATCATTGCAGGTCACTGTGCTGCCCTCCGTGACCTCCCAGAATGCCTTTTTTTCTTTTACTGGAAGTTGGAGTCCTCTGTCCTGACAGTACTAAATCTCCAGCCTTTATCTGCCCAAGAGCTGTGAGAGTGCATAGGGAATATACCAATTCCAAATTAGACTCAACTAATCTAATTTTATAGTCTTTTTATTATTCTAAGCACCAAATGTCTGTGGTGGTTCAATGCCTCTCTGCATTGTTACTGGTCCCATCTGGTAGCCCGTTCTATTGAAAGATTTCTGACTAACTACAGATTCTGTCTAACTGCATCAGGGAGAGCAATCCAGTGACAGAAAGCATTATACACACGTACACTTAAAACACTATTTTGTTTCAAAATGTGTAATTTAATATTTGGATGGTGGAGTTCTCTCATTTGTCTTCCTGCATACAGATGATTTAAATATATTGTACAATATACGTGGATACAGCAGTACAGCTACATCTGTCTCTTTTGTAATTTAAAATTCAGTGATTACATTTTCTGACATCTGATCCTTTAAATTTTACACTTAGAGAAATAAAATTATGTACGTACCCATGTGTAAGTGCAATATCTGCATTCCATAAAAAAATAGATGCAGGCTCCCAACTCTATATTATACTGCTCTTTGCACAGCATGTACTTTAGATCTGGTGAGGCAGAGACTATTTGCCCGGTGTGTGTGAAGTATCATGAACAAAGATACCAAGATTACGTTGCAGTTTCTGGTTGCTATCACAAAATAATAAATATATATGCAGAGGCAGCAAATATATTACACCCATGGATAATATATTTGTATAGTTTTACCGACTTCTTTCCAATTTTTTGCTGTACTTAATTTTTGGTCTGAGCAGATATTTGTCACAACTTTTTATTACACAACAGTAAAGCACAGACAGAGCACTACAGTATAATTACAAAACAAAAACCAAACTAAAGTCTCTTGGGGGTAAAGAGCAACAGAGAATACAAAGGTTTAAAGGAAGCAAGGGCAAATAGAATCTTTATGCACCACTTTTAAAGATTGAGTTTGATCCGCTAGCATTAAACATTTTGAATATGCATATATTTGAAGACTATATGAAGTCTACATCTTCTGTAATGTAGCCTCGTCTTGATGAACATCATGGTTTTTATGATTTAAAGTGCATAAAAAAACCATACACACTACAAGGTCTACTAAAAAGCTTAGCAAGCATAAAGCCTAGCTAAGGTTTCTCAAAGCTCTTGTAACTTTGGAGAACATGCTGAATTTGTCAAAACTTCAGTGATGTCTCCTATACTGACGGATACCAGGATGCACAATCATCCCAAACGGATTTTTCTGTAGCTTAAGACTGCATGCATAGTATATATACATATGTATATAAATATATACAACATACTTATTTATGGTCTCTCTGTTTCTCCCGCCACCTTGCAAAGATGCTAAAAACTGTGTCTTTTTGGACTGCTGGGAAGACCAGTGGCTGCTGAGTGGCTTCTTCCGAGATCCCCGTTTAGTTGCGTGGGTTGCTATCAATTTGTTGCTCAAACAGAAAGGATGGTGCATTTCAGGAGCAATAAACTTAAAATGAGTTAAATATCATGCTGGTTGCATGACTAAGTACTTTACACTTCAGTTGGCTTTATTAAGCATAAAGTTGGCACATGCTAGCATGACGAAGAGAAAGCAGGCGCAACTTGAGAATCACCTCTCTTCTTCTATGGGAAGTACTATATATTGCGTATTTTATTTGAGTTATACTATAATATTGATTTTCCTGCCAAATACACTAAAATAAGCAAATAAACCCCGTGTGCTAGTCACAAAGCCTTCTGATTAAAGGGCTTCATAAGTGGTGTATTTTTTTTTTTTTTAAAACTGCTACTCTCACGGATTGATTTTTGTTGAAAAAGTGTAATGACAATCTTAATCATATTTTGCTAGGTCCGGTCATGCTAGCGCTAACCACCAAGTTTGGTCTGTGTGATTAATCCACAGGACCACAAGAGAAACCTCTAGATGTCCAAAAGATATATGTGTAGCGGGATAGTCAGTAAATAGGGACAATAGTCATTACAGATACATGCTGCTACTGTGTGCCCCATAAACTGAACCTGCACAGTATCTGTGATAGCTGCGTATCTCCTGATACCTACCACGCCAAAACATTCACATCTGTGTTTAACACTAAGCATGAGAATTTCTTCTCAGAAGGAATAGAACTATTAGTTGTCTTAAAATTAGGCATGACTGTTTTTAAGACCCTTCACCTTCTCACTCACTTCTCTACGTGTAAAGATGGAAATTCTGTTTCATTGCATCTGTACAGCACCCTGGTGAGTGGTTAAGCAGAGACTAGAGATTTGAGAGGTTAAAGTCTAAACAATGTCTTCATTCCAAGCAAACGTGTTAGTTTTAAAGTTTTGAGAAAACTTCAGGTAAAGCCTTTGCCTAAAAGCAAAGACAGGTGTTGAACACGTACTTTTATACCTGTGAAGACAAAATAAAAATCCTGTGATGTGGGCTAGCAGCCAAATCACATTCTCAAAGTGGGTAAGCTATGCACGTAGCTATTCAATGTGCAGAACAGACATGCCTAACATTTGTTGAGAAGAACATCTTACCTGAATTAAACTAATCATATGCAGAGAAAGTAAAAATTCAACTTTAAAAACAAGGGGAAAAAAAAAAAGTATTTCAGAACAGTGGCACATACATTTCCCTGAGGAACATGCAACACTGCTCCCATTTCTTCATCACTGCCTTCTGAATGGAGCACTGCTACCTGAGAGACAGATCAGCTGCTCCAGGTTTACAGGTGAATTTAACAAATGCTCTCAGCCACCAGAAGCATTTATCCAGATTTAAATGCCATCTCTACTTGTCAATGTTCATAGCCTTTCTAGGAGATCTTTTTCTCCTCAGTGTTACAAACAGGATGTTATGCATGCAATCGCATAATCTAACACTGGAGAAAGGTCAGACAACACAAACTCAGATCCAAGGCACAATTTTAAAATGGACAAAGTCGCTTTTTATACCCCCATTTACTCCTGCCTTTTGAATGAATACAGCACTAAGCTCAGGCTTTACCTAAAACTAACAAGTGATTCAATTGCCTCTGAAGAAAAGAAGGGTTCTCACGCAGAAAAAGTGAGCCTCTATATTTAAAAGAGGCTAAAGGATGAATGAAACCACAATAACCAAGCTGTGTGAAATAGCCATTCAATATGTATGGCACATTGTAAGAGCTACAAGGCAAGGCATGAACAAATAAACACCACCAAACTTTGAACTTCCAATTCTGTCTCACTTTTGCTAAGTAAGGTAGATCTCTAACTTTTATTTGGGTTAAAGTGTTTGGGTTAAATGCCGAATCTCTCACGCGTTAGACACAAAGCTCTGGACTTGGGCTCGGTGATGCCGTCAGAAGGGTTCTTACTCCAACATCAGCGAGCCCGAGATCCCAGCCTGGGAAACCCAGCAGCTCGTGTGTGATTGAATTATCTACTCTGACCTCACCTAAGAGGCTCCAGGGATCCGAGATCTCTGCGACAGGCAATTAGCAACCAGACAATACCAAGAGACACAAAGAGCAATACCAGAAGATCTCGTGGAATGGACCAAAACACTCGGGCAAGGAAAATACTGAAGGGGTATATGGGATTTAGGTGAAGTGTGACACAGACAAATGCTTATAAGCAATGCAAGTATTTATAAAACTATTTGGAGAAAAAGGCATCTTTCATATGGTAGAGCTATAACACGTAACGCCATATGTATTACTATAATCTGACTCTAACCATGAGTCAACAGCTAGTCTCAGTTTTTATTAAAAAGCAGGAAAATTATTTGACTGTATGCAACTGATTGATCATTGTCTATCTTGAAAATTCAAGTTTTAAAGAAAAAAACTTAGGCAGAAATCACCTTTCTACGAAATGAGAAATAACGCTCCAGCTGAATAGATTCATATCACTGGACAGTCCATGATTTGGCCAAGACACCATTTTAACTGTTTAAAGCACAATTCCCCTGACAGAGTATAACTCCGGCTTACCCATTTAGATTTGCACATTATCTACCACACATGAGAGTTACATCTCAGATAACATTTGTAAGGAATGGGATTTTACAATATTGATATTCTTTTGCCATTTGAAACAATCCTTTAAATACTGAGGCTTGGAGGTTTAGCTCACAACAGTAAGGAGTATGTAGTTTTCAAATGCATTTGAGAGATAAAAATCCCCAGCAACAAAGCTGATAAAACTTTATCATGCTACTAAGATTAAAAAAAAAAACAAAAACACAAAAACCAACAAAACTGTTCTAATATATTAAGGAATTGAGTTCATCCAGGGTGAAATTTTCCAAAACTAAAAGAACTTAAACTTTTACTAACATTAAAGTTAGTTAATATTTAAAACCTACATTTATATTACTAGCAACGTTTCTTCCTAGTACACCAACTAACCTGACGTCATATATAAAAGGTTTTAATATTTTTACCGCAATTAGCCATACTCACATTTCACAATAACAAACTATATAATCAGTGGTTTGTACTTCATTTGTTTCCGTGAGGGATTTTTTTTTTCCCCATTTACAAACACTACCGAGGCCATTGCAGAGCTCAAGTGTTAATCTGGTTTTTAATTATACTGTGACAGTAGTTTAATTACTATGACCTCTTTCTATATTTTGTGGAGAATCTAGTTAAATATTTAAATAAAAACTTGCATTAACAAGTACTGTAATAAATACTTTTCAGATTTCTTTGGTTTTCATATTTTACAGGTTTAGCATAAAAAGAAGTGTTAGAAAGTTGCATATTTAAGAAAGTTCTACTGTTACAGATACAAAATTACTCTACTACTGTTCTAGATACCTACTGTTATAGAGCTGAGATAAGCAAGAGCCATTTCCTCCTTAATAAAAGACTTGCATATTTAACCAGAAGTATCCATACTAAAGGTATTGTATTACTGAAGTATTTAAAGGAATTTTCAATAGCCATTTCACATTGAAGTAAATTCACTGTAACTTACTATAGAATTGTTGTTAGGGGGAAAAAAAAAGAATCTTGTTAATTATATCTGCAAAAGAACCTCAGTTGGGACATTTTTCCCCCAACCTTTTCAATTTTTTTTCTAATACAAACTTCCAGGTCTATGCCATCGCTTTATTGTAAAGTTTACATCCTAGTACTGAAGTTCTTCACTAACCTGTAAGAATTAGAGACTCTTAAAATTTATTGTCCAGCCTCCAAACCAGTCCTTATATAACTTTGAGAATGTTAAAATTTCAAAGGAAAGTGACACCAATACATCTAGTAAAATTTCTCACATACCAAACTGAAGTCCTTACCCTTAAATTAAATTGATAAGGAAGCCCCATAAATGGTAATAGATGGTTCTTTGAAGGAATACTAAATTCAGTTAAATTGAAGTAAAGTTTTTTCAAAGTAACTTTTAATGCATTTTTCATGTTTAACTTTTACTCTCTGTTGAGGCTATGCTAAAATCATTCTATAAGACCCTGCCTGTATCAGAAAATTTAAGGAATTGATACATCAAATTCAACAGTAAAGTAATTCTGAAGCGGAGTAAATCGGTGGTACGTAACACAGATGACAGAGCTGCTGTGATCAAGTTGACATCTCCCTCTGGGATTTTACAAGTGTTCCAAAATTCCTTCCCCCCCACCCCTCCACCCCATTTCCTAAAGATGTGGTTTTGCCAAAAGCTACGGTTGAAGCACTGTGCAGAAGCAGCTCATCTGCATGAAATAACTGGGCGCACTCATATTCTCTGTCTTCCGTTTTCATACCCGACCTATGTTGCCAGGTTGTTAAATAAGGATGGAGGGATATCCGAATTGGAGGAGGAGAGTTGCTTATAAAATAATTACTCTGCATATTATTCAAAAGTATCAAGTATTTACTCTAAGTTTTTTTATTATATTAACTCAGAATTCAAAATGTTGCTGTCAAATACAGACATCATATTAGCTTAATGAAAAACTTAAGTGGCATACGAACACATAGACTACTCCTGCCTCTTCCACACAAGATTCCCTTTCAATAGCAGGGGGTTTGGAACAATTTTTTTTTTTTTTCTTTTTTTAACTCTCTCTGGTTGCTGATGTAACAAATAGTGCATACCAAGCACAGAAATGGCTGTCTCCATAGCAATTGGGGCAGGTTTTGCGGTTTCCCTAGTTACTCTTGACTGATAACCATCTGTTGTTCTCCTCTGCCATAGCCCCAAAGGGGAAAAGGGGAAAAATGAGGAAGATAAAATGGGTGTTAGAGAATATGGAAGTTATTTACTATAGTGGTTTTTACATTTTCAGAAGGTTCGCACTTACTTAAATCTTTGTTTTATTTATTGTTATATTCAGTTGACAGTATAAAAAACGACAAGTAAAGAAAAGGTCTAATTCTGAAATGTTACTAATCATTCATCTTATTAATAGGAAATCATATTAAGGAATCATATTAGGAAAATTAATAGAAATCATATCATGACGGATGTCACTAGGAAACTGTGGAAAATTTGAAACTAAGGCACTTAGGAAAAAAAATGCAGAAATTTAACGTAAATAATAAGTAGCAATTTGCAATGTACAAAGAGCATGGGCAGAAGGTTAGCACCCACCTCGCTGCTGCAGGTGGAATGGGATCACTAAGTAACTGCTACTTTCCTGCCCTGCAATAATGGCTGCAAGTTACCTCTATTTACACATTTGGGGCCATGACTTCCACCAAACCTTCAGCCCCTCCCTCCCCTTCAGCGTGTCTGTGTGGTGCTTTGAGGGAGACACGGGTACAGCGCGCCCGCAGGGCCCGGGCTCCCCGTGCCCGCACCCTTCCTTGAGCCCAGCAGCACCGCTGCGCTTGCACCCCGGGCAGCCCCCGACGGCCCTGCTGCCCCCGGCACGTGTCAAGACGCATACTGTAAGGTCAATGTTTACATAGGCTCGTGTACCATCACGGCATTACTTACAGGGAACTAAGAGCACATAAGTCATGCTCGTTTTGAAGGAAAAACAAATAAGCCTCCACAGGCTAGCTGTTACGGCAGATCGGTATAGCAGCATGCAACTGGGGTTTGGGTCTTTTTTCTTGACAATGATTCTGTGCATATGTTCCATGTAGAAACAAATTAATTACCGAGCCAAAACTTGAAGAAAGACACAGAATGCTTCATCCCTTAATATTAAATTTTATATCGGCTCTCAGTTGTAAAGATAGACAAAATTTGTTTGGAGCTACCAGTACTTCTAAAACATGGCGTCAGTAGGCCGGAGGACTGCATGGAACTCTACAGAGCAATGCAACAAGGCAGGGTTAGCGCCGGGCGGACGACATTAGTGCTGCCCCGAGGACACCACCCACGGGCTTCCCCGGGCCTGCAGGGAGCTTATCGGAGACGGGGCTACGGGTGCCCACGCGTACCGCCAGGACAAAGGGCGGGATGTAGCAAAGCGAGGTGGTTATTCAACAGGGCTGCTTACCAAAAATCGTATTAATTCTGGTGTTCCATTGTTTACACAGTTTTATTACTAATAATTTAAGAAATTCAGCTTTGAGAAGAAAAGTAGAGGTCACACACCTTTAAGAGGCTTAGACTTTTTCGGCAAACATGAAAATTCCATGAGGAGAGAGGCTGTGGCAGAGCGCAAGCGCGACAGGCCCCAGCAAGGAAGGGAAGGTAAACATGCCCAAGGGCCAGACACCAGAAGCACCTCTTTTACACAGTTAGGGGGATGACAAAGCAAAAAGGAATCTTGACATTCGATCTCCAGACATCTGCCCCCTTTGAAATCACATATTACATTAGAATAATTCTATCACCCGCAGTCATACAATGACTTGAGATATGCTTTCTAGGTCTTAAGACAAAGATTAGGAGGAAATAATACCAAAACTGTAAATGTTTTGAGTAAAGTCACAGTAGAGCGTCAACCTTGTTACCTGGCTGGTACCTTTGGGTAAACCAGTAAAGATTCTTGTGTTTTGGTGACTTTTTTTAAAAATTAGAAAATTAGTATTAATACTTAGTGGATGAATACCCAAACAATTAACATCTTGCACTTATGAACTGCACTATTTTAGTATCACACACCAATAAATTTTTTCAATCAGATCCTGGTTTATCACACTGTTTTAAAAAAAACCAAAAATGGCCAGTTAATGCTAGAGCAGGAAGAACAGTTTAGGATATCTCAGTGCCCCAATTTGGTTTGGGGGATTATTTTTGTTTAACATGGTTGTATTGAGTTGCTCAGCGTCCAGGAAGTGCTAAAATAATAACTAAAACCCACAGCCACTGGAGCATAGTTAGTGAACACTACACATTTCAAGATGCTGCAGTAGTTTTAAATCACTCTGATACAGGTTTCTGGTACTGACCCTGCCTAGCACAGGCTCAGCAGCCTTCCTACAGGGTTCCAAAGACCAGGCAATTTTATCTTTAATACAGCTGTGGGCTCTGATTTTAGGATGAGTAAGTAACACTCCAGATGATGAAAGGTGTGTGTGTGAGGTGCCTCCAGGTGTTCTGTTTGGTTTTACCCTTTTCCTCTTATACTGATCTGGCAACAGCAACTCACCTTTGAGACATGAAATCTAAATTGTTCTAGTAATTTCCACTGTAAAATTGGCCCCTGAAAAATAACCAACGAACAATAAATGTCTTCAATTACTTTAAGACAAGAAGCCATTTGGCTTAGTTACAGCTTTCTCTTGTTCACTGCCCACCTGCCTGGGCATTATCAAAGTCAGAGAGATTTTGTTTTTAACACACAAATGCTCCGAAATGGCTGAGGTCCGCACACAGTTCCAAATTCTGACTCCTCACTCTGACTACATGTTTCTCTGCTTTGCAGCTATGTGATTTCTCAGGCCTACTGAAAAAGAGCAGCAGACCCACGTACATCATATATCTATGCTCCTAAGGCCGTTGCCTTTCTACTGATATAAAACAAGACCAGCAGTGGATACTATAAAAACATTTGAGATTTGTTTTCCAGTCGTTGCTTCAATGCACACGCAATGCCCTGATCCTCTGTTTTTAAGAGTCTATATTTGTCATTTCTTAGCATCACATCTCATTTTGTAACTCAGACCTGCAGTTGACTTGTAATCAATATTAGATAAGCATATGGGTGAGTTTAGATGAGTCGGTGCTAAAGGTGGGAGAAACACCTTAGAATTCATCGTCAGGCTTCTGACCTTTCAAGGCGCTTACATCAAACTTCATTCTCACTACTCAAGGCAATGAATCCAAGTTCCACATCCAAACTCCCACTGGAATTACTTCCCATACTTACAGTTCTGACTCTATACTTCATTGCCCCAAATTTGCTTGTTCTCCTATGTGATTTCAAAGAAATAAGTTAACAAAACACGTGTTTGATTTCTGCATTACCCGCTTATGCTACAAAAAATTTGATGAAAGGGTGACTTCTTGCTGTGTGCTTTTATACATTTATTGATATTTGTACCACGTCCATAAAAATAGTACCCTGCACTTCTCTGGGCACTCTGTGTGCTTATGTAACTACAGAAGTACATTTGCTTACTCATATAAGTACATATGTAATAATAAGTACTTATTATACGAGTAAACAAATAACACTCCTGTTACTCCGAGAAGACTGGTAAAGGGTACAAATAAGCACTTCAGTCTGCCATTTGTTATTGTTACTAAGTGGGGTTATTCTAAGTAAACCCCCAGAGTGTAAAAAAGAAACCAGCATTTCCAAATCAGGGAAGATCTTTCAGTGAAAAAGCAGCGACTGTCTGAGAGTGGCTGCAGGACCGGAGCGTGCTGGGTCACTGCCTTACCCAGGAGCTAGGAAACTGGTGATGTGAAAGCACCTTTGTCACAGAGACGACAAACATTAGGAAATCATTTCTATAGGGAAGGAGAAAAGCTATAAGCAGTCGTATAATGGAAAACATTCGACTGGAAGCTGTTCTGGGCCATACCCTGTACACACTTAGCTTTAGCTGCTGAACTTTCACCAAATGGCCTCCTCCGAAATCACAACCTTTTGTTCCACAGATGTGAGTGTTGTCCTGTCTGCTATATGGTGAGGTCCATGGGGGAGGAAACCTAATTCTGTGTGGATTCAGAGCCTCATGCAACAGCCCTGAGCAGGCCAGCCTAAAGGTGACTTCGCAATATCAGTACTGCCAAGGTCCACTCAGACATGAAATGCCTGTTGGGCAGTTACATATGAATTTGAAGACCCATCCATCTTCCTCCAGTAGTTAGCCAAACTCAAGTTAATCATCTCATGACATATTTCAAAAAGAAGATGCCTCTGTGATTTGTGTCCTCCTCTGCCACCTACTCCTTTGCCCAAGTCTACACCACTTCTGGAACGCTTGCAATGAAACGCTACACTGCCAATGAAGGATCTTAACATAACAAATGAGACCCAAAAGACTTAACAGGGCATCTACAGAACACGAAGGATTAGGAAAGAATAACTGGTTTCTAGACAGAAAAAAAAAAGAACTTTAAAGAAAAGTCAGTCAAAAGAAAAGCCAGAAAAGATGGTAGGAAAGGAAAGCAAATACAAGACCTGACATATTAAATGGGAACCAAAAATAACGTTGTTCTTGGTCACCTTGGGACCTAGTAATTACATCAATTTTGAAATACTTTGAAAACTGCTATGGAAATAAACAGCGGACTGGATCACAGTTGACAAAAAAAGCCATTTTGTTTTATTGTTTTCAAGCCAGCCAAATTCATGTCATCTGTGAAATGTTTATCACCCAGGGTAAGAACAGCAATCCACCCTGCAGATTTATGTTTATAAGCATTTTGGAACAAATGTTCCTATTTGAACACCCATATGAACCATAAGCATCCAATATGTTTGGATCACTACATTCAGTTTTTGTTAGCAGATCTTTAACTTTCTGAACAATGTTTTACAAAATCAGTGTGGCACTACTATACATCCTGCAGGAACAGGGCACAGAGCATATGCGACAACTCTTCTGCATATTCACCAGAGAATGTTTCTTTCCACCTATGTGAAACCATAGGTCTATGTCTTTTAATTCATAAAAGTAAATGGCATTCATCTGTTTTTGGCATTTATATGATCACTGTAATATTTGAGTCCCTCACCCTTTAATATATTTATTCATCCGCCCTGCAGATGCACAGCTGTCAGCAGCATAATGAGGTTCTACAAAATTTCAGGAACTGAACACAACACTTCCAGTTCCACTAATCCACATAATTTCTAAATTAAAATATGCTTCCCTGGCCTCAGGACATGTTAAGTACCAACTTAAAAACATAGAACAGGGAGCATTTATTTCGAAAGTGCTGATAATTCATAATTACATTCATAATGCTACTGTTGTCACAAAGTACATTTATAAAGATATAGGTAAAACACGTATAACAGCACTAACGCTTTACTGAAGTGCAGTACTTGAAAGTAAAAGTATCATCAAAACCCTGTTGCTACCTGGTATCACCCCATAAGCTTAGTTCCTGGGTAGAATTTAAAAGCAGCCTAACAGGAGCTTTCTTGTAGCTTTCCTGCTGGATCACTATTCGCTTGGAGAGGTTAACTGCTGGAATTAACAAGGAATTCCTTGACCCTGGATCTGAAACTTCACAGTTTAGAAATCCCAGTACCAAGGGACAAGACAACATGCACTGCAAAACCGGGATGACAGGTGACCTCCAAAGGGCTTTATTCCATCTTGCAGGAGACTTGAGTATGGTAACTTAAAAGTCTGCTTTTATCTATAAATGCAGGGCTTCTAATGAACAGAAATGTAAAAGAATTATTCCATTTAGAACTGGTAAAAACAGCATCGTGAAATAACTGCATCCCTAATTCAAAAAGGAAAAAAAATAGATATAGATAGAAGATGGTTTATTATTAGAAATAAGGTTAGTATTGTTAACTAACTTTTACACCTGACATCTAACATCAACAGGAAATATTGCAGATGCAGGTTTATATACAGAATCTCCTAGAAGTTATACACTTTAATATTTTTCTCTGCAAATTGCTACTTTTTTTTTTTTGAAGAAAAATATTTAGTTTTGAAATTAACATCATCAACCTTCAGGTCATCTTAGACATCATGATTTCTTAAATATAAACGTTTACATGTCTAAATTGTTCATTCACATTTACTTATTAGCCACTGAATAATGATTCTACAAGCCTTACGAAATTAAAGCCATTAACAAAGAATCTTAAAAGTTAACTTAATCCATATGCCTTCAAAATTTTCTTGCTAGGTGGTATTTTTTTATCAGTATTTTTTCCTGACATCAGTCCATAAATACATTCATAGCAGAGACAGCTGTTGCTTCTGCCAGGATTGTCATAACAAAAAGGCGTTCATGTGCAAGAAAATTTTTACTCCTTTGTAGCATTAGGCAGCGAGTTTGGATCAAAAGAGCGTACCAGTTACCTGACCCTTCAAACAAAATCTCAAACATCTTATTCATACTGAAATGTGACAGCACTTAAATAAAATGGCCAGAGAAAAGCCCTGCCCCAATATTTTCTTCCTTGCAATCAAAGCAACAAATCTTTTTTAAATAGGTAAAGAGGATACCTGCACAACTGGCTTCTCAGTACATTTCTCCCATCCTTCTCAGTCATTCCGAGTGCTGCTCGCCTAACTTATTGGCAAGAGTTTGCTGCTTACCCCCCCGCCTGAACATTAACCCTTAATTACGCTTTCCAGCTGCTCCACAAGAAGCAAGAGAGCCACATCTTTGAAGAGCAATGGGATCTCAAGGCAGAGCTAAACCCCCCCCCCCCCCAGCAAAACGGTTCAGATAACCGCGAGCCCCCTTATTTCGTGAATCATTCCAGGCAAACCACTTGACCCCCTTGGAGCAGTCATCTTATTTGTAAGTCTGGTTTTAAAAGCAGGACCTAATCAATAGCTGATGCTGCATATGACCTGAGCTTAAGCATATAAATTAAATACAAAATAAAGCAGGTTCAAGGGTGAAACTCACATACAGGGCTACTGAGGGGTCACAAAAACAGTAGAAGGAAGAGGAAAAAAAGAAAAAAAAAATTTCCAAAGCTAATTTTCACACCAGAAAGATCCATGTCCCACCACATGTCATGACAAGCCATTTTTAATGTGTATGAAAAAGAACAATGTTTCACTGCATGGAGAAGTAGATGGATGTGGCGACACGTTGTGCACCTGGAAATGCAGCAAGAACTGCTTACGGGGATCTTCATGCAAACCATTTGCCTTAAGAAATCTCGTGCACCACGTCACAGTTTTATGTAGCCCATTAGCTTATCTATTTAAATGAGATAAACTCTGGGGTTTGGTGTTTTGTTGTTGTTGTTGTTGTTGTGTGGTTTGTTGGTTTTTTTTAATGGAAAAACATCATTCTATATTCCGGTATTAACTATCATGACTGCCTTATAAGCAACTTCTGACTGACAGAAGAGTGAGGCAGAATTATATAGGGAAATTATTTTGATTATTCTTGAAAGTCTCATGTTCCTTCAAAAGAACAATTAAGAAAACTTCGCTTTCCCTAGTAAAACAAGAGAAAGGAAGAAGAATTCTCAGTGTGCGAACAGCACCTTGGACAAGCCGTGCATGCATATTATCACAGTGTTACTGTACTACTGTTCAATGATTTGGAAAAATAACTCCAAAAAAAGAGCTTTAAAAAAACCACAAAAGACTGGAGCAGAGGTTACTTCCACGTGAAGACAGAATTCTCTCATTTGTTTCTTTGACATTTATGGGACTACCAAAGGGTAAACAAAAGCAAAATTAGATCCCACAGGCTTTTGGTAGGGGAAAAACTGGCGGAAAATTATATTCGGTAGCAGAAATCAGTTGTACAAATGAGACCATCATCTAACAGCTCTTTCGAATGCTGCCATCTCAAATTCACCCTATATCATCTGGTCTTAAACAAAAGGATTTCCTACCTTAAAGCTGTTTACTAAAGCCATTCAGAGATTTACACCTAGATAATCAACTTTACACTGTTCCTATTAATCTCACAACAGATATTTGAGTGCCTGAGGATTCCCTCTGTGCTTCACTTGGAATTAGATCCTTATTTTACATTGGAAGAAAACATTGCAGATCCAAGCACAAACATGATTTTTTAAAAGAAAAAAAAATGAGGATCCTCCATAGGATGATCTAAATGTTCATGTAGGTTTTATATGATCTGAACTTCTTTTGAGGATATTTTCAAATGATGCAGCAATTTAGGTATTTAAAAGGACTGTACAACATCCCTTGCTGTATAAACACAGTGAACATATGTTCATATAAAACCAATTTATGATGAAAAGATTGTAAAACACAATTATACCACTACAGTTTAATTCTTTATTCCTCCAAAAAGGTTTTGCTTTCAAGGCATAACAATTTTGGATTGAACCGAATTGCAGGTGGCTTCATTTTCGTATGGCCACTTTATCTCATGGAGCCACCCAACTGCGAGATAGCAAAGCCATATAACAGACTGAATCACTGAATGAGAAACATAATCTTTCCCTTCTGTCCTCTAAATGTGTCGAGAAACTATACAGGCTTTGTCACCGTCATTTTAAATACTCAGCTCTGCTCTTGCACAGAAAGCTGCAGCTGAGTTGAGGACTGACAATAGCCAAGCAGCAGCCTTGCTGAGGCGGGGTCAAGAAGGGGGGGACATCCATCTTATTTTGTGGTCAAGGAAGAGTGGTGCCGGAAATCTAGTCCCCCAATCAATTACTGAAATTCATTTTTGAGCCTAAGTCATTACCTTCTGGAGAAAAAAAGAGTCCATTTACTCACCTGCTTTGCACCACTGTTTTCATATTTTTAAAAAAAATGAAGTTAAATTAAAAATAATAATCGTGTTATCCAGGAAAAAGTGATAAAGTATTAAGAACTAAGGACCTTAAAAAGTACAACAAATCCGGGAACACTGTTGCCTATTTACAAAATGAAATCAAAACTTTATCCCAGTGAAACGGTGAAACAACTGGAGACTCCAGACTCACAGTATCTCTGCCAAAACACACATCGGCTCTTCAAAACTGATTCTGAGCAGCAGGTCAGCACTTTGCCGTGGGCAAGATCTCCATTTTGCACAGAACTGGTGCTGCCAGACAAGTCCCACGGCAAAGCGTGGCGTTGCCACGGAACAAGCAGGCGCTGCCCGACTCCCATGCTCGTGGCCAAAAGACCCTTTTTCTCTCTAGCTAAACGGCACGTGTTGCACCGACTGCAGAGCCGAGCTGAAACATCGGGAGAGAGGAAAAAGCACACACACACACAAAAAAAGACAGCTCAAGCTATGTTTTTAACTTTGTCCAGCTGGAAAGGTCAAGGGGAGAAGGCAAACTTCGTTCTGCTGCTGGACAGTATTTACAACCCCCATTTATTCATGGAGTCTGCACTAAAATGATATTGCTATGCTGTTTTGGCTAGAAACTGCATACGCTGACCCCTCCGTGCCCAGCACAGCACCGGAATAATTCCATACAAAAGGTTTGCATTAAATGTAATGAAGCAAATGACAAAATCGATAAACCTGGAATGGTGTGGCTATCATAAAAATGATGTAAATTCAGAGTTCACAGTGGTTATGAAGCTATTTAGAATTATAATTAAAACCAGTACTTTTTTTTTTTTTCCCCCAGAATAAAAGCTCCTTTTGACAATCACAGATGAATGCTACAGGAAATTTTCAACAAATGTATTCAAAATTAAGGTATGGCACAAAGACAGCATAAATTATACAAAGATAAACTGGAGGCATAGGTTAGCCTAAAAAAGTACAAAATAAAGAAAATTTGATTTTCATACTTTTTCAATGGATGTCACATCCCATTTTAATCAAGGTTTATATCAAAAGGACAGCAAGAATACCACATAGCCTGTTTTTAAATCATGGTATTTTCTGGAGTTTGTTTCTGTCAAAGAGACTTTTGTAAGACTATTAAAACAGAAAAAGGCCAAATCTGCTATTGATTACTCTCCATACAAAAGCATTGCTGCAGCGTGGGTGCTGCATCAGAATTTATCTATGCTTTATTAGGATAAAGGAATAATGAGCGCAGAAAGCACCGAGCAGAGCTCAGCGAAACAAGTAAGCAGATCAGTAACCTCTGGAAATATCAACAGCCTGACTTTTTGTAGGTCATTTCAAACCCCAGAGAACGGATCCCACCCAACGCAGCAGTGAGTTTTGCCTTCGTCAAGGTCTGGACGTGCAGCTTGTGGCCTCATTTAGAAATTTACACCAATGTCACATTTAGGTAAGTGAATTATATACAACTTGAAGCTCTAGATTCCTGAAACTGATTTTTAAACTGTTTTTCACCAAATCAAACAGAAAATTCACTACAAACTATAAAAGTGACCATCAAGCCTGGGTTTCTCACACCCAAATACTGAATTTTTTTAATCTCCTGGGCAAACGGTTCACAAGGCTGTGTCAGATGTGCCATTTTCCTGTAAGGACACAGCACATCCACGTCACTCCTCAAGACCCTCGCTGATGACCAACTTACAGAGCTGCATTACTAATGGCTATAGGAGAAGCCCTCTTAGGCAGGAGAAAGCAGTAAACGATGCAAAATACAAAGCATGGGGAAGATCAGAACAGAATTTGAAGTAGATGGAAAGGACAACTTAGGCCTATATGGTACACTTCATCTTCCTTGTCATCAGCATTAGGATTTTACCATATGAACAAGGCAAGTGGAGCCTTTAAATGATGCTTGAAGTACACTTCCAGAAAAGGAAAAACACTTGGTATTTATCCTTGTCTTGCACCTACAAGAAATATTTAAAAAAACTACGGTTCGCCCAAGAATTGATATTGAAAACAATACATATTGCAGTGGATATATCAAAGAGAGAAACTGGGTAAATTAAAATTATGTATAACCTTATTATGGAGGTAGTCAGCTCTGATTCACATCAGAAAAATGAAAATTTAAAAAACATATTAAATGCCACCAAACATACATCCTCCACTACTAAATACTGCTGGCTTATATACTTCTATTTTATAGGTAGAGCACACTTAAGTGATATTTCAGCTTTTATTTATCTGACATTTTACTCAGGGGAAGGCAACCTTTACAGGGAGGAAATCTGTTTTTCAGGAGCGATGGTTCGGCTTTTAATGAGTTGTCGGTGACAGATCCCTTGTGGCTAGTCAAGCCCACAACTGCGGGCATCCATGAAACAAATACTTCCTGAAATGCAACTGGACAGGAGAACAGAGTAAACATCCACTCCACTTAATGCAGATGTTTTCATTTAAAAATAAAAATAATAATCAGCAGTGCATTTTCAGTCTGTGAAATCAATCTCAAGCGAGGTACAAGTGGTACTTTAGCACATTCAACAGATTTAAGATCATTCTGTGCTGGTTAGTCCACCTGGTGTTTTATTTATTAGCGAGGGATGTGGGAAAGGGGATTACATAAACCAAAACGTGTTCAAAAAATGCAAGTATAGCCTAATCACACTACCAAATATGACACGTTGAAATACTTCATTAAATGGTTCTGGAGCTTTCCAGTATTTATCATGTGTGTTGCACAATTTGCAGGTTATTAGCCTGCACATGTTTCTGCCATTGCTCCCTGATGCATTTGGGACCATCCCAAGTTGTTCAGGAATAAAGCAAGGAAGCAGCATTCCCTTTAGCAAGTCTTCTTATAAAATACAGGAATATCCTGCAGGTTCGAACCAACGCTGCAGTTCAGCACGTGAAGAGCTGACATAACACTATTGCAGAGCATTTGCGAAAATGCGCTATCAAGATTGAAATTAGCCACTAGCTAGCAAGGTTCCTGCTGAAGCAGCATCTTTTAGCATCGGTGGACAATGCAAAAATCCCACAAAACTTTCTTCCCAAGAAGGTAATTTTGAATAATGACTACTCCTTATGGCATTACGAGAGATATATGCAAACGTTTCAGGACTGCAATGACACTTGAAAAACCCAGTATTTCTTGACAGTCACGATGAACTGGTAGAGAGCACAGCTATTCAGAAGGCACTGCCTATGTGTACCGTATTCTAGAAAAAGGCAGAACGAACTCCTTATTCAAGACACTTGGCTCACCCTGCAGAAGGCTCTTCTGCGAGGGCAGCCTTCCTTACAGACTGGGCACGCACCCCTGTGCCCAAGATGCTGCACTTCTACAGACCCTCTGGAAGTACATACAGATGGTGTACGCGTTGCCTACCCTTCTCCCACCGCAGCACAAATGTGAAAAAAGGCTATCCCTATTCACTGTAGGCAGAGAAGAAACTGTGATTAAAAGGATGAGGTTTCGGAATTAAATTTAAAGTTTTAATCTCCACATTCCTAACAGGTTTACCCTTGGCTACGGCTGCAGCAGCTATGACGTTCCTGACGGAAATGGACAGGGTGAGCAGTGAGGCACCTTCGGCTGGGGGCTAACGAAATGCCTCCCGACGCCCTCCTGCCCGCCAGCAGTCTGGCTGCACCCCATTTAGGTTTTCTTGCTTTTTTTCTCTGAATTTTACTATCACATAGACAAGAGAAATTATTTAGAAAGATCGGGGTAGGTAGATTTTAAAGGTTAGCGATTCAGAACTGAATAAACTAGAAGACAGAAAAGCAAAGGGAGGATATAAGCCAAACTGCCCTCAGACAGTACAGCCAGCAGCAGTTCCTCAAGCAAAACTGCGATACACAGCCAGTCAGTCCCTGCAAAGGTGGGCCACGACTCTCAAGAGGCAAACGAAGCAACCAACTTCTGTGTCACTTGGCGTGCCGGGCCTTTGCATGAGGCCAGCTGAAGATGTAAAGGAATAAATAGTACTGGATCACAAAATGCCCACTGCCAAGACTCAGACTCTCTGCTTGGTTGGTTTTGCATATCTCACCTTAAATGCATTCTGAAGTGTGTAGGGAACATGCATGTGCATTTCAATCAATCATATGTTTTTAATGAGTTGTGAAATATATGCTTTTTGCATTTTCATAAGGGGTAGAACAGATGGCAAAAGCTCAAACTAATATATTCATAAAATTAACTTACGCTGCAGGTGATGTTTCTCCATAGAAGGTGGTAAGTTGGTGAGGTGTTATTTTAGTGGTATTATAATGCAGCATAACGACAGAATTTCTAGGGAAGCAAATGTGATGGCCACAGACATCTCTTGAATTCATTATGGTCACTATCACAATAAATACCAGTTACAGGAGACAGAACAGAATACACTGTTGGATTACATTGAGAGCAGTGTGAATTTACTGATAAGGAGGAAAATTATTTATGGATTTCTAAAGTTGAAGTAATATGATCTTTTCACCCCCTGAAAAGTGCAAAAAGCTTGTCTCTAACAAATATATTCAAATAGCTGACTGTTTCAATACCTCTGACCTGTTTTGCCAGCTCTGAAAACACTCAAAAATACCAGCTGAGATCAAAGCAACCTGAAATCTACTCTGTAATAGAAATTTATCTTTTCTTTAAATTTTCACGTATTCGTATTTAAAATATAATGTGCCTTTCATGCATATCATCAAATACAGACACATAGTGTTCAGCCTGTTGAAAGATACATACTGCAAATACACATGCAAACACGTGATAATCAATTCTCCTCTAGCCATTTCATTGCTTTTATTTGAGGCCAACCACTGACTTCAGGAGACTTATTCCAGATTTTACACCAAACGAGTGGAAAATCTGGCCAACTGTTTATCTTCCTCCTTTTCTTCTATTTTATTGCAAACCGCAATAGTAACACTGAATACTGTACACAAATGTCAAGAAACTACGGCCAGGAATTTCAGAGGGCTCTGTATAATAGCTTCCCTTGAGAAGCCGGACTAAAGGAGTTAAGTTTTCTAGTGTAACATTTCGTTAAGATATACTGCATATTTATGTACGACAAATAATTCACAATCACTTGCTTGCTTTCTGCTAGTGAAATAGCTACACACAAATCAATCATTATTTCCTTGGGTTTAATCATTATTTTAACTAGACAGGTGTGTTTAATTATTTCTATTCTATGGCTGAATGGCAAAAATTACAAACATGCTCTGCAGTGCTGTTTGTGATGGATAAAAAAGTGACATAGGAACATTTTTATGGTTTGTGTAGGTGAATGCAAAATATCTCTCAATGCAAACAGCAAGTTCAGCTTTTTCCAAAACCTGACTGTGCAATCTAGATGTTTAATTTTTGTAAAAGTCACATGGATCGATGCTAATCGTAGATGCATGCAGAAACAGTAAGAGTATCTTCCAGGAAAAGCCATTTAACAAATAAGAAACTGAAACTAACAGTCACAAAAATTTTTTACAGTATTTGCACAGTTCTTATTTTTTACATTGCCTGGGTAATACAACCACTAGGAAAATGAACGTGTACTGACTTACAGAAGTGGTAAACGTTACATATCTGCTGATATATTTCTGCATTTTTAAAAGAAATTTTAAATTCTTAATTTCTTCCTCCAAAGGAACCTTTGTGGGTAATATCCTTCTTTATAGCCCTAATGTCCCAAGTGGCCCCAGGACGCAAGGAGAGCAGCTTGCAGGTCTAGTAATATCAGCTATTATCTTATGTGCGGCTGAGAAATATTTAGACAGAAATGCAATGAGCCTGTATTATCATGACAGATGAGCCTGTTAGCTTGCCTTTTTCTGCATCCCAATGCTACAAAACTCTGTCTTACAGTCAAAGCCCACAAAAGGAAAAAAAGACAGAAGCTGAATATGCACAGAATTTAGCTCCAGTGAATCAAGAAGAAGAAACAGCATCAACTCCTCACAAAAAAAGCAGTAACTGTGTAATTTCATGTGGCTGTAGCTCTGTACGGTGTTCAAATGGGGCGTCTACACTGTCAGGTTGGCTCCCCTCTGATCTGCTGCTCTGTCCTTCCCCCCAGGCATCTGCACGGCATACGTATTCATGTTTTCCTCTCAGTGAATCGTTTAGTTGCCTTGGCTGGGAGATGTTGATGAGAAAGAGAGGACCATGCGCAGCAGAGCTCGAGCCCTACAGACAGTATGGACATAGGCCACTTCCTACCCACCCAGCCCTGCCACCAGCACTTGCTCCTTGATGCGGGTCACAGAGGCTGCACAGACCTAGACCCCGACACCAAGTCTGTGCACTCTGTATGTACGCGAGATGCGCGTTTGCACTCTCACTGCTTACAGAAGTAGCTTTTCCTTCAGTCTGAAAGGCGCAAGATAGGAATGGGTGACAAAGGAGCAAAGACTCGGGGAAACACACAACCAGAGTGTTGCCGTTTTAGTTTCACACAGATCTCTGCTTGCTGGTAAGTCTCAGGCTATTGAATTTTCCTTACCGCAATGCTGCAAAATAAAGGAATAAAATTCTGTCAAGAGATGGCAAAAGGACACAGGGCAGCAACTTGCCAGGAAGAGTAATTCTTTGAAATGTCCTGTGCATTTCTTATGGGGGAATGATCTCTGCAACACAAACATCCCCAATATTATCATGCCTCCAAGAACCACATTCCTACAACACTTTGTGATCCCCACGCATCTCAATTGGTTATGTTCAGCTTGACAGTCCTGAAGAGGGCACGGCGAGAGGAAGAGCTGGGAGCATACTGCCCATAACCACAAGCAATGCCCTAAAAGAACAGGTGCTGCCATTACGGGATCTTTATTTGAGTCCACTTCTGCATATTCCTATTCTGAGAACCTGGCTGCCCTCAGTAAGGTGGGCTGGGCAGGCTAATTCAACAGAACCTGCAGGAATGCCTCACCAGAGAAACGCTGGATGCTAAGATGTCATACAAGTAGGGTAAACGTGCAGAAATCCAAGAAGCAGCTCCATATATTTTTATGATGGAAGGCCATGGCTGACAGTGCTGAGTTGCCCAAAGCTCAACAAGACCCAAATCCACATACTTTAATTCTTGAAGTAAGTGTGCTTACTTGGGGCTAGATTCCTGCAAGAAACATTTCCTGTTCTCTAAGTAATAAGTAACAGAAATTGAATACAGGTGTGCCCCGCAAGCTGGCCCTCTCCTGCCCTTTCTTGTTCAACTCTTTCAGGACCCCTGAGCAGCATTTATGCATCTATTCTACAATATGTTCAAAGTGTCAGTTTACACCCAGTTCCTCTAATGTTCACGACTAGTAATGGACGTTACGTGTTCATGAAACTTTCTAAAAGCTGTATAATTATTTCTGTATTTTAATTAGAAATAGAATTCTTTTCTTTGTGTACAGATTTGTCCTTTCATTTTATAGTCAAACAGCAGAAAACACTTCATATGAAAATAATTCAAACAGCAGAAAACACTTCATATGAAAATAATTCACACAACAAAATTTCTCCCACTTGGGATTTTTAAAGCTTTATCTTGCCAGCCTCTGCTTTGGCTTTGTCTCGTGCAAAACCATTGGCCTCCCTGACAATTAAAAGTTCTTCTTCAGTACAGCCCATATGTGAGCCCATTTTCATGGGCTCACTGCTCTGCTAAGAGAATGACAAAAGATAGAAAGCTTTTACCATTTAAAAGAAAAGGCACGGTGAAAAATATCCTTAAACACTGCTTTCTGTAACAATTTTTTTTCTTTCCTATCATCTTAACTTTTTTTTTTTTTAAATGCCTGAAATGGTATTGGTACCAAGCCAGTTCTGCAGTCCTGGTGCTTGAGGGACATCACCAAGGACTTTCACCCCTCAGCACATGCAGAAGCACCTCGTCCCTTAAATTCAGGAATTAATTTTTTTTTACACCAGTATGTTCCAACCAGACACAGCCTGCCACTTGGTGTTGCTTTCCTGCTACGGCCATGCTGAGATAAGGTAGTTCTCACAGGGTTGTCAAATGGCACCCACTGTCATCTATATCAAGCCCTTAGGCTGAGTATTTCGGAGCCTGTATCCAGAAGGAATTCATGCCCCTGCTTAGTCTGTTGCATCAACTTCTCTGCATTTTTTCCTGAGGGAAGCTTTCCAAACCGCTGTTAAAGACAGCATTAATCTGGAGACTTTCATGTGGTCTAGCACTTGCTGTGTCCCTATTATAATATCTGCAGAGATATTATTTTTGCCATGACATTTGGACACTTTATGTAGAAACTGGAAGAATTTGAGGCCACGTTAAATGTCAAGCCATGAAAACAGAGACAGTTCCATGCCCACCTTTCCCTATATTAATTTTAAAGATAAATTGGAAAGGGCGGAGGAGTACGGGAGAACACGTAACTTTACTTCTTATGTCTAAAAGTCTCCAAGATCCCTCAAAAACATGCTGTAAAAGGTGGAAGAACTCCGAGATAGTACAATATATCTGCAAACGATAACCACAGAAACAGTCAGCCCCGCTGCTCTCACATCAGTGCATGCATGTCGGAGAGCCCCCCAGCGATTAGCAGTGCAGGTGTTCGAACAGCTGAACGGCACCAAAAGGCAAAGACTCATTCTCCTCCTCGAGGTGCTTGAACACTCACGCTCGTTGGCATGGTCATTTCTGTGACTCAGAAGGGAGCGATTCGGCTGCCAAACCCTGACTGAGAATGGGAACTGGCATGTTTAAGCCTACTGCTTAAAGCTTTAAGAGCTTTAAATATTAACTTGGTTCAACTTGCATCATCCCTTACAGTTATTGCTGCAGAAATTTTAATGTGCTTCCAGCAGCAAGTTGGCTCAAGGTTTTGCCACATTTTTTTCTCAGCAACTCATAGGCCGCCAGTCTGTGTCTGGAAGCAAGTCACCTGCTGTAATGAACCACCCTGGATACACAATTCATCCATTCCTTATCAAAAAAAATGACTACACATCTGAGTGAAAACTCTGCTTCTCCTGCTTTGATCTAACAATCAGTACTCGTGGCTCATATCAGCAAATCTATTAATTAGTCTACTAAGCTTTGTGCTCCTGCTAAACCAGCGGTTGGACTAGATGACCTCCAGAGGTCACTTCCAACCAGAATGATTTTATGATTCTGTGATAACTTCAGTATTACTGAAAGACAGAAACAGTGGCTATGGGGAAGCATTTCTGATACGCTGTCTTTTACAGTAAAATAATAGATACTGCCTAACTTGATAGTCACAATTTTTTGTTAAAGCTTTAGATCCGAACATTTACAGAGTTCCTTTAAGCACTCCAGCCATCCATCCCTTGCTATCAGCTCACGTAAAGGTGAGACCCTGGTTCCTTCTGCACTGAGAGTGGGTGCATAAATCAAAGAACACCTGTGATTTTTCTGAGAGCTTCCCAGAGGTAAAATCAACTCTGAATGCACGCGTTGCTATTTTAAATGAAGTTAGACAACTAACAGTGAATTATAGCTAGGAAAGTTAGATTTTCTGAAACAAAACACCATCTATTCTTCCTCTAGATTACACAGTGGAAGTAAAGTTCATGCTAACATGACAAAAAAGCCACACTTCTGTCTAAAATACACAAACTTCTTCCCCCTATAAACTATATTCTCCAGTGTTTTCCTGTGTCTTAAAAACTAGACCTGCTCACACAGGTCCTCTGATGCTCCTCCACTGAAAAGGAGGCTTAGAAGAGTTTAAATGGCTCCTCAAGATGTGTTTTCTCAAGCTGATATTCAGGTAAAAAAGCCTTCACACCCAAAAAGCTAAAGTCACTATTGAACATACATGAAGTAAGTAACAAACCATTGAAGAAACACAAGCTTAGTATGCTGAACGCCTGCAGAAACAGCTGTAGATGTTATAGGACATGTCTTCGTGTTCTGTCTGTCCCAAAGTCTCCAAAGCAACCTTGCACAGTGCTCAGAGCGCGCTGGGGCCATCTCGCAGCATTGCACCTCTGCCTATGTTTTCCAGTTTGGGGGAAGTCCTGCTTTGGTCTTTTGCATCCCTTGCACAAACCCTAGTGATGTGATATTCCCTGCAACAGAGCATCACCACCGAGAGTACAAGAATCGTGCTTTGCCCTTGGATACAGACATGGTCATGCTCTGACTCATGTTGACTGCCCTCAACAGTTTCCATGCTGTCTATAGGGAAAAAAAAAAAAAAAAAAGTAGTCTGGACACTGAAGAGATTGTTCATCAAGGCAAGAAATGAAAACAGAGCACAGGTATTTTGCAAGACTGTTCATAGAAAAGTGGTTCTTTTTAGATGTCCTTAATTTGATTCTTTTACTAAATAAACAAAAAAAAAATCCACACTATTTACAATATTTAACACGCTGGGGTATCAGATTTCTGCTACTGGTGTGGTAACACAGTGCTAATACTAATGGCTCTGAAGTGGTTCTGAGAGCAGCTGCAAGTTTTCTCAGGAAATCCTGACTCTCTGCCAACTTGCTGGCTGTTATTTCCTTTTTCAATTCACCTTGCGCTGACTCTAATGATGCCAATGGTGCGTTAGTGTGTGGGTGTGCACAAAAATGCATTTCTGGTACGTAACATGTAAGAGCTTCTAGCAGCTCTGGAAATACAGAGCTAAAAGCCTTTATTTACACATATTTCAGACTATACGTTATAGAAAATGGCTAGGACAGACTAGCTGCATTAGCACAAACAGAAAAACCTGCTTTTCTCTCTAATGGCTTTAAAAATTATTTTAACTTTCAATACAAACTGCCAAAGCATGCACAGTTCATTTCCCACATTATTTTTTCATTTTCTGATATTTGAGCTCAACTACTGTGCCTGTGTGCCACATTTTGCCAAATTTACTTCCCACCCAAGTGGTAGGACAGAAAATTTAACCTAAGTGAAATATTTCAATTTCACCCCCAAACTCTACCAGTTCTTTTCTTATGCATATCTGGCTTCAAGGCTTGGACTGTGATTTCACCGAATTTTGCAGGACAATACTGCAGGGAGGGGTAAAGCCCTGAAGAATACTTTTTTCTTTGCCAAAACTTCCCCCAGGTGTGTTGCACAGTGTACACACAGACCGAAGTAGCACGGGAGGCCCTTGACAATAACGTGCTGCGCGCAGCAGGGTCCACAGCTCCCTTTTGTGTCGCACAGAGCTAACCACACGGTACTCGAACAAATAGTAACAGCCAGATGTAACCTAGGGAGAATGTTTTTCACCACAAATATTAATGAAGTTGTCACTTACAAGTTCTTCACATCAATGATTCCTCGAAAGGCCTTTCTAGGGATTCCTTTTATCTGGTTTTCACTCAGGTCTCTGAATAAGGGAAGAGAAAAAAAAAAAAACATCGTATTAACAAAAGAAAACATTTCTCAAATCTAGGTGTGATAATGGAACATTAAACATGCTTGGAAAAGCAGATGTTTCTGGATTTGTTACACCACACGATGTTTTCAATTTTCTTTATCTCCTCTAGAGGTCTGTGGCATGAGCCGAAATGACTCTCCAACAAAAGCCACCAGAATTTGTGATACAGATGACAGAACTTCCAGAAAACATCACTCAAATGTGGTCATGACACTGGCACAATGCCATGATTCACTGTCACAGTACCTGTAGCCAAATCTTACGCCTTGAAATTGCAACCCTGTAGTGCAAATGTAATTTTCTCACCATGCTCCTGTTTGTTTACTGACTGCAAAAGTACCTGGCTACCCCAGCTCAGATTACAGCCCTTTATTTGAAATTAATATTCAGGAAAAACATGACAATCATTCTTCTTGTGAGTTTTCTAAATTCACAGTGAAAAGATCTTGATCCACTGCATTTAGAAAATAAAAATACTGCATTGTCTATCAGTGGGAACGACAGAATTTTTCACCTTGTTAAAAAAAAAAAAACAGCAGCAATTTGAAGAGTCTTTCGAGTACTCGTTTCAATTTAAATCATTACATCTGCATTGTGAGTGCAGGTAGAGCAATGAACACCGCAGGTTACAGTTTTCTGTTATACAACCTGCAGTCAGTTGCTTTTTCCTTCAATGCACTATAAACATTTCGACTGGAATTTTCCAAGTTTGCAACCCTCTACCGGTGCCAATGGAGGGCATCAGGAATGGGAGGGCAACAAACACAAAATCAGAAAGCTGGGATGTTTTCAGGCTAGGGAAAAGCAGCACTCACAATGATTTCTTTGCTGGTGCCCCGTCAGCATGGGAAAGAGGGAGCGATTTCACTCTGGTTTAGGGTACAAAGTGGGGAGAAGAGAGAAGTGTAAGATAATGAAAAGAAGGCAGAAGAGTGGGAAAGAAAAATGTAAGAAATAAGCAAATGGAAGAAATGGAAGGCACAGAGATGACTGGACGAAAGGACAAAGAAAGGTGATACCACGGCGCAGGATATTACACAGTGCATCATTCGGTATGACCGTGACACTGTGTTATACGAGCCCAACACTTTTCCACATTTTCAGAAAGAAACTCTGGCTTTCTAATGACTATTAAGATGGAACGGCAGTCATCTGTACTCACCACCAGATACTCTTTTCTGTAAGTACATTTTGTGTTGCAGTACGCCTCCTTTCTAGTCTCCACCAAATTGGCTTTATCAAATGAGAAGCCAGAAATCAGAGCCTGTCACAAAAGCCCACAGTGACACTGTGGGTCAAGATGTGTCACACAGGGCTTTCTTCTGCTTTCCATCAGGCAGATAGAAAAAAAAGGGGACTATGTCCTTGTCATGAGACTAATTCAATTCATACCAGTCATGCAGTCTACACCAAATTCTCAAAGTAGCCACAATTGTCCATTCAGACTCTCACAAACAAAAATGTGCTGCTGGATACAAGTCTCTTTTTCAAGCCAGATTAAAATTCTTTGTGACCTTCACAATTTGTTTAACACTGATCCACACCCTGACCCTTCCTTCACCTCCCCTTTCTTTTGCCAGCAACAAAATATTAGTTCTTTAAAGACGGACCTTCAACCCAGACAAATGATCAGGCAACCCGCACAGAGAAGAGTCGGAAGTAAAGTGCATTTCAGACCTATAAGAAGGAAATCTTATGCCAAAGAACGATTTCATGACGGGGAGTCACTTTGGTTGTGACAGCGAGGCACAGCAGAGCTTCAGCCAATAGTAAAAGTGTGACAAAATGGCTTAGGAAGGCAAAAATTAGTAAGATCCAAAAGCAAGAGACACGCAAAATAGAATAAAAAGAGCTTGAAAAAGTAGAATTGTGTGATCAAATAAAACCACACTAAACTCACCAACAGCTCAAGCTGCATTCATCTGGAATTTTATTGTGCATGATTTCAAATCAGGTTTAAAAATAAATTAGGTTTTCAAGTATTTTTTCTAATATTATTGTGGTCTAAAAGGGCTAATTTACATTTTTGCTTTCTCTTCTGTCTTTACGCTCAGCTCTCACTTGCAGTCAGACAAAAATGGGGGACCATAGGAAATTCATCCATTTTCTATGACAATCTGCTTCTAAATTGTATTAATTTTATTTTCCATTTAGGCACTCTTCTCCAGCTAACAACACTGCCTCTCTATATCTCCAGGATCATGGACTGATTTCATAAATATCTCTAGTGGTCTGAAGAACTGCCTGCCTGCATGGCATTAGTGACACAGCATGGAAGAAAATTCACAACTGCATACTTCATTTTCCGTAACTGCCTTCTTGCAATTATAATCATCCCTTTTTTGAGACGGTTACGAATAGTGTTCATCTCTGCTTCCTAACACTGTGCCAAACTTCTGTTAATCATCTTTCATAAGCGACCAGGCTCAGGCCGAGCACTTCACAAAATTTCCTCTGAGGAAGCAGAAGGCTGTAACAAGCAACTTGTCTACAGAGTTCATCTTAAAGTCTCAGCTTTTCAACCCTTACTTCTCATAACAGACATCATGGGAAGTTCTCACTGACAGTATGTAGAACAAATATTAGTCAATAGTAACTGCAGAAAACCAGATAAACTAATGCGAGGCTGAAACAAAACCCTAAAAAAAAAAAACAGACAGGAAAAAAAAAAATTCTATTCTAGAAAAAATAAACAATGAATCTGAAGAAAAATAAATTACAATTACTGATACATTTCCTATTTCTTAAACAGAGGCTTCATGCCACCTCCTTCTGTACAGGAGGAGACAAGTCCAATGCCTGAGTGCACGATGGATCCTAAGGAGGAAAACTGAAAAATTCCAGCTTTAGAGAAACGTACGGTTCCAAAAATCCTCACCCTAACAGACAATGTTAGAGAGCTGACCAAAAGCACTTGACCTAAGGACAAGCTAAAATGTGCTAGTACATCAGCAGCACCCTCCTTCACAAAGGTTCCTCTGTACTGAAAGCAGCAAGCCCAACACCAACGGAAACATGTTGAGCTAAGCAAATGTTTTTGGATTAAATTATTCTTCCTGTTATTTTGATATATACAGGCAAGTTTCATCCAGTTCAACCCGCCACACAGCTTTTGAGCAGTGTAACTGTCACAGAGCTTCTGCAACCAGCCACAGCCTCAATAAAGAGCAGTCTCTTTTTGGAAGTGTCTCCCGGCCTCCTTCATAGAGCGGGCCCGTCCGATGGAAACATGCTGGGCGGCACACCCCGGAGGAGCCAACGAGGTGGAAAGCACAGCAGGCGATGGTACTCGATACGTTCAACCGACAGCTTCCACAGGCAGCAGCGTGCGGTGAACGCCCCTAGGAAAGAGCACTCTCGTTTCAGAGAAGGGGAAACAGAGCCACAGAGGTGGTAAAGGACTTGGACTTCAAGTTTGCATGGATCAGAGATGCAGGAGCTAACAAAATCCAGCAGCTGTGGCTCACACGCCCTCACAGCACAGCAGACCACACATTAGTCTAACCCAGACTCAAACAAGAGTTGGCACAAGTCAATAGATTTTTTAGTTTTTATTTTAATTTAACTAAAATGATTTGGACACAGATTAACTCCCTCTGCAAGTCTAATATTGTTTTCCTGATCTTCAAATGTGAATTACAAGAGCCTTACTGATAAAAGGATTGGAAAGGAAAAAAAAACCCACCCAAAACTGCTGACATTTTCTAAGTGCCTCTGTACGCTTTGCTACAATGCTGGGTTTTAGCTTCCTGCTTTAACACTGGTTATTGCATCCTAAGTGAAATTTCAACTGTCTAACACAGCAATAAAATACATTAAGAATCCTTTTTTTTTTTTAATTTGCCAGTGACAGAACATAAATCAGTTAATTGGAACACAGACCCTACGAACATTCATAAAATAAATGTCTTCACTTGAACTACAGATCGAAAACATTAAAATAGCTCCTTTAATGCAACTTGCAAAGTTGCTGTGGTACTGAAAATAAGATGTAGCATATGAAAACCAAAAAATCAACACTGATAGGATTATGCTTAGGTTGTCTCCCCTTTCAAAAACGAAACAAAAAAATCAACCCTTTGAGCATTTACCAGTTATTTTCAAGGTCTTTTTTTGGCATACAGATTCTGAAATTAAAAAAGACTATTTTTAAACAAAGAAGTGCCTGAAAAGCAGCTTGATTAAGAAGTATTAATTGTGGTTGAACACTACTCTTATTATTTCTCCCACTCAAATGGGCTAAAAGAGAGATCACCATTCAGTGTTACCCAATAAAGAACGAGACTTGCCTTTAGTGTCTAAGAAGTTTAATGCGAAGACTTAAAAACTAGTCATCAAGTGCAAACGCTCCACAGCCAAACATGGACCAGTATACTATTGTATATTGATGCCATTATAAAACAGTAAACTCACAAGTTAACCACTAACACATGGAACCAACGTTCAGCTAAAATGAAGGAAAAATCCAGAATAACTATCTTAATTCTTTCAAGTACCTTCTAACTTATCCACAATTCAATTGCTCTTGGAATAAGAAAGGAGACCTCAGACACAGCGCTCTCTGTAGCAGCTGATATAAAACCGCAAGACAAACACTGCTTGACTCAACTGTATATGGCTTGAGAGTGCAAAATAACCAATTGTCTCTCATCATCTCTTCCTGACACAATAATATTTGAAAGTTTATGTTGTTTAGTTTTATTTTTCAAAGCAAGCAATGGAAAGGTATGAATGACTTTAAGAAAGTGTCAGCTGCCACCAATGCTACTAAACAAATACTTTTCCAACTAGCTTCGTTCCAGCTACAGAATGTGCAGCTGAGAAAAATGAGAATTAGTTAATACATGTTGGTAGCTTGTTTACATTCTTTTACCAAATAGGATTTCTTTGTTAAAAACATTTCAGTCTTACGCATTTACCAAAATAAAAGAAAATTCAAAATTCCTGAGGTTTCGTGCATCAAAGTTTAGTGACTATTCTTCAGCCCAACATTTCTTTACAACTGGACTAAAACCAGGCTGAACTACTCTGCAAAAGGTCACATACTTAACAGAATCTGGTCACTGCAATTTCTCTCATTAGAATTAATTTTAATTTGCACAGCATGTTACGTGTAAACTCAATCCTACAACATTTTACTGAATTAAATAACACAGTTAAGGAGTTAAAAAGTAACAGGTGAAGAAAAACTAGAGAGTATAATCCAAAGAGAATAGGTATGCCTAAGTAACACATAATAAAAGATAAGCAAGTCAGTGAAGTGGGGAATGATACAAGTCAGCTTTCTCATAGAGCAAGAGCTGGAGGGAAGATAATTTCTACAGACAGTGAAGTGAGAGGGCAAAGTGACCATTTACTAAGAGTTTGCAAGACAAAATGGGATAACATGCAAAGAGATAGAAAGACAACTTGAAATCCATAGGAGGAAAAAAGTTTATGCAATGATAACTGTAACAATTCCAGCACAGAATATTAATATTCACAGTGTCTTTTTACTTTAAGTAAAGGCTTGACACTCCCAAGGAAACTTTGTTGTCTCCCAGAGTTTCTGTCAGAATCCACAACAACATGCAATGCCTCAAACCCTCCTTAAGCTCAAGCATGGCATAACCAGGATCATAAAACCACCAGCAGAACAGCTGCAGCACGGATTCCCTTCTAATTGCTGCAATTTCTTCTTGCCCATCAATACAATGCTCCTTCAAAGAAGCGAGCAATATTACACTCAATCTGGTCACATCCTCTTAGGCAGCTCCAGCCACTTACTCTTTGGAAGCAGCACAGAAGGATGCAGATCTGTCTTCGTTGCAATAAGCATGCACTTGCAAAGGTTGCTGTGCCTCAAAAGTGCATTAAGAAGACGGAGCCAAGAGAGCGATCACCGTGCTTGAGGTATGCAAGAAATGGATCCGCATTACTTGCGTGGTAAATGTAGCTGGAGGTATGAGTGCCAGTATGCACAAGTTCAAGGATGCAGACATTGAAATAGGACCAAAACAGACTCTGTAAACATATTCAACCACATTTTAAAAAATGTCTTTGTAGCACATTAAGCTGGTCTTCCATTTACAGCAAAGAACAGAAGAATTTTTCCTGCTCTGCCAAAATTGCGTGGCAGTTTTTTAATGGTTAAAATTATCATTTAACATTTTCAACAGCTAAATACTATTCTTATCGAGAAGCTATTGTCCTAGTATTTTCAAAACTGTTCAATATTAGCAGTTTTCCTGTTCTATAGATGGAGTAACAAATAACTGAGTTAGCTGTTGAGGACAATTCGCTAACTTTGAGGCTTGCACATATGCAAGATAAAATCAAGACATTTATCATCTTCCAGGTGGGAAAAGCATTGACCAAATCAGCTCACTACAACAGTAATAAGAACAAGCTGTGGCAATTCTGAGACTCACATCAGCACCTCTGTACTCAGGAGGGGCCTTACGTACTCAGTGAAGCAATGGCTTCTCCTTTCTGTACGTTCCGTGTAAAAGACTGTATTTACCATAAAGTAGCTCGCTGTCTAAAAAGAAAAATGGGTAAGTCTTGCTGCCGATGTGCTACAAGGCAAGAGCTTAAGAACAACAGCATTGTATAGCATTTAGTCTGTGGAAACTTGGCATCGCTGCTGATCTTCTAAAAGGAAAAAAATTTCTTCCCGCTACTACTGCAATAAAAGTATAGATGCTGACAGCACCTGAGCTCTGCAAAACAATAGCAGGCCCTACAGATGTTTTGTACCCTGAAAAATGCAAGGTGATTCTGTTTTTGCTGAATATAATACAGCTGGCTCTCTATTCATGCTCTGGGAAGCCACTGAGAGATGGATTCTAGTTGTGTTTTGTTTGTTTTAAGGGAGGGATTTCAGCTCAAAAACTCTAATTAAACTAGTCCTCACTCCCTTCACACCGTCACGCACTACTGCACAAGTACTACTGCTAAGCCTCCAGAAGATAAACACCACGATTTCTTCGTTGACCTGGTTTTACTGTGAGGTGATAGATGCTAGCGCTATACTTCAGCATTCGGTCAAGGCTTCACGTAGTCTAATTAACCCAAGTCACATACACGTACACTCATTCTGAAGAACAAGACACTGAAAAGAGGCTGAGCTTAAAGATTGGGGAAGGGTGTTCACTAAAGTAAGCAAGGAGGAAAAAGATCTCAGCGGTCGATAATTATTTTAGCATAATCTTTCGCCTTCTCCATGGCCAAATTAAACCGTTCTGTTAACAAAGACCCTTCAAGAGATCCGACCTGCATGGACTTTGACACATTCATGACTTCTGTCCCGACACAACTTAGTACCTGGTGAAGTCTTTCGAAATGTTTAAAACAACAGAAGATACACATAAGAGGTTTTTAAAAATTTCTTAAGTCACTTAAAAAAAAAAAAATCCCACTCTGTTTCACTGAATTAGACACAGTGCTACAAAATTTGGCTGTCAATGCACCCAACACAAAATGAGAGAAAATTAAATCTACCAGAATACCTCCTACAAGATTAGTAAGTATTTTTATATTATTTTCAATGAACTGTAAAAATAATCTATGTGTCAATGCCCGATTAAAGGCAACACTTGTCTTTATGACTTTTACAATTCTTCCTCCTTCCTCCTGCCATTTCCAAAATGCCGAGCAAATACTGATCAGACAGCATTTAGGAGACTCTTATTTTAAAACCACCCATCTTGAGACATATCAGAGTCTTTTCATTTGAGAAAGCAGCATCTGTTTTATCTTTTGGAACATACGCACAAAAATTAAACTTTACCTCAATGCCTATATACTCAACTTTGGATATGTCCAGGAGCACGAACTGGAAAGTATCTGCCAGTGGACTCGGAGAAAACACTTCAAGAGAAGCACCCCTCTAGAAATATGATAAAGCTTCTGACTAAGAAATTACAATAAGGCTTCTTTATTAGTAGTATTTAACATAGGTCTTCAGTGCTTTAGAAAATGGTGTCAATGTAATTAATCTTTCCTTTTATATAGAGGAGACAATGAGACGCAGTGTGACTAGAGTAAGGAGCTCTAGCAGGGTGGGAGAAGAGACAAAAAACCCCCTTGAAAGTCATGTACATTAGGTATTCCGATTTATGCAATTTATACACTAAGTCTTACCACATGTGGCGAGATTGGCCTGCCAGCAGAGAAACAGCATGCACAATTCCAACAATGTATTTATGAAAGATTAATTTTGATAGAAAAATCTCTTTTACTGTGGAATTATCCAGAAGTACTATACATTTGCAGCTGGATCACTGACAAAACAAAGTGATCTCAATGTGATGTTGTGTCTATGCAATACCAAATTCTACCAATGCATTTCTATTACACTGTTCTCTGACAACACAGAAGCACTAAAATGATTTAATAGGAACAACATACACCTCAAAGAGGTAGAAGCGAAGCACTGACATCAGCGGAAAGAAATCAATCTCCCAGTGATTTTCCATTTTTGTAAATATTTGCTTGCTGCTAAAACAATGTGAATTCAAAAAGCTTTCTCACAGCTTATTAATGATAATATTTTCTAAAGTGGAAATTCAGCTATTTGGAGGATCCTTTATTTTAAGTTAATTTAAGAAAAAACCCAACCAGTTATATACTGTTGACCTGTTGTCTTTTTTATACTTTTGCCTGTTGAGTTTTATTGGATTCGCAGATTCTAAAAATCAATAGGCAATATTACCCTCCTCTGATCTCCACAGACCATAACTGAACCCCTGTTTAAGACCAGCCTGATCACTTAGCAAAAATATATTTGCAATTTATTGGTTATATCTTTTTTAAAATATGGTGAGTTTTTATTTTAGGAGATAAATACGTGAAATCATTAAGTCTGAAGTATGAGCTAATAAACTGCATTGTCACTGGATAACTGATCAACATCTGGAGGAAGACTCACTCTTTAATGATTTTTCCTGACCTAATTCTGCCTTTGCTAATGATGAGTGTTTTTATATAGTAAAGAATTTTTTGCAATTTACTGATATATTCAGAAAAATACCTCCCTGACCTGTTATATTCTGGTGCACCTAACCATCACACAGTAGAATGAAAACAATGGTCATAATAGTATTTATTTAATTCAGGCTGTGATCCTCTACTTTAGCTATAAAAATAGGCTATTTTCGTAGGAGTAAGTAGCAATTACATGTGTAGAGATCTAAGCTTTCTTTTTTACAAAGTTCTTATGAAAGAGGCCAATTATTTAATTTGTTTGCACCATCACCGCAGGCATTTCTGTGGCTATATGAAAGTAATAACAATTATACAGAATCCACGGATAGTAAAAACAACTACAGTGACATTCCATTTATTCTAGTGATGCAGAAATGAATTGCAAATTATCTGAATGCACTGCCGTGAGAAAAATGACGTTCTGGTTATAGCTAAGCCCCTGTTATCAAGAGGCTGTTATTCTGTGGTAGGAAGTGTACTAGTATAAGAGGGGCACACTATTGCTCTAGCTGTAATAGAAGTTTTAAAAATAAATTATAATGTCGGACCAGTAGTATCTATTTCATGCATCTTGTACCTTCTTTCTTTCATGATATTTTAGCTTCTATTTTTCTTCCACAACTTCACCTTGATATATCTTTCCTGCTGTGAATCGTTTAGTCCCTGAAAACCTTCATGAGACACTGCAGATGTAAGAAGATACAGTTCAGACTAGTTTGTAGCCTCAATTCATTTTTCTATGTGGATATGACATCTAGATTTATTAGACCAAGATGTAATACCACAAAGCGGTTAAGTCTATTGGGGATATTCACACAAGATGCAACTGTTTAAGTAACACTAGCTTCTCCTCTTTACATTAGGCTCCCCAAACCCACAAGCTATTCCGTTATTTCAGAGCAGGTCCACCCTTACCATTCCAGCTGAATGATACCGAGCTCCTTCTGCTACCTCATCCACACACACAAGAAAAGATTCACTGAAGCATAACCAAATAATTCATTTTTTTCAATGGCTATCAAGGTAGGCAAAGCACGTTCAAGCATCTGACTTCATGCACAGGAAGTTTATCATTCAATAGTGCCACGCTTTCCGTTTAGATGCCTTTTTCTAAAATAGGTGTTTTAAATACAGAAAATAAAGTATACTGATGGAACAAACATGCTAACTAACATAACATAGACCTAAAGCTAAATTACCTTTCAGCTAACGTGCACACAAAATGATAAATTCCTCCAAAAAAGAAGTTAAACTTGTAATCATGCCACTCAGCCTATTGAATGTTTTGTTATTTTAATGCTTTGGTAGATCATCTACCAAGGAGTTAAAACTTTGTTGAAGACTAAGCTAAAATCAAGACAATTCACAAGAATTAACAGTCTCCCTTGGACTTCATTGCCACCTACAAACAAGCCTGGCCTGAGTAAGTTAGAAGCTAAGTTCCCTGAAGCCAACCAAACACTGCATTATGAAAACCTCCAGATTCTACTTTGAAAACAAATTCAGTTTTTATCCCCAAACACCCAAAATACTCATAAGGAGATGTGGGCATGTGTGAATTGTTTACAGTAACTCTCAAAGATTCTTGTGGCACATTTCAAACTTTATCCCTGAAGAAGACAAGGCAACAAGGGCACTACTCTGATTCATCAGCAAATGCCTTGCTTCAGCACTCTGCTCGAGGATTTATCTGCATAAAGCCACTTCCAGAAATGAACTCGGCTTTCCTCTGACTCACTGTCAAGCATGTTGCTGAATTTCAGATTGACAATGTCAGCTCGGAAAATTAAATTAAATGTAAAAAAGCTGATAGCTGACCGGGGAGAGGAAGGAGGGCCTCCTGCACAACAGACTCCAGAGAGAAGCAGCAAGAAGTGTACATGGTGTTGTTTCATTGTTGAAGCACTCCCAAATCAAAGAATATCCAATTCCAGAGTGATCTGATTTCATCACCGCTGGGAAGCATAATTACTATAGAGAAAGACCAGTACAGCTATGCAAGTCTGCAGAAGAAACTATGCCTGACAGCAACACTTGCCTTTCAATTATCCCAAACTTAAAGTTTCTTCAATTTATGACACCTCTGCTCAACTACTTTAGCAAGCTTTTGAAAAAAAACTGAGCTAAGGGGTGTCATGTATATGTAGCACTAAGTACAAAATGGTTCACAGGAAAGCTTTTGATGGTAAAGATGCTTTGCTTTACTTTCAAAATACAGCCTGGCACTTGGGAAAACTTAGGTTCAAATGCAAAGGTAGAGAGAACTCATGCCACCCAGACAGTGGAAGCCTCTGTATTTGCAGCTTTAGATGATGTATTACATTCAAATCGTTATTAAGAGGCAAACAATGCGAGCGATAATGGTAGCTCACAGCTCCCCCCTCCCCAGCACTGATCTCCCTAAGCTTCTGAGCAGAACTGGCATCCAGAATGATTATTCCTTTTTAATAAAATCAATGCACACTACCAAAGTGTGCGGGGTAACAATTCAGAAGTAAACTAATTGCCCAAGAACACTGAAACTCAACACAGCCATTTCTAGTAATGAACAAGGAGGCATGTTATCCCACAAACTGTTCGGCATTGCACATTCCCACACAATTTAAAGACCATGATTTCACCTTAAATCTTTTATTTGATATGATAAAATCTAAAACCTTTTCATAAGACACAAAGATGTGTTCTTTCTTATCAAAAACCCAAATTTAACTTCATTATAAAACTCGGAAAGTTTACATTCTGATATTATTTATTCACATCATCATTTCCAGATGTGCACACAGAAAACCAACAACCAAGAGAGAAACTAAGAGTCGATCAAAAAAATATAACAATTTCTACATCACAAAGGGTTTTCTTTGGTTCCCGAAAGTAATTCATGGCAGAATCTGTTTTTATCCCAGCTCAGATGCAATCACTTGCCCTTTCTTTGAACAGTTAATTTCTGGAAAGACAAGTCTAAATACTGGAGAACTGTGTCTAACCCAGCAAGTAGTTTTCTAACTAGACCTATCCCACCCTGTTAAATTTATATGATTATGCTATAGATTATATACAACTATAACACATATGGTTCCAATGTTGTTTCTAGCTTGCACTCTTTGTTCAGTCTTTCTAAATCACAGAACATAAGAACGATATAAAAGAAGAAAGGCAAAACAAACACTAAATGATAGGGTTGGGATGCATTACCAACACTTTACCAAAGACAGTAATTCAGCAAAAGTATAGTTTTACATTCAGTACATATTTTAAAGTTTCACATGTAACATACATGCTTTGATTAGTAATATTAGATGAGAGCCAAAGTATATTTCTCCATATATGAAGCATATTTGGAAGTATTAAACACACAAAACATTTAGGTCTTCTTCAGAAGGTTCTATTATTAATACAAAAATAAAACCAAAACAAAGTATTTTCAGTAAATGCTGAAATGCTGGTACTAGCTACTGGAAGACAAAATTACCTCTAAGACAGACGACACTATTCCTTCAGCATTCCCACTGTGCCTGGTAATTATAAATATTTTAATCAGGTCAAAATCATACATCACAGGAGAATATCAGTGCCATTTTCCTGCAATATCCCAGAACTACACCTATTGATTATTTTAATAAGTTCCATACATTAATCCATATGCTGCCTCCCCATGGGTTTACATGATGATTTTGATCAGTTTGAATGGTAGATGGCATCTCACATAGAAAATTCAGCAAAAAAAGGCTCATTGAAATCTTCCATTCAGATACTGACCCCAGGTTAAAGTCACGAGACATTCAGTAATCGCTGCGTGCTCAGCAGCCACCGCTCTTCAGCCCAGCACATCCGAGTTTTTAAAAATGAGAAGGCTCAAATGAACATGCTCTAATTCCCTCAGTTTTAACTCACTGCCTTCAAACCAACCCTGAGAAATGTGAGAGGGGAGCAGAAAGGAGCCTAGCGCCCGCGAGCGACGCCCCGCCAGCGAAGCTTACGGACAGGAATGCTTCATTGAGGGCTTTGGTACACAACCGCTCACCTCCAGGCCAAAGGTGACAGTGTTTTTAGCCATGCCGTGGTACCCCTATCTAAATAGATGGCAACGTATTTACACAGAACAAGCTCCAAGCTGACTGAATACCTATTAATATTGAATGAAGGTTTTCTTCTCCTTGCACACATCTCCTTTGGTTATCAAAGCCAAGCATTCTTTTAAAGCTCCAGTATTATTTACAGAAACATTTTTCACTTTATTTTATTGAACTAGAGCCTTAAAATATAGATAAACGATAGAATTATTGCTGGTCAAGCATTGGAACAGGCTGCCCAGGGAGGTGGTGGAGTCATCATCACTGGAAGCGTTCAAAAAACGTGTAGACGTGGCACTTCAGGACATGGTTTAGTGGGCATGGTGGTGTTGGGTTGATGGCTGTACTTGACGATCTTAGAAGTCCTTTCCAACCTTAATGATTCTGTGAATAAAGTGATATGAGTGCACTGCAATGGTACCTGCAGTAACTTGCTTCCTTCAAAGGCCATCTGCATGTTACAGAAGTAACATCAATGCCACAAGTTTGTCTTTCCAGAGCAAAATAATCACGTGCATTTGTGACTGAGACTTACGATTATGTTTCTAACTGGTAGGTTTCCAGAAGTGACCCGCTCATGTAGAAATCTCTCTCCCAGCTCTGAGAGGGGTTCAGCAGAGGCACAGCAGCACGGCCCCTGGGTGCTCCACCACCTGCCCCTGCACCCACGGCGGCGGCTGCAGGCCACGCTGCTGCAAAAGGCTGAAGAATACTTGTCCTTGTCCTTTTGGCTGAAGCATACAATACACTAGGACTAGACACACTCATGAGCGGCCAAGTGATCCTAAAGGTAATTTTAAACATTTCTTTAGGGTATTTAGTTCAAAACTAGAACAGGTGGCTTATGACCCTTCACCATCACCGATAAACCCGTACTTGTTACAAGCCTTCTCTGGCAAGGCTGGAACTGGAAAATACCTACTTGACTGTGTTCAGTCCCAGCCCAAAAGAACGGATTTCCAACGTGTTTGTAGGAATGAAGAGAGTAGTCACAGAAGACAAACAGACCTGAGGTTTTTTGTTCGTTTGTTTTTCTCCAACACAAGACGCTTCGGAACATTTTGCACGGGGAGTTTCTGTGCATCTGAGACTTCCCCACTGCAAGCATCTTTGCTAAGATAACATAAGATTTCAGAGCACATAGTTAATGTTCAAATGGCAGAATATATTGATTCTCTGCCCACCCCCTAGTATCTTAAGTTTACCCAGAAGACTATTTTATTTAATTAACTTGGTGCTTTATTAATATAAATATTCCACTATTGATCATAAGAGAAGCTGACGCATGTTTGAGTCAGGCATACATCAGATCCATTTAATGGAGCTCCACTTAGAAGAGTAGTTGGCTCTAAATCAAGGTAAATGGTAGCAAGTGCTCCTTTGGGATGACAGGGCTTAGCTGAATCTATAACATTTTTACGGAGCCAGTTTTTTTTAAAAGCAGAAAGCATATGGAAATTAGATATGAAAATGGTCTCTCCTTGCACGTATCAATTAAGCATGTCAATACCTTAATTAAATTGCTCAACTTAATGAGATTTATACCAATGAATATGTTTTATAGTTATAATAGCTTTTTTGGCTACTGTTCAAGATGTCAAATAAATTGTGAAAAGAGGATTAAAAAAGTAGTAATTGACATTCTGAACTGAAGCCAGTATTTTTTTCTCTCATTTTTTTCCTTCATTCATGTGATTTTGGAGAACGTATAAATAAAGCAATGAACCCTGTAATAGCTTTGCTTTTAAAAATGTCTTTCTTTTCCAGTTCTAATCCTTCTTATCAAATTCTCTAAGTAGCACACCATCTGAATAAAGCAGCACTTCAACCTAAATGATTATAGTCCTTTTTCCCCTTTGAGGCTTACTATGATGCCTACTATTATGCCTTTCCTCCAAGTAGAAAGGAAGCAAAACTTTTCTAACCAGACATGCAGATACTATAAAGACTTCTGTATCAGACTGTTAGCATAATGTCTCAAGGTGCATGGATCTTAGCCACCAGCAATGGGGACTTCTACTCCCATGCTGGACTTGCTTCAATTTTGTATCCACCATCTCTGGCCAAACATAACTTTCCAAAATCTAGACCACATCTGAAGAAGTCGTGCAGAAATGTCAGAAAATACATTTTCGAGAAACAGCTCTTCCAGTCCTTTGATGCTTCACAGTGCTCTAACTTGCTACTGCAAGTATCGTTAAAATAAATAAATAACCCCCCTAACCCACTACTATTAAAACAACTAAAAAAAAAAAAAACCAAACAAAAAAAGTGAAGATATTTAGTTTACAAGCTGCCACCCCAGGTGTCACTGGCCTCACTAGCTTCCCAGTGAAAGGCAATTCTAAGTAACACTGATCAGAAACACCTGCTGTATGGGAAGCTCTAGAATAATGAACCCCACTTTTGCAGGTTGCCAGCTCAGAAGTACAAAAATATACAATGGAGCCTTAGAAAGACAGAACCAAAACAAATGCCTCTTGCAATCAGAAGGATGGACAATTCTCATCTAGGGATCAAAGAAAAGTGTTGGATGCTGCTTTCCCTGGCACAATTCCTGCCTCCATCCTAAATACTTTTGCAACTTTACAAAGTCATCTCCTGTCTCAGTGACTCAGTTCTCTAGTATATGTCAAGGGACATGTACCTTTCTAGGTGAGTGGTACCTAACTCACGTGTAAAGATGCATACGCATCCTCAAGTGAGAAGTGTTACAGAAGTGCCGTCCCTGTATTGCCAGCAGACCCCCCCAGCAGGACTGCAGGTGACCAGAAAAACACAAAGCGCCTTTTCCTCTGCCGAAAATAGACTACGGAAAAAGTTCTGTTCACGTGTGAGTCTCTCTATCATTGCCTAGTAAGAAATACAGAAAAACTGAAGATAATAAAAGTCATCTCAGGGGAGCTTCACATACAAAACCCTAAGTAAAATAAGAACATTTATTATTTCTTCATCTTTTTTTTCAGCTGAACGATTTACTGAACTTTACTAGAAAAATAATGTCCAGCTCAAACCTTTGCATAACTTGAATTTCGGGTTTCTACATATTACACTCCAGCTGGGAGATTTTGCTTGTAAATGTTTCAAGAAAGTATTTAATTTACAGTCATTCTATGATCTGTACTGGGCATTGTAAAAACCCTTACTAAGCTACAATTAAAAGCCAAGTATGACTTGACAGTGGTCTCTCAGATCAAAGAAATGTAGCAGCTATATACTTTTTCATCTCAATCAACATGTTCTGGTCCGCTTCCCCAGACTTTCCCCTCTCCAAAGTTACCAGTAGTATTTTAAATTATACACTTGAACAACAGTGAGACATGCATTATAAGTGCTTGACTTTATTTCTTATCCTTATTAAATGTTTCTCTGTAACACCAACCTAATTTTTCCTCCTTTGTCAAACCATTAAATTTATTTCTTTAGCTGAATTCTGTAGCAGCATCTTGTGTGACAGTGAAGGATGAATTCCTTGATATGTATCAGTTTGTTAGGTTAAAAAAGTCCTAAGAATGATGGCTGAAATGTCAGGAAGGAAGAGCCAGAATAATGTATATAAGCCTTATTCTACCTCTCTCCACCACTATTCTTACAAATATCCAAGATTTAAACTGATTTTCAGTTGGTTAACACAAGCAGAATTTGCTGTCTTCATAGCAATGTTTCTCTTACACCAAAGTACCATTATTTAAATAAAATAGAAAATAATTTATTTGATTAGGGTACCCACTGTTTCCCTCATACAGTTGAACTACAACCAGTTGTTTTCTGTTGAAATTGCATTATTCCACTTAGATAGCTCAATTACATTCTGAACATCACAGCTAATCATTTCAGTGTAGCTCTTTATCCTTCTACTGCAGTAGTCGACAGGTAAGGATAAAGAAATACCAAACACTAATTCATCATACATTTCTAAATTAGTATCTAATAAAATACATTTCAGGAAAAAATAACCCGTTCCAGCCAGCTGATGACCTAAATAAGATGTTATAATACAAAAAAGTCAAAGCTGTTCCACTTGATTTATCTGCTGCGACCTCTCCGTTAGCAGAGTCACTTCATTACAATTTGTGCGTGAATGTGTCCGTACCCGCAACCGTTTTACACCTACCCAGAAATGCCGGTGTGTTAGAATTGGTGTCTTACACTGTTGCTTACTTTCAAGGTGAGTCTGCTTTCTCTGTGAATCAAGAGCAGCTTTGTGATATTCTACTTGCCTAGTTAAATGCAAGATTTGACAGATGAGCAAAGTGTCACTAGATTTGTCAACAGCAGCAGCAGTTTATGTGCTATGCTGTTGGTGGAGGCTTTGCGCTAGGGAACGAAGAAAATGCCAACACCCTCATACGCTATTTGCAAATAGTGCAATTCATGCTTATACAGGAAAAAAGTTCATTCTTTTCTTTAACGGTTGACTTTAAGCCCTAATACCCTATTTTAAATACTGCTTCCAAAATGCAGACCATGATGAATGTGTTCTTTTTTCAATATTCAGAATTGCCTTCTTTTTTTCTTTCTCTGCACTTAGGACATTAAATTGGTTTGTTATTTCATGGTACATTCTCGAAATATCTCCCCTATCTCATTTATGTCTAAATTTAATTCATATGGTCAATTGTGAAACTGCAGATAGAAGAGTAATATCTTTAACTTAAATAAAAAGTATTAGATTTTTACTTTTGACTTCATTTAAGACTAAACTTCATTTTATGTAAACATAGCTGACATGACATCTCAACATATCACTATTAGGAGACAGCAATATCTACATGATTATCAAGAACTTACTTTTAATTTTTAGCCTTCCTAGGGAATGTCAAAACCCAAGAAACAAAGAAACAGAATATAACAAATTGACAGGTTACATATAACTTTTAAACAGGCATTTATTCCCCAAGTTTTTCATCCACTAAAAACAAAAAGCGGCACTAGTTTCAGCTTAGGCGATACTATGAAGTGAAGTAGAAAATCCTGTATAATTACTGAAGTGTTCCACATTTACGGAATAATGGGAGGCATTTGATTGGTTATGAGAGAGTAAATTCAATTTTTCTTCATGGTATTTGCTCTAAGCCAACTGTACAAGTTTGGTATAAAATATACTGTGTTCTTCTTGCAAGAGGATGCACATGTATTCAAATAAAAGAAAAACTTCTAATCAAAAGACCTTATGCAGGACCAAACCATCAGTCATCCTTAATAAGAAAGTCATATTGGACTATTTAAATGTTTGATTGATTATACCTAATCATTTGGCAGATTGTTTTTACCTCACTGTTAACAAGACCTAAGCTTTGGGTAGCTGACTCCAAATCACAGAACCTACCGAATCAAAACAGGAATGCCCTAATGAGCAGATTTTCTCATTACTGAAGAAGTTGCTCAGGACTTTTTTTTTTTCTTTTTTTTTTTATATATATATATATATATATATATATATATAAAAGGAATTACAGGGTTTTTTTGACAGCTCAAATGGCAGACATGACTGCAACATGAAACTCAGCTACTTCAATGTCACGATATTTTAGGCTACCATCTCAAAGACAGTATTCTCTGCAAATGACAAATTGCAGGAGGGCTGGTTTTGCTGTAACACCAAAATACACTGTCCTTAGTGCAGAAGCATCAGAAAATATTTTCTGGAGAAGTTCTTCCAGTCCTTTGATGCTTCTGTGTTACTCTAACATGCAATTGCAAGCATCAGCAACATATTAAAAAAATACTAATCCACGTCTATTAAAACCTATCTTCAAAAAGAGAATGATACTCCATTTGCAAGCCGCCTCCCAAGATCTCACCGGCCTCCCTGGCTTCCCAGTGCACCGCTGCTCAGGCCACTCAACAACTTTGCTGCAGTAAACTTGAAATTAAGACCTCAGAATGGAACACTTCAATTTTATAAACAGAGAACAAGGTTAACTTACTTTAAGACAAGGCTTACAACACATTCCAAAAGAAATAACCGTTCTTCAAATAGAACAGAACTACTGCTTTTAATCAGTTATTACTTTAAGCTTAACGAGATGAAGAGGTATATTTTACTTAAATGCCAAATTATTATTAAAAACATACTTGCCAAGGGAGAATAATTAGAGAACATGTATCTTGTGAATATATTAATATTTAAAATAATAAAGATGTTTCTTCAAATCTAAGTGTGCTATTTTACAGAAAAGAACATTGTGGCAACATACAGGTTGTTAGCATGCAATGCTTATTATTCTTTCGCTTAATTAGTGTTCTGTAGGCTGAAATAGAAAACATATTACAATCACTGTCTAAAACTAAGCAAATATTTTTAATGTGTAACAGTAATACTAAACACTTTCTTTTTAATCAAATCGGCTAAGATTAAATGAGCCAAGGATGCATACCGTCAATATCTATTGGATAAGGGATCAACTTAATACTTACTAATGTAAAAAGGAAGAAGATTACCCAATATGCTCCACCTTTCTGGTGGGTCTGGTCACAGTTAGTGTATGTCAAAGACTTTCTCCGTGTATGACATAGGTATAATAACTCCTGCCTACCTGTGCCAAAGTGAAGTCCATTCTGTCTTACCATCACAACAGTAGCACGTCTAAAACTTGGCCAGCATTTCTTATTTTCTACTTCAAACAGGAACTTTCAGCATTTAAACCAGAGTCAGAAGTTGCAAGCCCAGTACTACTCACCTTGAATTAGAGCAGTATATATCAGGGTACCTTAAAATCCAACATGGCATTTTTTCAACATGCAATAAAGATGTTACAAAATACTAGGCAGATACATCTGGTGGTTACCAGAGTCCTTTTTTCATGAACTCCTGGTTGTGAGCAGAAAAGATTTCCTTAGATGCCTTCAGCAGACCTAAATTTAAAAAGGCTCAGCTCCTTCCATGAGAGAAGGCATTAAAAAAGTGCACCTAATTAAAAAAAAAAAAAAAAAAAAAAAGGTCTTTATAGCAGTTTGACCTGCCATGTTCCACGTGGGTGGGGAAGAAGAGGTCAGCATTTGCACTTCTTTCTGTCTCCTCACCCTTTCTTGCACAGTGCTTATAAATCACCCAACAACTCTAAAGCAGGCTGCGCATTTCCTAAGGGTAAGGCTGCTTCTCACACTGTGGTCATATCATTAGAAACCCCCATATGCTCCAGGCCTAGTTCAAAGACGACGTTCTTCAAGGTCCTGAGCTGTGTTGTCTTACAGACAGCTCAGGCTCAGGCAGCTTCATCCAGCTCCACTGCACAACAACAGTCTGCTTTAAGCAGAAGCACATCACATCACGAACGTTACAAAGCCTCCAAAAGAAGGAGGAAACGATCCCCGTGTCTCAGGAACAGATCTTTTTGGTGGTAGCTGCTGGAGAACAGAGGACAGGTAAAGCTTGCTGCTTGAACGGTGGCAGCTTTTCTTTTCTCTCTCTCCCTCCTCTTTTGAAAGGGAAAAACATGAGTCTGTAGGGGGTTCACAACTGCTTTTTCAGCTTAGTATAATGACGAAGGTTGGCAAGCCTCATTTCCAAAAGCAAACTTGCTTTTCTCAAGGAAATGGATGCTTTTCAGGCGACTTTATATTTAAAAATAAGATTTATCCAAAATAACCTTTAAAACCTTCATCCTTTTGCCAACATTGCCAGGGCTCAGTGAAATCTCAGCAGTCAACTTTTATTGTTTTTTATTTGCAATCTATTACAAAAACAACATAATTTCTAATGTCTGAATGCCCATCTTTCTGGTTTTAATTTGCTGACAATGCTGATTGTTTGCATGAATTTATTAGGACTATGCATTTACCTAGTATTTTAGGATAATGCAAATTGTTGCCAAAGGTATTGTCTCCAGGCAAATATCTCCAAGTGGAGAAAGGAGAGAGAAACAATTAAGAGAAGTCACTCAAATATGAAACTCATAACTTCCTTCGTTCTTCATAATTTAAGAGCGGCTTACACTCTCATGCTTAACTTAGGTCCTTATATCCTTTCAAGAAAGATTATACTGAAGTGTTATCTAGTCAATATTTTTTGAAGTACATGTAGCTATACATATATGCATTTTTAATAAACTGAAATTTAATTAGTGACATTTTATGTTCTGAGATAGTTTTATTAGAAATATGTCATTATATGAGAAACCAACAAGAACAATACGCACATGCCTGACATGCATACAAAACCTCACTGCCATGTTAATAATTAATAAATGGGGATAGGGAAGAAAATCAAGAGAATTAAAAATTCTCTCTGTTTGAATCCAACTATGATGACCAATACAGAATGACATATTTTATTCTCAGTGACTGCTATCATAGATTGAACATCTGCAACCTAGAATTTTTTTTTTTTTCTCCTGCACTTTCATCATGTCTGAGCCAGACTGATCATTGCCAATGGAATTTTTAACTTAAGGCATTGGGACTTCTCATTATAAGTAACTAAACAATGTAATGGGGCTAAGGAAGCCATAGAATAAAGCTGATTTCGTTTGCTTCTTAAGTTCTCTGGGCTCTAACCAGCCTTGCATCCCACCACAGAGAAACAAGAACAATAACTAAGAGACCCACAGGGATGGCTCTCGGTCCCATCCCACATACTCAAACAGTATCTATGTATTTCTCTCTGATCACCTTTCCTTGCTTCCACCTCTTATATGCTTCTTTTTATATTTGAGTTTTGTCAGGAACTCCTTGTTCCTCCTTGCCACCGTTGCTTGAGTTCCTGCTCACTGGGATGGACTAGTTGAGCTTGGAGAAGATGATCCTTGAAGCAACAGACTGTGCTTTTGTGTTACACTAAGTCTCACTCAGAGCCAGCATGAAACTTTTTGATTAACTGGAGTTTAAAACATTTTCATGTAAGGGCTCTCTAGAAACATTGTATTGTATTTTATTTCTTGGTAGTATCTCTTTATGGCAGCAGTCAACTAAACTCCTTGTGTGATTAGGCAAATGGGGTTTGTGCTGTTTTCTGTAGAGAATTGGAATTTTTGTCTTATGTTCTACCAATGAGAAGAGGGAGAAAAGGGAAACAAAGGAAGAAGGGAAATGAGGAAAGAAGGGAAATGGAAAAAGGGGGACTTCAACACACTGCGTACTGAATATTTCCAAAGCAGTCTCGCTGTTGTTAGTATCACTGCTTCCTTTTATTTAACTGGAATACAAACGCAGTGACAGTGCCATGGTATATCCCAACACAGCATGGAGCAGGGGACATGTTCTCATCTGTGTATATGCATCATTTACTGTACTCTGCACAAAGCATTACTGACTGCCCTTCATTACTGCTAATGGAATCTCAAGGTCAACAACCAGTCATAACTGTCCATTCTAAATACAATGTATTGAAGACACCCTGCCCAATGTCTTTTACACAGGTTTCTGGTGAGACTAGGTGTGTCAAAAACCCAGTTGACCTTTCAAGATAAAAAACATTATCAGCTGCATGGATTTAGATTTTAATCTGTTTCAATTAAGCGTACCCACTGAGATTATATATTTCTGATGAGCTATTCACAGTTTGTGACATGTTTTATCAATATTCATTTTCTCTCCCCCATGCTTATAGTATTTCTCCCACGTGGTGGTCTCCTATCATGCATATGTATGAGGCCTCTGGTGGGAGTACTGGTATTATACCAGTGCTGTAACACTTTTTGGCATTTTGTTACTAAAAAAATTTATCATTTGTATGTTTAGTTTGCATGTCTCCCTTCTTGCACAGAACAGCTGTAAATCATTAACAATAAGCCCACAATCCTCATCGGGCAGGATGAATAACATGTTTGAATTAATAAATAAAGAAGAAAAAAGATGACAATCTGACAGAGGAAGTAAAAATAAAAACAACCAACCAACAATATAACCCACAAACAAACAAAAAGATTCCTCCCCCCCAACTCTCAGAAAGCTGCTGCACTGGACAGAATTGGAGCATCAGCACGGAGAGAGCAACGTGTCCTCTGCACTAGCAACATGGAAACTCATGCCAAGGTCCTAGCATGTACTGATTGTGATAGCATTTGAAATGAGCTGCTATCTCAAATATTTCATAACTTTTTGTTATGATAGAGAGGAACGGATTTTCTGGAAGAGGAAGAAGAATAACAAAGCTACAGGTTGCCACGACAGAACTATATGTTGTTTTTTTCCACTTCACTAGAAAAGAATTAAGTACAAAATAGAAAGCAATATTGAGTAGCTATCAGATCTTCCCTTCAAAAGGGTGTTTTAACAACAAGTTGGCTTTAAACTCTGAAGAAGGGAAGCAGAGGAGTGGGAAAGCACCAGACAATGGATCCTCTGATGGAACACGAGGCCATTACAGCAGACAGCCAGCTCAAGAACAACAGAAGGAGTATCTTACCAATGCCAGAAGACAAGATGAGAAAAAAAGACAGTTCTACAAAAAAAAAAAAAAAAACCCAAACCAAACCAAAACCAAAAACAGAAAGAAAGAGGCACATCCTAGAATTACATGGGGAAAAAATCCAATGCTATCTGCACGACTGATGGGATGGTCAGCCCAGCTGTAGGCCATTCATATGCTGACCCATTACTTCATGTATTTATAAAAAGGGCATAAGATGACACAGTAGTACCTTCTATGCTCTGACCACAGGATAAGGATACTTCTGGTGTAGTTCTTTTTGCCCATTTGAAGGCCAAATAGGAACCTGCTAGCAGAGGTTGCAGCACAGGGTGCAAGAATGCCTTTACACAGTGATACTAGCTGACAACATAGAAGAGGAAAGCTGTAAATGGACATTGAATTAAATATGATCCAAAATGGTTCCTGAATGCTCATCTGTCAAATTCCAGCCCTTCTGCAGGAGCTTTAACCAAACAAAATAACTTTTTTCTAGTCATTGTCTTCACTACTTACAACTTATTTACCCCAAGGTCAGTTACTTCAGAGATAAGTAATGGAGGTCCCATCCCAGAACACATCGCTACTGGGAGTTAGAGGCCCACATTTGTGCTACTTGGCCTTTGATCACAGGTGTAAAGACTTAATTTTGTATGACACTAGTCACTTCTGTATGAACATCCTATATTCCTCTACATCACATTCAGAAGTTTGACCAGGTTGGGTGGTACTTAGAACATCAACAATTGCATGAGGATTTATAACTTCCCCTAAAACATAACTTATGGCACAGGGATTTACAACTTTTCCAAACAAGACAAACTGCTTGATTCATATTGCAGATCTGCAAAGTTCCTTTCAGTTTTGGGGTTTTTTTCTGCAGTATAAGAGAGAACCTTCTTTTGACAACACGATGTACTGGATGATGTAAAAATACTGCATGTAAAAATGTTCTTTAAATTTTGTTAAACATTTCAAACATTGCATTGGAACAAGTTAACAAGAAACGTTTTCATTTGGCTAAGTAGTTTCTACAGAGCAAGAACTTCAGTCATACCGTATATGTACTGTTCTGTTTAGACTGTAAGGGTTAATTTTATAGGGGTTTGTTCAGGCATATTGTTTGTTTCAAATGAGATACATTAGCCAGATGCCAAGCTGATACAATAAACAGACAGGCCAAATCTAATGAATTAAGAAAAAAAGAGAACCACATGAAGAAATTTTCACATGAAATCAGGTAATGCCAGGAAAGAAAAATTAAGATCTATTAAAATAAGTAAAAAAAGTCCAACATTCAAGTTGTAGAGAGATTCTCAGCATGAGGACTGATATAGTGCTGCCTTTATCATAGCTATGCATTTTACTCCAGTAAGTAAAAAATTGTTTATTTTAACATGGAAGCACTGGGACTTTAAATAAGTCCATACACGAGTAAGTATTCCAGACAAAGGATTAATTTTCTGTTGAGGGATCAGTATAAATGACAAGATTAATTAAAATTTTATCATACTGTTTCTTAGAATAAAACTTTGCATTTAACTACATTGATGTGTGGTTAATGCTCACATCAAACAGGCCTACAGAGGTTTCTTGAATACAGGCAAGCAAAGAGCAGAAAAGGGATGTCGGGGCTTATTACACATGCTAATGCAGTTTAAGGACCAATTTTTTTTTTTTTTTTTAAACAAGGTAAAAGTGATGTAGGAGTCCAACTGCGTTGGTAACAGAGGCTAAACAAACTGCAAAACGATAGAAGCGTTATGATGTGCGTTATTAACCCAGTGCAAGATAAGCCTCTATCAAGAAAAGTGTTAACGGTTCAGAAAAACTCACTACTCTCTCAGCTTCTGCTACCTGAAATTATTTGCATTTTCAATCTCTTTCCATACAGATTAGTTAGAATCGGGTAAGTACCCGAAGGAAAATAGCCAGTGAAACAATATATACTGTACATATTGCGAGAGGTAATACCAATTTTTTCAAACATCAACTGCACAGCCATGCTTCTCTTTATGTGAACAGAGGTGGCTGTGCTGAATATTAGACTGATGTATCCTACTAGCTTGGGCTGATTCAATATGGGCTTTCTTGAGTCAACAGCCCCTCTCTCAGCGTGGCAAAACTAAATGGGACCATCATTACCACCGTAGTAACCAATGCTCAGAATGAAACGCTAAGCAGAAGGATAAATTATATCGTGAACATGTAACTTCCTCCAGCTTTACAAGACGCAAGCAGAATTTAAACTGCCCCAAAATCACCAAAACTCAGTAACATGAGCCCTCCGCTGTATAACATTATTAGATGGTGACAAGATGATTAAAATTCAGATCAGGATTGGATCAGCTCAGTAGCACTAGCTCCCACATCTTCCCTCTCTACTTATAACATACATGTGTGTGTGAGCATACATAAACATGATAGTAACTATGAGATTATATATATAATTTATATATATTTCAAATGCTATCCCTAAAACACGGACCACATTTGATTAATTAGTTGCAGAAGCTCTAAACTACACATAAAACATATTCAAAATAAACACGAAACAGTTGCATTTCATGAAGGAGCAACCATTATTTAGAAAAAGAAACAGTCCATTACTAACTTTGCAGGTCTAAGCCTAAAGGTGCTGTCAAAGTTCAAATTATTACTATCATCAGAGAATAATTTTGGAAATCAATAGTTATACCACATGATTGTAAAATTTCAGAGTAGACATAACTATATCTATGTAAAAATTCAGCTCTGCTATACTAGAACCACTGGGTTATTCAGAATTTTGATTCCTGAACCATCCCTTTGTAATCTGGTTTCAGCTGTAAGAAATATTCAGATTTTTTCAGATTTCTTTTGGATTTTATAATACTAAGCAACTAAAATAATATGGGTTGAAAGGATATCTGCAATTGTAGCAGGACAAAAATGTCTATCAGTTTGTCTCATGTACTGTACAACTACACCCCAAACGCTTTGAAAATGTGTACGTATTTTGGAACTTGCAAACTTAGAAATCAACTAAAATATGTTTGCCAGAATGAAGCTTCTTTTTCACAGAGTGGCTGGTCTCCCAGCCTTTGACATTACCATAAAAGCTCCATGAAGTTAAGCCGTGGTTGCACAGTGCTGTAGTTTGAACAGTCTCTTCTCTGTATTTTAGTGAACTTAGAAATTCTGTCTCATGGAAAATACATAGCTCACAGCTCAGCATTAACCACTCGGTGTCTTTTGCAAGAATTGTTTTAAAAGCTAATACAAGGTCTGTATGAAGTTTCTGTTAAAGATTACATAATTTAGCAATGGCTTTGTCCTATATAATGGCACATATAGATGGTTTAGAAGATTAATTTGAAAATTCTGATGGAATCACTCTTTTCAGTCCTAGCAAATCCACACCACAAATGTCAGCCAGCAGTCCCACTGCAAAATGTTACTTGGTTTTCCCCAAGGGAGGCAGCCAAACTACCGATACAACGTGCAAAAGTCACTGAACCGAAATACCTTCTTAATCTGCAGTACTACAACACTTACAATGAATTATATCATTTGTGGGTTTGATAGTAGTTGGAAGATAACAAAAAGTAAATTGCAGCACACAAAAGGAAAAAAGGAGTTTTCCCAAGGAGTAGATAATGTTTAAATTCAATACAGTAATAAAGGGTACTTGTACAGTGAGCAGGCAAATCTCTAGTAAACATAACAAATGAATCCTGACACAAGTCCTTTCCATATACTCTCTTAAATATCTCTTTAAGCATGCTCTTTCCACTAAAACTCCATTATAATTTAACAGTACCTTGTACTGAAACTACTGCCCTCAGATCTTCCTTCCAGATAATTCTTTGGAACTGGGCATTTTGCTCATCTGCCTCTTTGCTACTAAGGAATAAAAAGAGAAAACATCTTTAAAAGGTGGTTCTAGAAATATTAAGGTTTAAGCATAATCAAAACTGTACCCTTTAGTGTTTGAGAACACCGCCTGGGGATGCCATGAAGGAAAATGCAGACACACCTTGTAGACCTGAGATGTGTGAGAAAATACATGAACCTGTTTTGGAAAATGAAGGGGTTAAGTTCCTAAAATAAACAGCCACTCTTCCTCTGTAAAAGACTTTGTAAGTATTATATAGAAGTTACATTACAAAGGAGCCTACGGAAGTAAAAACTGCTACCTTGCAAAAACCATCTTTACCCACGCTGACATCCTTTGCCCTAGTACCCTTTGCTCACAGAGAATGTGAAGAAGCTACTGAACGCAAATGAGATGGATAGAACAAAATGACCTCAAGTTCAAATCCTATAAAATACCTCTAGCTACATTTTTACAAGCTCTTCTTAGAGATATGTTTAATTAAAATAAAAGCATGATATATGCTACTGTGCAAAGGTATTCCGATAACCAGAGCAGCTAAGAATTAACGACATAGAAGTTCCCCTTAAGAGAGTTATTTTAGAAAGGCACACAGATTACTGCATCTGCGGCTTGTGGCCAATTTATCATATGCCTAATTTTTCCAATGCTTCAAGCATGTTTCAGAAAGTTTACGGAAAAAGAGAGATGGAGCTTTTTCCTCGTCTCTGCTTCACTGGGAGACAGAAAAAGGTATTATTCATGACATCTTTTTGTTCTGAGAAAATTTTAAAAGGAGAATCAGTACGTGAGCCTGCTGTTCAGTTTAGCTGATGTTCAGTATGCTTTTAGTAGAAAACACACTTTTTTTTTTTATTTGCTTATTCTGAGTTTGCTGGGGCAGGCTTGACATGAAAAACTATTTATTTTCTAAAGAATGTGTTTGCAGAGAGGTAGCATATGCCACACCAGACACAGCAGTATCTTGCTCCTTATCCAAAGGCTGTGACAAATACAAAGCACAGGAGAAAATGGAAGGACCCTCAGCCTCCTCGTGGTGATAGCAAAGTACTTCACTGGCTGCATCCTCAACATTTCAAGACACCTCTCTTTAATCTTTTTTATTGAGGGGAAAATTGAAGATGGATTATATTACCTATGTAAACCCTTACATAGATGCTATTTTTGTAGACAGAAAGTAAGTTGAAAATCAAATAATTTTCATCTAAAACCTTCCATTTAGTAACATACTGCTTTGGGATGGTAAGCAAGCTCCTCTCTGGTTGGTAGGATAGAAATGGAACAGAGCCACAGTCAATGTAAATCAGCAGATTTTCCTCCAGCGGGGTTTGCAGGCCACAGGGCTTCTCTCCATCTTCCCTCCCCGCAGCATATTTTCAAGTCCTGATTTGGTCGGTCCTTTCCATATTTTGCGTTCAGGGGAGAGGAGAGTTTATTCTTCGCAGCTCACTGTGCCATCTGATTATTCAAGTCTCCTTCTCTTCAGCATGCCTCCAGGAAATCAGACCCCAGATAACAGTCCCTTCACAAACACTGCAAGAAGGATTGCTTTACGAGACCATTACAGATTGCCAACTATTAGACATGGCTTTCCAAACAGGGGTGGCCCCTGACCCTCACAGCCCTGGCCACACAACAACCTTGCAGGGCTGTCACCACCTCCTGGCAGTAACTAATGGGCTGAAGTCACAGCTGGAGTTCACAGGTTTAAGCAGCCTCCTTTGCACAACAGAACGATGTCCCACCGTAACTGCAGTGATGCACTTTGTAGAGCAATAGCTTTTAATACTATGAAAGATCATTGCAAAGACATAGGTCTGAATAACTCCCAGTGAAACTTAATAAATACAGAAGTACTAATTAACAGCATAAACAACACAGCCTACTGCCAACCTCAGCGTTAAGAATCTTTCCTTTGTGCTTAGTCAAAATTTCCAATTTGCTTTATGACAATTCTGACCTCCATAAATCTGCCACAACCATTACACCTAGTTATGAGACAGGCAAGCAGATGTTTTTCTGCAGTGATTACTGTTGTGGTGAAGACCGACACAGGGTGAGATTCAGGGTTTTTTTGCAACAGCAGCTGTGCCGCTCCCCGTTTCTGTCCCATCAGAGATTGCTGTCCCTACTGGAATGCCACCATGGTGGTTCAGGGAAGCTCTCCTAGACCCGTGTCCACTGAAACGAGACAAGTTAGCACTGCCATTATTTATACAGGTTAAGCTAACGGTGCTGAATCAGGCAATAGACAAATTCAACAAACAGCTTATCCAGTGGACCTGAATGCACCCTAAGGGGCATCTGGAAACAGGCTTTGAGGGTAAGCCTAAGCAAGGGTCATAAAATTATTACAAATTAGGATTTTTTAATTATTTTTTTTTACAGAAATCTTGGGCAATCAGCAGTAGTTATACAGCTGGTGGCTGTCTAAACACAAAAGGACCATTCTTGAACAGGCAGGCCAAGCTTCCCAGTCTTCATCAAGGCCACAAAGCAGTAAGAATTGCTTTGGAGGAGACGAGGACTCCTTAGAAAAACAAGCCTTCAGGGAAGAAGATATGGATGAACTCTGACTAGTAGACTACAGTCTTGGGCCAGAACATGACCTCATGACATTTTTCTGTCTAAAAATAGCACTGAAAGATGAAGAAACAGGCAGGTGTAAAGGGAATATAAAAATATTACCAAGTATCCTTGCATTCAGTACAAAGAGCTGGATGCTCAATCACAGAACAGAGAACCATCTCAGTCACAAGTGAGTTTGGAAGGAACCTTTGGAGATTACCTAGTTCAACTTCTCAAGTAAGGTCAACTAGAACGGGTTGCTCAGTTTCCAAATTGCTAAATTTTCTGTATTTCAATTTGTGCCCATTGCACCAGGCACCACTGAGAAGAGCCTGGCTCCCTCGTCATTACTCCCCCTCATGGGTTGTTGTACACACTGATAAAACTGCCCCTCAGAGCCTTCTGTTCTCCAGGCTGAACAGCCCCAGCGCTCTCAGCCTCTCCTCTTAAGTCAAATGCTCTTTGTGGCTCTTTGCATGACTCTCTCTCTACTAAGTCCATGTCTCTCTTCTACAGGGTCACCCAGAACTGAACCCAGCACTCCTAAAGTATCACACCAGTCCTTGCATCACCTGCAAGCTTGCTGAGGGTGCACTCTGCCCCACCTTCCAGGTCATTAATGGAGATGGTAAACGGCACTGGATCCAGTAATAACCCCTGGGTTGCCACCACAGGCTGATCACTGCCAGATGAACTGTATGCTGCTGGGCATACAACTGGCAGTTCAGCCAGTTTTCAAGTACTTCACGGTCCGGTTCTCCAGCCCATACTTCATTGGTTTGTCTGTGAGGAGGTTACAGTAGACAGTGTTCTGTTACTGCTAGGAACATTACTTAATTTTCCTATGCTAGCATCTTTGAACTTGTGGCAAAATTTCATAAGCCACAATAAGAGCAAGTACCCGCCCTGTGAGCCAATGCAGAACATGAAAGCATGCTTTTAAATGGAACCAGAGATTCCCATTCCTCCCAGCAGCTAAAAGCCAAGATATCTTTGCTGTCGCCTAATCATACATGTTTCCTGCATGTATGGATGTCCACGTAGGCATCCAGCTCTATAGATCAAGAGAGCAACAGAGAGTTGATGCTCAAAAACGTATCGCCTGTGTTCTGCCAGTGACCTTGCTATTCTCTGGGAATCCCCTTCTCTAAAAGCCAGATAAGTTTGAGATACAATTTCCCAGTTTGCATGGCCTGAGGAAACACTCCCTTAAAAGCTCAAGCACAACACACCATAGTACACAAGCACAGTAGTATGTGTACGGCACGTGTACTACTAACCTTGGTCAAGTTTGCGCTTAAACAAACATGTGTTGTAATTCAGAGATACTGACGCATATTCCCAGGTTAAATTCCAGGTCAAATTTTTCACTTCAGTTAAATTTTGTCTTACTAATTTGAAAAGTTTTTCTTCCATCACTTCTGGTGGAGGCAAGTCTCAGCTGTAATCCCCAACTATGCCAGTGCCTCTACCAAAAGACTTTGGAAAGTCACTCACCCCCTGCAAAATTATTAATAAACTTTATATCCTATATAAATATATATTTACACATCAATTAAAATGATATCATGGCTAGGTTACATCAATTAAATCAAAACAAGAATGTCTTCAACGGTGCCGAATATTCTTAAGGGAATAGGGGCTTCTAATACAGGGGGTGTATTATACAGGGGGCTCTAATAATGTTGATCTTAAAGCCTGACAGATTCTTGATATAAATCGCATGTAATAAGCCTTATTAAAATCTATAGTACAATAAAGCTGTTATATGAAGGAACTCACTACATTAACTGTCTTTAGCACTGTTAAGTTATAACCCATGCTTTTGCAGAAGGTTTCCTGGTCTGATACAACAATTAGACTACATACAGTCCTCACCTTGCAGGAAGACAAGAATCTGCCCATAGAGGCAGTCTGTCATCAGTTTTATATCAGCTGCTTTCTGCTGCAAGGCACAACACATTGGACAGGATGCAGAGACTCCTTCAGCAGAGTAAAGTTAGTTTTTAAGCACCTTCCATGCTCAATGGTATCTGAGAGGAGCCCAGAACAGAGAATAAAATTTTTAGTGTTAACATGCACTGAACAACATGTGTATACGTTATTAGAAATTAAGATACAAAAAGATTTTTCATGAGGACAGGAATGCTGTCTCTCCCTCCCACATTTTGACAAATGAGGATCATTAGCTAGCAAGAAATCAAGAGAAACCTCCGTTGTTAGAATTGTTTTCTGTGCTCCCATGGGTATGACAGCTTCACACAGAACATCTCAAATACAGCAGTCAGTTTTCTATTCCCCAATACCCAAATGTAACACTATTTCGGAGATCACCTGTGAGCTTACTTATAACCAACCTGTGACTTTTTATTGTTATTGATAACATTCGAATAAAAAGAGGTGAATAACAAAGCCTGGTTACGAATTCCAGTTGCGCGCCACTTTTCCCGTCTTTTCGTTTTACATTTACCCTCCAAGTCTTCCCTTTCAAGCAGGAGCAAGCACTCTTTCAGCCAAAGGAGAAGGAAGACGAAGCTTTCCACTCTTCCCTTCTGTAAAACAGCTTGGAAAGCAGACATTCTCTTCTGTTTGAGCGGGTTCAAAACCTGCCCATCCCTGTCAGAAGAGGGAGTCATTAACATCAAACTAGCGGACACGCTGGGAAGGGCAGTCTCTTCTAGCCTCCCTCTTGAAGTTGTGCCGTTGACAGAAAGAAAAATAAACTTTCCAGAACGACAGAATCAGAAAGAAGCAGGACTAGAGAGCAGCAGTTAAAAGCGTTGCCTGGAGGAAGGACAACCTGGGTTGCCAATTCTTGCTGTAAAGCTATTTATATACTTTATCCAGTGACGTATGTGCAAAAGTAAAATGGGAAAGTGATCTCTTGGAGCAGAAAGTAGAAGACGGTGGTTTCACAGGCACTGGATTCAGCCATCGCCTCCCCACCACCACTATAACAATTTCATACAACTGACTTTCAAGATGAATTGCTTCCGATTCATGCCTGCATGAAGTCAGAGTAAACCACTTAATTAGATTAACTGATCTAATAAGCAGGGAGCTGCACAAAGATCTTAAAGCTCCAGCTTTCCTCCCCCAGGGACATCCTTCACACACATACCCACAGGGACTTTTTACCATAACGACAAACAAATGCTCCCAAAGACACACCCAAATCGCCTCAGCAATAACCTCTCTAGAGGTCTTAAAATCCTTTGGCATCAATATTCAGGCTTAAAAAGTAAAAACCCCAGCCAGTAACATGTATTAAAACATCAGATGTGTTTCATTGTAAGTGAAGTACATAGTCCATTCCTTTAAGCTAAAACAAAAGACATTTTCTTCCCCTCCTTTGCCTGCTCCCTCTCCCTTTAAAGAGTAGGATAGGGCATGCTGCTTTTTCCTTAAGAAGCACACCAGATTTCCTGTCTTAAACACACTCTATAATTAACAACCAGCAAATAATGAGTACCCAGGATATATAAGTCTATTAGAGTGCTGGCAGTGCTAAAGACTCATGCTGTTTCACTGTGGGCTCCACTTGAAGAGGTGATTTATGGAGGACATTTTTTCATTAAGTAATAGCAAATGGTTTCCACCCTCACAGTACCCAGCAATCTTCTGGGAACAGAACAGTGATATTGAGTCCTTTTCTGGAGAGGAACATTTCAAGGACTTTGGCTAGAACATAAAATGACAATCATTTACACAAGGTCAGGAAAAAGTAAGGGCAAATACAACCAGAGGTTAAGCATAAGGCGCTCGATTGCATACAATCTGTCAGTTAGAGAAATAATACAGTTGCTTTCAAAACTACTCTAACTATACCCTTGCAGAAGTAAAGAGAGGGCCAGATTGTCACCAGGTGTCTCAAATTACCATTACTGTTGCTACTTCTATAGTCATTATTACAGCTAAACAGCTAAGCTCTTATTTCCCTTAATTACTCCAAATACTTCTACCTTGAGTGAATCATATAGAAAGCTCCACCACAAAGTGACAAAGCTTTGTGTACTGCCTGTGTGCCAGCTAATACCACGATAATACTGGTACCTAATAATTTCAATTACCGACTTCCTTCTCCCCTAGGAGTAACCGTACAGAAGAACAAAATATAATTACACTGGCACTCCTGCTATTGCACATCTACTTTCTCTCAATGCTCCAGTGCTATTTGCTAGAAGGCTGTGCCTGCTAATAGGGATTTCTCCAGTGTACGGGCATGCAAGAATCAAAATATCATAATTATAATACCTTGCCTTCCTAGGCAACTAATTTAAGGCATTCAAATATTGTAACAATATTAAAATAAACTTTATGACGTTCATGGGAATCGCTCTTCACATATCACGGATACAGACGCTGAATTATCCGTGACAGCACACCAAACCACTGGCAGAGGTAGGAAAAGTACATTGGTGTCTTGGCTCCGAAAGACTCAACACTGATTTTCTCAAATGTTTTCTCCCCCTTGCATTAATTAAAAAATATTGCCTACATTGAAAGATCTCCGTTCACGAGTCCAAATAAGCATGTACAGCTACTAACACAGCTTAATTTTCTGAGCTGCCAAGAGCAGATGTTGCTGTGAACTGGTCCCACAAAACAGGAAGAGTAGTCAAAAAATCATCTCTATACATTAAATTCATTTCATACCCCTTTGTGGTATAATACAGTTTTTTCTTACGAATCAGTACAGTCTTAAATAAAGTATGACAACAAGATAGAAAATCTTAAGTCCCAGTGTAATCCAAGGAGTGAGCTGAACACTGGAGAAGTAATTTGTTTCAAACACCCACCAGAGCCTTGACAGAATCTCCCTCCCTATAATGCGACTGCGCCATGGCAGAGGGCAGAATGAAAGCAGTGTGCAGGCAACACCACGGCGCGCAAGTACAGTTACGTGACATGGTTGTTCTTTGACCAAGGACACGCACTTCTGCAGCACTCGCTGGAAGCACAGGCAAAGATACGGATTCATCCCACTCCTGAAAGCACCATAAACTGGAAAGCACTGTTGTGGTGAACTCTATTATATGCACACAATTTTCTCTCAACGTGCATAACAGTTGCCTACGTGCTTACTTTTCCATTTACATTGACATTGTAATAGCCTGAACATGAGAGGAAAGCAAGTACAGAGCCCAACGATTTGTTCAGTCATCATCACTTTACTTTACTACTTCTCTTAATTTCCTTCCTTCAGTACCTCATATAATGGAGGAGATATTGCAAAAACTGCAGCTCCAACTGGGAACAAAACTGTTTTCTCAAGAGTTCAAAAGAGCGTGAATGCTTAGTTATAATAAAAGAGGGGGTCTGCTTTCTGAGCTTGGTGAAGAGGGTGAAATCGGAGGCGTTCCGTATCTACACTCACTTTGAGAGATGACAAGCAGTTCCTTGGGGGCTCTCTGAAAAACAGACAGGCAGGGCTCCTCACGTGGGGCATGCCTGGGGGTTGCCTGGGAGACACCACAAATACAATGACTATGTGCATTTTGTGGATGTTCTGATCCCAAGAACTCTTTGACCAGTTCTACACACTGAGCGTCACCTCCTGCCTTCTGGATAGGATAACGTAACCCGCGGAGGAGGGCGGCACTCCACCTGTCACTGCTATAGCTGGGGTTTGCTGTTGAAATCCAACAGGCCCAAATTGTACAAAACACTTAGATGGTTATTGTAAATCTTACATGGCAAAACATGCTTTCCATAATGTATCTGTGGAAACACTCCCAAACTTTTCAGTGAGAATCTTACTCTGTCTCTCTTAAAACCCTGAAAAATGCTCTGTGAGCTCCCTAGAAAAAATAAAAGATCATGTTTGTTGTTTTCTGCTCATTTTCCCACTTGAAACAAGCCGTATTTTCAAAAATCCAAGGGATTTTTGAATCCTACAGGAGCCAGAAGAGGTACTAGCTACTATTTTTACTCGCATGAAAGCCCTGGGCCCTCCAATGCCACCTATGTAACATGCTACGATGTGCCATGCACACAAGTCACTTCCCGTGAGCAGCACCAACAATCAGATAAAATCACACTACAGTGATTTTAACATTAGCATTAGTGTACACACACGGTTTACACATAACAATGTTTCAAAAATAAGTTTTATAAAGAACTCCTCATTTATTAACTAAAACTTTTGTTTAATGTTACTACACTTCTCTGTCATCTCTCCACTCATGACATTTTCTAAAAATTTGTCAGAACATGTACTCTTTTGTGCATGGCAAGGGATACATTTTAGCTAACAAGCAACAAATAAGCCTTCCACCTGACCAAATTTCTGCTCTCCTTAACACTACAGAATGCTCATGTTAAGAGGCATTCGATAGTTCGCTGAAGAGAAAATATTTTTATAGATATGAAAAATGCCCTGCAAAATAATCAGTTTGCAAGAGCAAATCTTTCAGTTTTAATACATTCATTAATATCCCGGCCTTCACAGTAATTTCTGTTATCTAAAACAGTCTGTGCTGCTCAGAAATTCTCTCTCAAAAAAAGTAAGAGAGTAGTTAGTACAACTACAAACATTTATTTAATGAGAAGCCGTGCAGTATTCTTAATGTTCCTTAAACTGGACAACTGAAGATACAAGCAAGAGTTCGGAGTCTGCACTTCTCACCTTACTCAGAATTGAATTCTATTAATCTTAATTACTTTAACTGATGATGTTTAAAGCTAAAGTGTAGATTAGAGTGAAAGCTCTGATGTTTCAGTGGTCCTATGCTGCCCTTAGGTTTTAAAAAGAAAGGAAGGATTTGGAGAATACACGTTTAGCCTAAGTTTTCAAATACACACAAGCCTGGGTTTCATCCTAGCAGAGGAGTCTGTAATACTCATTTAGATAAACAGGGAGATCCCTGCTTACAAAAGGTAACGCCTTTCAGGATGACTACAGTATAAATACCATTTGTATTATTTAGTATAAATACTATAATTAGCAGCTGAGTTAATAAATGCTATTTGTCAGTCTAATTATAAAAAAATGCAGCTTAACTAAAGTCTGACGGAAACTGTGTTACCATAGAGTTCAAATAAACAGTCTGTCTTCCCAAGATACACGGCTTAAGAATTTTCCTAATATTTAGCAATATTGCAAAGGGTAGAAGCGTATGCAAAACATCATTTTGCAACTGCCACATAATTCTACAGCACTATCACTCCCTTCCACTCAACTTGATTCTGCCTAATGTCAAAGATGAAAAGAGCAAAACCATCCATTATCACAGCCCTGGTTCAGCATCTCTATAATTTTAAATACTTTTATGTGACACAAGTGCATGAAGGAAAACAGTTGGATTTGTTTCCATTTATGCTGATACATTTAAAAGTTCTTTTAAAAAAGGACATTTAAAGTCCTTTTCTCACTATTACTCCTGGGACAAAGAAAACTAGGAGTTTGATTGGGATGTATCTTCAGCGAGTGTTACTTGATGAGAAATTGCTAAACTATATTTGAATATTCACATAGGATGGAGCAGTCCCTCCAAGCAGGATAACTGCAGGTCATTCCATGGTGGGGCACTTTCCTTGGTGGTAGATGTGCTTTAAAACTTGCTCAAAGGCAGGTCTTGTGCATGTCCCACTCCCTACGTTAGTGCCCTGGCCACTTGACTTGTGCTTAAAAGGAAGAACTAGTCTGAAAAAATCTGCTAAAATGAATTCAAATTCTCATGAAGTTTCAAACGCCTGAATAGAGCTGGTGAGTAAAAAGGCACTGTGGTGCTATCCTGACATTTGCTGAAACAACCGTACGCAAGAAACCGTTGAAGCCAAGCAAGTCGTGTATCACTGATCAGGCATCAGCCTTGTAAGGTGAACGTCACACAGCTTATAAAGATATTTTTCCATTGACCTGCTGACAGTGTAACATGACTACATATGATTGACATATTTAACAGAAAATTGAGTTTCCCATCAAATTATGGAAGAATATAATTGTAATTGTATCATTTAGCAGATAAATGAATAATCTGTTCTGCTGCAAGAACATGCAATCTATGTAATCTATTTAGTCTTCATGTATAGTATCTCAATAAATAATTTACACAATGCTACTTAATCAAGCACTCTGGTCAAGCAGAAGACACATTAAGTTTAGTACTTCTCAGTACCTCAGATGTTTTTTAGATGTCTGGATAGTAAGAATCCACCAGGTAAAGAGAACTTAGTACTGTTTGGAATGGGTAGGATTTGGCAATAAGGGAATCCAGTTTACCGTGGAGCAACACTGGCTTAGGTACTCTCATTTCAGGGAAATTAAAAGACAGAGCGTGAAACTAAGTGCCAGGAGGAGCACGGTGAACAAAACTATAAGTCAGGGAACCAAGTTACAACATTGGAAACCATCACCACTGGCCTATTCTTTCTCAGTATTCATCTGAGCATTACTGACCCGAGAAAGATTAAGTAGGAGCAAGGAGTTTAGACGCAGCAGCAAAAGAAAGCTGCCGATACAGCACTGGCTGTCCTAGCTGACTAATGCGAACAGTACCTATGAGCTACAGAACATCAAGAGACTGGTCGCAGGAAAAGGCTGAAGATGTGAGGTTTTCACCACATCAACACAAATGGCTTACAAAAATGACAAAAAAAGGCTTCGTTACTCTAATGGAACTAACTTGATATTCACCAGGGCTACACCACCGAATCATCTGTACCACATTTCCAGCACATTTAACAAGAGAACAGAAATAAATAATGACAGTGTCAGACTTTTAGCTGGACGTACAGGAATGGCTTGGAAAACTTGCAAACATTTGAACTGACCCTGAACAAGAGACAGCAAAACAAATGGTATTATTACGAATAGCAAAACATTTGCTGCAGCCTATGAACCCCTGGATTAAAAACTCAACCTGTTACAGTGAGAAAACAAAATAAATGTTAATAAAATAGTTTGCTTTATCATACTACAGTCCACTGCAGCTTGCTTGTTAAATAAGTAGACTGCTAGTAGTTAATAGTGTTGCCTCTCCTATTTGTCGTGCATAACAGCGTTTCTTTTGTTTCATTTCCTCTTTACTGCCTTTAGGAAGGGACACAAAAAATTACTTAAGAGTTTATGTTATTCTCTAAAAATTGTCTATGGTTTAAGAACTAAAATCACAGTGTTAAATGTATGCTGGATGATGGAACACTATTCCCAATATGCGCAAAGTTTAACACTATACTGAATGAAAGACATTGGCATAAAAACATACAAATTGATACCTCAAAGAAGTAAGACTTGGTCTTGATCAAATCTGTCAAGTTTTCTTTCATATTTTAAGTAAAATAAAGATGTGCCTCCCAAAGTAATTAGATGCTTCTGGGGATCCTTTGAAATACGTGATTTTGAAGGAAAATCTCTACAAACCAGGTAAACAGACTGCAAATCCCATTGACACCTCACAGTCACCATACTGCCTCTTCCAAAAACACCCCAAATGTCCCTCATATAGAAAAACCATGGAATGCCTTAATTCAGTGCTTAGCAATAAAGGAAAAGTTTTATGAAAATGAAATTGCTGAGATACCAAAAAGGATTAAGTAAAATTGTTGGTAATAAAAGGTTATTTGATTCATTTCTTTTATTTCAGCATTTCAAGTTAAAAGTCTTCACTCTTCCAAAAGTTTTTGATTGCATATAAACAGTAGATTGTTAAATTGCCCTTGAGCGTCATTTCTTTATATCACTCTGTTAACTTCCAGTGAAATCTCATTAGAGATGGATTTTCCAGCAGTACAATATGGTTCAAACATTCAGCTATGTACTGTATTTAATACAAGAGCGGCCTTATTAAGCCAGATGATTAAAACATGTATGTACCCACTAGATTTTACGGCAAATCTGCTTTAAGACCTGCAGCAAAACCAGCAATGGAGTGAAATTTATAACAGTTTTAGAGCACGTTTTCATGATTCCCCAGAAAGTAACCTTCTCCATACAACTGGCTGAGGCCGGGCAGCCTGAGAGGGTACCTGTTGGCAGGGCTCAGACACTGGGTAACACTGAAACAAAAGACAGCAATGCCTGTTCTGGAAACAGGCATATTCCCTATTCATTCATTGCTTTGAAATTTAGGGAAGAGATGAATATAAAATTACTTCATTGCTAGTGAAAAGAAGGAGGAAAAAAAAAGACAAAGAAGGATTTCGAATGCATACAATTATGCTCCAGTTTCAAACACGCAGAAGTTGGGGAAAAAGTTACAGAAAAACAGCCTGTACTATTGTAATGTACAACACTGCAGTAATTCATGCTAGGAACCGGTAAGGTCAAGTACCACATTGGATTGGAGGGCCTGTTCACTAAAGCCTTCTTTCACTGGTGGAAGAAGTCTTTTCCACACATTTATGGATCATACAGCACACCAATAGCCACAAAATGCTGCCATCCAGCTTGTACATCTAACACCTTTCAAAAATAAACAGATAACTAAAATAAATAAATAAAAGTTTAAAAGGCTGTTTTCTCCTCAGAAATGAAACTTCCTCGTGGAGATGGAAGACCTGCCCCAAAGACGACAGGAAGTTAACTGAGACATAAGAGCTGTCGTTCTGCACCAACACCTCCGAACGATAACCGCCTCTTCCCTGCGGAGCGCTGCTGGCCTGGGAAGAGCCAGCGAGAAGCAGCGCAAGCTTGCCTCCTGGCTTAAATCTTCACCCAACTCCCTCCCCACCCAGCAGCAGGGCTGCTACATGCCCTTTGACTACCCTACAACACAGTTACGAGACGATAGCAGTAAGATCACATCGTGCAAAACAGCCAGAAAATTATATGACTTGTGGTGGGCATGGCGGAGGCCTTTACCAAACACCTGGCCCGGGAGCAGGAGGGACACAGCCTGTAGCTGCTTCCTGACAACAGCTTATTTTTTCAAACAAGCACAAAACCACGTGCTACTATTAAGGTGAAAAGATCCTGTTCCGAATAATTTGTAATCCACAGTCTTGAGACATCCAAATACCATTATCCAAGACAGCATTTTATAATTTATTGTAGGAATAATAAAAGCTGCTATCTGTTTTTTAGAAGAGAGAGCTATTAAAAAAAAAAAAAAATCACATTTTATATTCAGGACATAACAAATAGAATTCAGACTTTCAGCTGGCTGGGTAAGCAGTGAGCTGTAGTGACTCCATTAAATAAAATCCATTAAGTACATCCTTGAACAAAACCATTCTTGGAAACACTGCTCTCTTGAATAAGCATAAGGTAATACTTTGTGTTTGCACGCAGACGTGATATTTTCCTACTGGCAACAATACTACTGTAGAATTTTAAATGGTTGTTCTTAAAAGCATTTTCAAAGGGGGTGTTTTTCAGAAAGTTATTTTCTAAAAGCCGAAGGTGGTATCTGCTCATATTTGAAATATAACTAAGCCAAAATAAATGTTGAAAAATATGAAGACTAAGCATGGTAAGAACTCATTCTACTTCCGTTTTGCGATATGGATAAAATTTAATTCAGCAGGTGGTCAGATTCGCACCTTGTAATTTGTTCCCGCTCCTTTTAACACAAGGATAATCTTGTTTTCTTTATCAACTACAAAGATTGACAATACAAATACCTGCATCAATGGATAAATCCAGTTCTCACAACAAAAATCCCCTCTAAAAAGGCACATGTATTCACGTGTATTTTTTCTTTCGCAGCTAACAAGAACTCTGATTATTAACCAACTTCAACATTATGTAACATCTGATATCCTGTGATCAAATACCTCCGAACATGATGAAATTTAAGTGATACCAGTGGAAAACTTTTACCCTTCTCCTATTCTAGTGGATCATTCCAAGGTTTTCTAGTGTATTTTTAAAAGAAAAAATTAAATACCGTTTGTCATGGTATTGTACATACTGAAACTGTATTGTATATACCAAAAACTAAAGTGGCATACAAACAGGGAAAAAAGGAAAAAAAAAAAAAAAAAATCTTATTTTCATGCCGCTAGAGTAAGGTTGACACAGATAGTTTTGAACCTTGCTTTGAAATCATTTTGCAAACTTAAAACGCATCATTGCTTTGAGGAAATAACTAGTACTGCACATGGGAGAAATGCAATGTGCACATGGGCTTAGACTCCGCAGTGCAGCTCTTCGGGGTTGAAAGATACTGAAAGTAACTAAAAGGAATAGAACTGCTTTATAAAAACTTTCTGTAACTTCAGCGCAAACATAGTATTGAATAAAAATGCAAAAGGGCAAAAAGAGAAGGTGGGCCGCTGTTCCTTTAAAACAGGATATAAAAGGAGATGTGCTACTTTGTAGCAGGTAATTTCCACATGAATATTAATGTATGTTTTGATTACAAAAATACAAGAATTCCCAAACAGCTCCATAATGACAGATTTTTATCACTGTGTACTAAAATAGCAAACTTCTTAATATATAAAGAGGATTTACGCATGTCTTAAATAATAAGGTTTGCACAGTGTCTGGGGAAAACGGGGCACATCAATCACGCTGTAAGACTATACTGCCTAAATCTTAATACTCCAATAGCCTGGGAAGTGCTGTGAGCATCCTGCCTGATGCAGTTTGCTGTTGTTCTGAACTGAAAGTCACATATGAAGGGAAAAAGGTCATACATACGAATTTACTATCAGTCATGCTGCAAATGAAATCACCAACACCCAGACTCATTAGCCTACAGAGCCCTAATGTCTTTTTTTAAATTCTTAATATAATTTGGAGGAATAGTCCTTTAATTTCTTCATTTTATGACTATTCAGTATTAGTTTATGTTAGAAAGACTGGAGTTTAAAGGTGTCAAATCAGAAAACATACTATTCATACTGCAAATTAAATCAGCCCTAGAACGCTGCTTCTGCGTTTCATCAGAAATTAACTTTTACATCAAAGTTTGTGAATAATTCTAAGAAACCTCAAAACATTAACATCATATATGGTTCAGTATAAGCATCCAACCCAGGAGTGACTAAAAATATTGCACAAAATAATCGCAGCATGTTCATACCCTCATAAAAATATTCTAACATCAAGTCAATATTGCTGACAAGTTCAAGTTAAGATGACTGAGCACAGGAATTGGGAAGATGTGACCTTACTGTTAAAGATTTAACTTTTTTTTATGTTGCCTTGGACAAACGATGTACCACCTATGCCTTAGTTTGATCCTTCTCTAATAATGATCACGCACGTCAATCACAAATACTGTGTGTTATAAATATATACCATAAATACAGAGTAATGATTGTCAACATACTTCAAGAAACACAAAAGTATCATTAGCTTATGTAAAACAAATAATGCTATAATAGCAGGGTAATGAGGTACACGATTAGTTTCAATTAAAACAGAAAATACTCAGTTTTGACATGAAAAGTGTGCATTGTAAAGATACAGAAGTTGAGGATAGGTGCAAAAGTACCTGGAATTCTGAGACCTCCCGAATACTGTTTTTCTTTGATTCACTCTCAAATTTACGTTTACCTATGCTAACTCTTCTCAATTTCAGTGAAGAAAGAATTATGCTTCAAGTTTTCCTCCCTTGAAACAAAAGACGTGCAGAACTGAGTTACAACCCCTTGAAAAAAGAGATTTAATAGAACCATCAAAAGGACCACAGCTGCACTATTGGATACCACCCTAATTAATATTACATAATCCATACAACACATGTGATCAATTTACAGGTCCCAGGCGGTTCTTAAGTGAATGAATGCAATTTGTAAGCTCTGATCTGTCACTTCCACTTAGAGCAGAAGTGTCTACATTTCATATTACATTGTAATCCATGCTGCAAGCCTGTATCAGAACTCCAATTACTCATATAATGATCAAGTACCACAGACATAATTAGGAAATGGGGAAGACAGGATCTGTAAAACCACAAGACGATGGCAGAGGAAAGGTAGGGAGAAAGGTAGGAAAAGAGTTACAAAATGGTCAAGTGTAACCTGCTTGGAAAGGCCCGCTGGTTGGCACTGCAAGCAGGAATTTGTCAAAATCTGCTTGACTTTAGGGTTATTTTGCATGAAGTGGAAAAATGTAGCCGCTTAAGCTGTATAGTTTAAAGGAAAGTTAGGTGCTGAACCTGGCAAAACTTCAACAGAAAGCTTTCTGCATGTCTTCCTTCCTACGCCTATTCTATTACAGCGGTTAAAAGGAAGTACAGTTTCAGTCCTTTAGCAGTTTGCCTTTAAAAAGAAGAAATATGTGTAAGTGCCGTGCTGATGGGCTTTGATCAGGCAATGAACTTGCCTTACTAAAGCATAAGCAAGAGCTGCAGTTTTCACAGTAAATTTTATAAATTCCAAAATTTGAACTAGTGAACTGTAGCCCCATTTAGAAAGACTAAAAGGTTACGCTTGGTTAAGCTTGAAACCTGTCTCCATAGCAGAAATTGGAAAACTGAAATGTAACAGACCTGAGATCTTCCTAATAGGATAAGCTTCTCATTTTAAAAACCAGATACAACAGGAACGGCTTCATTTTGGCAAACTTTTTAATTAAACAACAAAAGAAGCACCAAAGCACTTTTATAACCTATTTAGAAATTCCCCCAAAAAAGATTATGTAGAATGAAAGAAGATTTGGAAACGTCTAAATTCCACAGAAAAGAAAACTTACATGCTATTTTTGCTAGTGAATTGAATCCAAACATTACCACCATGCAATCTCTAACAGAATTACATTTCGTCACCACCCAGACTTCACATTCAAGTAACATTGTTCTGAAATAAAGCCAGTTACAGCACAGGTCTGGGAAGGAAGGTTGCGGGCTGGCGACCTTGGATCTGGTATGTGCACAAAAATCTCATGCACAGCTATTAACCTTTTTTTTTTTTACAAAGTATAATGCTTACTTATAAGATGCTTAAACGATTAATGAAATTTAAAAATCATCTAGTATTGTCTACAGAATAGTAAATCTTATCCAGAACCAAAATAAATCAGATTTAACATTTTAGAGTAAATATATATGAAAAAAGATACTATAACTACAGTCACTAAATATGGCTCCAGATAATTATTATGCCAGCTTTCATTGAAAGGAAAAAATAAAAATGAAAGAAGGGAAGAAAACAGTTTTAGGAAGGGGAGAGGAAAAGCCAGGGCAGTGACATTAGCAATGTCCCATTATGCCCCTATTTAATTCTGTGGCAAAGATCCCACTGATTTCAACAAGAGAATGTTTTGGCAGGAAAGGGACTAGCAGAATTAAATAGTTTCAAAACAGTTTTAATACACTGTTTTTCTTTCTCAACTCTGACAAGCCCATTTGCTCCCTCCCCCCCCCCGCCTTTTTTATTATTGTTATTGCAGTTCCTGTACTTCAGTAGAGAAAGTGGTTCTTCATCAGCCTCCGAAACACTGGATTTTGTGCTGAGAAAATGCACCAAGGCCCATCACGCATGGAAGACCATAATAATCAAAGCAAAAATGTATTTAGTGACAGTGCGATTAATGTGAGTGAAGTGTAAAACTGTAAATGGAAATCTGCACAGTCTGACTGTAACAACAACCATAACTCATAATGTTTATGCCGATCAAAATGGGAAAACAAGACGACAGAAACAAAGGAAAAAAAATGCAAGTGAAAATACTGTGTTATGGAAGTATCCAACCTGCTGTGAAGTGAATAACTGAAATGATTGCTAATCAGTCTAATATTTTTAAAAACAGATCTTTCAGAGAGAAGCCGTCATCGCACCAACTATGGTACATAAAATTAATTCCAACATTTCAAAGACAGAAAGTTTTAGGACGTTTCGTTACTCTAGAAAACGGACATTAACTTCTGCGGCAATGTAGATGGCAACAGCTAGCAAGTACAAAGAGCAAACGGTCAGCAAAACACTTCTTTCTTCTTGATGCACAAGAACACAACACCCCACAACACCCTTGTGGGTTTTTAATACTTTGCGTTATTCGTTCACCACTTCACCACGCGGCCGCCACAGGGTGCCACGAGCAGCCGTCCCCACCGCCCCGGCCCATGGGGGCTGCACGTCCCCACAGGCAGGCCCGTGCGGCGCAGGCGCCTCGCTCCGTTACGCTCAGCTCTATTCCACAGCTAATCTTTTTACAATGAACTTAATCCAGTTAATGGCAAAGAATGGCGAAATGTCAGAGTAATTGGATAACAGCCTGAGATTCTGTAATTATTTCATTACAGCAGCAGACAGTGTTTAAAGCAGGGGACGCCCACTAGCTCTGACAGGCCGCAGCAGCCCTCGGCCGCTCCCTGCCTGCGCTCCTGAGGGTGACTGGTGTAACGACACCGGTGGCCTCACAGAAATTAAAACCGTATTTAGGACAAATTTAATTTGCGTTACATTTTTGCTAACTGCAAGCCAAGTAGCTTACCTTACCAGCTTGGGTATACTACACAACGTCCCAACAGACTCGTCTGTCCCTCGCGTTTTCTACAATCTCTTCAGCTTCGGCTCCTCGGCAGCACTGTTCACCTTCCCTCCTTTCCGCCTCTTTGCCCTCAGCTGTGTCCCCTCAACAAAGAGGGGGGGAACGCCCCGGCCACAGTGCTGGGCAGGCCGGGAGCCAGCACCCCGTCAGGCTCCGGCACCTGAGGGGAGCGGGGCAGCGGCAGGGCCCCCCAGAGGGACCAGCCCTGCGCAGAGCCAGCCGCACCCGCAGGGATGTGGCGGCCGGTAGAGCGGCTGCAAAGCCTTCGGGCCCCGCTCTGCGCCACCCAGTCTCTGCTGCAAAGGGGAAGCAGGACACCCTGCGTGGGGCCACCCTGCGTGGGGCTCGGCCTCTTAAGGAGGTCAGTGTAGGGGAGTAAAGGAGGCCTGGGCACAGCCACGCACTCGAGGTGCCACCTCAGGCTCAGATACCTTTCCACGGCTCCTTGATCTTCCTACCAGTTTTGTCAGAAGTTCAAGTTCTGGAGCAGACAGACAGCGGGAGTCTTTAGGAATGGAAAACACGACTTCTATCGAGGAGAAGAGTGTCGTTTGAAATGGGTATCAAAGCAGCCTGCAGCATCTCCACGGCCATCGCCTACCACTGACCAAAACGTTCACAGGCGGCGCGCCCCGTCCCAGACCTCTGCCAGCCCCGTCTCGGCGCGGCGCGCACAGGTGCACGCGAGGTGATCGAGCCCGAGGAAGGTGGCGGAGCCTCGCTCCTGTGGGCCAACAGTGACACCTGGGGGAGAGCGAGGCGGGATGAGCCGAGCGTACCCCCGCTCCCCGGAGCGGCTGAGCCGGCCGCATGTAACCGGCCGCCCACCGGCACCCCCGGCCTCCCGGCCCGGCGAGTTCTCAGGCGCTTTGAAAAGCGACCAACCTTTTCAGTGGGAACCTCTGGCTATGCATTGATGGCCCGTGGACCCGAGCATCGTGTGTTCCGCTGTGGAGTGGCGTTGGCTTGCGGCGAGGCGCCAGTGAGGTCACCCAGCACCGTTTCATGCCCCAAATAAGAAAAGCACAGAGATATTTATATTCTTATGACTGGTAATGCAAATTTTAAACTCAGCTTATTGCAGGTGTAAGATTCTTTTCACGAAAACATCTATAATTCCTTAAAAGGCAACTGGGAACCATGGGAGGATTTATAGCATCATTTTGGACTAAAAGAATAAGATTTTACAAAGAAAGAATGAGATTTTAACACTTTTTTTTAGGGTTTAAAAATCCCCATGACAAAACTCTGTAGTTTGTGCTGACTACATAGTGAAAACGCAAACTTACTGGTGCACTCAAAGGAATAAACGACCGCCCACACTTTCTTCTTCCCTCCTCCCGATCTGCCTCAGCTTCTCGACTCCCACACTTGACTTCTGCCCCCCTGACCACTGTGTCGCTATTTATTTACTCATTCTTATCTTCAGGGCAAAGGGCTGGAGAGAGTTCCTGCCCGCACTGAATTATCCCCCCCACTTTCCTCCACTGCGACGGAGGAAGCGAAGCGGCTTCGGCAGACTCGGAGATGGGAACGTCGGCAGCACCCTCGCCCCACGCTGCCGTCACGCTCGGCACAGGCCGGGCACCCCGGCGGGACAGCGGCAGGCTTCTGCGGCCTCACACGCGTTAGAAATAAGAGAATGAGCAGTTCCAGTTAGTCACTGGAGTTGCTTCGCTCTGTGGGTGGCCCTAACGATAAGGTCTAATTCTCTGAAAATAAACTGTAGATCTTCAACAACTATTTCAGCATTCCAGTGAACTGCAGAGATACCCGTGATAACACACTGTCATCTCAAATGTTTATCTTGAGTTACTATAAATCCGTTTAACAAAAATCATAGCAAACGGCTCAGTAGTAAGTTAACTTGACAGGAGCAGTTTCCTTCTCTCTGACTTCATTTGCTGTCTGTAGCTCAAAGCTATGTTGTTTCAGGGGGTTAACAAAGAGCATTTAATTTTTTTTTCTTTCTGTTTTCAAGTGAGTATCAAATGGCTCTAAGAAGCCATTACTTTTTTCAGCTCAAACTCTTCTGGAGAATATTTTTGTACAAGCACTTGACAGAAGTGGCTCATTACAATCCTGTAACCATTTTTCCCCCTCCAACGCCTGCTTCCTCGCCTTTGTAGGACTACTCTGCTGTTCCCTCTCTGCAGAAATACACTATTCTGCAGCTCCAGACCATTGATTCTTTCTAGACGAACTCATGAGATCCACACTTGAGGGCAGGTTTATGGTGCTGCTCAAGTTGCATTACACGACATCAGAAGGCATTTGAGCAGAGCACCCCTCCAAGAGCAACGACCACCGCTACCGGACAGTGCTGCAGCTCTTGCCCTTCACAGCCACGTGAGCTGGACACAGCGGAGAGGTGAGCCTGGCCACAGGTGCGTATGGCACACAGGGCCTGGGGAAAGGAAAGGTCATGGCACAGGATCGAATAGGAGCAAGAGAAGTCTGAGGAGGAAGCTACTGAAGGATCGATGCTTATGTACAGTAGGAAGTACCTGGCAGGTTGTGCTGCTTACGGCGTACAAAAGTCTTTGTTCCTCCTGAAGATCATTTTCCTGTTTTAAGACTGCCTTTTCTATATACTTCAGGTTAGGAAGCAGAAACCAATGCAGGTAGCTGAAAAGTTTCGCAGACAGAACTGGTGGTTTTATTTTGCATGAAGCAGCAATAGTAAGGAATCTCAAGTTGCTAATAAGAAAATCAACTGTTTCTGAAGCACAACTCAAAAGTTTGAGTTACTGAACATGTTTCATGCAACCAGCGTAGAGGAGATAGAAGAAGGAAATCTGCTTGAACTAGTGTGCTGATATACCTGTAGAAGTCACAAATTTCAGATCTCATTTCATCTTAGGAGAAGAGTACATCTCCGAAATGGTGACCGTACTTGTAGCAGCACATCAAACTGCCACGGGCAAAAGCAATACCTAACAGACACACGCAGGCAAGTAAGCAGACATAAACTTGCTGCTCTCTACATCTCTTCTTGACAGCAATAATTCTCATGGACTGCAAGAATGAAATCCTGCTGGAGTCACGCTAACGGTACACTCATCTCTGCTAATCTAGCCAAAGGCAAAGCTGAATGCTTCTGATGGAAAGGATCATCATAATATTTTGCCTGTACAGTAGGATATTTCCCACTTGAATGTAAATAAAGAAAAGAGTGAATAAATGAGAACAAAAGAATATAGGAAGTATTTATGCCATGATACAGACTGGAAGAACACATATGAATGAAATGCTGAAGACAAGTGGAACAACGTCTGTCAGGTAACAATCTTATAAGCTTCCTTACTAAATAAGGAAAGGACTGAACAACACCATTAATAATCAGGACTGGAAATTCCAGGAACTATTACTATGTATCCACTCCCTGTAAATTCAGAGTATATCTTTACAAAATAGCTTTATAAAATATATTTCCCTTTAATCATATATACAAGAGTCCACAAAGTGAGAGAAGTGTGGCACAAACTTAGTGAATCAGCCCCCCCAACCATAAAAAGGCGTACTTTTTTGCACAGTTACGTGCAAAATTTACAGCTCTTGCAACAGCCCCATGACTTTTTAGTCATTCACACTCAGGATGTATCAGGATTGCACTAGCTCACTAGACTGATGCATTCTAATTACTAGGAGTCCCAAAAAGCTATCGGTCTGGGAACAACTGAAAGTCCTGAAAATTTTAATCATTAATAATGAATGATTCAAATGCTATTGCATTATTAAAGATAGGAAGAGTCATGCCCTAATTATCAAATACTCTATCAGTAACTAGTGAAAAACAAAACATTCTGCATGCATGCGTTGCTCCATACACAGTAGGAAAACGCAAATTCAATGGCCTTTTGAAAAATTACATTTCTAAGGTAGAGCTGCATATAAAAGATAAATAAATTAAAAAAAGTATAAGGACTCCCCATTCCTGCAGTTGATGATAAGGTTTGCCCTTAAAATGGTCACCCTGTTGTCAACAGGTTTTACAGTGTTGTCAGGGCAGAGTACTGCATTTTTTGAATAGAAGGCAAGCTACTTGGCCAGGTAGACCGTGGGAGCAACAGATCCACTGGAGCAAGATCCACTGGTGGACTCGTGGCCGCCTGGGTGGCCTACATCTGCTCTACCAGCATCAGTGGACACTGCGGATCAAGAACTGTACACGGTGGAGAAGGAGAGCGCGCACATGCATGCACACGTGTTTGCAGGGGTGCACAGAAAGACAGGTCTGGTCTTAAGCCTTACATTGTCTTTAATTGAATGGGATGAATTTTCAAATGCTTCCACGCACTCCGAAATTTAATTGGTTGTGAAATACGCTGAAGAGTTTAAAAGCGTTCTCTGATATAAATAAAATCATTTATTGTGAAAGATGTCAGCAGTACTGTATTTTATTCTTATACAAAATGTTGGAAATGGCCTCTCATAAATTTTCGCGAAGATGGATCACTATTCTGAAAGGATGAAACGGACAAGGGGAAAAATAAATACAAGCAGAGGCCAGAGCCTGATATAGCTGACGTTAAAAAGAGAGATCTCATTTTTCTTTCCATTCTGAACATTACAGCTGTAACAGCTTTATTACTACAGCTTTATATATGTTTACATTTTTTGCTGATTGTTGGCATTACAGCCACATCTGGTATCATTTTTCTTAACTTGCCTTATTACCATTTGTAACGTGTTTCCCCCCACTCCCTGAGCCTCTCAAGGATCAATCTTGCCGTGCCATTCCCGCCTGCCTTGCCCTCCTACCTTCTCCTCTAAGTGTAATGCTTTCTAAGACCTTCTTTCAAGGGGTAATGACAACAAGAACAAATCTTTTTCATTCCTTTTTTTTTTTTTTTTCTTTAAATAAGGAAGAATGCAAATAGAAGGGCCGATTTGGCAGCCTGGCTGGCTGTGCTAGCTCCACTCTCATAACCCTAATTCCAACTCCCACTCGTACCTGCTAGCCAAACAACGGATTTAATTATGTCACGCTGGTAGTACCAGGCCCAGAGAACTGTTTTGCTGGCAGCATTTTCCTAAATTGACCCTATGACCAATATCTCGGCTTCCACAGCTTAAAATAAATTTCAGGCCAAATTTATCACCTGGGAGACACCCCCCTCCTGCATTCAGCACTGAGTTATGGTGAAGCTGCCGTCCTCTGAAGCACATCCACATCAAAGAAAAACTCAGGTCCTCCTTTCCTTCTTCTGTGTTTCTAGTTTCAAGTAATTAACAATCCGTGACATGTGCACATTTTCACACTAATTGAGAACATACAGAATAAATTTTTATCTTAAGTACAGTTTTAAAACCTGAGGGAATCTTCCACTCCTGCTATTAATGAAAAACAAAGTTCTGGATTTTTTTAGGCTTGGAGGGTCAAATTTGTCATTATAATAGAATATAGCTTCGTTACTGGCTTTTAAAAAAAAAGGTTTTAACTGTCTCAGTTAATCAGAAAATACTTATTTCACACTTGCATTTATACAGGAAAATGAAATTAAATCTTACGGAGCAAAATGAAAATTAAATAACTGCCAAAAGAATTGTCAGGGACAGAGTACTTGGAAATGTTCCTATCAAGAAGACAACAAATCTAAATTTGGAAAATTTTGTTCTTCTACTGTCCTTGTAGGCATCTAAATGATATTTTTTCTGCTAAGGAAAAATCTAGCTAGCTACAGCAACTCTGTAGGGAAAAACCCCAGCTAATGCTCTCTAGCAAGACTACAGAAAATGGGACACTTCCTTCTGAGATGGTTGTGGTATGGTCTAAAGGGAACCATCACTTTGGGGTGGACTTGCAACTGTTGGAGAAGGTTGGCGGCTAACGGATGAAATCGTAGCATCAGCACATGAAATTGGTAATCCCGTCAGAAAACGAAGCATTTAGATCACAGCAGAGGTTTGGAGCCCTGGTAAAGGGGAAGGACTGCACCCAAGCAAAGGGACCCTGTTCCAAAGACATTCCCAGGTAAAGATGTACCCTGTCAAGGTAACAGTTACTGAGCCTGCAGAGCTTTTCAAGGACTTGACTTCAATGTCGACCTCCCCCATGAGCTGCCTGCTACAGAGTTTACTGAATGGAGAGTAGGGCCATAAATTAAGAAAAAAATTTAACACCTGAAAGGTTGATAGTTTTGTCAATAAATTTTGCTCTATTCTATCACAGTGTTCAAAGATCAAATAATATGAATATTTCTAGGGCCACTGAAAAACATAGGTGTGGTTCCTTAAACAGATTTGCTAAAAACGGGTGTGTTTGAAGAAGCCTCAAAAGGTGAAGACTATTCCCACCTGGGGAAGCCGCAGCATCTCCTTGTGTTCGCATCACAGCCAATGCCTGCACACCGGGTTTTTTCCTCCAAAGCGTGCTAATTCCAGTGCAGGAAGTTACACATGGGGAGATGTTTTCAGCACAGATTTGTTGACGTTTAATCCCATTTGGAGTGCACTGCACAAAGTTTTAATGCTGACACTCTATTTACTCCTGCCACTTAGAGGCACTCATGGTCTTTGAAAAGACCTGTCAGAACAGGCAGGTGGTTTTTATTTCATTGACATGCAGGTTTTAAGAAAAAGGAATTAGGAGAAGGACGTTGTCTCTGCTGGTATGCGTGGTTTCTAAAGCTGGACTTGGTGCTGCCAAAACGTAACAGATTTCAAAGAACGATGCTGCTGCTTCTTTACATACAACATCATTACTCCTATATTTGGTGAGAACTTGGCTCCAAGCATTTTCTTTTCCCTCCACAAACTATTCTGGCTCTCTGCCACCTATGAAGAGACATTCTTTGTGGCACAATATATTGAAAAAGAAGGTGTAAGAAGCGTAGCGGTCACCTCACTTTCCAACGCCAAGGTTTAATAAAAAATGTACATTTTAAGAAAATGGCAACTGTGCACCTACGGAAAAGTTTTGCACTGGAACGGGTCTTTTAGCTTTCCCTTCCGTACCAACAAATGTTTGCAGACTCCTACAAGACCTTCAGCTCCCTGATTTCTTCCCTGTACCTGCTTACCTTCCACCCCAGCAGCACTGACGTGGGTACAAGCTCAGGCTACCAGTCCTGCACTGCACTGAAGTCACTAACCGTGGCTGTGCTCGTTTTCAACTGCGGCGTTCCACCAGGAGACTGAACGTTCAAAGGTTTGTTGTGTAGATTTTGCTTTTCAGTATAATATGTATGTTTATAGACGGGTATTATATACGTGCTGTATACAATACCTGTTGTATGGTACCCTTGCTAAAGCGATTAAGGAAAAAGCCGAGCGAGTAGGAGCCCTGCATGATTAGCTATTTCACATAGCCTCCAAAAACCTTCAGTGCAGAAAAGGTGGTTCTATGTTGAACTAACAAAAATAAATTATTTTTCATTAACATTTTTGTCAATTGTCTTTTTATCCAAAATATATTTTCTCTTTTCTAACTTCGTATGTTTGGTTTACACACGGTAATGAGAAATAACTGGAAGCTCTGCAAGAAAGTAATTATTTCAAATTAAAACAAAAATATGCGTATAAGCAATCAAGAGGATGTATTTCCATTTCACTTTTCTATCCCGTACTTATGCACCCGTAAACCTACAGACCAATCCGTTCGCAAGAAAGCAATTATTTTCTAAATAGCACATAAAACCACCAATATTGCGAACACAAATACTTCGTTCTTTGCCTCTGTTGATAGCGGGAGCAAAGCCAGCCGTATCATGCCGGGGACACTGCGTAGCCCAGAAGCTGGAACCGGATGCTAAGATCAAGATAGACAATTTTCAAGAAACACATTCCATTTTTCACAGTTCAGTTTTATGGCTTTCCCTCGAAAGAAGGGAGATAGTGTTAATTTTAAAAAATTGTTATAACTGACTGTGCTTTAGACTGTGCAATTGTTATAACTGACTGTGCTTTACAGGAGCATTGGACTGCAGGTCCCTCCCAGCCTAAATTATTCTATAGTTCTAATTAAGATTGTTAGACATTTTTTCCTCTTTCTAGCTTTCTAAACTTCAACACACAAAACCAATGTAAATTCTAACCTAAAATAACCAAGATCTCTGTGCCAGTTTAAGGATAAAGGTAAGACAAGGCTTCTCGACAGATAAAATATTATTCTTTAAACCAAACAGCTTCGTCAAGAAAACAAGATAATTTGTCCGACCTGAAGAAGGGTCTTGCCTTCTCCAAAGCCCGTCTACTTCTTCCAGCTCTACCAGTTAATCTAAAAATAACAAACTCAGGTGTGCCTCAAAAAATTCACACGAGGGATTTATTTCCGAGATGCGGGGAGCAGCTCTGGGTCGGTACGATCTCAGAACACCGAAGACCAGATGCCTCGAGACACCAGGGCCCGGGCCACCAGCCCCGCTGCCGGGAGTCAGCCCCGACTCTCCGGCTCTTGCGCTGAAACACAGAACGTGCCGGCTCTGCGTAGTTTGAACCGTCAAAAAAATCTCAGCTTCAATTGACATGGCTTCGTAAGGCCAAAATTAAGAAACAAAGTGAGTGAAAGTTGTGAAACAGCTGAGGAACTAGGACAATCGGCTTTCCCCTCTCTCCCTCCCCCCGCCAAAATACGCTGCGTTTAGAAAATTTATAAAAGAAAATCCAGGGGTATTTCCAGAGAATTGCAGCCAGTGTGCAAATGAGTAAAAGAGGAAAGGAATGAAGAGGAGGTGGACGCGCAGGCCAGTTTGCTCTGCGGGGTGTTTCGCGTCCCCTGCCTCCGCACGGGCAGCCGCCGCGCCGGGGAACTGCAGCGCCGCAGCTGAACGCGAGCACGCGGCTTGCGACGAGGAAACGCGCACGCGTCCGACCTCTCCAAACTTCCCTTCCTGTTGCTTTGCAGTGGACGCTCGGTGGTATTTTTTGTTGTACTTCTAACCTTTTAACGACAATTAAAAGTGAGGTTTACCCCAAAAAAGCGCAAAGACATTTTTCAGAAAGTCCAGTTATCATGAAATCTAGAAAGCCACTGCGGCTGAGACTAACCGTGCCAGCCCTTTAAAAGGCAACAGGTGTTGTAAGTAAAAAAAGCTTGGCCTCCCTTCCACATACCTTGATTATTTATTCTTATTTTCTGAATTAGTGTCTGGCGTTGGACAGATAAGGGACCGGGACAGCAAGTGGTAATGACAGCTGTTATCCACATGCTGACAGAAGGAGGACTTTGTTTCTAGCAACTGGGACCAAAAGATATGTTTTTCTGTTAGTACCTAAGGATGGATACGCAAGAATTAGTGGTCCGCTGAATAGGAGGTTTCTCACAGTCCCCACAGCAAAAAGAGGTCAAGCTGTTAAGAGATACTGTATACCTTTTCATCAGGAATGTAAAGGTTCTTTTCTTTTTATTGGGGGGTAGGGGGAATCTTTCCTCTTATGGATTAAATGTTTTAAATGTCTTAATATTTGTGCACCCAGGGGAATATGAATATTGTACTGACACAGTCCCAACCAATCATGCAATCTAAAGAGCATGCCAAGTCTGGAAGGCATATTGAGCATGTTCTCCGACGATGATATCATAAAGGTTCCTGCAATGGGAAACACATGGGACCAATTCCTCACATTCCCTAACCTGTACGCCTGAAGCTTCATTCAACTCTGATCACTTCAGCGATGAAAATCAAAAGACATTGGGACCTAAAATTAAGAAAATAAGCAACTCGGGGCACCTCAATTTCACACACTAATCCTGTATTGGGATATGATTTCCCCCCCCCCCCCAAAACCCAGGTGTATCCTCAACTGATAAATAGCGTTAGTCTGAATTTCAGCATAATATTTTGAGTTCACTCCTGATGCAGAAATGTAAGGCGTGATCTGGACTTGTTTATTACCATGTGTGTCTCGAAGGGATGACATTAAAAGCAAACTCCTTTCTCCACTACAAACATACGTACGTTCATCGAAATACTGAAAAATCTGGCAAAAGAATTCGATAAAAGCTAAGTTACCAGATGTAAGTGCTATTGTAGCTGCTGCAGCTCCCTGGAAGCACTTCATCATGCTGAGAAATGATGCCTCTTCCCTGGGAGCTGAAGTGCTCTCTGCCTTGCCTGCCTGTGTGTTGTATACCCTCAGGAGCTATTCAGCCTGTCTGCTGCTACTCCTCCTTGCTGCAGTCCGTACGCGTCCACATTCGTCTCTGCCAGAGTGCACGGCAGTTGTGCTGTCGGCAGGGAGCCATACTAGATGGAGATGGAGACGAATCTGAAACGGCAGAGAATGAATCCCTAACGCCAAACCTTCTGTACCAAGGGTTTGCTACATGGTGTTTTGGAAAAGCTTATTCAAAGCAAGCCATCCGTGTCCATGAGGTGTAGAATGAGGGAGCGTTCTCTTTTTTTCTTAATAAAATTCTCTTTTCTCTTCCTGCTAAGAGAAATCACACGTTTCAGAAAACTTCTAAAGCCGTTTTTTGTCTCAGAAATTTACAAAATGCCTTCAGTTCAGACAGCACTTTTTACTATTTTGATAAGTTATCCGATACTTCCACAGGCATCTTAGCCAAGTCGAGAAGAAAATTCTCAAGACAACTTAGAGAAAGAAAACGGGGAATCCACCGTAGTTCACTAACACATAGATTTTACTTACTGATTTTTGTGAAGAAATTTCTACTTTATTTCAATGGAAGTCACAGTATCGTTATTCCCACTTTATACATCAGATGCACAGAAACACAAAGTGACTTATTCAGGAGAAAAACAGAAAAGAGTAGACTAGGGATAAAACCCAAGCTCCTTAAGAGTATTGGTTCAGCGTGCTGTCCCCAGGGAACATACCAACATCCTACCGATTAAAAGAAAGGAATAAACACCACTGGGGGGAAAAAAAAAAAGCAAGCCCAAACTTTCCACGCTGATGTTTCAAGCCTTTCTTTAACAAAGAAAAAAAAAAAATCTGCATTAGAGTGTATAAACTCCTCCCATACCAAGTACCATACTGTGTCATTCTAAATAAAAGCTTGCTTCAGTAATAAAAACTTGTAAACAAAATGAAAGTCAAAACCAGAAAAATCACACAGCCAATGTATCTCAGAATAGTCACTGTAATTTAAAAAGTGTGTCATATAATTTCAGCTCCCCATATGTCACCTCCTATAGAAGGTCCAGACGTGCTGAGAACACAGCCACTGCTTCCCGACGGCTGAACATGCTTTGCCGATACACACACTTTTATGTCACAAAATAATGGTCTCTTCTTCAGTGACTATTATGATCACGAATAGCAAATTTATTTTCAGTGCCAGAAAGACACAGCACAAGAAAGGACTAAACCAGAACTAACCGGCACAGCGAGTTAATCTGCAGCGTCAGCAGATTGAGATGGAAAAGCTGGTATCTGCAACAAATTAAAATCAAACAGGTGATTTCATGAAAACCTTTAAAACGTTCTCAGATCGCTCGGAAACCTTTTAAATATGTATAAAACCTGTACTTTTTACATATTGAGATGTGTGTGTATGGAGTCACTCTGCTCCATCTGGCAGCCTCTTCTCAGAGGATTTGGAGCACTGGGCAAGCATGCGTGGGTCTAGCCAGAGGTGCGGTGGGAAAGCTCACATCAGGTCTGCCTTCAATTGTTTGGCTTTAGCCAGAGCTATAAAGTTATTTAGATCCAACTGCGTACATATATACACATACTGTGTGTGTGTGTATATATATCCTTTTATATAGATGCATATGACATGATGTCTTTAGCAAAGAAATTAAAAACCTTTTTCCAAAAGCTATATTAAAAAAAAAAAATCGCTTTGCTCTTGCTTGCTATTGAAGAATACACGAGGAAGAAGAGTTATGCATCTTTCCGTGAGGCACTTGAACAACTCCTCTTTCCTCTCCCTTTCCTCTCTTTTCCTTTAGGTTTTTTCTTCAATGGTTTATGTATAGTTGCCCATACGAAAGGAATTACTATGAGACAAATGCTCACCTTCCTATCTGGAAACACGTTAACAGGCTGCTTGTTCTCTCAGCTCTGCCCCACTGGTGGGTGTGCAGCTCCAAGTGTGTTATCACTGTAATTACAGTATTTATCCCGACACGGAGCTTCCTCTCTGGCAAATCAAAATGGTGTGTAAATAGCAAATACCGGGGGCTCCATCTTCTAGACACACAGTGATTTATGACCTGTTTTCTCACATGCCTTTCGCTTTAGAAACACTTGGCATGTGGTTTTACGTAACCTGAAGTTTTTCAAGGACCCTGTTTAACCCTTGCTTTGGTTGGTCATATCTGACAAATAAAACAAACCTCAGGGCTTTCTACTTTGAGCAGCCGTGGAAAATTGACTAAAATATATACCCCGGCCACCAAAAAAAATTCCTAGCAGCAAAATAAAAATACGATTTGGAGAAATTTCCTGTCCTTCAGCTGAGCTTGATAAAGTGAGAAGGTTTGGAGAATTTTTTTTTTGTTGTTTTAATGAGAAAGACCAAGATCATTCTTTAGTTCCTAAATACGTAAGAAAGATAAATAGCCCACATAAAGTTTCTCCTTTTAACAGACGGTTTCACAGAAGAAAAAAGGAAGTCTAACTCCTGAAGACACTTTGGATGCAAACACAAAACCGTAGGCATCATTACCTCTGATGCATGAGGCACACATCAGTGCTCCAGCCGCAACAGCAGCCAATGCTGCCGGACAGAGGCGTACGCTCCGCTCGATTTCTCTTTACATTTCTTTATGACAGATGGCATAGCCCTGGTTAACCACTAATCAATAAAGCATTTGAGGAGCCTCTTTTTTACCTAATAACTATTCATCAAAATTGCCAAGTCATTTTCACACACTAACAACAGTGTGGAAGCGTTCTAGGAAGCTCAGTTCCACCTGTAACGAGTGTTACCCTTCTGTCCTTTGAGACAAAACCCCAAGGCAAGTGAGCTTTCTGATTTTATTAATGATTTTAACTCTTCTAGTGAATGACCACAAAAATCCAATCTGAAAAATATTTAAAGCAAAAGTAACTTATCAGGAATGAAAGATTTTTCCTTTCCCATATGTGAATCTTAAGTCAGAGACACACAGGCTACATCTGAATGAACAAGTATAAGCTGCTCCCATATCAAGACTGCAGTTTGCTCTTGTTACTGAACAAGTTGAGAAGACAAATCCGTGTTATGGAATGATAAATTGTGAAGTTCAAGGAAACTAAGTGATGCACTAGACAACACAGTGTTTAAAAGATACAAATGACATCTCCAAGTTGTTTTCCTCCCATCATTTTCAATTTGAGTTTTTTTGAAAAGTCTCAACCTGAAGTTTTAAAAATAATCACATTTATTTATTTGATCCAACACAACTAAAATATAGATGAGGAAGTCACATATCAAATAAGGGAATACAATCAAAGCTAAAAAAAGAAAATTAAATTAGACATCTTGCATTGAATGAAAGGTTACGCAAGATCTGAGTGTACATTCACCAAATGAATGCGCAAGAATAAGACGGCTGACACGAGCCGTAAAGTCTGACCTACTCCTCATCAAACAAATACTGTAGGCATCTGTATCAAAGACAAACTGGACCAAATGTGTTTCTCCAAGGATCCTGAGAGGACCACACCATGGAAAGAGCAATATATATTGTCCTGGTTAAGAACAACTTAGACATGGGCAAGGCTGCATGATCATGAGCTTCTGATCCGTAATACCAGAGGAACATTGAAGATCAGGAGATAGGAATGGCTGGTTAATATGCAAACATCCCTCAGAGGATCTTGCTGGCAGCTCAGTGTAAGTTGACATAGCTGAGCATCTACAGAAAAATCGGATTTCACTGTCGATATATTCGGTCTAAAATGTTTCAATCAATTCCAATTCCAGGATGTATCTTTCCATAATGTTGGAATACAATGGAATTAAACCGATGCTTTATGTCCTTAATGACCTGTCTAGATTTCATTATGGATTTATTTAAGGTGAGGAAGTCACATAATTTATAGTCAGCATAACAAATTAAAGCACTGTTTCAAGACATGTTCACACCTTGACGTTCACATTATCTATTCAGGGCATGTTTTATGAAATACCTGTCTATATCAAAAGCCTCAGTAGGAAAGTATTTCTTTAAGGATTCAATTTATATGTTTCTATAAAAGATTGAGTGTTATATTACATTCGGTCCTTGAAATACTTTAAGTACTACATAGCCTATAGTTTCCATTCTGTGACTCCTAACATTAAATTAGTGTTTGTTTAGCAAGATGTCTTAAAAGTGTAAGAATTCTCAAGTCTATAGTTCAAGACAGCAGGCTAAAGAAAGAGTAGAACTGCAGTATAGTAGTTGGTAAATTACTTAACTAGCACAATTTAATCCCAAGTCTGGCCTATCGCTCTCATGACAGTCATCAGTAGGTATAATACAAGGAAAATAAAATTTCAGTTGTACACTTTACAGCATTAACTTTTAAATTAAGCCATGATTTAAAAATTCATTTTTTTGTGTTTTCCTCTTAAATTTGCTGACATCTTTAATTGAGACTAGCACTTTTCAAAGCAATACTAATGACTTTTGAAATACAGTGATGCAGCGTGCTTTAGTTATAGCTACCTGATTTATCAAAATTGTCTCTACAACTACGCTATAGAACATTCCATAAACAATTAACTGGATTTAGCATTGTCGTAGTTTAAAAATATAATTTGATGGGAACAATTTGCATGGAGTTACAAGACTGAATCAGACAACTGATTACAACCAACACCATCAGAAGACAAACTCTCTTAAAATGGTTCATTATATTAGTGAGTGAATGATCATTTGCTGATGGCAAAAAATAAACTGCTTAGTAATCAGAACTCTGTCAGGAAAAGCAGCATATTCATAGAATGTTTTCAGATTATTCATCTATAAGAAAAGAGTAAAAAAAAAAACAAACAAACAAACACAAAAAACCCTTAGTAACATTAACAAGTTTACAATGCATTAATACAAATAAAACAGTGTGCAACTATTCTAGGTGGTTAGACCAACACATGTAAGATTAAGTCAAGCTGATGGAGCTGCAAGTCTGGACAAAACAAGACACATCACTTACATTCGCCATATACTGCATAGGCCTAAAAAGAAGCAGGACAAAGGGGATGCAGAAGTGCGTGTAATCGCTGTCCGGGTTCCGGCTCCAGTAAAGGAGGAGATCAGAACATGTAAACGTCACCCAATGTCACTAGTCGAAGGATGGCCTTCCCCTGCTGGAAACTTCATCTCGACATTGACGGGATAATGTTCTGACACCTTCGGAAGAACTTTCTTCTTAGAGAGCGCTAAAAGGAGCCACATCAGACTAAGGATAGGATCAAAGAATATCTGTAGGAAAGACTAACATCAGCCTTCTTGACATAACTGGAGAGAAGACCCTAGAATGACCAGCTGGAAGCATTTTGACTTGGATTTTCCAAAGGTGGATGGATGTTGATTCCCTCAGATTGCTAAGGAAACAGTTGCTTTCAAAAATTATAAAGAAATTTGAACAGGTCAAAAAAAAAATCTACAGCAGAAGCCACAGGAACAGAAATATAAGAACAGCCTGGGATGTACGGAGTCAGGAGAAGCTTAAGCGAGCTGAAACACCTGGCTCTTACAGTGGCCCACAGCAGGTACCTAGCGAGGAGTGTGCCAACGGGGCACGCACGCGGTGACACCCACCCAGCTAACACACGTTTGCTAGCAAGAAACAAACGTAAAATAAATATTCCAATGACATCAACACTTCATTTAATTAGATTTCAGGAAAAAAAAAGGAATTAGTGGAAACAAAGAAGATTATTTTGAAGAGAAAGCTCTCATGAAGATATCTGAACATTCCTTATTCAACTCTCTTCCTTGCCGTTAGTGCATTCCCTACAACCTCAAAACAAGCAGTGAAAATCAGCACGTGCAAAGCACAGGTAAAATTTGCTTTAAAATATACCGAAATACTAAGAGTTGGAATTATTACTCATTTTAAGGTGGATTTTGAGGTTATTCTCTTTATCATCTGCAGTTTACTCCGAAGTAATTTTCGTCAGTGAAATAATACCAATGCCAAATGAAAATGGCTGGAACCTCGGCTTTGAAACATTTATGGCAATATGCAGCAGCTGAAGCCATGCCACAAGGTGTATCTTTTGCTTGGATAATTAATTCTGTTTACCACTCAGCCAAAACGAATTACCACATATTCATCCAGTGTGGAATATTTTCCTCTTCCTTTTTTGCACTGGTACAAATCATAAATTTATTTCCAAAGGGATCCAGATGCAAACCTTCAACATTTCTGTAGGCAAAATAAACTACGACGTATGTTCTTCTTGGCAAATACAACATGCGAAAGGTGCCTGGAGATATGCTATACTGATTATGAGATATTATTGTGAGGTTTTATTATCCTTCTAAACAATAAAACAAGAAAAGAAACCAACATAAAAGCAAGCAGTTCTGTGCCAGATGTAAGAATTTAATGCTCTCCATCCCTGACTAGCATTTGGAACATGTGCTTCAAATACGGAGTTTGTGTAAGGCTCCCCAGGTGAGCAGTTGATCTTATCTTGCAATTCCTGCTTCTTTTCAAACAGTGCACAGCACAATCTAGCAGCTGAGTGATCCTAAGGAGGTTAAAGGAAAGATTAAGGGGGAGACTTCATTCTTCAACGCTATCTTCAAGTAAATATTATATTCAGAAGAAAAATTTCATTCCAGTATCAAGTCAAGAGAGAGCAAAAGAGGATGGAATAGTTCGGGCTTGTCCGTGTCCCGCTCCCCCCCCTTTAATTTTTAAGCAATCTTTCCAATGATTCTTCTTGCAGTTAGCATAATATCTTCACTCAGTCTTAAAATCCCAGAATTTAAAAATACTTTTTGGTCACATATGGTGGAAAAGAGTTTCAAAGACCTGATAGAGTGGTCAATCCAAAAGACTGGGGCAAAGTTCCTCTTCTTCAATGGGTCTGAATACATCTCTTGCAAACATCTAGTTCTAAAACTGGGGTTTTGAAATCTCTGAAGGAGACACATACACAAACATAGCTTCCTACTGAACTTATGGTGACTTTAACATAAACAAAATTATATGCAAATTCATGAAAAAACAGCATTTCCTGGCAAAGTTTTTCAGATGGACAGTGTCTTTCCTTTATTAGATTCCCTTGCGTAAGGTCTACCTGGAGAGAAGAAAAGCATCTATGAAAAGAAGTTATTTTAGAATCTCAGCTTATTAGTTTCTTTGAAGTGGACATGATGGAGACAGTTAAATGAAAGTAAGATATACATGAACAAGAAGCAAATCAGCTCTCACTTGTGATAAATGAATTATGAAGATGTTTGTTCTCCTCAGCTGACATCTGTAAAGGCTTAACAGCTAAAAGGAACATTTAGCTCACTTCAGAGAAATCTGAAGTATCCTGCTACTAAATTCTGTTTTCCAACTGGTTCTTATTTACAGCAGAGTTATTAAATATTTATTATAGCAGAAATCAAGTATTTTCAGTTGTCCTAACTCCACGACTTTCAGTGAAGTAATAGGTTGCTTAGATTTTTTTACATGAACCTACAACGTCATTGCCAAGAAAAGACACAAAGGGGCCTCCACCACTTGACAAGGCCTGTATACAAAAATACATTTGCCTGATTTCCTGACAATTTACTGGTTGACAGCTTGCTAAACGAGGAAGAGCAACACTACAGTAATAGTTGACAGATGCTGTTTCCACTAACTTTCAAATTCCTTTAACCTTTCCAAAAACACATGCAGAAACTGATCTGCTTGTCTCTCGACTTTCGATTCCAAGCAGTGATGTTCTGATACCACTGCCCTATCAGTTTTCATGGGATATTTTTATTATTTGAATGCACATGAACCACAAATGACAGAAAAAACATTCAGCAGATCTACTTGTATTTCTACTTACAAAATACACTACTCCAAAGCAACACCTGTAGAAAGTTTCTAGAATCTAAATTTAAAATGAGCACAGTGGTAAATTACACTTGCCAAATAATCAAGCCTCTTCCATTTTCTGGCACCTGCTTACGAGAAAGTCCACACCATCCCATTTGTCATTCCATGCTGATTTGTTATCTTGTTCACATGTTCTTTTTCATTATATATGGGCTAGCCACATTACAATGAAGGGTAAAAACAGTGCTGCTGAAGAACACCTAACCAAGCCAATAGGTCCAAAACACCGGTGCTGGTTTCTTATAAAATGAAGTGCCTTCTCTACTAGTTTTCAATTTCATAAATGCCATATGACACAGAAGTCGAGCTCTTAGTAATTAATGCCATTTGCACAAGCTTGTTGGCAAAATCTGAAAGGTTTGCCTTTAGCAAAGATCTTTTTCACCACAACGCTGCTAAGTTTTTCACTATTGGGAAGCCGTAAGCAAGAACTGATCCTAAAACTGAACGCCCAAGCTTCAGAGCTGTCCATGTCATTTCTCTCTAATAATTCACTGCAATTCAGTACAGAGAGATAGGATTAATCTCCAATTTTTGGGATCCTAAACAAAACAAAAACAGCCTCCATTTTGTATCACGTCTTTACCATAACACGGAGGGATCTGCTGTTTTTGAGAGTCCCGATCTGCAAAGATCTTAATATTCTAAAAGAGAAAGAAAAGATGCCAGACTCACTATACCCAACTTGAGATCACCAGCGGACCTGAAATGTCACGGGGAGGCTCTGCCCTTAAAAGCAGCTAATGCAGCACGTGGCTGAGAGAGGAAGAACGCAGCGCCGCTGAACGCGTGGAGAGGGCCATCTTCATTCAACCCTCCCACCCAGGCAGTGGTGGGGCGAATTGCTGTAGCATGGGATAGAGTAAGTTTGACATTTAGTTGCCTTCTCCTCAAGTTGAGGAGATCATACACACCTACGCTACACGACGCTCTCTTTGAACAAACCGGTGTGTTTCTCCGCCTCACTCACCTGCTTGTCTTTTCCTTCCACATTACCACCACATATAAAATGTGGGCAGTGCCATACATGGAACTCACGGTCCAGGAGAGAAATTGTATCCCAGGGCCGGGTGGGGGACTATCCTGTAGGAAATACCTGGTATGGATGCTCTGATATTCAAAAAACCCCTGACTTCTATAGAGATGTTCTCTGCTGGCACATGAACCAGGACATGGGTTAGCAAAAAAAGTAAAAATACACTGGCAGTATGTACTGTTGTTGCTATTCTCCACCAAAAAGCACGGCATGAATATTTCTCATCCCATCCACTAGTAGGTAAGCAGCAAACCAAAAAGAAACAAAAGAAACCCCAGAAAATCAAACAAGAAATCACAGAATTAGAAATATTTTTTCCTTGTTTCCCTCTTCTCATGTCGATACCATAAGCACATGCATCACTATGCTGCATTTCCTTTTTGGGCTATCCAAAATCCTTTCTTCTGGGGAGATGTTAATCATGGCCCAAAGGTAAACAAGGTTTATAGGTAGCGCAGCTCCTTTGGGAAGGCGGGACGTAGTTTTTAATTTGGTCTCTTGTATTGGTGTGCAGAGTTGGTGTGCAGACTACAGCAGAAAACATCTCAGTGCTTACCTAAACAAATAGTTCATAGAAAAAAGGTCTGCAAGACTTAACTCTCTATAGCTGCTCCACAGAACCCTTTTGAAGAGTAACATTTAGCACCTGATCTGCTCCATGTGGCTCTACTGATGTTTCATGAGAAACCCCGAAGGATATTGTGGTCCCCCAGTTACTTTAATCATTGCTTAATTTCATTGGGCAAGACTTCAATGGCCTGACTGCTGTAGGTAGACAAATATTAATTTTTAAGCATTATTTATATAATGGGGTTGGGGGAGATTATGTACTGGTATCTTAAGCAGTTTACATATTTCAGTTGCTGACTTGTTTCTGTTCAAAGCAGTCAGGGAAGACAAATGAAACTGTTTCAGGATAAATCTAGAAGCTCTACAGATACAGCACGCTCGGCTGCTTAACGGCCAGTGTTGCACAGTGTGATTCTGTAGTCTTCAACTCGCCATAAACCTCCAGTGCCAATGTCAGACGCATTAAGAACGCCCTCCTACGCCAGGACGCAGCCCGCTCTCCCACATCATGAAACATGACGCTCAACAAATCCCGGATCAATCCACGCCACGCTGCTGAAAATATTTCCTTAGGTGACAGCAGTGGAGGAAGGGAAGCTGACAATGTGTACCTCCCACAACTGAATGCAAAAGTTATTTAAAAGCACCTAGTTCGCACGGGGATTTTTAAATTCCTGAGGCTTTAACCTTCTGCAAAACCTTTTGAGAGGAATAAAAGGCAGAGCAGAAGCTAACCTAAAAGCAAAGAAGGCTGATCTAGGACAGAAAACAGATCTTCATATTTACTCTAAGTGACAGCTGGATGAATTACACAAATCATCTGTCTCTCTCCATTTCCGTCTATCCATCATACTGTATTTATCCATCTCTTCTTCTGCCTATCTTCAGCTTTAGAAAATACATACAGTACAGCTTAAATTATTTATTTTCTGTTCAGTTCCTTCTAACACCAGTTTCAGTTCAGTGACCTGTATAACTCATTGAGTTAACTAATGCATTATCTACGATGTTATGTATTATTAACCAAGTTTGGTCTCTTAAAACATTTCCATGACAACGTATCAAAATAACACACGTTTGTCTGGCATATAAAATGATTTCTTCCTTTTCATATCATCCTCAGAAAAAAAGCAAAGCAAGTATAGATTGCTCTATTCCTGTGGCAGCAGCCAGATTAGCAATTGATACCCTAATCTCGCTCTCCCTGAATAAACTACAAATCTCTCGGACCCCACGTTCCCTCTGCCATAGGTAATATTAATCAAGGCTTTCTGCCACATTGACATACACTAGTAAAAAAATGTAATGTCTCTGAGGATAGAAAATGCTCTCAACTTTCACCAGTTCCAAACAGAAAGGCAAGAAGCATTTCATGCAAAGACTAAATAAAAAGCTTTTTCAGAGTCACAACAAATAGAGAAACGTGCTGAACCACTGCCAGCAAAAACTGCAAACTCGTTGCCCTCTCTCACCTAACTCAAATGTCTTGTACCTCCAGGGAAGGGAATCCCAGCCAACATCACAGTCTATGTTTTCTGCAAAGTCATCACTGAATCTAATGTGTAGGACTGCAACAGATTATAGAAGAAATTAGAAGACCATTAGTAAAGCTATAAAAAGACTGAGAAATTATGTGGGGTGATGCACTCTGGTAAAAACACTAAAGCTAACTTGTGTAGTTTAAAAAATACAGTTGGTATCTGTAGCTTCACTGCCTACTGTTCCTTTCCTTTCTTGTATTAGGAAAGGTCCAACGTTTTGTTCCACCAAAACAGTAATTTGGATCACTTAAATGCTTGCACGGTCTTTGGGAATAGTAAGAAGGAGCTGAGGAGATTTTGCCATACAGCAAGAGGGAAGGAAGGATTCTGCCACTGCAGGGCTTGCACCTTCCAATAAAACCTGTGAGTGTTTCACTAATTAAATACTTATTTTCCTAATCAAACCATTTGTTTTGATCAACCGCTTTTTCTTGCTCGTTCAGGGGTTAATGTCATTTGCAATTCTCCTGAAAAAGCAAGCCAGAAGCTGGTGTGATTTTTAGAAAAGCTTTGTTCATTAATTTTCTGATACCTTTCCTCATGCAGCAACTCCGGCAATATGAAATTAATACCGTCCTCCCTCTTCAAACAATCAACTCCTGTTGATCTGTTTTGACTTTTTGCCATAAAAAAAAAACAGAAAAAAAAAGTAATGTTTTTCTTCTGGGTTTCAGAATTTTAAGTAATAATTGAGTAATCTTATTCCCCCTGAAATCACAGAGCAGGGCAGCTGAGCTCCCAGATGCTACGAGCCCCACAGCTTTTGGAAAGGAGATATCGGAGCAGGTTACTCACCTGAAATTTTCTTTTTAACAATGTACTGCAAGATTGAAATAATGTCACTGAACAGTCCAAAAGCTTTAAATGAAATCATGCAGAAAGCATAAAAATCATTCAACTTTAATCTCTGCTGAAGATCAAAGTCATCGGGCAATTCTTAAAACGTAGTTGGCAAACCTGAACTCATCCTCTTGTCCACCAGGTAGGGAGCCCTGTGGATAGGATATGGTGCCCTCTGCTGACCACCGGTATCTCAGCCTACTGGTAACCATCACTGTGTCCACTCCATTCACTGTTCTTCCAGTTGCTTTAAGCATACAGGACATGAACTGGTGTCCTTTTAAAACAAGTTTTAATGGTCCAGATGCATGTCTCCGCAGCACTCGGCTGCCACGGAGCCTTATGCACCTTGCTGCTTTCATGGTCAGAATGCGAGAACAACGGAGACAGCAGGCATCAATGGTCCAGCAAGCCCCCCCAGTCCTCCTCACTTTCAGATACTGCTGAGCAAAAGCAGATTAAAGCAGTCCAGTTCCAACTACCGGGACAGAGCAGCCTGCTCCTGGAGCAGCGCCGGCCTCCCACAGCTACTTCGAGAAAGAACGACCCTGACTTGCTGTTGTGTGGCCACTTCTTTTCTGCCAGCAAAGTGCTAGGGCTCCTTCCCTGGGGATGAACTGGAATGAAGTCTCACCAAAGAACAGCACTGTAGACTGTTGAGGACAACTGATCAAATACCGGTCACAAGCGTGTTCCCCAGGGCTCGGTTCTGGGGCCGGTCTTGTTCAATATCTTTATAGATGATCTGGATGAGGGGATCGAGTGCTCCCTAAGTAAGTTTGCAGATGACACCAAGCAATGGTGGGAGTGTTGATCTGCTGGAGGGTAGGAGGGCTCTGCAGAGGGATCTGGACAGGCTGGATCGATGGGCAGAGGCCAACTGTATGAGGTTTAATAAGGCCAAGTGCAGGGTCCTGCACTTGGGTCACAACAACCCCATGCAATGCTACAGGCTTGGGGAGGAGTGGCTGGAGAGCTGCCCGGCGGAAAAGGACCTGGGGGTGCTGGTTGACAGCCAGCTGAACATGAGCCGGCAGTGTGCCCAGGTGGCCAAGAAGGCCAACAGCGTCCTGGCCTGTATCAGGAATAGTGTGGCCGGCAGGAGCAGGGAAGTGATCGTGCCCCTGTACTCGGCACTGGTGAGGCCGCACCTCGAATCCTGTGTTCAGTTTTGGGCCCCTCACTACAAGAAGGATGCTGAGATGCTGGAGCGTGTCCAGAGAAGGGCAACAAAGCTGGTGAGGGATCTGGAGCACAAGTCTGATGAGGAGCGGCTGAGGGAACTGGGGTTGTTCAGTCTGGAGAAGAGGAGGCTGAGGGGAGACCTTATCGCTCTCTACAACTACCTGAAAGGGGTTGTGGCGACGAGGGCGCTGGTCTCTTCTCCCAAGTAACTAGTGATAGGATGACAAGAAATAGCCTCAAATTACGCCAGGGGAAGTTTAGATTGGATATTAGGAAAAATTTCTCACTGAGAGGGTGGTCAGGCATTGGAACAGGCTGCCCAGGGAGGTGGTGGAGTCATCATCTCTGGAAGTGTTCAAAAAACGTGTGGATGTGGCGCTTCGGGACATGGTTTAGTGGGCATGGTGGTGTTGGGTTAACGGCTGGACTTGATGATCTTGAAGGTCCTTTCCAACCTTAATGATTCTGTGATTCTGTGAAATGCAGGGCTCAGTTCTCATCCACTATTGAAATCTGGACAGACTCATTACTCACAGCCACTACTGGTACCTGGGATGAGAACTTAAGAGAACAAAATCCAAAAGCCATGAAACAACGTATTTTTTTAAGCTCTTGCTCTACTCTACAAATAATTCGGCTTCCTAAGGCTGAATGACCAAAATGCAAACCACTATATTCACAGTGTTAAACTGGCACTTTCATTCAGACCTCAAGATCTTCAACGACTAGGCTCTCAGGCTCAAGACAAATGGTTCCATTGCAGTTGGTTATAAAGATTCCTATCAGCCCTGACAACAAATAAATTTTCTGACCTATTTCATTTCTATACGCCCAGACTACCAAACATTTAAAAATTGCCAATTACATGCCATAAATAACAGTTTTAACACTGGCATTGGTCAATGTTGAAAGCATTTTATCCAGTGCTTCAAATATTAAAAATTTAATCCATACATCATTCTGGCTGGAGCCTGTGAATAACTCCATGGTCAAAAATGGGAATATGTCCTTTAAGATTCGGTTCATCAGAACAAATAAATCGCATGTATAAATTCTTTAGTATTTGTCTTTAGGCACTTTGTAATTTGGATTAACGTCTGTTCTTCACACAAACGTTCACGGGAAGAAGTCCAGTCTAAGAACATCTGCATAAAGCAAACACCTCTTTTCTAACTCTCAAATTAAGGCTTCTACAACGTCTTGGTTATGGTTAAGAACAATATTCCACAGGTATCCTTTGTCATATCAACCATTTTAAAAAACCCTGTTATATGCTGTCTTGACTACTGGTGGAGTTAAAACTAGGATTCCAATATATTTTGGTTTTGCTTCTGTAACCAAACCACTTAAATATGCAACATTATTGTATACTTATTTCTCTGTATCATAATAAATATACAATTTTGCTATTAGAAATCTCCCTCTAAAGAAAATGCAATGCTTATGTACCTACATTGCCTGAAAAAAATGACAGTATATGACAGATAATGATTTGGCTTGCCATGCCAAGGAAAAAAACATGCTTCTTGCAAATAAATAGATGAGATTCTTTTAAAACAATATGTATGCAAAATGGTAGAGTGATCTTCTATTATTGTTGGTTGGGTCAGCAAAGGAAGCAGCCTTGCTCTGCGAGACAGAACTAATGCCCTCCTCGCCTCGCCTCTTCCAGCTCCCAACCATGAGACGCTGTTTATCCCACCTAAGAAAGCTCATAGTTCATGTTTGATTCAGGTCTAGAAGTCTCTTTATCAAACCATCACAATACAATTGACGCCGCTGGTTCATTTGGTTTTTTGTAAGCAGAATGCCACCCCCTTGCCCTCCAGCAATGACAGAAGCTCAGCATCACCACATGCGTCGGGACAGCAACACATGGAGAAGAAACCAAGCTCAGGTCATGCCGGACACGTCTGTGCTTATTCTGTGAGTCAGTGCCCGCACACTTCCATTTCGTACATGACACGTTGTGGAGAAAGCTGGCTCCAGCGTACCATCATTATTCAAGCGTAATATGATATTTTCACCACCCAGTTTGCGAAAGAAAGGCTCTGGGATAAATGAAAGGTAAAATCCTTGCGAAAACAAACTCAAGTCTGTAAAATATTAGCCAATGTTTTCATAACTTTTCCAGCAACTATAGTTTTTAATAGATCAACTGTGACTATATAAAGCTACATGGAGAAGTCTGAGCGACAGAGATGGACATACTGCAACTTCTCCTATAATGCACAGATAACACATCCCCTAAACTTGCTGAAAAGTATTGTTTTGTTTGTAATTTGTATTTTATATACTTGAAGGTGATCCACAGTGGGGAAACTTGTATACCAAGTTTTTCAGCTGTGTTATTTCAGGGAAATTTATTGACTCCTGTAGTTGTGAAGGTATGAAACAAATGCGTATTTTTCCTTTGTTAAAGCAACTTAAAAGCACCTTTTTCATACTAGTAACTCAAATACAGAGTTAAAACTGAAATATTTCTGTTGCCTGTTCTCACAGGCAACACAGGTTCACTGTTCACTATATATTCACTGCAGAAATAATCTAACTGCTGAAATAATCTAACATCTCCAGCGACTAATACTAAGTTACATGCTACTCACGTTTCCCTTTCTTTTTTCTAACTCAGGTTTTTTGTTGGGGTTTTTTTTCACCAAGAAAATGTTTATTCTCTCCCCGCCTTGCACTGCTGGCCACAACGTCATAATCTTCTTTCCCTTCCCTAAGTTATTATTTACTCTTCGCACTATGCTTCCCACTCTCAGGATAAAGGCAGAATACTGTTTTAACAAAAATAATTTAAACCAAGTCCACGCAGAGGACGCATAAAAGATTTGAAAGAGAAATTTAATGAAGAAAGCTAAGACTGACCGGATGGCTAAGAGTGTTAGCAAAAATAAGGTTGGTCCCTCTGTACTTTCAAAACTTGCCGTTACCTCCTCCTGTCCCGACTCTCAAGAGAGCTCTTCAGCTGGCAGCGCGACGTTCCAGGAAGATAACATGAAGATTGAAGAGCCTGTTGCACACAACACTTATTGCTCACAAACCCAACGGTCCCTCTTCGTCTACTGAACAAAACCACAAACCATTCATTCTAGAATTTAAATAAGAAATCACACTCTGAATACTATGCTTTGATTTCAGTCATGTTTACAGTGCTCAAGATGTGACAGGCACTGTAAATACTGTCACAACCACATGTGAACTGACACAAAGCAAATCAACCACACATTTAATACGCTTTCAGATCGTGCTCTATACATTACCCTGACGGAGCTCGACGGCCCTCGGAAGGAGACCAGCTTCTCCGTAAAAGCTGATGATTACCTTGACATTTAAAACCTCGCTGAAGGCATTTCGGTAGAAAAGACTATCACTCGTCTGTTTGTTTGTGGGTTTTTTTGATTCCTAGAAAGTGAATATTCAGCAGCTGTCCGTTCAAATCTGGTAATTTCACATGGTGTAGAAAAAAAATATCCCTCGTTTTTGGGCCTAATTTACTTTTACACTAGGATCCCTCCACGTTGCCAGAGAATTATGAAAGGGCTTGGTGAGAAACCCCCTCCTTTTAGGTAACTTTGTCAGGGACAAAGGCAAAGAGGAGCTCTCAGGTCATCTAATCTGCAGGTATTAATTTGCAGCGTGTGGATTGCAACTACTGCTAGAAAAATCCCTTCGGAGTGGCACCAGTGAAATGAGCAACAATCTTTCCCAGACTTATAGATTTATTTAAAACTCTAGACATAGAGATCAAAATGTTAAAACCTCTTCAGCTGTAACACACCCAGAACACAACAAATCTAAACTTTGGATGGAAATGTTTGTAAAGATATTCAAAATAGTTTACCATTCCCGTACTTGTAGTTTAGCCCATGACCTCTCTTAATTCTGGCCAGCCTTTAGAATGAGTTACTGGTATTTAAACAGTTTCACTAACTTAAAAATTTAGAATGGAAGAACCCCAAACCGTATCTTAGGGAGAAAATCTTCGCAAAGTGACATCTAGCATGAGGAAGACATCAGCCTGCCCTGCTTTCTTCTGCTTCCTAGTAAGGGAAAAACTATAAAACACGGAGCACTTTGCTCTCCCCTCCCGCTGCTGAATCAGTCAAATAAAGCCTTTTAATGCTAAAATTACATCCTAGCTTATGAAAATACACTGCAAACTACATTTCTTCAGCCCTTCGCAGTACTTGTACGGTACATCAGGAATGCCAAGTCACTCGCATTTGCTTCTCTCTTCAAAAAACCCGCGTGCTTCAGTGTGTTACCCCATCCGTTAGTCACAGAAGTCCAAACAGGGGAGCAGAGTAAAACCTGCTTGAAGTTTTTAGTATTTTAGGCAACTTTGCTTGGCTTCTTTTATCTCAGAAGAATTCAAGAAAAAAAGGAAACAAAACCTCTGCTTTTTCTGTTAGAAATAGGTTTTGATTTTGTCTGGATAATAAGAATTTATAGTGTTGGTGAAAGGCACCGGAGACAGTCCTGGAGACTTAAGTCATTTATTTACTCATAGAACAAGCACAAACTACACCAGCACCTGCCCCAGGAGCCCAGTCAAAGCCCCCCGGACCTGACCTGCAGGGACAACTGGCAGAGGTGAAGCAGGGTGCCTCGTTTCCCACCGCGCCAGTGACTTTTTTTTTTTTTTTAAGAGAGAGGGAGAGTGTGTGTGAAAAGTAAGTTTACCATCTAGCAACTGTTCAAAGAATTCTTCAGAAATGTGATTTGAAAGTCTGCCCGCTTTGAATGAAGCGTCAGACCTCCTCGAGGTCACTGATGTGGCTTTACGTCTTTGTTACTAAGCAAACAGGTAACTTTGAAACCTTCCAAAAAAAATGGGGGAAAAAAAAATAGAATATGAATTCACACAGACAGAGAGCAAACCCAGAAATAATAGCTACATTCATGAGAATAGCAGTTACTATTTAGATTTATGGAGTGTGATGTACTAATGCATATAATGAAGCAGACAATTTAATGACTCAGAGTGCTAAAAAAGAGGGAAAAATAAATCCACAGAAGTCACAATATTGATTTTCAAGATTAATGGGGATAAGCCAAACATTCCAGATGTTCTAATCCAGTGTTCTTGTCTCTATGCTACAGAAAATCACCTTTCCCAACTGAAAAAAAAATCTTTCTTTCAACCTGTGCTTTTGTTCCCATCACCACTCGTGAACAGTCGATTTTCATCTATCTTCTGTTTCTTCCACTTATACAACCAAAATGAAGGAGCAAATGTACTTTGTACATAAAACGGTTTAATAAAAGTCTCTCTGAAGACAAAATACTATCAAGTAGAGGCATCTATAATATGTAATTTATCAAGATGAAGCAAAACACTATTTTTTTTAATAATTGCTGCTTAAATTACACGAAAATACTAGAATCGGTTCTAAAACTGCCATTGTCACCATTTTTCTTCTGCTGTAAAAACAGCAGCATCACAGCTAAGTACATGCTCTACTTATTGGACAAAATTTACTGTTCTAATTACTGGACCTGTTACAGCTAATGGAAAATAAGAGTTATCGGGTTTTGCTCTGAAGAGGAAAGCTGTTCAACAGCAAGGTAACAGTAGGATATAAAAGAGATTGGGGATTCTGATGAATCTATGACTTGCTGTTACTATGGAAATCAGTGATTATAACAAAACATTCACATTTTAATCATGTTCCCTAGAGGACTGACATCCCTAAATTAATTCTATTTTTAAATCCAAGATTTTGCTAATCTATAGCTCCAACATCAACCACAAAAACGTCACCTACAAAGTCACAGAAGAGCCACGCTTGCTCACGCATGCCCGATACGCAAAGCTCAGGCTGAACGGCCAGTATCAAGCAGCAGCGTTCCACTTCAGCTACTGCAAACCCACCACTAGCTTCGCTGAGCGTCTGGACTCCAGCGTACAAGTGTGCTGAATTTTGAGTTCCATTTTTTCAAAATTAAAGGACTCTCCTCTATGTTAATAGCAGTAATTTTAACTCTCAGAATAATCTGCTGTATTGGCTATGCCCAGGGTTCCTAAAGCACCTTCTTGAAAAGGACTGAATAACATCCCGCGTAGATTATGCAATCACACTACAAGGTACTCCAACTCCCACACCTCAGCATTATCTCCAACACAAACGTAAGCATACAGAACGTGAATTGAACACAGGGTACAGCAACCTGCAAGATTAAAAAGAAAGTAACCGCTTCAACACTTCTAGTTCCAAGAGATGCCTGCTTAGAACTGAGCTTCTGCGAGGTGCAAAAATAATTTCTTAATCACCGTCAAGATTATACTTTTATTTTTGACAGGTATCTCAGAATTTGACTGTATGGCTACTCACAGGCCTTGCGTTATTCTAGTTCAGTCTCCAAAATTCACTGTGACAAATCTGAAATTCATCCCGTCGTGTCTGGTCTTTTCGTAACAGAGAAAACAAAGTAAAAGCTCTGAAGCTAAAAATAAGTTATATGAAAAGGCTTTTTATAGAAAGAGCAGGTAAACAGACCTATGGAGGAAGCAGAATTTCAGAAGTGCTTTGAACATCACAGGTACACATCTGCGATGAGCAGAGCCTGCCCAGGTTGCACTGAAGGAGCTCGGCTGCTGCTGGAGACATCCTTTGGACAAAGGTCCTTAGGAGATGCCAGTCCTTCACACAGACCTGAATTTTAGACAGACCTTTAGGAAAGGGCTTGGTTATTTTTCTTCTGTATTTTCTCTCTAATTTTGCAGTTGGAAGGCCAACCTTATACTTTGCTGTATTTTTTTACTGACTCTTCCTTAATCAGGTAGAGCAAGAAGAGAGATCTCAACGTGACCTGCCACCATGTTCCGTGGGAATAACAATTTTTCACACTGATGTTCAGGCCCACAGAGTGATTTACAATCACAGAAGGTTTTGGGGCTCCCAAGAGTTGAGGAGAGCTTTTTCCAACAAATTGCAGAGGACTGAGTGGCTTGGCAAAGTCAGCGTGTCGGGTCAGTGGTGCGGCACTTCCACAGCAGCTGTAATCACTGCCACATGAGAAGCAGCCGGCTGGAGGGAGGAGGACAACTTTTATGATTCTAGAGCTAATTATGCATGTGGTTACCACATTTGAAAGCCCACTCAGCTTCCCACATAACGATCATTCCCTGCTACAGAAAGTCACACGCCAGCTTTGGGTCTCCCGCCTCTGTCTACCCCAGTCAGATGGAATCCGGTGACGATGCGGAGCCAAGAATGTGCAAAACAGCATGCCTGACTCTGCTTCTCATCTCTGCATTTCAACAGAGATGCTAGGAGATAAACAACTGTGCTCTGAAGCCAGGACTGTAACAAATACTTTGCAAGTACATTGTTGTCCCCAATTAAATAAAAACCCAACTCCATTTTTAAAAACCTTAAGATGCAAAATCGCGAATTGTGTTTTTCAGAAGAGCCGTAAGAACCAGTTTAATAAGTTCGCTTCCAAATAAGATAAAGAAACCAGCCTTTATTAAATTATATGGAAGGGGGTCAGAGATTAAAAATCCTCTGCCTCTCATTATTAGACTTGAGATGACAGATTCATTCCAGAGCACAGAAGGAAATATATTATCCCAAAACAGGATATGAAGTTCAGTCCCAGCAGATTAGCCTCTGTTAAGTAAATTTATTGTCTAATCTTTTAACTCTCCCCCCAAACCGCTGCCCAAGAACCTCTTCCCTATCAGTATTAAATGCCCTTTCCTCCCCTCTACGACCCTACCCCCAGAGCTCCCCAACAGCATTGCCCTCTGGTCTCGTTCCCACTAGGACTCCGACGGTGCATGAACCTCATGGAAAAACAAGAAGTGATGGGAGCAGAAGGGAAAGGACTTACAACTGCAATCAACCAGCTAATAAAACCATGCTGTGCTCTGAATTGTTAGGCAGAAGAGAAAAGCAGGATAAATGTTTTGCTTGCTTTCAACAACAGCAGAAAGCCTGGTGGTGAGCTCTTTCTGTGTGTTTGTGTGTGTGCCTAGTAACCGCTTTGTAATTTGGATACAGACATTGCAGAAAACCTTCAAAGGAGCTGTATTCGTATGAGAGTACTTTCTGGGAAGAATTAAATGTACTATGTGAAGCTAGGAGGCACATCAAACAAAGAGCAACTCTATCCTCTTTTTGTTTACCAAGGCAGAAGCAATCTTCCATACGATGATACATTTCTGATACACTGTTTAGTCTAACTTTAGATTCCATGAAATTATTTGCAAAGACAGGGATTCCCCCCCAAAAAAATTCCAGTAGGAGAAGGCGGTCTTGCTCTCATCCTCCCTTCCCCTCCCTTTAACTGCATGAAATTTAACGGTACGGTTTAATTGCGTGGAAGAGGCACGCTACGGCAACACCGAGCCCACCGCCCGAGCACGCGCCCCCGGCGGCGCAGCCGGGGGCATCCGCGTGGGCTCCCAGGTGGTTCCGTCCCCAAGGAGGACAAGTATTTCACAAAGATCACAAGTACAATATGCGATACCCGTAGAATCGCTGACGGATTCAATGTGTAAGGTGGCTTCTGGTTTCTCCCTGTAACAGAAAGGTATAAAAATCCTCCCATCAGGTACTTTGCATGTTTCCGTGGGGCAGAGCTGTGATGCACCGTCTTTGCGCATCTGAAAATTGCCAAGAGCTTGGTTTCACCAACAGAGCGTGCGGTCAGCTTGTTACTGAGCTGAGGGCGACAGCAGTAAGAGAGACTTCTACAATTGTTGTATCTGGAGATCTGTTGCAAATGCTCAGCTCTATAATAAGATGTTTCAAGAGCTATCTCCACTAAAAACAGTGGAGTTGCACAAGATCGGCTACAAAATTCCATCCCTGGCTACGTCGTGCATTGCTGACTATGTACAGTCCCGAGCCACACAACTCCTTCTTTGCAAACTCTCCTCTTATTTACTTTGGGGTTTTTCTGTTTCTCTTTAGACTTCGGGTGGAGGAGGCATGGGAATCGCAAACACCGCATCTGGCGACCCTTCACAGTACCAGTGGTTAAGATAAACCATTCCTAGCCATAAAAGTACCCTTGCTTAGACTATTTTTTCCTCAAATGGAATCATTCTAAGATTGTTACTCCCTCGACTTACCTACCATTTCAGTTCACTGTATGTTCACAATGTGCGATATAGTAATTTTATTACTGAAATTTCTTTCTAAAAAAAAATCACTGTGGATCAAGTTCAGGTTAAAAAAAGATCATTCAAGGCAGGAATTCTGCTCTGTTTGCTGTACAGCTTTGGTTTTGTTTTAACCTATTACTTCTTTGTCATGTTTGCACTGATGTTTAATAGATTTACTGTTATCGCCATGACAGACACACAAGGTGTTACTCGTAGGAGTTCACTGAAAATGAATGTAATGTAATGAATGAAAAAGAAAGCTCTGTATTCTTCTCATTGCAGCTGAATGAAAATAAGAAGATACACGTATAGCAAAGCCTACAGGTCGCCAGCCAGAAGCCTGCATAACCTGTTACCCATATATTCAACTCCACTTTCCTTGGAAATTCATTCTTCAAATAGTTATGCATTTGTAATGCATATTGCATCCAGGAATACATTTGTTTCTTTCTGTTGCTATAAGCCATGCAGCAAGCGGCTTCGCTCCGTTTCGTGTACTCAAGCATCACTTTGAAAACAGGCTTTACATCACCTGGTGAAAGAGTATACGGGGCTACAAAGTAAACTGATCTACCAGACATCTATAAATTACTCCCAGTGCAAGATACAGGAGATGCCTACATCTGCATAGAAATATTTATGGGGACGTTGAAAGAGGCGCGCGCCCACCGAGCAAGCTCCGGCGCTGCTGGGGCGATCCGCTGAGCAACTTGGTCACGAGTCTCTCCGCGCATTTCTGATTTCCTCCAATAAACCTTATGCTCAGTGGAACAAGCACACAGGCTCTATCCAAAGAAATTCGCAGGTATTCAGAGCATTGGAAGAATTAAACACATCTACTGTTAAAGTAAATAAGAGGACATTAAAACAGATGTAAAGCAAGGTGCCCAAAGAGGACTTTTGGGGGAAGCATACTAAGGACACTGTCTATCCCTATCCAGACATATCCACCAGCACCACACAGTTCTGCGCAAACCGGAAAAAGGCCAAAATATTTCTTTCTGTCAATTAAAAGAGGGATATTAAAAATCATCTACACAAGTATATAAAAGGAAAAGACAAAATAAGCCAGCAGTCCTAGTGCCTGCCTGACTCCCCCTGCACCTCCCAGAATCAAGTCCCCCTGTCCTATTTCATGGCCGGATATGTGAAAGAAATCATCATTTCTATTAAACACAAGCAAACGAAACTAATTTTCCCTTGTATTATAATTAGTTGGCTAAACGGAACATTTAATGCACAAATTGTCTGATTAGAAGGGCAGGAGAACGAAGAACAAACGCTAACGCTGCTTAAGTCAAAATTCAGGTGCATGACACAAACCAAAACCCCAGACACCGAATGAGCGCCTACTCATAGACTTTAGACCAGAATGGACTATTGAGTTCATCAAGTCTGATCTCTTGTATAGCCCAGACTAGGCTTATCTACTACTAATTTCTATGAACTATTAATACTACAACGTATCTATTGTGAGCCTTTAAAAAGGATATACGTTCTCTATTAAACACTAAACGGTCATTCACATGTGCGGGATAAACAGTGCACGATCACTGATATTTTTATGCTGTATTGAACTGTATCCTCAAATGCGCATCGCGCCACGGTTCAGAGGCGGCCAGAGACACTAACTACATCTAAACTATGGAAAGCTTTAGTCTGAGCAGGTTGAAAGGTCTCGCTCATGGGCCTGGCTGCTTTCAAAGGTATATTGATATCAGTAGTATTACGCTACCATTCATCCCAGCTGCTTGAAATAAAGCCAAGGTCTTGATGCCATGTGAACATTACCAAATCTCAAATGGGATCTTCTGTGCAACTGCCCTCATCATCACCCTGAGCGAAAACAAACAAAATGAACAAACAAAACAACCCTCCACCAACAAAACCAGATTGCCAGTCCAACAAAGGCTCGTTTTTAGGTCACTCATTCTACCCTTTTCATTAGGCAAAACTTGATTTTACTGTCTCCTCTTGATCTTCACCTGTTGTACCAGACTGCAACACACTGAATAACAACAATATTTTAAAAGTGAGTGCAATTACAGCAGACGTATTGAAGCTGACTCATTAACACACACAAATGTGGCCTGAATATGACAAATTCACATGTCTCTCTCCATTTAATCCCACTGGAAATGATAAGCGTACAAACAAGTAAAGGAATTCATCAGAATTGTAATGTCTGGAGTTATTTATTGTTTCCCTACTCTTAAGCACAATCAATCACTGAATTAGATACTTATTTGAATTCCAAATGACTGATAAGTTTTAAACGATACATACCGCGCTGTCCCAAAAAAATGCTCACGGTATGAAGTACAAAGTTTGCACGCTACGTGTGAGTGTTCAAACATGCCATTCTGACGTCGTAATCTCCAGCGCGAGTGTTCCTTCTAATTGTGTGCCAGTGCATTTGATACACTGACTCAGTCAGAGCAGATAATCATCGTGCATTTGAGCAATTCTTTAAACACAATTTCACAAAACAGATGTAGACAACTTATGGAAAAAGTGAAATTTATTTTGGAAGTACACTCCAAAAAAAGAAGTTATCGTCCTACTAGGTTTGGATTAAAAAATTAGAGTTCTAGTTCCATAATGAAAGCCAAACACACTGAGAAGGCAAGACAGAAATCCTTACTGGGAAGGTTTTCTTTAGAAAGCAACTTCTGAGTTCAGAAACCAATTTGTTCAGAAACTTATTTAAAACCCAGCACATCGCAGACCCAGATTCACTGGCCATTTCTGTTTCTCTCAAAATGAGAATGTGTCATTTCCGAAGGGGCACAACGAAACAAGCAAAGGAAAGTGTAAGGAAATCTTTTCATACAATAAAAATGGAGTGACTAATGTGGATGACTCAGTTAATTGCATGACTTCCTACTAAGCATATTCACAGGGACAGAAATAACACTAAATCACAAGGAATATATGGGAAAATTATTTTGGACCAGCAAAAAAGGTTATGCCAGAACAAATTGTCTGGGTCTTCAGAGCAGTATCTTCTCGTGCATACTGCAGCTAACAGCAGTACAAGTAGGATCTATGTCTCGTCCCGCTCTTCACCCAAGACCCTAGAGTCACAGGACAACGCAGGTTGAAAGGGAAGTCTGCATTGGCCCTAGTCAAAAACAGGGTCAGCTCTCAGGCCAGACCTGGTTGCTCATGGGCTTTATGCAGTCTGGTCTTCAAAACCTCCGAGGACGGAGGCTGCACAATCTATATGGGCAGCCTGGGGTCTGCTGCTCAACTATCTTCATGGAAAACAAGTTCCTCCTTCTATCCAGATATCTAAATACAGCGTGTAACAGACAGAGCAGCAAAGTATCCTGAAGATGAGTCTTTTTGTAGCGAAATTCAGAAGTTCATTTTAAAGTCAAGATTTCACTTAACATCTATTAGTATCTACGCTAGGCTGCTTACAGAAAGTTATCACTATCTGTCTTTTGTAGATAAGGAGGAAACATTGCTCACGTGAGCCTCTGGGTGCCAGATCAGAGTGGAAGCAATTTGAGATTGAGAACAGCTGGTGTAGTAATAAGAGTTGAATTAGCACTAATTTGGATCTACTTGACCTCTTCACACGGCTTAATGGAGGGTACAAACCCCCGACCTGTTACACCTGTCCATCCCTAAGCATGTGAACACGAAATACCCACACGTACCCGAGAGATTTCAATGCCACTAGGAATAGCAGAGTTCCCTGATGAATGTCGTACCCTTTTCAGCCATTCAGACAGAAACACAATTCTGCACTAGAACTACGGAGAAGGAAGGGGAAGGAAATTCAGGAGAGGCGGTTATTGCCATAAAATAAGACATATTTTTATAAATTTGTTTTTTTGTCTATAACAAATACATTTTTGTCTATAACAAATATTATTAAACAGCATTCCAGTTTCTTTTCAAACTCTCTTGAGATGCTAAAACGTCTGATTCTCAAAAGAATTATGAAGCAACTTTTTTCCCTTAGTAGCTACCAAAACCTGGAAACGCTCACCATTTTAGAATGAATAATTAAAATACAGCAAGATAGTAGGAAGCCATGACCATAAATTCACAATCCTCATAGCTGTTGCGTTTGGCTGTGTGTACTGCAACGTAAAATAATGAAAGTGTGAATGTTATCATTAAATTCCAAAATAATATAATTGGTAGTCCTAGAGCAAACTATTGGAGTGGTAACTTGCTTTTCTTGTCATCCCCACTTTGTAGTAAGCAAACGAAAGAAAAAATGAAAAGCAATTGATGCAATGATTTTCACAACAAGTATCTAATTGATTTTTCTGCCACTATACTATAATTTACAAATAGCTCTATAGTAATCGTTTGGTTTAACTTAAAATATCACACAAATGCTCCTGTAGTGGCATGAATTATGTCACGTTTTAACCAAAGAGAAATTATTTAAAGCTAGATAATGTATTCTACAAATGAAACACAGATTGCAAGAGAAAAAGTAAAATGCACTAGTAATACAGTCGGAAAATGGTGCCAAATCATCTCTCTTAATTTTGGATGTCACTCTTGCCTCACTAAAATCACATCAACAGGCAGTACAAATCAAGCAGTGGAGAGCACTTCCAGGATACGTACTTTCTTTCAGGATTCAAGAGCTGATTTTCCTTGCTAATGCAGGAATGCACAATATGACCCTCCACCCATTTTATCGCTCTTCCAAGAAAAGCCAAGTGATTGTACCATCATTCACTCCTTACTGAGGCTTTTGTATGAGGAGCTGGGATAGCCTTTACCCAACTCTGTAGGAGACTACGTGTCCCTGACAAGTTAAAAACCCACTGAAGCGGCCAGTTCCTATGTCCAGTGCTTTCAAGACAGGAGCCTCCACCCCGCTGCGCTGCTCCATGCTCCTGCCCAGGGGAGGGCCCTGCTCTTCCAGAGCCCTGCTCTCCTGAGGGCAACACTCAGTCCTCTCCCCACCACCATTTGGCATGTTCTGAAGAAGATATTTCATGTCTCAAGCCTAAAAACGAGTAATGTTCACGAACAATGGAAATTTCTGGTCAGTGACTGGTATACAGATCTTCAGAGAAACCCCCATCACAACCAGATGAAGGAATTATCTTTCTTAACTGACCAAGAATTATTTATTAACTGAATTCAACCACAAAACGTCAGTTTTTGGTCTCCATGCAGAGAAGTATTGGTGTCTGGTTTCTTTCAATATTTATTTCGTGAGGTTACTGCCATCACTGAAAGCAAAAAAAAAAAAGGCTAAGTTCCTGCTGGGTTTACCTCCTTGTTCTAGCACACGGTGGTCCATGACAAAACGTGGGCAACGCACCATCTGATCAGCAGTGACTACAAATGTTGGAGGCCACTCGTTAATTAGCAACATTTATCACTTGACAGCTATGGATCTCTCTCTACTGGGAGCCCCTCTAGAAGGAACAAGCTTGCTTCTGATAGATGCAATGTTTTGCATGGAGAAGACAGATGGTGTCTTTTCTATCAGAATCAGAAGCTGGGGATTAGTTAGTTCTGATTATGCTGTATTCCAAACACCTCATGTACTAACTCACTGTTAAGACCCGAAGACAAATAATTCAGGTGCTTACACTGTGACTTTGGCAAGTGCATACATTTGAAAGAACGGTTAAAACAGATAATTTTGCTCCAAAAATTCTTGAAACAGTAGTAGCGAGGCATTTATGGTCACACATGAGTAAGAAGCTACGCAACAGAAGATGGCACTTGACGCTGACCTGTAAAACTACCAAGCAACGACTTGCAAGTCCAACAGAAAAGTATTGGTACTTACATGAGCAGACTTGCTATCTAAGCTTGGCTTCGCCTTTCAGTTGTATAATTTATTATGTCAAGAACATCAACATCTATCTAGTTTCGCATTTCTCAACTTTTCAGTTGAGCTAATAACATGAAAGAACATTACATTTACCAAACAACTGGGGCAATCCCAAAGAAAAATGATGACTCCGAGCCACAGGCTAACCTCAGAGATCCATTTTTGTTTGTTTACCTTAAACACATCTAAGATCCTTCTCATGATACTTTGCTATAAACAAATAAGTTTTCCAATTGCATTATATTTATAACAAAACCTTGACCCCTTATAGCCTATAATAATTACAGTACTGTATAATAATTACAGAACTACAGTAATTACAGTCCTTCATCATAACTTCTCAAAAGGGTAAGAAAATATCATCCAAGTGTGGGCCACATTTGTGGAAAGCACCCCATCTAAAACATGCTCAGCTCTGGTTCCGCGGGTTTGTTTAAAAGAACAAAATCCCTGAGGTTTTTGTGTGCCGGATCTATTCCTTGATACGCATCGGCATATGGTCGCACGACCAGCCAAGCCAGTGCCACGCTGAGCAAAAAGCTCCACAAGCAGCAATGCCACAGAATGTGAAATCACAGTGTCAGAATGACTTTCAGGGTTCATACGATCCAGTTTTTATATTCAGAACCATGTTTTATTTTTCCTTTAGGAAAAAAAACATGTATTGTAGGAAAAAACATATTCCTGGAAGAAACCGTGCTGGCAAACCACAGCTTTCCTGACTCAGTTTTCTCAAAACCAAACCATTGATGTTATACCTTTTTCAGACAGCGAGACAGATACAAAAATGCAAGAAAAGAATAAAAAGCTGTTTATGGAAACGGCTCCACTTCTCCCAGGGAAAGCCCTTCCAACCTCTCTGCCAATCTACTTATAGAAGGAGGTTGAATTCTTTAACAGGTGCAGAGAAAAACATCTTATTAGATTATTCTGCAACATTTTAGATTTTTTAAGGATTTTTAAACGCAGGGAGATAAAGAACTGTCCCTGAACCCAGTTTTTAGTGGCAACCGATAGTGACTGAGACTACAAGTTCTAAACTTAAAAACGAGGTCTGGCAGTGATTTTCAATAGCCAAGTCTGCTACAGCCAGTACTCACTTTAATTGCTATTGAAAAATCCTTGGAAAAACTACATGGATTCCGGAATGAAGTATCAGGATGTTAAAGCAATTTTACTGAGTGCTTCTTCCCAATAAAAACATACAAGTTCCTTCTTTTTAGAAAAGACGTTTCATCAATACAGAGCATTTATTTTGCCGAACACTGACTTTAATCAAAAGTCTTGCCTTTTGATAGGTGTAACTTTGTTACTGAATTACCTCACGAGAAAGCAAGCGTTACGGACACCTTGCAGCACCTGACAAGGGAAATACAGCAAATAAGCACATCAGTAGAGGACAAGCAATATAAATTAAGTTTTCCCAGTATTTTCTTGAAAGTGTAACACGGAAGGAAAAGAGATTTTGTTGTTAAGGAGAAGGAAGATTGCTGAAATAGTTCTCAAACAAACTGGTTTTGTTTACTAAACTAAATAACCACTTAGTTCTTCATTCACATCAGCATAGCACGCCATAGGTAATTCATAATACATCACCCACAAATATTAGAGATGACATTCAAAGAGACATATTGAAATTGTTCAACCATTACCATTTCGCTCCTCACTGAACGTCTAGCTCAGTGTCTTCCTCTCCTCTACCTGATTAACAGATAAATCAGCAAAGTCCAGACACATGCTGACAGCAGTTGCAATGGCGAGAAGCTGCCTTAGAGCTACGCTCTTGGTTGCCTTTTGATAGTAGCAGGGCACCACAAGTTATCCCATCAGAGATCAACTTATTGTATTTATATAGTCTTTCCCTTTCCAAGCCAAAGTTAAATGAAGTTGAAGGCAGCATCTACAGGACAAACCATAGTCACAGCCTTAAAAGATTAGAAGAAGCCATTGTTTTCATGTCAGACATGTTTTTATAATACAGACCATGTCTATTCTTGTTATTTCAGTTTCATCATCACACCAGCTTTTCAGCAGTCAGCCGACCCTTTCCCACACCACAGTTTTAAAGGCTCATAAACATTATCTTTATTATATTAAGAGAGAGTCAAAAATTTTAAAACAGATGTGAAGCCACTCCTGCCAAGAGCCTACACACAGTGTGATTCAATAGGATGTGGGTGCTGTAATGTACTCAAGACAAGTCATTTTAAAACTCTGAGCTCAACTTGCTGAACAATTATTTTTGTCTAGGAAGACAAAAGCTCAAAATAAATTAAGAGCTCCCATCTGCCTGTGACTACGAGTGATCCAATGACCTGACTATGGAGGCTCCTCAAAGATGCTTCCATGGACAGCATCTGCGGACACAGATGAACAAACACAGATTAATTTCTTTCTTTGCTTCTTAAAGAAGCTGTATGAGACAAACAGCATCCATCTCCCGGTGAAGAGAGACAACAGAAATTCCATCACTCACTGCACGTAGCTACAAGTTGGCCAAGTTTTTCCTTCACGCCGCTAGCCAGCTCACAGGGGCTTCAATTACTGTCACGTACCTAACGGCCATAAGCCTGAGTACAGCAGATCAGCTCATCCCAGGCCATGCTGCTCAGATTTCCCCTGCCTCCCTCCCCAGGGTTTGCTGTAAGCTCTTTCCTTCGGCACCGCAGCTCCTGGAGCACTCGTGGCTTTTTCTCCTCACCATTTGGGACTAAGTCAACGTTTTTCCCACAATGCAGAGTTGATCCATGTGGCATCAGTATTTCTTTTTCCATTTCCTCTAGGCAGCCAGTAGCTTTGGTTTTCTAACTTTTTATGTAAAATCTCTCTATGGTGATATCTGCAGGAGTTTTTCTGCATGTGTCTCTGGGAATTTACCACGTTCATCTGTAGGCGGTCAGCTTAATTTTTTAAACAGCTGAGGACTTTATATAAAACAAATACAGCGGGTAGTCTCAAGAAACAGCCTTTCCTCAGATAAGGAGAAGGCCAGCCTTGGTTGTTCAGTTGTTTTCCTTGTTTTTTTTTCTTTACTCCAACACAATCCTGTGCCTCCTGTTAGTAGACAGAGAACATCTTTCAGTGGGTGTCCAGGAGCAGGGACCTGCTATGGATGATACACTGGGAGAACTCTGGAGATAAAGGTGCCACAACTCTGCTCGGAGACACCTCACTTGCAAGTGCAGTGGCATGAAAGGAAGGCGAAGACACAAAGGTGTCCCATTTCAGAAGCCATGATTCATTATGACCGCCTCCTCAACAGGTAATCCAGCGAGGCTCCCCACCTACTGCGCCAAAACCCCACACCAGGACAAGCTGAAAACGTAAAGATTATAGTCCTGTTCTTGTTGGCTCCTTAAGGGTATTAAGCTCACAGGTCATCTTTTTAAGCACTTATCTCTCCCCCATATCACATTCCCCAGGTTTCCTCTTAACCACTACAGTCTAGCCTGCAGTTCTGTTCAAGCTGTTGTGACCACAACTACATGAAAGTAAAGGAAAAGGAACTATTTTGTCACTTCCACTATTTGTCTAATAGATAACACTGACAGTATAAACAATGAGGTAGTAAGATGTGAAATCCTGTAAAGTATTCCATATGCTCAGTTCTTAAATACTCTGAATGGCCTTGAGCACAAGCTCAAATCCTACGTGGTTTAAGAACTAGCACTATTTGCCATCTGGACAGATAAAGCGAGGTAGTGAGCAGAGGCAGTTTCCAGGGTGTTTAGGTTGGCAGTGACATGGCAACACGAGCCTTCCTCTTGGCCAGGAGGGGGCAGTTCCCACGGCCTTCCCTGAAGTTCTGCTGGAAACAAGAGGACCTGAGCAACTACGTGAACATCTGAAAATAATATGCCAAAAGCGAACATAAATTCACTTACAAAACAAGATTTGCATTTGTAAACACACAAGAGTAAGATCCAAAGGAAATACTGTCAAAAATACACCGCAAACAACACACTCTGCAGCGTAGTATACATGCCATCAATGCACAGAAGGAGGCTGCGGGAATCATTCCAGGCCGTGGAACAGGCGTGTGTCCAGGGCAAGTACTGCCGGCTCCAGGGCCCCCCGCTACCCAGCTTACACCTCAAGCACTATGTTCTACTGGCGACAACTTCAACGCAAGTTACAACAAAGATGAACAAGCAAACACAAGTCTAGCACGTTAACTAGGATTAAAGTTACTCGTGTAGTGCCGGCAGAACACACGCTCACTGTTTGTACAACTATGAGGTACTCGGGCAAATCTTACCCTTGGAAGGGTTTTAATTGTGTTGGAAGACGTGACCTTCCGTTTTCACATGCACATCACGAACAGGACCACGCAGAGAAAGGGACCACAGAGATCTCCTCTTCTGTACGCCAAGGACAACACAGACACTAGAAGTCGGGACGCCTCGCCAAGCAGCCGGTGCGTGAGGGCTACCGCCCGTGCTGTGTATGACACCACTGCCCTCTCCTGGAAGCAGCTCAGCTGCATGGCCTGACACTTCTACAATCAGCCTTCAACATTTTTTTTCCTTCTAAAATTGGTAAACATTTGAATTTTCCAAGCAACAGCATACAAACAGGATACTAGACTAATACTGAACAACGAGAAAATGATCAGTTATCTATAGGTTATCGTAACCAGTATTTCAGAAACAAACATACAGTTCTAGGAAGTTGATACAAACTTTCTCCAAACCCAAAGTAACTGGCCCTTGGACCATTCAGTGTAACTTGAAACGCTTCAGCTTCAGCTGAAACTAGGAAACCTAAATGCATACGAAAGCCTTATAAAGCAGATGGTCTGCTCTATGGAGCACCCTCCAGATATCATGTGACAGCAGAAAGCAGCTTTCGTTTCTTATTTAAAACCAAAGTAAACAGCAATATAAAACCCCAATATAACAAACTCACTGTGCAAGTAGGGATGTGCCTGGAGCAAAATTTCCTAGTTTTCCTGAAAACATGCATTTCGCTCTTTGGACTAATGCCATCTCTTTTTCTCTTGGCTCTGCCCCCTCAGGGCCACGCACTATTCAGCTGAGTAACTGTAAGGTTCTCGCTTGCAGGCAGATAGGAAGGAGTTTAATCAATCACAACATTTTGTTCATATTTGACTTGGAGGAAGCATTTTCCACATTTTCTCCCTCTTAGTGAAGTTCAGAGAAATTCCACCCAAACCCTGTATAACTGCTTTATTGAGACCAAAAGTTCACCGTCAGATCCTAAGGTTTCCCTACCAACCAAAAACGAAAGAGAAAAGGGGGCAGGGAAAAGAAATGCTTGTATGGAGAGAATTAACTAATGAGCTTGCTCAGGCTTACTTATATTCCTCCAGAGACCTATGAAGACCAAGGCTGCGAACGGTGCTTGCGCATACATACAATCACAGCTCACATGCTGTGGAATGCTCTTTCAACCATAAAAAAATGCTTTTGAAATTCCTTCTCGGTGATACAGGATTCACTGGAACTCGAATTCCCATTGCTGTCCAATGTCAAATAAAGAGAAAGATAGGTGGGAGAAAGCAGGAAAGATCTGTGCCATAGAAAACCTGACTTCAGCGCCGGCAGAGTAGAGGACCCGGCCCCAGCCGATCGCTCTCACCAGCTCAACTACATGTTGGCAAAAAGGAAATCGATGGACGGTTACTCGCTGCTGTTGCTGTGATTCCTGCCTTGCTCTTTCTTGGTTCAAAGAAGTGTAAGGGGTTGGGGCCGAGCCAGCATTTTCGGTCTCTCCAAATGGCCATTCGAGATACGCGTGGCCAGCGAGGACAGCACGGAGCAAAACTACGGCTGGACTTCTGAAGTGGGAACTGGACTGATGGAAACGGCTTTGCAAAACGACAGAATCGTTTCAAGAGGTCCCTTGTTTGGACTCGCAGGAGTTGAAAGGAAAGCTAGATGTAGCACGAATTCACCGAACAATTGCACCACCTCTGTTAAAACGGGATGGTAAGGATGCAGAGATGTGTACGGTGTAATATTTAGATATATGCTGTTACGTAAAGAAATTAATTTACTTATTTATTTCAAACTTTTAATTAAAAGTTCAGCAGTGTGCAGTTTTAAACAGAGGAAATGAGCTTAAAGGCAGGCTCATTTGTAATATAAAAGGGTCTTTCATTAATCCCTAATTAAATATTTCTCCACACTTAAATCAGCTAGACACTCAAATAAGAAAGAATGAAAACACAAATAATTTCCAAGGAGATGTTATATGCAGCTCAAGAAAAAAAAAAAATAGCGTTCAGTTCTGCTTTTCCTTCTTTTTTCCTCCTCTAATACCTTTCCTTCCAGGCAACTGCTTCTGAATACCCTGATGAACAACTTACTCTCACTTCCAAAAGACATTAAAAATAAAACAAGGAGATACTGGCTACTGCAAAAATAGCTCTTCTCTCCAAATTTACTAATACACTTTCAGAAAAAGATCTTCAACTGAAGGAGAAGGGCGGGCTATTACAGGTGGATGTGAAAAAAATATAAGCACAAAAGCTGCTGCTGTTTACACACAATTCATATATATTTTTTTTTTTTAAGTGGTGAGAGTGAAGAAGATAAAAGAGGTAAAGGAGCTTCCAGGAGATCTGTGTTAGTAGAAAAGCACAGTAAGGGCAAATTACATTCAGTAGCAAAGAAGATTAAAATACCAACCCTTCTTTCACATTTTCCATCTTGCTTTTACCTCAACAGATCAAACAAACGACACGAACAGCATTATGAAGTTACCCAACAAACAAAAAGCATGAAAAAACATGTTACAAAGAAATCCATTTTATACTTAGAGAACATATTAGTCGGCTAGAGGAAAATAATTTTCGCAACAAATTTGACGCAAAGAAAACTCACAAATATGAAAGAAACAGTTTCATACTATAAAAAATAATGAGATGTACCGATCTCTTCAGCATGGCTCTTATCTCAGCTTTTTTCCTTGCCTCTGTGGTGTGGGCTGTTTTTCCCTTTACAAAACTTTGATCTTGTACTTGGCATTCATGATACAGATTTTACTAATGAGCAAAGCAACCTGTGAGGGCTGCCCCCCCCTCAGACTGCTCGGGAAGACAGACAAGTGTCACGGCAGTGACCAGCCAGTGCCGTCCGGGCTGCACCACGGGGCTGGAGCGTCTGCCTCTACGACCAGTTAAAAGTAATTCCGTTCCATAGGACAATATAATTTTAGATTTCTGTCTTCTTTTTAAGGAAAAAGTTCAAAATTAAATACAAAGCTGAGCTCACCAGGAACTGAAAGGGTAACTGTTCTGGTTTTCATTGCAAACTACATTCTGCAGCTCCTTCATCTGCCCATGGATGAAAACCTTTGCTCAGAGTCTGTCTCCTAGTCTGTCCCTCTCGAGGTTTGTCCAGCTTCTGAAAGAGTTGCAAACGGCAGAGAAAACTGAGCCAAGGAAATGACCGCTCGGATCTTCTAAGCGGGAATACAAGGAAAAGCAGGGGCAAGGGCAGCATATTTTCGTGAGTAACGGAAGTAAAAACCCCTCTTCTCTTGGCCATGACTGCGTCCCTCCTGGCTGGCTGGTTTCGCTGCGTTAGCAAACCAGACTCAAATAAACCTTTTTCAGCAGTTGTAGCATTTAAAAAGTAGAGCCCCTGCTGCTTAAGGAAATCAAGCTCTTCATATAGCCCCATCCTTGTTCCGGACCGTTCTGAAGCCTGTCTCTTCCAGCCCTCTCCGTGTTCTCAGGCTATTTTCTATCAGAGGTGTCAACCCCTCTGGGTGACGATCAGAATCAACCGCTGCCCCGCCACACGAGCGAGGATACGGCCGTGCGAACTTGGTTTCCACAGCAAGCCGCGTTACCGACAGTGAATCGCCGTCCATACGCGCCATTACAGATACGCAGCGTTCTCACAAATAGGTCGGGGAAACATCGACTTCATTAAATAACACGCCAGCTGAGCAACAGCCTGTGCGGTGCAAACTGCGTATCGGCCCAGCGCATACTGCACCCGCGCACCCCCGGCTGCCCGGCACGGACAGGAGGTGGCTTTACCCCACATCCTCCTCCTCCGTTCATCCCCCTCCCCGTCCTCACTTTTCCTGCGTCACACTTCCATTAATTTCTCAGCAGATTTCTAACACGTCCCATTCAGCGGCCGACAGCCAGCCTGCCATCACATCACCCACAGATCACAGCACGAGACCGAAAAGGAAGGAGGCTGAACTCCCCCAAACCCACCCGTGCTCCGCGGCACCGCTGCAGGGTACTATTACAGGAAACACTTACTGGTGGTCGCAGTGTTGGATAATGCTGATTGACGAGCAGTGACGGCACTTTGCAAAGTTTGGCGTACACGGACGTGCAACAGAAGTAGAACGAGACTGGGGAAGCACAGCAGCAAAGTTTAGACATGAGCTATCAGATAATTTGACTATTTCCTCTGTTACGGAGAACATATGAGTGCGTCCCATAATTTAGCTTTAGTTAATATGTACCATCTCTTATTTAAATTTCAATCTTTTGAAAGCTTCTTGAAATGCAACCAGAGGTTGCACCCGTGGTTCAAGTCACATATGGCTTTCTCTGGATTTTTTCTTTTTTTTAATATCTGACATTGCTGTGCCAGCAGCAGCAACAGCAAGCACAGAAATAGCAGCAGTAAGTAGATACAGGAAGCAAGCAAAAACATCGCAAAGGCTGAAAACACAACCGTAATGGGAGCCTTCCATTACCTCCATGGAAACTAGATAACGTCACATCAGGAGGCACGGCAAAGCCTACGTCCAAGGGCTGATCAGCAGCAGCCTCACCGAGCCGCTAGGCAGGAAACCCACAGCCAGCAAAGCAACAGCTCACGTAACCCGGCGCAGCGTGTGGTACCCAGGTACCGTCAGCACCACAGAACTGCTCCGCGGCACTGACCGCTGCGCGCTCCAACGCAATAGCCGTGTAGGAACAGCAAGAGTGTAGCTCAGTGGATTTCTTTTTTAACTTGAAAAGCAAAAACTGCAGGAAAGTAAGAAAAGGAGTTTCTTAAACACTTAAAAGGAGGTAAAAGAGGCAGTTGACACACTAAGCCCGTGGTGGGCAGCACAGAAACCATTTAAAGACACCACACTGAAGATTCAGAGAAAATATCACTTAGGTAAAAGAGCTTTAGAAGAACCAAGAGAAAGCCATCACAGTGAGAAAATACGGTAAAGGACACCACCAAAAAAAATTTTTTTTCAAAAAACATCAAAAGGACCAAAAGACACAGGAAAGACCATGAATTCCAACAGGTTAAGTGCAAAAACACAAAACCAACACTTGCAAAAGACCTCACAGAAGTTCTCGAAACCAGTAATATACTCATTTATCAGAAGCGAGAACGCTGCCAGAAAGCCTGAAGGACCACGAGATGATCAAAGCATATGAGTAACATTCAGAGATAATGTCAGAACAAAACCAGAAAAAACTTTCTTTGTATCCGTGGTCCTGCTGAAAGCGAGTTCTCATTCCAGGACACTTCTGTTTGGTGAATGCCTCAAAAGCATCATTAAACTATGGAAGATATCAATGAAGTGAACAGCAAGATACTGTCAGGATGAGAGGTTATCTACCTAAAATTCTAAAGGGTTTCTAGGATTAAATAGTCAAAAGCCCTGGAAACATCCGCTCAATAGCTTTTCATTAAAAAAAAAAAAAAAGCAAGCAAAAAAAAAGAAAGAGTTAGGTATTATCAGGAGTAAAGCAAAACACAAAGAATAATTCATTATATCACTCTTTAAATCCCAGGTGTGCTTTCCACCTTCAATTGTGGTGGCTTGACCCTGGCTGGAGGCCAGGTGCCCACCAAAGCCGCTCTGTCACTGCCCTCCTCAGCTGGACAGTCGAGATACGGACAGGGAGAGATCCCTCACCAGTTACTGTCACGAGCAAAACAGACTCGACTTGGACACAAAGCCTGGGACACAAAAGGGCTGCAGTCTGGCAGCATACGGCAGGGACTGGAGGCACTACGTTGCTGCTCGCCCCTTACGCGCATCCCACACACCTACCGCGACCGCAAGCAGAAACGCGACGTTGAGCCTGACAAACCACTGCTCTGATCGATGTATTTTTACGTAACAGTCATTACGTTAGAGTGGCTGCTGCTGCTTTACATACTTGACTGGGCACCCTGTGAAAGGATAAAAAAGATATCTTAAAGCATCTAAGCCTTATCTACGCGCTCTGAAAGATGTTTCGCACCGGAGGCTTCGTTAGCGAAGAAGTATTAACAAAGACTGCCCTACATCGCCTACTCCATCAAAGTTGGATAGAAATATCACTTCAGTGTTCCTGTGACCTTGTTGCATTACAATGAAGTAACAGAAAAAAAAGGTATAGAAAAAGTTAATCTTTATCCCAAGCCAAATAATTTAGTACAAACTTCAAATGTGTAGTTACACACACCCCACGCACGCTTCCCTCCTTAGTTCTTAAAAAACCCCTCAGGACAGCTAAGATCTTTACGTGCAAATTGCGTTCGCAATCCCTTTGATGCTCTCAGTAGTGTCTTCACACCACATTTAAAGGCGAATGGGACGAGGGAGGTCCACTGGAGCTATGGTAAAAGATGACAGATTCACCAAGTCAGAGAGAAGGGCAATATATCATAGAGGAGGATACACCAAATGCAGTGAACGGGAGATAGTAAGACCGGCAAAGAACCTTGTGTGATTTGGTAGCCAAGTCCCATTATTTTTCAATGCCATCTGTGTTCCTCAGTTGCATCTGGAAATCTCATCCAGGGAGAACATGAATTAGAGGAACAGAGATAAAGTTGGAAGATTCTGGGAAGAAGAAACCAAAAATTGTGGTGACAAAAGGTTCAGCCAAGTAAAGCAGATCTTTAGTTCAAGTGAAGGAGATTAAGCTTGACTACACTTGAGATACTTAAAACAACTGGCGTTTTAGATGAGAATTAACTAAAAAGTACTTGTTAAATTTTACATTTGACTTCAGAAAGAAAAAAGCCCTCAAAAATTTAAAAAAAAAAAGAAGAGTTAAAAGCTCACTCAACACATATTTTGCCATATTAACAAAAAAAAAAACCCACCCCAAAAAAAAACAAACTTCCTTTTTATAGTGAAGTTGACTTTAGTCAACCTAATTTTGACAGATAATATGATTTGAATGACATCCTCCTGTGGGTTTTGTAATCCAGGATTGCCAAATTATTCTACTTCCAAATCGACACTACTCATACTTGAGTTTCACTGCCCAAAAATCAATGGAAAAGTGAAATGACAACACAGAAATATTTTCCTACCGTGAGTGAGTATTGTGAGTTTTGGAAGCATTTCTTCTCCTATATAAGCCAGCCTGGTGTGTTCTCTCTTCCCTGCAGCTAGTCTTCTCTCAAGCCATACATGCAATGGAGGTGACACTATTTCTTTGAAAACATCCTTGCAGCCAGTGATTCAGGTACAAATCAATCAGCAGCTCAACTTACAAATCAATATTTAGAAAAAGCTTAGCACTGTGAAGCACACAGGAAAATACAGAACTGCCAAATGAACTGGGCCATGAGGTACATGAGAACCATGTGCATCATTTAGTTTTCATCCCTCCTTCCTTTTGCAATTTAATTTCCTAAATTGTATGAGATACATGAAAGGAAGTGCCAGAAACCCTACCCATCTTTTAGGCAAGGGAGATGGAAAAATAATAACAACACGTATATATTCTTCTACAGAAATCATTCAATATCCAAACCATAATCCAGTATTTTCTACAGATCATCTTGAAACCATTTCATCATTCCAAAGCAAAGGTGTAATTTTTGTTCCACTTTTAGAAAGCTCTAGGAAATTTAGAGAAAGACCATTTGTTTGATTTACATTCAGTGGGGACTTACACCACCATTGTGTGTACAGTGCACGCTAATTTGCACATTAACATAGAGTGACTGGGAAAAAAGCAACACCATACCTTTTTTCCTAGTCTCATGTTTTGCTGCTGAGGAAAATAGCTCTGTCTGGCTTTAGGCCTGCAAATGCTCTGTCAAATCCATCAAAGGAGCTATAAAGATACTGGAGTCAAGCAGCACCAACAGGGGACTTCCTAAGGCCTCTTGCCAGATATAACAAGAGTAAATACGAAAAGTTTAATACTCCAGGAATGAACTAGTGTCAGGTTTGCAACCAGTAAATACCCTGTACCTTGCCGGCCTCAGACCTCCTGCATGGACCAGGGAGCCCACCCTCTCCCTGGAAGGCTGCTTCCATTGGAGTGATCACATCTTGCTCTCCGGGAGAGATTTCTTGCTCAAAGAGCTATAGCAGCCTGTAACTACTTCTTTAACAAAACTGCTAGATTACAAAGACAATCAGGACTGACTAATTTTTGCACTGCAAAATTCCATTTCTTTGTTTCTTTCGTCCACGCTGTAGCTGTTGTGCTACCTTGAGCACAGTCTTGGTACTGAGACTGTCACCAGTACAAGGAAGAAAGGAGAAATGCGGCTAAACCTGATGACTTGCTCACGGTTCCTTCCAACCTGAACAACTCTCTGATCTCTATTGTTGGTAGCAGCATCTCAATTTTGTGATCTTATTCCAGTTAACAAATTAATTACGTTTCATGTGTCCGTCAGCCTGGGCTGACCCTCATTTTAACACTTACATTTTCCTCGATTCCACACCAGTCCAGGCTCACTGTTACCTCTGTAAATCATTGATATAGAACATGAACGGGTTAAACCTACAACAAAGCAACAGGTTTAGTAGGCTTCACATAAAATTGCCTTCATTTTTAAGCTCTTGCCCGTAGTAATGTTCTAAGTATGACAACTTCAAAAAAGAAAAATATTATGAGAAAGAAACAGAACAAAGGTCTGAAGCTTTTCTAGCTTAGAAAAGATACCACTGATGTAATTGAGGTAGTTCTGGAAAAAAGCAAAAGGACCCAAGCCAGCACGACGCTAACATGAAAGCAGAATGACAGCAGCCCAATGACAGAACTACTGTGCTTCTGACCAGCTGTAAAAGTGGCCTTCCTCGTTCATGGCCTATTCTTCTACTCTAAAATCTGAACGTCTCCTTTTCATTTAAATTGAATTACAGTCTCATTCGAACGCTCAAGTCCCAAATGAAGACTTGGGAGTAAACAAAAGTTCTATAAAGATTTTCATCACCCTACATCAAAGAACTAGGGAGATTCTCTCAACAGCAAAGCCATTTCCCATTCAACCACGACTGACACACTATTATCAGTCCTCGAGCTACTCCCAGCACCTCTGCCACAGTTTTCAATTAAAGGATGGTAACACAGCGTAAATACTTACTAGACTAGGGCAAAGGATATGTCATAACTGACTGCATACAGAAGGCAGGAGGGAGGCAGAAATGACAGCAACTAATGATATGTGCGTTTTTAAAGACACCAAATACATTTTTAATACTTTCTTTAATCTCTGTCTTTGGAAGTCTTACAGGAGATAATCCCAGGGAACAGGGGGTGGGATGGGATGGGGCTGGCAGTCCCCTCTGAGGTCTATTACCTGGGAGCACGGTGAGATGAAATGCAGGCACCGTTTTGTGAGACCACAACAAAAGAGCATATTTGCCCGTTACAGCTGCAGTAACACAGAACAGGGACCTGAAGAGCGTGAGGGCAGTAAGCTACACAGGGTCTACCACCTCCGGGGACTATGACCCCAGAGGTTTCCTGGACAGATCTAACGAGGGCTCTGCTCCCTCAAAGTCTGATATGAACTCCATATCCCTTACCACCGAAGTCCAGAAAATCTGCAATTTTTAAGCAAATAAACTATTTCATAGCTCCTTCTTTATAAGGTACAGCCTTGTTCAGCCATGTCTATAAGCACTGAATCTCCTCAATAAAAAATAAAACCAGTCAGACAGTACATAGATTTCTTTTGATTGCCCTGTCATGCTTGTAATTCAGAAAACCTACATCCCTCTCTTCCTTCAAACAGAGCTTCCCTAGCTGGGAACGAGCTACCCAAACCCCCACCCGCTCTCTCTGGAGGCTTCCTACGTATCACAAGGTATCATGACAAGCGAAGCAGTGACTGCCTTGAAAGCTCTTTGCAACTTAGCTCTAATTATGGTCTGTAACAACATTTCAGTGAGGCCATGTCTGTAGGAAAAGATAATATTTTACTTAGTAACTGACACAACTGAGGAAAAAACCCAAACAACTTTACAACTTTTATCCTTCAAAATATCTGAAGGTCAAAGCTTGTGTTTGCCCCAGCAGTACTAGCTTCCTAGCTTGGATTTTCACACTATCATGGTTACAACACAGTAATACTTAACTGGGATAACATTCATCATTTGCTTTCATACATTTAAAAAATATTTTCATTACTTTTCTAGTAGGAATACAAACATCCTATGCAACTGTGGGAGAAAAAGATGTAATACGTTATGCAGTCAGTGGTGCAGAAACCCGAACAATAATGCAAGAACAGCAGGGATCGATCTCCTTCCATGCAACCTTAAAGCATTCCAGTTTCAGGAAGTGCCTTAATCATAACCCATATAATACCGCAGGAATACAGAAGTGAGATTAGAAAGGATGTATACAGACTAGCATTAAATTTTGGCCTGAAAGCTGCTGGGATACCTACCATAAAAACAGTAACCATCGATTAGATTTACCACAAATGTCAAACATCTCTTTAAGCCAAACCAAATCCTATCGTAACTGTATAAAAACTTGGGAGCAAACCAGTCCAATTTTATACAAAACTTAATTCACAGGACTTGCAATGCTGTCTGAAGGAGTTTTGTAAAGGAACATACGCGCTTTATCAAAAGTTACCTGAAAGTACACCAATTCCCCCAATCCCAATTTTGAAGTCCCTCTCCACAAAGGGACTTTAAAAATCCACGTTTTCTCAGACAGAAGCCGGGTGGGTGTTCTGGGGCACTGGTGTTTGCAGGTCTTTTGCACAGATACGCATACGGATCCTACGCTGAGGCACTACCATATACGAAAGCAGCAGCTGTCAATCCAGAACATAAAGCAGCATCGTATGTTCATATAGGGGCACCTTGGTGTCGTCATGCCCGCTTACGTACTCATCATCATGAGGCCACGTATTGACAGATTTTATCTGTGCTTTTATCATCTGCCAAATTGTGTTTTCTCTGTGTAAAGGTCAACTAAACCGGTGGTGGGTTATTCCAGTAATAGCACAAAACTATTGCAAAAATGGCTGACAAAACACATAAGCACTTTTATTAAGTTATTTGTGATAAAAGTTTGAAAGTTGTAAGTCATCAGCATCAGCTGCTCATTTTTCTTCTTTTAGGAAGCATTAGAAGTATTTAGTTTCCATACCATTCCCACTGCAAACCAACTGTTTTCTTTCTCAGTGCCAGATCCAACATTCCTTGCAGCCTTTAAGGATTAAGTCACTTTTACTCTTTATCTCACACAGGAAAAATAAAACCAAAATTAGTACAGCAAGCCAAGCAATCAATATTTTGGATAAAGCTTTATGAATGATGCAGAGAAGAAATAAAGTGCAAAGTAAATTCCAATAAGGCATTAAAATTATGTTTAGAAGTTCTGATAATTGCACGTTCGTGTTTAGCAAACATTTCTCCTAGATACTCTTCCAATCCAGTCTTGCAGCTGATGTGAAATCCTGGTCTAGGAACCTCCTTTCCAAAGTCCCACAAATGGGGACTTGGCTTTGTGTATTGTTTATTGAAGATAATAGTAGTCACCCAATAGTTCAACAGCATCAAACCCAGGACTGAAAAATTATTAGCTAGACCTCTCAGAGAAAGTCGTCCTATTGATTTTACACCATCTTATTCACCAAATTATTTTTCAACCTTGGCACACGTAAGCATTCAGGTTTTCAAGTTTCTTACATCCATTAGAGCTTTAAAGCTTCATTTTTTCTTCCAAATGAAAGCTTTATTCATAAGTAATGATTTCATTCTAGTAATGAGAATTTTATGAAAACTACTTCCGTGAGATTAGAAGTAAGATCACCAAATGGCTTTTAGCAATAACTACCCTTTTCTACTCTAATGCAGAGAGAGTTGTGCCTAAACCTCATCAACCTAATACGTGTCTCAGCCAGCAGCAGCAGCAGGATGGACTTCGGGCCGTAGGAGATACTGCACCTCGTTGGCTTTTGCTCTTTCTTTTTTCCTTCTGTGGGCAGGAGTGGAGAAACGACCTGTCTTGTAGCTGCATTCCTGGCAAGATCAGGGGATTATTTCTGAAATCAAGGGTACGGGACTGCGATAACACGGTCACATCCGCCTTTATTACGGGAGGCATCGCATTAGGAACTCTGACTCTGGCTTTGTTACTCAGTATCACAGACGTTTTTCTCTGTTTTTACTTGGAAATAATTACAACTTTACAACTCTAACTGCAAGACTGCTTCAACCGCACACAAACGTATGATGTTAACACAGGATTCTGCAATTCTAAAGGCTCATTAATGTGATTATCAGAGTACAAGCCATGTCTTGCAGCTTAGCACTTACGGCTTACCATTAAAAGACTACAATAAGTATTTATAAAAGAAAGAAAAAAAAACACACCTCAAAGGACATCAATTCTGAGGGACCACATACTGCTAAGAGTACTTAAATTCAAATACTTCATACAATGTTTTTCTATTATTATTCTAAAAACCATACTCCAGAAACAAAGCTAAACTATATTTCATATAAACAGCATTTGCCAGCCGAAGACCTCAAGAGCAGGCTGCGCAGGAGATGCTGAGACTGATATACTGCTACGAAAAACCAAGAAATGTGGGAGCTTGGCGGCTGGAAGACACCCCTGCTTCAGCTGAGATAGTGTAATGAAGCTGTTGAGCAACGTGTATTCGCTGGTCTGAAAATGGGATCATTAGGTATCTGTATCACAGTCACGGCTCACCCATGTTTGTCAGTCCAAGTTACTAAACAATCTGGGTGGGCTGACTTCAAAAGGAAATCATAAACAGATTCTTGCTTCTCTTACCTGAAGAGGAGAGGCTGCTCGCCTTTCCCGGCAACCTGCTCAGAAAAGGGGAAGGAAAGAGCCTGGGAGCGACGGGGCAGCAAGCGCAAGATGGGCCCAGACCGATTCCTGACCTTTGGCTGTCGGGGGTGAGCGCGAACACGTTTTCACCGCAGCAGCTCTCTGAACCATGAGCGTGTTACGCGGCTCCAAGCACAAGCACGCGTGGCCCGAGTTGATTCCTGTTAAATGTATTGCTCTGGCACTGCCAGAAGACAGGCTCAAAACGTTCAAGATGAAATGAAGCATCTTTCTACAGACACAGTTTGATGTAAGTATCTGGAGAAAGGGAGAAAGCAACATTTTTTTCCTCACAAAGCACTGAACCTAACTTTTGGAAATTGCCACTGCTTTAACACAGATCATCAACTCAACAGATTTGGTGCCATATGCTCAGTGAATCACTGATCCCTTTAATAAGGCAAAGAACCTACTGGAAGCAGGAAAGGAAGGGAAGAGGAAATGTACTTGTAAATCATTTTCCTCTCTCTACGCTCATATTCAAACCTCTTTTTGTTTACTGACAAGACTAAGACGTGCAAACAAGACTCACAGAGGCCACCACACAGCACTTCCAGCAAGGTCCAAAACTAACCTACCAGCACCTATAAGCTTTCAGTCTTCAAGCCTCCTATCAACGAGAACGGGTCTGTAAAACTGCCTTCTCTAGAAGTGTTATAAGGAGGCTACCAGAGGTTTGCAAAGCCCACACTACCACACAGGCAGACACTGGACATGGGCTAGCGCAGCGGCACGACACCGAAATCTGGCACAGATGCTGCTGAAAGCGCTGCCATCACAGCCGAGCTGGGTAAGATGCACCGCAGAAGGTCAAAGGAGGTAGAAAATAATTATTCAGAAAATATAAAAGGCTTTAGATGCTTAAAAATTAGATTTGGATTAAAACAGGAGAGCAAACCAGCTGATGAAATCTGCTTGAGGCACTGCTGTAGACGACTCGGCGGTCTTAGCAGGGCTGTGAAAGCTGACACGGAGATCTCAGACAGCCTCTCGCGGCCCAGAAGCAGTTCAGGTACTGCCTGTTCTCCGGCAGATCCTGAGGCTGGAAAGCCAAAACATGCTGCTGAACCCAAGCGTGCTCTACTGCTTGTAAGGCACCGAGCACAAAAGCGGTTCCATAAATCACAACCTGCCCATTAACTCAGAGGGACTATTCTGGCATTCAAATATTTTAATGGTCTAAGAGCAACGGCATTGCTTGCCATCACTGCAATTTCAGACATCCCGTTCTGAATCCATTTAAGGCAGTATACGTACACGCTTCTAACCACTTTACAGTGCATATCCTCATTCAAGTCTGAAAGGTTAATTTATTTGCCAGGACTTCTGCATAAGAATTCTGAAAACGGTAATCTTTTTCCCCTCAGCAGAAATGCTTTGAGATGACTTAAAAAATCATGTAAGTAAAAAACCTCATTGCCCACTGAGTAACCACCGTTCCCTCCATTTGTTCTATACATGTATCTACTGAAGCATCCAGAGTCATTTGGCTGCGGCAACAAAGTTCAAGAGGATATTCAGAAAAATATTTCCCTGAAGGCACAGGTGCTAATGGCCAAAACAAAGGGCTCCAGTCTAAATATTTCATAAATACAAAGCCACAAAAAACAAGACTTCATTCACGATATTTTTTTCTGTCAATTTGACAAAGGAGAATAAAGAAATACATCTTTTCAGATTTAAGTATCAAATGCTGAATTATCCAGAAAATGAAAAACTTATGGAATACATTTGTAATTAAAAAAATAGATATTAGAATGATTTTCGATCAAGTAAAGTAAGGACTGGTTTAGGTAAGAATGTAGATGGATTTCCATTTCCACTCAGCATTTCCTCCTCCCGGTCTCCCCCAATGTACTTTTACATACTGAAAAATTCTACATTGATTTTTAATCCAAAAGAGTCCTCATCTTTAAAGCTGGTGCAAGATCAATACAGCTCACCTACTCCCATAAGTAGAAGAAGGGGAAAACAAGCATTCACAAATAGGGAAATAACACTCCTTTCCCATTAAATATTTACTATTGGTATTCTAAGAGGCTTGCAAGCTGAATTGCAGTGGAAGGTATTTTTTATTACTGACTAGAGAATGAAATATTTTCATTGACAGATCCAATATGTGCCATTAGATAATTATATTGCAATTAAAAAAAATGGCCTCCACTGATTTTTTTTTTACAAGTTATATAATTTTTTGCTGAGTTTTTTTTTCCCTTTTTTTTTTTTTTGTTGTTTTGCTTTGTTCTGATTCTTTTTTGTCTCTTTGTTTTGGGGTTTCTATTTTGTTTTGCTTTTACTGTGCAGTGTCCCTTGTCTCTTCATGTACACCATCACAACCTTGTGATCGCTACTGAATGCTTTACCAGCACTGTAACTTAAACCTCACACAACATCAGAAACATATCGCGGTCTATCAGAGCATCACCGTGGTTGGACATAAAAGCTCAGGAGGTCTCTAGTCCGAGCTCATGCTCAGAGCAGGGTCAGCTCCAAGGTCCAGTCTGGTCTGGAAAAACTCCAAGCTGCGGGATTCTCCAGCCTCTCTACACAGGCCGTTCCAGCTTAATTATCCTCACAGTCATGTTTTCCGAACCTGTATTTAGTTCAAATCTTCCCCCGTTTCACTTCACGACTGTTGTAGCTCTTTCGCCTCCCACGTCCCCCAGCAACGCGCTGGCTGCGGCCCCTCCGACGCCGCCTCTCCTCCCGGCCGGAGGAGCCCAGCTCCCCCAGCCTCTCCTCCCAGGGCAAGCGCTCCAGCCCCGGCCACCCCGCGGGCCTCTCGCTACTTCAGCAAAATCCTTCCTGCACTGGGAGGACAACCCTGGACCCTCGGTCTAACAAGTCCCAAACACAGGCTGAGAATCACCTCAATTTACTGATTATGCTCCTGTTTGTGCTGTTCAGTATGCTGTCAACCTCCGTCACCGGCAGGGCGCACAGCTAACCCGCATCCGGCCTCGTGTCCGGCAGGGCCCCTGTGCAGGGCATTATGCTATCCCAGGTGCAGAACTTGCTAAAAACAGGGGGGACTTGTCTGTTGGCCACCGCTCGTCCACAGACCCTGTAATTTCATCACAGAAGGCATCCAGGTTGGTCAAGCATGATTTACTCTTGGAGAAGCTGTGCTGGCTGCTCTCAATCACCTTTTCCTCTTTCACCTGCCTGGAAAGGCTTTAAAGAGTAATCCCGTCCCCTCCGATCCAGACCTGGGGCACTCGGTAAGCCTCTCGTCCAGCCCATAGAGGAGCTCCAGACATTGGAGCCTTTCCTTCACATGAAGGGCAAACTCTCCTCTTCCCTGCCTGGTTCACCAAGAACCCTCAACCCACTTGCCACCGAACACATGAGCTACCCTTCTTCTTACTGATTCCAACAGCAGCATGGTTCTGCCTCCGCTGGCACACTTCATTTTGAAGAAGAACGCAGTACCAATCCTACACCTCATGAAGGCCAAGAGTAGTTAAGTTCTGGTCTCCATGGGATACCTTCCTGCTAACACAGGCTGCACATATAAGCTTGAAATCAGTACATTTATAATTTAGGGAACCCGAGACCTGGGGATGCCGCATAAAGCTTACTGTTCTACCAGCATTCTACTGTGCAAGTCTGGTGAGTGAACCAGAAACACAAATAACCCTCAAAGCCGTAAGATCCCTAGAATATCTTCGCTCCTTTTTGTTTCTGGAAAAAGCATAACTTGTTGGACCGCTTCTTTGGATTCACCATCTTTTTCTGTACCATGGACACCCACTAAGAGACAATAAGCTCACTTGGTTGTGAGCCCCTGTGTTAAAATGCTGACACTGATTTATGAAGCAGCAAGCTGTGCAAAGAGTGAGGCTGTCCCCTTGTGAATTTTCTCTTAAGCCATGGAAAAATACAATCATAGAGAATATATGTTAGTAGGAAACTGTGGTCTGATGGTTCAGTTACTGCTTTTGCTATGGCATGCTTACCGTAGCACATCATCGTATGTTAACACTTCAGCAAGAGAATCAAAGTCACATGACAAGTTTTATTTATACATTCTGATTATGCAATTATTAATCTCGATAGAACTGTTTTAGCCATCACAGCAGGTATCAGGGGGTCACACAGAGAAATCCGTAACCCTGTAGGATGCAGAAAACACCTTTCCCCACTACAAGGACAATGCAGGAATCTGCGTTAAGGCCATTCCACATGCTCTGCGCAGGAGATGGCTGTTGTAAAAACCACACATCAGCTTCGTGTCTCATTACAGCCAGTCGCCCGCCTGAGATGAAAGGGAAATGACTATTGCGCTCAGACATCTCCCGTTCTCAGTACTTCAGTTACCAGTCAAAACAAACGTGAAAATACACAAGGCACAACCTTCTATTTTTAAATGTTACTTGGAGCTGATTTGAGCATCAGATGGAAGAACACACTGAGCTCAGTAAAGAAAAAGGAAAAGTGTAACTACGCTGCTTACGAAACTCAGCTGCTGGCCTCATTTATTTGATAGGCAAACGACTATTTTTCGCACAGCTGAAAATAAGTGTTGACACAGCAATGAAACTACCTGCGTATTACATAAACATAACCTCCAGCATCGGAGACCTCAAGATCAAACTACTCTGACCTTAGCAAAGGTCAACAGGTAATAATAGAGTACTAGAATGAGAAAGGCTGTAGCTGGAAGCCAAGGCAGCAACAGGTAACTTTTAAAGCAAGAGCCATGACTAAAAGAACACTCAAGTTTTGTTAAGAGTTTCATTAAAATTTACATGAGCTACATCAAGAGAAAGGTAAAAGCAGCTGAAAATTCTTTTCTGCAAGTTATTTTTAAACCAAAAGTATCTACAGGATGCACTGAACCAAGCAGCGGCACTTGATTCAACTTTGCTTTAAAATATTTTATCTTGGGACTAGAGGTCAGCAGCAGAACAGCAGAGAGCTGACCCTAACAGACGTATTTTCCAGCAGCTTTGCAGCTCACAGGTAGCGTGGTCTAGTCACTTACGTGCATATGATCCTCAGATCTGCATGTGCTATATTGACAGAGCCCGTATAAGTATTATTTTATAAACCCTGTTAGACTGCACAGAGATATTTTTAAGATAATTCTGTTTAGTGAAACAACAACGATATGATCATGAAATTATCTAAATAATTATATACTCTTCAATTGATTCTACATGTTAAGCACCCTAAATTAATAGGTCCTAAAATTTCCAACCACTGAAACAATTTCTTTGACCAGTAGACATTTCAGCTAGTAATTCTGCAGCTCCTAATTTAATATATAGCCAAAATGAATAAGGAGCAGAGGATACGGGAGGCAAGTACCAGTTAACTGCTCATTTAAGAAGGGCAAAATTACCACAATCAACCAGACCAAAACCAACAACACGTTCACATGTATACTGGCAGTAGAAAATATCCTAATATATATCAGTTACATTTTGTGATGGGAAGTAATTTTTAGACACTACACATTTTTAGATACCATAAGTTTTTAAAAAATAGATATTTCAAGTAGCATAGGGATTGATTAAAGACATGTAAGGATCTCAGAGAAAAGAAATACCCTCTTTCAATAATAAATAAAAAATTAGATAAGCCAAGACAGATTTCTGAGGAACAACTTGCTAAGGGTATAAAAAGTACTATTATATTTACTTTCATAGATTTCAGAAGCAAGAAAACTGCCATAGAGAATTATGGGCAAAAAGATGACAAAGACGCAATAAACATGCACCCGAGACTTAAGGCCACAGCAGAAAAGTTAAGTATAAATAATTACACTGGAGCTCAGTAAGTTCCCACTCTGGAGCTTTTCCTTGGACCACGTTGAGTGTCAGAAACGAAAGAGGCAAGGGAAGAGGCTTTACGACAACTGATAAAATTCACAGAAAAATCACCTGGAATAGGTGTTATTCAAAGAGCAGTTCTGACATGAAGTGACAAATATCTTTTCCTCTTTTGTTGTGCTACCTCAGGATAAGCTTCACATGTTACTCTACCCAGCTGCTTTCCGCACTTTAGCATAAAATTCCTCCATTAACTACCACAGAGCAAGGTTGTCTTCAGCAGAAAACAAACAGGAGGTGACAAACGCAAGGACAATATTCAGAAGCAGCTTAGAGGAGAAAAGAAGATGGACTCCTGAAATCTTCACATTTAATTGGGATTACTACGATGCAGCATTAATCGACTCATATATTGACCCAATACGGTGCAGGCCTGCTAGCACGGCTTCTGTCGAGTTCAGTCTTACCTCAAGCTAAAAGATTTATTTGAAGTAGCCAACAAATATTATTCAGGGTGACCTTGTTGTTACAGTGTATTTTAATTTCTGAAAAGCTTTTTGCAAGGTCCTTCAAAGACACTTACAAAGTCTAAGTAGACACCAGATAAAAGGCAAGGGCCTCTGTGTGCATTAATAATATTAAAAAAGCAAGGCACAGAAGATGGGAGTAAAGGGGCGGCTTTCACAGTGACGGGGAGTTCGCAGTGTGGTTCCAAACTGGTGCTAGGACCCATGCTGGTCACCGTACTCATAAAATGAAAAGAATATATGAGGCAAAGTTTGCAGATGATTCAGGTTTTTTTCAGTGTTGTAAAAACAACAGTTAAGGGCAGCAGGAAGCCTCCTTGTACAAAATGACTAAGGATGAAGTGGAAGATGCCTTTATCAAAGTTGAGAAGCACAACGTAACGCACAGAATCACAGAATCACTAAGGTTGGAAAGGACCTTCAAGATCGTCAAGTCCAACCATTAATCCAGCACCACCATGTCCCCTAAACCATGTCTTGAAGCGCCACATCCACACGTTTTTTGAACACTTCCAGGGATGGCGACTCCACCACCTCCCTGGGCAGCCTGTTCCAATGCCTGACCACCCTCTCGGTGAAGAAATTTTTCCTAATATCCAATCTAAACCTCCCCTGGCACCACTTGAGGCCATTTCCTCTCGTCCTATCGCTGGTTACTTGGGAGAAGAGACCAGTGCCCTCGTCGCCACAAACCCCTTTCAGATAGTTGTAGAGAGCGATAAGGTCTCCCCTCAGCCTCCTCTTCTCCAGACTGAACAACCCCAGTTCCCTCAGCTGCTCCTCATCAGACTTGTTCTCCAGACCCCTCACCAGCTTCGTTGCCCTTCTCTGGACACGCTCCAGCACCTCAACATCCTTCTTGTAGTGAGGGGCCCAAAACTGAACACAGGATTTGAGGCGCGGCCTCACCAGTGCCGAGTACAGGGGCACGATCACTTCCCTACTCCTGCCGGCCACACTATTCCTGATACAGGCCAGGACACTGTTGGCCTTCCTGGCACACCCAAAAGCAAGACAGTGACAAGAGAGTTCAGCGGCATGGAATGCACTCTGAACAAGGCCAGAGACAGCTGTGGACTTCCAGCTTGGAAAAGAGTTTAAGAGTATATGGTATAATGGTATGAAATCATGTGGAGAATTAGAGTATGTCAAATAAAATTACCAGGAAGTGCATCTGAAAACAGAAAGATGGACTTTTTGATATAGCATATACTAGCGTGGACCTTCTTGCTATAAGACCTTGTGAAAATAACACAAGAAAATAACACTCATTCTCAGAACCAGGAATGGAAATATTTGGGGGGAAAAAACTATACCAATGATAATAATTAAAAAACCAAAACCAACCAAAAACACACCACAGCACCAAAAAACCTCACGCAAACCTTGCAGCTGCTGTTTGTGAGTACAGAACACCTTCACAGTACCGCACTTGTGGATGCCAGGAAAGCTACCAGGCAGGCGAACGCGGCGCTCACGGGCCCCATTCTGGCACACCGAACGCATGGCTTGCCGGACCACAACGAGCTCTGGTCTGACCAGGTGCACAGTTCTCACAAATTCGTTTCCTCAGTAAAGCCTTAGCCACACAAATCATCCCTCAATATTTTAACAGGATCAATTCAGCAAAACGAAATAAAGTTCAAATCTCTTGCTGATTACTGCATACTTTGAAATATAATTAAGGTTAATACTTCAAAGTCAGCACTTGAAAAAGATTTTGTAAGTTTAGGCAAGTGTGCTTTGAGTGCTTTATTCCTCGAAACAGCTATTCTTGGGATGCCATGATAGTTTTATTAAAAAAACAAAATACATGAAGATCTAACCAAATTAACACCTTTTCTGTTTATATTTTTTACGTAACAAGAAGCAAGGACAAATCTCTAAGATTCTTCTTTCTTGCAAATCACCTGCACAGTGGATTTACACACAGAAGAAATGCGTAGCAGAGGGAACCTCACACTGAAAAATTTCTTTTTTCGTGATGGGATGACTTATCCTAAATATTCTAGAACTGAATAAAACGCAGATTCAAGGATGACCTGTGAACCAAAGGAGACTCACTTTCAAGTGGAAGGTCAAATGGGGCAGATGTTACACCTCAGAAGTGCACATAAATCTCATGATGTGGGGGGGAAATGAGAATAAATGACTTCTCTATCAGTTTTTATTACATCACCATTCTGATCTCTGGGATCTGAGGTGCAAAGCTATCCATCATCCCTATAGCTTAAAAATTATACACCAAGACTCCAAGCGGCTAAAGCTAAAAAGGAGACAAAGATGATATTCAGATGGCAAAAAACTCGCCGTGCCACAAGTGGGAAAGAGGACAGATCAAACGCGTACGAGGAACAGAGTTGAGGGCTTCCACGGAAACAGCAGACTCCCACAGGTCAGCGCAGCAGTTTTTGGCATACCAGCAGACGGCTGCAAACGCATTTTCATCAGGAAACACAACAAGAAAGGATTTAAAGGGCAGATGTGGAGGATCAGAAACGAAGGGCTCAGTAGGTGTTTACAGAAAATTCAATTCCTCCCAGTGTAAGGACAGTGTAGCGGGGAGCAACTTGTTTAAAAACTTCAAAACTGAAGGAGACAAAGTCTTGTATCGCACGCTAAGTGGATGATGGATTGCACCCTCAGTTTTGGGGATGAGTTCTGCAACTGAAGATAAACAGCTTCTGCATCTTGCGCATCCAGGGAATCCTCTTCCCTGTCACAGCAAACAAATTGCCACGCGTGAAGCAACGCGTCTTGAAGGTGACCTTTGCAGCAGCATCCTGGACTGACACCAGAAAGCAAAACTGTGTTCTTCAACCCTAAAAAAACGAATGATGCAATAACAAACATGGAAATCTTAGTCCAAATCAGTATTTACGAATGTGCATCTAAATGAAAGGCAGAATTTAGAAGTAACGCACACACAGAATCATGCTTAAGGATATCACAGGCACAGCACTCAAGTCTTATTTGCTCTTTTCTTTTAACTTGGTAACATAGACAGCCTATATATCCTGAACACGTACGACTTCACGCTGCATGCTCTTTAGAGAAGTAGGTCAGTAGCCTCCAAAACAACAATTTTGAAAATATTTTCAGATATTTGTCTTTTTAATCTGTACCTGAAGGATATTCTCACATACAGAATCAAAGCTGAACACAGCTCATTATACCTTCCTCCAGCTTGCAAAACTCGAGGATAGAGGTTTCTGGTTTCGTAATTAAAACTGAAAGACGAACCCTTTCTTTCTGGAGTCTCAACTCCCAGCTCCAATTTCAAACCGTTTACCTTGATGTTTATTAAAATCTCAACATGTCCAAAGTATTGAATTACTCACCACTCAGCAGCTGCTTGACCTCTCTCATTTAATCTTCTCCCTAGGTGAATACCCAAATTGAATTAAATGTTTACTAAATACGTGACTCAGGGTGGAAATCTATGCCAGTTCTGAGCCTTATGCTACAAAGAATGTTATTGGTGACCATCAAATAAGGTATTCCGTTTTCTTTACAACAACAGGCAGGTTTGCTGTAAGAAATATAAAACAATGTGCCAAATTCATGGCAGACCAAGCGGAAGGGAAAATACTGTTAAGAAGCTTAACAGGTTCTCTCAGAAGATATTTAACTACCATATTTCTATGCTTTGTTATTTTGGCTTTACATTAGCACTCTTCAGTACAGAAATACCTCGAACTTCAACACCAGACCTTCCAGAATGTATCAGCATCTTTAGTTAGCCTGCTCCTGTTAAAGCGGTTCTCTCCAGGTCCTAGCGTTTTCTATGGTTATTCACTCAATTAAGTCTCAAGGCCTCTGCTACAGCTTTTCTGCTTTTCTTTTAACCTGTGAAATGAAGAAATACCCGCTCTGTGAGCTTGTGATTCTTGAGTTCAGCAGTTAATTTGCTTCATTTCATCTAAAACGATACCTTTAAATAGGAAACTTCAGAGATTCTCTCAGCCGTACTTCCTTCCCGCATGCTGAATCAACCCATGGAGATGAAAGTAATCTGAAGAGTTACTCTGGCTGACAGTGTTCCCATACCGTGTTCACCACGTAGCAAAGCTCAGGTCAGGAGAGCTGCCTTTTGTCTGGATTCACTGTGCGCTCTGTGGCATCACCCGCTAGTTGCTGCATTCAGAACGGTTGGGCCTTTAGCTCCCCTTTGCTGCTCCCCGTTATGTATCGGGGAAGATGAAATCTCTTACACAGCTACGTGCTTCTGGCAAAGCTCATCGAATAAGGCAAGACAGCGCTCCTCCCCCCCCCCCCCGCCATTCTTCCTGTATTATTTTATGCACATTATAATTTCTTATTTCTTTAATATTTACATTGTCAATTGATGTTACTCTACTTTTTTTCCCCCTTAGACTGGCACTTGTCTCAAGTACAAATACTTACAATCATCCTACTATACCCTTATCCATTCCTCAACCGCCATTAAAAAGGAACCAGTAGCTATACCAAAAATAGTCAAAAAGGAAGCCGGTGTTACAGAAGCAGACCAAAATCCCAGACCACACGCATCTGCTCTGGCAGCTAACAACCTACATGCTGCCATGTATTAAGTCCTTTATTCTCTGTATAGGCCAACAAATAAAAGCCATGGTATTACGTGATTTTATACTCTCAGACCAAATAAAATGACTATTCTGTCCTCTGGTTTGTGAGCATTTCATACTCACGGGTATGAAAGCCATACTTGCAATTGTTAGCCAAGTTAACACGCTTAGTTCCCTTCTCCAAACGAAATTACAAGCTAGCTTGAGCTCATCAGTAGCTCTGTTTAGAACATTAACATAGAATTCACAGCAAAGACACTGAAGATTGATAATGAAACAAAGTACATACACCCTAACTAAATTGTTTAACTGAAAATGAATCACTGACTTCAGAGAATTCATATGACAGCACCTCCCAGCCAAATATTAAGCATCCATTTGGTACACAGCGTCCCAAAATTCTGTAAGAAAACTCACAGCTCCTGTCAGAGACCTGCTGAGCTCTCCCGTGCTCCTGCTGCAGCACATTTTCTATTGACTAAATTTAAATTAACAGAGCAATGCCATTTAGCGGACATGTAACTTTCCAAGGAAGTCGCATGCCACACGAATTCTGAAATAAATAATAAAACAAGCTAACAAGAAGTCCAGTAAAATGTGGGCAAGATGAAAAACCTTGGAATTCTTATACAGAAGAGCAGATGCTAAAATGTTTGTACTAGAAGAGGAAAAATTAAAGACGTTGACAATTCTAATAAACAAAATAGACTTAATTCACAGAATTAGGAGTCATTCGGAAGCATCCACTGTATCAGAGCATCTTTATAGTCAAGACCTCAGGCCAATCCTAGCTCTGTTACCAAAATTACCCAAACTGAATACAAGGATTTCTCCCCCTCAAAAGGAGGGGAGGGGGGCATCAAGCTACCATTTTTCTAGTTATTTATGAAATTTTTTAAACCATGGGGAATCTGGTACAGGGTGCTGCTCTGCAAGCCCTAGCACGGCTTCTGTTCTGCCAGCTCACTCTGTCCTATGACCTCTCGAAGTGCAGAAACCCTTATCCTTTCTCTCACTCTCCCTGTGTCTGGAAAACAAAATATTTAAATATGAGGCAAAGCTGGTCACAGACTTGAAAGAAGCCAGGACCATTAAATGTGAAGTTGAACACACACATCTGTATTATTTAAATAAAAACTTCGCTCTTTGAACTGATAAGTCTGTCAAAATGGTACAAGAAATAATAAAACACACTGAATTTCAGATGCTTCCATTCAGAGGAAGCAGTAATTTAATGCACAGGCAATAAGCAGATTCATAAACTGAGAGACTAAATCCCTGTGTATCATACTAGCAATTTATCTTAGCATAAATCACCAGAAGAGCAACTCTGTGTTTAATATATTGTAATGATATTTAAAGGAAAGCAATAATGCACAGAATGAGATTTCAATATTGTAAACTGGGCTAATGTAGAGGTCAACCGTTCTCAGCAGCGGTGATGGCTACAGAGATGCAAACAAATTTGCTTTCCTCCCAGATTGTACCAAAGGAACAACTTCTGCAAAACCAGTTCCCTGCCCACGGTCAGCGACACCATGAGGGGCCGACCCCGTCAGCCCCTGCAAAGACGCCGGCAAAGCAAAACCCGGCGCTGCTGGGGACACAGAGCGCACCTGGAGACAGACAAGAACCACAAGGACACCCAAGGCAGGAGGCAGAGCTGCAGGCACGCGTGGCAGTGCCAGCACCTGACCTTTCACTGTAGGCTCCTCTCAGCAAGGGACAAAATGCAGCGGGACAGCGAGGCGCCAGGTCCCCAAGGTACCCAGGCAGGGTGTGGGCTGCACATCAAACCTGTCCCAGACACCATGGTACCAGCGCAGAAGAGAGCGGGGCTCACTGCGGCGTAACGAGGGAGCCCCTAAATGTCACATCCACCCTATCACCCCGCAGCGACCAAAAAGCCGGGCAGGAAACATCACTTAATCCGATTCCCGTACAGATTTCCAAGCAAAACCAGCCAAACCGTAATCTATGTTCCACAGGGGAAAAAAAAAAAAAAAAAAAATTACCATCGGGTACCTGCCTCCTTTTCTGCAGCCGTGGCAAATGCAAGCACACACCACACCTCTCACACGGCAACATAACCTAAGCTGTCTGCAAAAGACATTAGGTATCAAAGTTAAAATACTTCTACGTTTGAAGCAGTGACTAACTGAGCATATGCTAGATTATCCCACAATGCTTAAAACAGAGCAGCAGACAGGGAGGCTTTAGACTTTTAGGATTGCTAAAGCCTCTGGTTTTTTCATCATAAATTATGCTCCAAGACACAGGCTGTTGTAAATTGCCATTACCGACAGTTGTTTTTCAAGCTGTAGCTTTTACATCTAGCAGAGAATGGGCAAAGGAGAAATCTCACATGCTTAACTGAAGCATACATCTGAGATATCCCACAAACCATTTCAGATGTATAGAAGACTTCTAGCAGTTTTCTGAAGTATGTTTAAGAATAACAAGGCTAAGAACCAAGGGGGAGCTAAAGGAAAACCAAGCAACACCCCAAGGTTTCATTTCAAGACAAGCAGCAGGCACAGAAGTAAAAAGCACCCCACGAGCTAACAGATAAACGTAACCCAGCCCGGCTGCGCAGCACCAGTGCTGCCGGAGGCAAGAAGCACCGGGAAGGCCCAGGGCTGCCCAAATGGCGCTCGCCCTTTGCCCAGCGCAGGAAGATGCATCTTCGTCAAAAGCAGGTACGGACGTTTGGCCGCCGAGGGCCCGAGCACCGCCCCGCGGGCAGAGCAGGCTCTCGCTGCGGGCACGGCACTGCGCAGTACCTTCCCCGGTGCGCGGCAGGAAAGCTTTACAGCCAGAACAGAGCTTTTAGGCTCTTGGGCTACTGGGGATATTTAGCAGCACTTCCATCTGGCCTTACTTCGCTTTTCATCGAGGCTCCGTTTCACCCTAGGAGTACACGCGTAAGCCTTTCCACCGCTTCTCTCCCGCCTCACCCACTATCAGCTGTGGTTTAAATCAGAAGAAGCTGCAATATAAAGAAGCCCAGAATCAAAGCTAAAAATCCACGTGGAATTAAGATGAGGGGAATTAATTGTTAAGGGCTGGAGAACAGTGTGTGTTATGGGGAAAAGGCAACGTAATACAGACATAATGAGTACTTTGAATCACTCAAGTATCTTGCTACATGGAGGCCCTTTCTACTTCTGCTAATGCTGTAGACCACGAACACTCTGGGGACAAAAGCCTGCACTTTGCATGTGGCTGGAAAGGCCCTATGGCATAGGAAATAGTCTTTCTATGTACAAACCACACAGAAATAGATATACGGACATATCTAGGTGGACCAAAAGGCAATCTTGAACATCTCGCTCTTACGTTGGCCACACGCAGATGCATCGGGAAGAAGCAAAAGTAGAGCAAAAGAAGTTATAACAAAGTCACAGATTAGAGGATCGGTACGAAGGACTATCATATACAAAGTGGTACAAAGATCGCAGAGATCAGAGAGCCACAAAGCCAACAACAAAATTTTAACTTAGCAGAAAGTGGCAAGGCACCAAAATGTTGGTAATCACGAAATAATTACAAAGTAAATTACTTTAACAAATTGCCCAGTAAATATGCAAAGCTATCAATGCATGAAATCTGTACACCGACTGTAAATAAGATGTTAGAAATTACTGCCTTTTAATTAAATTTATTCTGTAAATTTAGTAACAGTCTACTCCAACAAAAAACCCCACCTCTGCAAACACGGCAGTTGGCTGGAACTCTTTAACACTTTTTAGCAGTATAATCATAACAAATTGAACACCTTCGCCAAGCCTAAGCAAAATTGCTTCAAAGCATATAGCATCATTTTCAACTTCAGTAAACCAAGGAAGAGTTAAAAATTGTATGCCTCAGCATTAGATCACCCAGTGTTAAACAACCCCCTATTTTCAGGAAGTGCTTGTATAATATTCCATCAACACTAATATAAAGAATAAGGCAAACACGAATTCATTTTGATGGCAGCAGATCAGGACTGATTTTCCCAGGTTTGCATCAAGGTGAAGACACTCCGGCAGCCCATGGCTGCTGAGGGCCGTGGGGGTTCCGCCCAGGTTAACACTCTCCCCATTGCATGAATTGTGCTTCTTTACAAGATGATGATTTTGCTGAAGAAATCTTCAACCACCACAGAATAACCTAGCACCTCCTAAAAATGTATAAAGTTATTCTAAACCAGGATCTACTAAAGCTCCCTATAAAGGGATCTATTTTGTTAAGGATTAGCTTCACACTCCAAAGCTGCACACAAGGCTTGATTTGCTTGGAGGAAGAAGTCAGAAATAAAGCGCTGGCTCAAGATGTGAGTCCAGCTGCACAGGTAACAAACTGGGATCTCTGCTATGCTACAGTCCAGCCTCCTGTCCCGCACATCTCCACCTGCAAGCATCCTGGTGACCCCTCCGGTGGGCACTGTGCGGTTGCTGTGGCGTCGGCACGTTGCCAGGGCAACATGGCAGCAGATGATCACAGAATCATTAAAGTTGGAAAAGACCTTTAAGATCATCAAGTCCAACCATCAACCCAACACCACCATGCCCACTAAACCATGTCCTGAAGTGCCACGTCTACACGGTTTTTGAACACTTCCAGGAATGGCGACTCCATCACCTCCCTGGGCAGCCTGTTCCAATGCCTGACCACTCTCTTGGTGAAGAAATTTTTCCCAATATCCAATCTAAACCTCCCCTGGCACCACTTGAGGCCATTTCCTCTCGTCCTATCACTGGTTACTTGGGAGAAGAGACCAACACCCTCATCGCCACAACCCCCTTTCAGGTAGTTGTAGAGAGCAATAAGGTCTCCCCTCAGCCTCCTCTTCTCCAGGCTGAACACCCCCAGTTCCCTCAGCCGCTCCTCATAAGATTTGTGCTCCAGACCCCTCACCAGCTTCGTTGCCCTTCTCTGGACACGCTCCAGCACCTCAACATCCTTCTTGTAGTGAGGGGCGCAAAACTGAACACAGCGTTTGAGATGCGGCCTCACCAGTACAGGGCCACGATCACTCCCTTATTCCCATGCAATCCGGCCAGGCACAGGGGGAGGAATAACTTGTTCACAAACATGATGCTTTTTATTTCCGTAGCAGCGCTTGAGTTTTGAGCTTCTACAATTCAGCAGGAGCTCAATGGTATTCGATATCCACATCTGGACACATCATTATTCTTATGCTAGATTATAAATTAATTTTCCAATCAACATGGTAAGAACATGACTGCACTTCATAGTCAAATACTTTATAGGAAAACATATATTCCAAAACGCAGTGAAAACAAGATGGTTAAAATACAACACCCAAATATTTAGGCTGTTGCATAAGTTCAAACACATACAGCAGATTAAACGCTGAATTTGGAGGCAGCTGTAAATTCCTAGAGGCATATCTAGGTACATCAAAGCTGAACTGCTTGCTATTTACTCATTTCAACTCCTGTGCTATGTAGCGTTGGCTTCCTAATGCATCTTGAAGCTGGTCACTTTTTAACAGTTCAAATGAATTAGGATTGATTCACTGAGAGCAGGAAGAGCCCACAGCTAGACTGCGTGCACCGAGATCTGCTGGTTACATACAGCAATCCTACTGCAAGTCTCACAGCATTTGATGGCTTAAAACTTGTTGCAGGAGTCGTGAATTCACATGAAATTGTCGGCTTTCATTTGAAGAAAGATTCTAGGACTGGTTGTTTTCTTACACGGAAAAGCTGAAAATTGAACTAAATCATGAAAAAATAAAAGGAATGAGAAATAAGGGAAAAACACATTTTATTTTCAGTGCTTGACAAGCCAATGTTATGTCACTTCAATGAAATGGTAATTTCTCATTTTTAAAAAGAGGGCTTATACACGAAGTGCTAGGAAATTCTGCAGCTGTTTTTCCTAGCGGTCTCCTTGAGATTCGGAACTCGGTTCCCTGCTAAGTTTGCCTCTAAAGAGCTTTGAAATCCACCAGCACTTCGAGGAGGAACTCTCTCCTCTTAAGCCTGCCGTATATCATAACCAGAGCTGTTATGGAGGCAGCGGCTCCGCTGCTCCGCAGGGAAGCTGTAAACCCCGAGCCCCAGCGCAGGGAGGGAGCAGGGAGCCCTGTCTGTGTCTGCTGCTGGTCTGGGAGGGGAAAACATGGCAACACAGAGCCGGCAAGAGGAGAACTTTCTAAACAAATGCAACATCCAAAAAACTAATCCAAGCACGGAGCAAGTATTTAATTTCAAGAGAAACTCAGCAGTAGCCTGGTTACCCAGAGACTTCACAGATAGCCAGTGATTCAAAGGTCGGTTTGTTGGTTGGTTGGTTTGGCGGATACACCAAATAGCAATTCTGTTCTACACGTTTGGAGATAGCTGCTAAGACTGCTCTCCAGGCAGGCTGGGAAAGGTAACAGAACAGTTGCTGAGTGACAGGCTACCACTGCGGCACTAGCAAGCGTGTGCCAGAATAGCTCCCGTAATTAGTGTTGAAGCTGGTAGTTGCGAACTCCCTGGAAGCTGCTGGGGTACTGAAGGAGACCTGCCCGACCCCTCCCCGGGCCCTTCCTTGGCTTTCACCTTTTGTTACGCCTACGCGAAGTGAATTTCCCTCCCGGCCAGCGCAGGCTGCCCCGCATCCAGCGCGCAGCCACCGCGTCCCGGCGGGCCGTGCCGCCGCACGCCGCCCTCCTTGCCTATCGGGCTGCGGCGGGGCGATGGGCAGAAGCGGGTACGGGAACAGTCACTGCTTTCTCACAAGTATTCGGAGCACAACGGTATAATTTAGTCTACAAAAACCTGCTGAATAGAACGTTTTTTCAAACTAGGTTCTAACAGCAATATTATTAAAAAAACAAAAAGTAAAAAAGTAAATATTCAGCATTTAATTGTTTAATATTAAACAGCTATCCACAAAAGAAGAAAGTTTTCCATTATTGTCAGTTGCAAACTTGATTAAAGGAATTAAATCCTTAGAAGAGAGAATTTCTAATGTTTTCCAATAATTAAAAGTGTGTTTTAAAGTCCAAAAGTTATTTGCTTGTTGTACTGGGAGAGAGACTTTAAAAACTAATTTATGACCTTAAATGGAAGTTATTAAATGAAAAAATAATCCTCTCATAATAACAAATACTACTACTGACGCTGAAAGAAAATATCCATACTTCTAAAATTTAAAATATGTTTTTAAAAGTTGTGTGGCACTAGCAATGCCCAAGAGCCATGTGTAAAAATGGGGAACGGACTGCAGGAACTCCCAGCTCCAAATCGCTGGGTTTGGGGTATTGCTTCCTTTTTAATACCAGTCATTTTAATTCCCATTTATAAATTCAACAGGCAGTCATGGAAAAAAAAATAATACTTGCACAAATGCCAGCAGCTGCTCCTAACAGACAGGTTAGCACACTCAAACAAGATGACATACTTCAGAGCAAGGGGAGATCTCTCTTCACCGTCACCAAGACTTTCCAATACAGAGACAGAGGAGAATAAATGAGATGCAGACAGTTTTCGCTATGCATTTAAGTTGTCCTGGTCTTTCCAAATTAAGTGGAGTTTAATATTTTCTCTGGACTGCCAAGTCAGCCCTGTCAGAAAACCACATGCACTTCAACATAATAAGCAGCCTCTGCTCAAGATCTCTGCTCCGAGAAAGAATTACACACCTCACCCACGGGCAGGGTGGTCTGTCATATTAGTGCTGAAGTCTTTTTGGCAGGGCAGAGAGCATGGAGGAGTGCCTGGTGCAGAGATAAAAATAAAAATAAGAAAAAGAAAGAATTCTGCAGCACTTCCAGCACTTCATAGCCTAAAGCTAAAAACATTAAAAAGCTCCTCCCCAAAAAACTCCTCTCATCTTTTGTGCCTGCAAACCCCCACTCACCTTTGCTGAGTATCTCAGAAATGAAACGTCTTTACTAAGCTATGTAAACCCGAGCAAATGCTGAACTCATTACTTGTGACTGTAAAGAGAATATATAAAGCTTAAAAAAAAAAAAAAATCCAGCTGTGGAATCTATCACAAACTGTTGCACTGTGAAATCCTGGCTCAGTTGCCTCACCCTGGGAGAGACCCTCCATTGGGAAGCTGCCAGTTCACCTGGGTTTTCCCTCAGGGCGGTTTGGCCATAGGGATCGCCCATGCAGGGGCTGCAGAGTCCTTCAGCTGCTCTCCACGCCGCCTCGGTACAGCACGGCCCCGGTGGGCAACGGCATGGACAGCCGCTGTCCTCAGCGGGTCGGGGCTCTTGGGCACACGCCGGCAAACCGCACCACCCTGCCTGCCTTGTGAACGCCCCGGTAGCCAAACATGTCCCAAAAAGCCCTTTCTGGATGTGCTACCATGCAACATTATCCCATTTCCCTCAAACAAGGGCTCCGAATGAATATGGATCTTCGTTCCATCATGACCGCTCTCACTTAGAGGCGGGCGGGGATGAAGCAGGGCTGGGTTTCCTTTGCTTGCTGAATGCGTAGGTGTTCAGATTAGATTCCGTTTCAGAAGCCTACTTTTTCCCCTGAAATAAATGGATACTAGATGCTACTTAACGACTTTTCTTTAAAAAAAATTTGCTTTCTTAAAGATAAAATTAACAGAGAATCTATTAGTTGTAAGTGACGATATGATTCAGGATACAGGCTAGGATACAGCTGGGATCGATAACATCAAACTGCTTGAGAAGAGAAATTGCTGTTTACAGACTCTCACTAATAAGCTGTGTAATTTCGATTTAAGTTTCTTTCAACACCTAAACAGAGGTTTCAGCCGAAGTGTGGTTGTTCATATGTCTGTACCCCACCCCAGAAACCATGAACTCATCCATTTCTCTGCAGCAAACGACCAACAGCTTCTGCGTCGATCCCCACACGGGCACACGAGCAAGAGCGCTGTTCGCAAAAGACGCCGATGAGACTTCCTACGAAACACCGCTCCCAGTTCTTCTCCCCGCTCTGCACAGGAGGGAGCGGATAGAGTCCACCAGAGCAAGCCGGGCAGCAGCGTATTGCATAAGAGAAAACGAAAAGATCACAACTCGGCTGAGTAACCGGGCTTCCGCGCATCAAACAGCCATTTCACACTCAAAGCCAAAACGGCAGCGCGTTTGTGCTACGAGATCAGAGCATGTATCCTAAATTCTGTGGAATGATCAACGAAAAATACCGAGGGAAAAGAGGCGGCAAGATTTCCAAAGCCCGCTGAAGGCGTGAGCGCTCGCTAACGCTGCTGCTTTGCAAGCTGCAGCTACACCGGTTCTGCCAAACGCTCCTTGCCTCCCTCCTTGCGGTGCCCAGCTTCTCGCAATTTCACCCTCCTTTGAACACCCATGCTTCCAGTCTCCTGACACAGATTTAGTGGGATGCAATAATCCACAGCATTATCTGAATGATTATTTGAATTTCTCACAGAAAACTAGATCTTTTTACTTTGTTACACTTCCAGGCAACCAAATGAGAAACTTTTGCGCATCTTCCATTCATTTACATCTCTTAACTCAGACTCAACACTTACTTCTTGCATTTTTCAGTCAAAAGCATATAAAATTACATATTCTAATACATAATTCACAAATTACACTTGGAGGAAGGAGAAGCAGGAAATCACTTTATAGGACTTGGTGCTTTCTACACCATTTGGCTCAGAGGAGCAAAGCATCCCAGAGAAAGCCTCTGCAGTAAAGCCAGAGAGAATTCGCAGGAGAAGCAGGACTTGAAGCCACGGTGGAGGAAGAACTGTTTGTTCAACCAGCTGCTCAACGCCCCCAAACCACGTGATCGGAGCTCATCAGAAGTTTCCATATAAAACAGGTCTTTGTTAACCAAAAAAAAAAAAAAAAAAAGGTAGTAGGTTGAGTTACAGACTCCTTGGTTCAGAACACTGAACTCAAGATGCTTCTGAAGCCCGAGGCAGAGTCCCAAAGGCGCTGGAAAGCTGCGTAGGAGCCCGCAGGGCCGGGGACGCGGCAGCACCTGCAGCTGCCCGCTGGGAGCCACACTCGCTGACCGCTCCGGACCCGGCAGCTCCCAGCTTACCAGGTATTTTTTGATCAATCAGGAACACATCAATTTTCAAGTACGCTTTGTGCAGTACCTAAAAAAGGTAGTAAACAGTAACTTTGCGCCGTACTCTGTAGTATCTGGTAATGCTTGTGGATAGCCTGGAGCCACGGTCAGGGAGGCAATTCATTCTAGCTGACCTCAGGGAAACCTCAGGCTATGAGAAGCAAAGTTGGAATTGGGACAGGAAAGGAGGGCAATCGCCTCTTAACAAGAGGAACACTACCAGAAAATATCCATCTGAAAACGTTTTTTAATGTACATGTAACAGAAAATAAAGAAACCTCACTTTCAAGGGTAAGAAATTGCCAATGCAACCGTTTACTGTAAAATTCAATTGCAGGAAGGTAAGTTGAATTGCTTTCTTACTATGAGAAAACAAGCTTAGGCATTTGCATCCATAACATTTACAACTGCTAAAACACGGGAAACCCACCTGAATGTACTGACACGCTAAAAAACCTGGTGTCATCACTTAAGCATCCGTCTATACGAAGTTGAGACTTCTTAATACTGATAACAATAGATATTTGTATCCATTGCATGCTACGAAAGGAAAAGACAAACAAGATGAACAAACAATTACCCTTCAGTTCTCGTTACTTTTGTTGTGTACTCCAAGACAGGATCTTTTCTATGTCGTTTGCTTTGTTCCTCTATATTCCGTGGTGAAAAATACAGTTAGACTTCTGCAAGCCTCACTGGCACAAGGGCTTCGTTCACCGGCACTTTTTACAAAGAGCGGAAAGACACATAACGTTTTAATTAATCGCATTCTTCTTACAGTTAAGAAATGAAAGCTAGGAGCACATTCTACCCTATTTCACGGAAACATCCAGAATTGCCTAAAATATCCTCCAATATTACAGCAGTTAATTTTTTGCAGCCTTCTGGCTCTTATTGATCAAATAACAAAGTTGTGCTTTCCATTCTGAAGTGTGTTCTAGTGTAACTATTCCATTGTTATATAAATGCACATATATATAAAAATACATGCAATGAAGATATTTATTCTCATACAATTGTAATAGGAGTGGAAGAAAGGAAAGGAAGAAAGCTCCACATGAAATGATAATCGATATCATGTTCTCTCGTGGCTCTTAAATGGCTACGAATTACAAGCACCCCATGGAAATTGCCACAATTCGTAAAATCACGATGAGCACTGAAATTTCCTCAAATACTGCAGGGAATATGCAGCCCGCATTAACTCAGCAGAAAAAAACAGACTTCCAATTTAAAGACAGTATTTCATATATATTGCCTACTCATTCTGTTCAAACAACAATACCAAGAGGGATCAGAAAAGAAATATATAGAAGCTTTGTAATACTTTTATCAGCATTTGTAACTGTACTTCTGCATCACACAGATATTTTGATCCATGCAAAGATAGCGCTGTTATTCACTTAGATTCTTGGGTATTCTACATTGAACTTTTTTTTGACAAGAAGCCTCTGATTTGGCCAAATGCTACTAAAAACAAGCACAGAGGTCCAAATCCAACAACCAGGTGGTTTTTTCAGCTGCTGTTTGACTGCTGCAAACACAAGCAGCTTAGAGTTGGCTTCGTGTTGATTGTACTGCGGGCATCTCTTCCCAGTGCTCCCAGTTTCGCCAATAGACTCTAAGAAACATTTCAGCTGCTTCTTCATACGTGCCTGTTACAGTACGCTTTTGCCGCTCTGTTGCGCTGCGGGCTCTGTCCAAAGACTAGCACTAACATCTCATTTTTCCATTCTTGTATTCCTGTGTGAGAGCTCTATAAAAATGCATGACCACGTGAACCTCCTCCGTGAAAATAGGACCCACACCACAGAATCCCTTCTACTGTCTATTTTTACAAATAGTGATGCACTGAAGCAAGTTAATTCATTGTATTCTCAATGGTATGCATGTATCCATTGTATATCCGTTGTCTCCAAGTATATGAACGTTAAGGGATAGATTATTACAGTCTAATTCAAACACATGAATACAGCAGAGGAGATTTTGTACTTATTTAATTCTCAACGTATTTTGCAGCATTTAATTTTAGAAAAGAAGAAAGATACAATCCTTCTCCTAGGGTGTGAATATTGGTTTTCACATCTATTCCTTCTTTTTCTATGCTTCTACGAAAACTTGTTCAGATTTAGTTTCTTCATGTAATTTCTAAAAATAGGGCAACTGTAACTTTCTGCAACAGAAACAATAATAAAATGGTAATGCAGAGAGATGAATCATTTACTCTGCATAAAGTCCCTTCAGAGAGGCTAAGAATACTGTATTCCTGGTTCACCGGAGGAAACGACAATAAAATATTCTGAAATAGTCTAAAATCAGTTATGAGAAGGGTTTGCTGAAGCTCCCGTGAAGGCAGCAGACACGACAGTTAAAGAAAACAGAAGCAAGGAAGCCTCCTCTTTTCAATATGCTTTATGAAGTAACAACAACAGCTTCTATCCAAATTCCAGGCTTGGGACATAAGAAGGAATAAAATAAAGTTGTTTAAAGTTGGCCTCCGGCTGTGGTGATGTCCGCTCAGCACTGCTGAGACTCCTCAATACTCATTTATGTCAACAGGCATTAACAGTCCTTCGAGTAGGATTAAGGGCTTTCACTCCTGGCCTCTTCACCACTCAGACTCCAAACGCAGGGCATTACAGATTGCGTGGTTGGTACACCTGAAGAAATAACATGCTCTTCTATGTGAGGAAACAGGACAGCTCTGGTATTCAGCACTACTGCTTGGGTCTTACACAAAAAAAGCCCTCTGATTTTGGCCGTGCACTGTCGTACCCGCCACATTTCTGACGGTTGTGATTTAAAACAGTAGGTGATAAATCTCTGCAACGTAAGGACCGACTGAAAACACTTCCTTGGGGAAACAATAAAAGCTAAAAAAGAATTGGGTGGGGTTTTCCAGCCTAAAATGCAGTTGCTTCCCAGATTCTGATGCTGCAAGTGCTACTCCGGACTCTAAACTATTTCAAAACTATGCATCTGGGGCCTCTTGGAGACCTTGCCTAGATCACCACTACCAAATTTCTTGGCATAACAGAGATCTAAGTACTTTATAACATCTGCTTATGCTCTCTTTGCGCTCTGATAATTTAAAGATTACAGTCTCAATCGCTCTTAAAAACTCCATTTAGAATGCAGTTTGACACAAATTTAGAGTCTACGAAAGTACAAAAAACCCTACAAAAATAAAAATAATCTTGGCTGAAGAGTCTGTAAAAGTAAAAAGAAAGCCCGAAATTAAGAATTAAAAACAACCAAATAACAAACAAACAAAAAAGCCCCCCAAAAAACAATCAACCCTTGGCTGAAGATCCAAGGGAAGCAATGGATTTTAAACATGCAACAGAAAACAAATCTCTTTATTATGGAAAACACAACTCCAGAGTTGACTAGAGTGTGAAATCAAATGTCAGTCAAGCAAAAGAGAATGCAGTGGAATGACTTCATTCCTCCTTGTTTCATAAAGAAAATGTAAATACAGAGCATTTAATTTCTCAACAGAGAAATGCTCTTTTTTATTGAGATGTTAAGCAGGGATTAAAGATACAATAGGTTATAACTCAATCCCTAGTTATGTTTGGTTGTCTTGAAGCATCATGGGATATTTTGGCAGAAGCGGGTTCTTTCTTGGTTACCTCCTCAAAATCAGGTTCATTTAATTATACACAGTTTTTGTCATTCAAAATGAATTCAGTTTATCACTGTCTTTTTAATGCTGCTTGAAATACAGTTGAACAATACTCAGAAATAGTGAAAATCACAGCTTTGAATTGCTAAATGGCGTGTTCTCACAAAAGATCCGAGGGTGCCAGAGGCCACACATTCAAAGTCCTCACGTTAAGACAGGCATCTTAGTCGTAGGAGTCTTCACATGGCGTACTTTTCTCAGAAGCGAAGTCATACCCTATGCAACATCAAACACGATGTGAGCCTTTCCCGTAAAAAACGGTGCATCCAAGCAGGATTGAACGCCTGCACTGAGCATGTATTGCTCTTCTGGCTGATCCCAACAAGTGGTACCGCAAACCATTTGTATGCCTCCAACCCAAGTAAACACATCAACAAACGGAGTAGAAAATAGTTCCAGGGAGTTTGCTGTTGCCGCAGAACATCAAAGAAACCTCCTGCTAACTGCAAACATCAAGCTGCCAAAGCAACTTTTTTTCCCCCTGTTGAAACAGTCATGTAAAACACGCTTGGCAATGTTTCATGAGCACATTCACGTCAGACAAAAAGACGGGAGCAGGAATTAAACGGGACACTAACGAACGTGTTACAGGAAGAGCAAAAGGGCTGTTCTGAGGTGCAGCGGGCACAGTCCGAGCCTCAGGCTCCCAACGCGGCGAGTCAACACGCTATCGCGGAACTGAGGGCCGCGCTTAAGCAAGTCACCTTCCAGCATTGTTTTGGTTTTGGGTTTTTTCCCTTTGGCTCTGACGGGTATGCACGCCGGCCGAGCACAGACGGACGGGCAACTTCACCCAGGCTCCACCCGAGCGGGTGGCGGTGGTGTTCCCGCACCTCCCGAGTCCCTCCGGCACGCAGGCTGGCGGCGTGCTCCGCTTCCCCGGCCCCGCGCCTGGGGCCGCAGGCACGGTTTCACAAGCCAAACGGCTCTTGGCCCCAGGAGCGAGCACTGGGCTCCTGTCACAGGCTGATACAGGAGGGAGTGAGCGCGTGCACACGCGTCTCCATGTAAGTGTGTTTTTATTTCACAGCCTCTTCAACAGCCGTTTAAACTGGCTCCTGGAGAAACTCTTCCCATCAGGAAACTGCCCGACTCAAAAACAGAACTGCAACTCACACTCCTACCTTGTCATTTCAGTGACACATAGATTAGAGAAAGGCGTTTGATTGGAGATGGCAATCCACAGTGAACGAACACAAAGCTAAGTATTGTTTTTCCTCAGACAAACCTCCGGCTCTTCACTGGCGGGACACACCACGAGTCCAAATCCAAACACTGCTTCTGTTAAGAATACTATCCTCACAGAAACTCCACCAGTCAGGTGAATGAGACAAGTTCAGTTCAATATTCACTGATATCATCCAAAAAACCGCCGGCATCTTCTCCTCAGAAAAGAGCCTCTTAGGAGCACCGTAAGATGCTTCTTCAGAGGGGTGTATTTATCAGGCGGGTGAAGCGACACCCAGCAGCCCTCACGCTGACCCTTGCGGTTCCCCTCCGCCTCCCATATCCGCACACCAGCTTTAAGGAGATATAGCCGCACAGTGGGACATTGCTGACCCGAGTGTGACACCGGGGAGGGAGAGAGGTCCTCTGAGAAGGCCTGAGCCTTTCTTGGGTCCGCGCGTGCCACGCAGCGGACTGGCTGCACGCAAAAGGAGGACAGGCCTATGGAGCCAGCCCGGAGTCCCAGCCCGGCGCTTCCCACCGCAGCTTTACCCGTTACTATTAGAGATCCTCTCTTCACTGGCTTCCTTAAGCAGCTATGTTCCACTCCAAAAAATCACCACGTCCCAACCTCGGCATCATTTGCTCCCACACCTGACACGTTTGTGAACAATTTCTGAATTAAATGGTTTCTGGAAGTCAAGGCTCACAGTTACTGCTTTTTGGCTCAAAAGCGCAGTTTTAGCGAATCAAAAACATTCTCTGTCAAAAATACCTTCTGTGACTACAGTTTTCTGGTACTTCCATTGTGGTGGTGGCTAAAATTGAACAAATCTCCTGTAATATCCTACTAAAGGACTGGAGCTGTTTGGCGGAGTAGGCTGCTACTTGGTGGCCTCATAACTACACTGCGTTATTTGCAGATGCTTTTCTCTGAAAGTGAAGCTTGGACCACACCAACAGTGACAAAGCTCAACAGCAAACTGCCATCACAGTTGCATCACTTTAAACATAGGATTTTGTGATCAGAAGTCAGGTGGTTCTCAGGAGTCAAATGACTGTATTATGCCACTCTACAGCATGAAAGATAGAAGATGCCGAAAGGACACTGGAGTAGTTAATCTGAGCAAAGCCTGGGTAAGGAACCAGAAAACCCATACGTCCCAAAATGGTAAACGAGTGTACAAAAGGGATGGTCAAAGCAAATGAGAAATAGATCACAACAGTTCTCTGAAAGCATTTCTGTCAGACATAGATACCCAGGAGGAGAAACAAAGCCCCATCTGCCTCAGTAGCCTGTCTCCTCCAGTGGCCAGGAGCACTTGCCTCAGGTATTTCCCTGCAAGTACAGAAAATATGGAACATTTTTGTCTCTACGCTAAAGGTTAGATCTAAACTACTATGATTAATAGCCCCTGACAAAAAGAACAGAACCACTAAGCTTGCGTTTATAAAGTAATAAATAGACATAAAGACCTAGAAATAGCTGAACAGCATACGACCTATTACATCACCTATCAAAGACATACAACTAAATATCCAAAGAGAAAAGGAAGGTCAATTTAGACACGTTTCAGATATTGAAAATCCAAAGTAATCCTTTGGCTGTAAGCACAGTCCTAATATGCCGTTCTAAGGACAATAGTAAAAGTAGTCTTCAGCTTTACTAGCTATGGTGTGTGAAATACTGAACATTACAGACCAAGTTAACAGATAAAGGACACTGCCAAATATTTTTAATAAGATAACCCTATTTTCAGTTGCTTTTCTGTTTTGCAAAACAAGCTAAAAACTTGCTAACACGCAAAAGTGATTCTCCAGTTTCCCAGCAGGCTGCTACAGAGAAACAGTTTGCCCATACGACGCATTCTTCTACAACTCCTTTGATACGAACCAGTTGGACCTGTGCAGGACAACAGACCTGTGCACCTCCAGCAGTAAGAGAACCACATGAAGAAGAGGGCATACTCCATCAGCCATATTAAAGTGCACATTTATGTCCCGTCCCCCTCGCCTCACCAAAGTTTATCCTCATATTGGAATCCAGAGCATATAATCTGAGAGAATGCCTGCCTCAGCACTGGCTCTTCTCTTTGCCCTTAAACTTCGCAAATAGAAGACATAGTTGAGCCTCAAAAGGATCTGAGCATACACGTGTTCACACATCTGTTTGGAGTTTGTCTGAGGAATGCTCTGAAGGCTGTTTGCACTGGGCAGTCTTTAGCCAAAGGCTGCTAAAAGGAATACGGTTTCTCCTGGGACTGATGTTCAGCCAGCGGGACCCTGGTCCTTCTGCTCTCCTTTCCAGTGCCCGTGAGAGCTGTGGCAACATCGGCGGGACGGGTAACACTCACAAACAGGGAACACACTTCGGTTGCTCTTGGTTACCTCCCGCTGTAGCCTGCAACCATACTGAATTCAAAAGAAATGTGAAGAAGAGAATGCCATGTATCAAGAGATTCTCTGCATCTTTGGCAGAAATACTCAAACCTGCCGTTTCGCGCATGTGACAGTTTCCTAACTAGGCCACTCATTTTAATATGTTTTCACATAACTAACACTAACCAGAAATTATGTAAAGCTCAGCTCTTCTGAACGCATGTAACATCAAAAAATGTGTCAGGTATCTCAACAACAATCTGTTAGGAATAGCAGAATCTATATATAGTTTAATATCTCCTGAGCTCAGATGCATATTAGCAGCCTGTTTTAGCTGTAACTACCACAGGATTTATCATGCTGTCGTCAGAAAGTTTGCCCACTCTTCACATATTTGGAATTTTACCCTTTATCTGATATGATGTTCAGGGAACGCTGTTTTTTATCCACAGTGTACACTCCATCCCATTCAACAATTAATGCAAGCTGCTATAGTATTCTCTATTTCAAAATTAAAAGTCTAAAGAGCAAAATGTTACACTTCCAAAAATTAATACTGACTTGACTTGGACTATTTTCACAGGACATCGCTGAACAAATCTTGGAGCTGATTTACAGAGACATGCCTTCCACACAGCTCCTATCAAAAACAAGCAAAACATAAGCCTGGTTTGGTCCACACTGTTTATATTAATTTCCAGTTTGCATCACAAAAATAGATGATCTGTAATCATGGCCTGTCAGCTTCATTCAACAACATGAACATTTCTTTTAGTTTGTGTATACCTCCACCATCTCTGTATATTGGTTTAATAAAACAGCAGTTAATCTAAATAAGAATGTTAGCCTTCTGTCTCAAAATAATACACCCAATTTTCAGGAATGCTTAATTTTAGAACCTATATGGATGATGAACGACACAAATAATTACAAATTTCAAAATAAATTAAACTGGAAAAAAAAAAAAATACTTTCCAACTGAGCTGTTTGAGCCTCCTCATGTAGCCAGACTGTGTTTTTGTAGGTATACACTTTCTCTCCACGCAAAACCTCCTTTCCCTCGACACCATCATTTCCTGCACACTTCAGGGCAGAAGATGAATGTTTAGTGTCGAACGTGACTGTGATTAAGCTCCCAGTGCATTCTTCATCTGTGGTCCAGCTGGTACAGCATCTCCACTGCTCCTCTCTCTCCTATGGGAGAAGTCTCTACCTGATGCACAGAGCTTGGCAGAAAGGTGTTCGATTAAAAATCTCAAACTTACAATCTCGATATATTACCCCTTATTAAGGGATAAAAAAAAACGTGAAAAGTGTCATGGCTCTGCTCAATCTCAGGAATTGTCTTTTACAGAAAAATGCATTACAAGGGAATTGCCCTTTTACCTGTTTGTTATGTTTTGATATTTAATTCACAGATGAGAGAACCGTTTCTCTGAACTTTATGAAACAGTAAAATATGTTTTTATAAAGATTATAAAAACAAATACCTGTGTTCTTACTGCCTCTCACTACAATCTTCTGAAACAGGCACCACAGCCACATCTCCTCACGGAAAACTCAGCAGTAACATCGCAAAGCCCAAGGAAGCTCTGTCCCTTCTCATGCCACGCTACGAACAGAACAACTACTTTTACAAACAACTGGTAGCACTCAACTCTCCCGTGTACCCATCACAGGGTGACACTAAGGAGTACTACAGGCAGGGCGAACCTATTTAATTATTCGAAGAAGCACAAGAGAAACAAGTTCCAGTTAAAGTTCTCAACAAGAAATTAGCTCATCCTGTCTTCCAGAACTAAAACCCTTTTACAGTGTCACGTAGTGGATTATAAATTACGTTGAAACATCTGTTTTCAAAAGCTGTATGTTTTTTAACCCATGCTGCCCAAGGAGCACGTTCCACAGCCAAGATATCCATCATCTGCACAGCTCTCACTGAGGACAAACGGTAGCCCAGTGCAAAGTGTCTCTACTATCTGTGTGCATCCAGGAAAAATTGAAGTCCCTTCTCAAAAATCTCCCAAGCACCCACACATTCTCAACCTTGAAGAACTGGTTTCCATTTAGCAGTTGTGCCTGTCACATGCTCTCTCTTCTCTCGCTGGCTTGGCATCCTTGCAATTTCCACAGAGTCGCAGGATGACTGACATTGAAAGGGACCACTGGAGATGTAGTCCAACACCCCGCTCAAGCAAGGGCAGCTGCAGCGTGTTGCTCAGGACTGCGTGCAGTCAGGTTCTGAATATTGCCAAGAGGTGGTATCTCCATCACCTCTCTGGGCAGCCTGCTCCAGTGTTCTATAACTCTTGTAGGCAAAAAGGTCTGTCTTTTATATTTAAATGGATTTTCTCGTGTTTCAATTTGTGCCCGTTGCCTTTTGTCCTGTCACTGGGCACCACCAAGAAGAGCCTGGCTCTGCCTTCTTTAGTCCCCTTCATCAGGTATTTATGCACACTGGCAAGATCCCCTGAGCCTTCTGTGCTCCAGACTGGACAGTCCCACCTCTCTCAGACTCTCTCCATGTGTCAGATGCGCCAATCCTTTAATCAACCTCATGGGCCTTTGCTGGACTCATTCCAATAAGTTCATGTGTCTCATACTGTGGACCTCAGTGCTGGACACAGCCCTCCAGAGATGTCTCACCACTGCTCAACAGAAGGTAAGGCTCACCTCCCTCAACCTGCTGGCGATGCTCTGCCTAATGCAGCCCAGGATGGGCTGGCTGCCTTTGCCACAAGGACACATTGCTGGCTTATGGTCATCTTGTCCCTCAGGACCCTCAGGTCCTTTTCTGCAAAGCTGCTCTCCAGCTGGCCAGCCCCCAGCATATACCGGTGCAGGTGGTTATTCCTCCCCAGGTGCTGGATGTTGCTGAGCTTCATGAACATGTTGGCCTATTTCTCTAGGCTGGAGAGGTCCCTCTGAATAGTAGCAGGTGTATCAACCACTCCTGTCGGTTCTGTATCTCGACGTTTTCACCTTCTGAATTTGGAGGCTAAAGGCAATTTAGATGCACAGACTAGGGGGACATTCTGTTAAAAAAAAGTAAATCTGTAGTTTGCAGCTCAACATATTTCCCTTCCATACTAACAGAATGTCTTTCACTGAAATGAAAAATTTCCTTAAGCTTAAATTCACTCATATAACCACTCAACTTAAGTGTAATCACTAGAATAAGATTATGCTGAGAAATCTCCCTTTGGGTCTAGCTTCTATCTGGGATTTTGGTTTTATGTTTTCCAGTTGTCTGCAGAAAGAATATCTGTTATAGACACAGAAGAACTACATCTAGACTCACCCAGTTATTCAACTAACAGACTTCTGCTTTGCAGGGAAAGAGATTAGTGTAATCTAGATAACATTTATTTTATGACTGGCTACAGCATATTCTGTGCAGAACGCAGACTATCAGACACACATTCCTATTCCCCAGTGAAGGTCTATGAACTACCTACTCCTTTAAAACACAGGCAACTTAAAGTTTCACCCATCCAGTCTCGATTTTCCCTCCGCCTCACTGCTTCTCTATGAAAGCTGTCAAATATTCCCTTTCATGATGCTTCCTAACTTCACAAACTCCTACTGTCTCTAATCTCCAACCATTTCCCTCAATTTGCAGCCTTGCATTGCTAAACATACATTGCCTTTACTTTTTAAGCTCTCTATTTATGCATGGATAGCTTGCAAAAAAGTTTCCACATTTGCACCTGTCTGCTAAAGGGTCTACAGTTCTCAAGCTGCAAGTTTTCCTCCTTATAGAAGCATCAGTCCAAAGCTGCAGTACAGCAACATTGCAGCCCAGCCTAAATTCAGTAACAGAGACCGGGGCAGCCCAAATCCCACTGCATAGCAGGGAATGCCCTATTTAATAAACCACAGAATTTTTTCTTTTCTAGGCAATCCATAACAGACAGCAGGATCACCAAATCACATGTGTTTCCAGCAATACTGGGTAACATGCAGCAGGAGTAAACTACTGTGCTAGAATGCTGTAAACTTTCCCAAATACTACTGCCTACAAAGTTTCTTCTCTTTTTCTCACACTGTCTTGTGTGGTTGCATAAAATCCTTCTGTGAAACTGAATCTAACATCCCTTCCATCCGCCCGTTAATTAAGGAAAAACAGAAAATGTGGAAAGATTGCATTATGTTAAAGCAGAATGTACCAGTTGTGTAAGAGCCTTTGGAGAATTTCCAACTCTATTGAAACTTCCCTCTTCAGAGGAAGGAAAAAAAAAAGGAGGGTCAGAGAAGGCCTAAATTACCTTTCTGATTACAGCAAGGCTTTACACAACTCACTTCACACATTAAAAAAAAAATCCTCAGAACCTAAGCAGGGTTTCACAGGAGCCTGAAGCACTGTGAATTCATAAAAAAGTGAATTTAATCGTCAAAGCTAAGACAAGGAAGAACTGTTCTACATAACAAAAAAGTTCTCAGCTGCATTATTAAATTCGTTGCTTAAAAGATAAATTTATTTCAAAGGGTTGACTCCCTGCATTGGAAATTATCACACACACACGATCTAAAAGGAGCTTTTATCAAGCATAGTGCCCATTTGCTATAACCGCAACTGTGTTATAATCGCAATGCTTACGATCTTTTTATTCGTGGTTTTATTTTTATCTAAATGTACACATAAGATGGCTGCAAAGCCTGTTGAACACAGAAAATGTCAGGGTTGACAATGCCAACAAACAACTTCCCTAACTATAATAATGTTCATATTTCTTTAAACTTTTTATATAAACCATTTATTCCATCCAGTCCCTACTCCAAGCCAAAAACTATAACCTGAAGCACACAAAATAAACTGTACATACCCAGCAGCTTTAATCAAAATACACTCTCTTCAACAGTTTCAGATAGGTTCCAGAAGACTAATACTGAATATGAAGGTAAGACCGAAACTAAAAAATCACTCCTCCCCTTGCCAGCAGCAATGTCTCACCCACACGGAAGGAAGCCTGCGCTACATATGCCACGCGGTCTGCACGATGCTCGTGTAAGAATGAGAATAATTAAGGACTGAAGCAGATTCCTACGCCTCTTCTCAGAAAGCACATGGGAAACCAAAGAATTAGAATGTGTAAGAGGTTTGCCTCTCAAATTCCACACTTCTTTCCAGCCCTCACATCTCCCGTTCTGCTGAGAAGAGGTCAACTTCAGAAAAAAAACCAAAACCAAAACCAAACCACCAAACACTAAATTTAAACAGTTGCACCCAACTGGAAGAAGAAATAAAGGAACCAGGAAAGGAAAGAATTTTTTTCCCCCCTGACTAAACCATAGCGAGATTAATGCTGATATTTGGCCTACAGATTCTGCTTATACGTAATCTACATGACTAAGAAAGGATTTTACAAGACTGCACTGTCTCACACTATCTACAATGTTTTCTGACTCCACTTAAAAAAAGTCATCACATATGTCTCTCCAGTCTCCTTTCTTCTTTTAAAAGCACATGTAGCTACCAAGACACTTGGCAACCGACTGCCCAGCTCCTTCGGTATCCCACCACTTGTATTTGCCTCCGCTTCAAAGATGCAATTCTGAGAGTCTACTGTTTGTGAAATACTCTGATATAAATCTTTAAGATGAGGTTTTGGACCCATAAATAACAGAACACCCCCCCTTGCTGCCTCACTGACTGCACTATCGCTTCCCAGTAACTATGGGAAACCAGATGAAATCTGAACCCATTCATCAAAACACAGAAAATACTCCTTTCAGTTAGGGAGATTGTGCTTGTAGCATCTAAGTCGGTAAGCAGAGCGCCATTTCCCACTGCTACCATGTTAGATCAGCTACTATACCTGCTGATAGCAAGCCAAAAATAAGCAGAAAAGAAAAACCACCAGCCACTCAAAATAATAACCATAAAAAAAGAAGTCTCTCCCGTTTAGGAAACATGGGCATTTCTGAAACGGAGTGACAAGTGTTTGCCAGGACAAGTCCTGCTACAGATGTTGTTTAACAGGGAGTAAATATTAAGCTGGAGTTTCCAATATAATACAACGTGCAATAATCTGTTTTTTGAAATAGAGCTGGCATATACTCAAAATGGCAACTCTAGCTTGATAAATTTCGACTTAGTGATTTGGAGATGTGTACACAAATCTCTGTACTTCGGTAATTCGATTTCCTAGTAATTAGCTACAAATGAAACGCTAGGAACGCAACAAGGACAGGAGACTGCAAAGTTTTTACAGAATACAGATTAAATTGCAATACAGGCCCTCAAATACATATGCAGAGGTAAACTTGGAAGTGACAAGTGTGTTAATATCTACTCATTTATAAAGACATTTCCTCCTGAGTTTGTACTATCAAAGTTTGTTAGTGATCATAATTGCAGTCATGCTCCAAAAATAACAAGGAAATTAAAAATTACAGGCTAACTCCCCATCCTCAACTTGCTACTAATGTGGAATACGCTGCTTGGATAAGCTTCTAGGGACAGTGCAATACCTTGTCATGAAACACTATGGCATAAGCTAGAAACTAAAATAAAGAGCTGGACTATAAAGATTGCCAGTTAAACACATACAGAGTGCTCGAACGCTTCAAGATTCACACCTCCGCTGCTCAGTGGCTCAGAGTAGCAATTGCAGCCAAAGTGCCAGGGATGTTTTCTGCAGGAGTGGCCGTGAATATCCAGATACCGAGTTCTACATTCGGGGAGAGGAATGCCTTTTTTCTCCCACCACAGCATTTAATTCATGAATGCTGATTCAACAACCATTCAAGGTTAGGTATAAAACTGGTTTCAAGATAAATGAGGTCTCTGCTCAATTTAACTTCAGTTTTCAACTGGGAATAACACCACTTTATTTATGCAAGATCACACTTAGTCCAAGTAAACAATTCACCTTGTATTTTACCAGCTCTTGAAACACAAGTGACCATTCCATAGCCTTTTTTTTTTTTGCAGCCAGGAGTTTTCACATGGAAGTTAGAGACAAATGGGCTCATAGGTAATAAATCTTTCATGATTTATAACAACTTTCTAAGAAACTGTGAGACAGAGCAAAGGAATTGGTTAGCAAGACTCAGTGTGGAGACAGATTGTGTAATGTGGTCCTCATAATACTTGCACAATAGTGTATTGTGTACCTGTTACACATACTCAGTATGGTCAAGAAGGAAAAAGCAAGCCAAGTAAAATTACTATGCTTCTTGCCGTTGAGGATGTCATCGTGTGATGGAAAGACAAAAAACATAGCAGACATCGCAAACTAAAACGCGGAAAACCACACTGACGGTAACAAGGCTACTAGTACATTCTGCATTTGTTTCTCACACAGTGCCACTGGGCTCAAGAGTTATGAAAGTGCTCAAGTAAAGGAAAACATGACTTGAAAACAGCATTCCCATTGACAGATCCGGTCCTACAGTAGCGAGCATCATTCCTACATGAGTACACCAGAGCTATGCAGTTAGAAAAACAAACAGCACAGATTTGTAGTTTATACAAGAGGCCGAGCTTCGTAAGTGTTTAACTAGGAAATTATTAAAACCTGGCCATTTTTACCTGCAGAGGAGAGTATCAGCCTGATCTGTGGGCTCAGCAGTGTTTTCTCTTTATTTGTTGCTTGCCACGATTACAAAATTTCAGTAAGGAACTGGACCAGTCATGGTAACTGAGTACGAGATAAAGATCTATGAAACCAGATTGTAGCTCACATTCTAACAGCTACAAATTGCTAAACTGGCATGGGAAATCAAGATAGTCATCAATTCACTACTATTATTCCAGGTTTGCCGTTCCTTCTCTATTTCTGTCTTAACTATTTAAGGCAAGCTACACAGACATTTTAGCCCACGGTTGCTAACTTTCATAGGTAAAGCTAAGGCCAAATGTAGTGATGTAAGAAGAGATGGCTGTTTCAGACAAGCTGAACACGTGCTGAGCACGTACTGCTGCCATGTGTAGCTCTTTTGTACTCAGTAAGATACTGAGTCATTTCAACTTCAGAACGAACTTCAGTCTAGGAATGTAAATATTTTGTCTGTCATACATACTAATGACTTAGGAAAGCCTCTCCTTCAGCAACCTTCATGGTTCTACTACCCATTGGTCTACATCAATAATTTTCTAAGACATTCATGTTCCACATCCAAAACACAGACAGAAAATTTCATGCCACCATCACTGACATAAACCTCCCATTGCTTCACTTACTACTTAGCTGAAAAACGTATTTGCTGAAATTTGACAAAGTTTGATGACGTCTTCCAGCAATCAATAACCAAGGTGGAAGGAAGGGGTGGTTTGTTTGACCTTTCAAAAGCATGCCGACTTTTTTTGGCCAGGACAGCTTTTCAAAAAAGCTATTTCAGTTTCCAAGGCCTAGACTTGTTGCACCAACTGAACGTGTCTGCGCAGTGTCTGCATCGGTCTCTTGAAACGCTCAGCTGAACAGGACCAGCTCAGAGGAGGAAATGAATTCACACCAGGGGATCCTCTAGTTGATTAACTTCGCCCTCAGTGGCGGACGTCAGTCATGTTAATTGGAATCAATACACAGCAGTTAAGGGGCCACAGGGATAATCAGGCAGGGCAGGGCCATTGGTTCTTAAAATAAGCTATCTGTTAACAACTTACAGTGGCATGTGACAAACCTTCCCTGCGAAGGAATGCAAAGCATCTCTAAAATTCCCATTTAGCACACAAATAAAGATAATTTGGCAACACTTAGCTTACAATCTAGCAATAAAGGAAAGTCATTACAAATTAATGTTAAACTGATCAAAGCAGTGAAATGAGAAATTAGGTTCCCAGAAGAGCTTACAGAAAATTCTTGATCCAGCTTTTACACAGAATAAAAAAAGCAGCTAAGATCTTAAAATCCTGCCATAGATAATTTTAATTATGCCCAGCTGCAATTTTATTGTACACCTAAGGCTGAAATTCAATGCACAGTTTCAGAAGTGGTAATACGTCACAAGATGAAAAGGGAATAAAATCCCAAAGATTTTCTACTCTTCAGATGAAAAATCACTCAGGACACCTGTCAGAACAGTCACATGCTAAGCATCTCTCTCTTTGGCATCTACAGTCTAGCACCATGCCTTCTTCCTCCTACTCCACAACCCAGTATGCTATCTTGAACTGGAAGGGCAACATTTGCAACGTCCAATACATTGAGTGTTAGAACAAGACATGTCTAAGTGTTATGGCATACACAGAAAAGCCACCAAAAATTCCTGCAGAAAACTACAGTCCTGTCCGTAGCACCATTAGTGACCCTTCCTCAGAACATGGCCTGGTCCTGGCACCCAGAGACGATACACCAGATGCCAACCCCTGCTGCAGAACCTCACACACGAGGTTGAGAAGTCTGTTTCAATCCAACAGTAAGACAAGTAAAGCACCTGTAAGAAAACGTATCTTCATTTCTTTTAGAATACTAAGTACCGCTGGATTTGAGCTTCACAAGACAATTTTTTTCCTAGCTTTTTAAAAACGATACAATACAAAAGGGAGTAAATTAACCTTTGGCCAAAGGCTTTCGTATCTTTCCTCTACTCCTTAGGGAGTGAAATGAATGCCAGATGTTTTATTGCAATGCCTCCATACTCTGTACTGCAGCAAATATCTCCAAGACAGCATCAGGGTATTTTATTTATTATTACAAAGGCATCAAATAGTATTTAACAGATTTATATACAGATATATAAAATCTGTAGCCATCTACATACCATCAACCTTCCCATTAAACTTAACCAGGCCTAACCAATTAAGTACACAGATTAAGATCACAAGTTTCTCCCTCATCAGGAAAAGCCCTTGTGAAACCTGGTTAAGTGCTTCGAGGTGGCAGGTTTTCTGTTGGCCTCCTTAGTCATTAGAAAGCATAGCAAAAGGAAAGGAAATACGGGCACCCTATTCTTTACTGTCGATATCAACTGGTCATCCCCTCTGCAAGCAAACACACCTTACAGAGCCCCAAGTTGTTAAAGAGCTCTTAAGTGAACAAAAAGCAATGATTTCCCCTTGAAGATCACAGCTCTGCCTTCTGAGCGTCTGCCATCTGCCAGTGCTAAAACACCTACCCCACCCCGGAGCAGCTCAGTCCTGCTGTTACAGATGATGCCGTCATTCCAGCCGCCACGAGCTCACTTGTGTACCAAAAGGACAGCCGCTCAGTTTGCTAACGCGGAGACACTGGCTTTTGCAAGCTGCCAGGCTCAAAGCTGTGTGCACGCTGCAATGAAACCTTGTCTTTAATTACAAAGATTACTGATATCACTCTGCACTTTGAGAGCTCTAAAAGCATAATTTCCCAGTTCGCTGGGGTCATGCATCAATGTGTCCTCTGTTTCTCTAAAACTATGTATCGGAACAGCAGCCTTAGGAGATAAGCCCAATACATGTGAAAGACATTCCAAGCAAGTATTAGACTGTTTAGGGTTCTTGAGGCTTTTCTTAGGAAGTAATCTTTCCTCACCACTTTGTGCAAAGCAGCAGATCAGGTGTTGAGCTTTTTCTAAAATCATACTATCTGCTTAATTTAAGGTGCCGGTGTGTTTTCCTGAACACCGTTCTATCTTCAGCAAGAATGCGACCACGAAGCGTGTCAGAGCCTGTGCAGGCCCAACAGCCGTGAGGAGTTACACTACGCCTTCCTCAGAAGAGGGCTTCCAGGCCTGCATTACCTGGGGCCTGGCCTGATGTCAAGTTTCTGGGTGCTCTGGCCAGAATAACCCTCTACATGATCTAATGAGAGTCCACATTATCTCTTGACTTTCAGCTTCTTTGTATACAAAAACACGAGAATTACCACACCCAACTGAATACTTTTTAAAGTTCATGATCTTCAAAAGAAATGTTGTACTTAATACATATCTTACAAAAAAGGTCTGTCCACACAACAGTAATATCTGACTGTAAACCAGACATTACAGCACTCTTTCTTTGGGCATCTAGATTAATTTTACTCACATTCCCACATCAACTACCTCAACAACAGACCGAATCATCACTTGCCAAGAGAAGACTCAGATGTCAAACCAAGAGACTTGCCTACACAGGCTGTGTAATAGTCCTGAACATACAGGGTATAACGTAACAACACCGCCTGGATTTCATCACCTCACTACAGCCATAAACTTCCAGCAAACCAAGCAGAGGGACACCTCTCAAGATTACCGTTAAGTATTGCCATAGCTGGTATGACTTTTTTCCCTGGTTAAATGAAGTATCAATGAAGTTGTATTGGCTTGAGCAAATAATCTGCTTTCAGACAAAATTCAAATGGGAGAGTCTCCATATTCACACTACTTAATCTATCCTTTTAGTTTAGTAACTGTTTTCATCAACTAATAGAAGTGATCTGGTAAGTTAAACTAGCTGGGCTGACATTATTAGCACTCCTTTGGGTGAAAAGAACAAAAAACCCTATCCTTTCTTCCTGTGGAAAGCTAATTTATTTTCTTGCATTTGCCTAAATAACTTGAAATCTTCGGGCATTTCACTGCAATAGGACCACTACCCTTTCTTTACCCCAGAGAGGCAACGCACAGCAATCAAGCGCAGTATGACAACTCAAGCCGCATGCTCCATGGTGAGCACGTTCAGATCCACACAGCAGGTGTGGGACCCTGGATGCAAATGGCACACCACGTGCTGGCAAGAGAATCACCACCTGAAAACATCTGTCAGCCCTGTGCTGACTGGTGGCCACACTTACATTTTCAAGCTGCAGAACTCTGACCCACTGAATTTCCATTTATGTATTGAGGTACTCAAACACGGGCCTCTCGACTATCCCCTGTTATTTCCTGGTTAATACTTGCACCTACTGGTAACGCTGACTGATGCGTGCTCACGTCCAAAGGGCAACCACTGCAAATGCAAGTCACACCAACTTAATATAAAACAGCTTAATATCAAGTCAAGAATACCTGTATGATTTTGGGTTAAATCTCCGGTGAAGTCTTAGACCTGTTGCAGTCCAAGCATCAAGGTAACAAAAAAATATAAAAGAACCTTTTCTCAATGGTTTTACATTAATAGTTCCAAACAACATGAGTTCAGCTAGAAGTAGAGAAGAGACTAAGGAAGTAGCCTTTACACGGCACAGCAGTACAGATGAGTTGAATGTGATACGCTGTCAAATTCAATAGCTTCAGAAATAAAAAATTAGAAACATAATTTGAACTTCAGCTAGCTTCTGAAGCAATGAGCTTCTCCTTTAAAACAAATCAGGACTATGTTCTGGCATTTTAATTCTCAACTTGAAACACTTTATTAAAAGTAGACATGGATGAAAAAAATGAAACATAACATTTGTACATTTTGAGTATGTTTTTGCATTATTTTCATACTTTAATAACCCCAAAGCTATTGCAATTCTTTTCTAGGAGAGATATTTGAACCTAAGGGATATTTGTCAACTTACAGAAAATGGTTAAGGATTTTTGTTCCACCATCACAAATGGTTTCAATCAAAACTCGTGTCTCGTTTTGACAGCACATACATTTTTATATTAGCTGTATCATACCTAGAGTTTTATATCTAAACCTTCAAACTATTTCTATAGTTGGTTTCCATTACCTGGAAAAGATTGAGATGAAGCATTTTATTATTACAGCAAGTTAAACTATGTATGTTTTATGTACAGTGAAGACCAGCTACTTCCAACAAAGGATAGTTTAACTGCACGCATCTTGGCATAGTACTGAGACTGCCTAGGTCAGCATTATGGGTCTTGACCACCTGGAGAGATGTGAAGAGACTTATGGGGTAAGCAGTACCAGGGCTCCTTCGGACTGGAAGAGTGAGAATTAGCTGTCATTACTGGCTGCAAACATTTAATCACCTTGGGAACTGTTAAATGCCTCTAATTGATGGATGAAGCCTGTTTCTCCCAAGGCAAGGGGCATTTGCACCTCTGGCCTATAATTGCATTGATGTTTCATCCTAGAAGAACTGAGCCCCTTACTGACATAAGGAATCACACAAAAGCAGTTAACTGCGGAATTCCTACTCTAAAAAAAAAAAAAAGTTTGAAAAGCAGCCGTTTAGATGAGCCATGTTTCTTAAGTGAATCCACACAGTAAGAGCAGTCACTAACGTAAAGTACATTAAACATTTAATTAAAAATTGGCAAAGTTATTCCAAGTCATTTCGCATACACAAAAAGCTGTAAACACGAATAAGAGCCGCGTCTCCCAGCAAGAGCAACCCGGAATGTGATATTTCCTGGAAAAACATTAGGAGGGCTGGTCCTAACATCACGCGAGCCCAGCACCCCTTAGTAAGGGTCGCTGCTGCTAAACGCTGTAACCAGGCAGCGTTTCTTCAGGGGTCCCACCTAGCAGAAGCCTACGTTCAGTTCAAACCACACCTTAAAAAATCATGATGTTACCTTTTTAATCAGCAAGATGAACACCGGATTGAGGTCTAAAGCCGAAAGGAGCACGGGCCTTCTCATTGAAGCAGTTGTTGTGAGGGCGTACTTGGAACTTTGGGGTTTTTTCCTAGTTTAGTTGCTTGAGACACAAACCGTATTTTTATTGAATACATATGGTACTCCATTCTTCATTGGAGTCTCTAAATATTATCTTAATAAAAGCAATACAACTAAACCCAAATATGATTTTTGTAGTTCTTCTGAAATATGAGAAACCAGCTCAAGTATGAAGAGCTGCAAAGTAGAGGATTATCTGGGATTCAAGTGTATACAATTTGCATCCTTACAGAGTAGAGTGCATCAGCATTACACAGATCACATGCCCTAAATTGCTCTTTTTAAAATTTCTTTTTATCTCAGCATTAACATGTCAGCTGTATGTTTTGGAAACAAAGTAAATCAATCAACAGTTAACTATTGTAAGGATTTCGGGGCTTGTCTGTGGTCTTTTCATTAAATCCCATCCTTAGTTCTTCGTTTGGGATTACAAAGATTCTCTCAATTATTTTTGCCTTACCCCATATTAACTGAAGCTAAGCAGAAACAACATTAACTGACAGTCCAGAATACAACAGACTCAGCCACACAACACCAGTTATCAGTCCTCCTGTACCCTCTTCTCCCCTGTCAAGATTCCAAACCAAGTTTTACAGAAAGACAACTGCAAAGCATAGCAGCCTAAAAGGAAAAACACATACGGAAATTTCCTCGGTCAGGTAGGTAATATGAGCTAGAGAAAACAGTCTTCAGGGAAGGGCAAGGTATATCTGAAAGCACAAGTTGAACACAATCCTCAAACAGGGAGCCCAGCAGGAAGACGTAATGAGGAACAACAATATCCCATGTACAGAGCTGGTAGGAGAGAGACGGAGACTGAAGAAAAGCAGAAGCGGCTGCTCAAGCCTATCTAGGAAATGAATCCACAAATGCAAGACATCAACATTTAGAATTTGAACCCTAAACTCAACTAACAATTCTTCGTAAAGCACAGGAAAATTGAGAAAATCTGCCTGCATGGTAACATTAGATAGTAGTCGATCACCTTTCTGCACCCTCAGGAACTCACAGGCAGGCTTCCTCACGCCTACAAGACAGCGTGGCTTCAGCGCACACCCTGAGGCTTCGGCTCCTGCAAGGATGCTGTGGCAACATAAAGAGAACAGAGCAGCGTCTCACACCAAACTCAGAGATTTTCCTACAGACACTGGGAGGTCTGGGCAGCTCTATACCTAGCACGAGAGAGAGAAGCCAACTCCTGGAAACACAGACTGGAGAACTGTCAGGCAAAGAAGAATCACATGCATGTGGCAAATCCAGTTTCTACGTCCTTTGGTCTGACAAATCCTAGCTTAGACACTGTTTTATTCTCCTGTGGATTAGTAAATCAGACAAATGCTTGCCCTACGACAATGAGATCTAGTTTTGTTATCTCTAAATATTCTCCAAGTCCAGCCAGCCTGAAATAACATACATTAGGGTTGTGTTTCCTTTAACATGCATATTTTCACTGTGAAAGATGGATTGCTGGCAAAAATTGATCTAGAGCATCCTAGGACTACCGCTGAAAAGTGTTTAACTGCAATACAAGGATTAGGATCCCTTAGAGTCAAGACACGAATGTCTTGTAGAAGCTGCTTGGCCAAAACCGCAACCAGTACACTTTGAGCTTAAAGAAGGAACTAAAAGAGAAAAATAACGCTATCAGATTACTGATACACTCATCATCCAGTCAAAACCAGATGCCTTCTTCTTACCTAGATGCAAAGGCCTGGAAGAAGGTTAAAAAAACAAAAAGGTTTTCAGTGTGGCTTAAGTAGTCACAGAATTCTTGCACGCACATCATTATTTTATTAGCTACAGCTCAACCGCAACATTAACTGTTCATGTCTCTACCTGGTTATTCATGGCAACACGCAACCCGGTATTAGATTTTACCCACTGCCTACCTTCATTTTTGTACTCTGCTCCCGCCAATTTAACGACCAGTTAGTTAAAACACAAGACGCAGCAGGCTGAGCTGGACACAAAACAACAATCTACACCACTTTGAAACCGTAACAGAGGAAAACATCTGAGCTAGACACAGATAAGTGTCATTAAAACAAGACCAAAAAGCTATTTCATTTCTTTAAGTCAGGCTGTGGCTCTTAAAGCGTAGAAATTTGCCTGAATATGGAATACATACCTCTTCTCTAATGACTACCAAATTTGGGCCTACTAAATAGAGCTAATGCTCAACAGCTGAATTCACAGAAGTCCCAAATAGCTAAACTCTTGGAAGAGTGGCACCCGCTACAGAGGTCGGTATACACTGTGAATGACGTTAAGCCACTGCTGTATCTGCCTATTGACAAAGAAGCTTTTTAACTCCAGTGCTTCAAAGCTTTAAATAACTTTGGTATCAAACTGAAGTATTTTAAAGCAGTTGAGCACTGGGGATTTTTTTGGCAGGGACATGGGGCAAGGTTTTGTTTTTTAATCATCCCACAATTCTTCTTCATTCAAGTACCTCACAAATTTATTATTTTTTTAAAGGTTAAACTACTTAAATTCACAATACATTTGCTTAAGAGTAAGGAGCGCTTTATTTTGGAAAGATCACCAGCGCATCAACTGCAAAGATTAGGAGATAATGAAAATTGGAAGGGCTCAGCCTTACTACTACTTGAAGTTCTTAAAATAGTTCTCTCACTACTACAAACACTTTTCTGGGGTAAGCAGGGGTGGAATTTCTCGTGCTATGTAAGTATTTCAGTATTGATGACTGTAGGACAATTGTTACTTTCCGCTCCGTTCGATGTCCAACCCTATTAAACACTGCCTTGGACTTTTTGTTTTACAGTAAAATCCACTTGGAGCCAAACTGGATACATATGGCATGCAAGAACTAGTGAGAGTATTGCATTGGAAGCTGTGTGTGATGTCTTGCATTGTAAATCTGAATCCCTGTCAGTGTTTAAACTTGTGAAATGCAGAGGGAATTTAAATAATGATTCAGTTACAGGAGCAGGTGGTTGTTCAACTTGCTGAATGTTCATCCTGCTGTTAACAGCTTACATATTTATACTACAGTACATGAAACAGTAAAGCACTAGAAAGAATATAAGGTGTTAACAACTGCTACAAAATATTTCGGTAAGGGTACATTTCCTCCATTTCCCATCAACATAAATTCTGACAACAAAAAACAGTATTAACCCATGCATTCATTCATCTTCAGCATCTGCTTTTAATTTACACATTAATAGAAGGCTACATTTCATTATTAAGTTTTTCTTATTAGTGATTGAATCAATATTTCTGCCCCTTTGGTAGTGTCAGTTCGTTAGTTTCCTGAAGCTGATTAAGTTTATTCAGATATTTCAAAAGGAGACCACACTCTATTTAAACAAACAGACAACATAGACCATGCTGCTTCACAGAGACTTCATGACACATCTGCATCTCCTTAAGTGGAATCACTTCTTCATTAGCACCACAGCCTTCCCTTCCCATCTAACAGGCTGAGCCAAGTTTAATCCACAAGTAATCACACCATACTGGTGGGTACTCAAGTACACGCATGTAACCAAAGACCATTTAACTAGAAAAACCACACAATGCCCAAGGCAACGCAACGGTCCGTACTCAGTCACCCAAAATAATTTTTTCTACCCCTTACTGAAATCAACTCTGCACTTAGTTCTATAGGTGCAAATTCTCCATAGTTGTGAAGTCTCTGGTAATATCAAGCAGCACATGAGTTTACAAGCCTGTCGGATAACACATCAGAACACCCAGGTTCATATTTAGTAACACAGTGTAAACACAGGGGTGTTTCGCATCCACATCTGGAATTAGCAGAACTATCACAAACAGTGGGAAAACCCCTGACAGCAGCATTCCTTAATGGTGCCCCACTGCTACTGTCAAAAAATAACGAAGACGTATTTTGCAGCCAGAAGTCTTTAGGCAGCAGCTTTACACGTGGGGGCACACAGAACTGTGCTGGCGGATCTGTTTCATTGACCAAGGAAATTTTCAGGCTAGCCCTCAATTCCTCTGCAGTTCTGTGAGTTAAGAAAGAAGTTGAAATACAAATTCATGATGATGGGAGGGACTGAGCACCTCATCCCTTCGGAAATAATTTGCAGCTGTTCGATACACTGTCCTTTTTCCCTTGCCAGAGATTAGAGGCCTGACAGCAAAAATTGTCATGGGAGCACTCCATAATCCCTTCCACTGCACGGACAACTGGGCTTGGTCAAGTCCTCTTTGTTGTGTGACTTGCCATTGAGGCACAGTAGGGAACAGACAACAAGCCCTGCCTCCGCGGAGCCTGGCACGGAGAGCAGAAATTGCACTGTCATACTCATGGTGGCTAAATTTCGAGGGGAAAAAAAACCAGCAACAAATCTTTCTTACTACGCTATATTAGCAGACCAGGAACGCCAGTTGGCAAGCAGTCCTCTTCTGCCTATCACCCCAGGATTTGCTATCAGTAACCTCCCAGAGAAAGCAACTGGGTGCACGCTGCATTGCATTCAAGAACATGTAGATGTAAGAGAGTATTATACTGTGATTATTCATTCATCTCTCTGCAGACAATTCTCACCTCGAATTCTATATCCAGGATTCCTGAGGGTTTGGTTCTGGTGGGTTGTTTTTAGTTTGGTTTTTAAAAGAATTTACATGGATATCTAAATGAAACTTAGACTGATTTATTGCAGTTGTCAAGCAAATCATGACTGTAAACGATGAACAATATTCTTCAGTAACTTTGAAACCGGGAAATATGTGAAAGGCAGTTTATACAAACAACAGCTTCTGTAGCTGCATAAAGGGAGTGAAGCAGCTGACAAAAACATATCACTTTTGTACTTTCAAATAATCTGTTTTGACAGTGCCGCAGTAGAACACATACATTAGTGATTTCTCATTCGTATCAGCTTCACTGGTGAAGAATCAGAGTTAATTTCCTAACTAAAGAAAACCACATGCGTGCTTTACCACTTCCTGCCTTTTGGAAAAGCCTAAGCCTACCTACGATTCCCAGCTTATGAACCAACTTCACTGTTTCCTTTGGAAGATGACAGGAATCCACTAATGATGTTAATGACTACAAAGTTTTAAAAATTGAGACAATTACCTCTTTCAGTCTCTAAACAGGTAATCAGTTGTGACCAACTTTTCTCAATTTGCTAACAATCAGTAAGCCTTAACTAAACGTTTAAAAGCATAAGGACTTCATTTAAAAGTTTAAGTAGAATCAGTATAAAACTTAAATGACACCATCTGTTCTTAGCAGACCACATTCTTTAAGCGTTGTAAGTAGAACAGGACTGTATAGCTCATCAAAAAATAGAAAACTGCCTGCTAAAATTAAGACAATATCTTGAAATTCAACAGCAGAAATATTCTGAGGCACCTTCTTAATTATTATGTATCACCAAAAGGCAACACGTTCATTCATTTAGTGCCTACTAATGCCTAAAAAAAAGTCCTACTGGGATTATAGAGTGAGAAAAAGAACTATAAATAATGATGTACAATAATAAAAAAATCATGGTTTAACTTCAACTCGTTCTGTAAAATCAGAGAAGGTGTACAAGGATTTAAATATATCACAGAATAACAGAGTCATTAAGCTTGGAAAAGACCTTTAAGGTCATCAAGTCCAACCATCAACCCAACACCACCAAGCCCACTAAACCATGTCCTGAAGTGAAGGGAAATATATATGGAAAGATAGACAATGTTTTAAAAAACTGGTAAGGTTTTCTAATATGCTACAACGAAAAGAAAAGCATTACAGCTAAGTATTACTCTAAAGGTAAACACTATTAATTCAGTAAGTTAATTTTTAATGAAACTTGAATAAATCATGTTTATCCTCTTTTTTTTTTTTATAAATATTGAGCAGTTTTCAAGATGACATTACCTTCACGTTGACATTGCAAGGGGCAAAGGAGTTAAGTTTTTCACAGAATGGAGACATGCTACAACATCAACCATGGAAAGATGGATACACTAAAAAAATGAAAGTTGTGCACGTTTGCACTACAATTGCAAGACAAAAACCATGTGGTATATTCTGTAACATTACAATTTGGTGTTTTGAAAAATAGTCCTGTATAAACCACAGTGAAAATAAACTGCAGCATACATCCCACATGAAGTAGTCAGGAACTTGCATGCCGCCTCTGCTACGGAGAAAACTCATGTGCACACACCACAAACCACTCAGCTTCTACTCATTAACATTTGACTTTAAATGAATATGGAAGTTCTAATACCAGCTATGCCCTTGCTGTTTGTCACACTCGTCAGACCAACTCTTCCATTATCCAGAACAGTTGCAGTGGGATACTTGAATTCCTTTTCCCTCCAGTATTTGTTTCTTATTTACCAACTTTGTTAGAGCACGGCTACGGGGGAAAAAAACCCGATCATTCTTTGCTGCAAGTTTATTAGAAAGACTGCCAACCAGGGAACCTAAACCTCTCGTCCCTTACCTGAAATCGTCACACCCAATACTTGCGCTCAAGGAGGAATCTGCAGCTGATAAGAGCAAGCAATGTCTTTCTCAAAAATACAACGTCCTGTCCTGCTCTTTCGGTCTTTTAGCGAGCGTTTCTGCACGGAGTAAGCCATGTAAACCACAATTTAGAAGGCTGGGGTGAGAGGGGTGAAGATCACAACACTCCCGTGGGAGTACTGAAACATTCCAGGGTGGTTTGGGGTGACAGCAGGGGCAAGGAGCTGCAGGTGCAGTCGAATTCTAGTGACTCAGGAGACAAGTCACTTCATAAACCTTTGCTCTCACTGTTGCCTGTAAAATTTGTACAAAAGCCTAAGTGACTTTTCACTACAGTCTTAGGATACACACTACATCCCAGTTACAGCAACTTGTTATTTCGGCATAAATGGAAAGTGATCTGAAGACACATCTGCAACCTAGAAGTGGTTTGTTTTAGATTTATGAACCTACCCTACACCACTCCAAGGCACTATTGCATTCACATGTCTAAAGCTTTCCAGGAGCACAAAGCCTCCAAATAAATTAATAGTACAAAACTTTGTGCTATATATGCGTATTTAATATTACAGTTTTGATACCAACTCAGCCAAATCACAGTTTGTAATCGTTTGGGTCTTTCCGAGTTAAGCCTTCTGAGTTTTCACCATACACGCGTGCTGGAAAACCTCCCATACCAAAATTATGGAAAAATACAAAACCAGACTTGAATCTATTTTAAATCACTGTCACATCTATTATCATGAAGAACTACCCACTTAAAATATGTTGTTGACACTCAATACCCACCTAATAACGCTACCTTTAGGCACGTCAGGGAAGCTGGAACAGGGAGAAGTGTTATAACCTCAAGTAACCAGCACAAAATTTCCACCCAACCAGATCTTGACACTACAAAACCTGACAAGGGAATTATTCTCAAAAAATGTGCAGACTACACGAATTCAGTACCAACGTGTTTGACAGCCCCAATCTCAACCTTCAAGTGGCAAGTCTGCACAGGCACATACACACGCAGAGAAAGAACAGTAACCGACAGGTGGGGAAGCTTCAGGAACAGCTCTTGCACAACTGAGATTACACCCTTTTCCTTGCTCTTACCAATTACCTATGAACCATCAGCTTCCTCCCCATATCAACAAAAACCTTCCTTGCAACCTCAGACTTACCCTTTCCACTGGGCAAGAAACAAGTCCTTGCTCAGTTACCATGTGTCTTTTACAAACACGATAATCTGTTAGTGAACTCCTAGTGACAACTGCACTAAGAAAAAACATTATCAGCTCTACTTCTGAAATGCTTTTGATTTACCTCTGGTCCATCATAGGAAAATAAAGTCATTTAATTTCTGCCTTGGTTTGCCATTCTGTGCCATGCAGACTTTGGGACCCGACAGACTGACATTTAATTCTAGCAAGTATTTTTGTTTCTTAGTTTTCATTCCAGTACATCTGGAGATAGCAACTGCTATAGAAGAGCATTATATTCTCTTTCACAAATGGACAGGAACAAATTTCATACTCATTACATCATTTGCAATGCTGGTACACTTATATTCTTTATGGATGACATTATTGATTTTCACTTTTGTTTTATAGAGAGGAAGACATTTAAGTTACAATCACTTCATTTGTAAAAAGGCTATAAACAAGACAAGTGACATGCATTGTCAGGAAACCGCTAATATGATAATCAAAATGTGCTGAAATACCTGAATGCAGTTATTGAGCTATGACTGTAATTAGCTTCTTTTAAATCATAGTAATGAGCTAATGGACTAGTACTCACGCAGAGGAAGTCAATGGGGATCCATTATAAAGCTAATTAAAAAACAGTCTTTACGAAGAGTTGTGGGTTTTTTCTCCCTATTAGGTCACACGAACTAGTGACCTGTACACTTGGAAAATTTCTGCCAGCCAGGCTGGGAAGAACCACTCCCCCTCGTGCCTGTAAAACCACGATAAATTTTGCTTTGAGGGAACCTTCTCCTTCAACAAGAGACAGGAAAAGATTTTGTTCGGTTTTGTGTGAATAGACTAAGAATAGGAGAGGCATAGCTAAGAGTACACGAAGCCACACACTGCACTCATGCTGACTCGCTGAACACCTATGCTGCACTAGCAATGAAGATACATGCTGAACAACTGGGGAATTTAGACGTTAGCCAACGCGTGCACCGTTACTTCAGTGCTGCTCTTCCTCCGGCCCCCGCGGCCCCTTCATATCGCTCTGCCAGCCAGAAGGAAAACATCCAGAAAGAAGATGCACAGTTGTTCACAGTTTAACAATATTAACTTTACTGAAGCCCATAATGAATTATCTTAGTAATGACTTGTAATTGACCCGACAGATAAAGATTTATGGAAGATTCAACAAGAAAAGTAGAAGCAAATACCTGAGCAAAATTGCATTGCTATTTTGGGCTGGGGGAAAGAGAAAAAAGAAGGAAAAAAGGGGGGGGGGGGGGGAAGGATGCCTGGAAGGAAAACATAGCTCCTAACACACTGGTTACAGCAACAAGCAGAATGATGAATGACTGTGCTGTGCTGAAAGGGCACATGACAAGAGGATATTGTTCTCACCTGTGGACCTCTACTTCACTCACATTTTAATGAATCATAGTCCTTTCAGTTCTCTTACAAGTCTCAGCTCTTTACTCTCTGTAGAAGACTAACATTTCTGTTCCCAGCATCCGTAGAACTGCTGTCGACTGAAGAATTTATTACTCAATCCAGCTGACAGTATGCTGGCAACAGAAGAGATTTAGTCTGTCTTTATGTACATTCCCAACAACATCTCATTTTTACTCAGGAAATATTCATCATTTTCTAAAATGTCCCCCCTGCTCCTTTAGCTGCAACGTGACCAAGGAGTCAAAGAATAAAACTGTGCTACACATATAAAAACACATACTTACTGAAAGGTTTTATTTAAAGCTTTTATAACAACTTTAGTCACAGTGTGAAAAGTAAGTTCACTATAACATCACTAATGCAAAAAAAATTCATTTCAGGGCGCAATAAACACTTTACACACCTCTCCGTTGAAGGGAATTTAACGGACACATCTTTCTGCACCTATCAAAGTCATAACATCTAATGGGGATTTTTAATGTTTTGCCATTCTATTGCACTTGACAAATTAGCAACTGTCAGATAACCCAAACTACACATCAGTGTTTAACCACTCTCAAAGGTTAAAGACAAAGATTAAAGGCTGCAAAGCAAAAGCTGACTTAAGCTTTTCCTTAGTTTCTAATTTAAAAAAAAAAAAAAAAAAAAAGATTGAGCAACTACTGCATCTCCAGTGCAACAAAAATACCAACTTTTTACTGTAAAATCTGGGCAGCCGTGCACAGCCAATTCCGTGCTATTCACAGAAGCAAATTCGTGCTTCCAGGTGTTTGCCCGTATTCAAGCAGAAGAGCAGCAGCTCTGCAGAAACTTGCAGTGTTCCGTGCTCACTGCTTGTTGCCAGCGGTCACAATTATTATACCAACAGCAGAGGCTCCAACTAAAATTTGTCCAAGCCAAAGAGACGCTCCACACTGAAGTATTCACTAGAAAAATAGTAAATAATGATGCAACAACAATTATTAGTAACAAATTTTTGCCTGTGACCACACAGCTAAATACCAGCAAATCTATAAAGAAGTTTTCTGAGTCCCTCTACTGCACCTTGTGTCCAGAGAAGGGCAACGAAGCTGGTGAGGGGTCTGGAGCACAAGTCTTATGAGGAGCGGCTGAGGGAACTGGGGTTGTTTAGTCTGGAGAAGAGGAGGCTGAGGGGAGACCTTATCGCTCTCTACAACTACCTGAAAGGGGGTTGTGGCGATGAGGGTGTTGGTCTCTTCTCCCAAGTAACTAGTGATAGGACAAGAGGAAATGGCCTCAAGTTGCGCCAGGGGAGGTTTAGATTGGATATTAGGAAAAATTTCTTCACTGAGAGGGTGGTCAGGCATTGGAACAGGCTGCCCAGGGAGGTGGCGGAGTCGCCATCCCTGGAAGTGTTCAAAAAACGTGTGGATGTGGCGCTTCAGGACATGGTTTAGGGGACATGGTGGTTCTGGATTAATGGTTGGACTTGATGATCTTAAAGTTAGGCAACAATCTTAAAGGTCCTTTCCAACCTAGTGATTCTGTGATTCAAGTTGCTTCCTACTTTATGTTTTAACACTCATGACTGTAAGACCCTTAGGTACTGGAAGTTGTAAGTACCCCTTCCTGGTGGAAGCCATGCATTTCCCATGATACAGCCCTGCTTTTAGAAGGTTAGAGCTTAATTAAACCTAAAAGGTTAGGTTCAGACTCCAGAAATTAAGCTTTAGCAAAAAAATTCAGACTGAAACATTTTAGTTTGAGAACTGACATAGAGCATGCGATTATGATGCAGGTGCTAATGTGCAACCTCAAGTGATTCTTTTGAATTTAGTTTTTACTTTTTGAATACAAAATAGAAATCATCTTAAGTCACCAAATGAGTCATCTTCTCTCTCATCCGGAAACACAGTGACTTAATTAAAAGTATGGGGGGGGGGGGGGGGGGGGGTCTTCAACCATTATACATTCATAGTTTTATGGGTTTATATTTTAAAAGCTTAATACATTTGTTTTATTCTAACTGAAGCTTTGGAGGGCAGAGGATGCAATTAAAAGACCAAGTTCTCAGTAGTGAGAACTATATTTAAGTAGATTATCTCACTTATATTAAAGTAGATTTTCAAAAACCTTTTGCATACAACTAAAGATACTTACAGTATAAGCTGTACTTTGGATGGCCACGCTAGTTGATTCCTTACACAAAGGACTTTACTTCAATGCTTACAACTCAGCTGATATCAATGTATCCTCAGGTGGACAACCTACATATAGTAGCTTTCAATTCACAGATCACTCATACAAAAGATGTTCATATAGTATAGATTCTCAGGATGTAACAATGATGAGTGTTAGATAATTTTTCTAAATAAACACTGTAGTCATTTTATACTTTATTTTTGTACTCCAAAGGCCTTAACTGACCATTACAGTGCGTAGCAATGATAACAGCCTTACATCTGACAACATACACACTGAGCAAAAAATCCCAGAGCAAAGGCAAGTGAAAGAAAATAATCTTTGGCTAAACGTACCTGGCAAGAAAAGGAATACATGGGATGGTGAAAAACCTTTCCACAAAAAACAGCCACCAGTGCGAGCTGTACTAGTCATGACCTAGTTTCCTATCAATCATCTTCTAACTCATGTTTTACTTGCTCTTGATCATAAATCCAAACCCCTGATTTGAAAAGATGAATTTTTGGGGACAGCACACTGGTTCTTAGGGGCCAAATCCCTGTAAAAAATCTGACAATCAATACTCCTTTCTGGTTTTTTTTGTTTGTTTTTTAAACTAACATTCACAAACATTTCTACCTACCTTAGCTTAAAAACTGATGGACTTGCAATTCAAACCATGCTAAATGTTTGCTCACTCCCAAAATAATGCCACTCAGACTTTATATGTCAGTTCACACACTATATATGTAATGTATTTTTATGCTGCTACTGACCTCTTAAATCAAGAATCTGAATTTAAGTCGATTGGAATCACTGCTTTGTCTGTTTGACACTTCTAGCATCTGGAATAGCTTTAGAAAATGAAAAATAAACCACAGGGCAATAAACTATGAGAAGCAAGACCACGGTCAAGATGAATACATCACTTTAGCATATTTAAATGCAGGGTCAGGTATCAGATTTTTTCTTAACTGAGAATCATCTCCCTTTTTCTTTCCAGCATACTTTTAAACTGCATGTAGGACTACTTTGATTCAAATCAACAGTCTGAGATTCCCAGGCAATGTTTTCATTCCCCTTCCATAATTCCAAAAGCTGAAATGGAATTATATATACCATTTTTACACGTCCTAGAATTTCTTAGCACTCCTATGCATCAAAAGGAAATGTGAGAGGACATCACTCACTTTTAGCTTCTACTTCCACTGAAGAATTCAGTAGAGGATGGGGAAACTCAACATTATTGTGTTCTTAATTACTACAGGAGAAGTCATATCTGAAGCCAAGTTTCCTCTGGACAATTAAATATTCTCTCTTTAAAATTACTGGGGGGAAAAATATATTTGCAAGATGTCCTTCTGCAATTAGGAAACCCTCAAAGACTGCAGAATTCAAAATTACATTTTGAAAATATTAGTATCATCTCTGAATTAAAACTCAAGTGATATGTTCACCTACACTAACCATCACACCAGTGTCTTCCATTTACAAAATGCTTTTAAACACATTCTGAACAACCAGCACCTCAATCCCTTAAAACTGGCTCAATGCTTTCACCAGTCTATATCCTCTACAGTCTTGAGTTTCAACATCAGTCAAATTGGCATGTGCTGTAGTCAAATTACTACCAACAGTAAAGCTAATGAAGCTATCAATATGAGCCATCCAAAACAAGCTTTGTGAACAGGCAGGAACTTACCCATCCATGACTTATTTTTCCTAATACAAAGTCATTCTGGAGGCTTTAAGCAGTTTCAGAGATTTAATCACTGATACAACCAACTGCACTTTTATTTCAGAAGGGTGTTAGGAAAAGAAGTTATATCTGTCTATCAATCTGGTATTCCAAATGAAGTTGTTGGTTTTTTTTCAGAACAGTCTCAAAAGTAATTATATACGCCTTCCTAGCATAATTTGGAAACACTTCCTTATACTCAACCTCATAAAACTCTTTTCATGTTCCTAAACCTGAATAACTGCTCTGTTCTGAATCCACAGAGTTACAGCTCACTACAAAGCATTTAAGCAACTGAACAGTACAAACTCAAAAATATTCTGACATTTGTATTTTGTTGAGTCGAATAATTAGTGCTTTTCTTTTGGACTTATCCATGTTATACAGCATGTTTAAACGGACAACACTTTGGTCTACTTCAGCAAAAGGTGAGCAGTTACTTATCGTGACCGTAATCTTTCCTATTCTGCCGAGCAAACACCACAGATGGGTAATTCTGCCGTATGTTACCAGCTCCAACAGGCGCTAATGAAAGATCGTTTCTTCTGCCATCCTCAAGTAGTACGTGTACGACAAGGGGCTATGCCCTTTTGTTTATTTACCTGTGGTGTTTTTGCTAAAGTGGAGAGGGAAGAACTGGGCCTGGCCAGCAGAAAAGATGATCTCTTGTCTATCTTGTCTTGGCTGTGGTGTTCCGGATCAGCTGGAACCTTCTAGGGAAAGGTCTGAGCCTTCTGCAGACAAAGAAAGGCACAGCAAGGAGGCACAAACCTGGAGCACAGATACAAATTAAAAGAATCCTGAAAGGACCATCTAAATCCTTTCTAACAACCCAGACTAACCCAAAGGGTAAACTGAAAATCTACTATGTGAGCTGATGAAGAAGAAACTTTTCGAAAGAATAAGCACAAATTACAGGACATTTGTAGAAAGGCAGGAGTCCTCTCAGTCCTACTGAAGGAAAGGATCTACTCAGTCAGCAACAGTAACAGGAGGAAAATGCCTTGGTCTCGAAGTTAAACAGAGCTCTGGAAAGAAGACTCCAGGATATATTACTGGTTATGTCAGCAAATCTTAGCGTGACCTTTATGACGTTTCAGGCCAAACATTCAGATGTCCTGAGCAGCTGGCATTACCATTATGATCAAGAGTAGAGGGACACATAGTAGATCTGAAATCAGGACTACAATTTCTTCAGTTCTATAAACTGAAGAACACACATTCACCTCAAATATTTCCTGCCTTTAATTAATTCTTGGATGTGCCACTGCAATAAAAAATAATTTATTATCATGTCTACTACAATTACTTGCATGTCTCAATAATGTTTCAAAAAAATTTTTTTTTCTACCAATGACTTTTTGATAACTGAGGAATGTAACTATGCATTAAAACAAATGAAAAAATAATCCGCATTTAACAGCGAGCTTGGATAATATTGCTGTGCTCAGCTTCAGAAAGAGGCTTATGCTATAGTGAAGCATGGTGACGTATGTGCACAGGCAAATAATTTTGCCAGAATTTCACACCATCCTTGCTCATCTATTACAGCTCACAACAGAACATTTTTGAATCTGCGTACCAACACAGCGGCTCCTACCAGGGTACAGCGCTCCAGGATCTTACACGGCGTCGGACTGCCAGGATGACAAGCAGTGCGACAGCCCAGCGCCCATGTGAGGGCAAGCACGGATACCTGCCGCAGCGTCCACCAGCCCCACTACCAGAAAAAGACATGGTGTTTTACAGGCTGCAAGAGCTAGCTATGTACAGGCTGCACGTTGTAAACTTTTACTGTTATGGAAATTCCTAATGCTGTGTGGCCGCGAGAACTAATATGATCCCCTTGCAAAGGCCTTTCTGCAAAGTTTCCAGCCCTGATTTTTTCCTAGCATCTTTCCCAGCTTTTCCGAGTCCACCTTCGCAGAGCTGCAGCTCAGCCGGGAGTCGAGGATGGAGGGCAAGAAGGAAGGAGTTCTCCCAGAGTAATGCATTCCATGCATTTTACTTGGGTAATGGCGCTGTAGTTCGGGCTTGGGTTTAATTCCCTTCCGCCTCATTTAAAACATCAATTCTTCACTATGGTAGTTCCTGCTGAAAACTCGCAACGTTTCATTGTCAATTCCCTCAACCTCCATTTCTGCTGAGCACCAAAGGGGAAAACCCCAACTGGCTGGTTTTAATCAAAGCTTTGAAGTTTTGTGAATTCCTTCAGTTGTGTAATGCAAACCTAATATTTTATAAATAGCTCGGGAAAGGATTCTCGGGTAGTAAAAACTACTGAGTGAAATTCAGATTTCTTCTCTCCCATTACCATGTTCTTGTTCTCTCTGTTAAAAAGGTGATCAGTCATTTAAAAGATCTGTTGTTTCATTATTATCTTCAGACACCCTGCTTGTGCACCAAAGGTGATTTCAAAGTCCTTTAAAGAGCAAAACCCAAGAATAGACTAGATGCGTCAGACACACCCTCAGAAAGAGGCACCAGTTCTATCTCACAAACCCTGTGCCTCATTTCAAGCTGTTAAACAGCTGATACTTTGAAAGCTAAGAAGATGCTTCACTGAATCTCTACGTTCCGATTCACAAAATGTTCTTCCTTCTATGACAATCTTCTTATGCCCAGAGCCAGGTAGATGCTAGTATTTTAGTTCCTCTGAGGACTTGATAACAGGCTTTGAAAATCTTAGGTTTTAGATGTTTAGCGATTCACTTTTTGGGGGTTTCCGATCCTTGGTGAGTAACAGCGTCTTTGTCCTCCATTCATACATACAAAAGAAGAAAGCTGTACATTACACTAACAAGCTGTGTCTGAAAAAACTACAAAGGAATTGTAACAGAAATCACATATTGACCAAATAAACAAAAAACCAATGAACTCCAAATCTTCATCCGAGTGCCCACCACTACCTCAAAAGAATAAAATTGTGTTAAAAACCCTCCAAATAGCTGAAACATCCAAGACGCCACTGCTCTACGAAATGAGTTCTCTTACTTAGATCTTGGAACATATTAATTTATAGTTAAGTCTGATGATTTTTTTCCTATTGATATTTTCAAATGCTATGCATGATACCTCTGCAGTATTCATAATTTGACCCATACGCCAAGACACAATAAAACCTAAGGATGTGTTTCTCTTCAGCTTAATTACCGTTTGCCAGTAAATTGCTTTTTAGCCTACAAAGTGCTCAGAGGTTAAAAAGTCTTCAGGATTAGGAGGTCACACCTTGCCTTGAAGATAAAAAGGAAGAAAAGAAAAAAAACTTTCTCTTGGGCTACGAAATTCTCTCATTCCACCCCAGATACTAGACAAGTATCTCAACCGTGCAGTAAGAAAATAGATATTTTCAGTTGAATCAATCCTTGAAACGAAACGTGCCAAAGGTGCAGTACGGCAAGCGGGCACCGCTGGAACCGCTCCTCGAGCGCGAGACGTTCCAGACGGTACGATCTTGAGCCCGTCAGCGCTGTCCCTCACCTGCTTGATGCTGCCCGTCTGCTTACTCCTGGGACAGATAATACTAAGGACATCTGCAGCCACCACCACCCACTTGCTCCTTTTCTGAAACAAAAAATACCAAGCTCTGTGCTGACTTGCTAATTGCCAGAGGGCAATGGCAGGCCCAGGTTTTACATTCAAACCGCAAAGAATTTCAGGCCACATTCAAACAACAAGGGGTCAGCCAGGTGGTGGCCCGTACAAGAGAACAATTTTCTGGTTCTAAACTTTAGCTTCTGCTCTCAAGCTCTCCCCAGGGATATTGTCTCTTTTTGATTCACTTAAAAAAATCACCAATGGAAGGCAGAAAAGAATACAAGCCAATGGAGCTGTATTAAAACAAAGAGATTATTCTTATCTGTACACAGTAAACGTCAGCCAGGAAACTATAAATTCTTAATGAAAGTTTACTGTGTACCCTGAAATTCCTTTACAAAGTCAGCAGGAAGCATATGTTAATCCATAAAGACACTTCTTTCTAAGGGAGGTAAAAAATTTTCTGACAGGTCTGCTTATTGTTTGGAGAATCACCTTCCTGACATTGAATTATAACAAAACATTGGTACAACCTCAAAGTTCACAACAGGAAACAACAATTCTCCACTTGCATCCAAAAACAATTCGCAGAGCATTTGCACCGAGCAGACTGGCCTTCAGCACTGGTATTGTCAGGTAAGAGTTACTATAAAGTAAGTGTGGGTGCATATGTGTACACATATATGTGTGTATATATGTTTGCAAGTGTCCTTTACTGTCTATATGGCTAATCGCTTCTGTGGAATTACTCTGTTACCACGACAGGATTAGAGAAACGGTACAGGTAATGAGTTTTGGATGGTAGCCCATCTACTTTGACAGAGATCATGATGTTACCGGCTAAGTGACTGTCAGGCAACGTTTCCATATATACAGCTTCATTTGTATGACTAATGCCATTACATTAGTATCAAAAAGTAAGACTGCATTCTAATATTTATAGTTTAATTTGCTCTCAATTTTGTCTGAAGATAAAACAATGAAAGAGTACGGGTTCTACCAACTATGAATTCAGAGGCATTAGTCCTAATGATGGATATAGGCAAATTTCGTTTTGTAATCTTTGCTAAAATATAAAACAAGATCATTGGAAAAAGGAATACATCATATTGCAGTGCAAATCACCCCATTCAATTTAGGAAAAACCCGTAATGAATCTGACCCCAGCCACAAAAGGATGAAAACGCGTGCTCATGTGTCCTATTTGCTCACCACACCGCAATCAACTTGCTACTGGATGCCAGGAGGGGGCTTAGTCCAAATTCACACAGTCGAGCCTCCGCATTAAGCAACTAACAGGAAATTGTCCTTGTGATCTCCTGTTCTTCAAAGCACCAGCCTCTCAAACCTGTTTATTGGTTCAAAGTTTAATTACCCACCTATGTGCACTCAATCCCCGCACAGCGGGGAAGACAAAACCCTGTCAGGATTGCACTGAAATACCCCAGGGCTGCTGGAGAACACAGGTCTGTCTGCCCGAGCCGCCGCCTCTGACGGGGCAGGCCCACATTCCTCGGCTATTCCGCGGAAATCTAGGACTCCTCCGACCCAGGCACCATGCTCCTCATCTTAAATGCATTAAAGACTTCCATTAAAATTGTAACGCCAACCGATATGCAACTAATATGCCAAGGAAAAAGAACATTTTAAGTATCTATAATTTGACTATCCAAAGAGCTCTGATACTAATTGCCAGGTACTTAAGCTTCTATCCGGAAGATTTTGCAAAGCAGCAACTCTGGTTTCTTCTCTTCTCAGCAGTGGAGGAAATCTTCAGTTCAGAAATTAGTTGATCGAGTAACAACACAATTTCATGTCAGCAAGAGAAATTATGAACTTAAAATAGTTGTATTGGACTAGCAAGAAAATATACAGATTAATTTTGTAATAGACAACAATATTCCAATAGCACAAAAGTATTTTAGTGGATAAAAATATAAAAAACTTTTGGAAAAAAAACCAAGTACAGTCCTAAAGGTTTTTCCAAAGTTTGTAGTAAGTCATTCAATTGAGCTGCATGCTACAGATGAGAAATGTTTTCAATTCTACAGAGAAATTAATCGAAAAAGTAGCAGCAAAAGAATTAAATTTACTAAAAGTTTTAAAACATATTTTCTGTATGCAAATGGTGAGGGTGAAGGAAGAAAAAAATCTCCAGACTGAAGTTCCACAGAATTAGCCCAGAGAAAAGTAATTACTAGTTTTATGGCATCACCTCAAGTTAATAAAAAATGAAGAGCATGTCCCATACCTTCTCAGCTGCTATTTGTACCATTTCAACAGACCTGTAGATCATTACCCAGAACAAAGATAATGCAAAACTCCAAACTAAGCCCATATGCATGTAGCAGTAACAGCAAATTTCCAGGTCAAGACCGACAGAGATATTCACTGCATAAGGGACACCACGGTTGTTAGCAGCTTCTCTGCAGAGATGCTTCCCTCTCCTATGCTCTTTGCCTGGCTTCTGAAAAGAAAAAACACTAGTAGAGGACTCTCGAAGTAATTTGCTGACATGGATGTTTAATAGGAGACTTGAATTTTATATTGAATCTCACTACTGACGGTGAAGCAATTGCTGTCTAGCTAGCTGCCCTACTCAAGAGAGATGAAGCAAGCATAACAAATCAATTCTATAGCTCTTGGAAGCACTGATACATCATCTGGCATAACCAAATCCCATACAGAGAGCACTTAGGCACATCATCATGCATGACAAAAATTATTCCCGCCCCCCCCAAGACCTACTTGCAGTCTGACACCCAAGTCACCTATTTTGGAAGCTGAGTAACTCAACCCCTCACACAAATACAAAAAATAAAGCTTTAGAGTAGGGAAGGAAACTTTTTTACTAGACTGTGGGCGTACTTATCAGAAGTGACAGATCCAGAAAGCCTCCTCCCCCCAGAAACTGGTACCAGCTCTTGGGATGCCCTACGCGAGGACAGGGAGCAGCATGAATCCTCAGAGTTAGCGTTACGTCCATTAGCTTGCTAATGCAAAGAAATGCAGAAAGCAACTGAAACCAAATTAGTTGGAGATGTCTGTAACACACAAAAAACGGTAGCCAAATAATCAAAAAAGCTTGACCAACACTGACTTCCATAAACCCAAGGACCGCAAGAGAGCACAAATGTGGCCATGCACGGGCAAGTTACCTGCAGTCTCAGCTGCATCACCGTGCTAAGGGTAACAGGGCTTCACTCATCCGTTTACCGAAAACCAAAAATCACTCCCAAAAAGAAAAACGCAGTTTCAAAATGTACGTGCCATCAAAGTTTCGTAGTCCCTAGCTTTTTTCCCCCTAAGTATCTTCAACTGTTACCAACTTTTACACACACAAAACAGTTTCTGCAATCACAACAAAAAAAACCTCAGAGGTGACTGGAACTACTAAGCTTGCTACTAGAAGGGAGCATTGCTCTATGTCCTGCAGGAGTGAATGGATTGGTTCCCAAGGAAGAAAAGGAGCAAAACCTTAGGTCAGGTGCAACAGGACACACGTGGCTTTTCTTCCAATTTCTCTTTCCAGTGGCTTCCCATTTTACGATTAAAGATCATTCCAATACCTAACCTCGTGATTTAATTACTCTTCATCAACTATAAATCAGTCCACCGGTGCATCTAACTTTTTCACAACCTGCAGATGCATACTACCTCATAGGTTTGATAACCAGAGATAAGAGGTACACGAACTATAATTATTCAACAGCCACTGAACTGGCCCTTAGGGCATAATGTTTGGGAGTCATAGCTAACAACGCATAGGAAATACGCACCTGACTCCGAGGGCTTAAATCCTGCTTTACTACCTGTTAAACTGCACTCATAACACACAGGTCGAAATTAAGCTACTTAGTATACTTTAATTCATATTTTAACAAACGTGATTTCTGATTAGCCAGCAGAGTTTACACAGAACAGGAACATATAAAAATCACAAACGTACTATTTTTTTTCCAGTCTGTAGATAGTATTTTAAAGGTTTATCAGTTACGTAAGCTCCCAGGGCTAAAAGAAAAAATAAAAATAGAGATAACTCATACTTATGAATGCAAAGGGAGGAAAGCAGCAGAGTTTTACAAAACACTATCCCAGCAAGGCTGCATTCCTGCCTGAAAGAGCACACCTGTGCTACTGCTCTGCTGTGCAAGAGCCACTTGGTGTAGAAGAGGTCAAGAGGCAAGCTTGACACGCACACAAACGCTGGAGGTAAACCAGAGAGCAATCCGCCACCTCTACAGGGTTGTAGATTTTCTAAATTCATAGCACATTCATCAATAAGGCCTGGAATAAAGACCAGGCGCCAGAGTGAGCCAGTGCAAGTAGCATTCTTTCTTTAACCGATTTCCAATTCATAAACTAAACTTAGCACCTTAGAAAAAACACTGCTACTGCTCAGGGAAAGCAGAAAGAGAGATTTCAAGGTATTATGAAGTGTAACTTATGATTTCACCTAATCACCACAAAATTTACACTTGGCAATTTCTGAGTACCTTTACATCTTTTCAAGCAACATACTATAAAAATTAACTGCTTTGCAGAAGAACTGCCATCCAATATATGGCTAACTTTTCATTGATGGTTTGGAAGAAGTATTTTACAGCATTGCTTCATTTAATCCAGGTATCAAAAACTTCTGTGTCAGTACTAATATTTAAATCTTGCCCAGCTGAAACACAATTCTGCTGTACTTCCAAGCAGCTTAAGAAACTGTGAAATTGCAAAAGGGTTATCTGTATTACAGAGCAACTTAAAAAAAACCCCAAATTTTAAGCAGCAAAAACTCTCTAGAACAATCTACCATCTCAATTAATAATTGAATAAACGTACCAACATATTGATACAACAGGAAAACATCAGGGTTAGAAAGGAACTAACAGGAGTAAAACTCATGGATGGAAAGAGCTACCTGCACAGTACACCCCCCCCCCAAATAACCAGCTTTAAAAGCCATCCTAGTCTCCACTTCCCACTATTACCTTGCTATTTTGTTCAAAAACCAGTAGATTTGTGGGAGGTTTGTTCCACCGTAAAACAAAGGGGTTCTGACAGCAGGAAGTTCTCAATCGTTCCTCAGGAATCCCACAGAAACCCAAGACCCTCACAATCCACAGGCGTGTTCCCAGTCTCGTGGGTTCCTGGTTCGTTACTAAAGAGTACATTGCCAAGGAAGCGCTAGTTTTTTAGGACTCCTAGTCCCCAATTTTGTACCAAATAAATCTTCCCAGAGTACACAGCTGTGAAAATAGAAATATATACATACATGTAAAATATGAATGAAATTTCTAGAAGCATTGTTCCTCTCTCACTATCCCACCTACCCAAAAAACAGCGGGGAAGATAGCTGCAAGATACTTAGTGGGACCCTTTTTAAGTCTATTTTTCCAAGGAGAAAAACCATACTCACGCCCATCTCACTTCTAACAAGATTTCCTTCTAAATCTCAGAAGCAGCAGGGACAGGGTAGAGTGGCTGCTGTATTTTGCTTTCTTTTTCAGCTGGAAGACACAACTGCAATCTGCAGGTGACCCAGCTGCAAACATATTCCCTCCTTTTCTGCAGGAGATGTGACTTCAGGCTTAGTTTGGAAGAGGGTGCTCAGTTACACCACTGAAAGACATTCCAAGTATTTTTGGTGATCTGGTTTAGTACTGACAGCTGAAAACAATGAAAGAAAGATGAGGGAAAAAGCAAAAGTTTCCTTCTATAGGGCCATGTACACAGTCTTCAGAGCAGGATACAACTGACACCACTATTTTTATGATATTTTAGAGCCTTGTCCAAACTATGAAATTACAGTCTTTCAGAACTCGTCACATACCTTGTTTCTCCAAGATTCTCTTCCAGAATTAACACTAGTCTTACTATAGAACCCTGCATTGTGCTTATTTCAGCTATTACACATGATGCTTTGAAGTCCCATCATTGATTTTGCAGCCTTTAGCATCCAATTTGTTGAATGACTATTCTGTACGTACAAGTTTTGCTGTAGCACTAGACACACTGAGGGGAAAAGTACGTAATAGGTAAGAGCTTTTTGTAATTGTTTTCATTTCCAAAAGAGAAGTAACAGGAAAAAAAAAAATATTTTACTATGCTTATTAACTTCAAAAATACTTAAGTACTGCTAAACTAATTTTCATTTATTTCTTCATCCTTTGCATTATGTTTTTTTTTCCCCAAATCTTTTTTAAAGCTGTAAGCAAATATTTTTTCACCAAGCTCCAAGCATTTATTAAATCAATTAACGCTGGAATAAAAGTGTCTTGCACCGGGATTTTATATCCACAGATAAATACAAATACCTGTTTAAGTTTCCAATTGTTCTTAGTTCATTTAAGAGGGACAGAATTTGTACTATACTCTATTTCATAATATAGTTGCTAAAAAGTCTGGTCTACAAACTTTGTGCTTTCCTAAATAGGCCAACAATTAAGTAAACTAGCTTCTGTCTGCAATGATAAACAGCTACGGTGGGTGTTCTAGAGGGAAAGTAGCCCCTTGGAAATCCTCACCCTGGGTTTTTTTTTTTTTTCTCCATTACTAAGGTGCTTCTGGTTCTAGAAGACAACTTGTTTCTCCTCACACACAGGAGCAGCCACGCTGAAGTCCACCACACATGTCCCCTTTTCCTCCCCGTGCGAGCGTGGCTGAGGAGCGATGAGGTTGCTCAGGGAGGCTATGGAGCCTCCATCCTTGGAGACGCTCCAAACCCGACGGGATAGAGCCCTAAGTAACCTGCTCTATCTGCAAAAAAGTTGTGGGACATGGTGAAAACACATTTCTTTTTCCTAATTTTATCCTTAATTGAATATAGTAGGTCTGACAACTAAATTCTAACTTTCACTGTATTTGCATTCTGCAAAGAAGAAATGAAGAGAACATTAAGAAAAAGCAGAAAGGAGATGGAGAGAGCAGAGAAATATTCTGAGAAAAAAACAAAACCAACTCCAGCTGCTATTAAACATAACATATCTCAGAAATCTGTGCTAGCACATGTCTGGAAGAGATGTGATGTTCTCAATCATTCCTCTACTATTCCTTCAGGGAAAGCTCTCTGGACTACCATGGGCAATATGTCCTTCAGAAAACATTTTTTTTCTTTTTAGTTAAGTAGAACCACACTATATGTGTCCACATAATGTGTTGCATCATTCCACAAAGCATAGACCCACACAATAAACTCTCCAGTAGTACACTTAGAAAATATTTTGTCTTCTTTGCTTGCTCTTAGCATATTAAGCACAACCTAAGGTTAGAACAAAGCAATATTAAATCCTCACTGGTCCTACCACTGGGTTGTTTAAAAAAAATTAGCACATTCTACAGTTCATAATTCCGTCCACAGAGAATTGGGGAAAAAAGCTCAGAATCTTGGTCCTGACCTTCAAGAAGCTCACACTAATCCTGTATATCTTAAAAGTCTACATGTAATCCAATGTGAAGACTGTAGTCAACACCTTTGCTACTATAGCACATTGGAGCTCACTCATTCAGAAGGAAAACAGGATCCCTGGTCATGCAACAAACCTCAGGATGAATGCTGAACTGCAATCACTGTTTAATACAATGCACTACCGCTATCACACAATTTACCTACGTATTTAGGAAAACTCCTGATTTTGTTTAAAACATTCCTCACAAACACTTGTGTTAAACTCCTTGAAGACAGATATTGGCAAATCAACAATTCCAAGTCTGATTTCTGTTTTCTCAATAAAAATGTCAAGCAGTGGGAAAATTCTTGAAGGGCAGTTCAGATCAGAGTGGTCCTTTAACTTATTTCAGTAAAAGTCTTCACATGTCTATGAATTAAAAGAAAATTCACTGATTTATTTCAGAAGTTTGGCCTTTCAACTTGACTTCCAAACCTAAGAGCCAAGAAACTGTTCCTTCACTCCAGGAGGATACAGGTTCAAACCTTGCTTACATATTTTATTAAAAATGAGTAACTGAGTATAGGAAATTCCATAACTGAATATTCAGCCAAATGATAAATATCATTTTTATTACACTTCAGGAGGCAAAAAAAAGGCGTGCTGACTGCTAGCTGGACAACGTTGGCTCTAGAGTCAAGTGAAGCAAAATAAAAATATATGGAAAATGAACACATATCCTAGCAATCTGTCAAGAAGAATTTCGAGTAGCTTGACACAGGCCGTCTGAGCAGAGGCTGCAGGTAAGCATGTAGACTGTATCCTTTATTAGCCCTGGACTGCTGCAAACAAACTGGTGAGCACTTACCAACCCGCCGCGTTAAAATTGCTCTGAAAAGCCGGCTGACAGACCAGCCAGTATTTCCTCCAGACAACCAGTAATAGCTGCTGGGGAAGGAAAGGAAAGTTTAAAGATGAGCAGGAGAGAACTTTTACCTTATGAGAAGCATCCTTGTTGTCCATAACAAGTGTTTTAGGTTTCTAACTCAGGCTCAGCACCTTCAGTATAATAAGCAGCAATGCATTTGAACATATTTCATGTGAAAAGCACTGAGATGTGACCATGCAGCTTGGGGTGTTACACAGAACATTTCTGCCTTGCTGATGCATTGTCTCGCTAAAGCTGAAGGCATTGCAGCCTGAATCAAAAGCGCTAAGCTTTCATATCCTGACAATCTTGACCAATCTTTTACATTATACATATACCTCTGCATTAGTCAAGAATTTATGTTCCATTTCCCAACATATTAAAAAAATCTGGTCGCTCCATCAAATATGCTTCTTAATCCAACTAAAATATGTCAAATAAAGTTCAGCAGGTAATTATCACAGGTTAATTTCACAGAATCACAGAATCACTAGGTTGGAAAGGACCTTCAAGATCATCAAGTCCAACCATTAATCCAGCACCACCACGTTCCCTAAACCATGTCCTGAAGCGCCACATCCACACGTTTTGTGAACACTTCCAGAGATGATGACTCCACCACCTCCCTGGGCAGCCTGTTCCAATGCCTGACCACCCTCTCGGTGAAGAATTTTTTCCTAATATCCAATCTAAACCTCCCCTGGCGCAACTTGAGGCCATTTCCTCTCGTCCTATCGCTGGTTACTTGGGAGAAGAGACCAACACCCTCGTTGCCACAACCCCCTTTCAGGTAGTTGTAGAGAGCGATAAGGTCTCCCCTCAGCCTCCTCTTCTCCAGACTAAACAACCCCAGTTCCCGCAGCCACTCCCCATAAGACTTGTGCTCCAGACCCCTCACCAGCTTCGTTGCCCTTCTCTGGACACGCTCCAGCACCTCAGCATCCTTCTTGTAGCGAGGGGCCCAAAACTGAACACAGGATTCAAGGTGCGGCCTCACCAGTGCCGAGTACAGGGGCACGATCACTTCCCTACTCCTGCCGGCCACACTATTCCTGATACAGGCCAGGACGCTGTTGGCCTTCTTGGCCACCTGGGCACACTGCCGGCTCATGTTCAGCCGGCTGTCAACCAGCACCCCCAGGTCCCTTTCCGCCGGGCTGCTCTCCAGCCGCTCCTCCCCAAGCCTGTAGCGTTGCATGGGGTTGTTGTGGCCAAAGTGCAGGACCCAGCACTTGGCCTTATTAAACCTCATACAGTTGTCCTCTGCCCACCGATCCAGCCTGTCCAGATCACTCTGCAGAGCCCTCCTACCCTCCAGCAGATCAACACTCCCACCCAGCTTGGTGTCATCTGCAAACTTACTGAGGGAGCACTCAATCCCCTCATCCAGGTCATAGATAAAGATACTGAACAAGACCGGCTCCAGAACCGAGCCCTGGGGAACACCGCTTGCGACCGGCCACCAGCCAGATTTAACGCCATTCACCACAACTCTCTGGGCTCGGCCATCCAGCCAGTTCCTCACCCAGCGAAGCGTAAACCTGTCTAAGCCACGAGCCACCAGTTTCTCCAAGAGAATGTTGTGGGAGATGCTGTCAAAGGCTTTACATAAGTCCAGGTAGACAACGTCCACAGCCTTTCCTTCATCCACTAGGTGGGTCACCTGGTCATAGAAGGAGATCAGGTTGGTCAAGCAGGACCTGCCTTTCATGAACCCATGCTGGCTGGGCCTGATCCCTTGGTTGTCCTGCAGATGCCCTGTGAGCACTCTCAAGACCAACCGCTCCATAATCTTCCCCGGCACAGAGGTCAGGCTGACAGGCCTGTAGTTCCCAGGATCCTCCTTCCGGCCTTTCTTGTAGACAGGCGTCACATTGGCAAGCCTCCAGTCTTCTGGGACCTCCCCTGTTAACCAGGACTGCTCATAAACGATGGAGAGTGGCTTGGCAAGCTCCTCCGCCAGCTCTCTCAGTACTCTCGGGTGGATCCCATCAGGCCCCATAGACTTGTGGGTGTCCAGGTGGTTTAGCATGTCCTTGACTGCTTCCTCCTGGATTATGAGGAGTACATCGTGCTCTCCATCCCCATCTTCCAGCTCAGGGGGCTGAATACCCTGCGGATACCTGGAGTGGCTATTAAAGACTGAGGCAAAGAAGGCATTAAGTACCTCAGCCTTGTCCTCGTCCTTGGAGACAATGTTCCCCGCCATATCCAGTAGGGGATGGAGATTCTCCTTGCCTCTCTTTTTGTTGTTAATATATTTGTAAAAACATTTTTTATTATCCTTTATGACTGTGGCCAGACTGAGCTCTAGCTGGGCTTTTGCCTTTCTAATTTTGTCCCTGCTTGACCTGACGAGATCTTTGTACTCTTCGTGAGTTGCCTGCCCCTTCTTCCAGAGGTGATAAACTCTCCTCTTTTCCCTGAGTCCCAGCAAAATCTCCCTGTTCAGCCAGGCCGGTCGCCTTCCCCGCCAGCTCTTCTTACGGCACATGGGGACCGCCTGCTCCTGCGCCTTTAAGATTTCCTTCTTGAAGGCTGTCCAGCCTTCCTGGACCCCTTTGTCCTTCAGGACTGTCTCCCAAGGGACTCTCTCAACCAGTGACCTGAACAGGCCAAAGTCTGCCCTCCGGAAGTCCATGATAGCAGTTTTGCTGACCCCTCTCCTTACTTCCCTCACAACTGAGAATTCTATCATCAATTTATGCAGTTCTACATAGAATGACAACTTTTTCTTTGCTTTGAGTCTTTTGCTGATTTGCTACTGCACAGAATAATTAATAAAAGTGATAAAACCACGAGAGAAACAAAATGTATAAACACACCAAACTGATCAAAATTAATACAATGAAACAACCACCAATATGAAGCACACTATCTGCCCATTTTGCAACATACTTTCAATATATTAATCATATTCTGAGCGATTACAGCATCTAAAAATAAGACTGATAAACTGTGCAATCATTCACATTCTCACTTAAGTTCTAAGTATCCATTTTATTTGTTTTGACATTTTAAGTTTATATTCACAGCGCGAAATACACCACTCCACACCTTCCCATGCTATGTTAAGTTTTGGGGTTTTTTTTTTTTGGTTTTTTTTTTTACAGTAACATACGGGATCTTTTTTCTTCATTATGCCCTAGAACTTACTTTAAGCATCACTGCCCTAAATGTTTGCTACAGTATGAGCATGAAATACAGTGATTGAAGATCGTTCCTTTTTTGCACTACTAGCAAGAAAGATATTGGGAATCTTTCATTGGAAGATATTTTTCACGTCCTACACTATCCATTTGCTTGCCAAGAAGAAACTTTTGGGAGGAAATCCGAGTGTTACCACATCCGGGGATGCGTATGTATCTGATGTTGTTTAGAAGAATATAGTATTCATCTTCTGCCAGAGCTTAAGATCTCATGTCGTATTTAAGGGAAACGTCAAATTGCATTTAAACAAGTGGCTAGAACATACAGCAAAAGTTTATTCCTCCAAATTATACCCTCGTTATGCCAGAAATAGTCTTCGCCTCTAACTACCCTTGCTTGGTGACTGAACGATCAAGGGAACAAACTATCAATGTCTGCAGCCCTTTTCTGTGTGCGGTTTCTGATCACAGGGAGCTTGGTTCCTTGCCTAACCACCTGGAAAGGAGACCAAAAACAAACAAACATCTCCCAGATGTACAGAGATGCAAAGCTCCGATTAAGCCTCTGTCATGACAACCGGCAACCGCTGCTCCTGGCACTCTTTAGAGATATGGCAATTTTACAGCCAAACTCTCCCAATTAAGCAGTTAGGGGAACTTTATCCACCCCAAAATATCAGTGCTAAATAAGGGGTGAGATTATTTTGTGAGATTAGGAATGGTTTTGTCCTGTCCAAAGCAGCTCCAAATACACATTTAGCAACTCAACTCACTGTCTGTGCCACAGGCACGATGGCGGGAGAACGGGCTCGGGGGGAAGGGGATAGGAAGCCTGTAACAGCACTTCAGGGCTGCGCTGCAGATACCTTCCTCATTCTCTCAGAGAGGCTGTCAGATACTGCAAGAGCTATTTATGAAAATCAATTTGTTTTCTCCCTAAAACCAGCTGCATCATTTATCCTCTTCCATGTTTGCAACTCAAGACTCACTATTCCTACTTTTTCTGGGACAATACAACCAGCAAGGGCAGGGGGTGTGCAGGGAGCAATTCATCTCCAACGGCATAGCCGAGGTGGCACTTCAAAACCTTTCAGGATGTTTTCCAGGATTTTTACTATAGGTGACGTTCCTAGCAGCGCTGTGCTAACTCCTGAGCACCACTCACAGTAATGTGAGTATCTATTTCTTTATTTTCTCAATGAAGAGTCCAAGCAACTGGTGAAGCAGGCAGAGCACACAGGGTTATAAACAGCATGACTACTCTGGGTTACAGCACCAAGTAAAAAAACCTTTGTGTTTCTATGTCATATAGCACTGAAAAAAAGTTCTTACAAGAAACATCTGTCTCCTTCCTTATAATAAACAAAATCCACTTACAAAAGTATGGGTTGCATAACGATTACACAAACTGAAGAATCATTTTATCAAAAGCAGAAGAACGAAACACTCAAAGAATCCTTACTTGTAGGAAAACAAGCACGGAGATTCCTCCACTTTTTTTTTTTTTTTTTACATACCCTGCACAAGCTGTTTACTTAAGCTGACACAGAACTCGGCAGTACTCCGCACAAGCAAGCGAGGCTGCTCTCCGTGGGGACGTGTCCTCTCATGGCACGCCTGACTCTACATGCCTACCACCACACGCTGACCAACACATACTGACACAAGCTACGCTCGATGTTAACGCCTACTATATGGTATTTTACATCTTTTAAAGAGCACTTCTACAAACAAGAGCAATCCAGAACTACCCAATGGCTCAGTCCACAAGTCATGTGGCTACGTCGTGAGAGGAGAAAGTATCTCCAACTTCTAGCGTCACGGAAAGCAGCAGAGGTGGACTAAGCAGAAACAAGTTAAAACAAAAAATGCAAAGAGGCTTTTGCTGAAGCAGTTTCCTTCCTTCCTGGAGTTGAAGAACCCCCTAATGACTTTTTTTTTTTAAATTGGTGAATTATTTTAATGCATCACAGATTTTCGGAGTGCTACACTCACGTCTACCTTCAGATCTTCTGTTGCATTTAGGCAAAACTGAATTTATGCGAGCAAAATACAACACGCACATTGATAAGAGAATCAAGCTATTGCCTCTGCTCTTTGGAATGACATCTACGTTCACTAGGAAGGGAGGAACTAGCCAGTCCACTAGCAAGGATTTGAGGTTTGGGTTGGGTCTGGCATTTTCTTTGTTTGTTTTTGTTGTGGTTTTTTTGGTGGTTGTTTTCGGGGGGGGGGTGGTTAAGGGGTAGTGGTATTTATTTTTAAACCAGTCTGAAATTATGTGAAGAGACTTTCATGACCTTTAAAAGCCTGAACAGCATGCTTAAGAGCATTCAATGCATTTTGAACACTGTCTCTGTGTATTCGTGAAGTTGGATTTTTAATGACCAAATTTACAAGTTTCAAATTCCACTGAGTCTTAAGAATTGTCCTTTTTGTGACACACTTTAATTCTTCAGCACCCTGTGCATGTTCCATGGGGATACGCCTGATGCTCAGCACCAGTGACGGTAAAACTCCGACACCAATGTGTTGCAGAGGTACTCCCTCCTATGCTGCGTGATGCTGTCACCTCACAAAAACATTACGCAAGTAGAGATGCAAGGTCCACTCTTCTTCCCAAGCACAAAAAATCTCCAGCACAGAGATAAGAAGAATATTTGATATATTTGTACCTGAACTTAAAAAAAAAAAAGTGAAAAAAATGGGACAGTTACACTCTCAACTTAACTCACACCTCTCGGAACTTTCTACTTCTCCTCGTGATGCTTGCTCTTTCCAGAAAAATCGTTCAACAGATTTTTTTTTCAACATATACATCAGTTTTCTTACACAGATTCCACATATTAATTCTTGGGGAACAACCAAAAACATTTACGAAGCAACTCAGCAAGAATGTACATCAGAACAGCAGTTTATATGCAAATATCTGAACTGGAAAGACACAAATCCTGTTCAGAAAGTGAAAAGACTTAAAAATATTTTCTTCAGGGATCACCCCTGCAGCAGTGCATGTCAAAGGTCCTAATTAACAGCTGGACGCAGACACTAAAATACCACAGAATAACAAGATTTAAATTAAATAACAGTTGTGAAATAAAAGGAACGTTTACTTCGTAGCTTCTTCAATATTGGATTTATATTCAGCATCTACAAAACCTCCATACACTTTCAAGTATAAAACTAGAGCAGGTATTTGGGACTCCATCCTACGTGCTGCAGAGCTGAACTCGAGGTGACATTTCAACGTTCATAAAACTTGGTAATCGTGAACTCAAGTATGCTTATTTTATAAAAGGTAATATGCATTAAAGAACTCACACATACGGGTGAAACACACAGCCTGGAGCTGGTTTAAGCCACGACATGCACTAGTGAACCTTCTGCCAAATTTTATTTACCAAGAACACTGCTTGTTTGATTGCCTTGGCAATGACCGGCTAAATATGATTTTGACATTCAGGGCCAAATTTGACAGCCATTAAATTGCAAAACAAATCAATTAATAGAAATCAGACTGGATTAGCTTTATCCCAGAGACACTTTCACAAACATTTGATTTCAGTTAGTAATACGTCAGTTTACCCAAGTTAGAAACAAATTTCATACCATTTACATAAATTTTCTTCTTAAAAACAGATCTGTCTTTTACACATTGAAGTTGAAAAGATGCCTTCAACAAGTGGGGGGTTTTCTGGCGCGGGTCTGTGCTGAAAGGCGATTGGTAGAATTTTCTGCTAAGTAATTAGTGGCATGTCCTATTTTCCTATTGATTTATAGCTTCTGATTAGGCTGGTTGTGGAATGCATTACACAACAGCATCACATCTGAAGTGTGTTTTATTTTGGGCTAGCCTGTTACTCATTTTCAGATACAGAGCTCCTCTTAAATAGAATGTAAAATGAAGGCTGTCATAAGTATAAATTTGTGTACAATCAAGTTCTATTACATGCTTTGATTACAGAAACGGAGGTCTTACCCCACAATTTTCCCTGCTCAACTCAGACTGCCTATTTTATGCTCTTTACGTGGTTATTACTGCAACCACTGAAATTAAAACAAGACTGCGTTAGAGTTCAACGTAGTATTTTTGGGAGCTTCTTTTCTTCAGACTCAAATCTCACGCACACACAAAAGCCATCTTCCTTTCTTTGAGAGTCATCTTTGCAAAATGCAACAGCACAACCTGGGTAACGTTTCACTGTCCACTTTTCTAAATAAACCAGAGTTCCTGGAGAAGCCCCTTAGGTTGGGGATGTTCTGCTGCGATTTCGTTCATCATTGTGGCTTTGGACAAACAAGACAAATCTTAAGAGAAATTTAAGGCTGCGAAAACTTACACAACCATGCCATTAACAAAGCAAGCCACAAACATCAGGCATCAACTAACACTGCCATTCTGCCAAAGCAGAATAAATTAGTATCTGCAAGTGAATAACTTCTCCCAATATTAATCATAAAGCCAAAAGAGAGTGCACAAACACTTAAAGAAAAAAGGAAGCATCCTCTGACTGTATAATCCTCGTGAGGCTTCCAGGCCACAGAATGTAGGATAACTGCATTCCTCCCATACCAATCTCTTGCTTGAAGAAATCAGGCCTGGAATCAGCTTCTGAAACTCGTTTAGCAGACCTGCTTTTCCCAAAGTTGAGAGAATAGACTAAAAGCCAAAGAAATCTGCACACGTGAAAGACAATGGTTGCTCCTAATTAATCAATCGCTTCCTTAAAAAGTTTTTATGTCTGCCTCTTCTAAGAGTTCTTTTTAAGCTTTTGTAGATGTTAAAATATGATCATTTCACATGCGTAATACTAAAGGAACAACTTCTTAGAAGTTATTAACTGTTTAAGGGTTGATAGTGGTTTAGCTGGAAAAGAAAAAGTGTGCACAAATAACATGCACCTCAAAGACAGGAATTTCAATTCTGGAACATTACATTTCACCCAAACCCACATCAAGCACACTACTGTCAAGCGCAGAGCAAGAGCATGGTGGCTAACCCTATTGTACGGGGGAAGACATGGCAAAATTTTGTGGCAGAAGGGAATTCCATTTAGAAAAGGACTTAAGTATCTTGATCTTCTTTTTAAATATAAGTGAAACCTGTATATTTTGAGATCCTCCAAAATCCCTATAAACCAAAATTTTAAAATACTAGTACATTTAAACAACAACAAAAAAACCCATCCAACAGCAACACCATTTGAAAGAAAACAACCCTCCAAATAGCACATAGCTGATAAGAATGTCAAAACGTGGGCAAATGGCAATACTGAAGCAATCATCAACATTCCTTTCGGAAGGAAAAAAAAATATGTTGGTGAAATAAAGCCCATTTCATGAATTATTTCATTTTGCCAAATCTGAGAAAAGCGGTCTATCACAACTCATATCCATCCTTTCACAGCAGTCATTTTCAGAACTATGTGTAGTCCGAGCTTAAGTGTTCTCCATTTTGCTAAACACTCTCTCCTAAAAAACAGAAAAATTCAAATGCAGCTCATCATATTTGGGAGTGATTCAGATGCGTGTGCGCGCTGCCTGATGCTATGACTGGGCTTTTACAAAGGTGTCTGTGTGTATTTAAGCAAGACTGCAAATCATTCTTGCCTGTATACATACAGAAATGCATGCTGGGGTCACACATGCACAAGCCAACTAATTCACTCACTTGGGGTTAAAGTGTGTATGTGAACTAAGCGTTGGAAACCTTGGGCCTCTCCCGGTAAGTCTGTATTTAATACCGGCTGCTAATTAGATGGGACAAATTCAACTCAGGAGAATACGAGTTTTAGTTTGCCTGATAAACCACAGTTACTAAATCTATCACTCTTGGATCTCTCTCAAGCTGACATATAACGTGTTTGTATCTACATAATCATCCGCATGTTACTCTCTTTAATCCAGACAGTTCATTGATTATATGCTCACTTCCCAGCGCCTTAGGACTGATCCTTCAGTGAAGGCTATCTAACAGCACTTTGGCCTTCATGGATCTTAAAGTCTGCACTTCCGTTTTCTTTCAATTTAAAACATGTAGCTTAAAGCGTTAGAGAAAAGAATAATCTGGTATTTTGTTAAATATTAACTGAAACAGACAATATGCTGTGTTCTTTATAAACATATTGTAGCAGTTCTCTATGATTTCATGCCTTAAAATATATTTCATTCAACTGGCAAGAATTACTGCAGGTAGCTGTTCTGAGAAGCTGTTGGTCTTGTCTCCTCGATGTCCTCTCTCGCCCCCCCGGAGCCGGTCTCCCCGCACCATGCCCAGTTGCTCTCTCAGACGGGCAAGGCTCTCATGCCACTGAAGGGCGTCACCTGACGAAGTCACTCTGTTCAAGCAAACCTGGACAGATTGTGACCATTACGCAAGGCCAATCCTGCTGGACTTCGGCATCTTCTTCCACCGCTTGTTTCAGCCCTTGCGGCACGGTATAGTGCCCCGCACAGCCGCCTGCGGAACTATGCTGTGAACTAGATTCAAGTGCAGGTTTCTCGATGGTTTTATTAGGAGAACATTACAGCCAGTTTCCCATCGCAATTCCTGGCTCGTGCCTGTTCCTGCCCACAGACCACAGTTCAGCACTGCCTCAGCTGTGCCGGTGTGACTGTGGGGCGGACTCAGCTTTAATTCATACAATCAGATTGACAGAAGAATCTGTTGGACAGAACCAAAAGACAACTATCAACAACGCAGATGACTTCAGCGAGACCTACAATCAAGTGCAGCAACAAAATCTGGAGAGCTGCAACCCAGCAGAAATGGGAACTCAAAAGGGAGGGTGATGATGTACGCAAGCAGCTTTCTTGCTTTCAAGTCAACATCACAAGGAACTGCAGCCTTAGACGCAAGCTGTTTGGTCACCAAACCAACCTGCAGGAAATTGGTACTCCTCCTCCTGCTGCTCATTGAATGACTTAAAATTTCAAGGACCTAATTTCTGAACTTCCCTTCCATGGTGCGCACGTTTCCCATCTGTGCTGTGCACAGTCTGATTCCACAAAGATTTTGCACACAAATAGACCAAAGCTATATTTTGACGGCCGTTTCATATTAACGGATGTAAAACTCCTTGGAAGAAAATATTTTATTATGTAACCATGCGAACCACATGTCCATGTACAGAGAAATCAGTCTAAACGTACTTTGCTTGAAACGTAAAAGCATTTGCCAGTAGACACCATTTTGGCGCAGAGGTGGTGAGGGAAGTAAAAAGAAACAAGGGAGAACAAGATTCACTGTAACTTCCTTGACAAATCACACATAACATACAGAGCTACCCGCACAGGTCCAAAACTGGATCTTCTTCGGTCACCACATTTAAACCTTTAAGGTGGCAAGCCCAACAAGAAAAAAATCGACATGCCCAAAATCAGAGTTTAAATTTTTCACCTACGGACGCATAAAAAGCCCAGATGAAGAACTGATTATCAATCTGAGGCTACCTCCCTGGTTTTTATCACACAACGTTTTGTTCCTACACGTTCATTAGCAAACATTGCTTGTTTTCTGTAAAACATCACCATTTTACCTAACATGACAGAAACATTTACCTTCATTGTTCTACTTAGGTTTCTATGTTATATGACACCTTTATCCTCAACAGGAACTAAAACATCCTTTTCTTTGGGGACTGGCTTTTTGAAAAATCACAGCCACATCTCCCTTCCCCACATCCAGTTTGAGTGAAGTCAGCTTTCCCACTGCCTCATCATTGATGACATCCAAAACGGTGCCTATCACCACAGTGCCTCTGAATACCTTCAAAATACCTAAAAATACCTCACTAGCAGATCCAGAGAAAGGTGCAATATCTGCAAAAGCAGATGGTGTAATAGGTCTGGCCAGTTGGATAAAAGCCCAGGTTTTCATACCTTAAAACCAATTGAAAGCTTGAGCAAAATGAATCCAGCAGCTTTGTGAATATGTCCAGATTTGCACTGCAGCATAGTTTTTGCATGAGCAACCTTTCCTCACAGTCTGGAACAGTGCTTAACAAGATAAATGGAGAAAGCATGTTGCCATGTAATGAAAGTAAAATCAGAATCTAGAATACAATCCGATGACTGGTATATAGCACATAAAAAAATAATTAAAAAAAACCCAAATGAGACATACAGCTTCAAAGGATAACACATTCGCCAAAAGTGTCACAGTCAAACCCATGGCAGAGAACATTTATCAAAGGAGTTTTCCTGTCCCATGCTATTTGTCCTTCTAAAACCCAAGATTTGGATTTGTAAGTCTTCTTCCACCATTTCACACTCAAAAGCCTCAAAGGAGCCTCGAGAGTAAACAGACCACATGAAAAAACCCTTGTGACCTTAAACGTTACAATGGACTTTAAGGCTCTTCATTTAAGATGTAAGCCTACAGCAGGGCTCCTTAGGGTATATCAGTGCACCAGTATTTCTAGCAGGAAGAGCACCTCAAAAGCATGGAAGAACTTAATACAGGAATTGGATGGTTTTTTTAAATGATTTGCCTTAACATTTGCAGTGGGACTGCTATCTGAAGTTAACCATTTCAATATAAACACCTGCTTTTTTCAAGAAAAAAGGCACTTTGAGATGTGTTCATAGAGATTACACCAAAGAGGACTTCTTTGTATCTTGGATTTCTCCAATCAGCTAAGGACTCTGTTAATTCTTCCATTTGATCAAAAAGAGAAAAAAGTAAAGAATCTTCTCGTACACTAAAAGATTGCTACAGAACTTTATACAGGAACACAAATTTGTTTGTAGCGCTCACAGTTACTGAACATATAATAGCCCTATGGGGAAGTACGATGCAGTTAAATGCTCATCATCACAATTAGTTATCGACACTTGCTCGCCTACACTCACACGACGGCTAAATTCAAATCTCACGCTCTAAGGCTTCAGTTAGTCATCTGGAAAAGAAGCGACATCTTTTTCTTCCTCTCAAACCCCAATTAGATCCAACTTTTTTATTTCTTTTTAGTTTAATTTTATTAGTTTCATTGATTTATTATTATTACTTCTTAATTATAACAGATTATCTACAACTAGTGACAGGATAACAAAAGGTATAGATCACTGCTTTGAGATCACATGTATGACTGGTTTTTTTCTCAGATGATCAGGGGATACTTACTCCCATAATGAGAGTGGGCATTGCTGCTGAATACTTCTTGCCTGCAAAATGAGAATAGGACTGTTCTTTGCTCTACCTCCTTCTGTAACTGAAGACATAACTAGTTCAAGGACAATGTAGCACTTTTCACACAGGTCTCTAAGACCTTGCAAACTGGTGCCGTACTGGTCTCTGCCTGTGGCATACAACTTCCTTTTCATGATCAATAAAACATTTGGGTGCAGCAGCTTAGGATTTAGTTAGGTTGGGTCTAGGTGAGTTGTAACAGCACGGCATACACAGAAATCAAAATAAAGATGGTTAAATAGTACCTCAGGGTCTCGGGCACCATAAAGCTACAAAGTGTTCAGACACTGAACGGTGTCTCTTGGGAGATGATAGTTCTCATAGAAGATCAGATTTATTCTGTTACATTCCGTATCTCTTAGCATCATCCGAGCTTTTAAAAGTCTGCCTGAAACATGTATTCTCTTCCTTACAAAGTGCTGTCTTCACGTAAAGATGTCCTCTGCATCCTGTCCCCATACTAGGATACCGCTCCCTTCAGTTATCACATACTTTAAACATTTGCAGGCTAAAACCTTGATGTTTTTAAATAGCATAATCTTAATTATCCAAAGTAAAAACTACTTGACCACAAAGTATCACTGTTTGTTTTGTAGGTAACATTTCTTTGTGATGTCATTTAAACGTAGCTTTTCTCATTCAATGCCGTATTCGTAATTTTCTGAAACTTAAGGAACCATAAAAATGTGTAGTAATATGAAAGATGTATGTTGCATTTAATAAAAATACTTTGGAAAGTGCATATTTGAAAAATACCAATTGAATTAGATGACATCTCAGTGATCTGAAGAAGTAGACAACTTCTTGAAGTGGGGGCAAGAAAAGCCAGAGACCCCTGCAGTCTATTTATTTTCTGAACCAACTTGAGGTATCTTCACATACAATTTACAAACCCAAATAACAAAAACAAACATTATTTGGTTCAAAACAATTATTTCCTAACAAAAATAAAATAGATGACATTAAATTGCAAATCTCGAAGCTAATTTAAAAAAAAAAAAAAAAAAAGGATGCAGGTACTGAGCTCTAGCCAGATCTCTGAGAGCAGCTTTTGTCACCTCCCTCCTTTGTTCCCGCACACGTGGCAATTCCTCTCACCACTTCACTTCTACCTCAGGCCTTCTTCACCTCTTCCGGCCTCCTGACCAACTTCTCCCTCTAGACTTCAGGAATAAGAACTTTGTGCCCTTAATCCCTGCCTCTGCCCTGCTCTCACCTGCCACACAGAGTACGAGTCGGTATTTAACCTACAGCTGCATCACATCGTGCGCTTTTCAATTTAGAGCGCCACGTCAGGCTCTCCTGCTAGAATGTTTAGCCTACAAATTCTTGATGTTATAATAATACATACAGATACTTCCTTAATATCCTCCTGCTGAAAGGCAAAGGACTTTTTTTTTTTTAGTCAAACCAATTGTACTTGGGATTTTTAACTACCGTTGGAAGTATGCTGAGATTTCTATCAACTTCAACGTATCTAAATAACCTGGTTTTATTTTTAAATTAAGGAAGCATCACTTCCAAAGCAGTATCTATGATTTTTTCATGTTTTATCAAATTCCTCAAAAAACTGTCATAAACAAAATAAAACACTATATAGTTCAAAAATCTGGTTTCTTCTCAGATTGCTGGAAATGTTTAAAATAAGGCTTTCTGACAGAACCTTCCTTCAACATTAACTACAGAGCTGAGATACTCTGTGCACAAAAGTAACGTCCTACACGGTATTGAGCACAGAAGCCCTTAGTGCGCTGCCCTAACGTCATTATCTCGAGTACCACAGCACCTTTGTGAGAAGTTTTTAGCATCTTTCATTCGTTTTTGTAATATTAATTGAAATTTCTGACATAGAAAGGTTATGATCCTTCCAAGTCAAGAGTGAGATTTTATAACTGTGCGGATACTTCTTCCTTAGAAACAATGAAGCATAACCATTGTATCTCTACAATAAATCCTCTGCTAGTCCCCTCTCATATAAGGCACTGAACTGACACATTATCAAGACACTGGTTTTCAACAGTCCCTTCCACTCCACACCAACCTCTTCATCAACTGCAAGCAGCAGCTCCAGGAAATGTAATTGTTGAACAGTCTTGTATGTTCTGTAACTTGAACTGAAGAGCACTAGTCATTTAAATTCTCCCTAACCAATCTTTAGCACAAGAAAACCTTCTAATTGGAGCCACCAAAAAAAGGAAAAGTCTCTTATTAAAAAGATAGACCACACAACAGAAGACGACAACACAGGCACTGAATTCAGATGTTGTGGGGTTTGGGTTTGGTGTTTTTTGGTGGTCGTGGTGGGGTTTTGGTTTTTTTGTTTTTAAAAGAGACTGCAATAAGTTATAATCCCTTAAAAGGAGATTCATAACAATTTGTTAAACATGCTATTCCTTTGCTGGTCAGTACTTCTCTCATTATTTACGATTGTCTTTGATTTAAAAGAAAACAATAAACATAAGGAAAGTCATGTATAAGAAGAAAACAAACTGAAAACAATATCACTAAGGTCTTCCTAGCAATATAATCACAAAAGACAATAAACTTCAACTTATGTTAACTTGTTGCTATAAAAGGGATTAATCAGCTAATATATAGTACTAGTAGAGAACAGAAAGGCACACGCATGTGGTATTTGTAGATGCAACTATAGCTACTAAGGAGTCATCACTAGTTACACAAGTCCATTACAAGAGTTGTATGGTCAGTACAATGCTCAGGACAATCCACATACCATGCTTAGACCACGAGTAGTTCAAATACATACCTGCCTGCAAAATATCACCTAAATTTACACTTTTTTCCTTGGTCTGAGCACATTTTTGTTCTGTGTAATTTCAGCAGCCACAGAAAACAGGAGCATGTAACAATCTAACAGAAATAGAGCTATGAAGTCAGGTTTCATGCCTGCAAGCACCTTACTGACTTCACAAATCCATCAGTAGCCAAATGCGTACCTCCCCAGAAGTTGCAGTTCAATTTGCAATCCAGCTCTTCAGGACCATACATCCCATCTTCACTTTTCAGCTTTTCCCACAGTTTGACTAGACACATCTACAGAGCTATGTAAGTGTACCACCCTCCAACACGCTTTCTGTAATCATCAAATCATTCTGCTGGGTAGGTACCTGCATTCGAGGTTCCCCTTAGCAAACTGTTTCTCTTGCTACAGCTGTTTTTCTCAGCATGTTCAATGCATAAGGCAAAGATGTATTCAAACATCATTGCCTTTTGACGCTTCACTCGCTCACCTCAAGGATCTCTTGATGTTTTTTGTCGCACCAGAAGTTTTTGCGAAATGAACTTCAATCCAAGCAGCAAAGTTCAAAAAGGCTTCGTGGTCTTTTACACCTATGTCAAGACCATGGCAAACATGTAAGAGAGCAGCTCAATGAAAAGATCACTACGCATCAGGTAGAGGTGTTGTAATCAGTTCATGTTACTAATTAAACTCACCATGCCCATAATTGCTTCACTCTGGTTTTGCTGTCACTCAATGTTTCAAGTTATTCTCTAACTTCCTAAAGCCCAATGACAATAGACTTTTGGCACCAGCACTCTCCAAGCTTCTCGCTTTTGAGAGTGCAATAGCTCTTCCAAAATGTACAAGATCTTGAACATACGAAAATAAAAGGCTTGACAAACACTCAATTATTTTATAGACTCCAAAGAGCAGCATTCTGCAATATGGTATCGTCTTCTAAAACTATGCTTGGCCAAAGTACTCAGTAACACAACACAGAGTTGTTTCATTTTAACTGGCAATACGTTAGATCACAGAATACTTCATTTTCTTCAAAGTTCACAGCCAAAAATGAAAAGCTGTTGGTTCTACAGCCGCATTCAAAATAATCTTGTGTTTTGCCTCAGATCAACCATACTTAGAATGATTTTGAATAGAAGAGCTCATGTGTCAAAAGCTTTTCTCTGAAATAAAAGAACACTTAAGAGAGACTAGAATGCTTCAATGTTTATCTAAACAGCAGGTACTGTTGTCATTTCTTTGCAACCAACTGCTAAAGCCCTACAGCAGCAGCTATAACACGTACAGCTCTACTTTGGGACATCGTCTTACAACTAATGGTGTGTTGATACTTTGACTGACAACTAAACAAAGCTCATGATTCTGTAACAATTTTATTACTACTTCATTTACAAACAAACAGGCAGGTTGATCAGACCAACAGCCCAGTCCTCATTCACGTTTTTAACTCTGAAATGACTATGGCTTGGGAAAAAAAAAAATCTATTCATCTCACTATAGCCTCAAACAGTGGAAACCTGAGGCAGGGCTGTTTTCTCATGAACATCAGGTTTAGTTTTGACACTGATCCAAAATGATCACAACAAAGGAGAAAAAGATACTCTTTCAACATCAAAGTAACAGATTCCATGAAAATCAGACACTTGTTTTATCTACTCTGCATGGCACTTGTTCAGAGTTCATATGTTAGATTATATGTAGCCGTTAAGGAAGGGAGAGTTATACTGGAAAATGCAAGTCGTACATACCATGCAAACCTGAGGAAACACCAATGTATATCCTCTCATCATGTCATCCATACCTTCAACTCTAGCACAATACTAGAGATCATCAGTAGCTTTCAAAGCATCAATATCTAAGAAAAAGTACTACATTTATCCTCTAACTAGCTTTACAATCACACAACGGATCATCTTTTTTGCGTGATTAGACAGGAGAGTAGTTTGAAGACTGCAAGAGAGTCTGAGACATCTCCAAAAGCATGCAACATCACCCAGAAAATCAAAGGCAAGATACCTATTCAGTGAGGTCAGGAAAACTTTGTCCAACAAGATTATAATCATATTGTAAAACGACTCCAGTAGAAACAGGGGACATCATCAAGCGCCGCAGAGCTCTCCAGATATACTTTACAGTTTTGTTCTAGCTAGAATATTTAATCTGAAATTTTATATTGCAAAGGAAAACTCAACATAATAACCAATAAGAGCTTGAATTTTCTGAGATGTTTTTCAGCCTAGTGATTACCACGGTTTAAAACTGTCTGTAACACATGAAGTTTTAAATGTTTAAACTTGTCTTCTGATTCTCTGGTTATATTTTAACATACTGAAATGTGTTATATCTTAGATTTATAAGTTGACAATTTTTTCCTATGCCGAAAGACTTTTTGGCTTTAAAATTACTTTTGAGTCTTTAGGAAAAGGTACCGATAAATACTTCCCACCCACTTTTAGAACGGCATAAAAGTGCCTTTCAGCAGAGCCGCTACCCGCAGCCCGTCGCAGTCCCAGGTAAGCTGTGCTCTCTGCATGGGCAGGAAACCACTAACCAGCCCCACACAGACTTTGAAGAGAAAGTTGCTTGAACCCAGCAAAAAAAATGGGAAAATGAAAAATTTCTCGGCAGTACCTTTCGGTTTAGCCTTCAGAAAACGCCATAACCAAAACAACGTTTTGCACGAGCATTTTGGCCAGTTGTGCCCTGGCTGAATTCTACCACGGGGACGCCCGGGAGTATTCAGCCTTGAACTGCCCTTGCAAGCGCCAATCAAGCAGATGGCCACTGTTCACACGTGAACCCAGCGCAAGGGCCAGGATCCAACAAGCCACTCCAGAGCTACCGGCGTCAGCTTGTGCAGAGTCACGCCTTACCGCCCGTGCTGTGAGCGTTCAGTGACAGTCCTTCATGCGCTGTAATGCATCGGATCTCCCACGTTTGGATGCCAAAGCGACAGAAAGCTTTACAGCCCCAGCAATCCTTTGCTAGCCGACTGCTCTGTTCTATCGTACCAGCCCATGTTTTCGATAAAGATTTCAGATGACATATTTACTATTCCATCTAATGCTTCATCCAAATTTTCAAGCCTGAAAATACAATTTAGAACAGCAAAAATAAATGGTATTCTTGGGGGGAGGGGGGGGGGAGAGTGTTTGTGTGGGATTATTTTTTGTTTAATATCTACTTATTGATTCAGATATATCATAACAGCTGCTGGAGAACAGTAGCATTAGTAAAAGGATGGTTTCCATGGAGAACAAAAAAGGTCAAACCATAATTTATTGAAAAGTATTCAACGCTAATCAGTTAAGACCGATACACACACTTTTAAAACCAATTTTAAAACCTGGCATCTATGTCAATTGTTTACATTGCTTATCACCTGCAACTTGAAGGCAACATCTCAGGTAAAAGCTGTCATGGAGATACATTTTTATTGCAAACAAGAAGTTGACAGGAAGACAAAGCAGGTGAAAAATAGCTGAAGAGAGCTACATGTCATGCACGCATGGGGTGAGGTGTGCACATAGAATTTTATTTCTGTAATTAAATGTCAGGTTACAAAAAGCAAGAATATAATTAGTTCAGCATAATTTAGTGCCATTCAGATGGAACTGAAGCCTTGTGTACTCACCAAACAATTTGTACTAAAACAACACAAGCTGTTCAAACAAATTGACATTTCTAATTCCTGCTTATAACAGACCTTTATTATCATTTTTTAAGATAGGATGTTTATCATGAACACAAAATCTTTCAAAACTCTTTGGGAAGGATGAGTCTAGAAAATGCCAGAGCCATTTATCACCACATAATCAAGTCAAGATAACACTGCAGTAACATATATGCACTTCTGAGGATCACCTAAAGAGAGGCAACACTACACAAACAAGAGGCAAGTAAAATTCTGAACTTATGACATTAATTATTTAATTGGGTTACCCCAAACCTTCTGCACTGAAGAGAGATTTGCATATTTCTCTATATGCAGGTGGAAAATAAGGTAAATCTGCTGGTCTTGATGTTGGTCTAAATACCTGCCTTCTCACGTTATTGAAACACGCTTCCCTCCAAGCCACTCAGGAACTGAACTTTTTAAACATTTAAATCCAAAGTATTTCATACCAATACCTGTAATTAATAGGAAATACTTCCATAAGCACCCTGATGCTGGCCTGGAAATTCATCAATATCTGGAATCCTTATTCAAGAAAACAACCACAAGCACAACTCAAGTCTTCAGGGATAAGGATTCAGAGAAGAAACCCACAACCCAAGCTTCACGATCTACCGCTGCAAAAGTGAGAATCTGGTCAATTGTTCCAAAACGTGATCAAGTTCGCATTTACTTGTTTTTAACCTTACTCAAAGCACTTCTGCGTCACAATATATTCCAAAATTTGCAATGAACCTACTTCAAAAACATAATCTTATTCTTCATCACAGTCAAAGCCAGTAATCTTGCATTTTATGCATTTATCTCTAATTATATTCAGAATCTGAATCAGTTTGCCGCCTAGTCTTAATCTCATTTAAGGAAAGATTAACCTTTCTTGACTTTTCACCACAGAATCAACTCTTGAGAATTACAACGTGAGAATGGACACGTGACACTCATGCATCCTGTGTCATTAAAGCACATTTCCAATTACTCTGACATCGCCTGTATCAGACTACACAAGCTATTTACAAGAGAAAATTTCTGTATTTCATTATATTCTAATGAGAAAATTGCAAAGGATGTGTCAGAACAGTCAGTTTCTTGTACAGTTTCTGTACAACGTAGAAAATATTTTGCTTGTAGAATACAGACAAATTACTTCAACTTTACAGTAAGGGAAGATGCATAAACACTCTTGTAGCTGAGTAACTAAGATGGTAAAACCTGGCTAAGATGTTAAAATAATTGAAAATACATCTGTAGAAGATGAGCAATGCTGACAGCGAACACGACTTAGCTGAATCAAGAAGAGAATTGATCCCCTCCAGAATTATATTCCCAAAGGAGTAATTTGAAATTAGGCTTCTTATCTGACCAATACTATATATTGGTCCTATATATATTCATATATTTTGAATGACCCGCAAAAGTTCTCAAGCTTCCCACTTCAAGACCGAGTTCATTTTTATTTTTAAATATTTACATGGGGGAAGGGTGTGAAGGAGTGTCGATAGCTTGAAACTGGTTACACAAGCGTATTAATAAAAGGGAAGGAATTCTTCCAGAAAACAGTTCATGCACAGATGTCATAGCCTTGAATTTACAGGAAACCCACAGCCATCGAAGAGGAGCGTTAGAGAGCCATCAATGGTCAGAATGTGAACCGGTGTCCCAGGCGGGATACAGCCCGCTCCGACGATTCGGCATCACAGGAAGGAACTGGTAAACCACGCGCTGTTAAATGCGCGAAAGCCCGCTTCCTCCTCACTCACCGAGCTTCACCTACGAACCACGTGCAGCAGCAGGGCACAACTCTTGGTTCCAGCTGTGTGTAATTCGGACACTACACACCAGGCACTTGTGTTTGCAAAAAGAATTGTTAAGAAACCTCTTCTTTAGAGCTGCACGTCATACTTGCAGACTGAGGAGATTAAGATGTATCCGTATGCTTAAAAGTGACTTTGTGATGACCAGTGAAAAGCGCCTGAACACACACACGCAAAGTAAGGTAACCGGTTGTGTTTTGGACTCTCTCTGCCAAATACTTTCTTAAGCTAATATTGATATTTTAACCACAGCTCAAATTCTCTGACTGAGGTAAACATGCCTTTATAGTGGATTGCTTTTTCTGGACATTTGCCACTCCAGGCATTATCCTTCGTTAATGACAGAAATGGGACTACCCTTGTCAAGAAACTGCTTAAGAACACACATTCTGTTTTTTCTTTTTTTAGAACATAGAATATGGAAAACATTAACTTGTTGAACTATACATAGCAAATATTCATTTAGAAATTAAACATTTTAACTTCTTCTAGTAGAATTAAATCTCATCTCCAGGTATTTTTTGAAGTATTATTTTTACATGTCCTTGAATTGAGACTTCATTCCATCTCTGCAGAGCTACCATGAAGTAGATCTTGTTGGATGGTTATTTGATTTGTCATGCTACAGTGAGCAAAATGCATTAAACCACTGATTTTACAACACTGAGTGAAATGACACGTTTCTTGCACGTTACGAAACTATATATCGATACTCTGTGCAGCCTCTGCAGTGCCTTGATAGACAGTCCGTCTCTGGGACTCCTTCTAGCCTCTTCTCAACCTGAGCATTTCCCTTAAATCCTTATTATAAATAAAACCTGATTAGCCTAACTATGAATATAATTTTACTGTAAGTATAATATAAAGATCCATTGTTTATGTTTTGTTCTTGGTTCTTTTTTCGTTTGTTTCTGGTTTTGGGGTTTTTTTTTTAATATAGTTGGTTTTCCACTAACAAGAGTATGTCAGCTTTACTATGTGCAAACTGTGATGCCAATGCAATCATTTAATCTCCAATAATTCAGACTAAGAAAACAATCACAGCTCATCCGAGGGGAGATTCTAACAATGCATCAGCAAAGAAAAAAAAATTAAAGAGATCATGGCTACAAGCAAGTCATAGTGATGCCAAGACAGTTACAACAGCTGTTAGTAAAACCTTGAAGGATCATTTTTCTTCAGTAGTTATTACACATGACCATTAAGAAGCCTAAAAGTGAACATAAATTTTTCCTTCAGAGAACAGCACAAAACAATACCTCATTCTTAAATTACCTAAGTTGTTAAAAGTTAAGGAGCCTATTGCCATTTCTTTAAAGACAATTTGTAACACCATGTGTTCCAAATATCCTCTTACTCTCTTTTTTATTACTAAAGCCAGTTGACAAAGATACATCAGAAGCAGTTCCTACAACAACCATCACAAATAAGCAGAGTCTAGAAGAGCAGGTGCTGAACTCTGGATGGAAGACAAACTCTTCCAGTTCTGCCACGTGTCTGACACAGAAGCAAGACCACTCACTTGCGTTCATTTTAATTACTCAGTATTCATCATCTCCCTTTGGGCAGTCCCTTCCTATGAGTGTATGTGATACCTGGCAAGAAAACCAAACCATCATGTACTATATAATACAAAGTTTAGGAGGGACCAGATAAGATCTCCTAACTGTCAGCAATTAACTGTCAACTGTATTTGAATAGGTTTGTAAAGCTGGAGGTAGTCCAGTTCGAGTAAATGGCTGAAGGGAATTCGCAGTTGGCAAAATCCACATGCAGGCGTTTCACAACATTTTCAAGATTTGTTTCCAAGTAGCCACAAACACTGAATTTCCATTCATTTTAGAACTCCATAAAGATGCAGAATCTTCACGGAGTTAATTGTATGACTTTTCAAAAAGAGAAGAGAATAAGGAACGATGAAACTTTACACTACTTATGTACTCTCTTACAGCTTTTAGTTAATTGCTAAAAATTTCTATTGGATATTTAAAGACCAAATAATGCACAGATTCTTAAAAGCATTCATAAATTGCAGCATCTGTTAACTATAGTAGGTGAGATCAAAAAAAAAAAATTAGGAAGATACATGCAGCTTGGATGAAAGATAGTTATGCAGACATTTTCCATTGTGGGTTTTGGGGTCTGGGGAGGGTTTTTGGTTTGATTTTTCTTGGGGTTTTTTTTGTTTTGTTTTAAATTTATTTGAATCAACTGTTGTAAACAAAATACTGGGTAACACAAGTCACTAGCCACTTCTGCTCCTACTGCATTATTTCTAAAAATTATTTAAGAACAGCCTTTTGCAAATTACCAATTTTAATTTCAAAAAGAATGGGAACGAACCTAATATAACTCATCCCTCTATCTTTTTCCTACCTTTTTCTCCCTTCCACTCTTTCTCTGATAACCTAAAGTGAAAACAACATTAAAGTGCTACTGTAGTTTTATTAATCCAATTAGAATTTATATCTCAAAGATACCAAATGACAATGTTACATTCACAGTCCTCTGAGGAAAAGGCAGTTATTGAAACTATTTATGCGTAAGTGTGAAGTATCTCTTAACTCACCAAGCAAACAAGCAATACTTCAAGACACACAGAAATTACTTAAATTCAAGCCCTGTTCTGCATATCAGGGAGCCAGAACTTCCACTGCATGGAAAGAAGTGTCATGACAATCTGCAGTTGCAGGAAGGCACCACTTCTGCATGTCCAAACTTCCGAAAACAGTAAAAGAAGTTTGCTGAAGCAATTAGGATATTATAAATTGTTCTTCATGCTCCAGTGATATATCCAAGGACAAGGAGATTTTATACATCAATGTTTCAGGTATCATACAACCCAACAACTGAAGTAAATTGAATACAATCAACTAAAGTGGCTGGTGTGAGGTTATACAGAAAGGTCCCAATCTCCTTAATGGGACTTGTCTGCATAGCTAAGTACCCCAGCAGCTAAAACTCTGGCTAGAAGCTGGTAGAACACCAAACCAAGAAGTGAATTTCTCTCTGCAGAAGATCAAAGAATAAAAACAGAATCACAAAGAAAAGCTCAGAGGAACTAGCCGCTTATTACAGCAAATTATACAGCGAATATCCATGTCCCAAATACTAGTCATACTGCAAAAGTCACCGATATAACTGTGCTTGCCTACATACCTCCAGATAACGTAAGTTTTGAAGATTCAGAAGAAGCCCCAAACCTAAAGCAGTTAAATATACAACCTCCCGCCTTTGCGGCTCTTCTATTAAAAAACAAACACGCAAAACACCATTTCCTGTCCATGCAAGTCTTTCCATCCTCTCCACGCATTCGTTTTGCTTCTGAGGGGATTTGTAATCTTCTCAAACCTTGAATTCTGCAACCCTTCACACTGACGTGGAGGCAAACCAACAACAGTAAGCTGGTGGGCACTGTGCTACTTCTGCTCACTGAGTAAGAACTTGGCAGCTTTCTCACTGGTGTGATAAAGTATATCACACAAGCAGTCTTCCACAGCAAAAAAGGAGGTTTAACTATTTAAATGACAGCACCTCCTGCTGAAAAGCAAAACATCTGTTTATTTGTAACAATTACCCACACCTAAACCAAGAAGCCTATATTTAGTTTAACAGGTATTATTTTACAAGCTTTTTTCAACAACTTTGCTGTTCACCTAAAAAATCTTTGAGAATTAAGATCTACTGCATCTGCAGTTTATCTAGTCTATATTCTCTGTTATTTCTTATATTTGAAACAGGTATTCTGAAGTGTCTGTATTCTGTAGCTTATAAATTGCAGCGTATTTCTGACTGCAGCTTGACATGTAGGTTACACAGCTGCCCCATGAAACAGAAATTAAGCAAGTTTCACTTCATGGGACCAGCCACCCTCTTTTTAGCAATTCCGTTAAGATCGAAACCTTGTGACAATTCTCCAATGCCAAAGTCAGACTCCGGGACTTATTTTTTTCCTCCCTTCCTCACCTAGACACAGAGGGGAGGCACAAACACATCCTGCCCCTAGGCAGATCCTGGAGCACGCAAAAATAAACAGCTTGAGCACCACATGTGCCTTCCAAATAAATACCTCTACTCTCTTTATTTGGGAAAGATTTTTATGAAGTCAAAAGGTGGCAGAAGTAGCAGCTTTTGTACAGGAAATGAAGACGCACTGAACTACGAGCTTGTAAAATTAGTCTAGGCAAAATATACTTCTGCTCTCCATAATCAGCAAAAGTTTGTGCATCTTCAAATGTAATTATTTTGTGTGTAATCAGACACTTTTGTCTAAAGGTTACAATTATCACCGATTTGCTCTGAGCTACTAAATTAATTGTCCTGTAATGAGGCAGTTTTTCCAATTAGAAATTGTTAATCTATATACAAAAGTAAGGCTACCCTAACACTTCAAGAGAATTAGTTTTTAACATAGCTTGTACTTCAAGAGACTAAAAAGTACGTATTTATTCCCCTAAATTCTCAGGTAGTGTAGACAAATTTAACAGCTGGCTTCCTGCCTAAATACGTACAAAAAATTGTTTGGGTTATTTGGCTACCGGGACTTTAAAAAGCTCAGAAGAACAACATACATAGGTTTCCAACAGCAGATATTCAGAATATTTACATTACATGGCTCCACATCCCTACTCGCCTCTCAGGAACGGTCATCAACTTACCGTTCTCCTCTTTAACTACCCCTGGATGCCGCTATTTTACACTCATGTCTGCACTTCTTTGCTGGCTTTGAACAGCAGTCATTTTTCTACGCAACTGTAAGCATTTGTTCAACGCTTAAGAGGACAAGCTCTGTCATCCTCATTGATCAGGTGGCAGAGGCAAGAAGAAAGATTTCATTGCTTATAGGCACCTGCAGAAATATTTTGCAACTGTACATAACTTGTGCAGTTTCACTGGAGTACGTTCCATTTTAATTTCAGCACAGCCACAATCTGTCAGCGATGTAAAAAGGGCATATAGGCTAAAACACAGAAGTGTGGGTCACTGCTAAGTGGGACAGACAAAATGCATTCTTACCCGTCCCTCCGATACGTCTGCAAACAAGGGAGAAGCTGCAGAACTGGGCTTTAACATCTGTCTGCTTTTTTTGGCTAAGAAAAAAGCAGCTGTATGCTTTTCTCTATTTAAAGACTGACTGAAGCCTTCTGCATCACAAGTTCACTAATAGCGTAAATCCATTCTGAAGTAAAGCTGATGAGCAGTCCTCCTCCTAAAATGACTAAGCCTAAATCAAACATTTAATCTTATCTCCTTTTTAAGTTTATATTTATTTTTCTATTTCTCTGCATAATCTCTTTTTTTCAGCAAGTTAAGAGGTTTTTTTATCATACAGTCTGTATCTAAAAATGCAGTGATCACCAATGTATTCTCCAGTCAGATGAAATTACAGCTGAAAAAAATCATTTCAGAAAAAATTATCAGACAACTCAAGTAACACATTGTATATAGCATCCGATACAGACCTACATATATTCTGTAGAAGTCATATAGCAGATATATGAAAATAATTTTACACCAAAGTATATGAAGTAAAATGGTAGGTTTATCTGGCCACAGATTACTTAAGAATTAAGCAGTGAAAGTAAGTGTTGCATACTCCCCAATCCAGAAGTGAGATACTATGGTAACTGCACCTTTGATTTAGCATTTCTATGGTACAGTCAATGTACACTTTATGTCAGAGTCCAAACCAAACACTTGAGAAAAAACCACCACAAATATTACAAGCAAGTCAAAGTCAGGATATTATAATATTATTACATATTAATATATAATAAATTAAAATATATAATACAATATTATATATTATATAGACATATTTCTTACTTCTGAAAGCATAAAGCCTTCTAGCTTAAATATTAACAGTAAGAACGTGCTCCATGATAGAACAACACTACCACCTACATATTTTCCCATTTTCCCATTCGTATTTGAGAACGTTTATAAAAACAGGTTAGGTCTAAGCTGTTAATAATCTAGATTCTAACACTTCTCATACTATATAAGTATTTCTTCATTTTAGTTTTGTGGTTTTAAAAACGCTAAAAGTAACTTTAAATTTTGAAAGCAATTGAGGTTAATGCTTTGATCAGCCAATTAAAACAATTTCACACATATCTATTTATGATTTTGCAAAGATCAATGTTTTAAACCTCTCTTCACAAACATGCTAACATACTTAAGGCTCCAGAAGTACTTTAGACACATCCAGTCAGTGTCCATTGAGAAGTCACCACCTCAGTCCACACTTGAGTTGGGGAGCCTGAAGGAGTACCATGCACCACTTAAGGCTAAAATACTGACCCTAAGCATTGCAACCACAGACGTGAAACATCACAAAGATGTAAATGCTCCATAGGAGCTCCTAGTCATCGGCATGCAGTCAGCCCTACGAGCCAAACACGGGCAAGGGAAGTTCTACACAAAATCCACCTCTCTTGCCCGATGTCATTTGCCATCCAAACTCCTATGTATTTCCAAAGATTCTTCCCCACACTTAACTGATATTGCCAGTTAGTTCATCTCTAATTTTACATCTACTGACAACTATTTTCTTATCTGCTGCAACAGTTCTGCTTCACAAGCTTTTCCCCATGTAGCCTGATGAACAGCATCACATGGCTGATTCTCATTACCCGAACACATGAAAACGGACAAAGGAAACTATGAGTTTACTAAACTCTAATTTCACAGAACATTTACTGAGACAAAGGACATTGGCTCACAAGGCTATCTTTGCTAGCATGACGCCAACTGAAAAGACAAAAAAATACCTAAAGGACAAGGAATTGACCAACTTAGGCATTTCATTCAAAGGTAGCCAGAAGATTTCCAATGCTTGTAATGAGTATCTTGACTTAGCTCGGCTTCTTTCTGAGAAAACATCAGAGACCGGCTACAACTTGGAACTGCGCGTGTTACCTGCGTACAGAAATGTTAGCACTAGAACAGCGTACAACACCCGGATGAGTTTAATATACAGTGGTCTGTACAGTGCGGTTGCCAGCATATCATACTTGAACAGGAAAGCAAACTGAAGCTGTAATATTAAGTCTATATATAAACATGGAAAATGTGATTGTAAAATGAACTTACGGTTTTAAACCAGACATGCTATTTTTGTCGTTACTGTAAGCCTATATTCTATTGTACTTGTATTGTACGTATTCCTATTGCAAGAAATGTACTCCATGAAGAGAAAAACGACATTGAACTCCTGCCCAAATGCTAGTGTGATGAGATTTGCAAAGCCTAAATCAGTTAATGACTAACCAGTGTAAGAGTTAGTAGGCTACATCAATATAATAAAATGTAGAATTAATAGAGAGGCTGCTTTATTTCCCAAAACTTAGTCAGTGATCTTATTAAAAACGTATTTCAAACCTTTCCTACAAAAACATGATCACTTAGTGGGATTAAATATTATTCTACTCAGTCCTTTGCAAATTTTTGCTATAGTTACTACATTTTCTGTTTGTCTGAATAAAAACCTAAAACCTTAAGTACGCTTCACCACCAGGCCTAGGCTATGCTCTACGTCAAAGAAAAATTCAAATTTACTCCACAGAAATTTTCCACCTGGATTGGTACAGTCCGCTTCTCTTTCTATAGTCCAAATACCACTCAGAAAACATTCACGTGAATTAAATACTACGTTCAGTTATGTTTTGCTACAGTAAAAGCAGCAGACTTCTCTCCAAATTCAACATTCGCAGTCCCCATCACCATGAGATTTCTTTTTTATCTCCAGAGAAAGAAAATTCTGCTTAGAATTTAATGGGGCAGGTAAATTCGCCTCCTGATCTTGTCTGCCAACGTCATCCTCAGAACTTTCAAGAACCCCTTCATTAAGCTCCATCTATTTTGCGGCAAAACAGCAGACCTTCATTTAAGATCTAATCCACACGTCTAACATCTCAGGTTAGTTTAGAAGAAAACCACTGAAAACCCACACGACTACCTTGCAGTTCGTGATATAAGAGGGTAGGCAAATGTACTTAGATACCATCCCCACCCCCTCACCTCCCCAGTTTAGCACTGTCTCTCCCTTTCTGCTGGCTACTACTTGGATAGCAGCCCTGATTAGGCAACCTTGGCTACCTCGTTTCAGCAGCAATACAGAAAACCTCCACAGCAATCCAAATAGCTGTCCTAAATAGTAAGGTGCCAGGCAAGGACAGCAACAAATCAGTCTCAGAAAAAAGAAGACAAGATTAGAAAACAAGCATGAAAACAAGTAAAAGTCAAAAAAAAATACATCTAGCACATCCTGTTTACAGAAACACAATTCCCTAACAAGTTGATTTGCCTGGCACTGAAGAACATGGTCCGGGTGCAAATCACAAACTTTCTCACCATTAGTGTCTTTTTTTCCATGCTCATTCAACAGCCCTGTTCCACCCATCTCAGAATGGAAGCTGTTTCTAGCCTCTCTTTATAAGGTGCTCCCTTCCATCTCTAATATTGTTGTCTTGGAGGGGAAGGAGGAAATCCCTCTCTTTGTCATACACTGCTGCCGCGCTCAAGAGTACTTTCTCGAACCTACACATGTAAAACAGTCCTCATGATCTGCAGCAACTGCAATTGAAAATTAATTATCTTTATCAGGTTCGATATGGAAGTAGCTCATGAACTGCAACAACAGGCTGTAAATGTTTCCAGAAGTGACCAGAAATCGTGAGTATTTGGAATGAATATGCCATACAATGGCAGGGTTTCCATCAGGAATCTGATGGACACTGACAACAAGCCTGCCGAACAGACCAACTGGGAAGTGCCGCGTGGTGCAACGACGACTGCAGCAAGGTAGCTACAGTGAAGTAAGACTCTGTATTGAAACAGAAGCAGATTTTTCCCAGTTTTAAGTGGTACACTATCTGTTTTACATAGGCCTAGTTCTGAGCCCAGCATGCAATTTTGTTACAGGTGTCATTTATAGCCTATCCCTCTCTGAACTACAGTCACTCCTTCCCATCCTCCCTTTCAAAACTCTTCATTAGTTTCAAGCCACGCATGTTCACATCAGATAGTTCCTGAAGGACACCTCTCCCTCCAGCAACTGAACTTCAGTAATCTCATTACTTTGAAGACACATTAATCTGGAAATGTAGCCTCACTTTAATAAGGCAGCCAGTAGCAGAAACACGTATGCTTTGCTATTAGAACACCACGATCTGATCTCTGACAACACAAGCCTTGCCCATCAGGAGTTAAGACAGTCCTTCACAGATAAATTTCTGGAACATTAGTTTCTACACTTCCAGTATGTTAAATGCCAGAAGACAGACCACACAGATCCCAAAACACAGTTGGACAGAGTTTTATAACTGTGCTAAACTTTTACCGAGACAGTAAGTTACCATATTTATACATTTGCTTTAGGATTTGTTCTGTGCCGTTAAACTGTTGCCGAAGACAAGCCTGCTACATACATCCTCTCATTCCTCCTTAATACCTTCAGGGATCCCAAGAACCAAGTCATCTTCAAAACATGTCCGAGTACTTTACATACGGAGATCTTCAAAGACAGAAGATTTCTTACCATATTCTTTGCACAACTCCCAGCAGTTGTACATTTCCTTTTCACGTCCAAGATGATGACAGGGAATAACGTGCCAGTTTTTCCAGGCACAGAGAAATACTGAAAAGCGCTCTCACACCGTTCACGCAGTTGTTACAGACCTAACTCTTCTTCCTATGTGAGATCAAAATATTCACATGCAGTACTACATGAAAACCATGTAATTAAAACCATACTTCAAAGTCGTCATGTGTGTGCCAATCATGGTGGTATTCATACATTTAAACTACAAATCTCTTTTACACATCTGGGCATTTTCATGCTTTCACCTTGTTTTAAGAATGCATAAAACTTAGAGCTATTAATATCTATTGCCAGGTGGCTCTGTTACCTCTCCATCCTTTGAAGGTTCTCCCAGAATTCCAAACTGTTCTTCCCTTCACCCCCCACAAAATTGCCTGAAGCACCAGTATATTTTGTCATTGGTTACACTGAAACATATTTATCACCACAGCATAGCACTGCCTCATCCTCTGACTCCAGTATTACGTGGCTAGCAGTTGTTGTGGTGACCTCTTAATCCCATTAAGACGTTAAGATTTCTTCTGAAATACCTTTCAAATCCTGCGTATCACTCTACACAAGCAGAGCCCACAAAGGAGGACTCTGCTGACAACAGAGCACAGATCTGCAATTTAACCTTATCAATTCTATTCATCCTTTAGGAATGAGACATGCCCAAAATCCAGATTCCTCTACCAAAGCAGAGACTCAGATGCCACCACAAGTGAACAACTTTATTTCACTTTAGCTCCTGGCTATTACTTCTAGTTTAACTGTGTCTTAGTGAAAAAAATTCTCATTTAGGAAATTCATGTTTCTGATGAGGTAACACATCAATCTCAAGCACTAACAACAGCTACTAGACTGCTGATACTACTTCAACCTAACCTCGCAAAAATATTATGTGCAAATCAACATAGATTAATTCTGAATACTTTTTATATATTACTTACACTTTCAACAGGTTTGGTTTTTTTAGGCAATGCAAATGCATCAGTATTATCACCATGAAGACTTGAAGTGTGTCCTCCAGCCAAAGGCTTCCTGCTTCCTGTAAGCTCTCAACTGCCCAGCAAATAGTCCCTCATGTAAAACTGGGGCTGCAGCAAACAAAATTCTGAGCTTCCACAGCAGATACTAAGCTCCAGTCACAAGTCATGGACAATAGTGCTGCTTCTCATTGTTCTGTGCAGAGAAGTGGGGGAAGGACGGCTCTGCGCGGGAAAGAACTCCAAAATGTAGACAGCATTTGGCATAGAATTCTGCAAACCTCTGCTCATTTACAGTGTTTCGCTCGAAACGTTAAACAGTAAGTGCTCTGCAATTACTAAAGAAATAGGCTGCATAGGTTAAGTCAAACAATCAGATTAATACAACAAAATACAATTACTGACAAGTAAATTCCAGGGACTCACTTTTAAGGTAAGTTTTCTGTATCTTTCACATGAGTAAAGAATGTGGAATTGTATTGACTGAAAGTCGAAACATGTAAGGAAATGAAAAATCAGAAAGATCAACTGGAAATATCATTAGTATTGTGGGGGGAGGGATCAAGAAATCAGTAAAAAGTCCAGTCATCAGCAAATAAATCACAGTACTATGTAAGGCCTGACGCAGGGGCTCTTTGGAAACCATTTGATCAGCATTTCTTTCAGTTGCAGTTCTGGCATGATCAGCCTTCGCCATTCCAACTGCCCCTGCCTTGGCTGGCACGCCAGGAAGTACCTACGCATGTTATCGGGACAGAAGGCTGGATAAGGTAGGAGTTAACCCATGCAAAAGGGCTTTGTTTTTTTTCCACCCACCAAAGTCAACAGGGCAGATTCCACCATCAGCTTTCGGCATCCTGACGCTCAGTAACCACAGCCACCGGAGAAAGGTGCCACATACCACACCAGGCTGCCCGACAGCGAGGGCAGCACAAGCACAGTCATTTAGACTAAAAATTCAGATCACGAGGAGTGCCAGGGAGTCTAGAGCCCTGGCTCCCCTTTGGGTCTGCTTAGCAGAAAGCACCCACACATTTCACTGCCTTTCAGGGATGAGGTCCAGAAAGGGCTTGCCTAACTCCTTACACCGTGGGTTCCTGTGGTGAAACAAGCTGGTAGAGTTACTCCAATCTACAGCCTGTTCCCGGAGTAATTCAGAAGCATTAGAGAAATGGGGCGAGGGGTCAGGCAATGGTTTTGACCGGGGCAAGAACCTGGTGTCAGCCACCACTTGTCTCAGGGACCAGTGGCATAGCCTCAGTACTCGCACCTCGGCAAAGGAGCTGTTCCAAGCCCCGTGGCACTGTGGCTTGGGAAGCAACCACAGAAGGGCAGAACAGAACGCCTCTGTTTACTGAGCTGAGGTGAATGAATCAAGAGGTTTGACTTCGAAAACTGCAATGTCCCGGAACCAGGAAACTTCTACTCTACCAATGGAGCAGGTATTTACAACAGCTTGCCTCACACAAGAAAAAGCGTATACACACTCTGTATACTCACACTCTAGCGTATACAGAGTAGTTGTCGTTTCCTACTTTGCTTTTAGCCTACAGTCATAATTAGTGTCCTTGCAGAATCTGTTTTTGATAGTTCTAAAGAAAAAAAATTGGTAAAAAACTCTTCCCTATTCTCTCAATATGCCACATGATTTCTTTCAATTTAGGATTGAGAAAAATCAGTTTAAAAACGTTTTGGGATCGCTAATACATAAAAACTACCCTTGCCATAGGTAAATTTTTTAAGACAAAAATCAGTGCTGATTCATGAAAGAATTCTTTCAATCCAGAGAAAAAGCAGCCAAGTAGCTATTAACTTCTCAGATTTCCTCAGTATCTTCAGTATTTAAATGCAGTTGTTCCAGCCCTTCTCTGTCAGCACGCATTGCTTACGACATAAATGTCAGCAGCGTTAAAATGATGGCATACTTGACACCAAGAGAGAAATCTGCTTTTTTGGGTGTGTGTGTTTTTATTTAAAAGAGCGGGGGAAAAAAGAAAAGAAGTATGGCAATAATTGGATAGCCCAGCAGTGTTTCGCCCTCCTGAACCCTGCTATGACCCAGAGGATTTGCACTCCACTGCTAATCAGAAGGCTGGCTGTGGCCATTTCCCATGACATAGCTGAAATTCTCCAAAACATGCCCTCTCAACTTCACTAGCCACACCATACTGAAACTATTTGCTGTACCCTTCGGCTGTCAATCACAACACCCATCCCTCGACTCCCTGCTGCAACGGCACAGCTCCTGTGGCCCCAGTGTCAGGGCTGCAAACCTTCCACACTTACTGTTGACCTGCAATCAGCAGTACAAACTCCCTCGGGGAAGCAGCTTCTTCTGCAGACCTGCTTTTCCAACTGCAACACTAGAGCAGGAGGAGCAGGTGCTCTTACCTGGTACACGCTTTAAAAGGAAACCAAACTTTTTATTATGAAACTTAAGTAAAAAGAAAATTATAGCCTATTCACATACTTAAATGCAATTTTAAAATTTCTATCTCAAGTTAATAAACCTAAGGCCTTTTTCTATTCAACAGCCTTGCTGTCATTTCAGGCTCACCTAACCTATCACACATTCTCTTCAGTGGTGCATAAAAATGGCTCTGTTGCATTTTATTCTTCCCTATTAATATCAGGAACCATGGGAAAGATAGAATCCAATTTCTGATCTGTCCATGTGTTTCTGTTATGTCATAAAAAGTGGACAGTGTTAGTAGCTTTGGAAAAAAAAACTACAACAAAAATGAAAGTTGTTAAGAGCACTCATTCAGGTTTCCTCATTTTAAGTTCATAAGTGTTTAACCAAGGAATTCCATGACTTTTCAAGGCAAGGCACAGCTAAACCCTTTGTTTCCTGTGTATATACCAAGAGAGTATTTAAGCACTGTATAAAATGAGTATTTACAACACCAGTACTTCAGGAACAGGAATGATCACAATCCAGTCTTAAAAATTTACTTATTCTTCAACAATTCAAGTAGTGTCTGATTTTCCTAATGTTCCCATTAAAACCAGAAGCAGCAATTTTTAAGCCTAGGAAAACTTTCATTCAAAAACTGCCAAGTATCTCAATAGTTAGCTGTTTATAAAAAATCCTAGTAATGCAAAAATCCCAAGGCAAACGGCAGCATTATTGTAACACTAACAAAACCTACAACAGTGTGCGTATTTATAGTGTTTGGCCTGCTGCACTATACACTGTTTTCCTTAAGCATTTCATTTTCTTCAAAAGCAGTCTGAATGTCTGTAGTAAGAAAAGGTTTCCAAGACCAACTCGGCATCAGCACAACTTACTTTTTTCCATCACTGATGTTGCAACTAAAGAGGGTCAGTAAAATATATACATGTGTGAAACAACCGTCACACCAAGACATTCAGCTACCTAAATAAACCAACACCAACTCTTAACACAAGTACAACCTAACAGTGAACTAATCCACACTAATTTACTCAAAAATGTAATCCAATTCTTTAGAACACATGCTGTTCAAATAATGCCCTTCAACAAATGAAAATTCCCATCAGGACACTGAGGGTCTCACTCGCCACATAAATTTTTTTGCCCTTATCTGGCAATTCCTTGCCTTACTACCTGATAATTAATACTTGCTAACATGGCTTTAAAAATCAGCCCAAGCACACAACTGGTAGTTTCTGAAGAAACAGTTTTTCCATGCAAGATTTTTGTTTTCCCAAGTTATTGCCTAATACAGTTAGAAACATCGAGCAGAACAACGTGTAGGTTTACAATAGACAGACTGGGCAAACACCTAAATCAAATGCGGTGCAGTGACACACAATCAAATATACAGGTATAAATGCACCGCTGCACAATGGTAGCATTTAAGCCCCAGTTGCTCTTCTGACTCTTTGTAACTAGGTGTATTTTAAAACAGTGTAAAAACAACAACCTAAGACAACTTTTGGTTGTTTTTTTTTAATTGCCTGCGTTGGGTTTCTTTGGTTGCTTGGGGTTTTTTAATAGTCTCTTAGTAAAAGCTTCAAAAGGACTATATGGCTTCTCAAAGTTTTATAATGATACCATTTGTTGCTATTTTTTATTTCAGGTACTTAAGTAATGCATGCTTTCATGTTAGTTTACAGTGTGACCCACAAACGTGGAGCTGCGGTAACTCAGCAGGTGCTACCCCAGACCAGCAGTAACGCACATTTGCTCTACACAGCCCTCCTACTCAGAAGCCCAGCGGGCCCTTGACCTGGCTCCTGCTGGCTATCTTTCAGTTTGAAGCCACCAGAACTGCCGTACTAGAATAAAATCACTGCCGCAAGATGCTCCTGTGATTGCCTCTTCCAGGCTGCCAGCCCCAATTCCGGCTACTGTTTTCCATACATGGATCCCTCTTCTGTCCTCCAGTATTTTTATATCCAGGCACAAGTGAAATAAAAACTAACCATTTTTTCATACCTACATAAAATCCTCCAGAGAGCCCCAATTCCCGTGAGAAGCCTCTAAACATATTTTTCAGTAAGTGATGATAAGCAAAAAATACATTATCCATCCTTTTGTTCAAATACTGAAGTGCATTAGGGGTACTTAAAAAGAAATAAGAGCACTGCACCTCAAATGCCACTTCTACATTTCCTCCTACGAATTATAAAACATATGACACTATGAAACATCAAGTAATACTTAAATGTCCTATTTTCCATAAGCATCATAGCTACATGCTAAAAACTGCGACACATGGAATCATGAAAAGTGACATGGCAAAATCATGACTCACAAAATAATTTGCAACCCCTTCAAGGTAATCAAGAATAATTTAAGAATTAAATAATTCAGGATAATTGTGCTATCAGGAATTATTTTCAATTAACATTCACTAGAGTTTCTGAAATACCAATATTCTTTCTTTTCAATAACTAGTCATTCGTACACTGACAAAACAACTTGTCTAAGATATAACCCAGGTCTGTAATAGGGACTTTGAATTCTCTTAGAGGGAAACATAACGAGAAAGCAAAAATTTTGTAGATATAGTAAACCAGTTCAAACCTCTATTTGTGTTTGCATTTTTGTTTAAAAAAAGGCAACAAAAACCCAAACAAGGTAGTTCATATATATGCCCTGAAGAAGAACAGAGTAACACAGCTTTCAACCATCCTGGCAATTACCCACTCATCTTCATGGGTAGGAGAGCTACAGGTGATGCCTAACTTAAGTCTACAAATACATAAAACATGGAGTCACTAAATAACATTAAATGGTTTCGCTCAACTCACAAAATGACTTGGTCTTTTATTACAAAAAACATTGTAAAAGAGAAAACCATTCTGGATTTTTTATGTTTAATTTGAAATAAATCTTCCTGAAATTCAAATTCTTGTACCATTCCCGCAGTTAACAGTTACTGCACATATTACCTGTCACTGACATATCAGTCTAAGAAGCTTAACTTATTTCTTGGTTGACTAGCTGAGAACTCTTGAACTAAGTAAGCCAATCCACATAACACAAATGTTACGATTTCAGAATATTTTTGACGATTTTGTACACACATGTGTTGTTGCAACACGAACTCTGTAAAAAACTTTGTCGGGGAAAAAACACTCCTTAAAAAAAAATCTTTTGTCATACATATTTAAGTGAAAGTATGTAATTCAGTAACTGAATTAAGTTGAGTAAGTAACATAAGTTGAGCCCTTCTGGAGGCACTACCATGAAGTCATTCCCTTCAGTATCAGATTAATTGATTATCATGCAAGAAATAGTATTATATTTTCCTCAGCTGGAACTTTACCACCAGTTTCAAAATACAGCATGCTGGAAATAACGTGTTTATCTCCAAAACACCAAGGAATACACTTTATATGTTTTAAATAAGCATACAGGATATTAAACATTACAGACTCAACAACATTTGTCTCCACAGGGTCATCCCAGCTCTGCCGCTTCACCATCTCATTGGATATATTGTTTGGGACTATTTGCATCTGCTCATGTTTTACTTCACTTACCAATCCCACTTGTGACATGGCCATAATTTTGTAGTAGCTTAAAACGTGTCTGAAACTCAGCATAACCCAGTGGACACTAAGATAACATCTCCTTTTAACCACCCTTTTAAAATAGTTGGGATTTTTATGTAATTTAAATAGACTGCTGACACTGTAGTAACAGTACCTTAGAGGCTGTTGGGAAATAAATTTGAAAATTAAATCAAGATCAGACTTAAGATCAGAAAGAAAACAATCATATTTCTGTAGTTGCAACCTGAAACTAAGTTAATAACATTTAAATTTAAAAGCTACATTCTTAGATATTGTGAGGTTGAGACCAATTTGCCCTTCTTGCAAAATTTACCGTTAGATACATACGTGAAAACGCCACAGACCAGAACTGAAAATCTTGGCAGATTCAGTAATGTGTGCTCTAGAAAAAAAATTACGAACAACTGTTCTGTTTTCAATAATGAAAATCCAATGCTATTTGAAAAACTTCATACACACATTATTGATATAGCCATGAGCACTCAGACCGTGGCCAGGAACTGAAAGGGGCCGGTAGCCAACTTGCAGCTACCATCTTCACCACAAGACAGGCTACAAATTGTATGAGCAGTAGGAACCCCAAACATCTTCCTGGGGATCTCATGACTTTCCCTCCTGTACGAGGCAGAAAAACATGGGTCGTCCAGAAAAAAAAACCCAACTGGAAGAGTGTGCCCCCATAGGAAGACCTCGAGCAGCCATGCCAAGTCCACTCTGAAAAGGCCCTCGGGAAGGAAAACTCTGAGGACATGACAGGACCGGTCTATGCTATACTCCCTTCTTTTCTTCGCCTTATCATTTTCTAGGAGTAACTGGGAAGCGCTTATGTGCGTATGTTATATAATAATCCCAGCACAGCCTACTACGCCAGTCACTCTGTTTTTACAAGGTGGTTTTAAGCAGAGCAGAATCAGGTCACATTCAGGAAACGGATCTAGCAAATAACTTTCTCCCACAATGAGATGTTGACACGATAAAACGTAAAAACACCGAACACCAAGGCACACCCTACCTCTGAAAAGCATACCAAAGCCAGTATTACAAGCAGATCTTAACAGCACAATTTAGGACAGAAGATAGCTAAAAATTACTTTCTTTAGCAACCATTAATGAATTCTGGCTTTCAAATTTTGTGGGAGTTGAGAATCCTCATCTCGCACTCCTGCAAGATCCCGGTCATGAGCACAAACTTGCATCTTTTAGGCACAGTAGCTTCCAGCACCCACAAAATCCTGCCTACTACGTTTAATCTTTAATTGAGGGGGGGGGGGGGGAAGAGAGAGAGAGAGAAAAACTCAATAATCTAGTATCCCATCCATAGTAACTGCCAAACCTTGAACCAGCTAAAAGCTTCCAAACCATAGTATTAAATACTGTAAATAAATAGATTTAACCACAGAATATTTCAGGTTGTCAGGGACTTCTGGAGGTCATATGGTTTAACTTCCCATTCATAGCACAGCCAGCTTCAATGTTTGCTGAGGTTAATACGCTCCATTCTTTCTTAAATGACAGCAAGAAAACCAGAAAAATCTCTTTCCACAGGAGAAAGAAACAGATGGGCTTGACAACGTAATATTACATATAAAATCCTTAAAAATTAGGTACATTACTGGGGAAAAAAAACCCTAAACAACCCAGTGAGTCCTCATTCAAGACAAACCACTACCTGTATTGCTACAACTCATCCCCACAACCTGTACAGATGAAACCAGTCGAGTTCCATGGAAAGTTACTTGGGGGCGGGGGGGGGAATCAATCAAGTATCTACGTGCTGCCTAATTCAAAAAGTACACAGAAGTACTGTCACTGGCTATTCAACTCAGCAGAAATCTTCAGTGTAGACATCAATACCTCTAGCATCCCTAGCACTCTTCTAGCATTTGAACACTCACTGGTAACTGGAAGAGCATGTTCCAGTACAAATATCTGGAATTTTCATAGGTAAAAAGTGCTTCTCCACAGTTAACTGCTTTATTCTTTCAGGTCACCTTCCTTAAGGGAGATACCAGGCTGAAAGCCTCAAGCTTAGCTTGCTTTGGCATTCTTTCTTCCAAACTGACACCGGTGTTGGAATGTGCACACACACAAAAACGCTACAGAAACACTCTGCTGAACTTCTTTCTCATTTTCGGGACACGGCTACAGAGTCATGCTAGAGCCACAAGTCCTCAGTTCTCCATACATCTTGACATGCTCAATGCACCTTAAAAAAACAGAGAAATCCTTTTCCCCTTTTCATTTCATTATTTTGAAAGAAAAGACTCCATGAGGTGAATTAAGAGGTATAAAAAACCCAGACTGGTAACCAACGAGTCTCCACTTCTAAAGGCATATTCATTTAGACTTTCCATAAAACTGTACTTACTTACATACACAATTTACAAACTTTAATTACGAAGTTTAGAATAAGCCACCTCATTTTTTTGCAGAGTTCGGCATCAGAGACAAGGCCTGCCGTAAGCCACGGCATCCACAGGCCAGGCCATCCAGTGGTTGCTTCTTTGTTCATGCTCTTCTCTAAACGACAGAACTGGTTTACCTCATTAAAGAGGAGCTGGAATAAGCTCAAGCTGTAAGAGTGAGGTGGTCCTCATTTTTAAAAACTAGCAATGCCATTTGGGAAAATGAGTAACAAGCAGTGAAGAAAAATAATGCCCTTAAAGCAACTGAAATACCAGTCTTGAAGACAAAATAGTGAAAAACTTGAGGCCAGTAAAAAGGAACATTGTTTTCTTTTGAAATTCACCACCAACTGGGGCAAGTAGCATGTTGCATTCCCCAGGCTTATGGGAGATTTGTTTCCTGTCGTGTCAGGAAAAAAAAAAAAAACATTATTGCTATGGTCCCTCTGGAGCACATAATTACTGATACATATAAACTACACTTTATCAAAATACTTGATAAATGTTGCCTTCAAAGCCAAAACTAAACAGTCTAGTTTAAGGAAAACTGTGAGTCTAATTCTGTTCTTATTATAGGAAGGACTGGCAGAAATGGAAACGCTGTACCGCACGCATGCTTGCCCCAGTCCCATAACTAATATCAAAAGAGAACGATGGAGCTTGACTAAATCATAATTCCTTTAGGTGAGTCATTGCCTTCTGGGGCAACACCCTTGCTCTGGCAGAGATGCGCCATTACATCCTCCCAATAAACCCAGTAAAATGACGTTGCTAGATTTACGTGTTTTACTGCAACCAGTCTTACTGCAATGCAAAATCCTGGGACTGGTATTTCAAGTGCAGTCATTGGCAGTCATGTAAGTACTTAATATAGCAAAAGAAATATGAGGCCTCTAGAGTAAAGGAAGGGAAGTTGTTTAAGTGAAGTACCTCCTACTGACCAACAAGTACCCAGATCAAATAACACCAAGATTAGACATTAGAACAGCTGCCACTTCTGGAGAAAAAGCTCAAGTCCTAACAAAAACGTAGCACGATATCCTGTCAGCTCTGCTGCCAATAAGGGAACATAAGGTATGGGGTGAATCGAGCAATTATTGGAGAAAAAGTAGGAAAGGACGCTGTGAGTAGAAGTGACTCCAGAAAAAAGCAAAAATCCCATTCTAATACTTTCCAAGATACAGTTACTACGTGCATACATTAGTTTAGAAAAATCAGTTTAGGGCTTGGCGACTGGTAACATGCTAGTGGAATCAGCAACCTTCCTTGCTTCCAGTGGTAAAGAAAACATGTTGAGGCAGGACTTGATCCAGTGATGACTATCAGAACTAAATCAACAGGGAGTTCTACTAACGTGATGGTGTAATAAGAAAAAAAGATTATTCTCTCAACAAAAGAAAGTAACTGTATAAGCATAACATTTGGTTTTATACTGGATGCCTTACTCTTCAACATTTTCCCCCTCACAGTTCATTAAGCATTGGCATTGTGTCTTGCATGTAAACCACTCAGAACATTAAATTTCTCTTTCCTTCATGTATCAGTAGGAATGAAGTAAATCCATATTAGCTGGTTCCTGAAGAAAATCTTTCATAGATAGGTCTCTAGTAACAGCCCATCGAGGAGTTTAACAGAGGAAAGCAAAAGACAGGTACTTAATTCCAAATATGCTTTGTTCAATTTTCTAAATAGTATTTGCATTTTCATTGTAGGAAATATCAAACTTCAGAGGCATTTACTAAGTATTAGTTCCAAAGCATTAGGTAAGGGAAACACATGAAAATCAGCTCGTGGACCTTTTACAATACAAGGTAATATAAGCCTTTGTTTTCAGTATGTTAGACTGAGTTAAGAAATACAAGCAGCACTCAGGCACACCTCGCATGACATCCTTCTCTTGGTCTGAAGAGTAACATGATAATAAACCGCCCTTGCCAATCTATTCTTGTAGCACCATAACATTTAATGACTTGCATGAGTTATTTTAATTTTGTTTCATAAATAGTTTCTACTCTTCTAAGTTTTACAGTGTAGACTGCACTTGAGACATGAAACTGCATCAGACTCCAGATCAAATACCTCCTGATTCAGCTCCACGTTGACCCTTCTGACAGGCACACATATGCCTCAGGCTACAATCCCATGGTTTCTCTCAACTGATTGAATCATAATGAAACCCTGGATCATTTATGACTGTGTTTCAAAAGTAACCATAGTGCACTTGAAGTAATAGCAGTATTCATTTTGGTGACCTTTAAGTGTCTGAAATGTTTTAAAACAGGCATGCCCTATTACCCCTGTGAAACATAGCGAAAAGTTCCAGACAGCCTAACTTAACCTTCCCATTGTACACATTACAGATTTCAAGAATAAAACCAAGTGAGAATTAAAACGAAGAAGCGTTTGGTCTTGCACCATTTTACCCTCAATAACCTTAATTCATATTAATTCATATGCAATAAATCTCTGCAGGTAAAGCTGAGTTCTGCTGCTGCAAAGCAGCAAAGAGTAGAGCTAGATGCCAGGAAACTGGTGACGGGAAATGGCCTTTGGTTTTTGAAGTCACTGACCAAAATCAAGACTTCACGTGCAGCGCTTATAATTTAATCCTTCTTAGTACCTCTAGAGCAACTATCATGTCCCTTACTTCTCCTATCCACTTGCACACCAAAGGAAACTCTCATAACTTGCAACATACTTCCAAAGTACTTGAAAGGACTTCTATAAGACAGTGAATGTAAACTGATCTTTAACCTCAGGATGAAAGTCTATTATGGAAAGCAATGAAAATTATTACATTATCATTGTTGTCTTTTTCCTGTTACACAGATGAGATGTGTGTGGTTCAGGTCATGACTTCAATCTGTTCCTACATTCGCCCTGTTTAAGGAGACAGCCTCAAATGTGAAAATAATGCTAAACACCCCTATTCTAATCTCCTGTTCACAAAAAAAGAGAAAGTTGTATTTATTCTACATTTTCTCCTAGTTGCAGTAATGAAAATTTACAAGCAAATTTGCCACTGCTCATTCTAACTGGGGCCAGGACTCTAGCAGCTCTGGACCATCTACTGAACTGAGCATTTGGCAAAACACTTTTCAGCACCTTTCAATGTACAGCCAACGGGGAAACTGCAAAAAAAATATTCATACATGAATTAACCAATTAAAAGCAAGTTCTTAAACAAGAAAAGCAATATCCATACAGCAGAAGTAATAAATTATGTGCAAGCACACCATGTTGTGCTGACATTCGCAGACTAGCTCTAGCAGAGAGGACAAAAAGCTATGTTAATGAAGCAAATGCAGTAAACCTGACTCTGACAAACTTAGAGCGTGCACAGTCTAACAGGGTTACTGAGCTTCCAGGAAAGGAGCTGCCTACAAACCATCAGGTCAGAATACCTACAGTAATAAGACACGTGCAGATACCACCTAACTATTCTCTGACTGCAGCCCACACAGCCATTCAATCCTCTGTCGAGTTTCACAAAAGCAGCCCACGGCTTCAACAGACGTCGCCACCCCGCAGAGGCCACCAGCGGCAATGCCTCCCCAGCCTCGCCGTGGCCACAAACCAAGCCAGAGGAACCAGAATACAGAGTTGTAGGGAGCTACGACGCTTGAACTGGTGCTAACAGAAGCAAAAGACCAAAGTTCTGAAGACTAACGTAAGAAAATGGCAAGCCAGTAACACCCACCCACAAATACCGTATTTTGAGAACGCTGTAATAGCTCTGTCATGTGAAAGCCATCCTAACAAGAAGCTGACTCACTGTGTTTTTTCCCCCCAATCTTAACTTGTCCCTCTGAACAGAGAAGTTGAAGCCTGCTTAAAAGGATGCATTTCAGAACTGGCAGAGCATACATGACCACCCTCAGAAACCATGTCTCCAGCTTTCTAGGTGATGACTAACCGTGGAGTCCTTTGCTGCAACTCGCTTAAAGCAGCAAAATAGTCTGTGGAAGGTCAGAAAAGCCTAATTTTGCTAAACATCTCCAGGTCGTTCTCAAATATCCTGGCTATGGAGAAGAGAAAAAACACTCTGATGGGAATTAATGCCTAATTGGATGAAGTGACTACATACTGAATTTTATAAATATTCCTTCTTTGATACAAAGAGTAATTTTAAGAAGCATCAGAAGCTATTTACAACAGCCCTGTTGATGTCAAGTCCTGGGCTGGACTTAAGTTTACAAGGCTACTATTGGTGTTAGTAAAATAAACTAACCATTTTCCAGTTCAGGATTGTGTTGAGCAGGGAGTAACAGTATAATCATTTTTAATATGTTGTCTCAAGACATGCAGTTTGAAACTAGAATATGTTTGACGGTGCTTTAAAAAACCCCTACATTCAGAAAAACTGACACACAGCAACATGCTTGAGCCTACCAAATAACTTAGTGGCAAATTAATCTCACAAATTGGGAGCCTCCTGATTTCTTAGGCTGAACACCAACCAAAAGAGCACGTCACCTTTCTAATAGCAGAGGAAACGAGTGAAATCGAGAGGCAGTAGTTACTCAGCTAATAGAGTAAACCAACTTACTTCCCAAGCAGACTTATGCTTAATCTGCATGTGTGGTATTTCTTCTGGAAACGTGTAATCCTTTGCCACAAACTACCTTCAATAGCTTAGTAATAAGATGACCTGATCTCAGAAGTTGGCAATAGATGTCTTCTCAAAAGAGAGACGCCACTAAAACCCAGAAGTAATTTTCACAAAGAGCACCCTCTCTTCTCCAGTCATGCTTACTTCCCCTAAGAGGGGAAACAAGACATCCGCAAAGTATAGTTTTAAATAACCAAATCCACACAGGGGAAAAAGAAACATAGCGGAGGGAGCCTTCTGACTTTGACATGTCTTCATTTGTTTTCTACTCTCACAATAATTTTTTTAAAAAATTTTATTCATGTTTTTTAAAATTAATCTTCTGCACTAGTTTAGACAGGAAAAAATCCTTGGACTCTCCAAATAAAACTGGTTTATTTGTACTTTAAAACATGCTACATATATTATTTACAACGAGAGCCAAAAAGAAAATATAAAATGACTTCAGCTTGATAAATGGTGTAAATGTCATCCAGCTATCTGCAGCACAAGCCTCTGACCTAATGCACGTCTTTCCCAAGCCAGAAGTGCACCCTAGAGACCAGCAAACACTTACTGTAATTATTTACTGTCTTCTAAAAAGACCTGCTGTGATCTATACGCAGTAAAACTACAATTATTGGATGTGGATAAAACCACAAAAACACAGTGTTACAAGCCCATGCTATTTTGTCATGGCAACACCATAACTCAAACTCATGTAACAATTGAATTGTCAGGATCCTGCTTTAATGTAAAATGATAATGGAGCTCTAAGTTACCAAACTGTGAGATCTTTCTAGAAGAAGAACAAACAGAAAAATACAGAGGACAGTAAGAAAATTTATGAACTGCTTGCTTTCCCAAACACGGCTTCTGATGACATCCATGAGATGAAAGACTCCGAACTTGATCAGGAGTCATGATTTGATACTTGGAGCTTACTAAGAATCGGGCTGGAAAGGACAGTTTACAAGTGACAGTTCTAGTAAGGCTTTCAGCAGCAAATTCTTGGCAAATCTACCCATGTGGAACAACCTCCCAGCTACAATAAACATCTCGGCTATAAACGCACCCCAAGGGAAGCAGACATTGGTAAAATCTAACACACGCTACAGTTGTCAAATTCAAACCAGGAGACGCTGACTGACCCGGGTCAACTCCTGACTGCGCGCAGAGGGTGCAATGGAATGACATCGCATCACGCAGTCAATCGACAAGTGAAGTACACCTTCACGTACATGACGAACAAGGTCAGCTTCCTAAGTAACCCAGTAACTAACTAGTTCCAAGCTACTATAATGAAACTATTTACACAACATCAAATATACACACTGCACAAACTGAAATCATACGGAGGCAGAGATCAAGAAAAGGGATGGCAAATAGTAATGTGTAAAGATAAAACTAAAAGCCAACATGATAACCAATTAAACAGAACACATACATTTTCCGTGCCTAGTAAATTTATCATTAAGATTACTTTTAAGTATGCACATCCACACAGTAATAAGCATTTCTCATCAGTATCTTCAAAGCGTATGAATTACAGGATAAACCATTACTTCTAGGCAGTTTTAATGTGGGTTTTATGCCTAGCTCAAGGAGAAAAATTGAGCAATGAAGGTATTAAAGTCAGCAGAAATGATAAAACTTTGCCTGCAAAGGTCTCCAGAAACATTTGGTACATCTTGTGTGTGTTTGTGTAGGCACATTTTCTTGTTTCTAATCTACCCTTACAAAATCAGTAACAACAAAGAAGGTCAAACAGATACTCAGTTTTTTACCAGTGCCTCTCCAGGTATCATATTTACATTCACTTATTTGACTGTTTTACACTGATATATACACCTTATTAGCTATTAATGTACATTTGCTGCATACTAAACTGGAAAACTTAGATTATCTAACACATAGCTGTGGTCATAAAAAGCAGATGAGATTGATATCAGTGTTTTAAGTTAATTATAAATTAAATGGAAGGTACATCTTTTTCTTATCTCAGGAAGAAAACATTTTAAGATTAAGTCAAATATAATCAGATAAAATGCTATTTAAATTTCATTACAAATGACAGCGGATCAGTGCAAGTTAACAAAGTTCCATAGATTAACCTCGTTCATCCTTCCAAGAGCAGCAGTTCTATATGAAGGCAGATGCCAGGTAATTCCTGAGAACCATTAACCTACCAGAGCAGCACGACGTAGCGGGTTGAGCGCAAGATTCCCCCGGCTCCTTTTAGCAGCTGGCTAAATAGCCCCCTTCCCCCATTTGATTCTTTTTTTCTTACTCATCTTCAAACACTGAAGTGATACATTTCCAATTTGTTTCAGTGAAGTATTACCTAATTCATGTTTGAATAGCACTTTAAACAGCAAAACGTAATTACTGATAGTCACTGACATCTCCCTGGGAAACATTAATTTACAATTAAGACATGCATACATCGATAAGAAACTGTAAGGCTTAGCAAAATCTTACATTTTCATGACTGAGGCTGCATGACCTTAAGTAACAGCATCCAAGCTTTGGTCATAATGTATTTACTGCAAAATGTTTTTCTCTCCATAAAATTCAGTTTGCTTCACTACACGAGTTACTTGGTACAACATATTGTACGCATATACAACAAAACAGTTTCCTATTTCTGTCTGAACATAAAGGAACACTTTTTTCCTGTGAGGGCAACTGAGCACTGGTACAGGTTGCTCAGGGAGGCTGTGGGACCACTCATCCTGGAGACACTCGAAAGCCAGCAGGCCAGCAGCAGCAGCCTGGGCTAAGTGACTGCGAGGGACGCACTCCTCCTGTCCAAACGAACTGAAGCGTGGCCCCAGAGGCCGCTCAGCAAGTAGACCTAACCAAAGTTAACCCCACTGTGTGAGGTTACCAGCGAGGGCTCAGCACCAAACACAAAAAAGCCATGGTTTGGCTGGGGACTGGGCTGATAAGCAGCTGCAACTTCATTAACACAGTAGAAAAATCTGGCTACAAATCAATCACTTCACACTATAAATATCTGCAGCCATCAGTGCCCATTGAGCTCTCCCTCCATAGCAGCTGGGTGTGCGGCAGCGACCTCCCGTTGAGAAGGGACATCTCTCAAGGTTACCCCTGGAAGCCGAGAGATCCCTGACCTGACATCAGACATCGATGGGTCGGTAAGCGACATTTTTTGCATGAACGTAACACTGAAGATACGTATGGTAAGCTTACATGATAATCTTTGTATCCCATAGTAACTCTAAATGTAGTATAGTAGGTTACTGACCACAAATCCATCTGTACTTATTAAATATTTTACATATGTAAACTTACTGTTTAGAACTCAACTAACTACTCAGATTAGAGTGATCTCTGACCCTTCTGTGACAGACACCTTGCTTCAGCAGGCATCTGCTTGGACACGACAACTTCCAGAGGTGCCTTCTAACCTCAACCATTTTGTGATTCTGTTAGATTTACTATTGCCCCGCTCTAAGGCTACTCACAGAATTCATATTGTACGCTACAAGTACTTACCCGCCATTTCCACCCATCTATCATAATCACCTTTCAAAATATTCCACCATACAAGAAATAAAGTAGTCCCACTAATCCAGCTTTACTGGCAAATCTCACTGTGCTACAAATACTTACACCATGTTCACAACAAGCAGCATGACAATAGCTATTCCTGATACTAAAAGGTTGTCCCATTTTATTAAAACAAATCAGTTGTCTAAAGTATCTCCATTCTGTTGATCTTGCTGCTTTAGTCTCCTTTGGAAATAATTATGGATGAATATGATAAAACACTGGGACACCCATAACTACACAGTTTAAAAACTTTGAGATTTAAAAGGTATTATGCATGCACATCCATGAACCAGTTTTCTCTCGGAGTTCAGGGTCCCAGGGCTCTGCTCTCACACTACAGCTTTAGTCTGAATTCTAGATTCTGACACTACTCCGAAAAAGTAAACTACTTCATTTCAGTCAAATGGATACTTCCACTAATCTGATAACTTTTGGTATCAGATTTCAGTATCTTTAAGTTTCCAGAGCCTGGTTTGTTTTGTCAAGTGACAACTAAGTCCATTAAAAGTGAAACACAGAATCACAACATCATTTAGGTTGGAAAAGACCCTGAAGATCAAGCCCAACCATTAACCTAGCACTGCCAAGTCCACCACTAAACCACGTCCCTAAGTGCCACTTCTACATGTCTTTTAAACACCTCCAGGGACAGCGACTCAACCAACTTCCCTGGGCATCCTGTTCCAATGCCTGACAGCCCTTTTGGTTAAGAAGTTCTTCCTAATATCCAGTCTAAACCTCCCCTGGCACAACTTGAGGCCGTTTCCTTTTATCGTATCACTTGCTACTTGGCAGAAAAGACCAACACCCACCTCCCTACAACCTCCTTCCAGGTAGCTGTAGAGCACGATAGGTCTCCCCTCAGCCTCCTCTTCTTCAGACTGAACAACCCCAGTTCCCTCAGCCGCTCCTCGTAAGACTTGTGCTCTAGACCCAACAAATGTTCCATGGCTATAAATTTGGTGGAAGTATTAATTCTCACTGCAAGTCTTGAGTTTAGAGCACTTCTAAGAGGTTTTTTTGTCCACACGAAGGAACTTTACCTTGACTTCTTAGCAGCTGACATTAGGTATGGAAGCTACAACAAAACAAATATATTCTTACATGTTGTCGTGTTGGTGGCGGGTGTCCCCTTTTGTTTTTTTTTTTTTTAAAGATATTTAAGTATCTCATGGACCACTATCATACTTGGCCTCTAGTGAAAAGGAGATACACTACGATCATTTCATATACCATCTGTGCACACAAAGGAAGCTCATGATTCCAGCACACACAAAGCTTTGTTTACAAACTTGGCTGATAAATTTCACAAGTTGTTTTGCATATTAGAAAATAAATATCTTCGAATCAAAGCCTGGGTTTATAGCTGTTAAATTACATGTTTTGGTTTGTTATGCTTTTTCTGTGCATTTAATCACCTGTATTAAGATTAATATTACTTTTAATGCCTAGATATTAGTAAATAATACCTGAACCTGTACTAAAAAAATATATATTTGTTTCCATTTCTCAATTTAGTAAAAGTGCCTTTTCCTTGATTCAGTTTTCTCACTAAAAGTGCCTGTAGCTTGCATTATTAGCTACTTAATTATTTATCCCAGATAAAACATTTAAGAAGCTTTAAAATCTAGAAAATCAAGGCAACAGAGCAATGGCAAACATTTCCACGAGAGAACGCAGCCATGGGTTCATTCGCCATCCAATTTAAACTTAAAACTCTTATCTAAACTAAAGCAAACAACAGCCACGAGTCTCAAAGCCACTCTTTCTAGAACAAAAGGCTCAAAACCTTACGAGAAACTCGTTTTGTGGAACGTTTCACATTCCATCTAAGGTTTATTCCCTTATATATATTCCTGCTTCTAATATCAACCAGATGTGACAATGAAGTCTAAGCAGCACTGTAAAAGACGCACAGATACCCTGTAGCTCGGCATTTCAGGAGAGGGTTGGAGAAAAAAGGCAAAGGTACTTGGAGCTAAGTGATCAGCTGAGCAAGTTAGTTATAATCTGAGAAGCATTCTAAATCAAATTTTATTAGTTATTGGAAAGACCGCATTTCAGTGCCCTGACCATAAGCACGCTAGGGTGGCTAACTCGGAACCAGCAGGGACAACAGCGCAGCTGTCCCCAGCTACGCACACAGTGTGCTCAGGGGACAAGAGGAGCCCCCAGGCCGCCGCACAGGTTTGGTCCCTAACTTACCAAGCGCATCACTGACAGCACACTTTGTGTTCTGCATTTCGCCTTCCAGCAGCAGCGAGACTGAAGAGACTACATCTTAAACTACATTTAAAAGCTTCTTCCTTTAGTAAACTCACAGGCGGATTTCAGCCCAGCTGACAGAACACTGACAAAAGTCTTCACATTTGTTTTGCAACCTTTAGAACTCCCTCCTCCCAAAACATTAACAGGTCTTCCCTGAAACCCTCGGGCACACAGAATTCCTGCATGTTTAAGCAGGTCAGTCACGCCATCTCCACCAAATTCTATTAATGCTAATAAATATGTCCAACTTTCACACTATTATCAAGTTCTCAATCTTAAAATGTCACTTGTGGGTTTAGTTCTTAGATTTTGAAAAAACTGACTCTGGACCTTCGTTAACTAAGTTGTAGACTGTTAAGGTTCACTGCATGCCTGCCAAAGAGAGCAGCTGTAACAATTACTGCCGATGTCGTCTGTATTTGTTACGTGGACAAAACTACGAGCTCTTCATTTTCAATGAATAAAATCAAATTTTCCTTTTTGAGTATACTACATGGCAATATTTAATTCTTAAAATTTTGCATCATTTGAGCTGTACCAAGCTCAACAATTAAAATACTCAGTTTTGGACTTGGTAGTTTGTCAGGATTATAACTATTAAAAAAGAATAAAATAATTGACTCGTAGCTTAACAGCCCATAGCCAACAGTTTGACAGTATAATATACCTATACTATGGAAAATAAAAATTAAGATCAGTCTTATCTACACTTCTGAATGTTCATTTTAATTCGCTCATCATAAATCCCACAGAATTTGCATCATCCACGTATCAGTCCCTCCTAGCAATTTTTGCTTCACTTTTTTTATTCCCTTTCGTCACTTCCTCAGCTGCACTTTCTTCTCAAAAGGCTAGGTCTGAGCAGCTGCAGGAGAGGAATGCAAGTATCATGCGTCTTCATTGAAGCATTTCACCCAAAAAGCCAGTTATGAACAAAGTACAGTGGCACTGTTGGATTTAAGACAAGTCATAACAGAACCGAGAACGAACAACTCTGAAATGCACTATCAGCAGGACCAAGGCAGTAACATGAAAAAACAGGAAGTAACACATAAATTTATTTTTCCTCTAAGTATAAAAATATGTGTGTGTTTACAAATTCTAGTAGGTAGCAAATTTCTCTTTCTTACCCCATCACTGAAAAACATACAACCAAACTGCACTTGGAACCATAACTGTTCACTTAGCTTTTTTTTCCCCCACTTAAAATATTCACTATGTTTGTATAATACTTGGACTTTCAAAAGAAAAAGTAAGTTTCTACCAACAAGCAGCACTGAAGTTATCTAAAGCATGACTAAACAGTAAGCAAGACTTTGAATGAATGTCAGTGAATACAGGCCAATATCTGATCTAGTTGAAGACGTCCCTGCTCACTGCAGGGGGATCCAACCCAAGCTATTCTATGATTCTATCATTTCTACAGCATCCGTTGAGAGGCATTACAGAATACAGCATTCATATTAATCATTCCGGTTTACGTAATTTTATTACAATTTTTATATTCTAAAACAAAATTATTATCCTTGCTCTTAAGGACTACAATGTATCACAATTACACGATCTACTAAAAATACACCCTCTGGTATTGAAAAGCCTCAATTACTTTCACTCAGTTTCTTTGAGCAAGGTTCCTTAAGACAGATGCACACGTTATCAACATACACAACCTTCCCTCGAAACCACAAATTACCCAAAGTTCCCTTCAGCCTAAGGATAGCCATGTAGAATGTGACCACTCACAGAGGAAGTTTCAACGTGTTAAATTGGAATTTGTATTAGTTGATCCATGCAAACTCTATAAAAATTTTTTTATCTCAAACACATCATCGTTTCTGTAGACAACCAACCTACATGAAGCGACTCTTCTATGAAATAAATACTACTGGCATTCTGGAGACCAGATAAAGGTATCTGCAAGTAAGTACTACCTCACGCTTTATACTTACGAGGAGTTTCAAAACTCAGAATTTCAAAAACTTGCAGAGAACATTAGGAAATACAACCAAATCATTCAGCCCTAGCAATCCACTGAGCAAGTATTTTCTCATGCATTCAAAAAGTGCGAGAAAGCTTGTAAAAACAAATGCAACAAAGATTTTTCAAGCAGATTTTGAGGTTAAAGACAGCTATAGTGTGTAATTTTGTTTAATTTATTTTTAAATCTCCAGAACAATGTAATTCACTTACTTGTACAGTTTTTCAGGAGCAAGTTCGGACAAAACCAAAGGTCATTATAGAAATTCTCCAAAACTGTATCACTCACTGCACAACAACTCGCTGTTCAGTTTGTCTGCTTTTAAAACATCAAGAGCCTATTTTTTTTAAACTGTCAGCTGATTCCAAAGCTAATCTTCACCATCACCACATGTTTCATATTTCCATATGAAGAAAAAATTTACTGCACTGCCTAAGTGGTTGGTTTGGTTGCATACAGGGGTATTAAAACAATTATAAAACCCCACATGGATGTAGCAAGTTTTCAGCAATCCTGTAGTAACTTTATCATTTCACTAGCCAAATCATAAATCTTACTAACTGGTCTTCCATACACAAACTCAAGCATTAAAAAACTCCACGTTTACCATATAGCACATCTTTCAAAAAGACAGACTGGATCATGACCACTGGTTTAATTTTGGCAGGATCCAAAAAGCTATTTCAAACAGCTTTTGACCACTCCTTTAAAAAGACAGACGAGTGTTCTTGATAGTACCTGTGCAGGCACCTGTTAATCCATTTTATTGCTAATAACTTTTTTTTTAAAAATGTATTTTTATAAATCGTCCAGTCATTGTGCTAACACCACTCTCTCCCTTCCCCCACCAAAAAAATTATGCCAAGCTCACATTAGTCTTCTCTTGCTGTTCAAAGTTGATCCCATCTAAACGTCTTGTAACACAGTTTTTGTATTTCAGGGAGATGAAAAATTCTTTGCCTCCCTCTATTTCCTCATCTTCCTGACTGACGAGGCAGCAGCCGTAACTTTGCTGGTCTGCCTGGCAATGCCTTGACTCAATTAAAAAGATCATTTTTAAAACTGAAAAAGTTTTAAGAATGTTTTAAATGAGTACGCAATCTCTCCTTGTGGCTATCTAGACTACACTGAATATGAGAGGTTGACACTTTCCATGGTTTCTACAGCTCCACATAGAGTTGAAAACAATTCACCTTGGAGTCATCATGGTGAATATAGGACGAACAGAAAAATTCTGTGGTTTCTCTTCCCTCTGATATTTAGGCTCTACTGAATTACAACTACACACATGCAAACATAACACATCATCTTAAGAACCCTTAGTATCTAGCAGGTCTAATATCACAAAAATTAAACCTCTCACCACAGTCAAAACACCAACGTGCAAACCTGTATAACAAGGAACATAGAATAGAAACATAAATCAGGTTATACTTACAATCTAGTTAGCTTCTGTGTGTTCTGAAAAAGCAGCTCCGGAAGAACTTGCAATTTATTCTTGTTCAGACGCCTAAACGGTTACAATTAGAATAAAAACAGTTAGATTACCTTCCAATTTAAGCAGCTTATTCTATTATGCATAAACACATGAAGATCCCATTGTATTAAACCTCAAACTATGAACTCAGCATGGAATGCATAATGTACGTTATTCATACACAAGCCAAACAGATCACATGCCATCTGCAGACCACCTGCCTACGTTCTGCAGGTAGGGAGTCAAGTGACAGTCACAAGAAAGTCTGAATGTTTTAATATGGATGAATACACATTTTCTTTCATTTTCCTCTGCATGCCTACTAACAGCGAGTCACACGGCCCCCATGGCCACCTTTCACTGCCCTGAGGAATAGTTCCCAGGTGGTATCTGGATTTTCTCCTAAAAACGTAGGCACAGTAAATGATGTAACTTGACCAACTGAGATTATTTCCAGATTAGCTATTATTTCTAAAGTATACACACTAGGATTTTTTTTTGTTTGTTTCATTTTCTTAAAACTTCACTTTGAAAATAGGAGCACTGTTGTAGAGCATATGAACACACAGGTCACCAGAGAACTATATGGCAATTTCAAATAAAATCTTAACCTTTAAGATTGTTCCAAAAACATTTTAGGAAACTGTTAGTCCATTCTACTCACTCACTGTGAGAAGTTTTACACTGATGGCCACAACTTGTCAATTTTAAGAAGTCAACTGTTACAAGTAACTCCAGCCTCGTATATGTAAAAAGCATATGCCTCCTCTCCTTCCTAAAATGCATGACTGTCCTGCAGAATCTAAAAGCAGATCTACGTATAAGAAACAATCCTTTCTACAATCCTTCTTTTGCCGCCTAACTGACAATAAAAACTGTCACTTGCTTTCACAGTCCTAATGAATGTTACTTACACAATGTAGTTGACCTAAATTAATTACATACAAATCCACTGTTCTAAATAGGACGCTGACTTCTCATATATGCTCATATATAAGCCTGCATTCATGCCTCCTTTGATCCCCATTTACCTTAAAAGTTAACTTTAGTAACAGATCTATTTTTGCTAGAGTTTTGATCTCAGAAGACACCTGAACTTTTAGAAACCTACTGACACTTCGCACCCAGTATCTGGTTTCCAGTTTTCTTGCACACTGAGTAATCTCACTAACAGAATTAAAGAATTGTTTTAAATTGAAAAGCCTTCCTCCAATCAAACTAATGGTGTGGGGTTTTCATATGGCAGAGCTTTCATATGGCTACCATATGAACACATCTTGCAAGATCAAGGGATGATGGGAGAATATTTACCTCTCTTTCTGACACCTAGAACAGATCAAAGGCTGCATTTGCAAGCTTGCTTACAGAGCCGAAGCATTATGCATTACGCATGCCGCACGCTAACTTAGGCAGATACAAAAATTGGTTATTTCACAGCGTTTTTACTGACCATCCAACTACATTTCTGAGATAAACTAATAAACCAGTAAATAAAACACTAAACAAGAACACAAGAGATACCAAGCACTAGTTTGCATTTAGGAAACTACACAGGAAGATACTAAACTGGATTCCTTTACCATGTGAAATTTCACACTTCTATAGCAAATTAAACTTAATCGTGTTTATTTTAAGGTTGATAGTAATGTGTTACTTAATCCTCATCAAATTAGTTAAGCATGTTTGTATTCTAGAATAGTTGATGTAGTTAGCAGGATGAAATACAATTAAAAAAATTACTTATGATAATACACGTCTTGGGACTCTTCAGTTCCACCCTCCCTCATTAAGACTACCACTAGTTCTTCAAAGATACTAAATACGTTGAACTTATTTATCAACGAGAACAAAAAAGACTGCCAGTGAAATGCATTAATTCCATGTAGTCGTCTGATGTTTATCACTGTGTCTGATCATTGCAGGTACATTGTGAGAACTGAAATTATCCACTGTCAACCCAAAGTCATCTGACTTACCGCAAAGCAATGTCAAAGGAAGATGTTTTAAGACTATTCCTACCTCTGCTTGCAAGGTTTTCACAAATGCCGAGTTGATGCTTACTGTTTTAAGCCACAGAAACTAAGCAAAATCAGATTAAGTTTCTACAAGAGGAGGTTCCACACCAACAAGTAGACAAGAAAATGTATGTAGAAACAAGAAACTATATTTTCAAGGTTAGCAAGTTTGCAACCTGAGAAGTCAAACATTTACAATGTGCAGTGACACAAACAACTTCTCGGAAGGGAGAAAAAGCTAACATCAAAATTTTTTCCCTAACTAATTATCAAACTAATCCAGAAGATCAAATATGTTAAGTGGTTGCCTACTGCTTGTATGGGCCAATCCTGTGACGGATAAAGGACCAAGTTCTCAGTTGCCTTTTAAATTGTCCTAAGCACTTTAAGATTTCATCCTTGATGAAATTGATTTTCTTTCAAAAACCGTAAGAAGTCCACACAAGGACACTTGAAAAGTTCACTTTGTGACCTACTGCTCACTAGCACTAAGCATTTCGTATTCATCTAAATTTATTTAACATTTTTAACAATACAATGTTATAAATGAAGTTTTGGTCTTTTTCATACTGCAGCAGTAAGCAAGCCAAATCCATCTATCCAGACGAGCAACTTAATGGCATTCTTCCTTTTCCTTAACTCATGTAAGCTTGATTTTTCAAAATAACCCATCAACTGAGGTTAGTGCTCCTGCACTGTACTGCACATGATACTGGCCCTAAAATACTGTAAGTGCACAGTACTCCTGCCACAAACAGAGCTTGCAGCTAGTAAGCCAAGGCTCCATTAGTAATTAATAACTCAGCCAATCTGAGGTAACAACAAACATCTGAAGAGTCCATGGCTAACTGATATCTTGGTTCAAGGTATGGAACTCTCCAAACATCACTTCCATCACTGCCTAAGATCTACTTCAGGCTGGAATATCTGCCAAAAGTAACTTTACTTGTCATTCGATTCTCAAGGGAACTCCGGGAATGAATAGGGTTTTGCTTCTCTTTAACATCACCAACTGTATTTATATTTTTTTTATATACATATATATATAATCTAACTACTCCTGCAATAAGACTAGATCACCTCATATAAACTTAGGGGTACTTAATGTAGGATACATTTAGCATGCTTACATTTATAATGCACCAGAACGCCTAGGAAAAATCCCAATTACACTTCTTATCTGTGTTCCTGGGCTTGAGAGAAAGGCCATTAAGAAAGTTCTCAGTACAGCAGTATCGAAGGACCAGACAGGATGTTTTTAAATCCTATCAAAGAGACATACAAGTGTTTAGAAATTATTCAATGAAAAGAGCAAATGTTCTGAATGGTCATTTAGAACCACTGTTTCCTCCAGTTTGACAGAGAAGTGCCAAACACAAGTGAAATGTAGTGGAATAGTTCCTAACACGGCATTCAAAAAGAACTTCGCTTTATGCTCATCTATCAGTAAGCTCTAGGACAAGTAAGGAAACTTCAAGTGCAAGGTGAAGCAAACATTAGGAACGCCAGCACAGGGCCGGGCAAGCTCTAATGCAGCTGTCCCTAAGGGGAACGTCAAAGCACAGGCTGAGCACACGTTAAAGAACCCGCTGTGCGGCAGCCCCTTCGCACACAAAACGACCCAAAGGGCAGTATAGAAATTCCCTATGCTTGCCTAAGCCTGTTACCTACGAGAGCCTTTCACCATCGTGTTACTACTTAAATCTTGTCCTGTCAGGTGTTTAATTCTAACTACAACAGTATTTCTGATAAATACCTTGGAAAAGGCAAAGCCATATATTACAATAAAATTGAAATGGTCTGCAGAAAGGCCATGAACAGAATGAGTCAAAATCTCGTATAATGATTTTGTGGGCATCGTTCTTGTGACTGCACTGTATTGAGAAATATAGATACTCCTGATTTTAAATTAGTGATTTATTTAAAAATAACATCAAGATATAAGATCTGGAAATTGGACTGAAAAGCAAAGCCATTGTTGCAACTGCAACTAACTACCTACATCATACAGGAATGATATGTCAGTTTTGTGAATCTGAGGAGCAGACCAGAATTAGAGAAAATATCATTTACAATTTCTCATTAGCAAGATCAGTCAAATTTTGATTGTCACTCCACATCCTTTGCATTGTCCAAACTGGGAGCAGCATCTGGGCCTCAGAGCACACAAACTAAAATCTTTGGTCTGTCCTCTTCTCTTATGTTAGAAACACACCCACCGTGCAGTCAGCACATGTTCATGCACAACTGTGCACGCACACAGCACTGATCATCACCACATCAACATTGAGGTACACCGAGAGGAAGGAATCTGGGGCGCAGAGCCAGACAAGATCTGGTCCGGGTTATTTGACCTGGGACTGCTGGATGAGAATGCAGCTGTTCAGTCTCTGAAGCATTTTGAACTGGATGTTTTACAGCTAATAAGACCTGCAAAGTATTCCAGGAATTCAATGATGCATAATCATCTAATGCCACAGAACACATTAGCCCCGGTGCTGGATCAGAAGCAACTCTGGATGTGCACAGCATGGAGTCCAGACTAATAAAACCTTCTGGAAACTGAAGAACTGTGCAGAGAGGCTCTCCAGGAGACCTATCAGCTCTGGCAATACCTGCATTGAGTCAAAGTTAATACATCTGATTAGACACATGCTGACTGTACAGTCAACAACTTCCATATATTGCAACTCTCTTCATTGTCCAGATTGCTTTAATCACTACTGTGTACAGGAAATAAAACTTCACACGTTCTGTTTTGTTAGTCTGCTCCTCATGTCCCCATAAGTGACCCATAAGAGCCGACCAACCACCAACTACACATAATAGTTCTTAACGTGTAAGCAACGGGTCTCCCGGAGTCCGTATGTCACCCTCCAAAGCATCCATGTAAGACCACCACACCAGGACAATGTCCTCTCGCTAGGCTCAAATGTATATTCACCCATGGTTCTGTTGGAAGACGTTTAGGAAGTTGTAAATGGTAAAGGCTAAAACCTGTATTTCTGTATAAAGGAATTCACTACAGAGGTGAAGTACTGTTTCTTCTAAAACGACTATAAATCACTGGCACACTTTCTGTAACCAAGATTGCTTAGTAAGAAAGGAAAAATTCAGTCCAAGGTATAAGCTTATCTAGAGTTTAATTATGTTTGGGAACAATATGGTTTCATCCTCTTTAAAACCCCACATATAAAACCACACATATTTTTCATTAACACTTTCAATCACTTTATGCAGGAATACAGCGTTGAAACTTCAGTGTATACTGGGGTACTGCAGGAGTACTTCTATAAAATGTGTAATGTTATATATAATGTGGTTTTTTATATATATATGATGTTCGTAACATCATATATGTGTATTATAGCTTTACCAACCCATAATAGTTTTGAATGACAGCTTTCTATAATAAGACTTCATACCTACTAGATGTGCCCATGAGTTTTTAATAAAAGAAGAGTAACTCCTTCCTTCAACACTGCAGAGAACAAGACATGTCAGCATTAGTTTGTAAGATGCATACCTCAGGTTACTTGTTGACTATGCTTCGGGATATTGCATGACATTATTTTCAAGGCAGATACAAATTAAGATAGGCATGAAACAGAACAAATACAATGATAGGTTACCTCCAAGAAGAAAACTAAATATATTTTTAAAAGAAACTGGTGAGCTATGCACTGAGGAAAACTCACCTGCTGTTAACAGTCTGGATAAATGGGCTACTTTTCTGAAACACTACTAAACTACTTAATGGACAGGAAAAAAAAAACCAAACACAAGTAGCTTGGAGAGAAAAAGCTGCCAAAAAGATCAAGAAATCCAAAAACAAATAAAAATATTTTTTAAAAGTTAAGAACCAAGAGACTTGCCTATTCTACCCCAAAGACAGCCAGAGTCTTCCACAGCATCGTTAGGGACTGTATGTTGCAGCTGAAATCACTCAAGATTTTTTACAGGTGCTGGCTGGCAAGTTGGACTCAGGCACATAAAACCAACTATTTTTAATCCTTTCTCTACCTTCTAACCTCTTAAGTCTGCTTCACAGGAGCAATCTGAATTTGTTACTCGGCTAATATTTATCTGCCGAAGACTGTATTACAAGTATCACTGCCGTTGCACCTGGAAAAAATAAGGTCACCAGAGGGAAAGAAGGATTTCTGTGAGGGCCCAAACTGTTCGGCATACTCACAGGTGACCTGAAAACTTGGATGTGTAGGGGATGACAAAATTTGTTGGTGATATGAAGTGAAAGCTCATTACAAACTCCAGAAAGAACTAACGGTATTTAGTGCCCAAACGGCAAAATGACATACATAATTCATTTAAAGTTTAACAGATTTTAAGTTCACACATACAACAGCAGTCTCCAACCCCAAAAAACACTTCTCAGGAAGTAGACCCATGAAAACATCAACTCACTGCTCTGTGGCAATTCATAAAGCAAGTGCTACAAATTATTAGAAGAATAATGGATAACATTATTATTTCTATAGGTAAATCCATGGTGTCTCCCCATGGCAAAGACTGAAAACATTTGGAATTTCCACCTCAAAAAGGATCCCATAAGGTTCCAAGAAAGATAGCAAGGATGATCAGAGCTACACAGCAGCTTCCATATCGGGACAACTCAGTAGACAGACACTCCCCCACAAGGAAAACCGCTGAGGGAGAATATGCTAAAGGTCTGTACAATTAAGAAGCAAGGGAAGGTAATAAGAAACAGTTCTTGTCATCTTTTGCAACATAAGAGAAAACCTGGAAGTATCAAATGTTGTTTATGGTAGCTTCAAAAAACAAATGGAGTTAATTTTCACACACAAACATGCAGTTAAACTGTGTAACAACTGATTGTGTATCATTAGTTGCTAGCTTATGTGGGCAGATAAGACAAACAATTAAGAAAAAAACATTAATTAATATTAATTACAAAAGCTCAATTGATTGAGTTCAAGTGATTGCTACTACAAAATAATTTATAAATTTGCCTTTTCTTCATTTGCTCTTCCTCAGAGAGTTTGAACTGGAGACATGACACTGACTTACTCACACTTTGGGTCTGAGCTAGTACGGGCACTATCTTCTGGCTCTTGGCACATTTTTTTTTCTGTTCAGTTTCATCAGAAAAGAATTTAAACTCAATACTAGAAATTTTAATTTACACTAAACAATAAAAATGTAGATTTTAAGCTTCTATTTACAGCACTTCCGCAAGGCCTCTTTAGACTATGAAGTTTGCCTGCTGCACAAGTCTAGTATGTTCCCAATGTAAGGCTTAAAAAGCTACTTGAACACCAAGGAGCAGAGAGAGTCATAATTACAGTTGCAGTCAAGAGATAGGTATACGTGTACGTAAGCATATATATGCATATCCACAGATCTATGTATCTCTACAAACATTACTTCCCTCTCATTTTATTTCAGCCAAAGCCCTTGTGTCCCAACTCGAACACCCTCAATGTGCCTCCAAGCAAGCTCTTTTGCTCCTCCTAGTTATATTGCACGCTGACTTCTGTTCTCATAGAAATACATAAATGTCTGCACTTCGCAGCTTTATCGTGTCAATAACTGCATTTTCTTACTTTAGGATTCAGATACTCATAGATATTGCAGATCTATAGAATTTGTGACCTTTGAAAGTCACAAGAAGTATACATGCAACATTGTCCTCCAGTGTATTACTGTTTTCTTTAGAGCAGCCACGGACAGCACCAAACACACTGTTTCAACACAGGACAAGCACTCCCTCTCACCTCCCAAAAATATTTTGCTCATAAACCTAAGAAGTGCCAGTTTCTCCCTCAGCCTACTGCCCATTTGGGGGTTCCTATATCCTGAAGGCAAAGGTATAGAGGATAACAACTTCAATGTCAATCATGGACTATCAAGGGCCCTTAAAAAAACAATGGAGAAGTTATTAACTGTGAAATTCCTACCTTCCTGGCTCCAAGCAGGCTAATAATATTTCTTCCTCTGTCTGAAGCTGGGATAGGAGAGAAACTTAACTATTAGGATTCCCCTGACTATTAAAAAAACAGAGTAAGAAACAACCACTGGATCTTGGAAAGAGACAGTGCTGCCAGGCTTGAGGTACATCAAAGACATTTATCGGAACCATTCTATAAAATAAATGGAGGAAGAGACCTACAGTTTACAATGGTTATTTTTACCCTTATTATATTTCTGTTTTATTCCTTTTCTTGGTTTCTGGATGAGGGAAGAATCTCAATTTTGATGGGAAAAATTTCAAGTTGTTTTCAAGCCAGAGGTCATGTTTTCCTGGACAGGAAACTTTCTTTAGGAGCACCTACTCAAGCTGCTTCCCTCATGTTTGCACACTGGAAGGGGCCATATCCAGTTCGGGTGTTGTCTCAGAGTTCCACTCACAAGAAAAACAAACAGGAGCTAAAATCTAATCTGCATGAAAGGCATAATCAGTATAGATGGAGAAGAACAAGATGCATATGGAAGCACTACTACAACACAGCAAGAAGGCAGCCAGCAACTTTCCAGGTCTTTACCCTTTCCACCATAGAAGACAGCTTGCACTATGGTAAAATGACGGGTCTTTTTATTTGCCCCTTCAGCCACATGTATTAAAGCCTTCAACTTGCTCTACTTGCAGCTATTTTAACCTTTTTTCAAGAAGAATCTAACCAGATACTCTGCTGCTGCGAATTATGAAGAAAGCAATTTCAACAACCATGCAGCATAGTGCTCCTTACATGCAGAACATCCCTTCCTTCTCAAGGCTTTTATCACCATCAGAAGACCTCAGAAAGTGCAGAAGAATTTCAGGGTTCAGAATCAAATTAACAGGAAAAAGAAGATTTTAAATCTTAAACCCCTACGCATCCCTTATACAATGGGGAAATTTGGAAATTGTTTAACACAATCACATTCCTTCCTGATATTTTTCAGCTCATGCATCAGTATTTCTCTGAGTGAATATAATTTCTTATCATCTGCAACATAGCACAGGTTGGTTTAAGGTATTATTTTTATAGTGACTTCTCTGGTTTATGTACACACAAGGTGTACAAACATATGCTTAGTGTAGCCGTTGTGACAGGCTAGCAGCATTAACAGATCATATCAAATAAAACTGTATCCAGTATTTTGAGAAGGAGCAATTTCAGCTTCACACTTTGTTCTGGCAGCTGCAGAACAGTTTTACTCTGAGTATAGAAGGAACTCAAGGAAAACCCAAAACTTTACAGAAAAGTTACAGTGAGGGGATGCCCACTAACTACATGAGAGATTTCCTCCATGCTCTCTTCAAAGCCCCCGGGAGGCACCCACCTCCTTCCCATGAAGTATGTAATGAATAGAAAAGCCATGCAAGTGTTATTTATTCAAACTTGGGAAACTGTGCAATTTTCCAAGGCAATTTCATTTCTCATCATGCTACTGACTTGGTTTGAAAATTTTGACTACCGTAACATCAGTAAAACATGCAGAAAAAGGAAAGGACCTGGTTTCTACTAGAACATCTCACAACAAAAAGCTCTTACATGTAACTTGGCTTTCGATTTAAAACGTCTTGCAATATTATATTTACCAATACTATTCTTGTATATTACTGAACACATTCCACCCAGAAATTTAAGTTGATACACAGGCTATGACATAAACTGTCCGTTGTCTTTTTGAATATAGAAATTATCTAGTTTTAACCCCATGAATGTGTGCAATACCCACTGGCCTCCAATTCTGTGTCTGCTTTTCTATTGAGCATCGACAGCTTTACTACCAAACCCAAGTACTACGTATTTGTCACAAAATAAGTAGTACTCCATTGCTTTCAACGCAAGCTCAACAGCTTTCCATTTTTATTTAACATCTATGTTCATATTGCTACCTATTATACAACTCATTCCCCAAAAGAAAATCAAGATTGCATTGCTTTTAATTTTTTAAAAAGGGTAGTTTCAAGGGAGCCATCCTGGTACTCCAGCCTTTAATATCCGGAAATTATCCAAGTAACTTTGGGTTCACTCCCCAATTTGGTCATTTATTTTATTTCACACTCAAAACATCTGGGTCTCATTTTGGCAATAGACAAGCTAGCTTTTTTCCCCTCCTTTGTTATTAAGAGCTCTATGGCATTGTCCTTGGAGAACAGCCTCAGGGAACATGATGTAGTTCAAGTAGTTTCTAAGAGTTACTTTAAGAGAAGCGGTTACATCACAAGCTTGGGCGTAACCAAGAAGCAATAAAAATGAATTAATGCATAACAGGAGACTCAGACAGAAAGGCAGGAATTATTGAACTCTAAGGAGTTACTAAGCGTTCTCTTCTTAAACAGCACTGACTTGGGAAACAGTAAAGCAGGAGCAGAGTCAGCTTCATCCAGTGGTTTCATCAGAAAATCCCATTAGCATCAATAAGTTGTGGTCATTAATGTAACTTCTTCCTTTGCTTTGTATCACTTCTTTTTTAAGGGAAAGCAGTCTCAATATAGTGCCCGTTAAACAAGTCAACCTTGTCCATTACTTTCTGTCAGCACCTCTTTATATTTCTACACTAGGAAATAAAGCCAGATGATATATAACGGAATTTCAGTAAGGTTCCTACAAGGAAGCGCAGTGCAACCATATTACAGAATTATGGTGTGGAATAAATGAACTTCTTCATTTACATGACATGTTAGCACAGAAGCTTTTCCAAAAACTGAGAGAGATACCACTGCATGTCGCTAAGGGACTGTTTTTGAAGGAAAACTGTTTACAACAGTTGCAGCTTTGAGATCCCTTATTATAAACATAGCCGACTGGGTGGTCCCGCTTCACATTTTCAAAGCTGTCAGAAGTAATAACCTTTATTAGTAACTTTTCATTAGACTGAAAAAGATTATCCACCCTCTACCAGAAGCAGACTACATTTCTTTGTACAAAGCAGCAGCATACGAACTGGTAGCTCTGTAATATTTTTTTAGTTTTCGATACAAGAATCCTTCCTTTTCTTTCTTTAAGATCTCTTCATATGAAAAAAATCTGTCATTAGGATGGAGGACAGAGCCAGTACAGAAGTATTATACACAGATTTCCTCCGGCCAGGAACAAACTCAGTAACGTAGACAAAAAAAAGAGATATGAGGGACAGGTTTAAGTTTCAGCATTTTCCCAAAGCCAACATAAAAGGTCTAATAACATTCATGCGTGCGTTAAAGACAGAGATCAACGCTCTATATCATACAGAAACAGACAGAAGTGTTAGTAGCAACTTACTAAGTAGCAAGTGAAGAAGGGAATAGAAAACCTTAACTATTAGACAACACTTATTCATGACAATGGCAACAGCAAGAAAATCCCGTAAATCCTTAAGTAGCGCGCGAAAGTCCACGGACAATCTCTTAATTCAGTAGCATATTTATAAAACCAATCTGTTACATTCATGCAGCATGGTAGTTCATACCTGTCTTTCTCAGCCTTTAACATACAACAATTTACAATTTCTATTAACTATCATTCAAATAAATCAATAAACACTCATAGACACAGTCTCTGCAGAAGCTGCCTGCTTCTCAGTTTCTGCAATGCTTTTAGTAAGTTCTCTTTTTCAAAGCTACAAAAGTTTCGGATTTCACATAAAATCTTCCAATTTTTATATCTTCAAAACCCTAATATTGAACAAGAGCAAATTTAATTACTTCCTTATTATTCCTCCACAGACAACATGAAAACAGCAAGACTTTATCCAAGGAACTTAAAGAATCTATTGCAGTATCCCTAAATGTCTACCATTTTTATTACTTCATCAATTTCTGTAAAGACAGCGAGAGTAAAGACGACACGGTTAAACCATTTTCTTACACCAGAGAGTAATCTCTCCAGGCCAGGGCTCCAGGCCCACGAAGAAGGCAAAAAGTCAATTTTAGCGTGCACATCTCCAAGCCACTCTGCCCCTGCTGACAAGTCTTAAAAGTCTGTATTAATCAAACTAACCATTTCCAGAAGTCAGAAATAGCTGTGAATAATTAGCAAGCCAACTTGCAAGTAGAACTATTATTGCAGTTTTTACCAGAAGAAACAGAACACTGCTCCTATTTGATCAGTTTTAATAACTCGATAGCGGCCCGGCTCACCGCGCCTCTCCATATATAGTAAAGAATGCTTCTGTGGCAGCGTGCTGCTCCTTCCTCCCGGGGCTGCGTGCCCAGCAGGACTAGGGAAAAAAGGAAGACTAGCAGAATCCTCTCCCGCCCGAAATCAAGCTGCACGCTTAACAAAGGATGCACCCTCCAAAGCCAACAGAATGAATTCAAGGAAATGATCAAGTGGAACAGAGAGCACACTGTACACTTGACAAAGCTCTTGTGACTGCTTTATCACAAGCCTGGGGGAATCACCTATACGGCTCATTCAAAGGACATTCTCCCGCTAGGAAGCCACAAGGGGTAACCAGCCACAAAATCCCATTGTCATTAAAGAAGCTCTTATCTAAAAATTGAGCGCACCCAATTTCTGTGATAATTACCTCAGATCCACTTCCACTTTCCCAACAGGTTATATAATGCAGGAGATCAGTTTTTCTGAAGTGCTTCAGCACCCAGCAGTTCCCATTCCTCTCTAGTGTTCCTAATACACTGCATCACACCTATCCCACTCGGAATTATCCAAAACAAAAAAATTAAAATGTACACATAATATCCATAACATCTGTATGAACCCAAGAACCCTTTCTTCTTCCTGTGATCCTCATACCATAACGCCTTCAGACCAGGAGAAAGATCTGGAAAGAGATCATCTCCAAGGAACTGAGGACTTAATACTAACATAAAGTTAACTATCAGCCAACGTGAATTCGTTTGTTCTGTCCTATACGGAAGGCTGCAGCTTTAGGTGAGCACCAGTTCAGTGGACACAGTTAAAACGGAGTTGTGCCAGAGGAAAGGCGACACCAAGACTGTACTGGTCTGACCAGTGACAGAAAGGCTTCAATATGTATATGTTCACATATTCTCCAAGAAAGAACTAAAACATGTTAAGTACTTTGAATTCATCATTGATGTTTCACTCAGGAACAGGATTATTTAAGGATTGCTGTGCTTTACAGCATGAAATCCGGCCAGTAACGCTTACAGTATTTCTAAAATGGCAAGCAGTATAATCCTTCTACTATGAAGAAGCTCAAAGAAGCAAAACCCTTCTGATAAAATTATTTAAGCTAAACAAAGTTCATCTAAATTATTCCAGACCAGTGATGCAGCAGTTCTTAACCAACAGGAACACAGACCTTTAAGTATTTCCTACAGATGTTGGAGAAATCTAATGAGACTGTTAAATCCTGAAGTGTTTTGCTTAAGCAAATACTCCCATAAATCTTCATCAAGTATAAAAAAAACCCGCTGAAATCAAACAAGCAAGTCACGGAATAAAAAAAGCCGCTAAAATCAAACAAACAAGCCACGGAAAAGAATTATGTTTAAGTCCTCTGATGTAACATTCAACACTGATCAGCTATTCCAACTGAATTATAGTTGCACTGTAGTAGAAGTGTAGTTATTCCATTTGCTTTGTAATCATCGCTTTCAGAAGCTTAAGAATCCTGTGGTTACAGAACCTCTCGTCTACATAAATGAGACCCAAATTTGTTTTTCCATGAGCGCTTATGGGTCAGTGACCTACTATGAAAATGTTTTTGATGAAACCAGGCTCGTTTATTATCATATTGTTAAAATAAACGTCTTTGTTTTGTAGCCTTGGTCAGATGTACTAATGCAAACCAAACCCAATTCACTGAAGCATGCATCCTGCTTTCTTGCTAGCTGCCCTTTGCCTCTCTTGCACTTTTCCTGTGTTTGGATTCCTCCTGTGCAGACCTATTGACAGAGCTGCTAATGGCTTCCTTCAGAAAAGAGGTGCCAATGTTTTTTTGTTTTTTTGGTTTTTTTTTTTTTTTTTTAATGTTTACAAAAGAAATAAAAGGTTCACTCTTGCATCAGCAATAACATAAGAAGTCTGGCTGTCCAGCAAAGCCTGAGTAATATGTAGCTACAGAATTATATGCCACAGACAGCCATAGTAAACTATGAAATGTGAGGATATTAGCACTCTCTAGGAGTCCACAGTACATAAACACAGTTATCAGGGACAACCATTTTTCCAAATGCGCATACCAATTATAAGATATAACCACTACACATCTATCAATCTACACATCTTCAAAGAATCATTGTGTTTTCTCATAACCACTTTATTCACCGAGTAGTCCCCAAAAGGTAAGAAAGTGACAACTACTGTATCATTTAAAAATTTATTCCAACAACAGTCCCATAAACACAAAGAAAAATAGTTCTTGTTCACTTGACTTAGAGACAAGTGAGAGTGGGAGGGATCAATCTTTCAACTAGTTTATCACTAGCACCAGCTTAAGAACTCTTTTGCTAAATAAAGATGGTCCAGTATAAACACAAATTCTTCAGGAAAGGTATACACCTGTATTAAGCAGCAGGCAGTGCAGAGGACTCGCAAACCATCAGTTGATCAAGGAATACACTTGACCCTTTTTACCCACTCTTGCCATTTTATCGCCAGATTGCGTGCATGCGACTGACCTCCTGCAAGGTATTTATCAATACTAAAAGGCAAAGGATGGAATTTTTCCATTGAAGTACATTTGTGCCACTCACATCAACTACACTTCCAAAAAAATGTCTTTCTGATGTACAAAGGCACACGCATTATCAAATCTACCTTTGATAGATACGGAGCAAGTTTTACCACGTCTACCACCGATTTCTTCGCTGCAACTACTTTTTCAGTTCTGAAACTTCAAGCGCAGCGATCACAGAATTTTGTGGCAAACTGACAGTTTGCCATGTTTTTAATAGGATAATAGAAAAGGGCAGGGTGATTTTCACTTTTTTCTCAAATATTCATAAGAAATATAAACTATTTCCAAGCATATAACCTGTATGCGTGTCAAACAACATGCTCATCTGTGTACAAAGATAATTGCATGTATTCCAATGCTTTAAATCATGCTTGACTAAATTTCAATACAAGCTAAATTTATATGCTTTAAAATAAGGAAAAAACCAACATCAAGATCCAAATGGCAGATGCCTGTCATCCGAAGCAATACTGTGATAAGAGTACATTACATGGCTAAGCACTACTGTTTTTCAAGCATGCAACACCCACAGAATGACAAAGTATGCCTCCAAGAAAGCCCCAAATACATGTTTTCACGTTAAAGCTTTTCTTACTCTTCTATCATAGTCCTGTTTCCAGTGAAGTTTCTAAAAATTATCCGACCTTTTCACAGTGTGGCTTAAACTGCTTTAAAAACTTTGAAATAGAAACACATCCAGCTTTGTTAAGACACTAAACAGGAGACAGACTTTGTGCATAGGCAAAACGCAGACTGGGAACCCCTCACAATTACCAGGTTTGGTTTCTACATGTTGTTTCATGCTTATTATTTTTCCACCACAGTCTTACTACACTAGTGATCTATACTTACACTTGAGTCACTGTGCCTCCGAAAAAAAACCAACCACCATCAAAAAACAAACACCAGTTCTACCTTTAAGTCCCTACTGACATGAGAAGTTAAACACTAATTAATCTTGAGTTACTGAGACGTGGACATTACAGAAGCATGTGTATATATATATTGCATGCTCGCTACGTTGTACAATTACATTATATAACATCAAGTTCTAACCTTGATGTAAATACATATTCTTAGTATTTTAGTTGCTTGCCCCAAAAACACTTTATATTTTGCCTTTCTGAAAAATAGTGAATTCTTTTCTTTCAAAGTTACAGTGATACCTCAGCCCTGTGGTACATCTTTTGAAGAAACTCCAGGAAGTTCTAACGAGTAACTACTGACCAAACCTGTGGCTACAGTTTTTGTTACACAAATACTTTTTTTTTTTTTATATACTACATGCCTTGTCCTGTCTTGCACTTGGGACCAGACTGCTTTTCAGCGTTGTAAGAAGTTGCACTGGCATCTGAAGTGGCCAACTGCTCGTGGTTGGAAAGCTTTAATGGACCAAGACCATCAAAAACACCACCACACACAACTGGGCTATGATGTAACACTTAACAGCGAAAGATTCTCAAGGAAAGGCTAAAACTGAAAGTTGCACTACATATGGAATCAACAAAATTCAACAGGAAATTCATGTATTTTGGACTTCAAAAAATGTTAAGGTTATCCTAAAAGTTTAAGGACGCTTCATTTTGGGAAGGATGTGCCTTTACTACTTACACTACACATGAAAGACTACTTAACATTACCAGACAGTACCATCCTACTACAGGCAAAACAAAGTAACATTTTCCTGAAAATTTAGTATCGACAATGGAGTATATTATTCACTATATGAACTGGGTATCTGCATGAAATAGGCCATACTTGAGTATTTTCTTCAGTTCTTAACTGTTGTGAGAAGCTTGACTCTATATGGAAATGTATGTACTGGAGATCTTATAACATTCCTTTCCAACAAGAACAACTTTTTGGGCTAACAGTTGCAAATTCCCATCTCGCCCAACAATGTTATATTGACTGTGTATCTTTCCTGACCATATCTAGTGCGTCATATACACAAATGACTACCGTTTCTCTAAATTACTGGCAGTTAAATAGCATAAAAAAAATAAATTTCAGTGAAATCTTCCGGAGTAGCCAGTGTACAGTATTGACTGGTAAGTGAAGCATGCGAGCCATACCTTGGGAACATTTATTTTGTCTGTTTTAGCCAAGAGCAGCACATAAAGCTGAGTCAAAAGCAACACAAAATTAATGAGCTTCCTTCTTTCCTTCCAAGAATTAAAAAAGGTGAGCTGTCAGCTTGAGCCAAGATGTGACTCTAAGATACAGTACTTACATTGCTCACAAATGATTTACTGAAGTGTACTATTCACATTTAAGCTGTCAATATCTATTTTATTATTTTATTTTTTGTGTAGATACACACTCGCCATATATATGCCAAGAACTACCATGTTCTTGCTACTGGTTTTGTCCTGTGTGATTCTAAATGTAAACTGAGGTATCAACCACATAGCTAAGTAATCCACCATTTGCATCTTGTACAGCAGTTTCCATCATATTTCATGAATAAAATTTGTACCTATTGTTTTATCTTCTCGTTATCATTCACATTTCTCAGTGAGGCTACTGATTTTGCCTGGGTGTTTACAGCAAGTCTTGCAGGAAATAGGGATTCCTCATTAGTGGCTTGCCAGCACTCTTTTGAAGGCAGATATCCAGCATGAGCTTTTTAGCAGGATGAAGGGCAGCTGGAAGTCCATTAAATACCTCTGCTCTAGACATTAAAAAGCAGTGGATCTTTCCAAAGTGTCTCAGCCCTCTCCATAAACAGGACAGCATATCCCCAATACCTAAATTGCGGGCACCTAGTTCAGTACAAGCAGAGTAAGATTTGGATAAGACAATAAACAGTTTAGTTTCTTGCAACAGGTGAAAAATCAGAAACCATTGATACTGGAGCTGACTTATAGTCTACCTGTTTCCAACAGTGGCAATACAGATAGAGAGGTATAAGCACAGGGCAAACATAGATGATACTCCCCTACCAGCTTTTCTTTCAACCTTTTTCAGCTAGGCTTCTTAGCTGGATGAAGCTTTTGCATATTTAGTGGCCCTCAATGGCCATCTCTCTCTCAAACATAGCCAGCCTTCTGATGACCATCTGTGAACTTCTGTTTTAGTCTTTTAGGAGCTCCGACAATTTAGGATTTCCTTACCTCCATCCTCCCCTCCCCATTTCCCCGTTCTTAACCCAGAATTGCATCTATTGTATTATTTAACAGTCACTGAATCTCACAAGGTGCTTCCACAACTCCTCAGAGCGGGCATTTGGATTAAAACTGCCCATGAAGCAGTTTTCTGAAAAGCTATGTAAGGGTGACAAGAGATAGAGTGGCTTGGGTCTCAGCCACTCTGTTAGTAGAGTTAACCTTTATCTTGCAGGTTATTTTACAGATAACTCCAACAGCACGAGAGGCAAATTCATACAAGTTGCTCTTTAAGAAGGAAGGGACAAGGTTTGAGGTCTTGGTTCATATTTTAGCCAGTCCAATGAGTCAAGCCAGTACCAAAATGTTTTGTCTGGCTGGAAATAATACCGATGGTTTGGAGGACTGGTGAATCTATCTACCAGTAATTGGAAAAAATTAATGGAAAGCACCAAGATTATGTTCAGAGAAGAGACCGCCAGCTCCAGGAATGAGTCACAAACATCCCAGGTTTAACGTTACCCTGCCCATGAGCACAGAGAGACAACTCTTTCCCCTTGGTAGAAAGGGATAGCATTGGTGAAGACCAGCTACACACAAAAGACAGCAGAACAGCTCTGTGGTTCAGATACTGGCTGTGTGGGGAACAGCGAATCACTCTGTTTCTACAACATGTGAAAAGATGGCACAAGATAGATCACAACACTTGGACTAGCACTGCATGGTGCAATAAGCATGGTGGAATAATGAGAAAGCAGAAGTAATGACAGAGACCAGTAAAACCTGTGGTAATCAAAGCCAGCAGATATGCAAAGAACTGTATACTACCACAGGAAGATGCAACACATCGGTGTGATGAATTTGCACACAGCCTCGACACATGAACGCTTAGGCAGTTTTTTCTTCACATGGACATTAGAAACCAAGAGCTTTTGCTTGGCTTCTGCCACACATGACAAACTAGAACTCAAACACAGCTCTCGTGATGTCTCTTTGGGACAGCCATTCTCTAAGACTAAGACAAAAGGTAGAGACAGGGAGTATGATTTCCTGTACTCTGTAGAAAGACAAAGTGCCTACTCCTCCAGAGTACAGATGATGTAGAGAAGATTTAGTCTTCCTCTAGACTTCCAGTTCTGAGTCAGAAGCAGGATCAAACTGTGGTACTCTCTGTGCAGTAAGCTGATGAAGGAACTTGTGAACTGAGAAAGCTGCTATATGAGGGTGTTCCTGCAAGTTTATTGCTATCAGGGTCAGAAAATTATGCAGATGAAGTACCTATAATAACGTGTTCCTCACTTAAGCAGTAAAAACTACATTATGGCCATTGGAATGGACACTAAAAAGGAATGGAAGTGACTCAAATAATACCAGGAAGATTCTGCAGTACAGTGTCCTCCATTCTCCATGGTTGTCCCAACGGCATGCAGGAAGAAAACCAATAGCACCGCTTCAGACACTCACACCCAAAACATTCTAGCTCATCACATTGGACTTTTCACAATTTAAAGTCACACAAACACTAATTTCTTAAAACGCAAGTAAGAGCGATTGCTTTTTCAGATGTTGGTTATAGGACTCTTCTTTTAGTTGGAATAATTTTGTAGAAAATGTGGGGCAAACAATATTAATGAAATATTAATCAACATCAATAAATATTATTTGAACTTGCAGTCATCAGCCAATGCAGCAAGGAGCTTCATATTGCTAGCTCATAGATGCAGGCACTGCAAAAACTACATACTAGTCTATTCATCAAATCAGGAGACCACCACCACACCTGAAAGCATCACAAACTGAATTTTAGGGGGTTTTATGTTCTTTGCCAGCTCCCACAAAGACTGGTTAGGTTTACAACATGTCTCTGTTAGAAACTGGCTCCCCCCATTTACAAACACAGACTATGACCTGGGATTAGACAGCACAGGTTCATTTTACCCTACTGACGGTGGGTTGTTGCAGCAGTAATTCTGCCCAGTATGAAAGAGTAACACCAGTTTTGACACATGCTACACCCAGTTCCACAAGAGTCAATGGGGGATGCTACTTTCTTCAATATGAATGCAAAGAAGTCCATCCCTCCCAATCGCAAAGACACCACAGCTTCAAGATACCTCTAGCATCCCAATTTACCATTCACACCCTCCTCAGAGGAGGAAGGCCAAGTGTAAAGAGCTGTCTTGGGAGCAGAAGAGAGGCAAAAAACTACCGTTTCTCACTCCTAAAGCACGGCCTTTTTCCTGGGGAGTTTGGTAGCAAACCTGGTACTACACCAACCTACATGTGGTAGTTTAAGAAGGAAGAGGAAAGTATGCAAGTAATAAAATTGATAAAATAACAGACCACAGCTCTAAACCCATTTTAGTGTGTCTTTGTTCTCTGGCATTTACAGATAAGCCTTTTATGACCACCGATTTCCCATTAGATATGTTATCCATAATGTCACAGGAAAATAGAGACCCAAAACAATAAAGCTTTTTTCTGAAAAGTTACATTCAAACTGTCTTGCATATTTACAAATCCATATGGCTTCATAAGTAATTGTAGCATATGCAGTTCCAGAAAAACATCTAAATTGCACACACTGCAAACCTTGTATAAACACTATACATTTGTCCATGCTGCCAAAGATTTGCAATAACCTTTTGTTTACAACTGTAAAGAACCGTCCAATGCTTTTATTATTTTGCCCACTACTCTGAAGCACTTCGCAATCTTTCCACTCAGCATGTTAATTATGGAAGATGCTTTTTGTATTACATGATTTATTTAAAGCCTGTTCAATCTCAGGTTATGAAATCCAGATTGTGAAACATCACACAGTATTTTATTCTTCTCCTTCCTTAGCATCTTTGGTCACTAATAGCCATTTTACAGTACATTGTGCCAAATAAATACACTTTACTACCTTAATCAAGCATTTAGGAAGCTGCTTACAAACACTCCACACACAGTAGCATCTCTGCAGCTAAAGGTCAAACACAATTTCCATTTTGATCTCTGTCTCAGCACGCACAAAACCAAAGCCGTACATGTATACATCAGGGTTAAAATGTGGATTCTAGCTTTTTTTTTTTTAAAGCTAATTATTTTTCCCAACTTCGAAAAGATTTGATTTGGCCATGGTTATACATTTTTCCCCCCTCCTTTAAACAACAAAAACACATTTTTAGTGTTTTCAGATGTTGAGATCTTTTCTGCTAGCTGAAGACACTAATTTGAGTAGAAAGAACCAGCCATCAGCCAAAGTCCAGTCTTTTGAAGATAATATAGCTACGTGACAATTTCTGGCAGTTGGCCGTGGAAAAGTCAAGATCGGATGGTGTCTTATATCCTGCCTCATTTTTCACATAAATGTGTGACATACATCTGGCTCTGGAAGAAATTTCAGTTTATCTTTTAGGCCCACCAGTATGCCTGCCTCTTCTCAATCCCCCTTGCATATGAAATTTCATAATCTTTTTATCTTAAAATCATACACCGATTTAATAGCAAAAGACACAGCTGAAATGCTAAAATCCAAAATAAAGTTGACTATTACACATTGTGCCACTTTAGCACTGGGTTTGTATGGGCATACGCGCACTACTTCAAACCACGGAAAACAAAACCAGGAAAGACCAGAGTCAGATATTTTGCAGTTAACTATTAGCGAAAAACTGCAGAAGAGAACTCGAAAAAAAGAACTGCATTTTCTGAAACCTGCCGTACGCCAATAGGCACAGGTGTTATTCTAAAATTGTTGCCCTGCTACTGGCATACTATCAAAGTTTACAACTGGCACTTTCAAGTTTCAGTAGAACATTTCCATAGCTTCTTAAACACTTATTGAACATCTCCATCTATCTGTCCTGCAAAGCCGATCACTCAACATCAATTAGTAATATTTTTTTAGAAAGCAGCGCTTTGGAGCCAAAGGAGAGGTGACAGCTAGAGAAGCCTGGGAGAAGCTAACAGGCCTGGGAGGAGACTTACCATAGTCGTTCTAGCACCTCAGACATAGCAGTCCCGTTGACGCATAGGCTCTACAAGCTTTATAGCTTCCCCACGGCGGCACTGCGCCGCACAAGAGCGTCGCTGGTTTGTCTGAGGCTCAACAACAGCGCAACAAGTAGAAAGTAATAAGCTGTACGCACCCATTATACCCGCTATTATCGTCTCCTAACTGCTTGCCTTTTTATGGTCAGCTAACTCACTGCTATTCTTGATATTATGGAAGAAAAGATATAGAACCTTATTGCAATAAAACCACTAGAAACATGTCTGGTTTTCCACTATGGTGAGTGCCACTGGATATTCTCAAGAATTCTGAACCTTAGGACTCAGCAGAACAACTTATAGTAAAAACATGGAATTTCGCTAAGAAGCAATGGTTAAAATCCCTGCATACTTGGAAAACTGAGTAAAAATATGCCAAAGAAACAAGTGGCTTCTACCTTCCACATGACTTCATTTCTCAACTTTGTACTGTGTCACATTAACACGCCTTGCATTACGTGCTTCTTCCTTCAACTGATATTGGCACATTTTATTAAGCTAACATACCATGTTGATAATATCCTGTCCTACACCTAAATAATGCCCTTAGATACTCCATTGGTATTCGGAGCATTAATACAGCAAAAAAATTTAAAAAACATGAAAAAAAGAAAACAGGGTAAATTCCAAATAACTAGAGAGTGATTATCATGGTGGTTCTGGCAGCAGTGGCTAACAGCCTTACAGACATTTTATCTAAAATTTACTTAGACTGCTACGCAGGACATTTCAAAGAAAACTCTGCTAATTTACTCAGTTAATAATGATGGATTTGCTTCAATATCAAGACAGGTGAAAATATATTGAGCATGGGTTCATGAAAGGCAGGTCCTGCTTGACCAACCTGATTTCCTTCTATGATCAGGTGACCCACCCAGTGGATGAGGGAAAGGCTGTGGATGTTGTCTACCTGGACTTTAGTAAAGCCTTTGACAGCATCTCCCACAGCATTCTCCCGGAGATACTCTCTCATGGCTTAGACAGGTTTACGTTTCGCTGGGTGAGGAACTGGCTGGATGGCCGAGCCCAGAGAGTTGTGGTGAACAGCGTTAAATCCGGCTGGCGGCCGGTCACAAGCGGTGTTCCCCAGGGCTCGGTTCTGGGGCCGGTCTTGTTCAATATCTTTATTGATTATCTGGATGAGGGAATAGAGTGCTCCATCAGTAAGTTTGCAGATGACACCAAGCTGGGTGGGAGTGTTGATCTGCTGGAGGGTAGGAGAGCTCTGCAGAGGGATCTGGACAGGCTGGATCGATGGGCAGAGGACAACTGTATGAGGTTTAATAAGGCCAAGTGCAGGGTCCTGCACTTGGGTCACAACAACCCCATGCAACGCTACAGGCTTGGGGAGGAGTGGCTGGAGAGCAGCCCGGCGGAAAGGGACCTGGGGGTGCTGGTTGACAGCCGGCTGAACATGAGCCGGCAGTGTGCCCAGGTGGCCAAGAAGGCCGACAGCGTCCTGGCCTGTATCAGGAATAGTGTGGCCAGCAGGAGTAGGGAAGTGATCGTGCCCCTGTACTCGGCACTGGTGAGGCCACGCCTTGAATCCTGTGTTCAGTTTTGGATTAGTTTAGATTGGATATTAGGAAAAATTTCTTCACCAAGAGGGTAGTCAGGCATTGGAACAGGCTGCCCAGGGAGGTGGTGGAGTCGCCATCTCTGGAAGTGTTCAAAAACCGTGTGGATGTGGCGCTTCAGGACATGGTTTAGGGGACATGGTGGCGCTGAATTAATGGTTGGACTTTATAATCTTGAAGGTCCTTTCCAACCTTAGTGAGTCTGTGATTCCGTGAAATAATGTTCACCTAAGGTTATGCCCTTTGAATGATTAATATGGGGTGGGGAGTGAACAATATACTTCCACTGTTACTTTGAATGAAAGACCTTGACACATGGTATTTTGCCAGGAATAGAAGTTACTCCTGTTTTTTTAAAGTCTGACCCAATACAGCTGCTTTGTTTAAAAATAAGCTACTGATTACTCTTGCATCCACTTCAATAGATCAAAAAAGAACATTATTCCAAAATCAAAGCAATATAAGCAATTTTTATTTGTTATTTGAAAGAGATTAAATGGAAGAAAGCCAGGTTTTTTAAAATTCAACCATCATACTTTCTTCATTAACATCTTGCAATGTTTGACAATACTTAATAAAATAGCTTTAATATTACCTAAAATGTTGCAATTTAGCCTTTATAAGTTATGCCAAACTTTCCACAGTTCACTCTCCAAAACCTACTGACTCATAGTGAAAAAATCAGATTTATAGTTTTGTCCTAAAAATGATTTAAGCTAAAATACCAAAAAGTTGCAAGTTTCCAGGCCTCCCTTTCATACTACATTCATTTAGGAAATATTTTTATGACAGGCAATCCTAAAAGAAAAGCAGAGATACAGTATATTTAACAGGCCAAGTTAAGAGTTCACACAGGAAAAAGTAGTACGACTTTCAAACATCACATACTTAAACAGACAACATTAAAGGTATCATATTTCCGAACTTCTGGTTTCGCAAAATACATTATTTTCATTTGCTAACACAGCAGCCTCTACAGAAAAACACCACATTAACATGATACTTGAGTATCATTTCTCGTTACTAATAGCTAGCTCTTCTCCCAGATGTTTTTCAAAAGCCATTTTATAGTTTAACTCAATCTATCTTTATCTGTACAAGAAAGATTTTTTTAAAAAAATATGTATGTACAGACACGTACATAAGATGAGCTTAAAACTAGGACTTAGGATACTGATTCTCAAAGATGAGCTATAATGTGAACGAACTGTTTTCTACAGTGTCAGACTATGCTTATTTTCGAAAGTTAAGCTCGTTATTATTTTTTACTGACAAGAAACGTGAAATACAGCAGCTATGGTAAAACTCTTGTCCTGTATGTGCTGTCTAATTGAATATAGGTGCCAGGCACTGTAAAAATGGGTTATAATCGGAATTTAAAACTTATCTCTCTTATTGCCATAAATGAAGCTTTGTAATTCAAGACAAAAATCCTGAGCAAATTTGTATAAAAAAATTCAACGCACTAGTTAAACAACTTAAATGCAAACCTAAATCCTGAGATCGTCTGAAACAGTTTTAGTGCAGCATACGCTCAATACTCCAGACCTCTTGAACAATTGCTAGTAGGAATGCAACTCTTGAAAGCTACTTTAGAAAATATCAATTAGAAAATCCAAGTCCTACAACAAATGCCTTGCAGATAACCGAGTTGACAATCAAGCATAAAAAAACCTGCTTCTCTATTTAACAAACATGCATTCCAAACCAGCATGTGATTTTTTTCTAGTCACCTACCTCTAACAAAGCATAATTCCCTGAAGTATTTCAGTATTACAGAGATTTTGTTCTGCTCTCATAAGGAGACAAAATTAACCTAGCTTCATGATAATGCTAAACAATACACCCAACTAAGAGTAGCAATTCAATATGCCATTACTTTTGTACTTTTTGATATTTAAATTTATACTCCTGCAGGGCCAATAGTTTTCTATAAATCGGATTCTGTATTAAGTGACCTCTTATATTCACCTTTTAAAAAAATAAGTAAATTTAATTACCATCAAAAGCAGAGGAAATCTAGTCTTTTCTCCCCGAAGTCTAGCCTGATACCCTGGCATTCACTCGTATCCGTGGCATTAAGAGTTGCCCAGATATCCTTTTGATAACGTCATTAAGATTCTGGTGTCACCAGCAGTTGTATTTCTTTGGCAAGCAATTGTACATTTTATTTCAAGTATCTGTTATCATGCAATATAAATTCAAGTGTGTTTAAGAGCATACTTTAAGAGAGAGAGATGGGTACCTGCCTAAACTAAAGGAAGTTAATTTTATAATACTGTAGTATTATGAATGATCAGTAACAGTGAGGTAGAAAAAACGTAGATTTTTGGTAGGTATATAAATAGAGATACTTACAGCCGTTCAAGTTGTTTTAGATCCTGAAATGCTCCACGTTCTATGACACTAATCTGATTTTCTTCCAAGTGTCTGCAATTCCAGAAATATCAGTTAATTTTTAGACAACAAAAGAGCTTCCCCACTTCTCCTCACACATGCCACAAAATTGCTTTCCATAGAAGTACCAGTAACAGTTATAATTAGAGATTATTAGAAAAATCTGGACAGAACAGCACTGTTTCTCTTGATCACTAGCAGGAAACCGATTCAAAAATTGCCTTCTGACTGCCAGATTCAGTAAACTTTTTCATTCTTAAACTTCAATAACCATAACCAATGATCAAGAAGGTGTTGGTCTAGAGGCTGATTGTTACATCCTTACTATATTACTTAGTTTATCTAATGTAATTGAGATAAGTGACTCCTACAGATGAAAAATCTGAAAGACTCCTAGAGAGCAAAAGTGCACAAAGTAAAATAAGAAAAACTGCAAACACATACCAGATGACAGGAACATGTAGAATAGGGAAATATGAACAAAACTGGTGTATTGTTCAAAAACAATGAACAAAAATGGGTATGTCTGCAGACAATGAAGTGGCATGTCTTGGGTTTCAGATGGTCTTCACACATCGGAAAACAAAACCAATATAAAAAAATATATATAATTTTAATAGGTGTATTCTGGCTTTATTCCTAATAACTTTTGTGGCAAACATCACACTATTCGAAGGCTGAACAAACATGTTACATAAATATGCAGTGAACACAGAACAAAAAATTCACATAAAGATGGCAGTTGCATGTTTTGCTTATTGTTAAAGGCATTCAGTATAAACGATGGCAGTGGCATTAGGCAGTGTCCGACACTATAGAAAACCAAGGAAACCAAAACAAGTACTGACATTAATGATAGTATAGTACATGTATTTTAATAGACTTCCGAAATGGTATTGACAGTTGGGATGGAAGCCAAGGAAATAATCTAAGCAACTCCACTGCTAGAGATGAGAGGAACACCACAGGAATGAAAAGTCTTCCAATAGATTTGAAATGTTTTCTTAGTATATGACAACTTGTTCAAAAGTGTTAAGGTAGCAGGAGGAAAGACTTGCCTGTTCATTGGCAGGATTCAATTAATTCATTGATTGAATTATCACCGAATAACTGTAACAGTTCAACAGTTGCAGTTTTAAGGACTTGCTTTAGAAGATACTCAAAGGAAAACACTGACTCAGAGGGCAATCTTAAGAATTACAGACAGGAATTTTCAGGGGATGCTGGTGAGATTACTTGTGGGTTTAACTTCTGATAGCTGTTTGTTTCAGAAGGAATCAGCAGAGTGGTAAAGCCAACCTGCCGCTGTCAGCGCTAGGACCAGCTCAAGATTAAGTTTTTGGTTTGTTCGCTAAAACTTGGAATTAAGCACAGCAATTTAGTAAAATACTGCTAGTGAACTAGATGGTACACACACAAAAATGTCAGCACTGTTTATGTAAATGGCACTTGGTAAACAGAACTAGATATCTCCTTTTTTTTTTTGTAAAATTAGAGATTTGAACTTTAGCCATTGGTTACCGCTAATATAAATAAATACCTTTCACATTTGACAAACATTTTTGATAAAAACATCCCAGCCACAGCTCTTAAACACATAGATCTACACACATATGTATATGATGTCTCCGAAACACAGCAATGTTTCTCACAGAGAAATTCCCAAGTTTGCATCGCTGCAGGAGCCCTCAGTGCCCAAATACAAATCCAGTGAAGGCAGAAACCAACAGTTACTTTAAACAAGAGCTCCAGAAACGCTAAGAACGTAAGAGCTTAGCCTCAATCAATTCAGTATATTACATTCTAAACTATTTTGTTTCTCTCGTCCGGTTTCCCCCAATATTTAAAGCTATATATTTTACTTTACATATAAAAATAATGCAATAAACTTAATTTCCACAAAGCAAGTACCAGATCCCCACAGTATTTCTGGCAGAGGCATCAATACCCATGTCTGCTTCTATGCTGATGTGAAGGGGAGCTCGACTACTTGACATAATTCAGGAGAACTTAGAGGAATTTGAAGACGAAAAATGAATTCACTTTAAATAGAAAGGACGTCCAACTTTTCCTGAAAGGACTGAAACAGATTTAAAACCTATTTCTTGTTCTTTTAACTCAAGATTATTTTCTTATAGAAAAAAAGGTGTATTTATAACTGCAATAAATATCTACAAAGTAGCCCTAATTTCCATCACTCAATTAGTGGTGCCATTTGATGTTCATAGATGAGAAAATCGGAAATCAGGAATGACAAATTCTGTAGCCTGATGTTTCCCTTTTTGATGTTCAAGGCAATTTAGAAGTACAGTTAAGCTCATGACTGATACTTTTAGATCAAGAAGCAGCACCACCTAAAATTTTTTTATTTATTAATTCACATTAGACTAAAAAACGTCGCAGGTTTCCTTATGTGCAACTTCTGTAACTATCCTTAGTCAAGTTCTGCTTAATCTTCTGCAAAAGTGCTATTAATGGGACTGTATCTTGAAGTGACCAAAATCTGGAAGTCCTATTTGCTAACGTTCGAGTATAATTGATTTAAGCATAAGTGCTTGTAAAGTGGAGCAAAATTTTTACTAAAGTATTTATTAAAATCCAGTGAAAAACACACAAGAGCTCTGAAACTACAGTCAGACTTCAGCATGGAACTAAAATCTACTATTTCACATCACAAACTGTTCCAGTTGCTTGGTTTAAAAGAATACTATTAACTGAGTAACACGCAGAAATTACTAGCATTTGATCTCTAGAATTATGGACATTCTTAGTACTAGCACCCTGAAATAGACTTTTAAAGAAAGACAAGTTGTGTGTTATACTCACAAGACACGGAGGTTCTTCAGTCCTGTGAAGTCCGTCTTCGTGATTCTTGTGATATTATTTTTTTCTAGATCACTGCAGGGGAAAAAGAAACCAGCATTGAGGCACTATAACTGACATCTAGAATTCACTCACAGGAAGTATCTCCATCACCAGAGGATCTATCAGTTGCTCAAATTGTACAAACTAATGTTTCTATTAAAATCTCGGAAAGCAAGCCATCAGTCCTGATGCATTTTGCCTCTTCTTCCGAGTACATTGCTGTCATACAAGAAGTTTCTTCCATTTTTATTTGTAGTATTGGTGCTCACTATATGCTGCTTTCTCTTCAGTCTTGTAAGAGGCTAAATATATTGAAGACCCAATTGATATAATCCAGCTGAAACGGAATCCTCAGCCACAAAATGAAGATCAAACTCGGGGGTTATTCTAAAGCCAAGCAAGTTTAGTTTGCCACAGAAACTTGGGCTACATGGACCTTCAGGAGGTAACGACTGCCTTCAGTGACTCCTAAGTGTGCTCCTACCCAGCTGACCTAGAAGATTTGGAAAGTTACAGAATAGCTTTTGGTTTTTTTTCAAGCATCGTAATTGGACAGCCTCCTGACCCAGCTTTTTGGAAATGCTGGTTTTCATAAGATACTGTTAATCACACTGACCTGCTTCCCATGTGTGTTTCCCCTTTGCCAATTCCCACCTTCTGTCTTTAAACTCACCATTTCCTAACACCTCTGTTATGCGCCGACACATTTTCCTCGTGTGGTCACATACCAAGTATTACCTCCTGCACTCTCTGTCAGTCTGTGCTAATTTATGCTCTAGACTCAAAATTAATAAGTAACTGGCATCTTTTCCACGACAGGGAAAACCTACTGTAGCCAGACCTTGAGCTGCCCACTTTACTGCAGCTTTTCTCTGGAGTGAGCACACCAAAAAACCATAAAAATATAAATGTCCAAACTTACATCTTAATGGATTAGACACCAAAATAAGATGCTCTAGCTTGAGACAAATACTATTTAATTAAAATTTCAAGACTGATCCTGCACTTAAGGACAGCTCTCAGTACTCTAACTTTCATGCCTTCTGAGTTAAAACAAACCAAGAATAACTCCTTTTCTTTCCGCACTTAAGGAGTCTTTCTGTCATTTCATTTCAAAAGAGTATACCAAATAATTGCTGGTGCCATAGGTCCTGTGTTGCTGTTTTCTCTCTTCTAGACTTGCCTTTGCAAGGCACCCCTAAAGTTCACCAGTTGAACATACCGCGTTGTCTGGTATTTGGTTTGGGTTTTTTTTTCTTCTCCAGATTGTTCTACCTGACTTAGTGCTAACAACAGGGACAAGACCAGCAGCTATTCTTTCTTCCTGGTCTTCACCCATGCTTATTTGAACATGATAAGCAATATGCAGCAAGCTTATAATTAATAAAAACAGATATACTCTCCATTATGTCACCACAAATTGGTTTTGCATGTCAGTTTTCCAGATACTAGAAGCCTTTTATGAAAACTAAATTTTATAATCATGGAGTAAACCTTTTTTTCTTCCAAGTCATACTTTATGTCTCCCAAAAACTGCTACATATCAAAGATAGAAGGCTTTGGGGTAACAATGTTCATGCCAAAAAAGCACTCAGTATTCTTCTAAAGATCATGAGATTGTAAAGCATACACTCTGAGAAATTTTGTTGCCTATTGCCATCCAATGAAAGGAATCCAATACAAAAAACCAGCCATGAGGGTAGACATTCATTTTCTAAGAGAGAATGTAAAATCACAAAGACACAGCAGCAAGTAGAGGCTTCTCCTATACAACCAAGTTTTACTGTACTTCCAGCATAGTATACACTGGGATGCACCTCTGCTGTATTTACAAGCTTCCATTTTTCTCCCATTTCTAGTAAAATTCAAGAATACAAAGGCAAGATTACGGTATTATTTTTAAGTACCTTCGGCAACCATGACACCTGCACAAACCCTGACCCTGAAATAATTTCTGAAAATCAGATGGGTGTTCTTAAGTGCTGTTTTGAGTTGATTATTTCTCCAAGTACAAAAAGGAATTCAAACAAGGGGTAGAAGACAGAACTTCCAGGAATGCCTCATTTACCACGTTTCTATTCTGAAAAATGCTGCACAGACGGCTGTCTAGGACAGCTTCTGAAGTGCCTAGTAAGTAATACCGCAAACAAAATGCAAAGTGTTGAGAACAGTTGAATCATTTGTAATCATTCTTATATCATCCTACGGGGGGAAGAAAAAGCTCTCCCGGCTGCCACAATTTCCACTAGTTTTCTATCATACACGCAGTTCCTTACAAGCCTTGCAGTATGGCTGCCACTCTAAAGCATCCTTTTTTCACCTCATCTGAGATCAGAAATACATGAGAGTTCAAGCACAAATGATTATTTCCTTCAAATCAAGATTTTTTTTTTTTTTGCAAACATGAGTTGATATTATTCTAAGGCATTAATTGAAACGCAATTGTCATAGCAACAAATTTCATTTTTCTAGTGGGAAACACATTGTCAAATTAAGGCAGTTATGTATTTTGAAGTTTAAGCTTGTTAAAAGGTACATTTGCAATATTCAGAGAAGACAGGACTATGCACTAACTTCTCCAAAGAAAATAAAGAGTTTTCTCCTAATCTATCCTCCACTTATCAGAAATGTAAATATTTAGATGAACACAGGTAATTGTACTCATTCACCGGAGGAAATAACTCTTCATATTCCTAAACATACATAATTGTTTTCTCATGTGTTCTCTAATCCGCAGATGCAAGCTGATACGGAATTAAGCTCCTCTTAATGTCCCTTTAACATGCTGGTGCATTCACTTGCTGGAATTGAGAAGAAAAAACAAACACAAACCAAACCAAAACCCCAAAAAACCCAACACAAAGAACTGAACACAATACAGCACGAGCCACTTCGTAACTGAGGGCAGTCTGGTACTTAGAAGCCTGCAATGATGATGATTAAGCTCACAGTTCACACAGAAAAAAAACCCAGCCTATATGTCTACAAGTTTTGTGCCAGGGACAAACCAGGTACAGTTGAAGATCTCCGTATTTTAACACGGCAGCTTAATTTGCCATGGACAACATGAGGAATGAACAGACTACAGACTATTGAAAAAACCCCAAACCCTAAAATTCAGACCAGTAATTCGACACGTTGTCCATAATGAGAATTTTTTACTGAATGCTACCATTAAAAATAGAAGTCATATAGGGATAGAATACATAAGGTTTTTTTGCACATCTTTTTGAAACATTTGCATCAATCTTACAGTGAATTTTTCTAAGGCATATGCAAGACATTAACAGATTTGAAGCAGTATGTAAGATACACTAGAGTGCAGTAAGAAGTATTGTATAATATTGAAATATATTTCTGATGGTTATCGATAAATGTCAAAATAATATAAAATTCTTAACTCATAAAATGGTTAAAGAGATAGAATAAACTTTTAAGAGTTAGTTTAAGCATCTTAGCACAGGACATACTTAAGTAACAGAAGAAACCTTATCCTCTCAGGAAACCAGTTTCTTTAGCACAGATGGGAACTAAGGATAATAAGGACATGAGAGGAAAAAAAAAAATGCCTACATTTCAGCTATATGAACAAGACAGACAATATCCTTCTTGGACCTATTTCAACTGTATTTTGAAAAGGTCTGTTAAAGAAAAAACCCACAAAACAACTACAGGGCACTTTCATTGCATGTACCTGTTTGCATTTATCCTGTTGATTGAATCGTGCTTTTCTCCAGGAATACCTTTGAATCGCTGCCTACATTTTCCAAATTTTCCAGCTTAATTTCCTATTCTGTTCTCAGTTCAGTTCTGGCACCCTGGTGCATCATTAACTACTCAGTGCTGCGCCAGGGTGACCTGGTTGCAAGAAGCATTGGAAAGAATTAAGCCTGGAGTAAGCAACACATAAATAGCTTGTGTTTTACTTGCATGATGTTTCCCATCTGCTTTTCACGTCATTCCTTCAGCAGTTTTCCCTTGCCTGCATCTCAGAAAAGGCCTAGCAAAGCACAGCGTTAAGCCGGTCAGAATTCTCCACGGCAGATAGGAGTCAGCTAAGGTATACAGGGCAACAGAGTGTCACTGACCCTGCTTTTTGTCCATTTTGATAAGGCTTGATTCTCAGCACGGCTTCACTCATCTTGAACAGGTGTATGCAGAACTGCATTCCCATCATATACACAGCAAGCCCTCCCACCCAGTCTCAGAGACCAATCCCACACATCAGCTCTATACCTCTCTTCCCACTTGCAGCCCCAAGAACACTCCTGCTAGTCAACATTCTTCTCCTGGTGAAGTCTGCAGTTCCCTCTTCTGAAAGAGACTTTAACGTTCCTCGATCAATACATATCTTGAGATTGTTCTTCTCTCTACTCCTGCAAATTGGCACAGCCTATACTGAATGTATAATATCAATCATTCTATTAATCCCTGCTGAAGGTTAGTATCCAAGTCAGAGACTTCCATGTCCGTAAGTAAAGTTACTTGGATAACGGCCTAACTTTAAGAGAATTGCTCTTCACAAAGTTCACTTTCTTTAAACCATTTAGGATTTAATTGTAACTGCCGTCTCTGTTTTAAAAAGCAGTATTTACCTTCTGAACAGTTGCCTGTTCCAGCATGCTCTCCCTCCAGGTTTATCTACCATTTGAAGAAACACAGAGCAAAGCCCTGATCAACTACTATGTAACACTTCCTCCTCCTGTTCACAGCAGGTCTAAGGCTGCTGCGAAGAAGCAGATTGCCACAGGTTACCCCATTAGTCAATTAAACTTTGTGACTGTGAAGTTACTGAACTAATGCAGACATTAGTGGTTTACAGCTGGTATTTGTGGGCAACATAATACTTTATGTTTCCTTTATAAAGTTTGGCAGCTGATTATGGGCTCACCAGTGGGTTTCAACTACAAAAAGCTAAACTTTAACATCTAATCTGTGTTGGCTTTTGAACACATCACTATTCATAAGAACTGTTGGAAGCAAACACAGCTTTGAAAAGAAATTGTCTGGGTCAAAGACATGGAAAAGTTACACCGTAAAAGTGAATGTAATTTATATATTTAACTTCAACAAATACGTATGTGCGGATACATTCATTCTACATAAAATTCTTATTGTGCAGAATTCCTGCCTTTTACATTGTATGTGGGGCAAAGTGTATCTTAGCTCTTACTCAACACACCTAGCTCATCAAGGCCAGCTACTGCTCTTTGTCATTTCACATTCGGATAATATTGCCCCATCATCTAAGAAAACTCCATTAAGGAATACATGTCTCCTCTGGCATATCAGCAGCAAAGTTGATACCACTCAAAAAAACTGAAACCATCATCTATACCAACTTTTAGTAAAGTTTTTGGTATTAGGTCTCTCTTGTCAATCCGGTTTTCCTTTTAGCATAAAACATTTAAGGACAATGCAGGTGTAGTGGCAGTTTAACAAAACAGACATGGAAGGAATTATTTCAGCGGGAATCAAAACATGAATTGAACTAGAATGGTACAAGACATCACGAAAGTCAGTTCAGATGAACTATTAAAGGGAGCTTTACTCATAAACATGTCCTCCTACGTTCTAATAACAATTTAATTCAAGACACATTTTGCAGATGTTGAAGACTAAGTCACACAACGTACACACTTGTTAGAAACAGGGATGTTTGGAGCAACTGGAGCAAATCCTGCTTCATAGCAAGAATTCCTCTGAATTGCTTTATCTTTTGTTCTTCTCTAAACAAAATCTAGTGAACTTAAGACAGACTTCTAAGTGTTTTAAAGCATCTCCAAGATTCTCTGGAGCATGCCATTATGCTGCTTCAAACAGCAGTAGGCATGCACAGATTTCTTCTGTGACATTCCTTAAATTTCAGTTGATAATTCTTCTGCTTTGCTATTCAAGTCTTACAATATATCCGGACACAGTTCTTCTCAATCCCCGCCCTCTTCCTTGGACTGTATAAAGTTTGTGTATATAGTTTTACTTGAGAAGTAAATCCACTTACTACTTAGCACTATGTGCTTCTGTCTTATAGACTCACATACCTTGGCAAACATACACTCATCTGAGGCAGCTCTAAGCCTACACTTCTTTAATATGCAAGAACAGAATCAAGTTTAACAACACACCACCACCACAATAAACATTACAACTCTTACAAAAGAGCAAATAACGAAGGCAATAAAATGCTGAAGTCTTGCAACAATCTTCAAATCAATAATTCAATACTTATACATAAACAAAAATCCTTATACAGAATTCAAATCCTTTTATATACAAGGATGCAAAAACTCAAAACAACACTACTGGATTATAGGAAGTTCCTATTACTCAGATGTCATTTTGCTACCTGCTGAACCCCCCTCTGCATCATCATCTCCAAAAGTAATCCAAAGTTTGGCCCCTCGTCATACTTGTGAGTCCTGAACATACCCAGGTAAATCCCTAACTCTTCCACTCTTCCAAGACTATACTTGTTTTTTAATCAGCTGCCCATTTTGGACCTACCTCTGGTTGTCTAGTTACGCTTTTCTTTGGCACATTGAAGCCAAAGTCAAGAGCTTTGCTAAAGCAGAACAAACAGTCAGCTGCCAGTACAACTCCCTAATGGTTTTGTTTGGTTTTTAAGCCTGTAAGCTATGGGCCCTGTACAAGTTCACAGGCACTAAGACCATCGGGCCGAGAGTCTTTTGTGTGCAAGCGGTGTATTTGCTTTAACACAAGCTTCTACATACTGCACTTTAAGTTACAATTTCTTCTCCTCTGGAAAACCTCCAGACTCCAGGCCTAACCCTGTGAGCTTGTGGTCAGAAAAGGAGTTGCTTAAATCTAGTTCTCTTTCTAGAAAAACCACAAGTATTTCATTTACCTAAAACCAGTCACTGTCAATAAGTATTCTAGAGCAACAAAGTTTTCCTCCCTTTCACAGGACTCTCAGGTGCATTCCTAAGAACAAAACCGAAGATCACCTCTGATGTCCAAGAATTTTATGGCAGCAGTTGCTTTTGCATCTCAAGGACAAGCACAAGTCCTAGACGGGCAGTATTTAGGAGAATATTTATCATTTATTATACATTTGTCTTTAAGCTAGGAAGACATTACATGAAACGAAAATACATATAAAGTGAAAATAACCTGCTATCTAAGGAGACAGGAATCTAGGGCACCAGCTGCAACTTCAAGTCCTCAGATGTTTGCTCATTTATATTAATAAACAAAGAATTCAATAAGAGCAGTAAGGAAACTGCATACTGTATTTAAAAGAATTAACTGCCATACACTTCAAAAGGCAGCTCTTCCCCCAAGTTACACAGCACTAGGATTCTTTCCTGTCCAACTGCTTCATCAGTAAGGTCAGTGCGTACTTCTAGTCATAGAACCTCAAACACAAAATTTAGTTTCTGTTCCTGCTATGTTTTCAAAGTGGCTACCACATACCAGCCCCAAGCTATACGCATTTGTGTCACATATGGGACAAACAAATCAGCATAAAACCCAATGCTCTGGTATTTCCCAACAAGCAAAGCATAGAATTTGTCTTGCACAGAACAATGCACTTAAGAATTAATAAAAATCTCTCTTGTCCCCTAAGAACCAAACAGGTCAGGATCCAACACACTGTCTAGAGCTTGCAACAAAACAAGCCTCAGCTAGGACACAATTCATGGTATTTCCAAAAGTTCATCAACAAGAGAAGAAAAACAGATTTCCCCACAAATTTGAGAGAACTGTTTTGAGGACATAGCACACATTCTTTGTTACGATTAACTTGTAATACATTCAAAAGGATTTATTTTAAATGATAAATCAACTTGGCAGTAACATTCAAAATGTGGGAGTTAAAATTCAGGTGATAACAATTGAATCCGATTCCTGAATCTAAAGAGTTACTGATATTTTTCATTAGCCCAATTCCTCCAAATAACTCAAGCAGCACACAGGCTTGGGAAACAAGGCTTTGATTGTTTTGCCATTACACTGCTAAAGGACTTTGTCAATCCAAATCACCTGACAGCCAAGTCATCCCTTTAAAGCTTTGCTGTTTCATTTGTTTTCCCAACCCCCAATCACTACTGCAGGTAACCACAAACACACACCTGAACTGGAGGAAACATGCATTTTCACAGGTCAGTTAGCCATTCACTTGGCTACCTATTGTACTCTAGAAGCTTAAAGCGACATGGAATACCTTGGTTTTTATGAAAGCTGCCTACATGGTTGCAGGCAAAAGGTTGTTCACTAAAGCCCTCCTCTCTTTATGAGTACTTTTGTTGTTAGTTTGGGAACATGCTAACAAGCATACCCATTAAAAAGGAGAAAAATACACTCACATGTGTGAATGTATCCATAGAGTAGCTTTTGGGTACCCCTTGCAGTCTTTACATGCCCTGTATCTGTTTTGTTATTTTAACCATTCTTTAACGGGCATGGACTGCCACCAGCCTCTTAACCTTAAATGACTGTAATCCTCCATAGAAAGGGCTTGGCAACTCTCTCACACTTTCAATCTAAGAACTTCAAAGTTATGTGATAAACTACTCAATTTAACATTACCCTAAAACCCTCTGGCAGCACAATCTGCATATCTTCAGATTTAACATATTTCCATCTCAACTTTAGCAATGCAGGAAATAAAGTCCTGGAACTAGGTTTTATGAAGTACACAAATTCCATTAGTTTCCAAGTCACTTGGGCAAGTACAAACATCACTGGTAAAGAACAAGACAAAAAGCTTCAAAATCATGTTCAGCTGAAGTAATCCCATTGCATTTTAAAAAAAAAAAGGTACATTCCATCTCTATATAAGACTTTTTTTGAAGTTATTTTTTTCTTCTTAAAAGAAACAGCTGACTTCATAAAGGAACATGAGACTTTTTCAACAGTGGCTTCTAGGAAGACTGTTACTCTTTAAACATTGCACATCACCTAGTCATAGAAGGACAAAAAGTAAAGTCCTCTACCTAGGAGAAAATAAGCCCGTGCAAGAATTACAGCTGGGGCACTGACTGACCAGGGACTTGCGCTGCAGAAAAAGGTCTTGGAGTCCCACTGGGCCACCAAACATCAGCAGTGTGCCCTTGCAGCAGCGAAGGCCAACCTTGACCAGAATGTAGTCAGAGGTATTTAAGGATTTGAAAGACCTGACTAATCTCTTGTATTCAGGATTTGTGACAGTTCATCTACAATATCGTATCCAGTTTCAGGCGCTCCAGTACAAGAAAGGCACTGATACATCGGAGAGAGCGAAGGGCCACTGAGACTACCAGGAAGCTGTAGCATATGCTGTGTGAACACAGGCTGAGAGCTGGGCTGCTTGAACTTCAGCAAAAGGTTAAGCGGCGATCTTGCTGCAGTTTATAACTACCTAGTAGGTAGAAAAATATACACCCTTTTCTCTTATCTGCACTAAGATCAAGCCACATACAGAGGAACATTTGTAGAGAAAAAAAACAGGCCCTGCCACAGCCACCAAGGATTCAGGAACATTCTGCATAGCTTCAGGAACAAGTACTGCACAGAGCGTATTAAGACAGCAATATTGGGATCCAGTAATTTTGGTATCACTTGCTACGCATGTTAAACCACAATAGCAATGAACTTACAATGCAACATTTACTCATTTTTGTTGTTGTTGGATAGGACCACGTGTACAACACTGGAGAGTCTCCATCTCCAGAACAATTTATAGTAATTAAAGAGCCTCACAATAGCTGCAATGTACAAATTCTGTGCTGCAGTCCATCGTACTTTTGTCACACACCTACACAATACAGCTTTTAATTCAAAAAAATCAGATCATTCCTTCTGATTACAAAAGGCTTTCAGGTATGACTTAGACTGTTTTCTTTCTGTCTAAACAATGAGAAAACTGATCTTAGGGGTTAAGTGCCCTAATTTTGTGAATACGACAGCCATTCTTAAGCCCATTACAGTAGTGCTTGGTTAATAACCTGCATTAAGCGTCCAAATGATCTGGAACTCCTTGCAGGCACCACACTTCCGTCCTCATCCTTATTTTTATAAGAAAAATTACTTGGCAAACTATAGATGTTAAAAAACACCAAGGAAAAAAACCTACGTTTTGTAATATGTGCAGTGGCTGAATTCCCCACTGAGGAGATTGCTGTTGGAAGTTGTACCCGAGACATGCAGAAAGCAGCTTAATAGACCGAGTCATTTATTTCTTCCAAGGAAATACATGTTTGTCCCAGCCTGCAGGAACTCCTGACTAGTTATTATAGTTTTCAGATTTTATTATATAGAAAGGAAATGTTATGTTGGCAGAATAATGTTCTAACAGTACATTTCACACTTCCATGCCCTTCACCTTTGTCCCCAAAGTTTTGTAGTTACTCTTGGTGTGCTCCAGATCTCACTTGGTAGTGTCACCTGTGCCCTTCTGAAAGATAAAGGGAGCCTGCAAGAAGAATAAAACAGGTCAAGAGGTTGTACTCGTACAACCTCATGGGCCAGTACACAAATACAAAGCTTACAAAAGAAGCAGGAAGAGTTAACGTTTTCATGACACATGCAGAAATACACCACCACTGGAATAACTACCACAGTGGGATACCCTTGTAGTCATAGCTGTATTTGGTGATGGTTGAACACAGGGTTCTCAGTAAAGGCAGGCAAGAGGAGGAGGAGGAGAGGCTGCCCTTCATATGAAGGAACAGCTCAAATGTCTGGAGCTCCTCTATGGACTGGGCGCGAGTCCTGTTCAGTGTGCAGGTCTGGATCAGAGGAAAGGTCAGTGTAGGTGATGTTACGGTAGACGTTTGTTACCGACCACCCACTCAAGGTGAAGGAGGAAACAACACTTCTCTAAGGAATGGGAAGAAGTTTCCAGATCACAGACCCTGGTTCATATGAGGAGCTTGAATCTCCCTGACACTTCCTGAAAAGGCAGCACAGGGGCAGGCAAACAAGTCAGGAGGTTTCCAGAGGGTATCAGACATAGTTTCCTAGAATAGGTGCTAGGTGGGCCAACCATGGGTTAATTTTCCCTGATCTGCTCCTCACAAATGAAGAAGTAGTTGGGGGTGAGACATGCAGTAGAATCCTTGGCTTTAGTGATATGAAACAATGACATTCAAAATGCTGAAAGGTGTGAGGACGCTAAGTAGCAGAGCACACACCCTGGACTTCAGGAGAACAGACCCCAGTTTTGAAGAACTCTGGCGATTGGTAGGGGACATCCTGTGGGAAGCTGCCTAGAATAACCTTAGCACAAGAACATTCCAACCAGACACTGCGGAAAATAAGCAGGTGTTTCAGAATACTGCCTTGGCTAAACAGACATCTCACAACTGAGCTCCAGAGCCGAAGAGAGGGTACGGCACACAGGAGTACAGAAACATTGCCCAAACATTAAGTGCTGGTATTAGGAAAGTCAAAGCTTACGTAGAGTTCAAACCAGCAAGGGTCATCAAGAAATGCTTCTAGCAGTACATTAGCTGTAAAAGAACAATGAAAATACGATGGTTTAGTGACAGACTGCAGTGCTCAATGCCTTCTTTGCATTAAGTCTTCACTGACAGAGTTTCCCAAGTCCTTGTGTCTAAAGACAAGGTTCAAGAAGGAGATGAACAGCCAGTAGTAGCAGAGGATCAAGTCAAGCATCTCTTAAGAAATCGTGACCCATACAAGCCCGTGGGAGCAGACAGGATGCATCTGTTGGTGCAGAAAGGACTGGCTGATAAAGCACGGCCTTGCTGTGACATTTCTGGTACAGATAAATATTACATTCGTCTTCAAAGAAGTTGAAAAGAATGATATAGCAAAGTGCGAGCTGGTCAGCATTAGCCTCATTTTGGTCCCTGGAAAAGTCAGTGCAAGTACTATTGGAAGCGACTTCTGGGCGCGCAGAAGAGAAGATGACTGAAAACAGCTAACAGATTTACCGAAGTGAAATCATGCTTGAGCAAACTGTCTTCTATGCAGAAACAATATCTGTGGGTTAAAGGAGAACAGTGTCTTTCTCAACTACACAGGGAATACTGTGTCCAGTTGTGGGACCCTCAGTCCAAGAAAGATGCTAATAAACTTGAGCAAGTCCAGTAAAATACCACTAAAATGATCAAAGGACTTGGCTATGTAAGATGAATCTGAGGAAGCTCAGCTTGTTTAGTCTAGAGCAGGGCAGGCTTTGGGTGACTGAAGAGCAGTCTTCCAATACCTACAGAAGGGGTTACTCTGAAAACGGAGCAAGGCTACTTTTTTTTTTTTTTAACTTATGTCTTTTCAATTCTTGATTTTATTTAACCATTCCTACTCAACTCCTGTAACTGTAGCTCATCTTTCATATCCGACATGCAGCAGCTGGTTGTATGGACATTAGGAGGAAGAGCACTGGGCTGATGTAACCAACAAAGGTCACACACACAGGTAGAAATCAGACAACATCAAATATTCTTTGGGCCATATTTTCACTCAAATATCAAATGGACAGTCTCATCAAGATATTAATAGATTTGTGCCTGCCCTTCAATCTTCGTCGGTTTTCAACTTTAAAGGTTACCCAAATGAATTCACATTCACTATCCCCAATAGGAATACCTTGTAAATCAATGTAAAATACAACCTGTGATAATTTAACTTCAGTAAAACCTTCTAAACATGAGCATTCTTTAGGGTTAACATCATTACTAAAATTTATTGCAAATACTTACGCTTTCCCAAAATTTCAAGTTTCTTCAGTGTGTTTAATGCTAATGTTAACTAAGGACTTCTAGAACGAAATGTAATAAATGAAGTGAGAAACAAAGACTGACAAAAATTACTACTTTTGTTATGAGATTGTTTTTCACCCCAACTCTTCTACACACTTGTCTCTGTTTTTTTTTAAATTCTATACGCAATCAATCACAACAGGCTCAATCTGGGGAAAAAACAATATCCCATGTAAACTTCAGCAAAATTCCCATTGCTTTATTCTACAGAGATAATATCTGATGTTTGCATTTAAATCTGTATTTCACTTAACTGTGTGGTACGTGACTGAACATAACACAGTGCTGTCTGTGTAGGTGCTCTTCACTAATGCAGACAATTTGATAGCTAGGACTTGAAACATTTCACACCTGCTTCTGACTGCTGCAATTCTTGATGACTTGGGGGAAAAAGTTCTACCAACAAACAAATTATTTTAGTGAAGCTTGACATGAAAAATCAAGCCTTGATTTCATCTCTCCTTTCTCACTTTCAAACATGCACAGACTAGAAACTCTTCCCAGAAGATCTTCTCCTGGAAAGGTAATAGAGGTCTTTGTGTTTGGGGTTTTTGTTGTTGTTGTTGTTCAGGGCTTTTTTTAATTTAAAAAGAATCCAGTTTCACCAATTCTATCCCTTCCAAGCAGTACCACACTGAGTATACATGTCTACCGCAGCCACTAAGGAGCAGATTAAGCCAAGAAGTTGCAGTAAAAGATGTAGGACAGTTTTAATACTTTAAGTGACGTTTTAAAGAAAGGTACGTATTGACTTGACCAAGTTAACATCCACATGTTACAACCACAAGCAATTTTCTCCATTCTCAAGTTTCCCACCTTCCCTGTTCCCTCCATCCTCCTCCAACTTTTGGTTTTCGACAGTTGCCTTGCTGGAGTGAAGTTGAATTATTTCACAATGTTTGCTAAATGAACACAAAACTCCAGTTTTTCTAAGCAAGACTTGGAACACATATTTCATCTTTCAAGTTACTGAAACTACTCATGCTTAAAACCACTTTGCACTAAGCCTATTAAATATCTAAGAACTACGGAAGAGCAACCTTCCAAAATATCTATTCTATAAAATGAAGTTAATGTAACTGGGAATAATACATTTTCAACTTCTCAAAAAACTTCATAAGCAATTATCTAAACAACTTACCAGAAAAAAAACCCCACACCACAAAACCAAACCCCTCCCCCCAAAAATCCATAGAACACTTTTGATTGCTCCTTATCTTTTGCTGCCTTTTCCTATGTTATCTGCTGTAACTCACAACTCCAAAGGATCATGAGGCTGTTTCTTATACTTTCACATTCTTATCTGAGGAACTTATATACAGATGTGTGTGTTAGTCTCACTCTGAAGAGCCAGCTTTTGCCTTAAGGCTTTATTTCTCAATATCTACTTCCACTGCTGGAAAAAAAGTCTTCTTTGCTCAAGAATTTTACTTCCACGATTTGTTTCACCACCTTATTCTTGTCTCCAGCTTACCTCCCTACTTGCCTTTATTTAGGCATTTCAGAAACGCACAATTGCTTCCCTGTACTATTTCCTTACCAGGAGTTGTCTTTTTTGCCCCCCAGCTATATTCTTAAAGACACCATCACTAACCAGCTCTACCACTTCAAGAGGATGAGACTGCTAGCCTCTCCTAATCACTCTACAACTATTTCAGAGAGGCTTGTAACCCAGAAGGTCCCACCTCGCTAAGTGATGCTGTAACTACTACCACCCTCACCAAAGATGTTTCACCCAGGTTTTTCCAAAAATCAGCATTTCAAAGAATGTACTTAATGTAATGCCTCCCCAGTCTAAACAAAGCCGTAACTTAGACAAAAGATAAATTTGGGGAAAATCTGTAAGTTAAGGTCCCACTAATGTCCAGTCAAAACATGCTTTATGACTAACAGGAAGGCACAAGACATTTGGAAAGCTTTCAGCATACAGCTTTTCCTTGCTAAAATTTCTGAGCCATATTTAAAGAATACAACTGTTTTAAACGTTTATGCCTCCATACCTGTGGATGACCAGTACACATAGACGCACTGATTAATTTTAATGGGCTTGATGTCATGTGACCACATTTGTTATATGAGCTTTGTGTGCTACCTATTTTATTCTAAAACATTGCGAACAGGCAATCAAACCTTTGGCAAACAAGGATTCTGTGCTGTTTGCTATTTTCTTATTGTAAGGGGGGGGGGAAATCACTTACATAAAGCTAAATTATATTCTTACATAGAGCTCTAGGTAACAATTGAGAATTTCTTTCGTCATCCATCTTTGACAAGACAGCATGTCCCAGGGAACATGATTGTAAGGAAATGTCTTCCATTTTAGCATGAACTTTTTGGAATCGCTAAAAAAAAACTTAAGTTAGGAATTTTAATCTTTTCTACTTTGGGGCAAGTTGTTTGTGGAAAAAGCTTTTCCAAGTCAAGTTTTTGTATTAGGCAATTATTACATAATATATGAAACTATATCTACTGCTAATGCTAATAACCATTTTTGCCCCACAGAAAACAGAGTACTTCAACTCTAAAAGCTGCTAAAATATCTCAGAGAAGTACACATTATTCACCAGTGATTGTCCAGAGAAAATGTCAGTGACAACAACAAAGTAGGACAGTTTGGCTGAACTGACTTAAAACATAGAGTTTTACTATGACCTGAGAAAGCACATACACCGTCCGTATCTTTTGAAACTGCCAAGGTTATTTTTAGGGTCCCATAACAACATATGCCAGTAATACCTTACAATCTACTAACATATTTATTATGTAAAAGTTAACTAGCACATTCCTTACCAGCCACAGGAATACAGCAAAAAGACCAAATGAAAAAAGCAGGATGAAGAAATAGTCCTCTAACTATTAGTATGCACAAGAATGTACCTATGCCTCTGCTTTCGGCATGCTATTTCTGTAGTAGTTAAATCCTTATCTTCTGAAACATTTCATGAGAATGTTCATTCACATACTCTTCCCCTGCACTCCATCCCCAGTCAAGCAACCAACCTTGACAGAATTTAGCTCTTGGAAAAAATAGTTTGGAGCCAGACATTAAAAATTGCCTTTTATAGTGCTGTGATTTCGGAGATCAGAACCTCAGATTCACTAATATAGCATTTATTACCACTTCTGTTATCATACTTAGAAGCACCCTTACAATAGCTCAAGATTTCTTAATGTTAAGCATTGTACAAACAAGGAAGTCCCAAAGGGCTTTCAAAGAGAAAAAGGGATGAAGACAAGCAGATGAAACAGTACTGCTCAGGACAGCAAGCACTGTCCTCAACTCTAAAGTAGCCTAACTTGCATTACATATTTTTAACTGATACAATGAAAATTACAGTAAACTTAATTTTCCAAAGTTACTTTTCTTTTTTCTTTAAAATGAGAACAGTTCCTTCCAAGCAAGAGCATCAAAATGCAAGAGAAAAAACACAAAATCTATCAGAAACCGAGTTCACCACCATCTCCTCCTCCCTCTCCCCTCCAAGCATGTTCACAGGCTGTTCAAAGGGGTTACTGATCTCCAAGTCATTAGCCTCCAGACCAGTTTATCCCTCCACTTATATCGAGCCCTGGTTGAAACAGAACCACCTATCTTCTGTCTATGTAGACAGGAACAACTGTGAAGGTACACCGAGAATACATTCTGAAAAATTACAGGCAACTGATTTGTCTTGCTCTTTTGGGTGATTGCCTGTATGTACAGTCAGAGCATAATGTCACTGCACTATCCCCACACAACAAAAGAGAGTTAAAGTCTTTCCAATTAAACTCCTAAATACAGCATCACTGCTAGAAGCGCTGCACCCCAAGCTGGAATCAACACAGGTCCACACAGCAGCCAGCGAGGTATCAACGATAAGAACACTATCTCCCAAAATTCTCAGTGTTGCCTGGACTCTAAATACACTTAATAGCTGTTTGAGGGTCTTCATTAGTAACCTAATACTAATTCTACATGGTTCATTCTTCACCGTGCAACTAAAGTCAGAAGGCAGTCATACTGACCCCTCTGCAGGAAGCATAGAAGGCTCTCCTAATAAATCCCTTTGACCTAAGAAATCAAGAATTATTTCTGCAACAGTATTGCAAGTCTTCAGGAAAGCATAGCTCAAAGTGAGTTGGTAAACAATACAAATTCTGTAATCAATTTATAAGTAAATTTCAGATAGGTTTTGCAGATCGCTTGATGAAAAGTCAAGACCAGCTTTAAAGCACTGAGTTTTCTTCCTCATTTTAACTAAACTGATGTTTATTGAAAACACTCCCTTCACCAGTGACAGAAAAGGAAAGAATATAGCCATCGGTTAAAATTATTTCCACCTGAGGGACAAAATTAAATTCAGGTCTCAGAAAAAGCAGCAACTCACAAATAGAAAGGTAAAAGTCTAATTAAAAGCTCCAGAAATCTATCAATCATAGGATTAAAAACATATATTGCAGCCAAACAGATGATGTAAAACTGATATACAAGACAAATTTATTCTGACAGACCAGATTCAGTTAGGGAGGAAAAAAAAAAGCTGGAAGAAACTGGCAGAGAGGTAAGAGTCAGCCCCTTAAACTCTCTTTTCTACAGAGATGGCTCTCAACTCACCTAAAATTTACTCAGAGTACAAGACCACAGACCTGTTCCTCTTATAAAAATAGGTGGACAGACCTTTTACTTATTTAGTATAGTTAGAAAAAAAAACCTGTCAGTTGCTTACAAGGCCATTTCTCACTGGGGAAGACGTAGTTCTTGCCACTGATGAGAGCCATTCAAGACCTTAAATGATACGTCTGACTGGACAACATTAAAAACAGATTTGAAAACAGACAGAGCATTACGGATCTCTGGAGAAAAGGCTTGAAAAACACTGAAAACAGAATAGCTTGGGCCATGCTGCAATGAGAACCCAGCCCTTCCTTATCCTGAAAATTACTTAAAAACAAACAAAGAAGTCAAATTGATATAGCCTTACACTGGCACCCAAAACATGTTAATGATCATAAAAGGGATGGGAGTGACAACAGCAGACCCAAGACAAAAATATTATAATAATGCACTTGAATCAACACAAATTAACAGAAACAACCTGTCATCCAAGGAGCAGAAAGAAGACAACCACAGGAGGCACATTCTACCAGCTGATCTCAAAGACTTCACAAGAGGATGGGGCACAAAATTTACCTCTATCATGCTTACATTTTCAGAACACCACCGCTCATCTATAGATCCCTGTAACAGGAACGTACAGATAGACAAACACCTGAAGAAATCTTTGCCACACATTACCTCTAGTCATTCTTCTCCATGACATAGCCAACATTATTTTTCTTCAAAAAGCTTTGCCATTTGAAGTTCACTTCAGCTTTTCCCCCCAAAGTTATCTTGGCTCCTTCCTTCCTTCCTCACCTGAGGTTAGAAACTTCCTTTGTCTCAACTTGAGGAGAACAAACAACATGGCTTTGTCTTGCAGGAGCAAAAAATAAGCCAAACAGGAGAAGAGAAGACACTTTAGGGAGCTGTGGAACTGCAAGACAGAGGGTGCGCATGTTGATTCCTACAGCTGCCACCATCAAGCCTCCACCAGAAAGTTGTCTCCACTTAGAACTAATACATAGGTCAGCCACTGTTGAAAGGAGTTTCAATACTGAGCCACAGAAATTCTTCATCTGATCCAGTATGTGTCTGTAGTTGCAGAGAGCAAACAGCTGAAAGAACCAAGAGGTACTAGGTTACTTAGGAAGAATATTCTACAACCTCTTCATGAGGTTAACACAACATTTGAGGTAATTCATTATTTGTAGTATTACAAGACACAGTGAAGCCTACATCAAGACCAAAGTCCAGCAGCAGACCTGCACTTCACATAAGACATTTGAGTGTTTCACGTTAACTTAGAAAGGAAGAATCACCTCTTTAATCACAAGGGGTTCGCCACAGCGTAGTATTTCATAAGGCTGAAGGCACGTTTGAAGACAAGAGGCTCCAGAAATTGCAAGTTGACAATCATTCCGAATTGGAAAGAGCTAGTTACGTTACTTCAGTAACAAGACTTAGTTATATTTCGTAGGTTCACATGTAGAGAAAGAGAGGCAAGTAAGGAAAGAAAAATAAAGGAAATCAGGAATTACTGGCAGATGGGGGATGAGTTACTTCTTCATTAGGTATATTTTTAAAAAATAACAAATTACATTATTTCATTTGCTTGAAAAAATACTGGAGTGGCCAACTGCAGTCCTCAGCCAAAGGTGAAGCGAGCTCAACCCAAGCTTAGTCTTTGGAAAATTTATCCGAACATGACAGCATCCTTAGGCAGGTGTAATATGTGGAAAACAAAGAGCAACACAGTTCTGACTAGGAAAGCATGCTGACACATTTTGACTTTGAACTCAAAGCAAAATGGTTTTTCCATTAATTTCTAGTGAATCAAGTGTAAGCCAACATATTATTAACCAACAGCTTCTATTTGCCATCTTTGTTCAGGAATAACTAAATCTTCTAATCAAGGAAAAAGGGATCTCATTAGACCACCACCAGAGGAAAAAGCTATTAATTTTAAAAGATCAGCTGCAGCAACAGGCAGCCAAGGGAAATCAAGCACTGTGGGCACCCCAAGAACTATATCAAGAGTCCTAATAAAAATAAGTTTCAAGTCATTTGAGCTATTAGTTCCTGGGAGGGAACACATCCTGATTTAAATCTTCTGAACAGTCTCACCAGAAAACAAGCTCAAATCTTAACATACAATGGCTGAAACTTACTCACTGAACACCCTTATTAGAGCCAAGTTCTTTTCCCCTATCATCCTTATCCAAGCATCTTGAGATTTCTGTGGGAAAACCATTTTCCTTCTGCTCTGTGGAAGGGCAGGAATAACTTAAATACTACTGAAATGCACACAATAAATCCTATCAGATATTAATGTCTATGCAGGACAGGTTATTTTTGTTTTAAACATAACTTCTAGCAATCGACTTACAAATGACAGTGTACAACACCAGGATTTTTATACAAATTACTGGACAAATGGAACAGTACTAGGATTTACTTTTTTTTGGCCTCACAATCCATCTATACAGATAAGCTCTAATGACTTCAGTACAGACTTCCCCAAATTCATAGACACAAAAACTCCAGGGGGCAAAACCAGCAAAACTCATCATCTTTATTTTCAGACTTCCTAAAATACAACAGCTGTTCTTTAGTGGGGCAACTTTCCTTTCACCTGATTCTTTTGAATGAATCAATACTCAGCTGCAAAAGGAAGAATATGAAAAAAGTGAATAGTCTCAGAGAAACTCATTAAAAAACTCTGCAGTGAGTAGTCTGCTCCCTTTGATCTCAGAATCTAACCCAAATTTGTGCAAATACAAACAACATGACAATGGCCACTATTTGCTTTTGTAGCTACCAAATTACAATAGCTAATTTCATCCTTCGTCCTGTTTCCATCACTTCAAAACAAGGTAATGAATTTAATAGTGCAAGACTCTGATCCTACACAAGTGCATGTCAATATCCAGCCAAGCACAAGTAGTCAGCGTTAAGTTAGTAAAGGGAAGTATCCAAATTAACTAACTCCGTCAAGTTTTCCCAGGATCAGTACCTCTGAGAGCAAGCTCTTCGAAGCCAAAGCCATACATGTCTACTTATTGACACAAGACCTAGGAAAAAGAATAAAAAAAAAAAAAGAAAAAGGCTCCTTGCAAGGTTTTGGAGACTATTTCTACACAAACAAACAAGTGGTAATCCCTAGTGGGAAGAATTCTAGAAAAACAGAATGTCAATGTAAGAGTCAGTATAATTATATGTGCATGTGTTTAACATTGCATTCTGCAGTAATATGGAAGCATTCAAGACAGGAGCTTAGATTTAATTTGGAGACAAAATTGAGGAAGTTGAAGACTTATTACAAGCCAGTGCAACTTCAGCAGCTACATGCACCTAGGCCAAAAACACCATAATAATATATTTGTATAACAGAAACCCCAGACCACATGAAAACTCCAGAGTAAGCAGATGACTAAGCTTCTAAATTGCACCTAAACGTGGACACACTCAATTTAGCTACTCAGACAAAGCACAGAACAGATTAGTCTTGCAAGCTTTATCAAATTAGCAAGGTAAAGAATCCTTCAAAGTAGAAGACAAAATAAAAAAACGGTTAACACAGGAGACCTATCAATTAAACCAGATTTTAAGTCACCAAGTATAAATTCATCAAAAACTCAAACATGGTTAAATTCTCAAAAGAAACTTTTATACATACATAACATAACTCCCTGTTAACAGGCAGTGAGATAACTAGGCATGAATGGAAGGAAAACCACAAAGGCTCATGCCTCATATTCGAACAGAAAGCAGATACTGACCCACAAGACTTCCGAGCAGTTTCTCCATATCACTTGTTCCTTTCAGAGCTAAAGAATACAACTGTCAAGCAGGTGGCTTTGATCTGCTCACTGCATTTACACATCATCTCAAACAAAACTTGACTATCAGTATTATTAAGTGTTACAAAAAGCCATATGTATAATATTTTACAGATATAGAAAACATTTCCAACAAAGAAAATCACATAAATAGAGAATCACATATAAGAGCCAAAGCGCTGCTAAGCAAACTCTGATTAGAGGGGTTTGATGAAGCAATCCTAAAGAACTTTTCAGAAAGGTACACGGTTCAAGATCTTTATGGATGTATTTACATATTCTTAATTTCTAAACCCTAACTTCTTCACATCCTTTATTAGCACAAAACGTCTTATCAGTTGCATAGCTTAACTAAAAGAATCACTGTGCCCACCCCCAGAAGTTAACTATTAAATTATTAGTTTTCTCCGCAACACAAAAGGTCTATAAACTTATTTTCAGCAGGATGTTGAGTCACTTGGCAAATGTGGAATGGATTAGTAAATACTAATGACAAGCCACAACATCAGCTGTATCATTGTGCTGCCATACAAGGTCCTCTGTCAGGCATCACATCTTGGATTTGGGGAAAAGTCTAGATCTAATTTCATGTCTGTCTCTTCCCATTTGAGAGGATGGCTATCCTGAGGGTTCCTTCTCTAGAACAAAGGTAAATCAGGTTACTTCTTGGAAGTGACAAATACTTCTTTCACCACTTATTTTCTCCAATTAGAATCATTTCTTTGTGCAGTAGTATACAACCTTCACCTCTTTTCAGGTCTTTACGAAACCTAACTGAGCAAAAGCTTCAATCTATACCACATAGGTATAGTTAGAAGACCACCATAGACTGTAATAACAAGGTAAACCACAACACAAAGCTAATACTACTTGCTATATTTGTAAAGCTACTATTAAAGATGAATCTGTGTAAAAAAGCTTAGGATGGTTTTACAACTCTGTTTCTGTGATCACTGGTTAATCTACGGACTACCCTCAAGACAGAAATCACAGGTACAACTCTGCAAAAACTACACCTTCAACAAAAAAAGAAAGAATACATCACATTTCTCATGAAGAATCAGTAATCCAAGCTCTGGTGATGCCCATTTCTTGTGGTATCAGGAGATGATCACTGGTTCATTTAGTAGAACTTCTCAATAAGAGATTGCCCCCCAAAAAAGTTTTCCCATTTTTGCCTTGAAGTTGTGTTTTCAGTTTTCATGGGGTTTCATATTAACACAAATTTAAACAATATTTAACTTGGCTCCACTAGCCCAAACAATCTGTAACATTTGTATAAACATAGCTCTAAAAGCTTAGTGGCAAAATATTTCAAGTGGTGCCACTAGATCTCTTATTAAAGCAAAAATTTTCTAACTTGAACAGGTATGTGGAATTTTTAGCTCAAGAATGCAGAAAGAAGTGAAGACCTTTTCATAGCATAAGAGTCTAAAAAGTCACTTGGTGTGTGGCCATCGAGAAACTTGTTAAAATTATTTCCCAAACATACAAACATTTCTCCGAGATACAAAAAATACCTTTGTCATTTCAGTTGTAAATAAAACCCAAATGATAAATTAAACTAGTTAAAGGCTACACATCAACCCAGTGTCATATCAAAAAGTTACAGGTTGCTGTGGACCACAGAGAAAAATGAGGTGCTCTGGTATATCCAGCGGCTGGCTGATGTTTCACCTATGAGCAGAATTCAGACTCAGAGGAATATGAAGTCTTTTTCTCTATACTGCTTACATGAGGAAATTCCATTTAATGCAATTAGTAGAAATCTAGATTTAAAAGAATTGATACAAGCTTTAAAACACAGTTGTAATGAAGATGACAGTGAACACCAAAAAACAGTGAAAGACTTGTGATGGACTAACAATAAGAAGTTAAGATAGTATTTAAAAATATGGGAAAGAGTGTTACTATGTGATCCTCTATGTGTATTTCCACAAAGTTTCAGCCACTGAATGCTCCAGTAATACACTGTTTAAAAAAACCCAAACAAACAGAACATCCAACACAGCTACTCTTCTTATTTATCAGTAGTATATCTCTGAGGTTAAATATACAAACTCAATGTTGTGAAATAGCTACTATTGTTCTTCATGCAGCCATTAATTTAAAATTTAAATCTGTAAATAACACCAAAAATTATCAGGACTAAGAGCACAATGATTACACTCTCATTCTTTTTAACTCTTAACATACAAAGGCCAAGAAACTTACTCTTTTGGCTTCGCTTCTTACAGAAGGCAAGGGAACTTAACATCTCTGTTGCAACAAAATTAATTCAGTCCCCCTAAAACTTTGGCAGTAACAAACTACCATTTTTAAGTTCTTCTCAGGTGGCCAACTAACTTTGCATTTGTCAATCATTTTAAACCAAAAATGAAAAGTTTAATTCTAACCCTTGACCCTTAAGACCACATAAACACGCTTCACCAACAAAGCACACAAAACATTTGTGTTATCACAAATACTCTGACTGGCTTGGTATACTATTTTGCTAGTGGTTTGTTGCTTTAGGGTTCTTTTTTTCTTTTCTTCTCTGAACTGCCAGGTTGCTACCCATCAGTTTTAGAGAGTAAATGGTTTCATGCACAGAAATTGGGCTTTCTCTAACACCGACATTGAAAACTATTGTTCACACAGCTGGGTTTAAAACAGCAGCTGATATAGCCAGAAAACATTAAAGACGGTAGAACAGTGTAGTTGGAAATCTGCATGTTGTTATCATTTAAGAGCTCTCAACACTATAAAACGTATTTAAAAACATTCAAGGATGCTATAAAGGTTAAGTTCTGTCCCTGAATGAAACTTTAAGAGGACTCTCTGCAAAAAACCCTGTATTTGCTTAGTAACCTCATCCAGCTTGCTTCCTTGGAGGAAAAATTGCTTAGGAGTCTGAGGTTTCCCCAATTCTATGACCCAGAAGGAAATAAAACAGCAAGTCAGGCCACACAATCTACAGCATTTGCTTACAAGCTCAAAAACATTTTAAGTTATCAGCTAATCTACGTAAGGCACAACTAACTCCACTCCTGAGGTCATCCGTGGAGCCCAGCGCAGAGCTGCGCTAAATCTCTGTTTAACATTCCACTCTGGACATCTTCCTATCTAGCACCGGGCATTCTCTGAAACGTGCCATATGCTATGCATTAAGCAACGTCAGAGATGCCGTCCTCTGCACCAAGCGAGTGCCAGCACTGTGTCAGAGAACTAAAGTTTGCTTTCAGCTTTCTCCTTTAGAAACTTGTTAAGCAAGTAAAAAGAGTCAACTTTCAATAAGTAAGATTTACTATGAACACATTCATTCGATTCTCCCATGCTGAGGCTGGAAGCACCCCGCAACATTACACTACTATCACAAACCCTGAAGTAGATAACAAATTAAATAATCAGCTTCCCCCCAGCAGCATTAAGACAGAAATTAGAGACTGTTTTAATGTGACTTCTTATCCATTTGAACTAGTTTATGGCAGCACTCGATTTTTCCATGGTGATGAAGTCACCACACTGAGAAAGTAAGGAGAAACAGCTACCAGCCACCAGGTGAAAACATCCACGTTTCTAACTGCATATTAAATTGGTGTTTGCATGGACAATGATTACTGCTGGGAGCACTCCAGGTAGAACTCTAAACTCCACTACAAGCAAGTCACTGCAAAACCCAATCAGATGGTAACTGAAAAAACATGAAACTCTAAAACTGATTTTTTTTTTTTTTAAAGCAAGAACAGCAGCAGGATAGCTGTAACTTCTGAAAAGCTCCTCCCCTTCCCTCCTGAAAACATTAATCCGTGTTTGATTACTGAAACGGCTGTATGTACTCTGCACTGATAGGCAGGTGTTGAGAAACTCATCCCAGGTGGTTCTGCAAGTACTTGAGGAGCCCTTAACGGTTTTTACTTACAGTCTCTCTGCATTCCTGGGAATATCCCTCGGTACAGTTTTGAGTCCTAGTCCATGACAATCCACGTTAGAAGCAATACATGTACATTTATGCGGGCATCCTCCAACAGGCATCCAATTCACGGAGCTCCAAAAGCTCAACATCATTCCAAGGCACAGAAACGCACTTCTTCCACCAGACAACATGGTTTCTTGATCACTTCAGTGGGTATAAAAGTGTGCGCAAGCAGCCGGCCCTTAAAGATGAAATGCCTCTAAGAAGAAAGGGAAAAAGAAAAGAAGAGGCTCTTAGTACAGCCCAAGGGAACCCACCACTGCCATCCTCGCCGGAGCACCAGCAAACCTTCAAAGGCGCCTGAAAAGGTTATGTTAGGTGGAAGAAGGTGGGGAGTTGCCTTTCGGGCTCGGGTTTCTTTCTGTTATCTACGACCGGTACCAGAAGGCAGACAGTCTAACAGCGCTCCAGCCAGATGCGTTCCTCAGATGAAAGAGAAAGCGGGAGCGGAGGTAAACACACACAAAACAGCCATCAGAAGCGGCGGCAGTCTCCCAAGCAGCCTCCTCCGCTCCGCATCGCCCCACCTGGGCCGGGCAGGTAACCCGCGAGGAGACGACCGCCAATTCAAAGCGACCCCGCGGCGAGCTCCCCGGGCGCGCTCTCCCGCCGCTCGGCTGCTGCTGCGGCTGCTGCTGCCGCCGCGGGCCCGCACCCCCGCGCTGGCGGCCGCCGGGGCCGGCGAGGGGCGGCGGAGGGGGCGGAGGTGGCGGCGCTCCCTCCCGCCGCTGCGCTCCCATTCACTGTGCATGGCAGCCGGGCGAGCGCCCGCGGCGCGGCGCGCCGCCACCCCTCCCCCCTCCCAAAATATCACCCGCCGCGCCCATTGGCTGCGGCCGCCCTGACGTCACCGAGGCGCTCAACTTTTGGAGCGGAGGGAGGGTGAGAGTTTGGGGGGGCGCGCGCGGCGGCGCCCCGCGACTGGGAGCGGAGGGTGGGGCCGCGGCCCGGCCCCGCCCCGGGGAGCCACCGCCCTAGGTTCCCGCGTGCCCGTTCCCGCGGCGCCCCCTGGCGGCGGGCGGAGGACGTTCACCCGCCTCCGGGCCGCGCTGAGCGCCGCGCGGGGCCGCCGTTCGCTTCGGGCTCCCGAGCTCGGTGCTGAGGGGAGCTGCAGCCACGCTTGCCTGGACATCAGGCCCCGCAAGCTGCCCGCAGGCCGAATTCCGTCCGGATTTGAGGTGCATTTTACCTGAAGGGTACTGAAAAAGTGCAGGACGCCCTGAAAGTTGGGTCACATTTGGAGGGTAGCTCCGAATGGCGCGTCCTGGGAGACGCACAAGAAGGCGTTGTTCTAAGGTGACTCCCAGCCCACCAACAGGAAGGTTCTCCCTGCAGAGCACCATACACACAGTGACCTCCTGACCCGAAATAAAAGCTCGTGTATGCACATCATGAAAACCTGCCAGCTTCAAAATAACCTCGTTCCTTATTTTGCACACTTAAAAATACTTCAAAAGGCACATTTACACATAACATGCTGGGGAACACAGATAACCTCTTCTTCAGCTACACCACAGACTCTCAGTCCGTGACTATGGAGTCCAGGCTCCGTTCCTGCCAGTAGGGAAAAGTCATCCTCTCAGACTTCAACCAGGATCATGGCCACCTAATACTACCATGAACCCCTCACAACCTCTCCAAAGGTTTGACAAGGCTACAGTACACTAGGACTCAAGTTCTCCGGTTGTGCTCAACAATGTGTTCTCGGCTTTTACCTACACGCATAAAAATTTAGTATTTTAAGTGAAGGACTTGCAGGAAAAAAACCCACCACCGTAAGATGTTCACCGTAAGGTATGGACATGGCATTCCAGTATGCAGGAGCACATCTTAAATACATGTTCATTTCTTGGCAACATTTGCTTCAAGTTTTGATGACAAAAATTTCTAATTACCTCAGGCATTCCTGCCCACCTTGATAGGTGTTTTTGCCCAAGCCACTGAAGTGTCACCCTTTACCGCCAGCAAAGCAGCTACTTGTGTAACTGCTCTCCCTAGCAAGCAAAGACTTGACACTATAGAGCATTTCCCTGTGAAGCTTGCCAAAGAGCATGTGCAGGACAACAAGTTAACCTTCACTTCTCCTGGTCTTTGTCTGAAAAGCAATAAAGTGATTTTCACATTTTATAGTGAATTATTTACATGAGAAATCTCATTTTTACGTAGAAACCATTTTGATCAAGCCCCAAGACCAAACCACTTACACGACTAGACTCAAAGCTCAGTTAAGTGGTCCTTATCTAGCAGCAAGAAAGTTCAGTGACAAATGACACAAGGTTTGAAAACGCACAGAGGGACTCAGCTGTCACCCCTTTAAGTGGCTGCTTCATGCTGCTTCAGAAAAGATTAGAAAATACTGTTCTCCCACCTCTCCCAAACCTACAAAAGCCAAAAGTTTGGGAAGGTGTATGTAATTCTGTCTGGATCCCCACATTGACTTCTCTTTTCTTGGGGCAAAAGCCAGAGGAAGATCACTTTAACCTCCAGCATTAACAGATGAAGCGAAGGGCAAAGCCACAAGAAACCACTCTCCAGCCTTGTTGCTTGTACCCAAAGCAGCAACAATAACTGTAGGAGCTTGAACCCTATCCCTCTCCTGTACCCTCTTGAGAGGGCAGAAGCACAGCCAGCTCCAGGCATGTCATTGACACTCATCGCTATCTATTCTGAGGCAAGCACCCTCAACCAAGTGTTAGCCTACGAGAGATCAGCTCTTGAACAAGCAACAGCTGGTCCAGGCCAGACAAGACAGAAATTGCGCTGCTTAGGAAGACAAAGTACTCTAAACGCTCTGAATTCTCCTCCACACAGACTGAAGGTAGGCATCCTTCGCTCGTTCGAGCAGTGACAACACTTCTGTTGGAACCAAACTTTGCATGGTAGCCAGGCAACATCATTCCAAAGAAAGATTTTTTTTTTTTCCTGCTCTAGTTCACTAGTAAGCATCTTCCTAGCTACAAAGACGGCCATATGGAGAGGCACGCACCCCTCACCTCCAGATGGAAGTACGGAAGCTGTCGGATACTAAGTAAATATGATTACAGCTAATGCAAACATGATAGCCGGAGAGTGTGTGTTTGGTTTTGGGTTTGTTTTTTTTTTTTTGAAGTTAGTAATGTTTAAGTGTGATGAACTTCAAGTTTTAAGAAAGGCTGAAAAAGCTCCCTCATGCCTCTTTAATACTGTCATCCATGGCAGTCAGCATATTCCATGCTTCACTGCTAATCCCTCACAACAAAGTTCCCCTGAAAAGGACAAGTGAACCAGATAAAATGGCAGAAAAATAGATGAGCCAAAAGTCAAGCCTATCCTCGAAATACTTCTAATTATTATAAAAATCTAAGAGACAGGTTTTCCTACATTCCAGTTAAAATAGCTCCAAAAAGGAAATGATCACATATATCTCAAGACATGCCACAGTGAAGCAGAGTGTTGACTCTGCCGTTTTTCCTTTGCACATCTACTAGGGCTTCTGGCTCCTGGCAATTACCAGAAGCTGGCAAACTAGTCACTAGTCATCTCTGAGTACAGAGTTGGCAGAGGTCAGCACAGCATGTGTTACACTGAACTGCAGAAAACAACAGATTATGGACTAATTTGAATCTATCAAGTTTCTTATTTTGTAATTATACTAATTTAAACAAGTCATTTTTATGAAGCTATCTAAAGCTGGACAGTTTTTATCCATGCTATTTCCTGAAGTATTAGGAACTACCAACACTACCATATATGTAAAACGCCTTACAAACAAGATCATTATCAAAGGTGTGCTGTCTACTCAGCAGGGATTTAAATCTTGCCTGCTGCTTCTGCAACTAGGAATATAGTCATTTCTCTTAGCAAATGAGTACTTCACTGTACTTTGCATCAGTTTGGTGACTATTTAATACATAGTTTTATTTAATCAATTTCTTTTCAAGTAAGCAAAGAAAAGTAGTTTTGCCTTTTTTTCCTCCTAGTATAAGAGAACATTTACTAAACAGATGTTCAGAGTAGATTTACATGCAGGCCGTGCTGTTGCCCAAGCAGTTCTGTAGCTGCCTTCTCTCTTGAACCTGCCATCAATATCCTCACCGACACCAGCACTGCCTCCACCTTGCATTAGTACCCTTAACGCCACTTACAGTCTAAAGGAGAGACAAGGTCCGGGAGCAGCGGGAAGCCAGGGTGGACAAAAACAGAAGATCATGGCAGCTGCTTCGGGAGAGTTAAGTGAAAGAAAATCACTTCTCTAGACAATTTTGAACTTCCAACACGACCTTCACAAAACATGCAAGCACAACATGCGCTCTAGAGTTAATTTCAAGATACACTACATGGTGTGGTATGCATTACGTCACCATATGTCTTGTGAGGGACGTCCTGGGCAGTTATGCATGTGCACATGCTGTGTGGCAAGTGTGACGTGTCTGAGAAACACAGGAGTCGCTGCACTGGTGTTGTCCATGTGGCCTGCACATGTGCAGTAAATCTGATGCAGTAAATCTGCAGTAAATCTGATCTAAACTTTTCGCGTGCACAATAGTCAGTTGTCTAGAGGCCTGATGGGAACTTGACAGTTCCCGGGCCTGGTCAGCTGGCTGAAGTCCTGAACTCTGAAAGTTTACGGGCAAAAAATAAGTCCTGTTTAGGGAATCCAAACATAGGGTACTCAAGCAACAAAAGACCATCACAGAACCTCAGTGCTGCAGGACTACCTGCACAAAAGAACAAAGTCTCCACCATCACCAGCAGTAACCAGGAGGGTGGAGAGAAAATTAGTAATTTGCATCGCTTCAAAGGAATCAAACCTCGAATCTTATCATTTAAGTCACAAGGCTCTCTGAACAGCTCTAAGAGGAGCTCTCAAGCGCATCCACCACATCACTTAATGCTTTGTCACATGATCAAGCCGATGTGTGCATTTTAAACATGCTAAGTTCAAACTCCACCTAATTTTAAAGTCACTGATGCAATCATCTGGGAAGCAATGACATATACCAAGTTAAATAAAGTATCTCAGTACATTACCTAAAAAGGACATAAAGCTAACACTTGAGTACCCTGTCAATGCTAAGGAATTTGAACTTGATTTTTATTAGAAGCTACAAATGGAACATAGGTTTAACATGACAGATGTCAATATTGCTATGCTATTTCAGCGCACACAACCTCTAAGCCCTTAATTATGCTCTCCATAACCACTGCATGAACTACAAGACACCTATTTTCAAGGCAGGAATAGGACTTCAGTTCTGCCATCCCCAGCAGGCACAGCCTAAGCTGTGTCACGATGCCCTCTCGTGGCTGACGAGCCCTCCCAGGTCCCACGCAGGAACTCCCTCACTGCCTTCTGAAGGTCTGCTGCACGGCTCTCCTGCTGAGGGGTTCACTCTCTATTGCGTAGACCTCATCTGAAGACGTTAAATACTCTTTTAACCTGTGAGATTTTTAACTGCCGATGCAGATGTCGTCGAAACTACGGTCAAAAAAACCAGTAGCAAGATGATAGCACCACAGAGAAGGAAAATAGATTCAGAGTCTGGTTCAGCATCAGCTAAGTTGATCTGAGGCCTCAGAGGTTCAATGCCACAAGTTTCATCAACATACTGGTATTTTCTACTCCCATTTCAAAAGGAAAATTTATTATCAATTAAACACTGAATATTGGCTTTTATAAAGACATTTTCATGTTATTAATTTTTGTTAAAAAAGAAAACAAAGCACTGTTTTCTTTTTTAAAAAAGTGTTAGGCTGAGAAAACAATGTTTTTACCTGTGCCTTTGCTTTTAAATATTATGCTTATTGAAATAATCATTAGCTACTCTTAAAATAGTCAAACTATAAAATGAAAACAACTATCATACCTAAGACACTACTAAAAGCTACTACTTGTTATGAAGTATCAGACAGATTAGAAAGTCTAGCAACTGAAGCTAGCCTTATATTCTCCTCAAACAGAATAAAACCACGAATATTAGCAATCTGTACACCTTGACTCACAAATCCATTCTTATTTTGCAATGCGATAATAAGAAAGATGACTCCATACAAGAAAGCTTACGTCAGTCACCTGGCATACCAGCATTCACCACACAGCACACAAAAAGAGCACTAACTTTGAGCAGCAAAGAATCTAAGCAGGATTTCCTCCACTTAGAGTAGGGCTCCCATTCATAGTAATTATGCAGAAGATCATGAATGAAACTTAATAAACCATCTGTTTGCTCTCTTGCTTAGATTCAGAGACAGAATTGCAACTGTCCTTGAAATGTGGAATTAGTTTGTTCTGTCAGTTTAATTCTCATAATGGATGGTATGGAATTTACCTGCTCCTTATTCCAGTTACTAAGATGCTATTGCTCAGGTAGTTGAGGTTAACCAGGGAAGTAGCAGAAAACTAAAGTGACTAACATCGAGAAGGGATCATGCACCTTCACCATCGCTGACAACATTTTAAATGTGTTAAAGAATTTTTAGCTATAGCTTATGAAGAGAACAAAAAAGTAGTTCCACTAAAAGCTTAGTAAATTAAATTAGGTTCTTTTGTATTAGATTTGTATCATACAGCAGAAACAACTTAGAAATCCTTCCACATTATATTCCCGCTGCTAATTCCTGTGCCATATATTCCATCAACTATAGAGTATTGTGTTACCTCTGTCCTACATAGTTCACATCCACATACAGATTTCTATAGCTTTTTTTGCTTCATACTCAGCATTTTAGTAAATATTAGAGAAAAGGAAAAAACAAAGCAAAACAGGGCCTATTATTAAATGTTTTTAGTGCACAAAAGCTACCTACCAGATGAGTGGTTTGTTCTTAAGGTCTGTAATCAATATGAACATGGCTTGGATGAAGCAGGCAATATTCAATACATTACATTCTGTTTCCAGGGCATGTAGGCTTCCATAAGAAAAGTACTGAACTAGCTAGAAAATCTAAATAATTTAAATACTTGTGGAATATATGAAAGGCTAAGGAGCACAGCACACAGCACAGCACCCGTTCAGGCTTCAGGGTGTTATCACTGATGCAAGGCATAGCAAGTTTTGGCAATGGTTACAGGAGAGATTGGAGAGTCAAAGGGTATAATCTGTGACCTTCACTGCTGTGCAAAACTGTATTTCCTTAGCTTTATACTGCTTTGTTTCAGCCAGAATCTGCCATTACGTGATTTTAAGAGATTTTACATTGCAGGAAATTCAGGGGTTTCTTTTATTATCCAAGGCATAATAATTCATAATTCATGGATGTCTACACCAGCAGTTGTTAAAAAAAATCAGATAAAGGGGCACAAGCATTGCTACACTATTAAGCATCACACTATAATAGCATCAACTATTAAGACAGTCTAGAAACACTGTTCTCATACATGAGGCATTACCAGTTTCTGGTATAAACACGCTTTCCCTCTTCCTGTCTCAGCATACAGAACACTAACAATCTTTACACATATGCAACAATGCACAGGAGTTTCAGTGGTGGAAAATTATTAAAAATAGTACCATTTAGAAGAAAGATTAGTAGATGAATATGCTGAAGATGCACTGTTAATAACCACACAAGCTTGCCACAGAAAAAAATGTTAATAGTTTCTGACATTTAGAGGCTACTTGCACATAGATCCAAAACAGAAGCTCCCGTTTTGCATTCAGAAAGAAGTCCTATCCATTTTCTCACCCCAAAAAGGCATTGGAGAAGTAAACAGAGAAGGTGCCCAGAAAAACAAATTCAAACACAGGCTTCTAGCTCAGCCACTGTAGTGTATTACATTAAAAAGTTTTCAAAGAAGTAGGCTCAGAAGTGAATACATCACTTGGACAAGAGCTAGTCCATACTTTGAGACAAAGCAATCCTTTACATAGAGACTATCACCTTCATAACCTAAAATAAGTATTTAAAGTTTTCAAGATTTGACTAGTTCCTCAGTTTGGAACCCAAATCAGAAGGATGGGGCAGTATATATATCTTTTATCCTAAAAGAGGCCTTTTCACAATGGGAAAAAAAAAAAAAAATTATTACCTTGCACTGTCTTGGAGGACCAAGCCAACCTGAAAGTCTTAACAGCTTTGGAGAAAATAAAGCTTTCAAAGCTGTTATTAAGAACTACTGTATTTTGATAGAATATTATTAACACTTGTGCATAGAATTAGCAGTGCTATTGCCACAACATGAAACATGTCATTATCTCAGCTGTGGATGGCTCACATAGCTCAATATGTCAAGAGAACTGTCTCGTTTTGAAGACTAAGTAACTTCCTAGAACTTTTCCTTCAAAGATGCAGCAGAAGTAAAATATCATTTAGCATGTGCTGCTATCAGAGGTTTGTGTCTTGACCTATTCACAATATAGTGGTTCCCAACCCCCAGTGTTGAAAACTTTTCAATAACATATCAGAAGTGTAAAAACACATTCAACATAAAGCTTAGGCAGCTAGATCCCCTTTATGTCAACATACTAACATTAAAAAAAATTCTTTTGACTCCAGAAAGGAAATATTTAGTGCTTAAAGCAGGAACCAGAATACCTGGATTTTGTTTCTGTGTTACTTATGGGCTCTGACCTTGGCAAGTCAGCCTTCTGAGAAGCCTCCATTTACTAGTTCGTAAAGATTTATAATACATACAAGGTTATATAGCAGTCTGAGCTTTACAAAGCTAACAACATTCCTCTTTCTAAAAAAGATAGTTATTTCTAGGCCAAACACTATTACTTGCCAATCTTCCTTTTGGTTATAATTGTCTTCTCTCAAGAAAAGTCACTTCAAATTGTCTAGAAACATAGTTTTTCAAAGTACAACAATGTTTCCTTTAATTAACATACGGAAACAAAAGAATGGATTTAGAAAATAAAGCTTCTCTTTCTGGTGGCAACTCTTACATTTTAACTCAGTTAAAATGGTGAAAAAAAGAACCGTTATCTCCTTCTGTCAGCAAAGGTCTAGAACACGGGTGACACTACAAGAAACAATCTAAGCATTGGTTCACTGTCAAGAGAACCAATAGGCCAGATTAAACTAATCCACTAATTCACAGAATCACAGAATCACTAGGTTGGAAAGGACCTTCAAGATCATCAAGTCCAACCATTAATCCAGCGCCACCATGTCCCCTAAACCATGTCCTGAAGCGCCACATCCACATGTTTTTTGAACACTTCCAGAGATGGTGACTCCACCACCTCCCTGGGCAGCCTGTTCCAATGCCTGACCACCCTCTCGGTGAGAAATTTTTCCTAATATCCAATCTAAACTTCCCCTGGCGTAATTTGAGGCTATTTCTTGTCATCCTATCACTAGTTACTTGGGAGAAGAGACCAGCGCCCTCGTCGCCACAACCCCCTTTCAGGCAGTTGTAGAGAGCGATAAGGTCTCCCCTCAGCCTCCTCTTCTCCAGGTTGAACAAGCCCAGTTCCCTCAGCCGCTCCTCATACGTCTTGTGCTCCAGCCCCCTCACCAGCTTCGTTGCCCTTCTCTGGACACGGTCCAGCACCTCAGCATCCTTCCTGAAGTGAGGGGCCACTAGAAGTGGTACGACCAATCTCCAAATCCCGCAGTACTGAGAAGTGCAAATAGAGTAGAACACCTTTCACATGATCCTGTCATGATCCTACCTTTGAAACACCTTTCCAAGAACTCCAAAAGATAATGCCTACTGTCATGTGGCTAGTAGGCCTGATTTCAAATACATTTCAACCCATGCACATATGACCTCATTCACTGTCACTGTAAAAGAAATAGTAGATAAACTCTGAAATTATATAATTTTATATAAATTCTCTCAGGATTCCATAATCTAATTCCTCTTTCTATCGTTTTCTCTTCAAGATGTACTGAACCATTTTATGATTCACCTTCAACAATCCACTTCACAAGTAGAACAAAAATTACAAAAAAAAAAAAAAAAAAAGGCCTTATGCAGTTAACCTTTTAATTCTTTACTTTATTACTGAAAAATCGTCACTGAAAGCCAAGATACCAATTTGACCTACAATGACAGTAAAACCTGGCTTCATATCCAGGATGATTCCTAAGCTTGAGGTTTTATGCCTCAGAAAAACATACCATCTATACACACCATTTAGAAGAAGTCTAATACCATTGTAGGTTACTCTTCACTAGGAATAGTCTAATAAATTTACTTTTTTGTTCTCTTTCTGTAAAATGTCTTTTACTGGACCTTGTGCCTTCTTTACTGGATGTCATAGACAATCATGTGCCTTTAAGCACCAGAAAAAGCAATATTCACGTCACAGATTAAATTCTTTTCCAAGATGCTGTGCAGAAAATGTATTTGTCCTTTGCCAGAATATCATCCTCACAATTAAGGGCTAAGACAGGAAATTATGTTAGTAAAGGTCATGCTTCAGTTTCCATGTACATTTAAAAATAAAGGTTCTGTTGAGAAAAAAAACCATAAGTTAGTTATAGTCCAGTAGCTTAGAATGAGTATTTGCTGGTTACTTCAAATAGAATATACATAGACACAACACCACAAGACAAACAAAGCAGTGATCCAAACAAAAAACCAAACCCAAATCATATACATGCAAACCTGCTAATATTGATACGGAAAATAATGCATTTTCTACAGACTCACTGGACACTTTATCAAGATCATTTTTACAAGTCAACCTTTTATTAAAAAGCAACTGTTTTCCCCCATTACTTTTATGCTGTAAATATTAAACTCAATTTTTAATAACAGTACTCTATTTCACTAGCTTTGCACAGATTATTTGAGAGTTAACTTCTTTTTTTTTTTTTTTTTTTGTCTTCATTTAGGTTTTTGTTTTATTAACCCAAGTAATTTCCCAGGGATTTTCTGGGTTCATTACAAGGTTGTTTAGCACTCTGAAAATTGGAGAGAGAATCTGGACTGAGGGCAACCTTGACATTGTGGAATCATTTAAGCATTAAATGATTTTTAGCATAAAAAAGAAAACCAAAACTGTCTATCTGTTCATCTTGTGCTGGTCAATCAAGTATCAGATTTTAAGTTTCAATATGATTGTAACCACTGAATGTCTGGCAATAGCCTTATTCCTCCATAATCACTGTCAAACAAACAAATATTCACAATTTTACCAATCATTACTTTCGTTTGCATTGTTAGTCTGTTTTTTTATTATTCTTCTCTCTCATTTTAGCTTGGCCAACGGGAATCTTGGTTATGGTTTGCAGGTTTCATTGCACATGCCTCCCTACCATTATTCCCAACTGTTTTGTGTTTTAGGGAACATAGTTCACCACTGACAAACAGCCAAACTAGGATACTGAACAGCTCCAGGCTTAGGGTTGTTTGTGCCGTAACAGCTTTGCCTCTATTCTGCACCAGGTTGTGAGTACAAAATACCAGCTGGTCCACTTGTTAACGATATTTAAGTCTCTGAAGTAGATTGAGCAGGAGACTATAATCAAGACAAGCAACTAAACAAGCATTAACCAGTTAAAGATTTAAGGAAGCAATAGAAAGTTAGCTTTTCCACTGGGTAGAAAAATCCAAGAATCTATCACCACAAGAAGGAAGCAATGAAGTCACCATGCTACCAGATTATAAAATGAACTAAGAAGGTAGAAAGTAGATGCTGTAGGAAGCCTGGATTCTTGCTTACATTTTATCAGCTTGAGTTTATGATTAAGACTTCTCCACCGTTTATTTGTGATACAAATGCTTTCTTGTGCCAAAATCTAGGAAGTGATTTCAGGAATTCGGACAGAATTTGTCTTTTGTAAATATGCAACCTTGACTGGGTTCAAGCCCAGGCCATCAAGTTCAATTTTATCTTGCTAGTATGAAATTTTCTGACAAGCTAGTTATTTCAGTAGCATTTTTAGAAGCCAAAACAGGCAGAAGACAAATTTAGCCAATTGCCAAAAGGGTTTCAAGTTCCAGTTGGAATTCTAAACTATTCAGTTTCACACAAGATTTTTTTCTAACCCAGTATTTTGGATTTGAAATCTTTTCAGTATAATTAGGTAGAATAAACATGCAGGGGAAAAGGCTAACTCATGAAATAGAAAAGCATGTTTTGTTCTTTTGTTGTGGGTTTTTTTTTCCAGTCAGAAAAACATAGCCAGCTGGAATATTTGTCTTGACTGTATTTATGATTGACATTATTAGTTATTTACACCTTAAATCTACTCCTTAGAACATAAATCATTAACTGCCCAAGTACAAAAGGCCAAGAACTCTGGCTGTTATTCTTCCATGTTGTGTTTTTGACTTCCATTATTAAAACTCAGCATTATCTTTATTTATCTTTCCCATATCACTTTTCCAGTTTTCAGCTAACAGCAACTCCTAAGATATGTGCAAAACACATGCTAATTGCAAGATTTCATTTTTGGCTAGACACATTCAAATTCCTACACAATCTGGTTGCTATTATGGCAATGGCTTTCTGTTAAGCATGCTTTTAGTCAAGCAAGCTTGATTTGTTAAGCGTCCACCATCATATTTTAATACTATCAATTTTTTGTGCTGTCACAGAAAAACAGTAGGAAAAGTGCCTTTTGTAGGCATGTATATTTTGCGACAGCACTTAGACAAGTTACACAGCAAGGTTTCCCTCGCTGTGTGTTCACCTTTATCCTCACTGATGTTCTAAGGTGCTTGCTATGTTGCCATTTAAGAAGGCCATTCCCAGCAATGCTAGTGCATCTCCGCATGCTCCCTCACCAATTACTTGGTCAATCTCCTGTAGCTAGGTCAAACAGCAGTATCACTGCTATTACTTCCTTTGGAAGGGGTGTATTTAAAGCCATTATCAAGTAAAAGATTCAACCCAGGCAGTCAGAGGCTCACTTACAGTCTTCCTTAGCTAACATTTATTAGTGCCTGCCTAAAGTAAGCTGGTCTTTAATTCTGGGCTGTTGCCCATGCATTGTTACATCCTATTATGTCTGCAATTGGATTGATTTTATGAAAAAGAGTTATTGAAGACTGGACTGAGTGACAAAAAAAGAGGGGAGCCCTGAAAACTTAAATGAAAGGCATACTGTTAGGACCATTTTGGACAGGTGTATGACAACCGTGTCACCCTGCTCTACTTCATGCTTTTCCTTAGAAGATATTAAATCTCTCAGAGCAAAATATTGCTGTACCAAAGTTACACATGGAAAAACAGGTAGCAGTAAGGGAAAGCTCACAGAAGAGGGCTTCTCATGACCATTCAAACCTCCATAGAGGAAGGAAAACTATGGTATTTTTTTAAAATATTTCATGAAATTAACCACACTAATACCATGCGCTGCTGCCACACAGCCAGTTTTTCAGATTTGAAAATCAGTTTTCCCTAAACTATTCAGCATTGTACAGTCGGTATTTTTTTCTCATCTGACCTCCAGAACAGGCTTTGAAGTGTTCTAACATCTGGCTCATTTTCACATTTTGCCAACTGCAATCTAGATAGAGAAGTTACTGAAAATAACAAGTCACAACAGAACAAAGGGCCACAGTGAATTTTCAACATCAATAAGGCTTACAACTCTAAACCAATCTGTACAGCTTTAAGAGCTTCATGACAGCCATCCTGAGATGCTGATAAGCTCCAAGAGATTGCATTCAATGCAATTAGAGTTGGAAATTTCCTGAAGGTAACTTCAGTGTCTTATTTTATGCTGCTGAAAAACTAAATGCCTAGTAGTTGATTATCCTGTGACTTTATGGACCATTTGTCAACATAAACAGGAACATGAGATAAATTACCCATTATTCAGTAATTTTAAGGTCAATCAACAGACTCTGGAACAAATCAATGCCATGACAACAACATCTTCCTAAGTTACATCTGGGCAAGCAAAGAAAAGCTATCTTTTTTTTCCGGTTATTTATTATATGATTGTCCAGATCTTCAGAAACGGTTGCTTCATAGTTGACTTTGGCAGCATATGCAAACTCATCTGTTAAATCTCATTTATCCAATACAGCTCTATTGTAATAGAGTTAACTGTTTACCATTACAGAACCCTTCTGCTAGCGATGCAAAACAAGACAAGTCACTGAAGTTGAAGCTGTAGCAACTTTCAGACTGTTACAGTCTTACACAGTACAGATCCTTTTTTTCATACTGGAGGAAATATTTCGGTTTTGCTGCTTTTCACGGCAGAGCACTGTTCTCTTTCATGTACATCCTTATATAAGTAGTAAATTAAACACATGCTTAAACCTGAAACACTGTACATACAGCATCTTTTTATCCCTAAGATAACTATAATTAGCAGGAAATATTAGAGAGCACATAGAAATTAACTAAGAAATTACAAGGGTAAGAATACCTTCCCTGCATCAAAACCAGTTACAGATAGGGGATTAAAAAACAATCAAAATTTTCAGTTTTCACAAATGGACACAAATACTAAGGTTTTAGAAGGCTTACAGCACAACATAACCTCCAAAAGTTTCCCCTAAAGAAATGTGCTCATGTGTTTGAACTGGTAAGTTTTACAAGGAATAACACAGCCACAGATCTTTTGCACCAATGCTGAGAAGAGCCCATTCCCCACCTGAGAAAGAGAGCAAAAACCTGCATGCACACATGCACACAGTAACATGACAGAACTGAGTTGCACAGAAGCCTACAGAAAATGTTGTGACGAGTGTCAGATACAAGACTGCATCAACAAATCTAGCGAGACCATATTCCCCATATAAGAAAGGCAAAACAGCAAACATGAGCTGTGACAATATAAACGTCTTCCACCAAGAAAGGGTCCAAATATTTTTTCACTTCTGTGTGTGTGCGCTGTAGAATGTTTTATATTAAAACCTAAGCACATTGCTATGATATGTTTATTCCCAGTGAAAGTGAGGAAACCCCTATGGTGGCATGCTGAGTTCACTTCAGTGGCGAAATGACCTTTTTCTGCTAATATAATAAATGAGCACAAGGACCTGGCAAATCTGTTCATGTACTGAGAACTAACACACACATTTTACAAGTTGTTGTCAAAGCATAAAAAGTACTTTGTACACAAAGGATAGTTGCAAGATAACCAAGAAATAGTAATAGATGATTGGTGAATGTTCACAAAGACTTTAAGCAGCAATACGGTGCAGACCATGAACAGCCAGTCATCAGTGCACAACACTGGTCCACAGCTCTCTCCCTAATGATCTTTCTGAGATCTCCCTGCACCTGAACAGGACTGGGCCACTGGAACAATTCCCATACAGTGCTACACTGCTCCATAATAACCTGGATACTTTGATTTAATTAGCCCCCTCTGGACAGGGGTTGGATGAGATGACATCAATGAATCCCTTGCCACCTGTATTATTCCAGTACTCCCACAGGCCTTGTTCGCCTTTGGAGAAAACTCAAGGAGATAAATGAAAATTGAGCAGTATATTCCATACGTACACAAATATTAAGGAGGAATCATCTAGACAGCAAGCACAAGCTAAGATCACGATGTACTAATTATATTCGTAGTTTTCTTTTTACTATTACAACCATCAACTCCCAAAGAACTGAATGAATCCTCCCCTCAAATCTGGGCAACTGTATGAAGACTAAGTTTATAAGAAATGTTTGGAAACATTGTTCGATCATCTTACTAACACTTGTTTAGCCCCACCTCCAAAAGCTGTGTAGAAAGGAAAACTTTGTCTAAAACAAAATTCCAAAATCACTACTCCAAATTCATATGCATTAGAACTGTAGGGATTTTCTTTTTAATCCTGAAGTTTCTGGTGTTACAATCAAGGCAGAGACTTATTATTAACACTTATTACACATTAAAGTCTCATTTAAAATTCTCAAGCACCCTAGCAATAATAAAGCTACTCAAAAAAAAAAAAACAAAAAAAAAACAAAAAAAAACCAACAAATGTTTTTAGCAAGTAACACAGTTAAAAAATGTAGTCTAAAAAGAATTTAACCGTGATCAAATACATTAAGCTGTATACTTTGAGTATTACTTGTGTATACAGAAATACTCTTGATTTTGTAGTAGGCTTTGACCCACTCCACAGAATTACTGGAATACAACACTCCTAAGTGTTCTGGATCTACTTACCACAAACATTTTGGTTGTAATTACTGACTACTTGTTTGGGTTTTTGAGTGGTTTAGTTTTCTTTTTTAGCTCTTAGAGACATATTTTCATTATACGTTTTAAAATTAAGTACTCTTACATCCACAAGATTAGCTTTATCCAGAATGACAATACTTCTAAGAAAAAAAAAATAGTTTTTAAAAGTTGGGGGGGGGTTTGTGGTGCTGTGGGGGTTTTTTGGTGGTAGTTTTTTGTTTTGTTTTTTTTAACCATTGAAGTAATATTTTATTTCATTAAAGTTTCATCATCATAATTTTTTTACCAGTTGACTGTTCATCTGTCAAATTAAATGCACTACTGCAAATTGCTATTCAGATAATGAATATCAAAATAATTCCTTGAACAATAGATTAAAAGTTCATTGCATAATTATGTTGACTTTGAAAATTTTCGGCTCAAACTAATTAATTCCTCCCTGTGCGCATTACTTATTTTTACACACAAAAGGAACCAAACTTCAACCATTATTCATCGTAAAGTGCTTTCCAAAATTGGATAACAACCACTTACAATATCTACTGAATTGCAGAGGAAGCTATCAGCTTATTCAATACCCAAGCCGATAGCAGTCTGCATAGTTATTTAAGCACCCATAAAGATTAGCTTTTGAAGCCTCTGTGGATGGAAGAAGTCGAGTATAATTTTCACTACGTACTGCTAAACTACCTTTTAAATAGTCACTGTTGTATTTACGCACTGTACAAAGCGAAGCCCTTAAGTCATTGTAAAATATTTTTTAAAAAGAGCATCATCTATGAGATCAGAAGTCGGTATCTTAACTAGATCTTTTTATGCTTTCTACCAGGTTATTTTTGCCCAAAATAATGATGTGGAGGGAAGGAGAGATATCAACTTGTTTCTGAACTTATGCAATCTCTGCCCTGATAATGATGATTTTGATCTATTTTATTATGCTCAGTACAGACTGTTTGTGGTCAGTGCTCACCACAGTAATACAAATATAAGAAATTTATGATTACTTTTCTTTTTTACTATAAGACCCAAATTATTCCAGGAACTATATAGACTAAAAGCATATGGTAGTTGGCTTTTAAAGTCTTATGGAAAAGAAAGATAAGATATAACACTAGTAAACAACAGCCACCCCTCTCCACAGATATCTAGTGATCTATCACAGGTTATCAACAACACTCACTGAAATGAAGAACAAAAAAAATTGTTCAAATGAAGTTCCTTTCAAATCCTGAGCCCAAAAGCTATTCTCACAACTAAGGTCCCTCGCAGCTCAAGCTTGTTCCCTTTTTTGCATTTTGATTAGCACAAAATCCAGGAATGAAGGCAGCATTTGATATGCTGCCAACAGCATGTTTCTCTTCTCTGCCTACATTTGCTAATTCTTTAGTTTTACTGCCATGAACCTTTTTCAGACTCCATTCACCACACGTGACTCTCCATTCTGAATTTAGAAGTTACAAGGTTAGTCATCACCCACTAAGGTACTGTTATAAAATGTCAGTTATTATGACACATTGTGCAGCTATTGCTCATAGAGCGTGAGTGGGCACACACATGCCCATCTGCCTCTCAGAGCTTTGGAATCACTACGCCTTTACAGCTCCTCTACATCTGCACAAATACTAACACAGTTCAGACCCAGAGCACTTAGGCTGTGTGTCGTGAAATCAGATTTTACAAATCCATTTTTGGAACAGCTACTTTCTAGAAATTTCCTCTAGCAACTTAGTATGCTTAAGTCTGCAGGCAAACTACTTTGCAGATGTAAGCAACTCAGTATCTTCCTATCCTAAGTAAAGATTATGATTCGTGCTACTGTGTGCATGCCATCTATAAAGCTTTTGCATGCAGACAGAAGAATGTCAGAGCTCCGTGAACACACGCTGTTTGACTGATGTCTTCTTACATCATTCCAGCTTCCTGAAGAGCAACTCATGTTACAGTAAGAGAGAGCTCTTACGCAGCCTTACATGCTTTCATGTTCAGGGCACAACCGGTGTAGAAAAAACCTGATGCTAAACAGCTTTAGTGAGTAAGTACCGCTTAAACCAAAATAGTCCATCCTGATCAAAGCTGCACGACCATCAACTGCCCTTTCACTTCTTACCTGGGTAGTACACCAATAAGGTTAGATTTATAAAACAGTCAGAGATGCCTCAGAGTGAAGAAGTAGAATAATAGCACGCAGCATGACAAGTTCAAGAAGGAGGAGTTTTACATGTTGGTTCTCTGTGGCACCTACCACTGAAATAAAAACCTATCATAGACGGAGAGACCTTCAGAATGACATGATTCTTACAGCTGAATGACCCAAAACAGTTACTGAAAGGCTCAGCTTTAGCACTAAAATCTGGCCCAGCAGAAAATTAACTGAATATATTAAAAGGGCCACATCTTCTGTAATAACAACTCCAAAAACAAATGATGATAATTACATTCTGAAAGAAACCATTTGTACTGGCTAAATATTGCTGTGAGGTAACTACTCTTGTGGAAAAAAGAAATGTTATGGTAAGGTGTTTTCTTTCAAAACACTCAATTCAAAATAGATTAGATACATACTAAACATTAATTATTCACACACATCTTTCAGCCTAGCTCTGATGTTTTCAGATGTATTTACTTATCCCCCTAAGAAAAACTTACCAGGAGAAGGAGCTAGCTATTCAGTAGACCTTCATTTAATGACATTAAACTTGGCAGAGTAGGTCTTGGAAATTTCAACGTAACAAAAGCACTTTTTCTTGTGATTATTAGTAGTCCATTTATAGTCCTGTCAAATCAAGACATATCTGCTTGAATACATGTTTCATATTCAGAACATATGCAATGAACTCTCTGGAGTTCAGATTAGACATACAGATAGAGCTTTACTTAATTTACAACTGGCCTTGCACCATGAATTTAATGGAAAATAAAGACAGTAAGATTATTAATGTTGAATTCCAAGGAAGACATGGGAAAGCTTGAGGTCACCAACTAACATGAAAGGTCATCAAGCATGGAATTTATTCACCTGTACTTAACAAGCTGTTTATTAATTATTAATACACCTGGAAGTATTCTACCAGCGGTCACATGCTAGACCGTCAGGAACTTTACCACATAGAGCTATCACTGATGTGTAAAACGCCCTCATAATTCGCTGGTACCCAAATCCAGTTCCAACAGGGAACAAAAATTAATACCAAAGGCGGTTGTTTTTTTTCACTTGGTTCGTTGGTTGTTTTTTCTTCTTTTATCTAACTCCTTTAGAGTCAAGTTCCTTTAATCAAAGGGATCTTTAAAAGCTCTTGTGATTTTTTCAGTTATTCTATTGTTTGACTTTCATTATCTCAGTAGTCCAAATTATGGCAAAGTTTCTGGATGCCATATTAACAACTATCTAGAAAACTATGATTAGTACTGTGCAAGCAGAAGTAAGACTTGCAACTCTGATAAGCCTAGGAAGAGAAGCTCTTGTATTTCAGCAAGCTGTAAGCATGTGTACTTTTACAGGAAAACACTTCATACTCTCAAAAGATTCTATGGCAACATATCACCTTTTTCAGAAACCGTATTAGTGCCATTAAAGCAGTTAATATTAAGGAGAAATACCCATTCTGCTTTTGACTCTTAAACCAAAGCAACTAATTAGATTTGAAAGAGTCCTGTTTCTCTGCTCTGCTGGTATACAGGACCCTTTCATACCTACTTTAGCTACCAGAAATTGGAGCTGCTAAATCCACCATTTTATTCCAGGATTTGGCCAGCAGCTGGCTGCCAAAAGCGAGTTCTGTCATTCTCTCTTCATGGACCTCCTGACTTGATTTCTTCCCCCCGCCCCCCCTACCCCCCATTTCAGATGTGAATTTTTGTCAGTCATAAATGAATGTTTGGCACAATCAAAACATGACTTGTATTTCTGATGAGACTTAAATACATATATGAAATCTAAAAAAAAAAAAATCATTACAACCCACAGGCATATCAGAACGACAAGTCTGGGAAATATTCCAGAAATATCCCCATGAAGTAGACAGAAAATATACATTAACAGGATGAACGAAGTACACACATTTGCTATAGAGAGGACAAACTTGTCAGAATATTTTGACTTTCGTTTTGAAGACAGTTATTAAGCCACTAAGGTATCAGACTCCACTCCCTAAAACGGCTAATTCAAAACTAGTCATCAAAAAGTATGTTTAAATAGAAAGCGTGTTTGCATTGTCTTCAGTTTTGTTATTAAGAAGAACTAACGATGGGAAACATCTCTGATCTTGCATACGTCTTAGCCTTAAGCTACTTCTACACATCACAGTAGGTCAAAGTAACTATCTGAAATTCTGAGCATCATACACTTAAGAGGTAATCCAAGACTTCTCATTTTGGGAAAAAAAAAAAAGGAAGAAAAAACCCCCAAAACCCACAAAAAACACAAACCGCACACTATTCTCATGTTTTCATGTTAACACATAATAATTCTTGTGTTACTGAAAATGTATGTGATCATTTCTTAGTGACGCTATTGGACAATACTCATAAGGTAACATGGTATTAGGTGTTCATTAAAAATATTTGTCCCTTCCTGCACTGAAAAACATACTCAGTGTGCTTATCAAATCTAGGGCCAAATTCTGACATATTTTATGCAAGGTAAATATTTAATAGGATCACTGGTGCCATTTATGCATAAGGAATTACATCTACATGAATTCTGAAGTATATGTTTAGGAGTCCATTATGTTTTTAAGGTTCTAATACAGTGAAATTTCCACTTAAAACTAAAACCAGTTGGACGACTATAGACTGGAAAATGCTTGTGAAGTCAATACTCTCACATCACATTGCAGGACATACACCACACTTAAAAACTTGCAATGTTTTAAGATTTAAATAGATTCTAATTAATTACTAGGGAAAGTAGCTTGTTTTGGTTTGGTTTTTTTAAATGTCTTTAATACTGTCTTTAATGTTTTAATGTTAAACACATAAGTGATGAGTGATGGATGTTTCCATCAAAAAGGCTTATACAATAGGGTCAGCAAGAGAAATTATCCCAAAAGATTGTAGAGGAAAATGATAGCAAGAGCTATTGCTTCAATTTTAAGAATAGTCATTCAACTTCTACTAGTAACGTAATAAATAATGTCTCTTCCACCTGCAAGTATATCATCTGAATAATATACCTCTAACAAAAGTAAGGAATGAAAGAAGCTCCAGAAATGCTGGGCCTAAAACTCCTTGGCTTCCACACCAGAGATGCTGGAATTCACAATGGGGGAATACAATAGGTGACAACAGTGGTCCAAAATATGACAGTTCGAGGTATTGATATGTTCTGCATACTGTGAATGTATTTTTAGTGTCTGTACTTAATTCAGATGCCTGACAACCTGCTTCATAATGAAATCCCACTTTGTAGCAAGAAATTAAATTTGACTCTTACCCAGCAGAATCTCAACATTCCGTTAACAATATATATTGGGCCCCTCACTGCAAGACAGACATTGCGTTGCTGGAGCGTGTCCAGAGAAGGCCAATGAAGCTGGTGAGGGGTCTAGAGCACAACTCTTATGAGGAGCAGCTGAGGGAATTGGGGTGGTTTAGTCTGGAGGAGGCCAAGTGGAGACCTTATCGCTCTCTACAATTACCTGAAAGGGGGTTGTGGAGAGGTGGGTGTTGGTCTCTTCTCCCAAGTAACTAGCAATAGAACAAGAAGCAAATGGCCTCAAGTTGCGCCAGGAGAGGTTTAGACTAGATATTAGGAAAAATTTCTTTACTGAGAGAGTGGTCAGGCATTGGAACAGGCTGCCCAGGGAGGTGGTGGAGTCAGCGTCACTGGAAGTGTTCAGAAGACATGTGGACGTTGCAATTCAGGACACAGTTTAGTGGGCATGGTGGTGTTGGGTTCATGGTTGGACTTGATGATCTTAAAGGTCTGTTCCAACCTTAACAATTCTGTGATTCTATATCCATACAAGCTACTGCATGCAAAGTTGATTGTTGACTGGCACAATCATTCCACAGGTATGCCTCCACTCGTTACTTGGCTCAAACTTTATTTTGTTTTCAGACTAAGCCTGTGCAGCTGCCTGAGGGAGAGACTCCTCTTGCTTCACATCATGTCTGACAGATTTGCAGATAGCTTCACCAAAAGATTAACTTTCCAGAACCATGACTAGCTTTGTAAGATGGGTCTTGAATTACAAGCAATGGCCATATAGGTGCTGCACTTATCTTAGTCTAGCATTTCACACATGTTAATAATGACAAGGAGAAGCAATCACAGCCTGCTCATCCCCTTTTTCTGTTACTGTTGAAACACAACTATATCTGAATTTCCTAAAAAGAATTCCAATAAAAATTAAGTTCCCTATACCCCAAGCCTTACTGCTGTAGAATGATCATGCCTCTCTAATCCTACTGTGACAGAGACCAACATGTACCTGCTAGACTACAGTTTTGGTTTCCCCTACATTGTCCCCAACAACCATAGTTCGATCCTGGGGGCTGCATCTCAGCCCCACATCCATGCACATTATATTGGAGAAACCTGAAGCACCTTCTTTGACAATGCATGCCACAGCAAGTTGTCAAGCCATGCATTAGCCTGTCTTTTAACTCATCACTCACTGATGTAGCTGTTAACTGCATTCGTGCTTTTATCTGCTTTTTGTGACATATCAACTTCATTGTGTTGATGGCAGAATGTAAGTTCCCTCATTTTTGCTGTAGAATAAGACTGCATGCAGGGCGTAGAGAAACATGAATTGCTTTCAGTTGGTTACCAGAAATGAACACAGAAGGTCACAGAAATTCAGAAACTATAGGTAGCATGATGTATTTAGAGCTCCTGCAAACCATCCTACTATCCATTTAGCACTAGTTGATGAAATCATTCATTTGGTAATATAATTTGGTCAATAATCCAAATCAAACATGCACTGTTGAGCACCTCTTGGACTCCTATTTCTGTGTGTGCTATTGGTAAGTTTTCTTTTTAATTGTTTCAGCATCTGAAGTTATACTTAACTGGTCAATACACTCTTTCTCCCATGCACAGGAAATAACTTTAAGATACCTAGCATTCTTGTCAGCTTCAGTGATAAGGGGAAGTAGAGAAGTTCTCAGATCATTGTATTCCTCTAATTACTGATGAACATGTTACTGATACATCTTGGTTAAAAAAAAAACAAAAACAAAAACCAAACATCTTGTTTCTTTCAAGCTCCCTTTCCTTTCTGAGGAACTCCCAGAAAAGCCAGCTGGCACTCACAAACTCTCACTAGTTATTTCAAGACAAATGTTTACTCCATTTATGGCGTGCGAAAGTAGCACATCAATGACAGTTTAATACCAGGACCAAAAGCAATTTCCTGTAGAAATCAAAAAAGTGACCTTGATTAAAACAATCAAGACCCAGTTTTGAGACACTAAGTGATCAGCTAAAACAAGACAAAAAGTCTAGAATTGAGCTCTGATTTATTCTTTCTTAGGTAGCTTCCTAGATTTCCCTGAAGAGAAAAATGATGTTTCTGTTAATTAACTACTTGAGAATTTAACTACTGTATTGCAGCTAAATAACACTCAGTGCTGATTCAGGTGTCAGTGTGGGTTGTTCCCCCCCACCCCCACCCCCACTTATGTTGTGAACAATCGATCTATTCCTCATTCTAATAGATGTAGGCTTTTTTGTTTTTCTTAGTAGTCATGAAGCAATAATCATCACCTAATGGTGTAAAGACTTACATTACCAGACCTTTTGCTATATTTGGGAGTCTCATCGAGAACCTTCTCTTATCCAGCTTTGAGCTCATGAGCTGCTACTCTAAGTCAGCTATAAGAAACTTATGTCCCATGGGGATGGGGGGGGGGGGGGAAGAGAGAGACAGTGTTTTTTAGTGTAAGACATAAAAAAGAACATATTGCTACTAAGGTATGCCCAGCTTAAATATGGTATCTTATAACTAATGTACACATACACGCCTGTCCATTTTCCCAACTCTGAGAGACTTTTCCTGTACCAGAAACAGAGTAAGCCTACAACAGAAAGTAGCTGCAAAACCAGCATAGTTTTATTTCATATATATGCCAAGATAATAAATTTAAAAAATCAATAAAGACAGAAGCACCCCAAAATACTAAACCCTGAAACTATTCACACTCACTATTTCTTCTGCAGCTTCTTGACAGTTTAAGGGTAACAGTTTCTAAGACACTTTCATCCCTTGCCAATAGCTTCCTTTTCCCCTGATACACACCAGCTTGCTGCAACAATTTCCTTGGTCTTCCAACACCTCCCCTTTCCTTAACTTCCTTACCTTTTTAGTTTAAGGCTTTCTTTGGGATATGGAGACACTATGTATATACATGTATATGCCCCTGTTCTTGCTCTGAAGCAAAACTATTTAACCACATTTTCTGTAGTAACCCTTTCATGCATTTCATGTTTACAGCTGTTAGTCAAGCCTTCCTCTTCTGTTCACCCAGAAAACCCCTTGGTTTTGATACGCAGGGCAATGCTAGATGCATTCCTACCGCATCCAACAATATCATCCTACAGTCTCACAAGTTCACTTTGAAATGTTCTGATTAATTAAATAAAGATGTTGGGAAATAATAAATTACTCCTTTCATTTGTATTACCGTATTGCCACTGTAACAAAAACAGTTCTATTAAAAGAGAATTAGACATTTTTGAGTTATCTTCCCCTTTATTGAATTTCTTTGTGAGTTGAGAGTTCCATCAATTGACAGAACCAAATGAAACAAGCTGAACAGATTTGGGGATTTTGTTTGGTTGTTTTTTTAAAAAAACAGCTCAAGGTATGCCTAGACAGCTGTCTCTTATGGTCTCTGCTCAAGGCAGAAAAGACTATTTCATCCCTCTCAGTTGATCTTAACTTACCCATTTTCGTTTGTCAATTCTCTTCTACTCAATACAGGCTCGTCAAAATCCCAGGAACTCACAAGTGACAGGATTATGTTTATGTTTAGACTTGTAGGATGTTTTAGATAATCAGAATATTAGAGTGAAAATCCATTGGGGAGGGTTTAAAGCTTGAACATTTTTATTTTTTTTTAAAGTATTTTGTCTATATAGAATAAGTTACAAATACTTCACAGAAATGTGGACTAGGTTACCAACTGGGTCACTAGCTGTCAACACTAGACAGTAACACATGGTTGGCATCAAATGTTTTTAGGGCCAGGTAAACTTTGCTTACACTTGAGGATGTTGGCTAATCCGCAACCAATACATTGATTTCTAAAGCACTTCTTCCTGTGGCCTCAGGACATAAACTATCTCAGGCTGAAAATAATTAACTTATTAGCTTGAAGTAAAAAAACAAAGTCTTTCCTCATCTCAAAGAGGTGTACAAGCCGCAACAAAGCAAGCAGGTATGTTTTTCTAGAAATCTACAAATTCTGTTAATGGGAAGAGATTTCAGGGAACCAAACCTAATAAACTCAAAACCATATATCTGCTCCCCCACTATCATATTCTATGGTGACAATTCACCCTTCATGGATCATAGTTAAATTACATAGTACTGGGGAACATACTCCACATCCTTTATTATACTAGTAAGATTATGTGGACTAGACCTTCAAGAACATAAAACTCTATAAACTGTAAAGTAAAGTAGCTTTTTTGCAACACCATTTCATTCCAAGAGAGAGTATTTTTAGAGATAACAAAATTGCATGAAGGTAGGAGAGGATCTATTAAGATTCATCCCAGTTATCAGACTGCAAACTACTAAAACGCAAAATATCCTTGAGTAACTTACCTTGGATAGTAATTCCTATGGATTCTTCTCCTAGCTTAAGGCTTTTGACCTTGTGCAATTAAGCTTACAGCCCCTAGAACTCACCTACCTACATAATACTCTGCTAACATTGTAATTTATTTATTTCTATTTTTTTGAACTCCAGATAGTTCCAACAGTACTCTGTGTAGTCGTTATTTATATTTTCATTCAGCCAATTATGTAACCAAACATACTTCATAAGTATGCAGCTGGTAACGTTATGAGATTAAATAAAAGAACGCTGAAGAAGAGTACTAAAATTCAAAATTAATCAGATAGTCTGGAAAAATATATTGTCTATTCAGAAATTATGAGTCCAGATTCCTGCAGTCCATTAATCAGGAATTTAAGCACAGTAAGGGAACAATAGTTAGGGGCTACAGTGGATTACAAACCGTGACACAATACTCTGGATAAAACAGCAGAGGAACTAGGATGTGCTGGAATACAGTCAGACACCCAAACCTGCATACAGTCCCGTCAAGCTCATTAGATAAATGAGAACTACTCCCAATAAGGGCAGAGAGAACAAGCAGAGGCATTAAAATATTACTTAAGTAAGACTCAATGAGTAGGAGTGTATTCTAAGGTCAAAAAAGTTCAAGGGAAACACTTTAAGTACACAAAAAGGTAAGAAAAAGATAAAGAAACAAGTATTTATTTCAGGAAAGAACACAAGAGTTGCTTCTCTGCCTGGTGTAGAGAGAATTAACACTGGACCTGCGGTTACATCTTACTACCACAACAGCGAGAAATTCTTGTCTAATGTTAAGAAAAAAATGTCTAATATGGGTAGTGAAACACTAATTACTTCCAGTAGTTACCTATCACTAGGGAACAGTATTTAGGCACATGGTAAACACCTTTGGAATGGTTTAGAAAGAGAAAAATCAGGCAGAGGCATACAGCAGTCTATTCCACCTCTTAGATACAATGGAACAGCTTTTATTAGTAAGATAACCATAACCTTAGTTAAGTCAGATTTAGTATTTTTCAACAGTCTTTGCATTTGCCTCATTATAGTATAGTTCTATATAGGTATTATACTTCTAATGAATTAAAGTTACCCTTATTCCAACGTCAATACTTCAAAAGGTGTACCAATTCAAGTTCAACTGCATTTGTCTTAAGAGTTTTAAAAAGTCCAAATATCTACCAAATCTACATAACATTTTGTTAGCAGAGGCTTGCTGTTGTCAGGTATTGCTGACTCCACACAGAACGTCTTTTAGAAAAAGAGTTCAGCAATGGATTTCCTGATGAGTTTACATGTTACAGTAGCCTGTCCTGAAGTAAAGTCATTTAATGCCCTCCTCTTGACTAGTCTGCTTCTAGGCAGGTTAGTAAAGCTAACTCCAAAGTGGTATCCTCTTAGTGAAAAAACTTCGTAGCTTAACTGGTTGACTTGGAGAACAAAAATGAAATATAGCAACAGCATCTTACCTGGACAACTCATTGCCCTGGGTTGGCCAATAGCAGCCAAAAGGCCCAGTAGGAAAGAGAAGAACCCTTCTGAACTGGCTTGCGGAAAAGCTTGAAATTACTTGCAATTGACTAAATTTGCTATTATGCCGTCCCAGTACATGTCTTTCCCTCAACTTGAAGAATACATAGCTGAACAGGTCATGCTAATGTTTCCTATGGCTGCAGTTTTTCATATCAAGCGGGAAAATCAGAAGCAAGCTAGTAGTCTAAACATGATAAAGGGGTTAAATATAATATTTGTCTCCCCTGTCACTGGTAATATATCAAATGGATAGTCTATCATATTTTTAGAAGTTCATTGTGAAACATAAGTTACTGACAACATTTTTACATGAAATTAATATTAAAATTTAACAGAGTGCTAGCGGTAAATATTCCATAATTAATGGAATACATGATTATTAATAAAATTTATGAGTAATTATATTATTAAAATTATTATTATTTTTCAGAACATGACACAACATCCTAACTTGTAGCTATTACATTTGTACTACTACAACCTTCAATTTTTTTTTTTTTTTAAAGCAGTACTGCATAAGGGCAGATTCATTTAACATAATAATTTTTTTTTTTTTTCTTCAATTATATCACTAAAGGCAATTTGGAAGTTAAAGACCACAAGGTTAAAGGTTTCATACTGATATCAGTATGAATTTAGTAGAAATAAATTCTTAAATATATTTATTTCAACTTATTTAAACTATCTACTTAAAGTACTGATTTGCCTCTCTTGCTAACTCATTTTTATTTATTATTAATGTGGTAATACATGTTCAATAATTCATTCTTTGTCTGTCTCTCTCTCACATCCAGAGTATACTATCAAAGAGAAAATGAGAAAAATTGGCTGGTATTTGAAGTGGCCATGTATTTTTTATGAAAATTTGTGTTTGCATTTTAAGTTCAGAAAAACGTACCTAAACTTTCAGAGATAAAAGGTGGAAGCAGACCTCCCAAGTGGTACTGTGTACATTTAAGCCCAGCTGAAAAAGTAGAATTGAAGTTGAGTAAAGTCAAGTCCAAAACCACAGCTGCCCCATGTAGTTTTTACTCATGGAATCTACATTACATAAACTAAATTTCTATTTTCCTGGCACAGTTTCAAAGCAATTTTTCATCTATGGCAGATAACAAAACCTTAGACATGTAGTCCGTTCCTCCTGGGGTATTACTAAACACTGAAATTATGGTAGATGAAAAAACATCTGTGGTCCCTTAAATGGAGCCTGGTTTTGCCATCAGAAATGGTTGAGTTTGGTTATTCTTGATGAATGTTTTACTTTGTGGAATGAACATTACAACATAAAAGTTTCTTAGGGCACCATTGACATCAATTATGATCACAATAAAATCTTTTTTGCAATGGAAGTTTGGCTCACCTTTGTTCAAAGTTTCAAGGCTCAGAACTTCAGAGAATATTGCCACAAAGCTTTGTCACTGCACAGAAGCAAGATTACCTTCTTTGCATGAACAAAATGAGAGAATGAATAAAACCTTTGGATAAAGAACATAAAGATTTTTATGTATTTTTTAATAACATAAATACTTTTCTATTTGTCACTGTGTTGGGCTTGACAGTGAAACTGCTAGCTACTTATTCACATGGTCTACCAAATCCCAAAATAAAGAATTTTGGTAAATCTTTTGAAATGTCATCTGTACTACACTTTATGATCCTTTCTACTATGATAACAACTGATTTGATATAATTTTTAATTGCCAAATGGCAATATCTTCCAGATTTCAATAATCATACTACATGTTTGCTGGAATGTCACACTGCCCATCATGCAACTGAGGAGGCTTACACACACTACAGCTATTCTGACATGGCAGAATGAAACCATTAATACCAGCCTTAGGAACAACTGAATAATTTTCCATAATCATAGGAAAATGAAAGCTAGAAAGTGATATGTCAGACCTTACAAAAAACTGTCAGTCTCTACAAAATAATTTTAGCTTCTTAATAGTTTATAAAGCTTAAATATTTAATAGGAAGCATGAATAATACCACTAGAATAGTCAAATTTAATTAATGCATCTATTGAAATTAAGATTGAAAATAATAATAAAAATGAAGTATTTCAAATCCATTGCTATTTCTCCTGGTTTCTTTGTACTACATGGCACACGAAGTTGTTTCTCATCCATCACCGTAACTACGCATATATACTGGTTAAAATGGAGGGTGATTTCATGAAAACACCCTAACCTACAGCCCAGGTGAAAACTCTGACCTTCCAGTTAATGCAGCAGCATTGGTAAATATGAAAGAAAGCAATATGTTTAAATGTTCTCCTATATACTCAGTTTGAGAACAGATCAGTACACTACTCTACTGAGGCATTCAGCCTCTGCACAAGATGCTTAAAAATTGGATCTGAAGTCATCTTCAAGACAGTCAGCACCACCTATGCAGCTATGAGATGCATTAGTATTTGGCATGGTTAAGGGGTATTATGCTTTTTCCTTTCTTTCTCCTTGACCAAATGTAAACTTCATTTGCAACTTCCAGTCAATGAGAAGTTCCCTGTTAAGTAAGCCTAGTACTTCATTGCTTTTCATCTGTGTATGTCTATATTAAATGAAATGTGATCAAATGCTGCCTTAGCCACTTCACACTGTCTGGCATCAGCTGGTGCCATTTAAATTGGCTGTAGTTCAGGGTCTTCCAGTCATTACAGCTAAGTGTCATAAAAGCGTTTTCGCTTCCTATTTATCTTACACTGATTATATGATTGAACTGGCGCAAGCGTAGAAGCACTGAGCTATTTGACTTAAGGGTAATTTAAAAGATGGAGATGAAGATTAGTTCATAATGCTTTTTCTGCTAGGGTAATATAAACCAGTTAAATGGTTTGTCACTTTCTACTGCAATAAAGCCAATTATCTAAAATAATGCTACTCATAGCAATATTCAGTGGAGTACTAAATTAGCTTTTCTAAATATTGCCCACATATTTACAAAAAACTTCAAAGCTCATAATTCTGTTAGCTAGTTGCTGTTACATTCCATCTATTAAGTCACTGAGTCTTCCATGCCACAGAAAAACAGAGTTGGATGTCATTCCTATACAGCTACTTCACTGAAATAAATTTGGTTCCTATACAGGCAGCGTGTCAGCTCTCATACAAGACAATTACACCATGCCGCAGCTGACTCACCAGAACACTGTGCCTGTACAGTTTTCTTGAAAGCTGCTAAGCATTTAACTTTCTATATAGGAAATTCTATATTCATAAAGTTAATTAGAAACCTCACTCCCTCTGGACACCTATATACCTTTGCCAATCTGTTTAACTAGTCTCAGATCCTCAAATTTATTTAGAAATTACACTCCCAATGGAGCAAAATATTTCAGCGTATATCTAGTCTTCTGCTGTGTTTGGCTTACATTTGGAGCCAACCAAAAACTGTGTAACCACAGTTAATATAACACTGAGCCCTGCTAACATGCCCAAACTCTCAGCAGAATTGATTTGAATTCAGCTCTGTACTAACCACAGCTACATAGCTTCCATTCAACACACCAGAGAGATGATGTGCCTGCTCAGAAAGCAAGCCGAGGGATATATTCACCATTTTCAGACTAATTTCTGTGTTCTGGCTAGTCCTATGGAAGTGCCTCTATCCATTTGCCATATAACTCACACTTCATATCTTCCGATTCATACTTAAGTACCCATGCTTAAAAGCAGATATTGTGACAGACCCAAACATACGGTTGCCTCTGCCAGCTGAAGACCATGAAGCAGAAGAGTATATCAAAACCTCACTTAATTAATTTCTCAGAAAATCTCATAATTTTTGTTAACTATTCAGTAACCTCTGGTTTAGGGACTGAGATCCCATCCTACAAAACCATGAAGAAAAACTGTTAAAGTATATGGTCAATTTTTAGTACTGAGAATAGCATCAGATATATTAAAGTTTAGCAGTATTTGTACTGAGCATGACTATACCACACCAGAACTGAGGAATGGAAAATGTAGGAGGTAAAATATCTTATTAGTCAGTTTACCAGAAAAGCATCAGGTTGCCTGACAGCAGAATACTTTGTTTTTTTTTTTTACTTTCCAGTTGCAGCAGCTAGTCTCTCCCCAGTCCACAAATAAAACATCTAAAAGAACAACCACCAGAGGTTCAGAGGATGCAGCTTGCTTCCCACTACTACCCCCAGAGAAATCTAAGAAGCCAAAGACTTTAAGACATATGGTCTTTTTTTAACGAACAACTTATTTTGATAGACCAGGTACTAGTTCTGTTAAGCCACTGCCATCATCTATGCAGTGTTCCAGGTTTAGAGACATATAAGAAAGTTAGTGTCTTTTACAAAATTACAGCCCAATTGAAATTTCTGATCATGCAAACTTGGAAAGCCCTAGATAATAAAATTTTAAGTATTTCAAGAAACTCTTCACTGTCCCCAAGAGACCGTATTTTTAGTACCCAACACTACACACTGCTGGGAGGTAAGAAAAAACACAGTCTTCCTTCCAGTAATTGGCATAGCATTACATGTCTCTCTTGTAAATGCATCTTTTCTCTGAGTAAAGAGTTAAACAGAAGCATTAAGCATCTTCAAGAAAAGTATTTGAATAGATGACGTGGATGCTAGGTTTCATTAAACATGCCATCACTAGCTATATTTATCTTCAACCAGACCCAGATGCTCTTGCCAGTACAAAATATCCATTTAAGTCAACAGCAGATTTTAGCAGCGACTAGAAAATTACACCTGTAATAAATCTTGAGACACTTGCCTTCTGTAATTGTCAAGCGACAACTCTTGGTGGTGGAGCAGCGCAGGCTCGCTCCGCATTACCACCCTCTGCAGTATTCATTTTCAAGAAGCTCACCTGCCTGTGAGGACAGTGGCACTGAAGTAACGAGGGATCATAAATGCAGTGAGTTTAGTTGTTCCTTTAATTGTGTCAGACCTAAAAAAACCCAGAAGCCACTCCTGTCACCAATACACAATTAATATTCCAGTTTAAGAAATTGCTATGTTTTATTACTGCACGAACCTTAAAGGAAACATGTAATTTTGTTATGATTATGTGAAAATAAAGTATTGTTTCTATTAAGACAGAATCAGCCTCTCTGCTCAACAAAGAGAACTGCTGGCAGCTATTAGCATGACTTGGCATCTGACGACTCTTTATTCTCCACTTTGCAACAAATACCATGGGATGTACACCACACTCGTTGGCCCCATAACAGTGGCTTATTCCAAGCCAATAGCAGGGCACTACAGAGCTACACATAGGAAAACGCACTGCCAACTTAACTACATTTCTGTTTTACTCTGGGTCAGACTAACTTCATGACATCTACACAAGCATCCTATTTCTTTCAGCTATTTCCCTTCATATATCATGGAGGTGGCATTCAGACTTTTACTACCCTGTTGCACAATAGCTTAACAGCTCAAACAAATATTTTTAGTTGAAATAAGCTGCTCATAAGATGAGCAAATTACTCCAGATTACTCAGTTATCTGAAAGTAAAAAAACAGCAAATAACTATTTTCTGTAACAAAATAGAACACATGAAGAATATGGGGAAAAGAAATTTGTCTTCCATCAATTCCTGCCTGATGGTCTTCAAGTATCTTCAAGAAAATTCTGTTCATGTTAGTTCCAAAATGTATCACCATGCCAAACATACCAGAACAGTAATGTGGGCTTCATTCTTTTCAGTTCTCAACTACTGAAGAATCTGGCTGCAGGGAAGCTTGTTAGCTTATCACAAGATTCTGCTCCTGTTAGAAAGCCTGTTTCAACAGTAGTGCCCTTGGATGGCTTTTAGTACTAGACAGTTATCCAGAAAAGAATAGTGACACTTCTCATTGTGCTCACTGGAAATTACTCAAAGGAGTGGAGTTTGTGAAATCCTTAATCCTCACGGATTTCAACTCCTCTTCCCCCCAGGTCAATCCTCTATTCTTTGATATGATAAAAATTTCTTAAGAGTTGGACAAAACCTGTCATTCTTCCCTGTTCCAGGAAATTAATTTGGCTAACCCCACTGCATGGTCACTGTGCTTGACATGATTTTACAACACACTAGTTTGGCCTTCTACATGGAAACATTTTAAGATGAACTCTACTGAAAGCAGTAGTGACCCTCTATAGCACTCATTATATGTTTTCCATTCAAGCCTTAACACTTATAACACCAATAACACATAGAAAATTTTGAAGACCCAAATCGCCTTTGAAACAGCTCACTTACAAATTCAAGAATAGCCAGAGTAAAACCCACGTTTCTCCACGTGACCGCAACAAGGCACATTTTGCTTTAAAAAAAAAAACAAAAAAAAAACCACCAACCAAACAAAAAAAACCCAAAACTTTTTCATGTTGATATTGCATCAGCCACATGCTCTTAGCTGACCCCTCAGCCATACCTTCCAGTTAAACGTAGCACTGGACTAACTAGCCAGTATACTGACAGCAGTGCAACAGGGTAGATAGCACAGGATAACCACCAACATATTATCTGTGGCAAAAGAATACACTATACTGCATTTTTTTTACCCATCTCAGGCTCCATCTATCACTACTTTTATTTGATTTCTGATTTTATCAGAGACTCGTTGGAAACTCCCTCGGCCCCACGAATTTTTTACTGCTCAGATGTCAACCTACCTCCACAGGCAGACATTTCAGTTGTGCAAGTAAGCAGTAGCAGAACGTAGCTGAAAGTAGTACGGGGTACTGCAGCTCCTGGTCCTGCCTCAGGAATTGGCAGGAGAGGTATATTTTTTTCTGGATTTGACTGGAGCAGAAAGGTATTAATTCACTCAATCAAGCCTGTGCTTAGATATAAGCTTGAGTCCTGAGCTGCAAAGTATTAAAACCTTATGTCCATGTGCAAAACCCCCAGAAAACAAAAGGTTAGAGAAGAACAAGAATATCACAGGGGCAGCATGAGATCTTTCTTTTTTGCAGGCAAAACAATAAATCACACAAATTCTGCTAAGTGACTTGGCGACAATGCTCTCAGTTAATACCTCCCAGAATAAAGCGGTTCCCAGCTTTGCCACTGCTTCTCTTCTTACGTAACATACAATTATGTGAAGTTCCACAACTTTGTATCACAAGTGTAAAGATTATGAAGGTTAGCTTAAACCACAGATGCCAGAAGCTTGACACTGATAGCTTCTCTTTCACAGAGGAAATAGTTTCCTGGCTACAGAATGTATTTCTCCCATTTTGCTTCATCTGTGCAAAGCCACAGGATAGACCAAGCCATGATTCAGCTGAACCAGAACATACATATAGGTAACACAGGAAGGAAGGGAGAATATAGATCACTAAAAATATATGCATGGCTACAGGTAATGCCCTTGCTAAACATACGGAATAAAGAAAGAAAAAACTGTTTCAGAACTAACAGATGAACACATAAACACTGAACTAGTTGTCATTATTGACATTATTTGCACACATACAGAGGAAACTACAGAGGATGTATAGAGTAGTTATTTAATTTGACTGCATAGCGTGTTTTTAATTCCATTTGCCCTGTAGGTTATGGGTGATTCCTCCCATTTCTAGCCTCATACTAAGTTTGAGACTAAGCAATACAGAATTTGAACAACTGTTGCCAAATCAATATTTGAAATGAACGTTAATGCATACTAGAATATAACTGAAAACTAAGTACATATTCGAAAACCTAGCCACAATTTTTTAAAACTCAGAGCTATTAACTGGAGCAGACATAGCTACTACCAGAATTTCACCACTAGATGGCCTTATTTAAGTAATAACTGAGCATCGTTATTAAGGTCTATGAAGCAGCGGACAGCACATACAAATTACCCAAATCCCTTTTCTCAGGATGCAAGGTAATTTGACGCTGTTGCAAGGAGAGTTGCAACAGCACCACTGCTCAGGAAAGCAGATGTCCATTTTCACCAATGCAAGTAGTTGGACACACGAGGAATTAAGTTTCATCTGAGGCCTTGCGCAGATCATAGTCATGGCATATGACACAGAAATTTGATCTCAGCTCTGCTAATGTCTACAACTGTGAGCTTCCTCTTCCAGACTTCAGCTGTGTGTGTCTATTGTCAGTTACAATACACCAAGGCCTGAAGAAAATGGAGCTGAATCAATTTGTATCCTGATAAATCACAATTTCTGACCCCCCAAAGCAAACATTTTGGAGTGTTCTTGACCTCCAAGTTATCTCAAAGTAATTCCATAAGCTACCTATTACCAAACTCTGCTGCATTTGAGTCACAATTTACATGCCTCAGTATTTACTAGCAGTATTATATCTTGAACACTAAAGGAAAGATAAACTTTAACCTTAACATCCAGAACCACAGAGCTCTTACCTTACTTCATAGAATCACAGAATCATTTAGGCTGGAAAAGACCTTTTAAATCATCAAGCCCAACTGTTAACTGCCAAGCCCACTACTAAACCAGGTCCCTAAGCATCACATCTACATGAGTTTTGAATACCTCCTGGGGTGGCAACTCGACCACTTCCCTGCCCAGCCTGTTCCAATGCTTGACAGCCCTTTTGGTGAAGAAGTTTGTCGTAATATCCAATCTAATCCCCTGGCGCAACTTGAGGCTGTTAGCTCGTGTGTTATCACTTGTTACTTAGGGGAAGAAAGCAACATGTTTCAGGTAGTTTTAGAGAGCACTAAGATCTCCCCGAGCCTCCTCTTCTCCAGGCTTAACAACCCCAGTTCCCTCAGCCGCTCCTCATCAGACTTGTGCTCCAGACCCCTCAACAGCTTCGTTGCCCTTCTCTGGACACGCTCCAGCACCTCAACATCCTTCTGGTAGTGAGGGGCCCAAAACTGAACACAGGATTCGAGGTGCGGCCTCATCAGTGCCGAGTACAGGGGCACGATCACTGCCCTACTCCTGCTGGCCACACTATTTCTGATACAGACCAGGACACTGTTGGCTGCCTTGGCTTATGTTCAGCCGGCTGTTGACCAGCACCCCCAGGTTCTTTTCTGCTAGCTTTAGCCTGAAAATTCTGGTTTGGATTAGACTTGAAACAGTCTTAAGGCTTTCTTAGAATTCCCAATGATTTCATTTTAAGCATCTATTTAAAAAAAACGCTCAGAAAAATGAATGAAAACGGTAATTTTTATTAGGAGTAGTTTTGACATCATGTCACTTGATGTACATAATAGCCATAAAATTTGAGAACTGAGCTGTAAATCAGAAGCAATCCATTCACTATACAGGTGGAAACATCAAGATAAAAACCACAAGAAACTGAAGTAATAAACAGCTTAAAAGAATCCCTGTAAAGTTACAGCTGTGATTCTATTAAAACATCTGAGTATGGCAATGTGGCGTAACTCTGCAAAAAATAACTGTTTTATTGTCTACCTTGCAGTGATATTTTGCAGATGCTGTCAACCACAAAAAACCCTGCAAATTGTTCTTCTGTAGGCTTAATGTTATACAGAAAGATTTAACTCCACCACCTTTGTCCTGCAAATAAAATGCCATGATATCTCTGAAGCTACAAAGAAAGAGCAATGTGTTAATTTTGCTTTTTTGATGGACTTGTAAAGTAAGGCAGGATAAGAGTAATCTACAACAACTTGAAATAAGCAAGATGGCCATTTCTCCACTATATTCCATCTCTGCTTGAAGACCTACAAAATTTGTGAATTTCAGTGGTCAAATCTTACCTGGACTTCTTATTATATACTGCATTTAATTTGCTTAAAACATTTCTTGATTTTGCTCTTATTCTCTAAGATGCTGCAAAATTTGATTTAAACATGGTAAAAAATGGTGAAGTAAGTGAAAGTATCTTTGCTGAGCACTGAAATCTGCAGAGACACAGCTCTTCCATCACTTGTAAGGAACCATAGCACGTACAGAGTTCAGTGAAAACTACACTCTTCCCAACTTGTGTAAATCCGAGTGCCTTTATGTTTCAACACCACCCCCATCTCATCAGTGTTCTGGGCAGGTGAGAAAGAACATATCTGGTTGCACCTAACGTGACTGTGCTTCAAATACACTTTCTAAGAAACAACCAAAGAGAAAGTTCAGCTTTCAATAACATAACCCAATTCCGTAGTATTTGTTGAATTCACTGCTGGCAGTTGTGTATGTTTGTTTTAGAATCTGCTCCAGTTAGTTTTTCAACTTCTGCTAGGAAGTCTACCTACCTCTCTCATACCGTATTTTTCTTTCTGACATTTTTGTTATTTTATTAACTGCTATGCATTAAAGTGGCAGACTGCAAGAAAACAAATAGACACAAAGATGAAGCACAGCCAAAATTCTGGAACACTGGCTAGTTTGTTGAAGGTGATGAAGGAAGAGAGGACTGGAAATGACTCTTCTGCAGAGGAGCATAGCCAGAGCTCAGTGCTGGAATCCAGGGATATTGCCCAGAGCAGCAGACTGCCTGGAGGATCAATTGATCAGATATTTCTACTAAATAGGAGTTGCCAACACTGTAATCATCACCACAGTGCATATGGCAGTCAGAGTTCCTAAATAGTCCCTAGAAAATTGACCAGTGTGCATTGGGTTTTGGTCAGAGACTGAGAAAATCAATTTCAGAAAAAGATATTTGGGAAATATATGGGGATAATTTGCCCACAGAACATATATCAAAATAATCTTTTTTATTTTACCCAATTGCTTGAACTCAGCAGCTGTTGAGATTTACAGTTTCTCATTCCTTTCAATATGAAAGGGTAAGCTTAGCAGTTCATAAATTGTGCTGCTAGTTACAGAGAAGAACTTCCTGTGATAACATTTTTAAGCTCCAATTCACATCAGCTAAACCTAAAATGCTTCTAGATCAACACCATTTTTCACAGAAATAAAATGTATTTGTTTTAGGCATGAAGACTTATATTGCAACAGCTAAACAGAAAGTTCCAGTGTTAAATATTGTGCGGAAGCCTAGGAGTACAAGGACATATACAGATGGTGCCTAGGTTGGGAAGGGGAAAGGGGGAGGAACGTCTGTCAACACACAGGACAAGAAGGTAGGTTATGAAAGAGCTCAACTGTCTTTCCCTGACCCTCCCATAAAGAGGTTTCAGTTATGTGAATACAACGGAAGCAGTCCATAAAGCTCCATTTCATTTGCAGTTAACATCAGAAACTAACTGCATTATACTTCTGTATGTTAGTTCCTTTCTAAACAGTGAAAATAGATACTTTGCATTGTAATGCAAAGATACCCACTGCAGCCAGTGGCACATTTTGGGACACGAGGAAGACATTTAGGAGCCTACTGACTGCATGGGATAAGTCACATAGATGTTCTGATTTTCTGAGAGCAAATCAGTCAACTCAAGTTTCCCGACATGAACAGCAATATTCAGCAGCAAAGACTGATAACTAAGTGCTCAGCATTCAGGGTAGTGCCGCCAGCTGGGTCCACATCTCTACTTTTGGAGTTAATAGGGATTTACTTCACCAAGAAATAAAGGTATTCCTTTCATTCTTGGAATACCTTTTACCAAGGAAGGTACTTTAACTGAAGGAATTTTAGACTTCTGGGAATAAGGCTTCATAACTGAACTTTTCAATTATAAACTCTAAGTGAATTATCTATATAGCTATGCATTAACTGCAATAAGTGCAATGATCCACTAACATTATGAAGCATACCGTCCCCCAGACTTGGCACAAATTATTTTTCGACTCCTTTACTAAGAGGTGGAAGAGAGGAGCAATATCAGAGAATGTTAAAATCAGGAAGTTACATACAGTTACTAGCTCCTACATATTTTTCTGTCCATTTGACTTAACTCTACCAAACTTACTCAGCCTATACTCAAATTCCAGCAGTTACGAGTTTCATCTTTATTCTTGTTGAAGATTTTTACTATGACATAAAAACACTCCTGTCCTATGATGTTCCTGATCATCAAGCTATAAATTACTATCCTAAAGAAAATTTTAGTATTTTATTCCCATTCTTGTAGTTCATAGAAACTGAGAACAAAGCAAGCACTCCACACAGCTTGGGTAAGTAACTTCAGGGGGTTAAAGGGACTGAAGGATGATCCTGTGTTACAGCACACCCTAACTCCAATTAAATTGTAAGGTATATATTTTTAAGTGTTTGCATACATTTTTATCCACTTTGACCTTTCAAATGAAAGAATGTGTCCCCCTTCCCCAAAAAGACTGTGAGCTCAGAAAGAATGCTCAGAAAATATGTTTCTGACAATGCAACATATTTCAATTCCACCGCTCTGAAAGCCACACCCAACCTCTGACATCAAAGTATCAAAGCCAAAAAAACCAACCATGACTGTCATTTTATTTATTTGAAAAACCTCAGTTTCTTAGCATAGAAAGTGATAAGCACTGATAATAACACTGCAAAATAGTAATAAAATTTCCCTAGTAAACACAGAAAGAATTTTTGCATTACCTTGTTGGTCAGTGTTTTTCACCAGCTCATATGCTGTGGTGGTACACTCCCCACCTCCCCCGCTTTGCCTTGTATCTGGGCCACTCTAAAGTTGCCTGACAAGCCTTGGCCTCCAAACAAAGGGTTGGGCAGTTGAGAGCCCCTCAACCATACCAAGCACTCTTGTGTAACCAAGGCGAATGGCACTGTGTGCATCAGGGAGGCGATTGCCTAAACAAGGTACAGAACGAGAACAGAACTAATCAATTATCGCCAGACAATCCTGGCACCAGTACTGTTCAAATCTGAGAAATCACCTGCCTAGATTGCGGAAACTCACTGATGCCTAAAGTCAATCATGTCTCAGTGCTATAAATAGTGGTCCCAAGTGAGACCCTCTGAGCTCTCCCAGACCACAGCGGGCTGCAACCAGCACCTCCCTCTGAGTGGGATGCCTCTCAGAGTCTATGAACCCTCAAGACCACAATCAACTCAGAGGCTCGACTGTGTACCCATTAAGCAACGCAAAGCATTTGATGTGAGTATTTGAGCAAATTCAAGGGGGATATTTAATAGGTACCTTTGTACATATCTCTCTCTTTTTTCTACATCTCTTCCTGTGTCTCTGTCTCTACACCTATATTGTGTGTGTGTTTAAGGAATCTTAGTAAGTTTATGTTGATTATGCTGCTAAGTTTTATACAATTTGATACTGTGATTTATCTCAACATAGTTAGTGGATTTGATCGTTGTTATTTTGTATTAGATTGTTGCCATCCTAAAGTTACACCAAGCACAACATATATCACTACACCAGAATCCCTGATACCCTATCCCTTTAGTCATAAACTGTTGACCAAGTCTGGGACTAGGAGCGGATTCAGCCACACCTAGACTCCTCTCTGAGGAGGAGTTTAGAAAGCAAGAGGGTCCACTCTGAACCTCGTGACTCTAAAGGAATGCTCTCCCATTCTTTCCTTACCTAACCTTAGTCATAAACCATTGAACAAGTCTGGGACCAGGGGTTGATTTCAGCCCGCTCTGAACCTCGTGACTCAACAGGAGGGTGTCCCCTACTTTCTCTCTTCAATATACACATTAGCTCGATTTGATACACAAGTACATCATTCCAATGTAATTGTAATTTGGTTTCTCTCTGTATACCTTTTCCATGTTAAGTAGTAATAGAGTGGACCTTGCCATCGAATTCTGTTAAGTTGTGCTTTTTACAAATTTCTATTAAAATCATTCGCTTTCTGATATCTTTAGTGGTGATTCTTTAAGCGGCCTAAATTATTCATTCATGACATATGCCCATCTGCAGCATCTATTTCAGCTTGACTGATGTTTGGAGGAGAGTCTCCATCAGTGCTTGCACAGAGGTTCAACAAATAGAAATTAATCTCAGTAATGGTGTTAACTAGGGGCACAGAAAACAAAAGGAGAAAATTTTGCTCAGTCAGTATCTAGTACAGCCATTTTGTAACAGGGTCCAAGCCCCAGCCTATTATCCAAACAGGATAAAAAGTGAAAATGAAAGAAGAGCTGTTTACATTGAAGAGAAGAGCTTGCTAAAACATGAGACACTGAAGCCAGTGACTAACACATTTGCAAATGAATTCTCAACATTAGCATTCTGACCATGCTGTAGCTGATGGATCCAAACAAGAGATAACATTTTGGTATTTGCAAAATTAACCTAAATGATCACTGTTGTATAGTTTGCAAGGACTAAGACCTCATAAGAAACAAACTGCAACTATTTTTTTTTTTTTAAATCCACATTATTTGTGCAGTTCTCTGACTCAGCATCAGGGCTGGTATACTTCCTGTCTTACATTAATAGCTGAAGAAGAGCTAATGGAATTAAAGTAGAATTCATTCACGAGATGTGATATTTTACCTACTGTAATATGTACATCCCTCAACTGCAGAGCAGAAGACACAAAGATAGCTTCCTATGTTTTAAGACCAAGGTCCACCTTGTATTTTTACATTTGTACAAACTAAGTGACAGAAGTAGCAGCAAAGAGCATTAGAATAGATGGTACTTTATTACTCCTGTGATGATAAATGACTTTCACTGCTCCTTTCCCACACATTTTGTGGCGTTTACCCTCTGTCTTCTACCACTGCTAAAAGGATTTACCTTCTTTTTTCCCTGTGGTCTTTTGCTTTGTTTTGTTTTCCTTTTTGGGCAGGGGAGACTTCCCACAAAGTTTTAACACCTTGAGATATGCACTGACTTGCTGGGTATTTGATATACTTAAATGCTGAGAGGTTAAAAAGGTGTGGATTTACAAAAAAAAAAAAAAAAAGCTCATGCTCAGATCAGTCAACAACCTATTCTCGGGTAGAAAGCAACTACTGGAGCCAGTATGATGATTTCAATTATCCAACTACTCCGTCTGTGACATCATCTGTCTAGATTTCATTATGCTTGATACTTATGGAAAGCATGCACTTCAATCTTCAAAACAATAGTTCTTTAGTGTTTTAAATCAACCTATCAAAGCTAAGGTACAAAGTTCATAGCTCTTTCCTTCCACACTTGAAAGCTAACTTTGTAGGTGGAGAAGTATTGTGAAGCATCAAGAGCTTTCAACAGAGCAGCTTTCAAAATAAAACAAAAAGGAAAACCTCCGTCTAAGTTGCATTTGATTTGGTGACTACAGTAATTCAAATACATTCTTCCATATCCAAACCCTCTACTTCCCTCTACCACTACTAATTTCACCAGAAACTGAAAATACCTGGGAATTAATGAGTAAGCCAACAGCCAGCATCTTGGAGATTTCAGTTATGGGAATATCCATTCAACCACAGCTGGTGAATCTGCCCTGTCAGTTGTTAACAGTTTTTAGGTCAGTAGGTACTTTAACCGCTGTAAAAGCCCCATTATAGCCATGAGATATACATAGATGAAAAAAATGAAAGCAGATGCTCTAACAGGTGTATTATGTCTTTCTCCCACTATCATTACTGGATAAATCTTTGGACTGTCATTATGCTAATAGTTTCTCACTGTTACTGTAAATGACCACCTTCCCTGAAAGCACAAGCCAACTTGTTTCCTCTTGCAATGGAACAGACTAAGCTTGCTCCTACTCAATTAGTCAGTTACAGGAGTGGTAAATCAAATAAATTTCTGTTTGTTTTTCATTAGTTTTCAGAGATTTGAGTTAATTAAATTACCGATTATCCAAATGAACAAGACTCCTAAGGCTAAGATTTTATATGAGTCATCTCACTTTCAACCCAATGAGCCAAAATCTGTGGGGCCTACACATAGTTCCAACTAGGAAGATAATGGAGTCTGGCATCTTTGATGGCCTCCTTTTTCTTTATAATTATAGCACACTAGCATATTTCCCTCAACACAGCAGAAATCAAAAAGGGCAATCTTTGCTTATAGTTCCAAACCACTTCTAATAAAGCCTTGAACCAGAAAGGTGTTTTACTTTTATTTTTGGCAATGAGAAGTGGTGGGAGGCTGAGGATGGAAGGTCACACTGGAAAGCTTTGCTCAAGGTAGATTTACAGGTTGCTTGATCCATCCTTGGGGTCCTTTTCTGCAGCAGTTCTTCCTGTTGATCTTGCATCTCTTCTGTTGATACACTACCTCCCAGAAGGCAAGTCTCCCTCCCTCAGATTCCTTGAGGGCTCCACTCTTGGAGTTAGTCTCCTAATTGAAGCATTTGAATTCAGTTTACTTCAGGGAAAGAGGCATGCTAACATGTTATATATGAATGTGTATAAAACCACAGACTATCACAGTTTCCCTCTTGTGCAGGATAAAACCAGCTCAATTAAGATTTTTTTTTTTTTTTTTTGGTACATGGACAGGACTCATTACAGGGATGAGGTTCCTGTCGTCGTAATTCCTGGCATGTTGCAGACACTATGGAAAGCAAGACAAGAATTTCACCAATATTTCCCAGCTAAGAAAGCGCCTAAGCTAGCAGTTGCTTTCAAAGTAACCCAAGGAGCCATGCATCTAAATTAGCCAAACAGCCTGTTTTGTTTCCTAAACGTTTAATTACCCTAGAAGCAATACAAGTGAGAATATCTTAGACATTCCCCTCAAGTGCATAAATGAGTGGTGACTTAAATGCTATCTTAGTAACAGATATGTAGGACAAAAGGCAAAACTCTTTTCCATTCCCCCTCTCCGTGCACCACTGCTGCCCCAGGGAAGAAACAATGTCAATTCTATCAGTTCCTCAAGCCACTGAGGTGAAGAAATCCCTTCTAGGCCTCTGCAATCAGTTAATAAAAACTGATCTGCACGAGAAAAGAGTCAAGGTCTCATGGATGATTAGCACTCACATGCTGCTTACCATGACTACCTGTCTGTCATAGAATATTTCAAGTTGGAAGGGACCCATAAGGATCAAGTCCAACTCCCTGCTCCTCGCAGGACTACAGGAAACTAAGCCACATGACTAAAAGCATCATCCAGACAATCCTTGAACTCTGACAGGCTCCAATGAGGCTAACATGCTACAACCACACTTGCTGCAATACAGGTTAAAGAACTGTTCAACGCATTTGAGCAATAAAAATGAACCTTTTGCATAAGGTTTTGCTATAAACTTGAGTGAGCTAAATCCAAGTCAGTCATGCTATATCATTGAACAAAGTGTACAGACAGAAGCCAGGCTTCTGATTTACTTTTTGGTCTTAACATTTGCAATTAGCACTTTCTCTTTTAAGACTCAATTTATTACAATCATTTGGTGTACAAAATTGGAAAAGTTGGTGTCACTTGAAATACACATTCTACAGGTCACAAAATGACAGATTTCAGGGTATTCAGGGTATACCTTTAGAAAAACGAAGGTTTACTACACCACTGGCATCAAGTGACAGCACTACATGCTTCTACGGAGAAAAGAGATCACGATGGTAAAATTGCTTATTTTTCCTTTGACTTGCTTAACAATATTCTTTTAATTGTTTTCACTGGCAATAACACAGAAGGTAAAAAGTTATGCTCCCTGCTGAATGGGGAACTCGAAAGAAAGAAACGAAGTCAAATGCTGAGCACATGCCAGAGCACTGTCACCACTGCATGACCAAGTCTTCTGATAGGCTAGATGGACTAAGATATAGCACACTACTTCATAAAGACCCACCAGTTCCCAGTTTACATCAAACTGTGTTACACACACAAAAGCCAGGATCATCACTAGCCCTAACCGCTTCATTAAATGCAAGATTAATTTCAATGCTCAAATATCTGAAGTCATTCTTATCTGACACCATTGTGTCTTTAATAACTTTTTTTGGTGTTTTTGTTTTGTTTTGTTTTTAAACAGGTTTCTTTTCATTTGCATTCATTCTGTATCTTCGGACAAAACTATTTGCACATTTAAGTTTTAACCCAAACCACAAAGACCAGCAGTTTTCCTTAAGAGATCAGATTCTCATTTTTTTAATCCCAGCAACTCCAGGAAAGCCATTGGATCAAAATTCAAGTAGTTCTAGTCAGAAGGGTTAATTAAGGGAAGATAAACATGGATTTTAGTTATCAAATACAAGAATATTTGACCAGCTTTCAGTCAAAATCAATTACAGGACTACCGGGATCATCCAACACAAAACTATCAGGTGTGTTTTATGACCATTTTTTCAGCCAGATTTGCTAATCCTTATCAAAGATAAAGTTATAATACTTTAAAAAAAAAAGTACATTTCCTAACACTATACAACAGAGAACCTTCACAGAAATCAGAATGGCAGAGCTGTATCTACTGTAGGATAACTTTAATGTCATTACTGATTCACTATTAGAATTTTCTTCCTAGTTCTTGAGAGTTAATCCAACAAGGAAATAAACATTTTGATCCTATAGACTATCTACTCTCTAGTTATTGATATAAACTATATATCTGTATTGCTCACGTTATGGGTAATTTCTGTGTTTTTCACATTGTTTATAGTAATTGATAATCAATTAGTAAGCACTTCAAGGACTAGAGTTGGTATTCAGATTTATTTACAACTCAATTTTTACTGATCAAACAAAGCTCAATATGTAAGGAATCAACACCTGAAAAAGTAACTTCCCTGAACAAAAACCAGCTTTTCAATGCTGCTGCACTGTAGATAGCAAAGCACAAAATCTCACTTCTGACATTTGGTTTTGACCCAAGTAGCACAGACTTTTATTAGGAGTTCACCTGGCCAGCTGCCCTGATACCTTGTACTCAGTACATTATAACCCAAGATGAGTGATGGTAAGAAGCATTGTTTTCTGCTATAGCCTGTGCCAGAACAAGGCTCCTGAGTTCTGAAGAGAATTCTCCATATACTTGAAAATTGTGAAGCATCAAGTAGACAACAAGCCCATTCAGACTATATGATTCAGCTTAGCTCACTGCAGATGAGTAAGTGATCAGCTCACTGCCAACCGCCTGCTCAGAGATTTCTGCAGGCGTATTAATCGTTCTGGTGGCTGAGAGCCTGATGTGATCCAAGACATTATCTCTCCTAGAAGCTATTTCTCTATGTATGACCAGACACTCTTACTAGATATGTAAGAGTGAGTCCCAGGAAACCATGCACGTAACAGGTCACAAAGCTTGATTTTCAAGCATACTCATGTGATATGAAGTAGCCAGCCAAAATCTTTGTTCTCCAAGTATTCCACACAGCAAAAGTTTTTTTTTCAGGGTTGGTTGAGACAAGATGATTGTCATGGGCCATACTGGATCCCTGAAGCTGCCATTGCAATGGGCAGAACTCATGTGTATTAAGGCCTTTGAAGAAAGCGAACTGGGAAAAGAAACAATCACCTCATCACTTCAGTTTCATATCTTCTGTTTTATTTTAAGGCTTCGTAGTAAGGGCTTTCATGTGTCTGGGGAACTTCATGTTTGTTTAAGTTTCCAGTCTTAATCTTTGCTTAATAGAAACTATTTGTAAACTTATGTGTTGCCATGTCCAATCTCTATTTGTATTTGTTTCTCCAGCATTTTTCTCCCTCCTGTGTTTATTTCTGCATTGACACATCAAGGGAGGGCCTACTTTTGGCGCACACTCTTGCCAAAACAAATTGTTTCATGCACAATTTCCTTTCATCGGAACGTCAAGATATTAACAACTTAGCATACTGCATATAACTGTACATCAGGGTTAAAGAACTGATGGGGGAAAAACAATGGGACACATGTTGAGGCAAGAAAGATTAAAAGGAAAATCTGTCTCTGAATTAAAGCCTCTCTCTTAGCAGTGCAGTTGAAACGCTACACCCTAAGTTTTGGGTTGTCCTTAGACAAGTTCAACCCTTGATTAAGTCATGTTTACAAATAATTTTGGATCAATTCTGCTCTCCTGGAAACAATCAATGACAAGTTTAAAGTAGAACACTTTCCCTTTTCAGCTAGGGAGGGAGAGAGCGGGGCAGTTGGTTCAAAATTAAAGTTTGTAGAAGAGTAGAACCAAAGCAACTAGCTATTAACTGTCTCAAGTTTGCTTATGAACTGGGAAGTAAAACATAAGGCAGTTTAAAAGCTACTTTGATATATTAGATGACACTGATCCAAGTCCCAAACCTTCCGCAAAGCCCAGTTAAACATGTACCTTAACTTCTACGATTATTTTCCAGATACAGATTAGCCTATGTTAACTAGAACACACAAAATGAGCTTAGCACTTCACATTGAAAACTGAGATCTAATACAGTATATTAAGTAATCTCTATTGTCCGATTTTACTGGTATTTGGCAAAAACATTTCTGACGCAGGGTAGCAGTCAAAAAACTTTTCTTTGAGATCCTGATGTCAGATAATACACGCTTCATTTAAAATTGTGTTCATGGAAAATTCTTTCCATTGTCAACAAGTTCTGCACAATAAAGATGACAGGCTTTATACCAGCTAGATTATTTTGAAAAACTTATTCGAGTAAGTGATAATGCAGTGTCAAATAAGCTGATGCTCATTATGAAGTCAGTGTTGTCACACAAGGTTGACATATATTCAAGCAGGTAGGAACTGCCCTCAAATATACTTGCCGACATGTTCTATTATTCCAAAGGCACTCACTGTGAACTATTAGCCAGCATGTATCAAGTAGCTATAGAGAAGGAGAAATTTTGTATGTGACGAGTTCACTTTTCAATGTAAATAGCTTGTACATTATTGACACTCTTTACAACATCGATACTTATTATCTCATATCACCAGTACTATCCTTTAAGGACAAGAGATTTTGTAGAGTAGTCACAGCATACCATTCACATTATCCCACTGGCATGTCATGGTTGTGTATCAAATACATTTAGCATGCCTTTCATTGCAACATGAGCAAGTTTTCCAGGCGTAATAGCGCAAAGGAAGGGGATCAGGGAAGCAAGGGAATGGTACATTGACAGCAAAGCTGACATGTAGGCTCCTTAACAACTGAAAGGCTGGCTTACCTTTTGGTAAATGATAAATTCATGGATTAGCATTACAGATGTGTAATGGTGACCTTTGTAGGTAGATATGAGCTGCTTCCCATCCTCATATTTATGTTAGGACTTGTTAGGTAAAACTTGACTGGTGGGTAAGTTGGTTTCAGGTTATTATTACTGAACTTAAATTAAAAAAAGAATTAACAAAAACAAACCAAAAAGTGTAATGTCAATGAAATCTTGAAAGCAAAGACACATAGGCAGGTAGAGAGGAGTCAGTGATACAAGTACCTAATGTTGGGATAAATTTGGCTGTAATGGGACTAACCTCTAGGATTAAAAAACCAAACACAACAAAAAACATTTACTCTCTGCTTCTTCAGAGGAATGTTTGCTTTGATCATTCAAGTGCGTACATGTCTATTTGCTCAGATATCAAAGGATATTGCCAGTATCCCACCCTCATCCTTCTTTAAACATAGACTATTAATTTACCAAGTTCAGTTGAACATTTTTATGTACTGATTGACTGAGATGTAATCAACTCCACTGTTATTTATAAAGCAGTTCTACCTTCAGAAGCTACGCATAAACAACATTAATATTTCCAAAGATTTCCAAAGGTGACTTTTCAGTTTTAGACCAAAATGACATTTGAATGATGTTCACACCAATGTGCCAGGTTAAAAAAGCTCAGGGAATCCAGATCAGCCAGATGTAAGGTAAGAAGCTATAAGCACTGCTCCCCACCATCCATGACTGAATGTTCTCCTTTAAATAAGAAGTCTACCTCTTTATAAGATGAGGGATGAACATGATGCACCAGCTTATGTTTAACAAAAAAGTCTGGATAAAGTAATTTCACGCAGGAATATGACCATTTAGAAATATGACTTAGGTTCAGATCAAAGTAATCTTACTAATTGTAACAAAGCAATTTAGTTGGGCTCATTTGGCTGATACAGAAGGCTCAGCACATACAGCCACTGCCTTGCCCTGTTCCTCCTCAGTGCCTTGAGTACAGTGCAGACACGCTGCAAAAAGAGTGCAATCCACCTAATAAGCCAAGTTTGTCATGACTCAGTGGCATTTAAGCCACAAAACTCCTTTTATATGTATATCTAATGCAGGAGAAGTGGGCAAATGTCCTGGTTTCAGCTGGTCTACAGTTAACTTTCTTCATAGAAGCTAGTGTGGGGCTATGTTTTGGATTTGGGATGAGAAAATGTTGATAATGTGCTGATCTTTTGAGTTGTTGCTAAATTGACAAGGACAGTCCAGCTTCTTCTGCTGGCCTGCTAGCAAGAAGTGATGGAGCCCTGCTTCCCTGGACATGGCTGAACACCTGCCTGTCCATAGGGAGTAGTGAATGAATTCCCTGGTTTTGCTCTGCTTGCATGCACAGCTTTTGCTTTCTCTATTAAACTGTCTTTATCTCAAACCATGACTTTTCTCACTTTTCCAATTCTCTCCCCCATCCCACCATGGGGGAGTGAGCAAGCAGCTGCGTGGTGCTTAGTTGCCGGCTGGGGTTAAACCATGACAACAGAATTAGGGTAAAACCTTTGAAATATCAGAGCAAGCTTAGAAACTGACCAATGCAGCTGAAAGAAGGTTATGTAAAACAAACCCTGTGAAGCAACCAGCCACAAAACCAAGTTCAAATGAAATTTGGTCCTTTTTCTTTATGCAATGAGTCATATTCCTGAGATTGCAGTTGATCAACAGATCATACTGCTACATTTCATAAACCCATCCCTCCCATGCCCTGCCTCACAAAAGTCCGAGAGGAAAACAGTCAGAGGATGGTCTAGTCACAATCTTCTCATAATTTTAAGCCAAAACTCATCTATGGAGAGTTTACATCCATGTGATGTGTAATTTACACACCTCTTTCCCCCCAAATACTTGTAGGCAGCAGCCTTCACCCTCAATGATCAACCTTCAGTTTATTCTGCTTAAAAAACCAAAACAAGCTTTTGTGGCAATGGGTTACCTTGCCTGCATGACATAGCTAGTGAGAACAAGGGGAAAGATCATGTGAAGCTGAGAAGATTTTGAATAGAAGCAGAACACTTATCAAACCAACTACTTATACCACTTCCATCCTCTTTCATGCAAAAAGTTAGCTCCTCCCCACTACCAGTTTTCTCAATACAGATGAAATAAGGATAACAGGGGGAACATGAAACATGTCAAGTTGAAGGAAACAGAGGACTTGCATAGTGCCATTGCATCTTTATAGGAGAAGAATGTTAACATACTTAAGTTCTACAAGCATTAGTGGTTTTCTCATTAGTCCCAACATAAAGACCAAATTATCCTTTTGATTTGCAAGGAAATTGAAGAACAATGTAACAAGCATTAATCATAACGGTACCATCAATAATTCCTATTTGATAATATCCAGTGGAAATGAAAAGGTGTCCTCATTTTCTTTCCCCCATTTCCAAATAATCTGCTGTTTCTTACAATATGTTCTTACAGTGTTCAAATTAGTGGCTCCTAAGCAACATGACAAGATTGTAGCTGAATGTCTTAACAGTATGCCTTAATAATTTCAACTTTTATTAACCTTTTTCTTACAGAATTCATCCAGCCATCATGATAGTGAACTGCACCTGTTGTAACAGCTATGTGTAGTAGCAGAAAGCCCTAACCTTTTCAAGACAAGATTTAAACTTAATGTACAGATAGATATTAAACAGATGAAAAGATATTATAAACCCTGTGAATGAACTAATATTTGCAAGAGAACTGCAGGTATCTACTGCATAGCCTGAGACAGGGAAGCTAGGGAAAAAGAAGTCTTACAGGGACTATGTTATTCTTTAATTTCTGCTGAAAAATCTGTAAAATTCTGGTGATGCTAGCAAAACTTTCCAGGCTTTAAGACAGCTATAATGCACAGAATTGTTTCCTCACCCAGTTACCTAGTTGTAAATAATTTCTCTACGCACAAATCCCCTCCTGAAACATGGAATACAAACCAAAAAGCTTGTTGTGAACAAACATGATTAGAAGATGCTGATTTTTTTGTTGTTGTTTAAAGTAACTGCGTTGTGGTCCATGCAGTATTTTTGACACTGTTTGTTGGGTGTGTTCCATTTGGAACAGTAATGGAGGAATTGATGATAAATTCTTAGTGCAGCTCTAACGTGAAGGATCTGTCATCATGTTAATACAGTTCATGCTATCCTCTTATACGAACTTGTTGGTTTTATCCTAATTTTTTTCCTACCCTACTATCTATGGGTTCCTCTTCAGGCTGTACACTGCTCCTTACAAGCTCTGCTTTGTATCACTGTGCAGCTCATAAGTATGGCATTAATTTTTTATATGGTCAAGGCTTCAGTCTCATGACGCATAACAACTAGTACCTACCCACTATGATGAAAGGATCGTTCTGCAAATCCACAAAGGCAAATGACTTTGGACCCCCCACTAATAGTAAAGAAAACTTGAAGGAAGGAAAATTCAGGAGTTGGCAGACCTAATTACATCTTCATAAGATGGATAAGATCTTAAAAATTTGTAAGCATTGGAACACTTCTGAATTACCTGTTTGAGACCCCAGTCACACTTGCTATGATTAAAGAGTCTGTGAAAGAAAACAAAACAAAGAAGAAAAAACCTACCCAGGCCCCTAGAGGATCAAGAGACATCTGCCAGTCAGTGCATCTCTGGCACTTAAAAAAAGATTTTGATCTTGCCTGATTTTGATTAAGCAAGATAAACCTTCAAAAGCACAAGTATTGCTATCTATCAGGTCTTGCCTTAAAAAAAAGTTCAGATGCACATGAGACCTTGTCTACAGGTTGGCTTTCACCTACTTCACAAGAATTGTTCCAGTCCCATGGAAGTTGATCACATTAAAAAAAAGCGATCAGGAAGGAAAAATACACTCTAAAAAAGAGAAAAGTAGAAGTCACCAGAAATGCTAAACCTCTTCTTTCAACAATTACAGGCACCCTAACACTTTGATTTGGGGAACTGGCAAATAAAGTTTGTTCCAATACAACAGCAGCACAACCTCCGAGTTGCTAATTACTACACCATTTTCCCTGAATTTCACTTCACTGAAGAGATCCAGCTGTGAAAATTAACAGAAGCACAGAATTCCAGGGCAAGCACAGGGATATTTGGTGATGCAACACCACAAATTACTTAAGTGATACGAACACAAGGTTAAGTTTTCCTTTAAAATACAGTTACTTATTTGGTAACCCATGCAAATATACCAGATGAACGGTGATAAACAAGATAAGTGCTAGTGATACTGCCTTCATGTTTTTCTACTAACCCCTTCTCCATGATCACACATGCTTGTAAATGAGCCAGCTACAGAAACAGCTGACATCAACATTTTTACTTCTTTCAGGATGTGGTAAACTGCTTGATCAGTTATTACACCTTAGTTTTCCAATGCCAGCTTTTCAGTAACTTAGCAGCATACTACTAAGTATTGCTTGCAGAACCTGGAATAGGTAATTTTTGCCTGAGGATAGCATTATGACTTCATTGCTGGAAGAAAAGTTTTCATTGTTTAAGTTACTGGCAGATTTTCATAGACAAGAAGGCAGAAGACAAGCTTTCAGTAGAATTTTCCATTCAGGCACATATCCATATCTCTACCAGTCTTTGTCTTCGAAAGTGCAGTTTGTCTGTGATCCACTTTTTAGCTCTTATAGCTTGGATAGCTTGAAAAAAACCCACCTCATTAAGGACTTCAGTTGAAAGCCACTAGGTGATAAGATTTCAACCCTTTAAGATCTATACCAGATCAACAAAGGATACTGGAAATAAAGTAGTAAACTGTCAAGAATTGACAGCTAGACCTCTCGGGTAAAAGTCAGGATTGTTGGTATCCTTAGAAAATACATTTAATGATTCTAGAATGAAGATTTGCATGCACTGGTACATCTACATGGCACATGAAAAGCTATGGAGAAATAATAGCTTAAGGCATCATTGGGCACTATTTGGCTACCCTTCATAGCACTACTAGGGCCAGCCTGGGTAACAATCTTCTGATTTTGCTGTATTTTCTCTAGCCCAGGAAACTAAACCGGTCCTAAACCAGCACAGACACCACTACAGACAGCAGAATCAACACAACAACTTTGGGAAATTTAGGATGAGTTCCATGCCAGCTGCTATAAAGAATCAGAGATTTGTTTGAACTCTTAGAAGTTATGTTTTAATCCAGCAATAAAGAAAATCATCACTTGAAAATTTTCTGCTAGTAACAAAAGGAAATGGCTGAGACTAGATACCACTAGCTAAGGTCTGACATAAATACCCTGGCAAGTCATTCGCCATTATATCAGTTTGACTTTGTTCTCCGCTCAAGTTTCTGACAGAGTGAAATAAGATGCCAGCACCAGTACTTATGCAAAAAATTGTACATACTAAGGCTTTTGGTAGCATAAAGATACTAAAAACTTATACCCCTGTTATGTTTCCACTAGTAATTTTTTTTCTACTGCATTGGCTGTTAAGAACTGAACAGAAATCCCCCATCCAGTGGTAATTAATGTTGCAGATCCAAGAACACACATGTATTTACACCAGTATACACAACTACTTAGCAAACTTGAAATGCTGAGGAGTTTTCGTGGTTTAGCCCCAACTGGCAACTAAGCACCACGCAGCTGCTTGCTCACTCCCCCACGGTGGGACAGGGGAGAGAATTGCAAGAGTAAAAGTGAGGAAATTCATGGTTTCAGATAAAGACAGTTTACTAGGTAAAACAAGAGCCACACATGCAAGCAAAGCATAACAGGGAATTAATTCACTACTCCCCACGGGCAGGCAGGTGTTCAGCCATCTCCAGGGAAGCAGGGCTCCGTCACACGTAATGGTTTCTTGGGAAGACACAAGCAATAACTCCAAACATCCCTCCACCCCTTCCTTCTTCTTCATCCCAACTTTATATACTGAGCATGACACCATATATTACGGAATATCTCTTTGGCCAGCCTGGGTCAGCTGTCCCGGCTGTGTCCGCTCCCAGCTTCCCGTGTACCCCTAGCCTTCTTGCTAGCAGGCCAGCACAAGAAGCTGGACTATCCTTGACTACTTCGCAACAACTGAAAACATCAGCATGTTATCAACATTTTCTTATCCGAAATCCAAAACATAGCCTCACACTAGCTTCTATGAAGAAAGTTAACTCTAACCTGGCTGAAACCAGGACAGAAGTTTATTTCAACTCAGTCACACACTATCAGTGATGCTCACAGAAAAGGTTTTAGTCCAGTCTTCAGTCCTAGTGATTAGCTAGGCACAGTGTGAAGCAAGCTTTGGTACCACTTCTTTACCCTTCAATTAAATTGTAAGGCTACTTTGCACATATTGCAGCAAAAGCAGTTCCTGCATGTACCAGGAACTTTACTTCTGTCCACTTAATCATAGACCATACATCACATGAACACAAATTTGTTGAGGTGTTCAGTTCTGGAACAATTAAGTTTGATGAACCTGCCAGAAAAAGTTAAATATCTCTTTTCAACAGTTCCCTACCACTCCTTTAAAATATTCCCAACACACAAGGGGTGTGTAGAGTCCTACTGTCAAACACGATGCAGCAGAACCTGCCACACAAAAAGTATGACTTGGAGCCAGGGTGCACCCAGGGAGCCCAGGCAGGAGCAAAAGGAGACAGAGACAGGGCTGGAGATGAGGCTACAACGTATGGCCAGGGGGTCCATGGAGGAGAGAAGCTACCTACAGAATAGGGCTGAGGGCCCTCCAGGAGGCAATGCCAGAGACAGGCATGCCTATGATAAAGCTTAGGAAGGCCCCAGGCTGAGCTTAGATGATGCTCCTGGGCAGGGTTATGTGTGGGTCCCAGGCGAGGCTAGTCAGGACCATTAAAGCCTGTTGGTGACCCGAGAGCCCCGACTTCCTTGATTAGTTCTTGATGAACCAAGTTTAACTATTTACTGAGATACACAGCTTCAGTTAAAAAAAAATAAATTAAAAAAAATCAGGCTGTGGAAGAGAGTTGCTTTTCTATCAGTAACAGCCAGAGTTCCAGAAGTATATGTGAGATATCAGATTTACTAACATACTAATTGCATTATTACAAAAATACTATTCCAACCTGAACTTCATTTTAAGTTTGACAGCAAGAAGGTCTAGTTTTCAAATTTTACAGGTTATCAAACATCAAAGCCCCTACCTTGAAGTGTGGTTAAGTTGATGTAAAATACACAATACTGAGTGAACCAATTTCCCTAACTGCAATTGATAAGTTAATTGATTTAATAAACAGCACATCATCAAAAAGGAGAATACCAGAGCAAAACCAAACATGACAAGAAAAATCCTTTTTCCCCTGTTCATAGTTTACAGGTTTCTTTGTGCAGCAATCTGCCAAGACAACTACTTGAGTCCCTACCCCTACCTCATGTGAATTACCTATGCTGTGAGCCTGCCCTTTGCCCTCTTCCATTCTTGTATTTCCTTCCTACCAGATGGTCATATCCTTTCCTTCTACCACCCATCCCTTAGATGTACCTAGAAGAGGCTGCTTCTCTTCTTTGGGCTTCGGCCATCAAGTTCTTTTGACAAGTGCTTACCAGCTGCCAAAAGAAAATCTGAGTATGTTCTGTATATTTTCAGTTTACTTCTGTTGCCTACAATGGATTCTTGAGAAGTGTAAAAAGTCACTCAGTTGGATGTCAGTGTATGCAAGCATTGTTATACAAGCACAACTGGAGTGGCATTCACAGTTTAACACCTACTAGTATAATTTTGGCTTTCACGCAGGCCCTCCTTAGCATCCCTCTAGAAGAAACACATTAAGCAACTCCAGTATATATAGGCAAATTCAACACAAGTTCATTATTTCCTTTTACTTTGCTTACTTAACCCATTACATCAGGGAACATTCCAAACCATTAGTACCTACAGTATGGATTTAATATAGACACAGCCAGTTTTTGTAGCTTCAAGCAGCATCGCCCCCAGAGAGCCCACCGCATACCTTGACATCTAAAACCAAACATAGTTAACCAAGGCATAAAAACCTCGTAATAGGTCTCAAGCCTGACAATTTCTATAAACACGTTACAGCAATGATATCACTACTACAGCTGTCCAAAACAGAAACACAACTATATTCTTCAGAAATAACCGGATGACACTGTGAAAGTAAGATAACTCTTAATTCCAACCAATAAAAACTCAAAGTAAATTATGTTTTTATCCAAGATCTAAATTTTTGGTTTCCAACTCCTAAATCCAGCTACTTTGTTTAGGTAAATTCATGTGGCATTTCATTACATAACCTTGATCATTCAGAACACTATTTTGTCCCATGTTCAGCATTGCTGTTGACAAGTTTTTACTCAAGAGCATTCAGAATAGTGCCTATGCTGTAAACAGATCAGGCCCACCATCCCACTACTTCTAAAGACAGGATATATGAAAGTTTATGAGTAAGTATACCTCTCGGTGCAAGATCTCACTGTGGAAAGCAAAATAGAAGAGTTACATGACAGCAGTACCTTTCTAGAGTAAAAAACAGCATATAGGTAGTGAATACCATTATATCAGCGGCATTGGAACTCCATAGTTCATGGTCCAGAAGAGAGCCATTAAAGGAAAAGGAATCTTTACATTTCCTTTTGAGACTATTCCCAGACAGAGAGGTTAGGAAATGGTAACAAAGCCTAGAAAAGATTATTTATTGGTCAATACCACAAATGTCAAGCTGTTTGATATGTTTCTATTAAGGTTAACTTTACTGCAACTCTTCCTCTCCAGCTTTATCACAGATGTTCTTGTTACGTCAGTAAACAACTGCAGTTTGAAACGTTGCCTTTTTCATTGCAAAATACATCTAAGTGGTACAAAAAAGAAATAGTTGATTTAAAGATGCCTTTCCTGTCTGTTACAGAAAATTCAAACACTGCATGATGTTCTACACACACCTGATTCAATGTGTAATACTTAATAGCCCACTGTACACATTGTATTCACTTGGCAATTGGTACCAGTGGTTGGATTTGAGAAATACAGATTTGTGCAAGTATTTGCATTCACTGTCTAATAGTTTTGATGGCTAATTTGGTGACTAAATATAATGAAAACAGGTCAAACCCTTAACATGAAAAGCCTGAATTATTCCCTTTTGGGAATAGGTGTGTCAAAAATTTCCCCAAATTAGTAAGCAACAACTATAGCAGAATTAAAAGCTGCATTTGTTTTCCAAGATATTTTTCAACCGGCAAAAGGAGTTACCACAATCTTTTCAGTGCAATAATGGCACACTGCATGCTATCGGAGGCAAATAAAATGTATAAATCCTGCTATGGTTTAGACAAGACAAACAGTAAATTGCTAAATGCTGTCAAGACTCCAAAGGTTCCATCCACGTACACCAACAAACACTCACTCAGCTTGCAATTTTTACTGTTAGAGACCTTGACATTTAGAAAATTTAGGTTAACAGTTCTAGATTTGGGGAAACTAGAAGTCAGCTCTTCATGTGCCACTTAAGTGGCAACTATGTGTCCTCTCTACTCTTGTAATTCTTAGTTGCACTAACTTCCTGCTTCACCAAGGAAACTTTAATGAAGGTTTTCATAAATGTGGCATTCTACAACACAAGTTTATCCAAGCACAGGACAATTCTCCTCCCAAAGTTGGTGGCTAAACTCATCTGTCTCTAACATGAATCTCAGAGCCTAAACATTTATAGTAAAAATAGACTTAGACTCATTTAAAAAAAAAAAAAAAAAAAAAAAAATCAAGCCTTGTAGGCCAAAATAAGTGGAAGCTGATCAGTAAACAGTGTATTCACACACACTTCAAAGTTAACTCAACTACTTCAGGACTAAATTCTTGCTTAAACTGAGTTGTTCTCCACCTGACGATATATCCCAAGTCTTGTTGCGAAGTTATGCTACACTTGTTTGGGTATAAATAATTAATCCTAGCAACCAATGATTAGTTATACAGCATTCAGGAAGGTTCATCAACTAGACAAGATAACTAATTAAATAGTTACCAGCGGAACGCTTACCTCCACAGAAATTTGAACAGAAATCATTCAAGCTACCCACTGACTGAATGTGGCACACAGCATATGTCCCAACTGAAAGAGTACTTACACCCATTTGTGAAATAGGTAAAAGGAAAAATTTAACACAAGGTACATTGTCACATGTTGTGACAATACATTTTCAAACCCAAAGAAAGTTAATCTTACGTTTCAGCTTCTAGAGGAACAAATCAAAGGGTCTTCAGCACAAATATGTGTTGGAGAGGCACCATTCCTCAGTAGGTCCTCTTACGTATCAGAGGGAACAATATAGCAAGGTAACAGGTTCTACTTTTCACTGGGAACAAGTTACAATTCCTATTCTCTAGGAAAGATCTATGAATCAGTGAAATTACCTCATCTACCACTATTTGACAATAGCTATGAGGCAGATTACTAAAGGCAACATTTTCCAGATGAAACACTCCTCTAATTAGGCATAAAGACTATTTTTTAATTCCTTTTTCAGAAAAGACTGTTGTGAGGCAAGACAATAGAAATGGTACCATCTGCTAATAATCCAATTAGAGAATTTCAAAGCAACAGCTAAAAAAGCTAGCTGTTAGTGATTTATTTTTCTAAACATATTTTTCAATTACACCACATGGAGGTCCACATGCTTTCTAATTACATTCTACTTGGAAACCACAACAATTCATGGGATCAAGGAGAAATCACATCATGGGGTAATGCAAAACACGAGCTTTTCCCAGTAATATTTTTGTCTCCAGTTCTGACAGAATACATCTATGGCTTCACCACTTTTTCTCACATTGCCCCATGATATGTGACAGTCAAATGTGTTTCAGACATCACTTTTAGGAGAATATTCTCAGGAATGATCTAGGATACACCCTCTCTTTCCACTTGGTTTATGGTCAAAATTATTATCAGATGCACAAAGACAACGCGAACTTGCCCACTGTGACTAAATGCTCTCAAGTGTTGTATTGCAGCTTATCGTTCGATATTACTTGAGCAGAGATGGGAACTTGGCTAACACCTTTTAGGTGAGTCAGGTGTTTATCAATGCCAAACATCTCACTAGCCATTGGACTCTTGCTGAAGAAAGCCAAGTTCAAGATAGCCAAAAAAGAAACACTAGTGTTTTAATTTGTCTTCAGAAGATACTGACAACTTTGGGGGAAAGTATTATCCTGCTTATAGGAGATGCACAAATTAAATGACTTGCTCAAGGCCTCACAACAAGCACGTGGATGAATAACACACAGAATTAAACTCATATCCTAAAGAATTAAGATACACTTCCTGTAATACCACAGCAACTCATTTTCTTATATGAATAGATATGGCCAATGAATTAATATGGCCACACATGACACAGAACATAGAACTACAGTGGTTAAAAGTGCCTAAGTGATTGCATACCCTAACCGTGAAAAAAAATTACAAACACACCATACATAAAATTTTATCCCCCATCATTACACACACCTTTTCAGAAAAAACTTAAAAGGTTTTGATTGACAGTTGTTAGATAAAGCACAGTCACTTCATACAGAAAACTAAGACAGTCAAATGAAAACAAGGTTTTTTTCAAGTGAGCACTAGAGTCGATGGCCTGTTGAGAACTGTCTTGACAAAGGCTACCCACACTGAAGAGAACTTCTGAAAACATCCCTTTGACTTAAAAGCCATTTGAATTAATGAATAAATAAAACAGGAAGTTATCTACTAACCATAAGTAAAAAGATCTATTGGAGGGAATTAAAACTAATGGCTATAATAACCTAAACCACTCTGAAGGACAGTAAGCCTCCATTGCTCCATTCCACCTACAGGTCAGCTTACACTGGAGATGCTGATAACCAGGATTCTTCAACAACAGAATCTTTTACCAGGTCTTAAAAAAAAAAAAGGGCAGCATGAAATAATTATATCTGGCTTTCCATTACACTGGCTCAAAAGGAACATCACATCCAAGTAGAAAGCAAAGCAGCATCCCGTTTTAATCAGGGAGACATTCTTCCAAGCTGCAGAGTTTTTGATCCAAAGGTGATTTTATGGAAAAACAAAACAAACAGATCTGTTAAAAGTAGTGTTTGGCTGGAAAAACTTCAATAGCTACATGTTCTCCTGCAGCAAACAGCTGCTAAACTTTAAATCATGTCCACCATAACTACAGTAGGCCCAAATCTTTCATTTTTCCTCTCACTTTCCTTCCTCCACATTAGCCTCCAGGCAAAAGCAGAAAATCATTAATAAGTCCTAGCTAATGAGCTTAACACAGTTTTATTAGGCCTTCAGAAGCAGCAACCTACTAGCTAAACATTTGCCTGCAATATATCAAATATCTTCGTGGTGGCATCATACAGCCATCTGAAAAAAGTAGCACATGTGCATTTGATAAATAATGTCTGAGTCTTGTTGGGTTTTTCTCCTTGAAAAAGATAGAAGAGGTGATAGCTCAGTTCTCCATGAGCATTACATTATTTCAGGCACAGAGCAACCATTCACTGCCATTATGCATGTGTACTCTCACGCACACAGGAACCGCAAAGCGCTTCCTGGGCCCCACACTGTCAGAGGGTCAGAAAAGTCACTTGACTGATATTGAGCTGGTGGTTGTGCTGTAAGGGACACCACTGATAGCCACAAGTAACCACTCCCTAATACCTCATTCAACTTGCCAAGCCACTTAAGTGCAATGAGTTGACAAGAATGTCTCAGTTTTCCTGAATTTTAGGATATAGGGCAAATACTTGATTGTACAGCAGCTCTTGAAGAAGTGTTGAAGGCTGCACATGGGTCAGTGTTGCACAAGAAATACCCAAATGCCCAAATCTGTGAGGATAACAGCAAAACCTGACAGCATTTTGCTGCTATCACTCCAAGAACAGACTCACTTCTGTTGTTCTGTAGAGAAAGCTTTCAGGCATTTTAAAACTTAGAAAGCTGAAGTGAAACCTTTGGGGGCTGATTAATCCCCCAATGTTGCCCACTGTACAGAATCTATGAACAACACTGGTTTCTTCTTCGGTCACCTCTAGTACTCCTGCAGTTCAGCAGAGCACAAGTTTTACCAGTAGCTGAAAGAAAATTTATAAGTTAACCATAGTGGGTCTTTCTTTTGTTTCTTTTTAAACTTAAGGTGCCTCGCTCATGCCTGGCAACAGCTTACAGCTGCACCATATCAAACCAAGGGTATCTAACACCATATCTTGTGTCTAACAGTAGCCAACTGCAGACACCTGGAATGTGTCCAGTGAGATCATTCATGTAGTTAAACTGGTGTAGATATTCCAAACCCATCTTTCAGTTGGTTCATTTTAAGTGGCAGCAGCACAAAGCTCAGTGCAGGCAAGCCTACTGTGCAGCAGTAGACAAGATAAGATGTAAACATGCCCTGAATTTCACCACCTCCTTGCCCAACAATATACCTTCATTGAATAACATACAAAGGTATTACACGATTACATCCAAATAGTCCTGTGTTGCTAATTAAAAAAGCATTTATTCATTCAAAAACTACAAGCAATCTATTTATTTAATGAGCAATCTGACCCTTTGTTACTGCTTTTTTTTTCCCCCCCTATTCAGATGCTCTGGGCCAGAGGTTAACATACAGCTTCTTGCTCCTACCACTTGCTGAAGAAAAAAAAAAAAAGAATCAAGGCTTATCTAGATAGCATCAACATTACTGAGATAGTATCAAGATGTGAAACAAAATGACTTTGCTTCTTAATGCACTTCTGGATGCCCCTGTGAACTTGTTCCACGTACAGTTACAAGAATTCTTTGATTCTATGGTCCTCCACTCATGAAAAGAAAGGACTGACTTTCTTTTTTTATCCTATGAATACATCAACTAAGTACTAAACTGTACCCTGTGTGAAGTGTTAATACAGGAGGAGTAAATTTCAAAGTAATGAAAAAACCCCTTGGGCTCAGTATTTTTGCACTTACCTGTCATTGTATTAAGCTTGCCATTCCCAGCATCCCTAAGATTGATTGCTTTGATTCTTTCCCAGGATCAAAGTATAGTCAACAGTTCCAGTGGGTCCTAAGATTGATTTGTTGACATTACTGACTTCAGAGAACTTCTGTACATGCCATGACATGCACTCATTTATAAGAAAATTTGTTAAGCTTCATTACCAGCCATAGCAAACTTCTAGCAGTGTCCATTTCTAATACTATGTTCTAGTGCATCAAGTAGCTTATGAGGAAAAACATGAACAGGAGAAAGGCAGAGACGTCTACTCTGAACTGAACTGTGCAAACAAAGAAGTGGTTTAGAGAGTGGGCAGCTACATAAAATCAAGCTTGCATTACAACTGCAGAAGTTCTGTGGAAACTAATGCCTTCCTAATAGAATCTGTCATTAATAAATCCTTGAGAAACTCAACACTCTGTCAAGTGTGAACAAACTGCCTTTTCTGGTTTTAGTTTCTGTAACTTGGTCACAAAGATTAAGGCAGAACATGAACCTGACCTAAGCAGGCTTGATCACTGCATTTGGAGATACTTAGAACTGAACAGACATTCAAGGAAATTAGACCAAACATAACGAGTTGCTGATGAACCCTGTATGGATGAGAAGGTTATGATATCCAAGCAAAGCCTCTGACTCCTCACAGCATTCTAAACTAGTCACCATTGGACATACAGTAAAGATACTGAATGTTAGAAGTACTTTCGCATTTGAAGCGAGCTGTATGGATTGAGTGACTAATTACCGCCAGTCTTATGCCATCTGTATTCAGATACAGCACCTTTACAGGACAGTTCTCTAACTCGCATTAATTCTTCAGAACTCAATTGCTTGAAATTTTGTGGGTTTACTGCTTGCGTGGCCAGACATAATCCACACGTCAGTCAAATGCAGTGTGAAACAATGGCAGAAAAGGAAGCAATTCAGGACAGATTTCTTTCTTAACTACTCAAACATGTCTCAACCTCAGTGGTGGGCAGCATCTGCAGCACAGTGACAAACTGCAGCCCTGGTGTGGCAGACAGGGACAGCTGGGGATAACAGCACCCCAGGTCCGCAGCACCACAGGGAGACGCCCCCCTCACCACCAGCACCCCGATCTGCAACGTGGCGCAAAGGAACAACATCATCATGTGTGAGCACCACAGCCTGCATAAGAGCTGTGCTGTTGTGTGCCCGAATGCTAAGAAAGTTAGATGGCAGTTTAAAACTAATTTAAAACAAAACGAAAAAAGAGTTCAAATTATGCTATGTTTGTTGTTTAAAAGGCACAGGCCCAGAAATGAACTCACATGTCAGGTCAAAGCATTTATTAAACTACTTCTGACAACACTGGGGAAGATATCCCTTAGTACAGTCCACTATGGAGTAACACCATAACACATTTTCTCTGCTACAAAATTTACTTCCTTATGCCCCTTAATATTTTACCTAGATTATTCCCTCTGAAACCTGTTGCACTTGAAAAAGCCAAGTACAGCATGACTCATTAGGCTTGCCTTGTTTGCTTCCAAATTTAACTTGTTTTTTCCATAGCAACTGTACTCATGTTCCCCACTTGAGCACGCAGTGTGCCGAGATATGAGGTCATCATGATGCTTTAAGATCAAGAAAAATCTTCATGATACGACACTAAGATTGCGTTTGACAGGCAGCTATCAGTTCTGTTTATAGCATGTATTTCAAAGGAAAATATAACTTTCTGAGCAGTTCAATTTCAACTTTGTTCAGCTCATTTGTTAAGAAAATCGAGTGGTGTGACAGCACAATATTTTAATGCAAACTATATATTCAGTATGTGATAAGCAAATATGTGATCACATATCACAGGATATCTAATATTCACTTCAGGATGTGACATTTATTTTCCATAACTGAACTATAAAAGCACCCACAGATACTTCTTAAAGATATAACTCAACTGGAGGTAAACAATAATAATAATAAAACAAAACCCCCAAAACCAGCAGCACAAAGCCTCTGAGTATTTAATACAGGTTATCCGACCTTGCTTGTAGATTTAATATGTGAAACAAGTTTTTTTTTAAAATAAAGTATTTGTGAACGTTTGATCAAAAGATCAAATTCCACAAGACTCTTACTTTAACATTAGTTACTAGAGCCATAGTACTTTCTGTACAATACACAATCAACTACAGACTCAGAAGATAGACAAGCTGTTGCCTCAAGCGGTATGTATTTTCATGGTCACTGGGAAACACACGTGTTTCACTTCCCACTGTGAAAGTCACTGCCTGAAAACTCATCACTGGTCCCACATACACCCTTCAACTAGACTAGGACACAAATCCCGGCTTTCATTCAGAATCCTCAATTTTACAGTACTTGAAAATTAGAAGTCCAATTCCCCATGTTCCGTGCTTACATTCAAGCAAATATTGTAATGAAATCTGGACCGGACACAGACTGTCAGTATAAACTGATCCCCAATGCTTTGGTACTTATATGAATATAAACATCATGTAGGACTGGAACAAAATTTCAAGAGAGGCAGCTTTATCATGCACATATAGCTACAATTCCCTTTGTAACTGTAGCTGTCCATTTACCTTTTCTAACACAATAAGCTTGAGGAACAATAAGCAACAGCAAGCTAATAAATATATTAGTAAGAACAAGGTTTACAAATACAGGCTTTATACTCACTTTAAGCACAGTATTTCCCAGCTTGGTATTCAAGTCATACCAGACCTATACATGCATTCTGGTCATTCCAAGTTATATCCCAAATACCTACAAACTAAAGTACATCTTGATGATTTCAAACAGCTGCCTGTTGAGACCTGTGTTAAAGCAACAGACGTTTTTGTACCTAAAAAAACAGCACAGCAAATATGAACAGTAATTAAAATACAAATTCTCGTCTCATTCGTTTTCCATTATAAACTAACTGCTAATAGTCTGAATACCTTTCACTGAGAAATCTACTATATTAAGTATGGTTTAGGTCCCTCTCCTCAGCAGTTCTACCCCCAAGAAAAACAAAAATATGTTTCTAATGAAGCTCAAGTCCATCACCTGCTAATGGCTGCTTTCCACATTGTACTTTTTAAGCTTGCTTCACTCACCTGTAATTCCAGAAGCAAGATGACTATGCAAAGACAAAGGAAGCGATAGCTCTAAGAGCTAATGCGAGTTCTGTGCTGCAGATTAGTTGCACATAATGGGCTAAAAAAAAACCCCAAACCAAACTTAAGTTCAGAAAACAACGAATTGTCTATTAGCCAAGATACATCAGGATCTAGGTGACTATAAAGGCTGGGATCTTCACAACTCCTGAGGAGAGGCAGGTGCTCAACATATAACTATTTCAAACACTTCACTTGTTTGAAGATGCTAGCCAAAGAGATTAAACCTAATGTGCTCCAATTCATTTTAATTTATATTCTGTTGGAAGGAGTATTAATTACATAAACTTTTGCCAGTTTTCTGCCTAAAAATTAAGTGCATTTGATTCTATTACTTCTTTTCCTTCAGGGGAATAAAGTCACACTATCATTACAAAGGTGTATAAGGAGTCAGCATAAGTGCTCTCTAATAAAATAAAAACTGTGGTAAACAACTGACTCAGTGGATGAGTCTTCCTTCTCCTCCCATCACATTTAAAGTTTGCCTAAGGAAAAGCCTTAATTGGGGCTTGCTTTCTCTAACTGGGAAGTGACTGCCAAACAGTTTGTGCTAGGAACTAAAATTTTTTAAAAGTTTCAAAAGTACCTTATATAAAGGTTCTAAGATCAGGGAAGCTGTTAAATTTAAGGTAGGACCTTACATTTAAGGTATTACTTAGGAGTTAGGCAATTTATGTTATTCTTCTAGTTGGTAGTGCACTGTACTTGTGTAATACAACAGGACAGAAGTGGGAATAATATACCCAATAAAAACTTTGTGAAAGTTTTACAGTGAAAGCATAGGATGGGTCGATATAATCAGCTATTCCCTCACTATAGGAGACAAAGCAATGGTCAGCAAAGTAATTGCTTAAATCTATAGACTGTATTTCCAGAGGCATCAATTTTTCAGAATTCAAGCCAACTCTAAGCCTAGTAACTCTTCTAGTTCAGAAGGTTTATAACACACTGAACTGGAGCTAAAAAACTTCAGTAATGTCATATATACAATATAATGTTCATAGTTGTTCTTTTACTAGAGTTTCACATTTTGTGCTGAGAAGTTCAAGCTTCATTATACTTTTCAGTAATTATCCATCTGATCAGCAGCATTAGAAAACCTTGGAACCATAAGAGTACACTGAACTGGCAATAAGCACAGAATATCCAAGAATTTCATTTTAGGATCATATACAGTGATATGGTTAAATTCAGAAAGACCAAATTAGGCTGTCCAACTTCCACAATTATGGCTAGACACCAAGCTGAGCAAGAAAATTAATGACAAGCTAGACAACAGCAGGGAGATGTAGCTCAAGATCTAACGTAAAAGTAACTGAAGTCATAGATAAAACCCCTGGGCTGAACTTTCCTGTTAGAACTTTAAGTATGAAGAATTTTTTGAATGTGTCTGTTTCTTCAGGTCTTAAATTGCTTGCAGTCACTGAGCATCAATATGGTACAAATAATAAATTAGAGAGCCAGAGTGGAGATTCGGTTATAAAATGCACAGGGTTTCAAAAAAAGCTTTTGCGCTCAAATACAGGTTTTAAAAATCTTCTAGTCAGAGCTAGAAAAATAATGAATAGCAAGTTCAGAAATTGCAATATTCAAAGGTCACACTGTCTTGCTAGTGAATTGCTTAAGTACATGAATGCTGTCAACCGTAAGGACTCTACGCCTCCCAAAGTTAAGTTAAAATCTAAGTCTGTAAAATAAACAACCTCACCAGAAGGCATTAGGTAATGGATGTCTGCCCTGATTAGCTACATGACTTGCACACTTTTCCACCCCACAAGTGATGGGAGCTTTTCAGTGAGCAGCTTCCAGGTCAGGTAGTGCAAGCAGCCAAATGAATCATCTCATCATCTAAACCTGGAAATTGATTACAATACTTCTTTTACATCTGGCTTTAATTAGGTTTTGCTTTCAAAGTTGAGGCATAGCATAGCATTCAATACCACTGAAACCCAGAGAAGCAAATGAAGACTTAACCAGCTAACTGCAGCCGTTGGCAAAAGCTCTTGCCAGCTGAACAAAAATCCAGTAGTTTATTGTACATGCTTGTTGCAAATAAGTCTTTTCTAAATGTACTTTTTGAAAGCACACTTATATACCAATAAAATCATGAGATCATTAGAATGAACCACTACTTTTTGCATGATAGCAGCTTTTGGTATCAGTCCTACCACAGATTCTAGATTAAAAACAGTTTCGGTATAAATTTTGACACAAGGCTTTCTCACTTCAGAGAACAATATTTTAGGATTGAGCAAACCTCCAAAAAAATTTGTTAGAGCTTAAATTGACAAGAGATGGATACTAAAGACCCAGATTGAGGTCTGTAAAGGTTAAAGCATTACATTTTTGATTTTGATAACCTTGCTTTTTAATAAAGCAACTAAAAAAAAATACCAGTAATATTTTACATCACTGAACAGACCTCAAGGCAAGAGAAGGGCCTTACTTCCCTTAGAAGTGAGCTTTGCTATGCAGTACTATTTGTAAGATGACAAAAAGACTAGTAATTGGTTGGTTTACACAAGATTTACTTTTTTCCCTCCCCTCTTCCTCCTCTTTCATACACACTTGCAAGTCCAAAGACAGACCAGAAAGATTATTAGCCTGTGAAGATAATATTTTGGAACAAGTCAGTGGCAGATATGTTATTGTGAACTAAACTGGGAACTGTGTGATGTATATATGTAATGCTTTATGGCTGAATAACAGGCTTCCACTACATTTAAGGTTATAGGAGTCGTCTGTGTCCAGATACAATTTAGCGAATCAAGAGATCTCTAGATAGAGAATAAGCAAGGGGCAAGTACTGATTATGTGCAAAGACTTAGCAGAATGGATTAATTCATAACTAAGAAAGTAGATTGATTTAAAAAATGAACAATTCCTAATAGGAATTTAGTTTTTGCAGAGTGTGAAGAGGTTGATGAAATGCCAAAGGTAGGTACAGAAAATTTTATGATAAATTAGAAATATTAATTCAGCTGGTAATATACAGAAGGGCCTTTATTCAAAAAGGCGTTATGAAAACCTTCGGGAAGGAGAATCTTTTATAAAATTAAGACTTGGGTAAAACATCCCAGCTGATCCATTATTGTCTTCTCTTGCAAGAATTACTGTCCTGGGTATATAGGAACAACTAACATCACAGTATCTTTTAGCATGCAAGTGTTAACTCAGCAATGTAATTTTGCTTCTTACACTAGTGAACAACACTTCAAAGTCCTAAATAAACATGAAGAAGCTGTTGAACTTCACTCCAGGGTGGTCAAAACAAAGTTTGACACCTTGCAGGAAGCTGCACTCAGCAAGGTGAAAGGTGCAGCCAGCTCCATTGTACAGTGCAAGTATGAATAATTAGTGAAAGTAATAAATAAAAGTACATTCACAGCAAGAAAACTGTCATATACTTCAATACTCACTCTAATACTACACTCTAATACTCACAGGGAAATATAAAGCAAAAAAAAAAAAAAACCCCCACAAAAACAAAACATCAGCTTCCATGAGATGAGGTAAATGTTCCAGGACAATATAATGGGATGACTTCTCCTTTAAAGCATAGTAAGGGAGCCCGTCATCCTAGATGCTGGAGGAAAACTAGTGTAGTGTTCTCCATTTCTTGTTTTGACTGTGTTTGTAGCAATCATATCTACCTCTCCATATCTACTATTATAATAAACTGCTGGATGGAACAAGAAGAGTATTTTAAATCAGCCTGGTTCCAGTGGGTTTTGACACACACAAGCACCCTTTACTGGATGTCTAACACTCTTCTACTTCTAGAAGGGAAGGCAAAAACCTCACTGGATAATGAGTTATACTGATCAATTGAAACAAACATGCAAGGTAGATCAGTGGTGCCAGTTTAGATTGTAATTAAACTATACCCTATTTGATTGTCTTGGCCCATGAACTCTGAAATGGAACTTAGATGTCATGCAAGTTGCTAACCTAGAGAAGTACCTGCTCACAAATAACCAGTTTTCAAATATTCTGTAAGAACATGACTAAGTCCTATTTTTCGCTCTACAGGTTCCTGCCTTAACAGGAAAAAGTGAAGAGCTTATCTTTACAGAACCCTGGACAACCTGCAGTTCTATACAGCTTGACAAATTTAACTCAGAGGGTCTAATCCATGGAGAGATTTACCCATACAAAAATCTGGTTCAACTTTGGTTTAACCTCTCTTCCACATCTGTTTGCTCTTCGAAGGAGTGAGCAAGTATATTAGCATGTCAAAAACTTAACTGTAAACAAATCTCTTCAACTGATAAGACAGTTTGATTTCATATAAAAGCTTTAACTACCAGCGTGTAGTGATTTTCTGCTACACCACACTAAACAAAACATTACTCAGCTCACAAAATACTTATGTACCACAACTAAAAAAAACACCCCGTAGTGTACTGCTCAGAGAAGTTACATTCTACCCATTTTGGATTTACAGAGAATAAAAATCCTGTATAGAAGAGCTTTGACCTTCCATTGTCGAAGCCTGAATTCACTTAAAACATCATTAGAATATAAAAATCAAAGGAAAAATTTCTAGTAAGATTATATGGTATATAATTATTCCATATGAAAAACCACCACTTGCATTGTGTTCTGATTTCCTGCATATTATTTAAGTCCAAATGATATAGCAGGGAAGGTACAGCTTAAAAAGGCATGATCCAGAAAAAAAAGTATCTTCACAATCAGTCACTCAATCAGATAGGAGTCATTACAGTTACACAGAACTTAACACTGTATTATGACTAAAACTAATCCAGCCTGAAGTGGTAGTGTAAATCTTTTCACTGAGGAGCTACAGAAATGTTTTACTAATATTGTTGAAGGACCAAGCAGACAGGAACAGCAAAGAGAAATGACCAAGTCCTTCAGTTGCAGCACTGGTTTATGCTGGCTTAAATCGGTCACAGAACCACAGCACTAGCATCTTTACTTCCCTCGCCTCAGCTACTGATTATAACCTCAGCTGGCAGACCAGTAAGAAAACCAAGTCTGTAAGTTCCATGAAAACAAACAGCAAGTCGGAAGAGAAAGCACCTGCCATTGCTGGGGAAAACCAGCTCCAGAGCTGTACAAGAGTACTTCCCAAACAGACAACAGCAAAAGCTTATAAGTCATCATAAAATAAATACACAGAAAACAGATTCATTGATTTCATTTCTCACACAAATAACACTGCTTTCTATCTGTAGGTGTCAGCATTTAAAAAAAAAAAAAAAAAAGAGAAAAACAACCTTGTGGAGAGAGGAAGCATCTTGGCTGCAGGCCAGAGAATATGAACACAATCTTTTAATTGCCTTTATCAAACACTTCTTCCGAAATCAATATAAGGATATATATTTAAAAAGCAGGTTAAAATCTGTTTAGGTTATTGAAGCTAAAGAGTGTTTCAAGAATTTGTACAAGAGTCAAGAAGATACACAAAAGGGAAAGGGCAACTAAAAGTGATGTGGAACCTACAAAAATGTTAAATGACATTAAAGGGATTCAAGAAGAAATGCTAACTAACCCACCTTCCCATATTTTCACAGCAGAAGCACAAGGGAGAACAACCACCATCTTCAACTCGAGGTCCAAGGCATGCTGAACTTCACTCTAATTTGAGGAAAGCACATCTGCTTCAGCATCTAGCACAGACAATAACGGTTCGCAGCAAAATAATGGCACATTTGACACTTTTTTCGTGATTACAACTGTTTCCATAGCATTTCAACGGTAGTAAGACTTCAGGTGCAATTCTTTTGTATTATCTAACAGGCTAGATTTTTTAAGTAAATACAAAAGAACAAGGATTTAACTTCACTTGCATCAATGGGCCATCTATACAGACTTTTATTAAGAGAAACTTCCCTCTGAAGTTACTGAAAACTGAGTAGCACAGAACTACACAGGCAGAACACTGTCTTTCCCCTGTCCAACCTTGAATAATGAAACAGAATTAGAATAAAGTCTAAAAGCAAAGCACAAACCGGTCATAAAACCAGTTCATTTGTATAGTATCCAACATACAACAATCACCAAGGTACTAAAAGATGCTACAACTGTAACTAAATTATATGAATGCAAACCTTACGAATAAAAGATACGCAAAAATACATTAATGATAAAATACAAAGAGGTTTTCAGGAGAGACTGAAATAGAATGCTCCTTGTATTCTAAGGTTAGGTTGCTCATATAAGAAATGGAAAAAGGTAAGGGCCAGTTCACAAGTCTGCCTTTCCATAGGAATCTGTCCCACTATTTCCTATACAGACTCCATTTTCCTAACCGAGTTCCCTAAATGGGGCACTTCAGGTCAGACAACATGAACAGTTCTTCACTATTTTACCAGCTGAAACACCTTGTCTGTAACCACTGTTAACCACCTTGCCTTCTTCATAGTCGCTTTCTAAGTACAGCCACGCTTATCAGAAAAGTCAAAAAACAGTGATTGATACAATAATAAAGTATTAAGGTAGGCAAAGAAAATTGGAGACAGACAGACAGTGACATCCAGTGGTTCGTTACTTCGTCATGTGTATTAAAATAGCTGTTTTCAGAAATATTTCATAAGTCTTATTACTCATCTGAATACGATCATTTAAATCAAAGCCAGATCCCAGCTGCTCAAGCCAGCACACTTAATTTAAAACAGGTCCTGAGACATTATAAAGACATTCTGCATACCACAGGAAAAACGTAGACTTATTGCAATCTTAATATTGCTATTCTTTGATATGATCAGTGTGAAAAAAGTCTGTTAACACTTAAAATAAAGAGCACTTGACCTCAATTGCCTATGTTCTCATTGCTATGATCAAGAATAAATCTTTATTTAATGAACACATGCATAAAAGTTTCTGTTAATTTGTAGTTCAAGTTTTATATGTGTATATATTATAGCAATAATATATTAATATATTAACTGTTGCTAAAGGAAAAGAACAATAATCTTTTTACTGCACTGCTTAATTATATTTAAAAAGGCAACTATGGTGCTTTATTTTGACCGTCTGAGAAAGGGTGCAATACCTCTGTCACAGGACTGTTACCGTGTTTGTAAGGTTCACCAAGATCATCAAAAGGTTTAACAAGTAGCTTCAAAACATATAAACATATATTTTATGGATCTGGTACTATCCAAGATGAAAATACAAGAAAAGCAATAAGCAAATATTTCAAAAACAATAAAAATATCAAGGAAATCATGTTGAAATCAAGCTTCTCATAGTACTATTTGCTAGCTACACAAAGTACGCTATCATGATAAGGCCTAGGAAAAAAGCTAGCAATTACACTGGGGTGGTGGAAACCACTAAAAGGCTTGGGGTTTGAGGGGGTTTGGTTGGTTTGTTTGTTGTTTTGTTTTTTTTTTTTTTAAACACAAACCTTTTTCAGAAGTAGCTGTAGCTGCTTGCTGGCAAGACTTCAACAGATCAAGTAATTTTCAGCCTGCCCATCCTGGAATGAAGGTTGCTGTAGTTGATAATACACTTGTAAACTGGTAAACAAGCAGGTACCTGAAATTAAAATTACTGTATTAAGCACCCAAAACCCCCTCAAAACCAACAAAATTCCAGTCTGCCAATTCTCAATATAAGCAGGCAGTTTATTAACTTGATTAACTTCAAAAATATCAATTTATATCCGATTCATGCAGTCTCACATCACGTTATACATCTCCACAACCAAAACAGGACCACTTAATCCCAAACAGTATCGTATAAATTTTCTCAAGACTACGAAAGCACCTATTAGTTTTACCTAATAAAGTGCTTGAGTTGACCTTTTAAAGGGGATGAACGGGGACGAAGGCGGACAGGGATTAGTATTAAAAGTAAAATCACAAGTGTTTATTCTCACAAAGTAAAAAAACTAGTAAAAAGCAGTCTTAAAAATGTAAGGTATAGAATTGAAACAAAACCAAACAACTACAACTGAATTCATGACTCTTTCCTATTATAACCTAAGATAAATATACTCAAGTAGCTTAAAAAAAAAAATAAAGTAATACCTCACAGTCCTGATCCCAACTCAGTACTCTAGTTTAATCTTCTGGCTGTAGAGCAATAAACCTCAATCAAGGAAAACATAACCAATTACATTGCAGGCACTCTCATCTAAGACAGCTATAGAGACTATCCATTTCTCGTTTAACACACTAGTTGTACACATAATATGGGATCATGTTTATAGCTTAATTTTGGCCCTTCAGGAACAATCTTAACTTGAAGATTTCACAACACTGAAGTCAAAATATGCCTTAAAAGTAAAATATACTCCTTGAGCCATCAAACACACACTGAAATAAAGCTTTTAGAAATTACCATGCTTTATCTGTCTTCTTATTTCTGTTCTTCATTGTCACAAGTGTCAGAATTACATAATCCCTAATCAGGATTTTTAAAACTCCTTCATAGACAATAAATCGATGAAACATAGACTAACAAAAAATCCAATACAACCATACCATTCAACAGTTTAAAATGCTATGTAAGAATAACTAAAAAAACCAAATCTACAGCTTAACATGTTTCATGTAAATAAACAGTACATATTGCTAAAAGCAAAGATTAAACCCCACCACCAAAAAAATTTCTTTTAGTTTTTATATTCACTTACACAGAACTCCTAAATTGCTATATCTTTGGGGAAAGGGAAGATGTTTTATACTAAGCCTAAAATGAGGTCCAGGTAATAGCTAAATTGATTTTGATGGTGAAAAGGCCAATGACCTCCAGCTTACAAAACTGATTAAACTTTTTAATCCATTTGATTAGAAATGCACAGTAATAGTGCTAAAATTATTGTCCAGAACATAGTTGATGATCTGTATAAAATTAAATTTAACCAAAATTAAAGATAATTAACCTGTTCAACTGCTTGTTGAAAAAAATGCAGTCATGTAAATTAATTTGAAACATATCTTTTCTCAAAATGAAGCTATATTACTTTATTAACTAACATTTTCTCATTAACATTTAACAGCTGTTCCCTGCTTCTCGTAATACTTGTCCTTGAACACCACAAAGGAAACGCCTATAGCTGTAAAGGAGTGCTGCCCCACGGGCACGGAGAGCGCAAGCTATGGAAGGACGTAATTAAGGGAGATCCCCAGAAGGTGGTGCTGGTGGCTCACGACAGCTGGTGGCAAGGCGGGAGTGTATCGGAAGCGTATTGCATCTCCCGACACTACGTCGCATTAATTTTGAAGGAATGAGAATCAAGTTTGCTAAGAGAACACCGGGTATATTAACTACCATGAGAGCAGGGATATTTAAAAGGAGATGACTCTGCTAAGGAAATTCTGCTGTTAGTGACGATATCCAAGGAAACATAAATTACAGTAAGTTGTAAGATGTTTCAGAGACTAGTAAACTTTGGATTAGTTAATGGTTGTATGAGTAGCAGCATTAATGATGATATATACATATGTTTCTATACCACAAAATACAGCTTTTAAATATTCGTTTGATGCTGTTACCAAAATGCTTTCCCACTGAAGAAGACAGGAGCATTTAAATATTAAATTAACTATATGATAGTGCAATAGATTGACACCAGTTTTCATTCAATTAATTCAATTCATAATGCATGGAAAAAAGCAGTGGGGGTTCTGAACCACTATTAAATTAAAGATTGATAAAAATGGATATCTGAATTTATACTGAATGTGAAGTTCAAGTTATTTGTCTAGGTACTGCTTAAAGAAGGAAAAGTTAAAATTAACTTGAGTTACAGTAGACTCCAGGTTCTATTACGTGTTGATTTGGTAAGCTTGTTATGAGAGTGACTGATCACTTGAGCTACCAGCTATAAAGAAACAAAAAAATCAAATTCCTGAAGTCCTATCTTAAAACTTCTATTGCTATCTTGTGGTTTTTGGCAGAATTTTGCAATTGTGACTTTAACCATGGATATTTGGAAAACTTGGAAGACACATGCAATCTTACCTGATACTTAAAAAAAAAAAAAAAGGCAAATCAGGATAAGGAAGGAACTGTCTACAAGATGTTAATCAAGTCTTAATGCAAATTTTCATCATAGCTTGGCTCTGAATTTATATATTGAAGTACACCTGTTTTCATAATTTGACCCCTCAATCAAATAAATCCAGGGAGCTTATTGTGAAGCTCCTGACTCATTCAAGCAAGTAGTAAAAAATGTAAACTATCTAAATAAAAATAATGGAAAGTTTTGAGAAGGGAATGCCTGAAAGTTTGTATTTGAAGGAGACTCTTATACCTACTGGATATATTCACCAAGTAATCATGTGAAGCTGCAGAAGGCTAGTTAAGGTTAGATTGGCAAGAAAAAAGCAAATGCATCTTTGTTTAGGTAAGATGACTGAAATAGTGAGATTAAGTGATTTGGATGAGGTCAGTCACTAATAGTTTAGAGAGGATTAGAAACAGTGTGTTATTGGCCTTCAATCTGTTGCTGTAATTACTGAGCTACTCAAGTTCCTTGCTAAAGAACATCAGTATTAGTATTATTGCTCCTGAAATTCACAATAATAAATTAAAACATATAGACTTGTGAATTCTACTTACCTGAAGGTGAAAGTGTCTTGTCTCAAAAAAAGCAGAACAGTTTAAAGTTTACCAACTGAAAAATGTGGATGGGGTTAAATCGGGGCTTTTATGAAGCTGCATTAGCAAATAAAGTAACATGGCTTTAAATTGTGCAAAATTAAGTGTTCTTACATAATAAAGAGCAAGAACATGCACAAAACCCCAAAACAAACCGAAACAAAACAATGCTTAATGCTTTAACAAGTTTTGAATATAATGAATCCTGGATATGTTATGCCAAAATGACTTAACAGAAGTAGTAATCAGTTGCTTCTCAATAGGCTGCTATCACTCACTCGCGTCGTATAGCATTTGGGATCTTACGCACAGTTAGTAAAACATTTGTCAGCTTATATCTTCCAGTGAGCAATTAGCAGGGAATGACTAAGAGGGCTTCGTAATGTCATTTGGTTTTATGTAGATAAAGGCAAGAAGCCTCCTCTTCAGGGGAAAAAAAACAACGTGTCTACTTGTTGTAATTACTCCACTACTTACACGGAATGCTTGCCTGCTAGCATAGATAGGACTTGGGAAACATGCATTTACATTTTATACAGAGTCAGGAGTGCACAGATTTAATTACATTTAACAATCTAAAATGTCAGTGAGGAAGAGTACACATTTATCCTTCAGTAACTACTGGATTTATAGAATCTCTATCAGAAAATAGCTGCTATTGAAGTCATAAGCAGGAGAGAAGTTTCTAAGAGGAAAAATACCTATTTACAATGGCAAGCTAGGGACTAAACATAAGAAAGGAAACATGAAAAGTGAGAGTCTTCTCATAGCTAAATGTGACAAAAGTATTTGTCTCCATAAAACCAAATTTACTACAAATGGTGGACTTGATGACCTTGTCATTCTATGCTCTTTTTACAACCTCATACAGTAAAATCAAGCTTCAAAGCTAAGTACAACTCAAGGAATCCTGGTATAGAGCCAAACTGTAAATAGTGCTATTATGTAACTATTGAATATTTTATAACACCAGTGAATAATCTTGTAGTATTCTGACAAGATGGTCACTCCACTTGACAAATCTGTATTACAAATAACTCATTAGCAACCGATGCGTGTATTTTACATTCACGAGAAGTAGAAGTGACAGTATCCTGACAGTAATTGGTGACTAACAGTATCCTAATTAGTGCCAATTCAGTAAGGAAAAGAGAACAGTTTTGAAAATAATGGCATGTTTTAAATAATGAATCTGTTACTTCGTATCTAAGTTCCTAACTGTATGTTTTAAAGGCATAAATGGAAATTCTAAGCTGAGGAAGGTATTATGGAGTTTGCTAACATATTTCATGTGTTAAACATCAGCTGTGGAACTGAAGGCAGAGGGAAACAGCAGGTATTTTAACTGTTCTATGATTTAGCATGCTGCAGCAGGTAATTGATCTGGTGGAGTAATCATGTTAATACTTTGAATTTACAATGTAGTTTATATTTTTCCAAGATGTACTCAACTAACTGTCAGGAGAATTATATGGATTTGTTAATTAAGTCACTATTATTATCCTTGTTTTAAAACAAGGGGGTTTAGCTGTGGCTATTTGGAGTGGTTAATCACACAGTGAATGCAGCAGAACCAGGATTAGAACAGGATTCTCGTTTCCTGTCCCTGTTTTAATCAATTTGGCATTCTAGAATCAATCTAGACCATTCTGTATTTAATTTTTAATCCCATTTCTATTGACATAATATAGACTCATACATTTTTATAGAAGAGTAGAAGGAGTATCATTTTGATAGAAGTAGTAGTACAGAATTTTACACTATGTGCTTATTTTCCAAGCCCCTTTTATCTTAAGGCATCTATTTCTGTCCTGGCTGCTCCATATAGGATCATTATCCTTACAGCTACTTATAGCCTGCTGCTTGAATTTAACCTTGTGTTATTTGAAGCATGTTTATTTCAAGGCAGAATTTGCTTTAATATGTTTCTATGCAATGGCTTTTGTTAGGGATGTCACATTAGATATGAGATTAAACATTCCATACTCAATGATGTGGCCAGAGAAAGTGCAAAAATATATGAATCTTGCAGAACCGATTAAGAATTTAACTACTGCTTAAAAAGTAAAAATTACTTGGGCTTTCTTTTGTGTCAGAGAAAATGGCACATAGACAACTGTGCTTGGACCCTCAAATCACCATCAGAATTACATGGTGAAACACTTCAGCTAATGAACTTTGCTCCCCTTTGTGGACATTATTCAGATCTTCACCAGCTTAGGAAATCTATGAATTTTGGACAATCTAACACTAGGAAATCCCTCCCTGGAACAGGAAAGTGAAGACTAGCAGAAACTAGAGCAAGCTAGGGAGAAAAATAGCAAGTTAGAAGTTTAGTTGACAGCTATGCTACAAGCACTACAACTTCCTGCATAGCTCTTGGAGTTTGGCTAGTAAGCTCCATAGACTCTAAGGGAAGGTGTTGTTGAAGTAAGAAGGTGGTGACATTTCCTCAAGGGTCAGCAGCCTCAGCAGTCCCTGCTGAAGAAGGGCATTTCCTTGATGAAGAAAGTGGGTAGTGAGATAAAACAGACCTCTACAGTGTTCTACTATCAGAACCAATAACTCTCCTGTGGAGAAAAGGAGGCACAAATTGCCCCTCTACTTGGCAGATTTCCTAGATAACACATAGCACTCTGTATACTTTGACTCCCATCACTTACTCTGTGCACTTTCCTTGAGTGACAGGGCATTGCCTGTGGCTCTGGAGCTAAACATATCCAGTGGACCTCCAGTCTGCTGTGCTCTGGTTAGTTATGGCCTGAGAAGTAGAGCTGAGCTGGTAACTTCATCACCTTCCCTTTCCTTTTGAAAAATTTCCCATAGTCTCTCTGCAAACACCCTTCCACACTGGCATCGCCTGCATACCTACCCCATACCATACCACGTTTAAAGGAACAACTGGTCTTTAACCCGGAGAAGAGGAGCAGGACGCCGGCGACTCAAGAAGACACGGTACCGCGACGCTTCGCCTCACAGGCGCCTTCCCGCCCAAGGGCGCCCCTCCCGCCCCGCGCCCGGGCGCATGCGCAGTTCCACTCGGCGGGCGGGCAGCACCGCGCACGCGCGCGCGCGTTGCTGTGGCCATGAGCGGAAAAGGTGCGGGCGGGGGAGGGGAGGAAAACCGGCGGCAGGAGCAGCTCTCGCGAGATTGGGGGCTGTGTCGTGGAGGCGCGTTTGAACTGCGGGAATCGGCGGCGCGGAGCGCAGCTGAGGTAGCGCCTGGCGCGGGCTGGGAAGGGGCCGGCTGCCTTTCCCCTCTGTGGGGCTGTCGCTGGCCCTTGGCTGCTCCCAGCTGGCAGACGGCCGCTCTTGAGCGGCGGGGCGGTGGGGTCGAGGGGCTCGGGGGTGGAGTGGAGCTCCCCTATCCCGCTTCTCCTTTCGTGCCGCCGCGTTTGCGACTCCGTGGCCTTTGGGTCCTTCCCCTCGCCGGGGTCGCGCTGCCGGTGCGTTCGCCGTTCCCTCAGGTGGGAAAGGCCGCCTGCTCTCTGGCGCTGCGCCAAGAGAAGTGGGGGGGCACCCTCTCCCTCGCCGCCCTCTCGTCCCGTCAGCGTTATAGTGGGGGCGGGTGCCGTTTTTCTGCGGGAACAAAGCGGGCAACAGTAACGTGTTGACGAGACGCTTGTAGAGATCCTTATGCTGGGGCGAGTCGTTCGCTTGTGTCGGTTTGAAGCGGGGCGGGAAGGTGTGACCGCAGTGGGCCCAGGACCCCCGGGGCGACCGGCCTGGGCTGCAGCAGTGTGATGGCCTGCGCCAAAGGACGGATCCAGCCTTGCACTACGCTGCTTGAGCTGAGGGCTGGCAGAACCAGCTGCTCCTTGGCCGAGCACTTCATTGTGTTTAGTGATCAGAAAACTGTGAAGGTACTTGTGAATAGACCAGAACATAGGCGGCTGTTGCGCATGACCCTTGGGAATAGCAGCTGAACTGGAAGAACAGTTACAGAGTGGGTGAAAAAAGTTTGCATGCCAGGAGACGGCCTTTTTATCTCCTACCCTATTATTTTTATCACGGAGTACTTAAGTGGTTGAATAACCAAGGTCTGGAGCTCTCAATACAGAATCAGTCATAAAATGTTTGAAGAAAACTGTTCAAAACTGAGTAACTCTCTTCTCTCAGTAGAATAAATGAAGACTGATTTCCATTATTTCCTCTCCTACCTGCTCATCTTACTACCTATTTAACTTACCTTAAAACATTATTTTTAGGGTCATTTACTTAACCTTGTATAATATTAAATTGCAGGCACTTACTACTCTATATAACAATACAGCTTTATGAGTAAATATACCTGGACTTGTCTGATTAAGTTCATCCAAAGTTGACAATGGAAAGTTGAGGATGTCTGTGCTCTGAAAGCCATACTTGCTGTTTCCCTTAGTAGTGGGCAAGGAACATGTGAATAGCAGAAGTTTCTCTTTTCCTCCATACTTCAACCTTAAAGAAAAGCCTAAGATCTTTTTTTAATATTATCCAGTAAATGATGTATTAAGAGCTCAAAGATCTTTTGTATGACACTGGAGGAGAGCATGTAAAAGAGATTGAAGAAGTAGGAGGGATCTAGACAAAATCCTCAAACAATCATTAAAAATTATATGTTAGAAGGAGGTGACCCTGGGTGTAGCCTGTTTACTTGCCCCACAGGCCAACTGCAGAGCATCTATCCTTTGGCAACGTTGCCTGATTTGGCTGTTTCTAAACTCTTTGACAGCTGCTCAACTGAGATTTGAGTAAGATTTGCATTTCTATGGGGTTTTAGCTTGTGATCTGCATTTTCATGAGATAGCCGCAGGCGTTAAGCCTTCTCAGAGAAGGACTGCACTGTAACGGCAGCTTATACTCATCCAGACTAGACAACTGTTGCTTTTTGTTTTTTCTTTTAAAGGTGGACTATGAGAATAAAGTCAAGAAAGACTTAAATGGACTTCTGAAGGTGAGATAAAAATGTTACTAAAATTTAATTTAGTAACCTAGGAGCAATCAAATTGCTATGTTGCCTCTATACTGTTGTTTGATCAGAAAATACATCTATTTTTTAAAAAACTATTTATGATATGAATAAGGATTAATTCATCCCCATTACTTAGGCAGATGCATGGCAGGAGTCGTTGCCTATTGTTTGTATGGCTACATCTTACTATTAAACATTTCATTATTAACTTGTAAACAGTATACTTGTCCTTGCACTAGTAATAATGTTGTTGGTTCTTAGTTATAGTATGTAAAATTCTTGTCTTTCACCGATTTATTTCAGCATAAGTGTGCAAAACCAGTATTTCAAGTATTGCAATGGTTAGATTTGAAAAACTGATGTTTTAGAGCATGGCTGGATAAAGTCTTTCTGTATGTGTTAAACTGGAATGACAACAAGTGATTGAAAATGTGAAAACCAGAATTTGCAATTTTCTGTCTTGTATCTCCGAAAGGAATTAGCACAGTTTTGGCATGATGTCCTTTTGCATGTTAAAATTATTCTTTTATAGGAAGCTGGGTAACTCCACAAGGAGTTAGCCATGTTAAATAAAAGTTAGCAGAGAAAAAAGTGAAGGTATTACATTACAATAATGACTATTAAAAATAAACTTTCCGCTGTTGAGCTGTGAAACTTGCTCTTGATTGAGGCTGACATCTTGCTAACATTCATAAGGGCAAGATATGTGCCAGTAAAAAATGGCAACAACTAAATTCTTTATGTAAAAAGAAAAAGCACAGAATAAGATCTTAAATGAAGAATTACTTTCTCCTTGAAGTTATATAAAAATTTTGTATCTTGGCTTTGAAAAATTAACTGCAGATTTTTTTTTTATTTGTATATCATTGTTACTGCATACTTTCTGAGAGAACTCTTGGCTTATGTTGTTCAGAAGCCCGAGTTGCATAGCAATTTCTGTCAATAGGATTTTTTTTGCGGTTTTTTTTTTTACTGATTGAGTGGATCTGGGAGCAAGTGGTTATACAAGCTCATGGTGGTAGTTTGACTTGATTTTAGTTTTTAAGAATATCTTGTTTGTTTGGATTTATTTTGACTAACTTTTCACAAAATTCACCTATGCTTGTGTCTTCTGTTACAATAGGAAGATATAAATGGATGAATTTTCCACAACATGTGACAAAGCTGATTGTTAACAAACAGGCTACCTGCAGTGACTTATGTTTCAAGTGGAACACAGTCATGAAAGACTCCATGAAGCACTTAAATAAAAATCCCTGTGATAAAATTCTGCATATTTTATTATTTTAACAGGGCTTCTATTTTTGACTCTTTCCTTCAGCTATGTCTCTCTCTTTCCATATCCCACATAATGTTACTAGAAGTCTAATACTAAGAGCTGCTAATACAGCTGCCTACATAAATCTTAAGTGTTATTTCTGTACACAAGTAATGCTATATTAATATAGAAAATATTATCAGCCATATGCATAAAAGTGTTTTTACAAAGCTATTTCCTAGCCTTCTCTTGTATATGGCAAGATAGCTATATACTAGATAAACTCTGGGTCTAGTGTGCTAGGAAACCAGGTTGGGTATGCAGGGGTAGTTTCACTGCATGCTGTTACTTAAGACAGTCAGGAAAGAGATGTTAACCAAGTTTACAGAGAAATAGCTGTTATTTTATTGTTCACAAGACTGTTCGTTCATGAGCTGTCTTTTTTTTTGTATCTTCTAAAAATGCAAAAATATGTCCTTGTATCCTGATTAAGAAAGGAAATCCAACAATTTCTTTCAGATCAACTACTGTAACTTAATGTAATGTATTTCTTCATTTTTTGTGTTTGCAATGTTGAAGTAACAAAAGGAAGAAAAATGGAGACGGAGACCATTTTAAGTCTCAGACACCAACTCAAGGAAGCAGAGAATGAGCGGCGAAAGGCAGCACAATATGGCTTGCATTTATTGGAGTCCCAAAGTGAAGTTCAAAATCAGTTGGATCAAACACGCCGTGAATTGACTGAGAAAACTGAGGTGATGTTTTAAATGTTGAGTAAAAAAGAGCAGTCAAGAGCATTGTTTTAGTTTAACTATTTTCTGAATGTCACAGGTGATTTAAATGCTTTTAGAGTCTAGATTAATTTTAATAAACCTTTTTAATTTCAGTATTTGTAGGGAGAGCTTTTTTCTCTGCTCTAAGATACTGAGCATAATTTTATCTAGCTGGGACAGGGTTTCATACCTAATTATGCATCCAGTGTTCAGTATTGTGTAGGATTAATTGCCTTTAATGTAAAATGGGTACTAAATGCTAAAGTAAATTTGGTTTAGAGCATGTGTTCAGCAATTCACTCACATTGTGCTTTCCCTGCAAGCTTTTTCTATCACCTAAAGCTGTAAAAAGAATGCTAGCAGCAAGACTGTATAATTGATTTCTTCTGTAGTGAAGTTGTCAAATTTTCTAAATACCAAGGGATTCTGAATTTATTAGTACATTTCTTGACAGCTCAGGGAAGAGTGTAGTGTTGAAATACAGAGGTATTATTTAGTCAGCTAGTTTTCTTCTTAGTAATTGTTCAATAAAATTCCAATCAGGAAAATCTCCACTTTTCCTAAGTGCTTTAATTTTGACATTTGTTTTCAGTCAGCCCATGTTTCAGATAGACCATTTCTCTTCATTGAGCCTCTTTCTGGCTATGTATCCATCCCTTCTCTTGTGATAGAGCTAAAATGTTTGTGATTGTGCTGTAGTTTTTTAGGGGGGGTTTACCAGCTGGAGATGTGTAGTGCTCTGCTATTCTGCATGAACACTAATTATTTAGAGCAGACTGATTCAAGTAAGCTGAGTGCAAGAGAGGCAGCTGAAAAGCACAAGTAGTAAGGAAGGCGGGGCAGGATCATCCTTTTCTGCAGACAAGCTGAGGTGGTAGCTACTCTGTTGTGATGCTGTCCTCGGGTTGTAATCCTGTGTTATAGGCTGGAGCAGAGTTACAAGCTAAGCTTGTGTGAACCAGATCAATTAGTAACTTAGATTCCAAGGGCAGGGGGAAGGACTTGTGTGCTTTCTTATGGTAGAATAACATCTTGTGTGGGAACTGTGGTTGCCCAGTAGATTCTTTTGAGCTTTTTGAATCTATGGTTCTCTGGAATCTGAGTCAAAGCAATTCCTGTGAACACGAGTGTAAGTTTTAACAGTAGGCAGGAGACTCTTTCAGAAACTCTTTCTGTGTACACTTCTGTAAAAGTCTGTGTAGACATACCATGCTAGATGCTTTCTTGGGTCTGGCCAGCAGTGCACTCCCAAACCTTTTCCCTGCACTGTCTTTATCTTTGAGCTGAACTCATATCCTGTATATTTGAGAGCTAAGCCTGCCCTTGATAAGCTGGTGTCTAGGACAAAAAGGTCAGCTTCATACCTGACAGCTTTTAGGTTTATTATCTTCCCTTTTTTTTTTTTTAATTCTGGTTTGTGTTTTAAGAGTTATTTTGTTAAAAAAAAAATCCTGCATCTTTAGGCTGATTTGGTTTTGGTATTTACCTTTTCTGCTTTCAAAATTCTCCTTTTTTCATTTTGTTCTTCTTAATTGCTAGCTGAATGGAAGAGTACAGTGAGGCTGCCCTTTATAATTACCAAACATATACAATGAGGAATACAGGAAAGCTGATTAAAACGTCCTTCTTCAATCTGGAAGGGTTGAGGACATATATTACAAAGCAGTAGACAATTCAGGTGCCTTTACCAAAGGCACTGAACCCAGCTGCTCTGCAGTGGGGGAACACTGATGAGCTGTAGCCATCTTTAACATATTCCGGTTCCATGGTGGTAGAAAGGACATGTAAGCTCTCACTAACTTTGCTACACTTGCGCAAGAGATTCCAGGACCCTTCATGTTAGGTGCAAAGAAATACACAGTTTCCATGAAGAAGAGACTATTACACAGCCCAATATGTTACAAAATTTCAGAGCAGTTTGATGGGGTTTAATTTTTTTGGTTGGGTTTTGTTGTTTTGTGGGGTGTTTTTGTTTTTTTTAAACATGGCTATGATAATTCCCTAATTGGGACTTCTACAAGTTTTAGGCATTTAGTGTCTTGGTTTTGAGCCTGTATTTAGTACACTGTTCCCCAAGCATTTATGAATATTACATCTAGATTTTTTAGTATGTTATTTCTTTCAGAAATTTGAGCAAGAGAAATACTCTCTTCAGAGAGAAATTGAACTCAAGAATCGAATGTTGGAAAGCTTGAGTTTTGAATGCGATTCCCTTAAGCAACAGCAAAACATGCAACTGGATAAACAGAAAGAACAGCTTGCCAGAGCCTATGGACAAGAAATTGGTGACCTAAAAAACAAGGTATGGCAACTAATATGCACCTAAAATGTTGCTAATAGCACTTTAAAAAATGTGTGCTTAGCTTGTAATTGCATACTTCCTACCGAAACAAATCTAGTAAATAGCTATAACGTGTGGGTTCGTTAGTTTTTAACGAACAACTGCATAGTTACTTTGTAAATTACATTAAATTTCAAAGCTTTTTAAGGTTTTACTCTTAAGTTTTATTTCTAAGACTTTTTTTCTGTAACTAGAACATAGTCAAAGGTATTGTTTTCAAGAATTTATTATAAAATGGTACTACTTAGTTGTGAACTGTCTTTAAGTTGGAGAACCTGAAAGCAGAACTAGATGAAACACGGCTATCAGAGAAACAATTGAGACACAAAGTGGATCATCAGAAGGAAATAATTGCTGCCAAATCAGAAGAACTACATATGATGTCTGAACGTGTACATGAGACCATGTCTTCAGAAATGCTCAATCTTCAGATAGAACTCACTGAACTAGAAAATGTGAAGGTATGTGGCTAGTACTTAATTATTAGTAATGTAGGCTAGTTGAAGATAAAATTCTGTACTTTTGATAACCACGTCTTTAGATACTTTGTGTATATTGCTACCTTATGATTAGCTTACTATTAAGCTAATATTAAGCTAAAAATAATAGCCTTGATAACTAGACTTTAATACAACCGCTTCTTCAAGATACTGTTTTGTGTTAAAAATATTTACTACTAACAAACCTGTGTGGTTCACTTGGGCCTGCTTTTCTTGAAATTGTGTTTAAAAACTTTTTATTTCATACTTGATTCCTTTTTGTTTAAGGCCAATGTTGAAGAAAAGCTGAATGAACTGCAGTACAGTAAAGAACAATTAGAACTCATAAACAGTAACTTACGTAATCAGCTGGAGCGTCTACAGGGAGAAAAAGAAGAGAGGGAAAAAGAAGTTGTTTCTTACTGTAATGCATTAGAGGTATTCTCTTAATTTTATTCATCAGTGGTAGATAATCTCTGAATTCCACAAGTTGTGGTGCTAGCTTTTCAGTGAAATATAAGGAGTTTTAAGAGAGGAGTTCTGAGGAGTGAGAGGAGAAAAAGAAACTGGGGGGTGGGAAGGATATTGGCTAGTCACGTTTGGTATTGTCTGTTGCTAAATACTGTCTATATTGGCACTCTTTTGTGGAAGGCTGTATATGGAGATCCTTTGCACTGCAGTATTCTGCCTCATAACAGGGTCTTCTCATAGGTCTCTGATAGAATTCTCATTTTTATTTCAAGTTCCTACTGAATGCCTTGGAAAACTTTGTACTGGGGAGTAGAGGATTTGTGACTAAACAACACAAGTCGAATAGTCTCAATACTATTAACCCGGCTGATAAACATAAAAGTTTTCCTTTAAAGGTTCTATTTGTGCTCTTCTCCTGAAGAACAAGTGGAATGTTAATCCCTTCAGGGAAACAAAATTGATTGTCCCTTACTGACTGGAACTGTTAAGTACTGCAGTACAAGATAATCTGTGCTAAAGGCATAGGAAGTGAAAAAGAGGTGAAACTATCTGATTAAATTCATATGTGCAGTACATCAGATGCTTGAATGACTAATATCCTCTTTGCTTTAATCTAGAAAGCTCGTGAAGCTAATCAAGAGCTTCAGGTTCAGCTGGATCATGCAGTGCAACAATCTTTGGACCCTTCAAGTAAAGGCAATTCTCTCTTTGCTGAGGTACAATTACGCCACAGATACTTGAGAATATATGGAGGAGAGAAGAAATAAGTTTTATTTCTTATATTGCATTGAAAATATTAGAGTATCTGTACCTGATCTGGCCAGCATGGGTCTCTATTCCTTAAATATTACTTCAGTGTTGAACTAACAACTGACCTGTGGAAAACAATTTTTATGCACACTCTGAAGTGAGGAATTAGTAAAATTAATGGAATCACTTAGAGTTACCTGGCTATCAAGACAGAAGATGGGACTGGGGGTTCATGACAGTTCTGTCTGCAGCTCTTAGCTCTAAGTAGTTTTGCTCAGCTGGTAAGCCTTTAATGCAGAAGATAGCATGTGAAATATTAAAAGATGCTGATAAAAGCTGCCTTCTAAAAACATGCTGACAATGGCCGCGATGTCTGAGCATTTGGAAGGGTTTTTTAATTAGTTACTGAAAAGAGTTCAACTGCTGTTAAATGCATAGGAAGTAATTTTGTTTTCTGACAATACCCAGGGAATGAGTTAAAATGGTACACGGTTCATTTTTTTTTTTTAACTATTTATTCTGATGCCAATGGACAAAACTACTTTACAGTAACACTGAAGCATATAAAATGTTTCTTTACTTTGATATCAAAAAAACAAAAGAAAAAACTGTTGCATTTTACTGATTGGGCTTCAGCTGCTACAGTACTGTGTACTAACTTTTATGTCAGAGGTTATGACTGAAAATAGCACGTTTTCAAGTACTGTTGCTGGAAGAGCAGTATTTGCAGAACTAACATCAACTGCTAGGCAACATCTCCTTATAAAACTCATCATCCAAGTGACAAAAAGTGTTATTTTCGTAGTAATAATTGTTAACAATGTTCTGTAGGTGGAGGACCGTAGGGCAGAAATGGAACGACAGCTGATCAGTGTGAAAATAAAATATCAGTCACTACAAAAACAGCATGCATTCACTAGAGAACAATTGCAAAGAATGAAGGTATGACCATTACTGTAATACTCCAGGGTTTCCTTGGGGTCCGATAAGGCAATGCTTTAGTACGCAGGCTAGGAGATTTGATTAGCTTTGAAATATGATATAGGAGCCTGGGGGGAGGGAAATGGGAGAGGAAAAAAACCAAGTGAGATGTCATTGTGCTATTTGACTTCTATGGTACATCAGCATTTTTTTATTGCTACTAGTGCTACTGCTTTATCCTAAAACTCAAAGTTGTGCTGAAGGCAGTATGTTTGCTTACTCTGGCAGTAGCTGTTAAATGGATAAAAGTCAAACACAACTCCTGTCAGTCAAACTGGCATTCGATTTGTCTTGACAATTGCTTTTTCTTTTCTTATTGAATTCTTGTACTACATGAATCATTGATTTGTGTGTTAACTGTGGTTGTCGTGAATGAATGTAAAGAAGAGGGCAGGCTTGTACTCTGTCCTCTGATCATACTGGTTTTTTTCCCTCTGGGTTGCTTTCTTGTTTTTATGTTTATCCATATTTTTCTTGCTTTTCCTTGCCTTTAGTGCAAGAATAAATCATAACTCTTGTCACACCTATTTAATTTACACTACACTTCTATAGGATGATAGCCTCTTGGTTAATGCTGTTCAGAACTAGTTAGTAGAAGCTGATTTACAATATGGTGTAAAAATGATTTTTTTTGATGCAGATTTTTTTTGATGCTGCAAAACTGCCAGCTTTTTGCATGTTGGTCTTCTGATTTTCCAACACAAGAGTGGATCCTTTAATTTTGATAAAATACTGGATCATGCAGTTTGAGGAGAGTGCTTAATCATCCAGGGTTATGATAATGAGTAACACCAAAGATACACGTTTGTGTTATCTAGCTTTGGGGAGAAGTATCATAGAACCATTAAGGTTGGAAAAGACCTTTTAAGATTATCAAGTCCAACCATCAACCCAACACCACCATGCCCCCTAAACCATGTCCCAAATGCCACGTCTACACGTTTTTTGAACACTTCCAGTGATGGTGACTCCACCACCTCCCTGGGCAGCCTGTTCCAATGACCACTATTTCAGTAAAGAAATTCTTCCTAGTATCTAGTCTAAACCTCCCCTAGTGCAACTTGAGGCCATTTCCTCTTGTCCTAGCTTGAAAATAACTGAAACAACATTCATAATGGACAAGAAAAGAACTACTGATGCAGTAAAAGAATTCTCTTGTACTAAAATCTGACCCTGAGACCTAAAGATGATTGAACAGGATCAGTTTCTTCAGACACTTTCTCCTTGTAATGTGAGGGTGAGTCAGTCATACTGATCGAATGGTATAAGAAACATTCCGAGTACTGGATATTTTCACCAACAACTGAGGCAAGTTGCTATCCCTGTTCTGCTACTTAACGTTTTTGTTTGGAGTTGCAATTCATACTCATTTGTGCCCATAAAATTTCTTCTAATACCAATATTGGAGATAGGTAGTGTCTTAGGACAGCTGTTCTGCTTAAGCTGCCATCTTATATCCTGGTTAGGATCCTTTCTGCTTTGTGTTGCATTGTCATGCTGTGTGTTAAAGCTCAGTCTATCCTTAACTGATCTCTCCATTCAGCAGCTGATTCCAACAGTGTAGTTAACTGTTGTTCCAGCTTTAGCTGTCAGAATGTGTGAATGTGGCATTTACTGATGACTTCTGAAGATCAGACTTCTGAACAGAATGCGAGCCATACCCTTGTGAAAGGTTTACCATGTCTGGGGTATTTTCCACAGCCCACAGTATCCCTTCCAGTTTCTTAATGTTTCTGTGGATTGTTTTTATGTAGATCAACTACAGATAGCAATTCTGACAGTTAGTAACTGGGCTTTTAAGTGAAACAGGAAAAGGTTAGGTGTCTACTTGCTTGGGAAATGTAAGGATAGTTTTAGCCAGCCAGTGGCATTTAAAATTTTGCCTCCCTTATGTCCTGTAGAAGCTATGAGGATGAGATGATTGAATCGTTCTTCAGCTCTAGTTTGTGTACAGAATCATGAACATCCTTTACTTGATACAGGAGATTCCATAGGGTAAATGCTCTTCTCTTGCTTCTTCTGTGAATCTGTAGTCTAATTTGTTTCAGTTGATCTTTTCCCTGTGATTTCTTCCAATGTCCTTCAGTGTTACCTCATCCATACTGACTAGGCTGGTAAAAATGCTACAGTTATCACGAACGCTCTGTTAAGTCTTTCCGTTATTGTGTTTCATATTGGTTTTCCCGTTGTTTAAATGTCTGATGTATCATTTTCAATTGAATGTGTTCAGGCCCTCATATTATAATGGTGTTATGTTAACAGCATCAGAAAAAATACGCTATAAATGTGAGACTTTTCTCTGATAAAATTCTCCTTTTTGTACTGACAACAGGTGTTCCTTTGCTTGAAAGGATGTGTTCCACTGAAGGAGTAGAAGAAGCTGAAATTCTTAGATTACTATTACAGAAGGCAATCTTAGTGTTATCTATACTTCAGAATCAGAACTGCAAAAGAAGGGTTTTTAAACGTGTTGGTGAACTAGGGTGTTTTTTCTGTAAGTGAGAAGTTTTTGGTAGATGTATTTTAGCTCTGATCAATGGGCCTGGACTGCAGATTGCTTCTAGCTGATTTGATGTTCAAGGTTTGAATGTGAAATGTTGTGTGTGTCCCTGATAGTGTATTTATAGGTTCCTTAGTCAATACAGAGAAAGATAGGACACCTCAGGACTACGCTGTTCAGCTGTTCAGTAAGTTTTCAGCTGTCCTCAAGATTTTTAGTGTTGACCTGTGGTGATAATTGTGAAGACGACATTGTGAAGACTACTGGTTTTAGAATTACAAGGCTTGAGTACCCTAACTCTTCTGGGAAAGAGGCTGAAATTTTTCAGTCCCTTCACCCAGTATTTGTTGTAAGGAATTTTTTTTCCTCTTTTTTTTCAGCTGCAAATGGCTACACTGCTACAGATGAAAGGCTCTCAGGCAGAATTTGAGCAGCTGGAACGCTTACAGTCAATGTTAGAACAAAAAAATGGTGAGATAGAAGATCTTCTTATGAAAGTGAGGCAGCTAGAAAAATTTAAGGTATGTGGTATGTAATTAAGTGTAAAAGTCATAATCGGAAGTTAAAACATGAGAACAAGAAGGGTTATGAAAACTATCTGAAGTCCATGCTCGGGTTGGAAAAGGAATCCAAAGGCTACTCATACCTTTATTTGACCAAAGTTCCACTTCACAGCTGCAGAACATACATTTCTGAAGTTCAGAGAAGCAGAAAATTCTACATCACCCAACCCTCAGCTTGGAGAAACAATATTTTTCAAGGTTCCTGTGTGTAGCTCCTTCACATTTTACATAGTTATGTGTAGTGTTTGAAGTCAATTACTTGGTCGAAGTTCACTGAGCTGTGGTGTCTGACTTTTGTTTTGGAAGATACAACCATTTCACATTTTTACTGTGTGTACTTAGGCTTTGTCACTTTTTAGTCTCTCAGTTACATTGGATTTCTTGGGTATTTTTTCCTTAGCTTGTTTTAACTTTGCAATTGAAGCATGCTCTTTTCTACAAAAACTGATTGCTTAATCATTCTTGTAATGCAATTTCTTCAGTCCTCTTCTGCAACTTGAGAGCATCTTGTCAATATTTTGGAAAGTGAGAAATAAACATGAGAATACCTGTATGCACTATTGTAATGTTATTAATGCTTGTGTGTGTAAGGAGTAAAAAAACTGTCGCCTTTCTTACGTACTTATGGACTTGTTTGGCCCTTTCTTAACACAGCTTTGGAATGTTAACTTAGGTGTATTATCTTATGCATTAGGATTATGCTTTCCAGGATAGTGTCCTCTATTCTGCGTTTAACTGAAGTGGCATAAAGCTAGGTTTAACCCATTTTAGTAAGCAATTGAGACAGTTTGGTTGCTTTACCAGTGTTGTCAGGTATAAGCTTGATCACTATTTATTTTTGTCTCTGTGCCGTTTGGTTGCTTTACCAGTGTTGTCAGGTATAAGCTTGATCACTATTTATTTTTGTTTCTATGCCATAAATAAGCAGTGTTAGGAAATCAAATGACTGTCAAAACGTACCTGTAGTCTGTGACTGACAGCAGCCTACGAGACCTGTGGGACAGTATTAAATCTGAGAACCGCTTGTTCAGAAAAAAAACACAAAGCAAAAACCTCGGAATGTCAAGTTACTGATGTATTTTATAGAAAATTTACTGCATTTATGGCATCTGTACCATGAACCAACTTTCTCATCTAAAAAATGTAATAGATTTTGATATTTCGGCTATTGATTGACACGGATTGTGTTCCTTACCTTGGGATCCAGCTGCTGAAGCCTAGAAATAAGGCTGAAACAAATTCCCTGTGGGTTAACTAAATATCCTGTACTTTCAAGTAAAAACTAAGATAACTATTCCGCAGTGCTACTTGAAAACCTTGTGCAGGTTAAGTTGATTTTTTTATTATTTCTTTTTCTTTCAGTGACTGAGTGACTGAGAGTGAACTGTCAATTTCTGTGCTACTTGACATTTGTAATAAATGAAGAAGTGCTGAGAGCGACTGAGCTCTCTTGTATGTTTAAATGCCTCTATGATGAGGCCTCTCTATAGAAATGCATGGACAATTTCACCTAAGGACTAAGATAATGTGCTTCTGAAAGGTCACTGCTTGACAACCTGACACGTTTTTTCTTTATCAGACTTTATATGAGAATATGGAATCCAGAGCTAGTAGTGGCTCAAAAGGAGGAGAGTCTGAAGATGGTTACTATGCAGATTTACTGCAAATGAAGCTTGACAACTCCAAGTAAGTACTTAAGTCTGAGATCTAGAAGTTGCTTGTAGTCTAGTTATGTTCTAGCTACTTGTTTTTATTCTCCCTTTTTTCTTACTGTTTGTCTGTATGTAGTCCATTGAGCGTATGTGCAAATATGCTCATTGTCTCATTTTCTAATGCTGTGGAACCATCCGATGTTCGTTGTAGGACTGAGTTGTCTTGTTTGTCATTTCACTTATTCTTGCAAAAGATAGTAGAACTATTTTATATTATTGTTGCTTTCTTCTAGGCATGTTCTTAATACTCCTAGACACAAGATCACTTGGAACATTAAAAAAAATAAATTAAAAAGTAACCTTTGAGAGAACTTTGTGAATCTTGTTAAAGTCTATAGAAGAGAGCTAAATATATACAGCCTAAAAAGAGCCAGATAGTAGCATTTGAAATGTTTTATTGGACTACCTGGTTGAGATGTGTTCTTGGCTAGTGAATTCCATATCTATTAATTACAAAGTCCACAGCGTTGGGCCTCAGGACTGTTTTCAAGCCCTCGGGTGGAAGTATTGCACTTCGGGCAAGCGGCAATGTGGGAACACGGTGGGACAATGGGTCTGCTGTGGGAATTCCTGACAAGTCCGTCACCTCACTGTTGGTGCTACTGTGAGAAACTGGCATCGTCAGAGTTCCTTAGGATCCCTGAGGCATGATGATCCAGTGCTTACGATGTGGATTTTAATGGTCTCTGAAACAGAGGCAAGGACATGCACTGGGTATTAACTTAATTATTCTTCTGTTGGTTGCTTAGAGTAACACCTTTGTGTAAAGCTTGTATTGTCAGGTACAGAAGTAGTTGTATTAGTTTATACACAGGATAGAAAAACCCTGATGAAATAGTGAATTTCAGGGTTAGGGAAAGTTTTTCAAACCAGTGAAATATGCACCTATGTGGTATTCAGCACACAGCTTTGTTTTTAACAAGTGTTCTATCTCTGTTACTTAAACTCACTGCTCTGTCAAGTTCAAGTGAAAACTTTCACTGTACCACAAGAGGTCTCTTCCATTTCCTGTTAGTGTATAAATCAGAATTTTATGTGAAGTTGGTGAATGCTTAGTTGACTTTGTACCTGCTGCTTTACTAAAAAATAACAAAACCACACAAAAGAAACCCAAGTTTGAGTGACTGTATAATTTTCCTCTCACCCCAGCAAGGAAACTGAAACCCTGAAAAATGAACTATCCTTGCAGAGGATGAAAGCTCTGTATGAGAGCCAAAGGGTTCTGGAAGTTGAAAGGAAACTCTACACAAATGAGAGGCATTTGCAAGCTTGTCAGAGTGAGAATATGAACTTGCGAGTTATGCTGGATGAGCTAAAAATGAAATACGAACCTGAAGGTAAGTACTACTATTCCATATTAATTTTTTCCATATCTGGTCGTTTTGACCTTTGCAAGTTGGCTGATGTTAAACAGGAAGACATTGGGTTAGTTCCAGATACAAGCTAAGGTTTAAATGGCTGCCTTTTTGATGATGATGTGGTCCAAAAACTGCTGAACTGAAATAGTAAAGCCCAACGTTGCTCAAGGACCTTACTTCAATATGTGCACTGACATTAATTTCAGAAGACTGAAGAGTACCAACTGGAGTGTTCAGAGGCTTTACAGAGTATAGCTAGGTAACCGTAAAGAAGTAGGTGGGAATAAATTCTCAGGAGGTGCTTTTCATAATGGTAGTGGTATCTCTCTCGATGAGAAGTACCAGCTTTCTGAATGTAGGCAGCTGCTTACAAGCTTTGTAATACGTGCAAAGCATTTAGAGGAGAAACTGTTTAGTAGCTCAAAGGAATATGGATTAAGTTTTGACCAAGAGGCCCAGCTGAAAAAGAGCTGAAACCTGGATATGTGCAGAAATGAGGGAATTGTAGCCTGCAGAGGAAGACGAACAGGGAATGAGATGGGTGAATTGGTCTTGGTACTTGTCGATACCCAAAGGATTTAATTATGTCTTGGCTGTGGAAGCTTACCTCGGCAGCCTCCAAAATGGAAATAAAATAATTGAGCATATTCCTGTAGTTCACAGCATCTAATTAAAAGCCTTGGTAAAAAGGTAGAGTGGATGGGGAGAAAGATTGATTTTATTATTATTATTTATTATTATTATTATTATTATTTGGGGGGGTGTTGTCTCTTTGAAGCTAGTATCTGTTGGGATGCTTGCTTGCTGAAAACAGAGTATATAAAAGGACATTTGTTAAGGGATGTAAGTTGTCTATTGTCTATTAAGAATTATTCCAAGGTCTCTAGTCATGTGAAATGTTTTTTATTTAGTTTTATTATGAACATGCTGGTGGCCAGTTAATTCCAGCCTCACTTGTACAAAAAGTATATCCCTTTTTTCTTAGAACTGCTTAAGGGCACTAGAATTAAAAAGAAGAGGGAGAAGATTCCAGTGGACACTGCTTGTGAATATTTGGACAGCAAAAATACTTCTGCAAAAGAAGCTGTTCTCATTCAGTTGCCAAGTAAGGGAGAAACAAAGATGACTTCCAGGAACTTGGAGGAAAGTGATGCTTCTCCAAAAAAACAAGCTCTTGAAGCACCACCAATAAATATAGATCTTGAAGCAATGCAAAAAGTAGTTGAACCTGAAAGAGAAAGAAAGAGAGTTAAAACTAAAGATGAGAATCGTGATGCCTTTACTTCATCTAGCAGAAGTGGAAGTAATTCCTTGACTTCAGCTGCCCCCAGGTCAGTGTCAGCTTCTGTCTATGGTCAAGGCAATCAGCACAGACCTGCATCTCTTTTCTTTCGCTGCATGAACTATGCTATCCACTTCTTTATCTATTTCCTCAGTGTTGCATGCTCTGTAATTCCTCAACTCCGGCTGCCTGCATTGAACCTCTCAATACCTTTTAGAAAGACTAAAATGATGACTAATGGAAAAGACTCTTGAAACTGTAACAATCATGGAAATAACTTTCCCATTACTTGAAAATGTTGAAGGCGTGCAGATAGCATGACAGTTCGCTCTGTTTGCTCTAACTTCAGAAATAGGACTGTTTTCTTGGTCCCTTCAAAGCTGCCATGCAACTGTGTTACATACTGAAGTAGCAAAGGCAATAGGTATCATGCTTCAGCTTCATACCTAATTTCAGCCTTCGTCAACTTTCAGATTTAGCTAAAAGCTTACAAATTATTTAAATGAAGTAATTCTTAACTTGAATTGGGTTAACAAAATCGGTGTTGTACAAGATAATAGGCAATTAATTACACTATTTGTGTTGTCAGACAACTGACTTGCACAATCTGGATGCATGATAACTAGAAACACAACTGCTAAACTAAGATCACGTTTTTCCCCTCAGCTGAGAATGTAAGTTGTTTTTTGATAGATGGTGAAGTAACTTAGTATAGTAATTAGCTCCAACTCTTTTATCTTGGTAAAAGGAATGCTGATTTTTTTTTTTGCTTTCAGCTGATGCTTTTTTTGTGTGCTTATCATAATCTTAATAAACACATGTTTAAGTGTTTGGGGGGAGGAAAAAGATCTGTGGTAGTATAGATGTTTTGAGCTTACTACTTGCTAATGTCTGCTAGTAAAAATAGTTTATTGAATCAGAATGACAGCAGCTTCAAAGATGGAAGAAGGCCTAACACATGGAAATCTGTACAGTGTAGCCAAAACTAATGGTGTTCAGAAGTAATTTGTTGTTTTGACTCTCGGATCCATTATTCAAGGCTGCTCTGAAATAGTCTGGAAAGAGTGTGGCAGCAATAGCAGTTCAAGAAGCTATGGCAAAATATGCAGGGACTGCTGCTGAGGAGGAAAGATCAGGGAGGTCAAACATGGGTGGTGAAAGTTGAGAGGAAAGATTGGGTAATTTAGTGATGGTATTGTGTTTTGACAGCGCTCTGTACACATAAAGGAACAGATAGTATGTAACGTGGATGTGAGAAGTTTAACATTTTCTCATATTTCTTTTGGAAAGGAAGGTACAGTGTCTGCTGACAGGAAGTCTTTGGAAATGGTTTATGTGGACTGAAGGGGTAAACCTACTGGAGAGGGCGTGAGGAGAGGAAATTATTTTATGGAGTTGATGTTTGAAAGCAGAGTGAGTGGAAGAAGTGGAGGAGGATGATGAAGTCATAGTTCAGAGGGTTCTAATCTTGCACTCATTGCTGTTGGTTCAAATAAAGAACAACATAAAATGAGTAGACTTTAAAAAATAAAAACCACCAACACGACAACAAAAACCACCACAAAACCCCATATAAGCTTTTACTTGGCTTTCTGTGGTGCTATGAACCTGTAAAAGGCAAACCCAGGCAGAAGGTTCTGTTCATGTTGCTGACTGTGTTAATGAACTAAATCCCCAATTAATGATGATAAGATAACATTGAGGATTTACTCAGCCCTGATCTGTTATTGTTTATTATGAATTAGGAAGTCATGATAAAATCTGAGTATTTGAGAGGTTGGGTTTCTAAACACTAAAAGAATCTCTGGACTGTTCCATGAGGGATGTGGCAAAACCCTATGTAGGAATACAGCTCAACGTAAAGGTACAATAAATACTGGCAACTTGAGCTGGAATGTGGACCTGAAAGTGGGGAGTCTGGGGGAGGAAAAAATAATTGGCATGTGCATGGTGGATAATTGTCAGTGTTTCACCTGATGTTAAGTAAAATGTGATGCTCTGGCTGAAAAGGCTGTTGTGGTCCTTTTGGGTTATTTTTGTAACTGGAGTAGTTTTTGTGCAATTAGTTTAGCTCTTGTCATTACTGGCCCATGAAAAGTAAGAGTGAAAAGAGCCATAAGTAACTATGGAAGGATTGCAAACCTCATTTATAGAAAATGGTGTTTGAAAAGCTCTTGTCATCTTGGCTTAGGAGGCGATGAAGAAGTGGTCAGAAGTGATCTGTGTACTTGCATGCGTGACAAATTTCCTCGTTCGCAGAGTCTCGCTTGCTAATGTGGTTTAGCAAGGTAGAGCTAGGCAACTTTGAGCTAATGGCATGTGTACATATCTGCAGTGTGTGTGTATACCTACACAAGTTTAAAGCAAGTAAACACTGGAATACTTTATTAGGTGATGGTACTGATTAGGTTATGGTATGTGAGTGTTGAGAACATAGTAGTTGAGACTAAAGACTTAAATATTTAAGTGATCATTATGAATTGTTAACTGCTATTTTAATTCAGGCAATGCAAAGGTTATAGGTAGCGATATCTTCTGTTAGGCCCACTGGTCAATAAAAAGATACATTTCTGTATTAAAATGCTGTTCTTCACTTCTGTAACTGAAGTAGCAAATTCCAGCCCTTGCTGCCCAACTTAGTTTGCGTTAAGATTTGAGGTTGTTTGCTTTAGTTTGATCTAAAGCAGGGCTTGTGTGCCTAAGAGCTTATTTGCTCTTTGAAATTATTTAGTTGGATTACACATGCCAAACCTACCTCATTTGGACCTTGTTCAAACAGGAGCAGGAAATGCCCATAGCCTTCTGGCTCAGCAGCAGAGCTGGATAACGTATTCTCTCTTTGGCGTTTTAGGCAGGGCATTCATCCTCAGGAGGTAAAGCTCCATCTGATGAGAGTAGTTGATCTTCCTTAAATGGGTAGAAGGAACCCCCATTACATCTCATTTCTGGAGTCTACAAAGTAAAAGCTTGATAGAGCCATGCCATCGTTTCACAAGCTTTTTTGTTTTTTAAGGTCAAAGTGTTTAATGGTCATCTTCTTTCTGGTCCATTCCTTTCCCTGTGCTAATGCTTCATGAAATGTGACAGTGCTATAAGGTCCCCCTTTTATGACAGTCTCTGAGCTGTCTTGGAATGAGGACTGTGGTGGCTTAATTTTGGCTTGCTGCCAGATGCCCACCCAGCTGCTCGCACTCCCCTCAACAGGATGGGGGAGAAGATAAGATGGAAAAAGCTTGTGGGTTGAGATAAAGACAGGGATCAATTAGTCACCGGCAAAACAGACTTGATGTGGGAAGATTAATTTATTGTGAACTAAAAATAGTGGAACGGTGAGAAAGATAAAACCTCCTTTTCTGCACCCCCAAACTCTTCTTCCCAGGCTCAACATGGCTGCTTCATTCCCCACTTCTACCTCCTCCTCACCACGTGGCACAGGGGAGATGGGGAATGGGGCTTGCAGTTAGTTCATAACACTTTGCCTCTGCTGCTCCTTCGTTATCGTGAAGGCTCGTAGAAAAGAATTATAAAAGGGACTTGGCTGCTTTTGAACTCCAGGAGACTTAATTTCAGAACATGACGCTCAGTTGTTAACTTTGGAATCTGTTAACTGATCTCATTACTTTGTCCCTTCTTTTATGCAGCAGCCTATAGACATGACCTATTACACATTAGTAAAACATGCATTTTTCAAAAAGTCTTAATTCAGTATGGTAATGAAACTAAGGTTCAACAGCCTGTAGGCTGTGGAATAATCAGTCCTGAAGCATTTGCAGGCCAATTATAAGATAGTAAGAATGAAAGAGGAAAAAATTACTTGCTTGGTTTGTCTGTTCATTGTCACATTAAAGCTCCATTATTTGGATCTGGGGCATTAGTGAACATATGAAAACCTTAGTTGATAGCAGTGATAAGTGAAGCAAATGATGGCAATCTATTGCTGACCCACTTAAAAGTGTAGCCTACTAGCATGAAACAGCTCACTCCATCTTTGTAAGTCAGTGTCAGTCATCTGATCTATTCCTTTAGGTATTTATTAGCACGGTTCTACTTTGAGGGAGTTAGCTTTACAGTACTTCATGCTGACTTGCATAAACATATTGCAAGCATTTGAAGTGTATAAAAGATTACTGTTTTCCTCTCTTCAAATAATGAATTCTAATAGCTGTTTACTTTTATGAAACAGTCTGATGTTTCTGATGTGAATTTGATTTCCAGAGTTCTTAGACAATTCTGTTAGTGTATAGTGTAATACTGTAAAAGGGGAGTATTTTGTATAAATCCAGTTGTGCTGCTTTGGAACATATTAAGTCAATTCAATTTTTATTTGGCCTTTTGGTTGTTTGGAGTTCTTGCTTGGTTCTGTGTTTTTATAGAGGATTCTTGCTGAAGATTTTGGCCACTGGTGTTTTTGGTGGCCTTGAGCAGAGGCTGTCTTAAGGCAGAAGAGTGGAGGGACAAATGAAGAGAACCTACCATAGGAACAGATGGATAGACACAAGCTGTCAATCCCTGATTACAGCTGCTAGGGAAGCACAGGCTGAACTGCAGACTGAACACTAACCGGAAGATGATTACTAAGAATACACTTTTTCTCTTTCCCTAAGCAGTTGATTCTTGTTGTAACCTCGTAATTACTTGTCTACTTGCAAGTAGCAGCACACCTAAAATGGAGGAGCTGGGGGAAAGCTGGCTCTGAACAACAAATGACTAGCCATGCGAATTACAGGTGTGGGCTTAATATAAAGCAGATGGTGGAGCAAACGCTGCTGACCCGGGGGGGGGTGCACAGCAAGGCATATTTCTTTTCAGTCTATTGGTTAGTGCTTATAGCAAATAATATGCATATCGCTTGTAATCAATAGGAATAGTTTATCTTTACACACAAAAATATCAAATAAACTGGGGTTGTAGTGGTGGGGGAAATCTGTAGTTAAACTTCCCCAAACTGTTTTGTTACTACTCCTTTCATAGTCCTCATCTTTGGCTGCATCTCTATATTGCAAATAAATTTCTAACAAGAACAGTAGCAGCTATTCTTGTTTGGAAAACCAGCTGTAGATTGTTGTGGGCTGCTCACTGGAGGTTCTTGAGACCACTAAAAATCCCCAAGGTTGCTAGAGAATTGCTTTAACACATGTGATGAATCGGCATAGAATTTGTGTTGGTACGTAAACTCATCTTTAACTTGGAACTTCATTTTCTGTAACTTGTTTTGCTGTGAAAATAATTGTGTGTAATAGCCAATTGGTTGTGGGTGATGTGGTTGAGTACCACTATTTATCAATTTGTTGTCAATTTGTGTTGACACATTTATACATTTATTAAGTAATTCTTAATCAAAACACTCAATTGTGCTGAAATGTCTAAATCTTTTTTTCTAACTTGCCTCTCTAACAGCAATGTGGCAGTTAACACGGTATTCCCATTTAGATTCCTAGCAGAATTAAAATATGTCAGTGGACAAATTATGTAATTTAGAACCTGAAAATATTTTTTTCCAAGAACTTCTTCCTAGATCTTCAGGTGTTAAGATAAAGGCAGTAGTAGTGCAGGACTAGGCTGGAAACTAGTATGTTGCTTGAAGTGTAGTCCTTTTTTTGGTGGTGTTAAAGCAAAATGCTTGACTTGATCATATTTGCATCATGTTGCTGGGACTTTTCACTTGGAGTTGTGCTTTTGTGGACTTTCTCTCTTCTATGGGCGTAGCACAGTCACTGTTCTGGGGTTTTTTTAAAGGCTGATCCCAATCAGTTAACATGTTAATTAACTCTTTTTACCAAACATTTTAGAAGATACGAGGGTGGGGAAAAAAGGCTGTACTTCAAGTGATGCAATGCGAATAGGACTGATCTAAAAATGCTTCATTTTAATCTCATTTTATTCTTAAACACTGCTTGTTCTGTCTTTGCATATGGATGGTCTTGTATGCCAGTTGGCTTGTTGACTGGGCTTAAAACTCTTATTTTAGCCCTTTTTTAAATTAATTAAATATATATTTAGAATGGTTGCTTTGCCTATAGGTTAACAGCTGAATCCAGATTTGAAACTACGGAAAAAGAAGAAAAGAAAGAAAACAAAATCACGATTGAGAAGAAAACACAAAAGAAGAAATATACAACGTTGTATGTATCTTCTAAGCCAACTTCTGAAACACAATGTGCTCAGCAATAAAACTCACATTTCTGGAAGGAACCTGAACAATTTGGAGTCCTGCCTCAGCAGGAAGTACTGAGTTAACTTATGTCACACGTAAACTTACAGGTTCCTAACTTAGGTATTGATCTGCTTCGTTCCATGAGGAGCGTGACTGCATTAATGAGAGTTGCACTTCTGATACGTTAACTTCCCAGAGGGCACTGGGAGTGTGACCTGAAGTGTTGCCTTGTCTTGAATCTCGCTTAAGTCTCTAAACACATGTTAATTGTCCTTTGTTTGAAGCACCTTGCTATTCTGAAAGATAAGTACCTGCTACAGAAGTTTTATTGTATGATAAGAGAGGAGTTAACCCTGACTCCCAGCAAGATAGACTAGGTAGGCGATGTTGATGCAGAACTCAACTAAGTCATGTGCTCCTGAATTTATTCCAGTTCCTGGATTCAGAATTCTTAATTTTTTTCCCCTCTAATGTGTAATTGTTCAACTTTCAGACTGACCGGATTGCAAAGGTGCATGTGAATCTTTTTATGCATTTTGTGGGATACTATTCTTTTGAAACTCTAAGTTCTTGTATTTGTACTAATAATTAAAATAAACCTCTATTTCCGAAATGTAGTCTATATTGCATTTGAGACAAAACATTTCTCTAAAACTGTCAGTTTTTTGATTGAGCGCTGAGGTATTTTGTAAAGGATTTTTTTTAAAAAAAAAAAAAGTACCATTCAGTAAAAGCTAAGAAACTGTAATGCACATGCTGTGTGTCATTGTGTTTTTAGGAGACAAATCTGTAACTTTCTGATGACACTTCATGCAGAATAATTGTGACGAGAGCATTTAAGCTAGTACCATTAAATTTTTTTTTTTTTTGTTTCGGTGTGTATGTGGATGTTTAAGGTTACTTGATATGACTCACAGTAAGTTCCCTCTAGTGACAGGCTTAGCCATGTTCTAAATAAAAGATTCAGTAGTCTCTTAAAGACTTTTCCTTTCAAATCTGTTATGAAAAAAGTATTTTGGGGAAGAATCTTACAACCCAGTGGGTTTTGGATTTGACTACTTCTTCTGCTGTATGTTAACTTCCATTGGTACTTTGGAATCCAAGATGTGGATTCATACAACGTGCCTCTGTATTCCCACAGATGCAACTTCAAGCTCCTGTCAGAGACTGCCAGTCAGCACCAAGAGACAGTGAAAGTCAACATGCTGTACAAAGAATTTTTTCTTAGCTGTATTCTACCTTTGGTCAAATCACTGTTTCCTTTGCTAGCTTGCACTGTAGTGGTGATGTTGACTGAATTTTCCCACCACAACTACCAGAACACTTCTAGATGATGTAAAATGGACCTTACGAGTAATGTCCTAAATCTTCTGTGGACATGTAACGGTTTTTATTACATGTTTGCAGTGGGGGGAAGACAATCTCCTGCATAAAATTTTGCAGGTAGCTTTTGGAGAAATTGCTAACTCTGTGTGCCTTTCTGAAGCTGTTGAGTGTACTTGTCAAAACCAGCTGTCTGGATCTGCTTGTTTACAGCTTGGCCAGTTCAGAAGTGATGCTGAGAATTTTGTTAATCCACTGCACGTGGGTGGCTTTAGCTCCTCAGTCACTCACTCAACAAATACTGAACTGTAACATTCTGAGGGACAACAGAAGTAACTAAAGCTGTGGTGAAATGACCTTCAACAAGCAGCTCTGGCTTGTCACTTCCCCCTGCGGTTAGAACTGGTTATCAGTCCCTTTCTACATACTTGAATTTTGGCACAGCCTGGTGGCTGTTACTCCTACTGCTGAACAAAATAATCATAAATCGATGTATCGTAGAATCTGATTGTATCACTTCATCAATCTAAGAGATTTACTACCTCTCCAAATCCTTCAGTCTCTTATTAATTAAGTCTACATAAACTGAGAATAGCTTATTTCTTCTTAACTTTTGTTAAGATACTCCATGACATCACAGGAAGCCAACATATATCCATGGAGTAGTTCTTACTCTTCTTGACTTTGACTGCACACATGAACTTAAATAATACTGCATTGAAGAAGTAACGCTTTTCATGCCAGAAAATGTTAGAAGCACACCTTTTTTTTTTAAACAAATTGTAAAAGTTAGCTTTGTTTACTGTACACTGAGGTGCAAATAGCATAAAACAATAGAAGTAGGTAATGGTTTCAATCAGAGGAAAGCCTTCAGTAACTTAACAGGGGATGTGTGTACTTCAAATGGGAGTACTGAACTGTAGATTGTCTACTGTGAAGACAGTTAATTATGTATTGAGCTACTTGGCATGTGAAATGTCTACTATTTTTAAATTAAAATAACTATTGTTAATGCTACAAACAAAACAAGGATGTCATTTCAACAAATAAATACAACTGATTACTGCTATCTAATTACCCCCCAAAGCCACTGCTTAACCTGTACTGCTGTAGCTGCTTTTGAGCATGTAGTCTTTGTCTTAGGTAATACATGCATGAATACAGGTCTTTTGCAGAATTACAACTGGTAGGTGCGGGAAGGTGTTTGGAATTGAGGCTTTGTTGTGCCATACCATACTTAAGCTATTGTCTCTTAAGTTCATGAAAATGCTTCTTATATTTCCTTTTCTCCGTCTCTTCTGTTGCATCAATCGCGTTCCTGTAACTGCGCTTGCAGATCTTGGCATATAATAGATTTTAGAGCAAGTTAAATGCAACTGCTGTATATTGCTGAAGTTCTTCTGCATAATGGAAATTGGTAGAGCTAAACATTGATAAATAGTCAGCATTTTACACGGTCTTGTTTTTTGGAATTGATAGCAGTAGTAAAGGAGGCAAGAATTCTCTGCTGCCTTCCTCTGCCCTACCCCCCAAAAGCTAAGTTCTACCCCTTAATTCCCTAGGCAGAAAGATTTTTATCTTTGGTGGAAGTAAGGAATTTTCTACTTGCCTGTAACTACTTTCTGCCTGGAATAAGACTGTTGTGGTTTAACCCTAGCTGGCAACTGACCCCTACCCTGCCCCTTGTTCTCTGCCCTCCGGTGGGATGGGGGAAGAGAATCAGAAGAGTGAAAGTCAGAAAACTCACAGGTTGAGAAAGACACAGTTTAATAGGGAAAGCAAAAGCAGCGCACACAAGCAAAGCAAGGGATTAATTCACCATTTCCCAGAGCAGGCAGCTGTTGAGCCATCTCCAGGAAAGCTGGACTCCATCATGTGTACCGGTGACTTGGGAAGACAAACGCCATCGCTCCTGATGCCTCCCCCCTGTACGCTAGAGGCTATCCCTTTGGCCAGCCTGTGCACTGGTGGGGTGAGAAGCAGAAAAGGCCTTGACTTTGTGTAAGCACTGTTCAGCAGTACCAAAAGCATCTCTGTGTTACCAGCACTGCTTCCAGCACAAATCCAAAACCTAGCCCCCTACCAGCTGCTATGGAGAAAATTATCCCAGCCAAAAGCAGCACAAAGACTTATGGAAAAGATGGTAAGGGGTGTGAGGGTGTCGAATGATTATCTGTCCTCTATTTTCTGTGGGATGGTAATTACACAAATAAACCAACAAATACTTGAGAACAAAAGCCTCCACTGACAAAGGCCGTAACTGTTACCCATCTTAAATCTCCAGACCCGTGTTGGGGTTTGTCTTCTGCTGTAGGAACACATGATTTTAGGGTTACCATGCATGGTTTACAGTCTGGATGCATTTTCCTCAAAAAAGCTGAAAAAAGATTTTGTTGTTCAATCCGTTTGTTTGAGGTTACAGCTAGGACTTTTTCAGACACGGTCAGATGAGGAGACTGTCTTAGCTAGCTTAAGGGAAAGTGGCAGTAGGTGCCAGTAGCTAATGAGCTGCAAAAGCATCATCATGAAAGTATGACAGGAGGAAGCAAGAGCAGCTGTGCGCAATGCCGAGAGCGGGGCGGGGGGAAGGGGGTGGCAGGGGGGAAGCAGCAATGGCTTTGGAAGCTCGGGTTGTCAGGGCATGCGGGGTGGGGTGTTAAGAAGGGGGACGGGAGCTCCGAGGTGGGGACAGAGCTGTGCCTAAATGCCTGGTGGTGGTTAGATGGCTTGTAGTCTTTGCAGAATCACACCTGAGGTGGGAAAGATTGAGGGTGTCAGAAAAGTACAGCAAACTGGATCCCAGTTTGGAGGTGCAATTTGTGTATGTTGTTTCTTTAGATGGTTTCTTTTTGGAATATAGTAGTTTTGTATTACTTAGGTTTATCAGACCTACATGATAAAGCGTGTTTTTAAATGAGTGCTAGAAAGGAACAACTGTCCTCAGGACTTTTGTATTACAGGGAAACGTAATGAGGAAGAGCAATGTGGACTACGAAAATAAATGCAAGTCATGACCTTTATGCCAAATAGTATATGGGAAGGGGTGATTTACTGCAGCAGGGATTCAGAGGAGCAAGGAAGACAGTTATCGCTGGTTAGGAAGCTGTTATTCAAAATACATAGTAAGCTAAAAAGTGAAATAGTTCATCCTCAAAATCTTTTTTTTTGATAGATAAACAGTATCAATTGTGTGTTCCATGGAAAAGAAAGATTTGGAACTCTTAGATGAAGCAGATTGTCTGTAGACTTCACTTCAGTCACTTCAGTGTTCTGTCACTTCAGCTCTCTCATGAGAATTTCTTTATGAAAATTTTTTTTTTTAATTTTATGAAAAAAAATCCCCATTCCAGGACAGGTTAGATGACAGCAGTTTTTAAGACACAGTGTCTTGTGGAGTCAAATCTTTTCAAATCTGGTTTTGATGTCGTTTAAGAAATAAGGCCCACTTGACGTTTCAGAACAGAGCTAACTGATGTCTCAAGATTGTTCCTGCAGCTGGGCTTTGGACACAGCAGCCTTACAGCTCAGAGCTTAAGTTCAGGGGTGGTGCTGGAGAGGATTGGGGTGGGTTTTCTCTTTTTCTGCCTGCTTATGTGTACAGCCGGTATCGTGCAACAGAAACACCCGGTTTGGGATTCCCCTCCCCCATGACATGGGGCACAGTCTCCTGAGTTGAGAAAAGAGGAAGGAAGCTCAGAGCAGCAGCAAATCTCGCAGAACCCTCGCAGCTGCCTCAGCCTGTCTGCTGGTCCTCAGTGGCAGCGGCCGGGAAACAGATCTTGCTTCCAGTGCCTTTGTTCGTTACCCGTCTTGAAGTCTGCATCCTACAGATTTTGGTTCCCTTCGTGGCGGGCATCCTTCAGAGTCTCACGGATTCACGTACGATGGCACGATGGCACAAGACAGACAAGAGGAGTGGCGTGGGTATGTAACTTAGTAAACTGCCATTTGAGTTTTCTCTTCATAACTTCTGAACAGGATGTGGGCAGGTGTTTTCTCTAGGGCGATGAGTTAACACCCTCCACTTTACCATGGTGGCTTAGTTGAAATGATCAATTTTATACAAAGTTTTAATCTTTCAAATGGAATGACAAGAAGTAGGCGAGTGTCAGCCTAGGAGATGTAACCCTTCCACCCCACCACACACCCCCACCCCTCTCAAATCTTGGATTCTCACTGTACCGCAGCTTCTCCCGCCTTGACATTTTAGAAACAGACTGAATAAGTAGTATGTCGTACAATAAGTAGCAGCTAGAAGTTATGGGGAACAAATGCAGGGGAAGAGGAATTCTACAGTTGCTTCCGAGAGACTGTCTCTTGAGGTTGGTGTTACAGAAAAAACTGTACGTGACTTGGTAAGCAAGACTTTCTGGAAGGAAAGTCATCTTCCAGCATAAATTTTTCTTAAAATGAATGATATTAACTTGCATAAAGGACTGAATTGCTGTTTAAAAAAAAACAAAACCTTAAAACTAGAATCAAAGCTGAAGCATTTGAAAGAAATGTCCCGCTGAAGTTAACTGCAGGTTCTCAGTTCAGAAGACAGTCAATCTTGTACTACTTAGGTTTTATTTTACCTGCTAGTTCATAGTTATTAATCTCATCCCCAAATTCTTCTAAAAGACACTTTTTAAGAAGGCCAGAATATTTTGTGATATGCATTAAAAACAAAAAAACCCCACCCAACTGGTTTCATGAAATAAAATGAATCATCAAGGAATTAATAAGAAAAGAACATCTTCCTGTTCAACTCCCATGTGCAGCTGTAGCAGAATTGTGAAATTGAAGTAGCCTGTTCTGGTGGCAGTTTATATTACAAAATAAAGGGTGTAAATATTTTTTGTTTCAGTTTTACAAATAGTAGAAAGTACTTAATTTTTGCATGTGTTTTTCCAAAAGCTATCGATTGGGGACCACATGATGGATTTGGTGGATGTGGTCTCTTTTTCCCTACACTAGTGGCGGATGTTCTCTCGCATATGGATAAAAGTGCTAGACACTAATAATAGTAACAGGAATATAATAGGAATAATATATAAAAAGCTTCACTTGTAGCAGCTTTTCACAAGGAGCATTTTGTACCTGCGTGAGTCTCATGTAATTACAAAAAAGGTTTGCTGCTCTTGCACTATAATTTTTAACAGTATGGGGGCCAAATAGCCTGACTCGATGTTTAGCGTGATATAGGCTAGTTTTGCCTCTTTGTAACTTCATAGCCAATACAATCACCAAGTATACAAAACGCCAGTATGGTATAGTAGTCTCGATGGTATTTGAAAGGTGCAGCAAACTATACATAATAATGTGGGGTTTTTTTTACTTCATAAACGAATGGCAATCCAGTGAAGTTTGTTTTCATGAATACTACAATGCTCTTTGGAACAATTCACTGCACTGTTTGATTTAACATACGATATACAGAATATGCTATTTTGTATAGCAGTAGTCTTTTCTACCTCTAATCCAAGAATATTTATTTCAAAATAGTAAGCTTTTAACTGAATCACTTATCATGAACATGTTTATTTTAGTGCATAAAAAGAAATCAAATAATAGAAAATAGCATTTTAATACCATTAAAACTGCCATAGAGACAACACAAATTTTGGAGTTTTAAACAACTCACAAGGACTAAGTTTCAGTTGATCTGGCAATGCACCAGTGCTTTTGCTCTTCCCAGTTAAATATTACCAGCTCTAACAACTATAGCACTCTCACTTTAAAGTGAGTATGTATGATGTGTAGCTTGTAGGGTTATATCAGTGCAATCACAACTACGTACAGGTACCGCTTTCTGAAACGTGGTCTGCTAGAACCACTGTTTCTTCTTCTCTCACTCATCTACCTGGTAAGATTGTTGTCTCCTTCAATCTGGTTATTTCAGTTTAAAACAGACACTGAAATTCTTCAAAAAGGTCTATTAGCATAACAAGTCTGATTGTTACAACTGCTCATGTGCTAAAGACATACTTGGGTTACTCATGTTACTCACTTCACTGAATACTCTGCAATCTGTTGTATCATGTGGATGAGGAGTCCCGACACGTGGGAAGTTTCCAGGTGCCAACACAGTGACATGTAACTTCTGAATTAGGGGTTACAATTAACAGAAAAACTAACTTGCTGTCATATAAGCGTTTAGGACATCAGTGGTAGTTTTGTGTCAGGAGGAGTGAAGGTGAAAGCAAAATAAAACTTTTTTTTTTTATTTGTAACTTTGTAAAATGCAAATTAAGAAGCAGTCAGTTACACTTGACCTACTGTTGAGATCAGCTTAAAGAAACAAACAGCCACTATTTGACTAAAAGAAATCTGCAAACAGCATGAATAATGAGAAGGGATTATCAAATGCACCAAATAGGAAATGGTGCAATTGATTACTTGTATCTTTAAGGAACTTTGCTCGTGTTTAAAAACAGACAACAGATTTATCAAAGCTTTGATAAATTTCCTTTAACTAGATAAAGGAAGTGATATATCCAGTTTGTGAAGCAGCATATGGACTTCTGCCTTATACTCTCTTAATTCTCAAAGATTATACCTTTTCCTTGGTATGCATTAAAAAAAAAGTAAACCTGCTTAGCCGTGAAGTAACTTGCTCAAGAACAAAGACTGTGCACCCTTGCCTGTGCAGGATTAATAAGAGGCCAAATGAGATTAGACCTACTGTTTATAGAAATAATTCCTTAAGTTTCATGGCTGTGAGGCTTAGAGTAAATATATTTAGTTTGTAGAATTTGTAGCTGGCAGATATCGGATCTTAAGGAATCTATGACTAGGCATTTAGAAACTGAAAAATAACAGTAGCTTTTTAGCGTTGTCACATGTAGTTTCAATATAGATTTCCCTCCACTGTAGTTACCATAAACATAACCATTTATTGCACTGCTCTGCAAACTGTACTAGATGTGTCCTCCGTGCCTATTGAACTTCTTGAAGAAGTGTAGGTATGATTGTGCTTCTCAATGGGAAGTCCAAAACAGAATTTAGATCTCAAGTAGGTCACTGGGGAGAACTGACACTGCAGACAGGGTGGTATTTCCTTTACCCTGTGCTTGCTTTCCTGCTGTTCTAGGCTACAAGCACTTACATGATTTTGATGTAAAAGAGAATCTGTGCAAGCTGTGTCATCATGTGTGGTAATAGTACTACCACTTGCTGTCTCTTTGCTCACCCCAAATAAGTTCGTTTACTGGGTTAAAGGTTCTTCTGTTAAACATTGTATTATAAGGTTTTTTATACTTTGTAAAAAAATCACAATAGTAGCCATGTGTGCAGTTTAGTCTGCTGCAAAGCAGAATAGGGAAAATGCGAACAATAGACAAATGGATTTTCCAACAATAATATAATACTAGTTATATAAGTACTCATACATGTGACATGTCTTCGTGTACATGTAGGTTGTCTTCAATAGGGAGTGTTCCACTTCTGCTTTTGCACAATTGCCTTAAGTTAATAGATAACTAAAAATTAAATAAGCTCTAGTTTATACCCAGGAGTTCCTTTTCTTAGCCAAGCTTTTGGCTCACAGCCTGTTTTAAGTTCCTTTATTTATCCTGGAAACTAAATGTATTTGTTATTTCCTTATATAAGTTAGTGAGAATAGTGGGGAGAATCTTTCACCCAGAATAACTTATAAAAATTTTATTAAAAACCCAAACTAGAAAGAAAAAAACAAACGCTAAACACACACACATATCCCCCCCCCAAGTTGTCTTGTCCTGTACACCCCCTTGCTCCCCAAAAAGCCCCCCAACAAATCAACTGGGGAAACAGTCACACTAAGGATTTTGTTGCAGGCTTTTTTGGATGTGCGTTCAAAGAGGTTTTTGGAAATTAAATTTATGCACTTAGAAATTGGAGGGAAAATAGTCTAATTGCTAAACTTTACTTATAGGAAACTCAGGGGATAGTGAGGCCTGGAATATGGGGTATTGACCACTATAGTCACAAAGGAAGTGCTTTTTGAATTTAAGGTCTGTTGTAAGCACACCTCTTGTGTCTCAGGAAAAGCTAGAAACATGGGCAAACTGAGTCTATCGAGACATGAAGTCTGTGAAAGTTGACAAGTTTTTTTCAATAATACAGCCTGGAAGCTTTTTGACCATATAGGGCTATTTTGTCTTCTGTTTTTGGAAATCTTTTTTTTCAAGTCTCTGATGAATGATTCTCACGTTGAATTTCTAAGTTTTTTACTAGAAGCGTGCCTGATGCCTTCAGTTTCCACTGATGAGCAGAGTTTCAGTTTGAGAGCAATTTCAGCTTGAGAATGTTTGGCCCAATCTGCTTTGGAAGAGCACTAGTATGCTGAGTAGATTTGGAACACCACGCAATCCCTTGGTTATGGTAGAATGCAGGCTACGTGTGCCCACTTTTGTATTTTACTTAAATAGGGTGCTCCAGGTATTCAGCTTTGCACTTTTGTACTTACATGGTCTGTAGCCCCTGAAAGCAACAGACTGTTCTAGCTGCTTGGGAAACAACAGCAGACTCATGAAGTATATCTTACTGCAAAAGGCAGACTGAAGTAAGATGAAGACAAAGATGGGAAAGGAATCTCTTAATCCACTTCATCTCTTCTTTCTTTTAAGAAAAGGGAAAAAGCACAGTTAAACACTCTGTTCTTCATAAAGACTTCTAAGAAAAATGACCATGCTACTATTTGCTATGAAAACGTAAAGAGTCAGATACAGTATCTGCCTACAACTAGCTGGGTATGTTAGAACTTCCTGGTTCTTAGAATCTGTACTGGCTTTATTGTGTTTAAGAAGGAAAATAAGTAGCTCAAGTCATCTAAAACCTCCATCTGGCTTGAAGGTTAAGCATGCGAAGAAGTCTGTATTCGACTGTTATCTGAGATAACAGCTTGTTTTCTGAGAACTGAAGAGTTACCCTTTGCTGAGCATGATTTGCAATAAATAAAATTAGCCTTTAACCTGCCTTGAGTTTTGGTACATGTCTCTGACCTGTGAAATACTCATTAGAACTGCGTCCATGTCATGTTCTTTACAGGACACTTGCTCTGTGAGATTCAAGGGGAGATCCTTAACTCAGAAATACTGGAACACAAGTTTTGTAGCTTTCTTTCCAGAAGTCAAGAAATGCTGTTAGGACTGCATAATATTTTCACATGAGCTTTGTCAGTGTCCTTGCTGAGTAATTTCACCCTGTTTTCATGAGAAGAAAATGGTAACTATACACAAAGAATTGATCTGTAAGGAAAGAAGGTACTACTTTTACATTACTACTCATAAAAGAAAAGTTGTCATATTCCAAAAATAAAATTGAATGGGATTCTTGCTGAGCTATTAATTAGTAGTTGTTTGAATGTGCAAAACAGTTCATGAGTTATTACATAGAAATCATTTGTGATATTCCTCCTATTATGGTAAAGTGAAATTAAGAGCTGGTTCAGCAAAGCTATACCTTGGAAATATTTTTCAAATTCTGTTTAAGTGGAAGGGTGGAAAGTAGCCACGGAAATCAACTTGAAACATGGGTTATTATTAAAAGGTGAGTCTTAAAATTGAAACAACATAATACTTGTGTTTGTTACAAAGAACAGGGCAGGAACTTCACATGAAGGAAAACCAGCAGGAAAGACAGGTAGGAAGATTAGGATAATAAATGGCTTCAGTCTTACAGGTCTGTAGGATTTTCCTTGCTCAAAGCTGCCATCTTACATTAGCTTAAAGTCTGATCATGTGAATAGCAAGAACCTGGGTTTTTGAAGTACATAAATACTGAGGAAATCCAGCTTTTTGAGGAAGGGATTCTAGTACCTGGATTACCGTGAGTTTTCTAGACTGTTTTTTGTGTTCATGTTCCCAAATAAGGTACAAAGTACAATTTGCCGGTCATCTTCTAAATTGAGGGCATATAATTTAAATTATAATATGTTAACTGTACTTCTGTCTCAATCTGCAGTTGCTTGAATTTATAATTGATCAGGAACCCTACTCTGGACATAGAGTGACTTAGATTTACCTTGTGTCTTGGAATATCATGAGAAATGTCCTCTACAGATTTTCATTACTCTACTTTGGAAAACATGTACATACCTATGTGACTTAATGGAACAAGCTTTAAAGACATGCACATACTCAACTGCATACACATGTATCTATCTGTGCATATCATATCCGACAGATGTGGCTTTAATAGGTATGTAGGAGTTAAATGGAAACATAGGAATTTTCTTCAGTCTTCGTACTCATTTTTTGCTGCTGGGATGGCCACTGCTAGACGTCTTTACTTAGGTCTGGATGGCCATACGTGTGAGTGATAGCAGAATTAGACACGGAAGCTTCTTACATCGTTACAGCACATATTGTTTGGCTGAAGAAAGGATTCTTTAGGCATGCTTCATGGGAATGATGGGAATCGCTTCCATCTTCCTGAGGTATAATTCAAAGCCAACTTGTACCTGAGCAGAGTTCAGTTTGGAAAACCTTCTTAGGTTAGCAGTTTGACCTGGTGTTTCTTAGACTTGCTTTCAGAAGCAATATTGGGGTTTGTGGTGTGCTGGCTTTCAGCTCATCTCCTGAGGGAGCTAAAACAAACACCTGGAATCTAAGGGGGTTTTGCCTTGGTTGGTTGGTTTGTTTTCTGTGTGTCGTGTGTGTGTGTGTCCTGCTATAAAATTACCACTGAGGTTATGGTGAGCTATAAAAAGACTTTTTCAAAAAAGCTCTAAAAGTTTTTATTCTTTGCTGATCTGGGAGGAAATCTGCTAACTGTACTCTCAATGAATCTTAATGTCCATATTTAGGAACACTGTCTTAAGGCTGGAGTTCCTGGGCATTTTCGGTGCTGTCCTGGGAGAATCTGACAGCATCTGTGTACAGCTGTGCTATTGATGGGAACACCTTAGCCTGATGGTGGCTGCTGGGGAGGGCCTATGCTGTCCAGATCTCTCCCACTAATCTTATCGGCATGACATCAGTTGTTCCTGAGGTCAGTAATTGCTGTTGGGATTTAGAATGAGTGCTGGGGTTTTCAAGCAGGCCACCTTCTGTGCCTTGAGGATAGTCTCCTTTTGTATTTATGGCTGGGATAGAGGATGCCAGGGAGTGGAGTGGCAGAAAGCTCTTCACAGTGATTTGAAGGGGCCTCTCTTTGTATTGGCTGAAGAATGTATTTTTTAAAGAAAATGGTTGTGAATATCGACCAAAAAAACCTTTACAATCATGCAGGGTTTCTTTATATACTATTTCTGAAGAGCAAAACAAATGAAGTACACGTTTTTGCACACAAAACCACACACACACACACACAACCCCAAAGATCTCAACAATGGAGAGAACTGGAGGAAAGGGAACCCTCCTCTTGGCTGGTGAACTCTGAGGTGATACTTGCAGTATAAGAGGGTCACAGTTTGTAAGGGAAATAATATTAGTCACAGCTGACAGAAGATACAGTTGGATAATCGTCAAATTTTCATTCAGAGTTAATAATTCAAAAATTAGCAGATGCGATAATCAAGCTGTCTGATGCTGTAGATAATACACCTGGAGGTAGCTGATGGTAATAGGTTGGTTGTTTATCGAGTTTTTTGCAATGGTATACAGGAGATAATTTTGTATCATGAAATGTCTGGTTAGATCTATAGCTTAAAACATTGTAAAGGAATTTGTTAAACTCATCCTACCAAACAATCCAAATTCTACGGTAAAATCTCTCTCTTTAAGTTTCCACTTACTCATTTAGAAAAGTCTTAGCTGATACAGCCACTTCCTTTGTCAGTTTGTTACTGCACTTTTCAGATTTAATTGCTGTTAAATGAAGTTTTTAAGAGAGCAAAAGCAATATGCAGTGTGAATATATGAGTCAGTAATTTGCATCTGTATTTTGAGACAAATACAACATTTCAGGAAAACACAGCACCCCTCCTTACAGCCCCCCCCCCCCCAACACTCGAGTGGAAACATATCTTTAAGCATCATGATAACTTAGGAGGGTTGATTTGCCATCTTCTATTTCTTTAAATCTGTGTCAACACTAATGAAAGGAAGCCAGTCAGAATACAACTACACATCTACTATACACATCTACTACTTGAGTTTTGTGTTGAGCTAAGGCAGTTCTCTGAGGATCACTGGGGAAGTGTCTTCAAGATTCTCTTGAATAAATGGCTGAATCTGGACAGCAGAGCCTCACTTGAAAGTTTAGGGTTTTCTTTTCCTTTTTTTCTCCCCCCATATGTTTAATGATTCAGCCCTGCTCTACCCAACCAGGAGAAGGAACTAGTGGGAAGGCCTCTTCATGGCAACAAAAATAAGAACTTATTTCTGGTCCAATAAGCCTCTTAATTAAATCTGAAATGCCTCCTAATTTCTGTTCCAAAAATATAATGAACGTAATAATGGCAAAAGAAACAAGATACACAATTTATGGAACACTTGAAAAAGTGAAGAGGATGAATCTATTTAGCTCTACACTTCTACCTTAGGCAATTTCATGGAAGGCAATTTAAATTGAGACTTTTTACTTAAACATTTTACTTAAAATTATGTTTAATGTGACAGTATACATTTTGGCCTACAGAAGTGAATATCCTGCTTCAGAAGCCTGGAGGGGCAAGCAAAAGGAACGTAGGAATATACTGAAGTAGGCTCAGCTTTCTAGATCAGTCTTCCCCTAGTCCAAAATACTGCAAGATTGGATGCTCTGTATGTGAGGATGGATTGGGACACTGTCATGAGAAAAGGAATAAAACTCTGCCGACTGATACCTTTACTGTACAACAGAGGCCACGGTTAGTCGCTGGTTACTGTTGCTACTTGTACAATTTAATTGTGGTTTCAGGCTTACATGTTTTAATCGGTTTCTCTGCATGATACTAGCTTCAATAACCACTTCTACTCTAAAGCTTCTACTATAAAAGTCTATAACCAACCCCATGAAGAAAAACTATACAGAAACAAATGCTTACCATAGCAGCCCACATCCTGTAGCCATAAAATGTAAGAACTAGTGAAGAAGCTTATTTTCTTGAATTCTTTCTGAAACGTAGCTGTTTCTTAACCACATGTAGCTAAACTTCTGATTAGAATGCTTTTAGAATCTGCTGCTCCTGTGTTCTTTTCAGAGTGATTAAATACAGAAAATTACAAAACTACTGTTTCCATATGAAACAGTTTCATGTCAAGGTGCAGTATCTAAACACAGGGAAGAATTCAGTAAATTCAGTTTTCATATGCATCTCTGTGCCCCTCCTCACCAATGTTGCCATAAATTTCTGTAAACTGTGCATTTAAATTCTTAGTCAGACCAGTAGACTAACAATTTTCCAGCGTAATGAACATGTATATATTGAAGACCGGCATCTAAATAGGTGCTATTAAATCCTGTGCAGAGCAGTTATAAATAGTTTGTTTTCATGCATATGCTGGGCTTTTTTGTTTGCAGCACCTGTCATTTCCAATACCTTTGCCTTTTCACAAGAAAAGAGATTAAGTAATGGTAACAGATGAAGCTTGTTGATAGAATTATGGTTGTGTGTGTTTATCCTACTGTATTTATTCTAGTATCAGAATCTTAATAACCATGTGTGTTTTTCACTACAAGTGTACTGTATGGCTGTATTGAAAAACAGTATTTTTGTCATTTAATTTTTCAGCTATATACAATTTCAAAGGCACAGGAACACTGCAACTGCCTCTACAGATTGGTGATGTAGTCCATATCTTGGAGTCCTCTGAAGGTAAGTCAGTTGCCTTCAGGCTACAGGTTTCTCTGTGTGAATAACTTAATCCTTTTTGTCTAATGCTCTTATTTGTATTATTGGTGGTAGTCTATTTTGAGCCAAAATCAGAAATGTTATGGTATGTGTGGTTTATTTGGGAAGCCGTTACCAAATAAGGAAGTCATCAAGGTCAATATAGAGTTTGTGAATTTCATACCAGCTTGTAATGTACCTGATGGAAGTTATGTCAGATTTGACTGAAGTTTTGATGGAGTTCATTTTTGCCTCTAAACTAAATATTTGTTGCTAGGAGATACTCAGCACTCTAGTCATCCTCTAGTATAAGATGGAAATCTAGTATGTTAAAGTAGTCTGTAGGTCAGCATCATAGAGACACTTCTGAAAACGAGCCAACTTATTGAACATGCTAAACAGCACAAGTTCAAGTCCAGTCATGCACCATAGATAATCAATATGCTGATCCAAACTTATGTTGTTGTTATGTTGACCTATCTGGCCAACTGGCATAAGCCTAAAATAAATACAAGCAGTGGAAGAATGAGTGAACATAAATGTCTGTACATTTGTGAAGCTGAATTAATTGTTGATATTGTAGTGATGTGGTATTCCTCCATATTGATTTGACCTGTACCTTCGCACTTACTGAATTCTCTACCAAGTCTGACAGAGCTACTTACGTTTTTATTAGTATAATGCAACAAAGGTGCAATTATTATCACTAACTCAACACTTAGATATCTGCAAATATTATTGTAATTGTAAGTTATTTTCAGTGTGCAGTGATGTTCTTGACCAGGTAGAAGTTTAAAAAAAATTAAGGAATTGCTTCAAGCTTTGCAAAATGTATTGTAAAATTATCTTAATCCTACTTCCACTGTCAGTTGTATCTTATTAACTGTAGTTATGTTAAAAAGAAAGAGCAACTGCTGCATTATGCAGTTCTAGAAACAGCTCAGTGTTAAAAGACAGTTCGTATGTTGTGGTCATAAGGCCGCAAAGAATCTGAAGCTGTTTGAGCCCAGCCCATTCCACTCCACTGAGCTCTAGGTTGTTTTGCATGGAAACTAGATATTCAAGAGAAGAGCATCTGAGAAACCATTCCTCCAATGTTTTGGAAAACAGAAGCATATTTTTCTCTTTTTCTTCTATTTGTAAGAGAAAGTATCTCTAAGCATCCGTGAAAATACTGATGTCACTCATCAGACTACTAGTCAACAGATGCATGTCCTCACCTAAAACATGAAAGGTCTGCATCAACACAGACCTGGCAAGTTGAGTGGTGATCTTACAGCGTTATTTTTTATCCAGAAGTCTTTTCTGAATCCTCTGCCCTTAACATGCTATGTCAGAGCTTGCTTTATGAAATATGTTTGTCAGTGAAGAAGTAGAATCTTTCATGTGCAAGTGAGGAAGTTCATCTTTTATCAGATATCTTAAAAATATGCTGCCAGCTGCAGCTGAAGAGTAACCAACAGTAATAGGATTTTTTTCCTGTGCTCATTTCATATGGTATTTTACTTTGTTTTGCATATACAAACTATATGCACAGAACATATGTGTGCAGTCACAGCAAACAGGATGAAATAGGTTTTACACATTTGGTTTTAAATGGGAGACTACATGCAAATAATTCAGTAGAAGTAAGTTGGAAGTCTTATTGTTGAGAAGATACTGGAAAAAAAATCCCAGTGCTTAGAAACCTGAAAAAAATCTGTCCTGAGTCTGTCTTTGAGGTCAGTGGTTCTCCTGAGACTTTTAACATTGCCTTTCTCACAGTACTGTTTGGGGTTTGGGATTTTTTTTTTAATGCTTTGGTTGCATGGCTGAAATACCTGTGCTGTGTTAGAAATGGTGAGAGAAAAGGTGGTAGGGAAGAGATAATATCTGTTCATGAAATTATAGTCAGAAAATGTACTTTTAGTCTTCAAATGCTTTCTCTGGGGTGAGATCGAAGTAGTATTCAACTCTGTTGCTGTGCAGGTCGTGTTTGATGACGGAATGTGGCTTCTGCTGTAATTTAGTAGGTTGAACTCTTCATTTTATATTCATTATAGAAGTTTATTGTGATTTAACGGAGGCATAGAAGGAACAAAGTCTGAATTAGTATTTTAATTGCCACCACTGCAATACTGCATTTCTTTCAAAAAGGAGTTTCTAGTTATGAATGGAGCTGAATCCCCTTAATAGCCCTTAATTTTCTTGAGTTTCTAACTTGAATTGTACACTAGGAAGCTGCTTATTCGAGTTGGGTCCAAAATCTGTAATTTCTCATGGCAGAAAAATGGCCTAGTCTTCTTACATTCAAGGAAACTGGATAAATAACAGCATGTACTGTACTGGATTAATACTACACCTAGAACACAATCAGAAGATCTACGATCTTCATGGGCTACCTGGTATCATGAGTGATCTTGATTGAGACAGATACATATATATATGTGTGTGTTATATATTACATTACAAAACAGCTTATCCTACCTTTTTTACGTGAGCATGGGGGTGTTAAATTCCATGTAAGATTATTTGTACTCGCAATGCAAGACTTGAAAGTAGACCATATAATCATACTTGCTAATGTGCAAGTCATGCCAAATATGCTTCCTGATATTCACTTTACATTCATCTATGTATTTTTGAAGTAACTATTAATTTTTAAACATCCTATGCTAGGATAGTTCTTACATGAAACAAAAACCATGACTTCCTATATGCTTTTTTATGCATGTGTGTTGTCATACTAAGTGCACTCCTTCTTCCTTTTAGATTGGTACAAAGGTTACCTAGTGAGACACAAAGGATCAGAGGTAAGACCACGCTATTCATTCCCCTGAGGCTATTTTCAAGCAATCAACCCATGAATTGGGGTTTTTAGTATCTCTTATTAGACAGTCATATTCTGATCTCTGAAGTCAGCTATCTCCATTCTCTTTCAAAATTAATACAATGATCAGTGTTTGTCCTGGACAATGTTGGTAAATATTAGAAGTAAGGACTGGGAGAAGCAGGTCAATGAATAAAAAATTACTGTGCCTTCCGGTTCACAGACTGCTGAATGCATCATTTGAAATAAGTTTTGGAGTTAATTTACTGCTAGATGTGTCTGTTTCAGCACTTTTTTCTAAGAATACTTTAGGCTACATTCAATCTAAACAACTCCCATCAGGCTTAAATTCTTAAATAGATCTCCAATATGCAAAAACCATATTAATTAAAAAAAGTCAGTATTCTTACACCTAAAGACAGAAAGCCACAAATGAATACTTTTTACCCTCGGCATGGTGACTCCTGAGTTAGGTAACAAGAAAATTACTTTTTAGTTTCAAACGCACTTTTCTAGAAGAAAAGCCATTTTTTGAAACTTGCTCTTAGTATCAGATTTTTTTGCAGCAATGCAAAGGTGTTTGCAAGTTAGACACTCATGCCTTATATTACAGTAAAAATGCTTCATGGCAATTGCTTCTCTGTAGCCTGGAAAAAGGATGTATAAAACCTTCACAGCCACTTAAAAAGAGATATCTGGGGAGCAAAGGGACAGTTGTTGGCAAAGAACAAAAAAAAATCACAACAGTCTTAACTTGTACATTTCTCCTTTTTCTTATTTTGTATTCAATGGCTTGCAGGTATTAGCAGTAAGTTGCGTTAACTTAGAGCAACTAATTTGTGTCTATTTTCCAACTGTATGTGATTGATAGTAAAATATTTTAGTTTCCTTTTGGAAGTATTAGATGCTTGATTTACTATTTCACTTCATTGGTCAATCACTGCACATCCTAACAGACAGAAGTATGAATAATTATTTGTGATAATTATGCATAATTGTTTTCGCTAGACTTCTACCTGTTGTTTGCATGTTCTATGAGCACCAATATGTTTGCATAGTACATCTTATTGTTTGCTTTGATTTCTAGCTCATCACAGATGAGATGGAAGCCAGGCTAGTGATAAGGTAGTTCACCATAATAAGTTCTTGATACAGCATAGTATTTCAGTGGAAGCTACCCAGAGTATTTACTATCAGCTGGGTTGATCTGCAATAATTGAGGGTGGATCTGAGAGAATGGCTAAACACCCTTCCATCCTGTCCCATACTGTAACTGTGTTTTAAATACTCCTGTGACATTTCTTTTGACTCAAAATGCTCCTGCTGTTTATTCTAATTAAATTTTTTATTTTATTAAAATTTAGTCTAAAACTAAAAAGGGAAATACCAGAACTAACCACTTCCTTTTAACTAATTCTTAATATTGCTAAAGGGTTTCATCAAGGTCAACAAGCACAACATGTTTTAAGAAGTATTATTGATTTCATATACTAAGATTTCACTAAATTTACTATTAATAGGACCTTCTTTTTTACTTTGCTTCTTCATGGACTGTTTTGAACTTAAATCTTAATGAAAAACTGTGGAAGTGATAAGGCATGATTGTGCTTTGATTAAGATCCAGTGCTAAAAGAAAATGGCTAGAAAAGCTGAAGTCTAATTGAGAGAAAGACTTTACAAAGTACTGCATGTGAATGTCAGTTATTGAATTTTTGTAGTTAATGTGAGGATTGTCATGGATAGATGACATTCTTTTAAGATGACTTAAAACATTCTAGCTGTTGTAGAACATGGACACATTGTATTAGATCATTTTGTCTGGTGATCTTTTTTTTTCCACATAGGTCAGTTAAAAATGCATGTTGACAATGTCATGAAATCTGTTGCTTCCTTTGCTACATCTTGCTGGCCATCTTACTGCATGGCCCTAGGTAGTACAAAATGAGACCATAATCTTAATTGCAGTGGTACCATGTATACGTAGGAGCACTGAGAGTTTATGGCTTTACTAAGTGTCTCCCTTCTTTGTGCATTGCAAATGAAAGGTAGTTCTTTTTTCTTAAAGCAATTTTAGTCTTACACACAGTGATCTTAGTTTTTATGCTCCAAAGTAAACGTTGAGTTTACTATCCTTCACGTCAGTGGCCATTTTGCTATTCATCCAGAGTGACTTCCTCTGTCTATCAATATTTCTTTTACCAGATGCAATGATCCTCTATCACCGTCTCTCCTTTGGTTTGATAATCAAGCTGAGCTCTAAGTTAGACTACATTTTTTTTCTGGAACAAGAGATTTATGGGCTGGTGCACAGAAAAAATGTTTCTTTACTGTATTTACACTGTAGGTACTGTTTTCTGGGCGAGTAGATGGGTGGACGGGGGTGGAAGACCATGTTTCTTCTGTAATCTTATGCATTCTGTGTTTGCGGAAAAGTATATGACAAAACTTTTAATATTTTTATGTCAAACAGAAATGCATCTAGCTGGACAGAAAACTAGATAGGCAGCAGTTAATTGGGATATTACAGTTTATGTTCATAGTCATGGTTTTATGAAGAAAATTTAGAAGAAGTGGGTTTTGGAAAGTTCTCATTTGTTACTTAAATGATCTTAGACAATAAGAGTGGATTGTATTTTTTTTTCTCCTCCAACAGGGAATATTTCCTAAATCTTTCATCCACATCAAGGAAGTTACTGTTGAAAAGAAAAGGTATTGAATTTAACTGTTTTATTACATTAAGGATCTTATCTGATAAAGAATGAGTTTTAAGGCATTTGTTTGCCTTAAACACAGTGACTATGATATAAACCCATGAAACTCAGACACTCTTTTTCATTTTCATGGTGTTAAATTTTCTTCTCTTTCCTAGACATACAGAAAATATAATTCCTGCTGAAATTCCTTTAGTTCAAGAAGTTACCACTACTCTCTGGGAATGGGGAAGCATCTGGAAACAGCTCTATGTGGTATGACATTTTTGCATGCCGTGTGTGGCCTGTTAGTTAGTCTTATTTATGCATATTGAGGCCTTGTTCAAATCAGTGCCTTTTCTTAGATGCAGGGCAGGATCTGTGAGGATTTAAGAAATTACTACTTCATCACTGCTTAGACGATTACCATTTTCTTCAATGGTTGTAAATGAAGAGGCTGACTTACTGCTGAGCAGTGGTGTAACCTCATGCCTCTAGTTTCAACCTCGAGTATCCTGTACCTGATAAATTTTTCAAAATTGTTCTTTGTAGACTTGACAAGTTTCAAGATAGGAATATCAAACATAACTAAGACACATTTGAAAAAGATTCACCATGTTCTTGGGATGCTAGAACATCAGTTGTTCAAGGGTTACTGTGAGCATGTACCTATTAACAATTGGCAATTTCAAGTCAGTCTTTTTACTTTCAGTATCTTAATTTTACATTTCTTGAAGAAAAGCATGTTTTTTTCCATTTTGGAGAAAACTGTTTTTTCCAGTGAGCACTTTTACCAATCCGTAAAATTCAGAGGTATTAGTCAAAATGGCCACTGCATCAGCATCTGTGTTGCTTGTAAGCAAGCAACGTGTAGTCACGGTGGGCTTTTGCATATGCTTGTAATGCCCACTGTGTAATACAGAACTATAGAAGGGATTAATGAATTTTTAAAATTATCTTTATATTTAAATTGGACCTGAAATCTTTTTGCAGGCCTCAACTATCTTTTATAGAGAGACCAAACCTTTTTAATGATATTATACCCATCCTTAGACTACAAGTCTCTGAGAGATAAAATTTGAAATTGAAGGATAGAAGCCTAATTTTTACATTTGCATAATCATAGATATTTTGCTTGTTGCAACCCTACATTAATCCCTACTGATTCTACTGAGTTGTTTAACCTAAGTCTGATGGACAAAAAGTCATTAAGTGCTGACTGCAAAAACATCAAAAGATGGTGAATTCTCTAGTACCTGAGTAGTCTCTTCTAATGGATAACCTGTTTCAAGAACTTGCACGGACTGTTCCAGGATCCCAGACATGGGATTTTGCTTTTTTTCTGTTGGTGCAAAGAAATCTTGAATATGGTGTAGTTTCTCCTCATGAATATATTTTCTGAAACGTGTCATTTCTAATGTTCTGCTTGTTAAATTCAACAATTAAAACCTTTCTTGTTTCAGTGAGTGACACTGGAACTGCTTTAGTGACTTCTATGCATTCTCTCTCATTTTTCTCTGAAATATATTAATACCACAATGAAATGTTTTTCCCAGCATGCTCTTATCAGTATCTCATAAGGAACTATATTGCTTCTATAATGTTTTCTCTTGATGAGACTTAGTTAATGAATTTTAAAACAACACAATTAAATAAAACAGAAATTCCCTATCCCCATACAAACAGTTTAAATTTAATGTAATTTCTTTACAGCCACATGGGAGATTCTTTCCTTAATTTGTGGGATGAGAGGAGGAAGGCTCAGTACTTTGCCTAATTCTTGCTCCTGCAATCATTTAGCTTCAAATATGACACACCCTTTAATTGTCAAGACCAATGTTTTGCTTCAACTTGATGCCTGAAACCTATTGTTTTCTTCTATATCTTAGACAAACAAGAGTGAGCGGTTCCAGCAGGTGCAGTCTATGATGTATGACTTAATGGAGTGGCGGTCACAGCTTCTCTCTGGGACCTTGCCAAAAGATGAGCTCAAAGAACTCAAACAGAAAGTCACTTCCAAAATTGACTATGGTAACAAGTAAGTGGCCTATGCTGCTACTGGAAAACATGGCGTATTTTAAAGCACCCAGCTAGAACAGAGATGATGGTAAAGTTTTCCTGTTTCCAGTTTTGTAAGTCATTAATGTAATATGTATACATATTGAATCTTCCTTTTCAAACTTCTCCCTGTTATTCCTGTGATAATATTAGACACTATGTTGAGGCTTCCCATAGCAAATCACTTTTGTGAAATATTAATTTATTTGTTAATTATAGACATATGAGCTTGTCAGTGGTAAAGATTTGAGGTCAGATAACTGGCCTTTACATACATATAATATCAGTGTACTCGGGACCCAAAACTTGTCCATCCTTCACAAACACAGCCTACCTCTAGTAGAGTTATGCTACCACTTCAGAAGTGGTGCTGAGAGACCTTAGTGTGGTGGATGAATAGCAAAAGTCTGATGTGTACAGAGCCTTTGCTAAAGGCACCACACCCCCTCTGCCCCCCTCCCCGCCCCACAATTTATTAGGGAATTTCCAGGCAGAACTCTGGTTCTGGCAATAGAAGTGAAACTACCAAGGAGAGAACTGCTATTTGACAAAATGCCTTGTCTGCTTCTTCCTAAAGAAAAGTCACTGCAACACAACACATTTTTGGCAAAAATGGGGTTATGTGGGGTTGAGTGGTGCTCCACCATCTCATAAGGGGAAAGAGAGCTTGGTAAACAAATCTTCATTTGGTTTTATAGGCATTGGAATCTGTCTATAAACTGTATTTAGCTATTGCAAGTGACTGTGGTTATTGTGGCCTGAAGGCCTATATGCAGCTGCAAGTCTTCGGTTACCTGTGGCTAGACATAAACAATGACCACAAGATGTTATGAAACTCTTTAACTTCACTGTGATTTGGATGCAGAGATTTCTGATAAATCACAGAATCACAGAATCGCTAAGGTTGGAAAGGACCTTCAAGATCATCAAGTCCAACCATTAATCCAGCGCCACAATGTCCCCTAAACCATGTCCTGAAGTGCCACATCCACATGTTTTTTGAACACTTCCAGAGATGGCGACTCCACCACCTCCCTGGGCAGCCTGTTCCAATGCCCGACCACCCTCTCAGTGAAGAAATTTTTCCTAATATCCAATCTAAACCTCCCCTGGCATGGTGGAGGGGATGTTTAAAATGGTTTGGGATTGTACAGAGGAGAAGTGCAAGTTGGATGGTATTGGTAAGTTCCTCAGAGTATGGGGCTGAGTTGTGACATGTGAAGGAAACTTGCCAAACTGTGGAGAAGGAATAAAGGGGAATGACAGTGGAGCTTGAGTGGGTCATTCTGGGAGAGGAGGTTGAACACCGAATCAGGAGAGGTTGTGGATAATCACATAAGGTGATGAAGATGGCTCACAGTCTGATACAGAATGCTTCAAACAACATTAGCAGTGCCATAAGGGCAGCCAGTACATGTTTAGATATTGTGAAAGGTACAGTCTGGCACGAAGTAGACCAGTTTTAGAGGGGGATGGAGTAGTGAGATCCTGGATAGGCAAGAAAGGGTATCTCTTGACTGAGGTGACCCTGAGACACTCTGGAGAAGAATATGTAAGATGTATAGAGGTAAGACTTGAGTTTTTAATGTTGAAGGAAAAAATAAAGGTGGAAGGAAAAAAGGCATGATTTGTATGAGAGCAAAGGAGAAGAGCATAGTTGTTAAGTAACAGGACTGGGAGGGTAAGAGAGCAACATAAAATCAGATGGTAAGAGGAAAAACCTATGCATCTTCATTACAAATGTTGTATGTTAAAAAGCAGAGATGAAGACTGCTTGAAGTCATCGAACATGGTGAATCTATTTTATGTGGCAGGCATTTAAATGTGTTGGTGACATTACTATAAACTCCTAAAATAGATAAATACTGTACAACAGCTTGAGAAGAAAATTGTGGGGTTTAGTTAAATTTTTCTTCACTGTAATACTATTGCATGTATTTAAACTTAATTATTGCTTTAAAACTTGGAAGCAGCTCCTTGTGCATTACATTTCTAAGCTTTATTTTTATAAAAGGAAATAACCCTGTCATTATGCCCTTTGTATTTTCACAGGATACTTGAGCTAGATCTAATAGTTAGAGATGAAGATGGAAATATCTTGGATCCAGATAAAACCAGTGTCATCAGCCTATTTCATGCACATGAAGAAGCAACTAATAAAATCACTGAGCGAATTAAGGAGGAAATGGTAGGAACGACTGGTCAAACTTAATGCTTCCTTTGCTAAAATCAAAATGAAAAACCAGTACAAAGGTTGAATGATATAACCTTCTACCATAAAAGTTGGTGGAAACTTTTGCCTAATTAAGAGTAGATTCACTAATTAAGAGTAGATTCACATTCATGTGTTGTAAATATGGCTAAGCCTCAAATTGAGTGAGTTGCATTTGTGCACTGAATTCAGGCTGTGGTCTAGGCTGAAAGCCTGTGTCTAAAGCTGGTTCTAAATCCATTCTTGGATTCCTAAATGGAAATATGTCTCCTTGTTTCATCTGTGGGCTACTCAATAGGCTAATTCGCGTAGTGAATAGTTACATATTTGGAGTTCAGGCTGCAAGCTAGGACTAACCAAAGCTCTTTTTTAGAAGATCTTGTGACAACACTAGCTGTTTACTAGATGTTGCTGCTTGTTAGTTAGTCTGATGGAGTTGAAGAATTTAAGCTCGCTAAAGAGGAACTCGGGTGAACTCAGGAAAATGTTGTGGACACCAGAAGTGAGCATGCCTAAGCAAAGCTGAAAACTGCATAAATTTAATCTTTTAAAATGCAGTGCAGGTGACTACACTTCCTTGACCTTTTTCTATATTAAATCTGTTCAAGGATTTGTAAGATACTTGGGTTCTTTTCTTGATTCATGAGAAAGTAAACAGTAATGAAGCAAGTAAAACACTTAACAAAAAAACCAAAACGTTGAGTTGTCATGACGCTTTAGTAAAGTCCATGACGAATCACTGGAAAACACCTTATGAGTTGTTCTCATCAGTGTCACTAAATAAATCTTCCTTCCCAGGCATCAAAATGTAATTAACTGACAATATAAGGAAAATTAAACTTGGTAGCCTGCAATAGACTGTGCTGACTTGCTTAAAGAATAGAGACAAGCAATGGATACAAAGAGCTTCAGGACATCAGATGTTAAGTAGCTGTTTCTTGGTGGTTAAACTTGGATGTAGGTAGAATTTAGGAACCTATTTTTGAGTTGGTGAACCTGCTCAGCTGTATCCTGATCTCAGCATATGTTATTTGTCTCTTCATAGAGGTGTATTTTTTTTTGATAGTGCTCCTAGCATACTGAAACCCCATTACTATGTAGATAGTAGGCCTTCTGCTATATATATAAACATATAAATCTGCTATATATGTGTTTAAAAATCATCTCTTGATACTTTTTCTTCTCTTTAAAAATTGTGAAAAAGTTGCACCCTTTATATAACTATCTAGTAGCTGAAGAACTGGCCTAAGACATGGAAGTCATAGAATCATAGAATATCTCAAGTTGGAAGGGATCCATAAGGATCATTGAGTCCAACTCCCTGCTCTCTTCTCCTAAAGGGTTTTTGAGTTCTTACAGCATAGCTGTACATTGTCAAATCATTGTACATGATTACATTGTCAAATCATTTAGGCACAGTCTTTTACCAAAATTTTAGTAAAGGACTTCAGAATAGTTCCACTCATGAAGAGAGAAGGGAAGAGAAACAGCTTAACTATTGTGTTCCTTGGAAATATTAATCAAGTAAAGTAATGCCTGTTCCATTTCTAAAAGGAGACACCTACCTGGAAAGGATAATACACTTAAAATCCCATACTTACTCATACCAAATAAGTCTACAAGAGATTGATTCAAGGCATCTGTCACTGACTTTTTCATTATTTGCACGTGGAGGTAGCTCCCTAGTCTGGGTGCAGTGTTTTGATGAACGCAGTCTGAGCTTTTTACCTCCTTGCATACAGTGAAGGCTTGGGGGAGGAAGGTGGGATCTTCCATACCGATGTCACTTCTGTACCTTCTAACCTGTTACCTTTCTAGCTTCATAGTAGAAAAGGATGTTGATACACTGGTAAAGCATTGCAGAGGGTCAGAAACTTATTTGCTAGTCATGTCTACATTATTAAGTAGTGTCTTTCAGAGGAATACACAGGGCAATGCTTATTTGCTGGAAACAAGTATTTTTATCCAAATTTTCTATGATTTTTTCAAGATTAACTGTTACATATGATAAACATTGAAACAGCTTGTAGTATCCCACCATTTTAATTCATGGACCTAGCTAATGATTCTCCTCCTCCTGAATAGTCAAAGGATCAACCAGATTATGCATCATACTCCCGAATGTCTTCATCCCCCACCCACAGCCTATACGTCTTTGTGCGGAATTTTGTTTGCCGAATTGGAGAGGATGCAGAACTCTTTATGTCACTATATGATCCGCAGAAATTAACAATTATAAGGTATGCTTTTTTTTTTATTGCAAAAGAGTAGCTAAAAGAGCTAGCCAAAATGAAGTAAAATAGTTGCCAACATGCTAGCAATGCCAAGAATATATAAGTAAAAGGAAGAAAACCAAAAGGAAGGGGAAGTGTGGCCAGATCTAGTTGTTGGTGGCTACTAAAGAATTGTAGGGTAAGGGATCCCAAATATTTTGATAGGTAATTCCTGGATTGAACATTTCAGAATTTTGGAGAAGCCTGAGACCACTTCAAAGTTCAGAGTATTCTTGATGGGGAATGTTGTGGTGTTTGTAGTAAAGTGCTGAAAAGGGGGAAAGGGGACAAAATGGGAGTAACTTATAAATTTAAAGATAGGTTGAAATTCTGTTGAGTATTCCCATCAAACATATTATGATGATGGTAATTTTTCCTCCAAAAAAGGTGCCATTCTGTCTTATGTTCAAGTTATTTTTCAAAACTTACTGATGGTATTTTGTATACCATTCTTCTTGTCTTTTTAGTCTGGTATTAGATTTAAACAGTCACCACAGACTGCCTGTTATGCAACCTTTGTTATGTACTGTGGTTTTTAATGTACTGTGAAAGGGAAGAATTTTTAAATCACATGACAATAAGATATTTATCTTCAAAACAGTGAGAACTACTTGGTGAGATGGGGGAGTAGAGGCTTTCCAAAAGAAATTGATATGCTCAACAACCTTAAAGTAGTGTTCACAGTAAGTGTTTTCCAGTTTATCTTACTTCATATGTGCAAATTGGATTGTCTCTTCTTTGTGGTCACTATCAGAACTCCTGAAGATTGAGTAAAATGAAGAAGGAAGCAGAACTAATCTTAGAAGCAGAGCAAGATGACCAGTCATTGAGTGCTTTAAGACAGTCACAGTGCTTCAGTGTCCTTTCTTCAAATCAATTTGCTACCTCGTAGATTTACTGATGACTTGATTTTCTTTTATCTGCTGTACCTCTTGACTACTACTATTTTGTCTATTTATCTTACATTATATTTTCTTCAAACTTCAAACTGTCAGGTTTTTCATTCCTTCTGTGGGCTCAGTTTGGTTCCCCCCCCACCTTGTTTACTGGGGCTCAATTTATTACTGGAGGTCCTGCTTAAATTTCACAACTTGATTCTTCCACAAGTAATATTTCAATTCTTTTTTTCTTTTTCTTTCTATCTTAGGATCTTGGCAATAAGGACCTTAGCAGAGACAAAATTTATTTAGTTTGTCAAATAGTCAGAGTTGGAAGGATGGATCTCAAAGACAGTAACTCAAAGAAATACACACAAGGACTAAGGCGGCCTTTTGGAGTGGCAGGTAACTGATGTCTCCTGATACTTGCCAGCCCTGGACCATAGAAATCTCTACCAAGACGTGTCAGAATACAAAACAACTATATCAGCTATCTTCCATATTTAATTTAAGTCCATAAAGACTGCACCTACATTAGCATTTTAGTTCAGAGCAGAAATGTGTGTTTAAATTTCATTTCCTAGTAATTCATCCTTAACTGCTATGCAGTGCAAACCAAAGCACAGTAGCAGAGTATAATAATAGAATTCCTCGCAGATGAAATATAAGCAACAGTTATGACCCAAGAGCATCACCAGCGCACTCATACCTGTATTCACAGGATTAGACCAAAACAAGTCTGAAGTAGTGCCTTTACACCACATCATGTTTGTAGTATGCACTTTGCACTAAACGTTCTGCCCCGCAAATCTACCCCTGTTGGGCTACACTGCTTGCTAGTAAAAAATTGGTATTTACCTTGAGGCACAAGAACGTTAATGTATGTCATTCATAAATAAGAGGAGTTATTTTGTAATTCTATCACGTGTTTTGATGATTTTTCTTTTACTCTTCTAGTTATGGATATTACAGATATCATAAAAGGAAAAGCTGAAAGTGATGAAGAAAAGCAGCATTTCATTCCCTTTCACCCGTAAGACAGTCATAGATATCTTCTTCTATATGCACAAAAATATTTCTGTACCTTTTTGGCTGTAGCATTTTGTGAGATATTTCAAGAAAAATATTTTTTTCCTGCTACTAATTTTATGTTGCAATACTGGTAATTATTTAAGTATCACTTTAAAAGGCATTTAAGACTTGACAGGGGTTACATAGCATGTTAAATGAATGTATATTTCTATGAATGTGCTCCTTCAGACAGCTAGTACCATGTCCTATTTAACAAAACCCAAGTTAAATAGTTATACATACTCAACAGTAAGCTTTACAAGTATGGATAACTAGTAATTCATATGTTTGATTCTGTTTGGAATTTGAGAAAAATCTGAGTAAAAATTTGGTTTCAGTTAAAAAATAGTTGAATTGTCATACATTAACTATCTTCAAAAGAAATGCCAGACCAGCTGGCTAAAATTGTGATACTCAGAGATCAAATGCAGAGATGCCAGTATTCACTGGAAACATATCTGTGCCTTCTACATAGCACTGCTGCTATGTACCATGGAGAATAAATTTAATTCTGAAAACTCCATGTATGACACACTGGTTTAATATTTCACTTGCTTACAAATTGATCCAATGTGTTTGTTATGTGAGAATTTGTTTCTAATTTCAAAAGTAGCTGAAAAAAATTCCAAGTTAATTCATTTGTTAGGCTGTTTATCACGGAAAGTGGACTGGACTGGCATGTTGGTGGATGCATTCACGTTGTGCATTCCTACAAAATTATAAGCTTTCATATCGTCAGTCTGTCACAAAATGTTGTTCCTAAAGTTGTCAATGGAATCTTTTTCACTTCAGTGTACACATAAGCTTAATGTGAGTGGTCTGTAACTCAGTGAGAGATAAAGAAATTGCAGAATGTATCATAACAAGGTCAAGTAGTGCAGAGAGGATTGATGCGGTTTGTCATCTGTGCTTTGAATGGTGTTTGATATATTATTCCTAGTAGACATTGTTTCTCCTTGCAGGGTAGTGGCAGAGAATGACTTTTTACACAGTCTCCTAAGCAAAGTCACTGCATCAAAAGGAGACAGTGGTGGACAAGGTAAAGTAGTTTTTGGTGGGTTTTTTTTTTTTTGTAAAGTAACAAGGTATTTTTGTGGAACTTCATTTTATATTGTTTACATTTTAGAGCGAGGCTTTTATGTTAAAGCTGTAGCACCACCATGGACATGGTTCAACTTTGAAGCTGGAAGTGAAGAATCATGAGTTTGTTGCAAAATCTTACAGACTATTTAAATTATTAGCTACAGTTTTGGATTATAGAGTTTTTATGTTCAGCTGAAGGAAGTGGGGAAAGTGAATGCTTATCACTATTTTGGTGGGTAGAAAAGGCAATCATCTGAAAAGAATTATTTCTTTTTTCCTTACCATAAATGTAATCTCTTTTTTTTGTCCTCTTAATAGGTCTCTGGGTAACTGTGAAAATGCTTGTTGGAGATGTGATTCAAACTAGAAAGGACTATCCACATCTTGTAGACAGAACCACAGTTGTCGCTAGAAAGCTAGGATTTCCTGAAATAATCATGCCAGGTAGGAGATGCTTTGTTCTGTAATAGGAATGGAATTTTTTTTTCATTCCCTAGGTTAATGAGCATCAGCTGCAGCCTTATTTACTTACTCACTATCCATTACTTCCGTAATGGGTAACTCAGGGGCTCTTTAGAATTCCCTCTTCATGGTAAGTTTTGTTCCAATATTAGAGGCTTATATAAAACAGTGTAATCCTTGGAAAGTAATTCCTAGTACTTAAACAGGAAAAAATAAAATCAAGACAGTGAGGGATAATCCCAGCTCCTTGTACATAACTTTCTTGACATCTAAGTAGATTATGGTGGAAGCTTACTTGAATTTTAAACTAACCTGATTTTTATTGTAACTTATCACTGTCCTTTAATAATGATAAACACATGAGTTTCCAAGCTTTTGATTTTTTGGGATTTATGGTAAGGTATTTTCTAATTAAAGTCGCTCACTCTCTGCAGTGTTCCTTTTTGAAAAACAAACAAACAACACCCCCCCGCCCAACTCTTCAAGTGAAATCTCGATATTTTTAAAAGTAATATTAATTTGTTCACAGGAGAACAGAATTAAACTATGAAGCTTCCACTAGAAAGACAGCTGTGTAGTTGGGGAAAATTCAGTAATAGCACCATCCGCCACCTCACCAGCAGGTGTCAGTGCAGGACGAGAATTGCTTCAAGTCACTGTGAGGGCTCACCTGTGGCTCGTTTCACCTCACATCGTAGTATCTTCTTAGCTAAGAACAACAGAGCTAAAAATTTAAGTTGAGATGGAAAATAATACATTTTTATCTGTTTCACTGCAGAAAACGAGGTACTCTCGTGAAGTTCAGTTGACCCTATGCTCTCACAGCATTTTATTTGAATTTTAACCTTTTGATTTCTTTTTTAGGAGATATAAGAAATGACATTTATATTACTTTGCTGTATGGAGATTTTGATAAATACAATAAAACAACTCAGAGAAATGTGGAAGTGATAATGTGTGTCTGTGATGAAGAAGGAAAAGTGATGCCAGTAAGTTGTGGGTTTTTTCTGTATGAGGACATGGAAATATGAGTTTCATTTTAGAAGTAAGCCTTAAACTTCTTACAAATGTTTATAAAATATCATTGTACAAAAACCTGCAGTTCCTTAATTTGTGTCATCTTGTGACGTCTTATGACTGATAAGATTTATGATGTTTAAAGTGACATATCTATTAAACTCCTATAAACATCTTGCATAAAACTGTAATGAGAAATAATACCAAATGACTTTAGTTGTGCCAAGGAACCAATGCTGTTTCTGACAATTACCGCATTCTTACTCTAGGGTTTTTCTTGTGGAAATTCCCAGAGGAATGTAATTTGCACATTAAAAGGTTAGAAGTATGATTTCTGCTACATAACAAACCCTTGATTTGTGCCAAGAAGACTGTGCCATTGTCCCCTGAATGAAGTTCGTGGCCAATAATTAAATTAATGACAACAGAGGAGTGTGGACACTATACATATGCAACAAATATTACTGTGTCTTTGTGCTTGTCTACTTCCATTTTGAGGAATTTTTGCCTTTTCCTTAGGGCTTTTTAACACCAATTCCATATTCAGGGGGATTTGGGGCCTTTTTTTTTTTTTAGCTTTATAATGTTCACTGAATCAGTACTGTGATCACGAGGGTGAAATCATAGTGACGCTTCTTGAGACAAAATAGTAACTCATTGTGGTTCATGACTTTCTGAAGCGTGTTTATGAACTACAATTAAATGCTTGACCTAAAATGTAACTTTAAAGTTCATTTTCTTCTTTGAATGAAGAAAACCCTACACCCATATAATGCTTAGGGTCCACACAACAAACTGTAACCCTGACTACAAAACACTACCTATACTTACGAAAACAGCTAACCATGTGACTTCCGTATACAGAACAACATCTCTGTTGTGAAATGACCTTCGCCTTCTATTCTGTCTATTCACAGACGATATGCTTAAAATACATATATCAAAGTATTCCTTGAAGAAATTAACCTATTGCAATATGTTAACTCTTGCATTCCAACATTATGTATGATCAGTTCTGCAGATGCATCCTTTCTCCAAATACTAGGAGAAAGTGTATTTGTCACGTTGTCTATGACCTGAAATATATGTTCAAATCATGCCTGCTTTCTGTGGGTAATATTCCTTAGACATGTTTAAGCAACAATTTTGAGGAATTGAAATAGTGTTTAATACAATCAATAACAAAAGTAGCTGGTTTTTCCTTTTAGCCTCCAAAATAATAAATGAATATCAATACACTTTCAAGCACACAAATTCATATTAATTTCAATGTTTCTAATTCTCCATGAATCAAAACAGGTTTATGTTCATTAAACAGGAAACTGGTTGGCTCTGGTTTAAGTATCAAACTAGTTTCAGCTGGAGAGCTAGCACTAGATTTACTGTTGCAAGTAAAAGGCCTCTTGTTCCAAGTGAATGTCACAGAATACATTCAAAAGAAGTCAGTGCATAAACCTTGAAAAATCTCTGTTCAGGCACATGAGACATACCTTTCCGCAGTTAAATCACTCTGCCCCGACTTACAAACCATTTTCGGGTACCAGCATCACACCCTTCTTGTCACAAGGCATTCAGATGTTTGAAGCAGACTTCTAACATTCACTGGATTTTCAGAAGGAAAATTGCACCTTTGCGGTAGTTAGTGTAGCCTATATATGGTTAGTTTTATCTGTACGTTTAGTAGAGAAATTTATGTTTTCTTCTTTAATGCACTTCAGTTTCATGTCTGAAGCCTAGCATCACTGATCTTGCATCTTCAATTATCAGAATTAGCAGTTACTCTGGACGTACAACCCTCAACCGCAGTTAGGTAGGAAAGGCGGATGTAGGCCAAGTCTCTTCAGAGGTTCACTAAACAAACTGAATTCGTAGGTTACAACAGATTTTGAACCTGATCAAAAATTTAATTTGGTTTTGTACTAGTTCTGACAGTAGTTAAGAGAATGGGCAATTCTACATGTTGAAAAAATGCAGAAGACATACTGTTGGTGCCTTTACAATGTTTACGTTGGAAGTCACCTGTGGTATGCTGCCAAACGCTGCTGAGATTCTGCTGGAATGGAGTATTTTAAAGTAAATGGGGAAATAAATGGACTAATGCAGATAGACTATTTTTACTCTGTGTTTCTTCTACTAATTGAGATGACGCGTTGGTTACTTAAGTTCATCAGCTTGAGAGAAGAAATCAAGTCTATATACATTCATCCCCCAGCTCCTTCTTAGAGTCCACTGTAACATGGGATCTATGGGTTCATCCAGTATAATTACAGAACATGTTTATTTTCATTATGTTCAGAGGTTTGGGAAATGCAGCATCTTCATACTAACACTTCCTGTGTGTTGGTGCTTTCATTATCATTTAAATCTGAGCGAGGCCATACTCAAATTCAAAACTGCTGATTGAAGACAGGTCTTCATGCTGCATGGTATATGCTGGTCCTGAACCTGTCGCTTTCGTGCAGCGTCTCCAAAGGCTCCACGCTGGGGCCCGTTAACCGGGCTTACCTCAGCTCCCAGGCCTGCGCCAGGGCCCCGCTGCCTTACAAGCAGCAACTGCGGCCTAGCGCGCTGCTCGCAGCCGTCATGGCGGTTGTAGGACGATGCAGAGCCGCGGGGCAGCGTACGTACCGGGCTCCCGACTGCCGCTGTGGCGGCCGGGGGCGCCGTGCCTGCGCGGCAGAGAGCGGGAAGAGAAGGCCGGGGTCGCCTGGGGCCGGGTTGGCTGCGGCCGCTATAGCTCCTACCTCAGCGAGCGCCGCCGGGCGGGGGTAAGGCGGGCGGCGGCTCACGCCCGGCCGCCAACAGTCGGTCGGTCTCGCGCGGGCCTCGGCAGCGCGCTGAGGTAAAGCCACTGCCGGCGGCTAGGTGGGGGCTTGCCGGGGGCGGGGGGGGGCTCTCCGTCGGCGGCCTGCTTCTTCGGTTGGTTTTGCTCAAGTCATAAAAATTTACAAAAAATAATGGGGCACTAAGCACTCTTTCTTCCCTTCTTTTTGTAAGAATGCGGTTTGCCTGGGAGCGGGGGACAAACCCGTGAGTGAATATAGATCAGTTCTTTACTATCAGGTCAAACAGCCACGTTGGATGGAAACGTTAAAGGTATGGTGTAGATGCTTTTCACTTGATTTTTTTCTCTTCATTTTTTGGTACCTTACAGAGAAAAGTTGGCACCACATCAGCTTTTTCTAAAAAATAGCTTGGTCCCGAGTACAGCTAGAGGGATGGATCCTTAGTCATACATCAGTTATTAGAGATATATGATTACTGAGGCTTAAAACTTGGCCTAGATTTTATTTAGCAGATCAAATGAGGTTGTCTTAGATAACCTTATGTCCTAAAATGGCTCATCAAAAATGAAATATCGCATTTGTTCTATTGTGGTAAAACAATGGAGATGAGGACCTTCAAGTGCAGGAAAAAAGGCACCAAATGCTAAAACACTCCCCCACCTGCACCCCTACCCCCAATTTTAGAGATAAAAGCTGTCTTGGATTTCTTTAGAAAATTTCTTTAGAAAGTTTCTTCTTTTCTTAGATTGGAAAATGATCAGAAGCTTCCAGAAGTAGTTCTTATAAAGGGTGCCTTGGGCTTGCTAACAAGCATGACTTTTTTTGAGGATGACTATTGAAGACAGTATGGCCAGGCATGGCAAACCTTGCAATTACTACACTAAGGTGTGTTGCTGAGATTGGGCAGGACAGGGAGGGAGTGGAAGTGAATTCTAATTTGAAACAGAAGCTTATTTGTGGTTTTGAAAACATTGACCCATTCTGTTTTTTGCTTACGATACTAGTTTCTTTTAAAAATTATTCTGTAATTCAGATTTTTATACAGAATCACTAACAATAGATCATTTTGAAAAGTGTAGTTAACATGAAGGAGTGTTCTGCAGCAAGATTTGCAAAGGGAGGTTGCGAATGAACGTAAAGGAGTACAAGTCTTTAAAGTTTTAGAACTTGACAATATAAAAATTTGTGCTTTTTCTTACACTATTGACCTTTTTTGTTGCATGTTTGTTATAAGTAGGTATGCTACTTTAAGAATAAAGCACTCATGAGTTCCTTGGATTCTACTTAAGGCTTTGAAACTGAATTTAATCACAAAAATATACTTAATTTATTTCACTATAATTTCCATACCTTTTTCACTTGTTTATTAAGTTGGTCATCAATTTATGTATATGAAATGTGGAAGCTTGATGGTGCAGAGGTGTTGCGTAATTCTATACAGTTAACATGGTGGGTAGGAAGACTGCAGTGTACTTACTTTCTAGCATACAAGCACCTATGTGCTTTAACTCACTGGGTTCAGTGCTTCATTTCTTAGGTGGAGCTAGACCTTGAGCAAACTCTAACAGATAGGTGCTTATCAGCCACCACTTCTGCTACTGTGATCACGCTCAATAGTTTTAAATGGTCTGTGAAAGGTATTATGGAGCCAGCAGAAGTGGTGCTTATTTATTCTAAAATAGGAGCTCATTACATGTGAAACCACCTTCCGCTCTCACCCCCCGTAAATCCATTGATTATTTTCTGATTTTACAAAAGGTAGCAGTCCCTATTGAAGACATGCAAAGGATACATCTGCGCTTCATGTTCAGACACAGGTCATCTCAAGAGTGTAAGTAGGGAATTTTTACTTTAGTGAATTTTAATTCATTGATGGATAGTGAACTGCAAATACTTTGCTTTGCAGCTAAAGATAAAGGAGAAAAGAATTTTGCAATGGCCTACATAAGACTAATGAAGGAGGATGGGACTACTCTTCAAGATGGCATCCATGATTTGTTAGTCCTAAAGGTATTGGATCAATTTTTTTTCTCTGGTTCCCCCATAAGACACCTTTTTTCACACCGTTGTCTTTGACTGCATTTTTTATTTTCTTAGTGCTAGATTAATTTTATTATTCTATCAAAGATAAATACTATGTTTTTCATCTAAAAAAAGAATGGTGTAACTCTTTCCATGGTCAGGATGTGTTGCTCTAAATTTTAATGAGAGAGAGATTATCTAAGCACAATGAGCGACTGTTATTCTTCTTACTATTTTTACTTTGTCACGTGAATAATTGGGGAATGTAATGTTAGGGAATTGGTTGGTTGAAAGTGCTCTGTGTAGTTACTTGGGTACAAAAGTGAAAGTTTCAGCAATTTGATGGTGGATGTGAAGAATAGTTTTGGCTATTCGTGATTAGACACAGGTAGCATTTTTGACTGAACTAAAGCAGAGAACAGATGTTTCAGGATTTGTTTTTTGTTTTTGTGATTTGTTGGGGTTTTTTTCCTTGGAGAATAGTGTCTAGCAGGGACTAAGAACCAGAAATCGTTTCCCATACAGACGAAATGTTACTTCAGGTATTTCTTAATGCTCTTTTCAGTAAACTAGTTTGCCATGACGTTAATGGCAAGTGAGATGCATACAACTAAATCAGGTTGTTTAGGTAGTCCAACAAAGATTAATGGCAGTGTGTAGTTGTTTATCTTCCGTTAATTGATACCAACATTGATAAAAACTTAGGCCATAAGGAAAATAATGATCACGTTGTATGACTGTGTGGTTAATGTAGGTTGTGAAATTCCATGTAATTAATTTCTGCATCAACCCGGCAATTTTTGCTTAAGTGACAACATAGATGTGAAACGCTAAATGGAGTTGACCTAGTTTATGTTTGAGAGAAGCAGACAGATTTTCTGACATATGCTTGCCTATTCTAGTATTAAAAACAGTAGTTGTAAGCTGTGTTTTAAACATTTGACCTCTTGAAAGAAATAATTTGAAAACTGCAAAATTTAAACAGTGTACTTTATTTTCACTGCCTTCAGGCATTGAATCTTTTTGAGAGACTTTTTGATCAAAATCTTAAGCCTTTTCCCCACTGCCTAACTTGTCTCAAAAAGAGGAAGTCAAGATTCTTTTCTGGTTCTGGAAATTCTGAGAAGTAATTATTTTGCGAGCATGTTACAATCATAAATGTCAGTGATGCTGTCTGTTTTGCTGCATAAGGATTTTGCCTTTTGTCTATTTAGGTCTCTTTATAGTAAATTTTTAATCTTCTTGTTTGATAAGATGTAGAGACTACACACCTACAGCCACTGAATCAGATACAAACTGAAAACTTTAGAAAATAATTTTAGATTATGTTTTTTGTAACTCCTTGTTTATGAACAACTGTAGACTAGGGATCTGCAGTTGAGTCAGACCTGTTATGGTGGTGTAGCTTTAAGCGACTGTGCTCATAAACTCATTGGGGAAATTTTCTTGAGTAGTTTTTGTTAAAGAAAAATTATTTTCTCTAAGCAGTGAGGAGTATGATTTTTATTGTCTAAAACCTGCTTTCCTCTCTGGGGTATGGATCAAAAGTTGAGATAAAAAAAAAAATCTGTGAGGGTTGTGGCATGCAACTTGGTGAAATAAGGGAGGGAAAAATACCTGTTGGGTCTCTGGTTTTTGTACTGTTTATTCTACTGAAAAGCATAAATTCTGTGATGCCTGTGTCACTTAGTTATGGCAGCATATTGTCTAATTTAAAATATAGCCTTACCATGTCCTGATCTTTTGTGTTAAAGGTCCAGGTATTAAGTTATAATGGGCATACCAAAATAGCGCTGCTATTCTTTCACATTTTCTATTCTTAAATTGTGTGCAGACATCGTAAGCGTGTTGTCTATATCCTGTGTACAGTCTTCAAGGTGATGCTGAATAGTCTATTGTGTTCCATAGCTATTGACATTTTAATGAGAAATGGGCTCTTGCTTTTACTTTGCCAGTGATGTCACCCCTTGTGGCCTTTCTTGCTGACTAACATTGACGCTTGGTTTATCTGTACAAGCCATGCTGGGACTCGAAGAATCTTTATCTTTCAGTGTGTGCATTTAAGTCCATAGAAACATAGCTTTTTGTTTACTTTTGTAGAAAGTAGAAAATAAATCTAATTTTAAGTCCAGTTGTGTGAAATATGTAAAAAATGGTATGTTGTTTTTCAGGGGGACAGTAAAAAAATGGAGGATGCTAGTGCTTACTTGGCATTACCTTCTACACGTCAACACATAGAAAATAAAGGAGCAACCATAGTCAGGAATTCAAGTATTGTAGGGGGGCTTTCAGTAAGCTCACGAGATGCGTTTTGTATTTCAACTCTTGTTTGTTCTACAAAGTTAACTCAGAATGGTACGTATCTTCTAAACAGGTAGAAGTTTTAGGAAGAAGACATTTGCACAAATGATAAATCACATTTTGAGTTTTAATGTCTGTCCTTTTATTTTCTATTAGTGGGCTTACTAGGTCTCTTGAAGTGGCGTATGAAGCCAGAGCTGCTTCAGGAGAACCTAGAAAAACTGAAGATTGTGGATGGAGAGGAAGTTGTGAAGGTATACCTTTATATAGTTATTCTTCATGTCTGTCCATGCCTTGGCAGAAAAAATGCTACGTAGTTTAAAAAAGAAAGAGAAACGGGAGGTCCAGTTACAGTAAACATAGGAACTTAGAGAAGCCTGTCAATTATGCTTTCTTTTGTGAGTGTCATTCAGCTTTGTTAGGGATAGTTTGCAGAAGACATCAACAAAGCTCTTCATTAAGAGGGAGCAAGCAAGCAAGCACCTGGACAGGATTCTTCATAGTGTTAGCCATCTTTTTTCTACTTGTTGCTAGAAAAACAATTTATTGGCTGCTGTTAGGCTGTGGAGATTTGCAAGATTACTAGACAAATCTGCCTGGCTTCACTGGTAATTAATTTTTTAGGATCTTTTTCTGCTTTCCATTGTTTTATTTTGCTGCAAATTTTGTGCATGATTGGAGAATTCAATACCAAGAATGTTATGTGGGGTCATTATTGCTTTGGTCAGGTGCTTACATATATGTCATGGGAAAACTTTAATTTTGATCATGCACAGAAAATTTTATTTAAAAATTGATAGGCTATGAAGGTGGTAATGGTAGAGTATTTTCCACAATCTCTGTTTCACTCTTTGCTTTTGTCTATCTGCAACGTCGCAAACAATTCCTACTGCTTTCTTTACAGTTCTTAATATTAATGATACATGGTGATATTAAAAAAAAAAAGGTGTATTATGTACCCAATGAAGTGCTTTGTTAATTTAATCAGTATAATATGAATTAAAAGTTGTTAATATTTGTGTTACTTGTTAAATATAAGCATTAGATGCCTCTCTGGGGAGAAGGAGGAAGGAGAACTTAAAAAGAAAAAGGATTTTTTTTTTTTTTTTTAAACCAAATTAAGTTTTGGGTCCCATGTCGCTGGGGTACTTTGCTTCGATTTAAGGTGGGCTTTGAATCAGACCACAGAAGTATGAAGTGTGTTTTTAATCATCATGTATATGCGAAAATAGCAACTACTAATCTGTATCACTAAGAAACTAGGAATGCAGTTTTAGAGAGTTATGTTGTTTATGTAATATTTTTAGCTTTTCCGTAAGGTTTGAGTTAAACATGTATTATTGATTGCTCCTGTGTCTGAGGATGTAGGTTCTTAAAATTAAAGAAACTAGAGCCTACCTAAATGCTCAGAAATGTTTTCTGAATTTAAGTGATGTTTCAGTGAAGGCCTTTAAAATTCTAATTTGAGAGAAACCAAGTCTATTATCTGAAAACTGACTTGTCAGATTTTTCAAGTTGAACTGGTTGCCAATTTGTTATTTCATATTATTCTATAGTTTCTCCAAGATACGTTGGATGCCCTGTTTAACATCATGATGGAACATTCCCACAGTAATGAGTATGACATCCTTGTTTTTGATGCACTGGTAAGAATCAGCACTGAAGGACTTTATTTGTCAAAGTGAAGAACCCTACAATTTTGAATTAGTTATCAAGTTGTGTATTTCAGGGAATTAGTGTTAAAGTCTCTACAGAATAGATGAAATATTACTATTTGACTGAAAAGTAAATTTCTTTTAAAACTCTTAAATACTCGATTATCAAAAAAATTTCAGAAAACACATATTTAAATAAAAAACGTGACTTTATGAAAAATGCTAATTATGTCCATGTTTGTTTAGATATATATCATAGGACTCATTGCAGACCGTAAGTTTCAACATTTTAACACTGTTTTGGAAGCATATATCCAACAGCATTTTAGTGCAACTCTGGCGTACAAGTAAGTTTGTTTCTTTCACTTTTGTGACTTTTGTAATGTAATAATGGTGACTGTTGATTTGATGCTGCTTATCTGGAAACAAACTTGCCTGTGAGAGACGTGTATGATTGTAAGCGGAGTTAATTGACAAATAGTAATTGATTTGGGGTTAGATGAAAATTTGGCCTTCATTTTCCCTTGTCTGGATTTTGCTGTGTCTGAGCCCTTCACCTGTTTCCTGTCAAATTTGTCAAAAGATACTTCGTTGTGAAGTCTCTCCCTTTACATTCCTGACCTTAACATGAAATGCCTTAAGTGAGGACTGGAGGATGTCCTCAACCCACTTACATAGGTTTCCACTATTCTTTTAGAGCAAACAAAGTCATGGGGAAAAAAAACTGGGAACTGTCAAGTCATCATATGCAGTTCACAGTCAGATGCTGTACCAGAAGGGTTTCAATGCTGTGAACTGGAATTTTGGTATTTGTTACATGGTCATGCCAGTGGGCAAGTGGACAGACTTTTGGTGTTGGGTTTCTTTTTTAGTTTTTAGTTTTGGAACTTCCAGATAAAGTCCAGATGGGAAGACATAGATTCATAGAACAAAGTAAAAAATGTGGAGACATGTTATACAGTAAATTTAATACTGGATTCCTACTTTATTTTAAAAAGTTTTTTTTCGGATGATGGTAGGATAAAATCGCTTTTAATTATGAAGAAAGCTTACATCTTCAGTTAGTGCTGATATTGGGGAAGTGCTATAACAGAATAGATGTATTTTTTTTCATCTACCTGAAGTCTTGTTCTGGCAGCTTAATGGGGTGGCAGACTTAAAGCAGAACTTTAATTTGGAATATGAATAATAGATGGAAGACCTTCACTGAAGGTTTGGAATAGTTGAGAATATCTTGTAGTGTCCTGTGCTGAATTTGCAGCAGTTCCAACTCAACAGGAAATGTCAGGCCGATCATACATTAAGAACATGAGTTTGCTAGAATGGAGAGGCAGTAGGTCACAATCAGTCCTTTCTCACATTCTAGGGCAGTTGACGTTAGCGTTATTGGGCTCAGAAAGCTCAAGCATGAGCTACATGCTCTTCTTGAATTCTCCTTCACTCCGTATATAATAAGCACATGTAATCTAATGCTTTATATTATTGTGAAAGAAGAGAAGGTTGGCTACGGAACCTCTCAGGGCAGCCTTATTTGCTTAAAATATTTCTAAGACTTATCTGACAGGGAATTTTTGATGATTTAATCAAAGTAGCAGAGAGAGAATAATGTTTAGGATTGTTCTCCAAATTATGAGTTTTCTTGGCATCATTGGTTCCCTGCACATCATGGGACATGTACTCTGTTTCAGGAATCATTTATGAAATAAACAACTGGCTGTATGTGGCCTAACTTGTAGTTAGGAAGAAGATACTGTGTCACAGCTGTATTGTGACTATATTATGATATGGTGTTTTGGCTAAACTTTTAGGTGTTTATTCAGTTCCTATTTAGCCATCCATTTGTACCCAGCTTTTATAGACTTCTGAGAGGACTTAACAGTGACAGTTGAGAGACCTTGAGTAGAGTCCCCCCGCATACAAGTTGGATAAATTTTGTTCCAACTTGGTTGAAAGCTGTGAATTCGGAGAAGCTATAAAAAGGAGTACATGGAAACACACAATGCATGTAGTGCCCACAAGGCTGAGAGGCTGAAAGCATGGTATTTTGATCCAGAAGTGTGAATTGGGTTAGTGCAGTGGGACTGAGGATATGTCTATTGCATATGCAGATAGCAAGATAAATATGTATACACGCATGCACACACACACATATATTTTCTGTGCAGTAGCAAGCAGTTGTTGCAGCAGTTATTTGCATGCAAGTATGTTCCAGTGATCACTTACTAATGTTCCATCAGTCCAGTTGGTAAACTGTTAAGTTTCATCAACATGCAAGTGCTAGTTTGGTTTCAGTTGTTTTGTGGTGTTTGGTTTTGTTTGTTTAGGGTAGAGGATAGTAGGTTTCCATTTTTGTAGTGATGTAAGGAAAAAAACCACCACCCTTAATTCAGTTCCTATTATGGCTACATTAAGATGAAGATCGCATCATTAATATTAGTTTATTCATTTAAGATGAAACTATAACTATCAATTAAGGGACTTATTTTTAGATGAGCTTTTGCACTTCTTTAGCAGGTTGTGTGTTTAGCAAAAAATTGCCTTTGGATACAAAATAAGGAAGTGTTTAAATAAAATATATACTTTTAAGCAGATACTGCCAAGTAACAGAATATGGTACTATTTAGATGCAGTTAATTTAGAGCCATGTTGGTGTGTTTATTCGCTGCTTAATATAGGTAGGCAGAAGGAACATTTTGTGTTATCTTGTGCATGTATATTATAAACTTCTGTAGAAGTGCTTCTAGGATTGTGTAAAGTTATGCTGCTCTTTCGAGATTTCAGGTTGCTTGCTTGTGCAGTTAAGATTATTTGCTCCTCATTTGCTTATGCTGATAGAATTTATGCAACAGAAATGCAAAAATACATGCAGTACATTTTTGTTGTGTGTGCTTGACTAAGCAGAAACATTTATTTAGAGTAGCCAAACAAGTTCAAGAAATTAATTTAAAAAGAAAAGATTATTTTAAAAATGTTTTTTAATTTCAGGAAATTAATGACGGTTCTGAAGACTTATTTGGATACCTCCAGCCGAGGGGAGCAATGTGAACCTATCCTAAGAACTCTGAAAGCATTGGAATATGTTTTCAAGTTCATTGTTAGATCGAGGACATTATTTTCACAGTAAGTACCCCAGCTGTTGCCATTTAACTAGCAGTCCAATGTCAGAAACAGAAGTAGACCTGAGAAAGAGGAAAAAATTGATTTCAGAACAGAACTGTATTTTTTGTTTTCAGGAATAAAAAAATAAAAGCTGGCAACTGGCCTGAAATACAGACATTGCTGGGATATTTTTTGGACAGGGAATCTTCAAAAATGTGATTTCTGATTCATAGTGTAAGTTCCAGAGACCCCATGGCAAATGAATGGCCAAATGTTGTGACAGATGGCTTGAAGCTGGATGCCTGTACTTGAGACCATGGTGTTCAGCAGCTCAGAGTGTGCATAGAACAGTGTAATTTTTGGTAATCATTGTCTGAATTTAGAGTTTCACATCTCCAGTTAAGGAATTTATAGGTAAGATTCAATGGACTATGTACATATAGCTCAAGCAAACAGATGGGGTGTAATACTTACAAGTGGTATTCAGGTTTAGGGAAAAGGGAGATAGGGAGAATGAAGATGAAAGCTGGAAGGAGGGAAAACTACACTACATTAACTGTGTCTCCCACTTCCTCCCCTAGCCCTTAAGTACTCTTACCATATCCCATGGACCCCATCCACATCCTGTAGTTCCTATCTTCTTTTCCGCTTCATCTTTTTCTACTTACCCGTAGCTGGTTTCCCCCAACACTTGTTCTGTTGTCCCTCTGCTACATGGCTGAAGGAATGCAGTGGCGCAAGATACGCAGTGGTCAATTCAAGACTATAGGTAGACCGAGTGGTTGGATGTTATGTGTGTCATTGGCAGTCAACAGAACAGAATAGTGTTCTGTTTTATCTGTCTCTTGCTCAGTGAGGCTCTAATACAATTTTTCTGTTATTCCACTGCCTATTTTTTAAAAAAAATCCATGTAGGTTTACAGTTTTGTAAAATCAAGTATATGTGACGAATTATGACATTTTGATTGAAGTACAAAAAGATTCAGAAGTTATTTGTGCATTGGGCAGTCTGTGGTAAACTGGCTTATTGCAATATGTTGCACATGGAAGTGATTAGGTATACATACCTACTCCTTTTAGTTTTCCTTACGAATGCCTTAGCGGGAAGTCTGGAACTCTAAATTCAGTTGGATAATTATTACCACAGGCGGTAATAACTCTTGCAAATGGTAGCCTCTGGCAAAAATAACCAAACAGGGAACAGTATCATCTGATACTGTGTATTCATCTGTAGCTGTTGTGATCTGATGTTATGCAGTCAATTTCCTGTTCTCAGACTGGTCATGAAAAAGAATTAAAAATGGATTGATGTATTGTCTTCCCATGAGAAAAGTTAGGATTTATGATTAGAGTACTTCACTTTCAAGGGTTGGGATTAGCCTTCTTGGAGACAAATATTTTGAATTAATGGAGCTGAAACAGAACTTTAGATCATTCTCTCATTAATTTGAAGGGCTGCTTAAGAAACTAAGATGCCTTGTTGAAAAGTAAGAGACATTGCAAAGTGAAAATTGTGTAGGAAAGATGAATAATGACTTCTAATGTCAGACATAAAATGGGAGACTTTTTTTATCCCATTGTCAGGCACATACATTGAAGATAACAGAGTTCCACTGTAATTTGCATTCATTCAATCCTGTTGCAGGTATAGAGATGTAATGAAAACAAAATTTTTTTTATGCCAGTCAGCTGAACTAAGGTTAAGTCTTGCAACTGTTTGTTCAGTGACTATGTTTTGTAGAAAGGTCATATATATTAGCCAAAGGTTAATACATAATACAGACTTTGAAAACATGAAATGTTTGCTTTCCTCCTTTCATTGGCCTAAGGTTATTTTTAATGGTGCAATTCATGTACGTCGTTGTGATGAAGTTGTTTCCAAAGTAAATAACTAGTCATCTTTTAAAATTTGCTTTCAGAACAAGTGATTTTAATTGAAATTTAACACAGAAAATGATGTCTAAATGGAAGCTAGATGGTGAGTCAGGAAATAGAATTATCATTCTACCTGGCTTAAATTAGTCCTGGTGTAAATTTAAAAAGCATGTTTAATGCATGTTGTGTGATGCTTCAGCCTCCCCCTTTGCCCCACAGGTTTGGTCAAGAAAGCTTCAAATTTCCCCTTGCTTAAAAAATAGGTTTAAGAAACTTCATTTACTTTTGCAGCAATGTATAGTCAATAAAAGCTGTATCAGTGCATTAGCCAAATATCTAATAAATAGTTAGACTGAGCCGACAGTCACGTTGTTATAACTTAAATGTACTTCAATCCCATTGAAAAATAATTTTAAATAGCCCTCACATGCCACAAACTCCAGTATGTTAAAAAAAATTAATCAAAAACCAAGCTCCTAAAATACCACTTGATAATTAACAAGGTTACTTTTCTATGTAAATGCGCTTGTACTAAAACGTACTTGTTTCAAGATGCATTTCACATCTAAGTTTTTCTGATGTGTATTTTTTATAAAGCTATCACACCTCAATAGGGGTGTACCTCAAGTAGTGTGCGTCTCGTGTGTGTTGTATGCATGTATGTATAATTTTTTTTTTCCCCCTCTAGACAATGTTTTGGACCTTGGGGCTTCATTCCAATAACTGACTTAAATCTCAGTGACAAGCATTGACCTAAATAGTGCAGAGGCTGTGGGCCTGAATAGTGTACCTCTCAGTGTTTTCCTTTCCTCAAGGCTTCTTCCCAGTCACTGTATGAATAGCAGTTTTGATTTTTTTTTTTTTTTTGTTCCCCCCTTGCTGTAGCCAAAAGCTCTTAATTTGCCTTTAGTTCTCTTAAGGACTTAAGTTTCAAGTTGAAAAGAAAAGCACGTGACACTGGAATACATGACTTGAAAAAGAGGGTTTTTTTTCTCCTCTGATAGAGAAGGCAAGTACATTGGAGGAGCAGCGTATAGTTCACAGTATCCTACACACATTTCAGGCTTCTCTCATTGCCTTGGCTTTTCTCTTAGCTTGTTTTTCTTTGACTTTTGACAGCTGTTTCAGTTGGCTAATTTAACATGTCACCAGTGGTTTTTTTACTGTTTATGTAAGCAATATTTTGTATTAATAGCTGGTATGAACAGTACAGCAAAGGTAATCTGGAAGATTCAAACTTGAGGACAGGGAATGAAGAAATGGTGGTGTGAGCTTAATTTAAATGTACTTTTAAACTTTTAAGCATCAAGTAGAGACTTTTTTCAAAAAGCAGACTGGTTAACGGGGACAGTAAAAATAGCTATTTGAAAAAGTTGCAATAATGGCAGAAGAAAGAAACATTGATAATATGTAAAAAAAAAAAATCCTAGAGTAGCTCAGTTGTGGGGGGGAAAAAAAGCACAAAACTTTTTTGCATATGTCACTTCAACATGACATTTTTTATAAGCTCAGATTTGAGATGTGCAATTCTTTAGAGGCTTTTAAAAAACCTGAAAATGCTTATATTGTGTTCAAGCTGAAGAATTTCTACACAATACAATGAATAGCAGATACAACCCATTGGTGAAATATCTATGTACATAATATTGGATCAACTTACAGAATTTATTTTTATGGTGATGTTTAATCTGGTACATTTAGGACTATGAAACTTTCTGACTGAAAGGATAACCCAGTGCATCTCCCAACAGGTTATATGAAGGCAAAGAACAAACAGAATTTGAAGAATCTGTGAGGAGACTCTTTGAATCCATCAACAACCTGATGAAAAGCCAACATAAAACTGCCATTTTGTTGCAGGTTGGTGTGTGCTTGCACACAAGTTGGTTTTGTTTTTTTATATGGATTTGGTTTGTGGGCTTTTTGGTTTTGCTCTTTTTAAATTGACAAAAAGACACTCTTAGGAAATGTATCCTTTGTGTCTCTTTTGTAATTCCCCTTTATTGGAAGACTGAGTTGTCTAATCTTAAAGTTTGAAGCCTAGTTTGAAAAGGTTATGAGAAAATACGTTTCTATGATTTTATGTAGTGAGTGAAAGAACCAAAACACAGATGCTGGTATCTTTCAAGGAATCTAATGAAGTAAAGCCTGCAGTGGGAGCTGAATGTTTAATTCCTGAGTTTCTTCAGATAATGCTAATAAACAGGGAGCTTAGTTTGAAAAGTAAACTTTATAGTATCAGCTTTCTGGAGGTATATTATTTAAACAACTGGAAATAGGATCAAAGTTTCCCATTCATGTCAGTGTTAGTTACTCTAACACTTTGAATCTGATTTTTTAAGAAAACTGGAAGAGAAGGAGCTATTAAGATCATTAATATCAAATGATTGGTATGTAGTTCTGTACTAAAATAGAAAACTATCAAGGCTTCCTATAAAGTAGGAAGCAGAAGATTTTAATGGACAACTGCAATGTTGATGCTTCATACATTCTTCATTATAAACTCATTGTATTTGTTGGGCTTGACTTTTCCTCTGGTTCTGTGTTTTGATTCCCTTTGCTATGACTTATACTAGAAGTGGAAGCCAGTGCAGAATTCGATCGTGAATAGATCCTCACATCTTGAGTTTTGTATTGTCTGACACTTCGCATGGAGTGTTAATGTGCAACTGCAAAAGAGCTAAAACAGTAAATGCTACTATAATTGTATAATACTGTGATTCTACTAATAATATAATATATATAATATATATTATATACTTATAATTCTCTAAATGCATTTGAAAACAATTCAGATACTCTCTGTTGTTATTTGACAATTCTGTGGAGGCCTTCCTGGGAATAGTTTATAGATTTGAAAGACACTGCATCAGAAGCAGGAAAAACTTTGGAAGAAGAAAAAAAGTCTGTACTATAAAGTAGTACTGAAAGAGATCGTTTATATAATAATGTTTTTTCTTGTGGTACTTGTACTTTATTAATATGTTAATTAACGAATAGATCTTGGAGGCTTTTGTGCTCTTCAGGAGAGGCACGTCACTGCATGCCTCCCTACCTTAATCTCAAAATGGTTTTGTGGGATTGTCCATCTGTGTTGCCTTTAATGAGCAGGGCAGTTTCTTCTTGAGAGTGACAAGAAATAGTTGTAGAAGACTGTTTTTCTTCCTTAATGGTTGCTGGGACACATGAATGGGTTTGCAAGTGGCAATGCTGACTCTGAAACAGCTGATGGGTGTGTTTAAAACCAGGTGGTATTGTTACCGGTTACAGTGTGGCACTGGATTTGCTGATGAATGTTACTTGTGCTTATTGTGATTCCCATATTTCCATATTTAATGCTAGCTCTTAATATTACACCTGTGTAGCAAAAATTTAATGTCTTTGCTGCTCTTGAGAAATAGCAGAACCTTGAAAATCCAGCTGAGCCTCTCGTAGCAGGACTAAACAAAAGATGTCTATGCTAACTTTACTGAGCATGTACACATGTTTTGAAGGTAGACTAGCTATTTAACAGTTATGCTTTGGTCAATACCATTTTAAACATGAATATTTTGGTTTTATAATAAGTGCTGTCAGTTGTAAAAAATGGATTGTATTTATTGGTAACCATGAAGCAGTAGTGGGCTTTTAAGTATCTAAATCAGCACTAGCTACTCGTAAGTTTTCATTTTAGCCGAAACTTTTCATGGCAGATCTGAGATACTGCTTTTGCAGTTGTCCCCACTACTGATAACTTCGCTGTTGTCCTCACTATAACTCATACAGACGTATTTATGAAAGAAACCTACCAAGAGGTTGCTTTACATACAGTAAATAAAAGCTACTGCATTAATGTTATTAAATTCCAGTAGGAGAGGCATGGAATGACAAGTGTCCCGCTGTAGTTTAGTTCCTGCCAATGGAAATAAGTTTGGGCAGAAGGGTCAGAATAAAATTTTAAAAACCCCATCCTAAACTCCATAGGTATGTCAGTCATAGTTTTTCTGTGCCTGTTTGGAGGAGAATTCTATAACGATACTTGAGACTTCTGCTCTTGTAGGTGGATATGAGTTGTCCATAACAGACCAGAAAAATTGAGATAATTTCTGCACTGGGAAGAATGGAGCAGAAAGGGGTAGAAATAAATTTGTAAGTCTGCCTCTGCCTAAAACCAACACTGATTTCCTTCCCCCTAGCCTCCATATTAGTTTTGGGATGACAGTGAGATAGATGTTGTAGTAGGATGAAGTTAACTTTGCAGGGCAAGGGACAGGTGGTTGTTTAGATTGTTTTAGTTTTTGTTTTTTAGGATTGTTGTTTAGGTTGTTTAGTCCTGTGTATTGCCAATACACAGGACTCCATAGGTGTTTTACCTTGCATACCCAGAGAGGAAAGTTCACAGAGACTATTGGAAAAATAGACAAATAATCAGAATATCAAAATAGCCTTAAACCTGTCACACTTGAAATTATCATTGATGTGAATTAAAGTGGAACAGAGATTGATACGATCAACTGAATTAGTCCAAATGGATTACACTCTGAAGACAACAGAGAAGAAAGTTTTAGGAGTCCTGAAGAAAGTTAAAGTAATTGGGTTTCTCAAGATATTGCAACTTAAAATGAACTAGTTTGCAGAGCCTTAGAATGGTAATTCTTAACTCTTATTTCACCCTTGGTTGTTCAAATACCTATGAGGTTTAGCTTTAGAAGATTTAAAGAATTATTTTGAAACCTGAAATGTATGTTGCTGTCTGCTAGTGATTTTTTTTTTTTTTTAAACTTTGAACTCAGTATTTTAGTCAGTTGCAATTTCCCAGTAATTTTTATTGTTAGCAATCATACTTAGACTTGTGTGGAATATTAATTCAGTCAGAAAAAAATTGTTTATAAAATTACATGTCATATGAAGCAGCCTAGTCAGTGCCAGAAGCACTTTATTGTTTCAATTTAACTTTATCTTCTGAGTGATATCCTACTTACTGATCCGTTACATGCTGCATAAATTTACAAAAAGTTAAAAATCTAGCTTTTCATTCTCTTGTTCTAATGTTGGCTGAAGTGGCTAGATGCTTTGACTTCTTTTATTGCCAGAGCTTTGAGAAGGGTAGATACCTGATTCTGTTCTGTAGTACTGTTTATATAAGCTTTGAACAACTGAAAGCTGTATTGTTAATTTATTGTTCGTAAACTGGAAAGGTACACGTAAATCCAAACTAGCTTTTTCATTTTTACTTTTGGAATTGTTGAAGTGTCGTGGTTTAGCCCCAGCCGGCAACTAAGCACCACGCAGCCGCTCACTCACTCCCCCTCCCACAGTGGGACGGGGGAGAGAATTAGGAAAAACCTCGTGGGTTGAGATAAACATGGTTTAATAGGACAGAAAGAAAGAAGGAAACAACAATGATAATACCAACAAAGGAATGTACAAGAACAAGTGATGCCCAATACAGCAATTGCTCACCACCCGGCCATCGACAGCCCGTCCCCAAGCAGCGATTTCTGCCCCCCGGCCAACTCCAGTTTATGTACTGGGCATGACGTCGGATGGTAGGGAATATCTCTTTGGCCAGCCTGGGTCACTGTCCCGGCTGTGTCCCCTCCCAGCTCCCCGTGCACCCCCAACCTCCTTGCTGGCAGGCCAGCACGAGAAGCTGGACTGTCCTTGACTGCTCAGCAACAACCCAAAACATCAGCACATTATCAACAGTTTGTCATCCCAAATCCAAAACACAGTCTCACACCAGCTTCTGTGAAGAAAACCAGCTCTATCCTGGCTGAAACCAGGACATGAAGTTACTTCTTTTCTTTAAAGATACAGACAGAATGCTTCTCAACTTCAGCATCTCATGAAGTCATTTTATTGCAGTTAGGATTATAATTTCAATATCCTAACTTTTCTGATGCAGAGCATGTTTGAAAGCAACCTTATGAACTGGAGAGTGACCTGTTTTCAGGTCCTGACATGTTACTTTGTAAAGGGATTGCTACTTGTAGGCAAGATGGGGAATGTTACCAATTCACTAGAATGAGCGTCAGTGTGGATGTGAAGGGAAAGGATTCCTCCTTTTGAGAGACTTTTCTCAGATTTTTCTTTTAGCTATTTAAAACAATCACTTAAGAACTTTTATTGACTTATTGGTGGTGGTACTGATCTTCCTAGATAATAGACTTAAAACTTTTTTCTAATGTATTTTGGCATCAATGATGTTACAGCTCTGTTTAACTTATCAGTTGCTTTTCTGTAGCCATTGCTGATGAATTTTTGTAGCTTTTAGAAATAGTTTTTCCTACAGTCTGTACTTTTGAGGATAGACTTTTTAAAATCTGGAAACCTGGAAATAAATTTCCAGAACCTGCAAATAGTTTGGTAAAGGGAGAGTGTGGCGGTGAGGGGCAGTAGGGAGGTATTGGTACCTTCTTTCCTTTCTCTTAGCTCTCAGGGCAAAACGATGATTTTCTGCAGTTATGTTTTCTGTCTCTGTAAATCAACTTATGTTTCTGGGGAATGAAGTCTGATGAATTATTTTTAAATTTGAGATTATGTGTTTTTAGAACGTTGTACTGTTGATGTTTGATTTGTAGTCTGTGCATGTGCCCTTTCATTGACAAGCTTGTGCTCCCAACCTCAAACTACAAATGAAGCCTCAGATTCTTTTCCAAAAACTGTTCTGTCTGCCAGTTGACACATCCCATTTGACCTACAGATGGTCTTGTCTGTTGCAAATGTCAGCTATATCCAGCTTGTTCTTAGGCACTGATTTTTAGAAAGTAGTACTCCCAATTCTATGCATGTTTTCAGGAACCTTATATGACACATTCTCTAAGGTCATGGAAACGTAGGAATAAGAAGTTGCCTGTGAGCGTCGAAAAGTATGAAAATAATGTAACATGAAGATGCTACCTTTTCCCTCTTATCCTTTCCCACACGTTTTTGACACATCCATAGTGCTGCAGCAGATTACAAGAATGTAAAACGGTACAGACATACATACATTACTTCTGAGAGAATAAGGCTAGAAAGGTACTGACCAGAGGTGATTTGATTGCGGTGTACAATAGGGGATGGCATAGTAGCTTTTTAAAGTTGCCTTGATAGCAAATAAAATTAGACTAAGAAACAGAGTACAGATGATTTCTTAGTATGTTCTTTTCATCTAATGGTTACTTGAATTTCATACATATGTATAATGTAATGTTGCAAAAGAGGGCAACTAAGAAAATAAGCTTGGTCAGGAGTAAAGGTTAAAATAAATTTAACAGTATATTGTATATGTATGAAATAATTTTCTGCAATGCTCTGGGTTTATCTGTATCCTGCTTAAAACATTAATCTCTAAGGCCGTCTGAAGAATGCAGAGCATCTTGTACTGCTTACTAAGAGACTTTTATGACTTCATTAAGGGCAGTGCTCAGTTGTGTCCATAGTGCATCATTTGAAGCAATTATTGCAAATTAAACTTGGAAGTTTAAAAGAATGCAGGGGATATACTTGTTATTGTACTTCAGTTGGTCCTACAGATCTGCAGAGAAATGATTCCCCTTTCCCTCTTCATACAAGTGCAGAATATGTGGGAAGGCAGACAGCACAATAGACCAAGTGTCAGTGGAGTACTGCTTGAAACATTTTGTGGCCAGTGGTGGGCCCTATCCTTTATCAAACATCTTTCACAGTAACTGTGAATTGGTGTAAAATGAAAATCAGTTGCTGCTCTTGTACAGTATCTTCATGTACTTCATTTGCTGCATGAAGAGCAAGGAACAGCACATTGCTGAAGTGAAACTGGGGCTAGGACGAGTTTCTAGCCCACCACGGGTATCTGTACAGGTGTTTTAAATAGCCCCAGTTTTTCAGTGTCTTATATGTTTAAAAAAAAAAAAAACAACCAACCATCACAGAACCCCCAACTGTTTTCCCCCATCCTAGTTCAAGGAGCTAATAATGGCTAAGTTCAGTAGAAGATACAATCTTTTTGTTGAACTGGCAACACCTTTTAAACACTCCTCTGATCTTCCCAGGGTTGTGTATGAATGTGGGGATGAGATCTGCAGAGGAATGACTTTATCGGAAGGCATCTTAAGCCAGCATTGAGCCAGTTTGAAATACCGTGTACACCCTCGCCACAGACTAAAGTCTTTCTTTTTGAATCAAGACTTGAAGAGTTATCCTTGCGGGGGGCAGGAAAGCAAGCTGTCTACTGCAGTGGAAGCTCAGAGAAATAAAATGATAGCTTTATGGTGTTTAAAAGGTCTAAATGAGAGCCCAAGAAAGTTGTGTTCTGATTGTCTTTATGCTAACCTCCCTACCCCCAATAAAGAAGAGACTAAGTTTTTAACAAAGAGTTTGCTGTGTAGAGATATGGAGATGTATTGAGCCAAGACAGGCTTAATTTAAAGCCTCTTCCTGAGTGGCTGTTTCATCTCTGTTGAACGTTTCGGTATAGAAGCACTGTGATGTTGATAGCTATTGAGGAAACGGGAGACAGCTTCTCATTTACTGACAAAAGCAAAAGCTTATAAAACCATCAGCACACTAAAACTTCAAATCGGTAACTGGAAAGAAAACTACTTCTTCCTTAGTCCTTGTCATTTCAACTGTATATTCACACTTAACATTCTTCCACTGCTGATTGTGGTTCTGATGTGCTTCTCAGTTTCCTGTTGGCCTTGCCATGTTCCGTACATTCCCTCTCACTAGAAATACTTGCGTAGGCTCTACTTTTATGCTGTATGTCTTAATGCACCTGTCATAACTGTCGTCTTATATAATTTGTGTACATAAGTGTGTCTTGAACAAGTTGAAATTTTGATGGTGACGAGTGTGTATTTCAGATGTTCAGCTCATGCATTTGCAATGCCCATTCATAAAGTTTTTGTTTGGACTAATCTTTGTATGTGTTCAAATGATTTTCCTGTTGTTTGAAACCAAGTTATAAAATCTGAGGAAATGTGAATTCTAAAAGTTTGTTAGATGTTTTATTATGTTTTGTGTCTGAGATTCAGTGACTTATTGACTGCATGCAATGTGGTTCTGATAGATACCTATGCGTTGAGTTAGAATTCACTGCACAGGAGACCAAAATGAGATAATATGAGATATAATTTCACCCTTTTTCTTACACCCTTTTTCTGCTTACACCCTTTTTCTTCAGTTAGGAAAGGGATGAAAGTGGTAGAAGAAACTACAGTTGGTCTGTTATAAAAGGATAGCAGGCACGTGGTACTGTGACTTATAACCCTGTTTATTTCATTTTATAAAAATCCAGACCAGCGTGACTGCATCAGATGGAGCACTCGGTTGATGTAGCGTTCCCGTGGCATATCAGCACCTTTTCCCAGTGCCTGTTTTATGATTCAGTTCCAGGTCTTGGTAGGGTTTCTGCTGTCCAGAGAATTGGTCCTGTGAGTTTTTGTGGACTCCAGGTGGTTCTCTAGACCTTTTTTTGTTGTGTAGGTTTAGTAGAATGAAGACTTGGGTCTCATGACTCAAGAAGGCTTTTTGGGCTTTCCTGGCAAACTACTACTTCAGTTTGTTCTACAGGAGAGAAGCATTTGGCTTAGAGGTTAAATTAGGAGTAGTATTGAGCCTGATTCAAATGACAGGAGAATCTTTTGTGACATATAGCCATGCACGTTTTTTAGCAAGATGTAGCTTTTTGCTCTATCCTGCTAAAATCATTGATTTTTGCTGTTTCTTCATAGAAACTGTTGAATTACTTGACAGCAGTGATTTCTGAAACCTGGTATGAGAGATGGACCCTGATTTTATAGTATTATTTTGAAAGCATATAACTGTAAAACCTGAAGTGTTCTCACTTAAAAACAATGCTAGGCCTGTGTCTAGGCAAGCGTAAGTATTCCAGAACTTACCTACATGAGTGCAGTGTAGAACAGTTTCTGATACTTTTTAGAATTAGTGGCTTACTCTAGGTTTAAATAATTTGTTTTACCTTATTTTAACTTAAGTTCTTAAACCCTGTTTGTCCCTTACTATAGTTTAAAATATGTACAGGCTTCAGGGGCTAGTGGAAACTTACTTCTGTCCAGGCCTTTTTAAATTCATTTGGGTTTTGTGCTTTGCCAGTGTAAAACAGAAAGTGTGATCTTTACTGTTTAGTTACAGTTCCTATAAACAAATGACATAAAGCAAGAGTTACTCCTATTTTCAAGGTAAGCAGTGAACTCCACTGTTCTAAGTGAAAAGAAGTTGTGCAATTTCAGCGTGCATTTAATGGATAATGTGTTTAATCGGTCCTGCAGCATACGCCATATTGCCTTGAAGAAAAGAGAGTAAGGGCCTGTGGAATGCGTAGTTTGGGGAGTTGTTCTAATTATTTTACTAACCCTAGGATGTATCATGGGTGGAACACGTCTGTTATGAAAAATAGAGCTATGTCAGTAATAGAGGAATTCATATTACTGTAACTTAGTTATCAGCAAAATGTTAGTAGAAATATACACGCTAAAATTGCACAAGGAAGTAAAATGATTACTACCTCTGTAATTCTCATAATCTGGACCAAGAAGAGGTTAGTCAAACTAAAATGTTGTAAATTGACTCTCTTTACCACGGTTGGATTTATAGCAGCATGCAAATGTAATCGATATGATTATTATTTCTGTTTTCTTCAGTTGTAAGTTTATAATGGCAGCAGGGATTAACTATAGCTTTTTGCTGAGAATTTTTGCACAACAACCAAAAACTGATGCTGTGGTCAGATTTTCAGAGAGGCAAAAATGTTTTTGGCAAGAAGACATTCTGGTTTTCATCTGAAATAAGAACAGAGAAAACAGCTGATTTGTATTAGATAAATAACTATCCTTAGATGTTGTTTCTTTTGGCAGTCAGTGATTGCACAGCATCTTTATCCAGATTTGAACTTCCATGAACTTACTGTAGGTGACCTATTGAAATAGGAAGATGGGAGGGAAGGAAGAGACTGATGTCCTGCTTCAGACCTATATCAGTGTGGCCAGGTTCTCTTTTTTTGACAAATTATGTAGCAGTTTACCAAAAATACTTTTAAAAGCACAGAGTCTATTTTTGCATGGAATTTATTACAGCTCTTGGCCAAGAAGTATTCTTTGGAGTATGCAAAGTATTTGAGACGTACAGGCTTGTTAGTGGGAAGAGTCACAGGTCATTTTGTGAATGTAAAAATCATTGCAGGCAGTTCTTTCTCTAAAGCATAAGTAGAGAAATTAGTGGACAGTGGCCCAGCAAATATTAAATATGTTTTTTGCTTTTTGTTGTAAGACTGGGGACAGACTTTTTAGCAGGGCCTGTTGCAACAGGGCAAGGGGTAATGGTTTTAAACTAAAAGAGGGTAGATTCAGACTAGATGGCAGGGGGCTTGGACTAGGTGACCTTTAATGCTCCCTTCCAACCCAAACTATTATATCATTCTAGATATGAGGAAGAAATTTTTCACGGTGAGGGTGGTGAGACACTGGCACAAGTTGCCCAGAGAGGTGGGAGATGCCCCATCCCTGGAAATGTTCCAGCTCAGGCTGGATGGGGCTCTGAGCAACCTGCTGTGGTTGAAGATGTTCCTGCTCACTGCAGGGGGGTTGGACTAGATGGCCTTTCTAGGTCCCTTCCAACCCAAACTGTTCTGCAGTTGTATGATTTTTCACTATGTTTGCTTTCAAAAGGTATTATAGAGGCTAAATACTTTCAACCTTTACAAAGGAACTTTATGACACTGAGTACTGCAAGTTAGTCTCTAAGGATGTTAGCCTTAAATGTTAGTAATGATTCTGAGCCTGAAAATTACCTGCTTATGTATTCTTGTTCATGTAAGAATAGTAATGTGTCTTTTCTTACCCTTGTTGTCTTTTAAGGTTTGATTATTCCACTGCGCTGGCAAAAATTTTCTCAGAAATTGGTAGATAAAACGTCAGCTATCTCAGCTGTGGATGGTTGGTTAGGGAGATGATGCTTCATGTCATCTATTCCAGGAAGTGTAGTTTTGGGGTGGATAGATGACTCTTATCCTGACTTCTACCTCCTGCATGGTGCATTTCTGGGGTGGAATTGATACAAAGTATGATCGAACAGCTTTGATCAGTGCTTGATTTACGTATTTGTATCATAAAGACAGTCTTCATGGTCTAAAAAAAGAATATGATTTACAAAGACGGTCTTAACTCTTCCAGTGGACTGCAGAGAGAATGTGATGCACTTGGTACTATTGTTTTTAAGTTCCTCTGCATATCCTCAGCATAAGAGCCCTTGTGTGACTAGTACTCTGTGGTGAAATTAATATTCAAATGGGATTTAAAATTTCAGTCTGCAGAAAGAAGTCCAAATTTATCATTGTTTGTTTTTGTATGCATCTGTTTCAGTGGTGTGCGCTGTATAGTTTGTATGATGCACATGCAGATTAACATACAAAAGTAACACGGCCTATATTATCAATACAGGTTGCTGCCTTGAAGTACATACCGTCAGTTCTTCATGATGTTGAAACGGTCTTTGATGCCAAGTTACTGAGGTGAGCTGCTTTTGCACATTTAGTAGCTGTATCACGTGGCGTATACAATGTAACGCTGCTGTAAACAATAAATTATTATTGATCAGCCTAAGTCAACAAAGCCATGCCAGGTTGTACTGATGAAGACAGTCATGGAACTCTGGGGTATGTTTTTAACAGGGAGTTCTCATCTGATGTACATAACGACAGAATTTATTATGCAGGCCCAATACTTAAGCAGTAACTTGGTGAATAAAGTGAATAAGTGAAACAGTCTTATCTTTTTTTTTTCCCTTTTCTTCTCTCCCCACTCCCCGCCTCAAATAAGCCCTATTCCAGAAAAAATAAATCTGGTTTTAACAGTTTGAAATAAGTATCTACCTTTATTTGTCAGGCAAAGTTAAATTGCCTCCACTACACACAAAAATATCTTTATTCCATTGAAAACAATGGGAAGTAATAAACATTTGAAAATATGGCTGAAATGTAGTTCATCCTCATCTTGTTTCTCTTGAATGTTTTCTTTCTAACCTGCTACTGATCTCTTGTCAGTGCTTGTGATACGGTAAATAAATCTAAGTCTTAAAAAGAAAGAAATGTTTAAAAATAGATCATTTTTTGCTCTTTCTGTCTTACTTTACTAACACGTGATTGATTAATCTGTATGATATTTACGACACTTTTCCTTCACATGCAGCCAACTATTATATGAATTTTACACTTGCATTCCACCAGTGAAACTACAGAAACAGAAAGTGCAGTCCATGAAGGAAATAGTGCACAGCAACCTTTTCAAAAAACAAGGTAAATACAAAATGCCTTTAAGGATTAAAATAAATAGGTGTGAAAATGTTAACTGGCTTACATTTTGTGCTATTTATGTTTTAAATTAGGTAAAACTAATACTGAGAGAGTGTGGATGCCAGAAGTCTGACTTCTGGAGAGGATTCACCTCTTTCTACAAGATGGCTATTGTGCAAAGCGTGGCTGCTAGTCTGGAACAAGGAACAGGTGGTTCTCAGAGGAAGTTTTGTGTGTTTTTTGTAGTATATAATGGTTAGGAGGATGGACCCATATATATCCTTCCAACCCATATATATCCTTCCAACCCATTTGTAAGCTCTATAGTGAAATAGGAACATGAAGTGAAACCTTGTGAACACAACTTGTGCTATGTAAGGCCACTGCTTGGGCAGAGAAGAAATGCCTGATTGTGCTGTAGTATAGCTCAGCTGCAATGCAGCATCTCTATTACTAGGTATTACGATGTTTCTTAATCTTTATCAGATCTTAGTGTCTTTCTCCGCTCTCAGAACAGGAGTGATCAATGGTACTGACATGTCTTTATCAGCCTTGTGCTTCGTTTTCCCTCATATTATCACAGAAAGGGAATTTTTGCTGAAGGAGTCCTAACAGAGAAGCCCAGTTTTACATGGTTGACTTGGTCTTCGCTGTTAAGTGTTCTGTCTCCTCTCTTGTGGACCATATGGCTTGCTTCTCTCTCAGCAACTTAATACAGTGTAGATGATCTCCAGAACTTTGAAAGGCGCATGAGCTACACAAATGGATGCATATTTCAGTTTCTGACAATTTATAGATAATGATTCTCACGTCATGCTCATGTCATCCCTCTGTGTTGCGAGGAGAGTGATGTAGTTCTAACTATCTAGGACAGATTAAAATTTGGTTTTATTTTAAGACTTGTGTTGCATTCTATTGAGATGGAAGTGTATATTTTAAACCATAACAATAATTAGCTTTGTGTCTTGTGTTTTGAGATCATTACAGACTTCCTGGACAAAAGCAAGAAAATAACATAGTTGGTTTTACTGTTTATATTGAATTAGATAGTATTTTAACCTATATTTATGTTAATGATTTCATGGTCATGAGCTGTGATTTTTTTTTTTTTTTATTTTTTTTTTTTTAACTATGTGTAAGACTCAAGGTTGCTTGAATCAGTGGAACTTAAGTAGCTATGGTTTGGGTGATCCAAACTATTAAGAGCAGATCCAACTAGTTGATTTTCAAACAGATCTCATTCTGTATTTGCAATTTTTTCCAGTAGTTTATTGTATTTCTGTTTTACAAGTACAGTCTGATATCAATCATTGCATTACCAGTTGCGTTTGCTGCTGCTTCTTCCAAGATCGGAAGTGCCCATCTTATTTTTATCTCTGCTTCTTGTGGCAAGTAGCACTTAGACCAGAAGAAAAAATATCCTCTCACAAAACTGAAAGACTTTTGGGTTAAAATAATGCACTCTCTTGAACTATTGGTCTTACTAGAATTGTCAGTTATCCTGACTGTGTTTAATACTGAGAAATTAAGTGCAAGCTGCAATCTTTTTTTTTGTGCTAGTAATGATCTTCTGTGCAACCTATAGATACATAAGAGACCAGCCTAAACTCTGAGGTTATGAAAGTTTCAGTTCATCTCCAGTAAACCCACTGCTTTGCTATCTGCAAGAACAGTGAGACACCTAAAGCAGCCGGGTAATTCTAGTTCTAATAATATTAGGGATATTGTTTTGATCTGCCTTTTGCTAACTTTTATGCATTTAATTTAGTTTGATATGTTAGTCTCCAGTCAATTACTACTTTTCTGGAAGAAAAACGGAACCTTTTATTGTTCTGTCTCAGAATTTTAGAAGGCAGAGAATAAGAGCAGGCACTGCTATGGAATAACAGTGGTTTGATAATTTTTCTTTAAAGGAACTTGTCGCATTGAAATACATTTGTTACTGTTTGTATATCAGGAGGGTTGGTCAGGGCAACAGATCCCATGCGGTATAATGAAGAATAAAGACCTAATAAAGATTCAGAAGGAAAACAGTTGAGCATACAGTAACCTATGTGCTTCACAGTTCTATTAACTTGCATCTTACTCCTTTTAGTGTACATCCCACTGCTTCTTTCTTCCCTATCCATGTATGCTCCAGAGGAGAGGAGAGTGGGGTCTTGGATTCCAAAGAATCTCCCATTACAGTCTGCTTAGTGTGGTTCTCGTTTCATGTGTTTAACAGGCCTTTCCTTTAGATACGGTCTGGTAACGCAAAATGTTCTGTAACGCTTTTACTGCTTGCAAATAAATAATACTACTAATAGATTGCTGGTTGCTTGTAAATGGAACTTGTCTGATGTCTTGAAATGCACAGCTGATATATCGTGGAAAATGTCTACCTCAGAATATGTTGTGAATAACAAAAAGGGTCTATGTTTTCTGTTTCTATATTTTTCAAGTAATAATGAATAAGAAATTTTACTAAGAGGATTTCTAATTCTGGGGAGCTTTTATAAAAACAGTAAGTGGTGTTTTTTGTATACTCTGACCAGATAATCCATCTTAATTTTTCCCAGACAGGTAGGTAGTGGATTCATTTAGTCTTTAAATTTATACATTAAAAAATGAAATAATGTCTAAAAAACCTCCCTGTGCTATTTTTTGCTAGTATCAAACACCTGACAGCAAAACCAGGCAGCTGAGACCATAAAGGTAGCATGTAATACTTAAACCATTTGCCAGCCTAGCTGCTTTACACGGGATCCTGTATGTCTGAATAGGTCATTGTGACCCAAACTTGCACTAGGAATTGACAGTTAAAGTGTATGCATTTGATAATATGTACAAATTAACAGCTTGTTTGTATGTTTCTGGGGATTACGTATGAAAGATCTGCTTTAAAATGTTTTTACTGTAATAATTGGCATATAATTATATAATAATAATTAGATGCTGCTGTTTTCAGAGGAGGCTGGGGAAATAGATTGATCTCTTTTTAACTATTAGTTTAAAATAAGAGACGGTCCTCTGAAGAAGCAATTGCCCAAAACAGAAAAATCACACAGATGTCATTTTAAAATAAAGCTAAAATATGCCCAGTTTGTTTTAACTTTATCATGACATATTGTTTTAGTAATATCATGACTTATGTCATGATATTATATACCAGACAATATACATTTCAAGATTTTTGTGCTTCAATAAGTTGATCAAGTGACAGAATAAAATGCTTCTTGCTGTTGTTGTCAGGTTCAGGTATGTATAGAAACTACAATTTTCTGTTGTTGTCGTCATCGCCGCGGCTGCCGTTGTTGCTGTTGTTGTTGTTGTTGCCGCCTTGGGGACTGGAGAGAGGGCCAGGCATACCTTTTCACCCTCCTCAGTGCAACCCGGTCAGGTTCAAGTAGACTCTTACAAGTATATTTTCCTTTTCGTGAGACCATTCCATGACAAAGTTGTCATTCGTCTGCCTGGTGTTGGTTTTACTCAGGTGTCTCAAGTATGGTGTTACTCAAGTTTGGGCATTTAGTCCTAGAGTTTCTCTCTTGGATGATGATATAACTTTCCTTTCACTCAACCCACTCCTACATCACTAAGGGCAGAAAATCAACCTTGGGATGATCACAGGGTGGTTTATAGCTAATTGGTATTTTTTATTATTTTGATGATTATTGGTATATTGATTATTTGCATTTATGTTTCATTTTCATATTGCTTGGATTTAAGCATCAAGTTATAATTGCTGCAGGGGACAGTCCACAACATGTTTAAGTGCAGGCACTGAAGGAAGTGAAAAAACCAATACACAATTAAATATCTCCTGATATTATAGTGGTGTGAAAAAGTTTCTGTACTGTGCTATTGTAATTTTGTGCACAGTAAATAGCAAACAAGTCCTTGTTCTTGTACACTGCCATGCTTTAAAATGGAAAATTCTGAAGATGCTTTTTTGCTCTGCATTAAATACAATTGATTCTAAAATGAATTGGGTAGAGAACCAGCTGTGTTGGTAGGGTGTAGACAATGCCTGATTCATTACTCCAAGCAATGAGCTGGAAGGTCGTTTACAACAATGAAAGCATATGTAGTGTATCACAAAATAGGATGGAGCATGATAATTAAGATTGACAACAGTTTCATTAACTAATGTTCACATTTATCTAGAACAGGTAGTATTTTTTTCTGCCATGAATATGCTACACTGCTAATTACAATGTCGTCTATTAATTTTCATGTGTTTCAAATTATCCATTTTCCTTCAGGCTTTAATATTTAGTCTCTTTCCATGTAGTTCATTATAGTTCCAGTTCGATTCATTTACTTCCATCCCCAGGGGTATTGTCTTCACAATTTAATTTTGTTTTAGATACTAGTATTTCTTTTCCTTTACCCATTGATGTTCATAGCATTTTCTAAGGAAGTAGACTTGTTAAAATGTGAAAATGTGTCTCTAAAAAAAAAAAAAAAAGTCAGTGAAATTTGTTTTTATTTAATAAGTTAGACAACCTGAAGTTGGAAGCCTTGAGATAAGGCTGAATTTGTTGGTATGTATTCCCAAGCATTCAAAAGTTTTCACTATAGACTGTCCTAGAATAGAATGCTTTCGTCAGATAGGATGCATGGTCCTGTTGACTGCTACTGTAATTGATCTTCAAAAGCCCCACAGCGCTACAGCACTTTTACAAGCCTTTAAATTAGATTGACAGATTTTGTTTGTTTGTTTGTTTGTTTTGGTTTTGTTTGTGTTTTGGTTTTTTTTTGTTGAGGCATTGATTTCTTGTTCACACTGTAACTATAATACAGTTTAGAGGAGTTATGGTAATTCAGGTGTTTGAGCAGCTGAATGTAGCTTTCAGCTGCTTGTACACTTTCACCATGATGTTTAGAAACATACTGACAGGATGTGTGAGCACATGCACAGACTTTTATCCAGTTTTGTCCTGAGACAATATCATGTCCTTCTTCCTCAGAGGACAAGGAATCTTCTTAAACTTAATTTTTAGCACTTTCATTTTAGATCACTCCATAATTCATTATTTACAAATATCAGAGGGAAGGAAATGGTTGCCTTTGTTCTGTATAAACACCCCTAATAAGATTTCAAAGTCTCATTTATGATGTAAGAAACTGTCTCCTGTCATATATCTTTCCCTTTGTATGGTGGGATGTAATGGATTATTCTTTCCCTCTTGTGAAATTCTCTATTGGACCTACCAAAGAAAGGTTTTAGAATTGCGTCATTTCTATCTAAAACTACTTCTGATGCATCACTGTGTTTTTTAGAAAACCTATGGCCAAAATTCCCTGGCCATCTCTTCATTTTTGAGACATCACCAAATTAAGGCATAGTTGTTCACAAACTACATGGAGTTTTTAGTGTAGTTAGTGTTTCTAAGTTTATAGTACTTGAAGCTAGATTTTTATTCTAAGCTGGCAATGGAATATTCAGTGACATTATGCTGAAATTTGTAAATCATTAGCCTTGGGAGAATTGTTTTTTATTGGTATGAAATGAATATAAATGCTTGAACATACCTTAGAATGTGTATGTGTTCACACTGCTGCTTTTGACTTTGTATTCTCTAGAGGACTACTCCTGATCAGGAGTTTGTGCTGTAGCAGAACACCACGAGATCTTCTCCAAAGAATATGAACTCAAAGTAGGTCACACAGATGGTCACTCTCAGGGGTGGGAATAGAGTTTCCATCTCTTGGCTTGTAGTCTAGGTTCTCTGTTCACTGTGGCTGTAGACATAGCTACTGCATGTTCAGCATATGCAAACCACTTGCTGATTTTGGAAGAATAGCAGCAAGAAACATATGTTAGCAGTAGGGGTTAATTTGCCAGATGCCAGAAGAAATGCTGAGGCTATAGCAATTTATTTTTTTTCCTAACAGAAGAACTCTTGCTATTGTACTGTTGTTTAAACAAGATAGGTACTTGCACGCACCCATAATTAGACTGGTTTCCTAACATTTATGTGTGCACTACTGAGTTTTACCTGTGAAACACTCTGATTCTTTCATTTCACTGCTTGAAAAGTATTGGTAGTTCATGTGTTGGTGATCTACAAGAGCAATGATTTAAGTCAGATCTGAGATTTATTCCTTAATAAGTAATGTACATATAAATGTGTCCTAAATTTTTGAGATGCAGCTGAGGAAAACTGTCAATAGGGCGGTCCTGTGCTATGAACATTGTGTGTTTGTTATGAATTATATATACAGTTTAAACTATAGCATCTTTTCAATTAGATTAGGATCTTAAATACTACAATATTAAATACAAGCAGAACCAGTAAAATCAAATAGGTGAACTGTAATATAGCATGTGTAATACAGCATGAAGTGAAAGCAAATAGGTTTGGTAATGGTATGGTTTTGTACAGTAGAGGCTCAGCAATCTAAGATTGTCCTGTTATACTCTTTAATGAACTATTCTGTCTGGAAAAAAAAAAACAAAACAGAAAGGTAATGACTTGTACTTTCATGTGCTTTGGAATTCTTCTTTCTAAAGGTTGGAATTTGTAATGTGGGCTATGATCAGTCAGGAAATGCCAGTTTGTGTTGTATAATGCCTGTGTTTCATAAGGGATGGAACATTTGGGGTTTATTTATTTATTTATTTTAAAGATCCATCTGTAAGCCCATGTTATGATTTCAGATATGTGCAAGTCAGGGTCAACTAAGAAAAATTTTAGAGTTAAAATGGTGGCATATAATCAGCTTCAAGTATATGGTTTCTCTTCTATGTAACCCAACTAAAGATTTAGAAGAAAGTGTATTGTTTTTACCTTTAGGACTGTTAAACAAAAAGTTTAAAAAGAAGTAGAAGGAACACTAATTTCTGATTAAGCATCTTTCAGCTTAATTGTTATTACCTGAATTGAATTACATATATTGATTTTAAATATTCTTGTAATCTTAGGTTGTATTGCTACTGATAAGAGTTCTTAAGCCAAAGTTTTATTTTTCATTTTCTGTGATTGTTGCACTGTTTTCAGCACAACTTCTCAGCATTTTAAAATGTTTGAATATAGGACATTGTGAATGCAATTTACTCTTTTTAGCTACTTGTTAAAAAATGAAAATACTCACTGTTCATAAGTTCCTTTGAAATGTTTCTCTGCTGAAACACAAAATCTCTCCTATGGATTCATTCTTAAATTTTGTACTTACCGTAGAAAAGATTAATTTAAGAAACACATTTCTGAGAGTAGGTGTGGTTTTTCGTTGCTTCTTTTTTTCCCCCTTCCTGCTTTTGCAGTATGCAGTAGTGTTTTTAAGGGTACATTACTTTTAAAGCATCCCTTCAAGTCCTGTATTCATTTTTTGCTGGTTTTATTGCTACAACATTTCGTTATGGCTAAGGATGGCATATGTATATCTGTAGGTATTTATCTGCATACGTTTGTGATGAACACATGTAGATTAAAGCCATTACTTCTGTTTATGGAAGAGCAGGTGACATGCTCAGTATTGCTACTGGTAACTTTGTTAGACATGAGCCATTATGGCAGTTCTTTTAGTTATATTTCTTTTTAAATCTTGATATATGGAGGGAAATCTAAATCAAGTTAGGTGAACTAGTTTTAACATCGGACTTGTAAATGTATGTGTGAAAACTATGTTTACAACTACTTCAAGTAGAAAAGAGGGAACAAAGACATATTACAGAAGTTGATATGAAGCTGTTAGATCAGCAAAATTTTGCATGTCAATTAAATGAAATGTGGAAACAGGCAAGTTGGAATTCATCAATATTTCATAATCCACACACAAGGCAAATTTTTAAATCTGCCAGAGAGGATATGCTGACAAGCATTCGTGGCAGGCTGGCAGACTATAATGATTGCAATCTGGAAAAGGCAGTGAATGCTTCAAGTGTTGTTTTGGCTACAGCAGTGACAGTGTTAGATGTTGCTCTGGCTACCTTCGAATGCATTGCATTACTCAGCTCCCATGAGGGGTGGAAAAACTTGAAGTTAGGAAGTAGATGTATTCTGCAGTGTTATGCTTGGTCACAGTGCTGTGCTGTGATCATTAACGCTGTACCTGTTCTGTGTCTAACCTTGCTTTCTGACACTTGCTTTGAGTGGTCAGCAACAGTGCTGTGTGCTGGCTTCAGAAGGGTCAACCATTGTGTTTCTCCTTCCTATGTTAGTGCTAGATTCCAGGAGACAAAAAGAACTTGCATCTTACAGTGCTGTCAGAATCTGTAGGTGACGTATGGTACTTCCCCTTTCTGTGGCCCTTATCTAAACTATAAGTTTGAATTTAGTTTTAGCAAGGAATAAAACATACACAGTTTTAAATTAATGACTTTTGGGCTCCCAGCAAAGAGTTCAATGGCAAATAACAGAGAGAGAAGACTTTTAATAGAAAAGTGCCTGCAGTTGTGAACAGATGTCCTTTGTGAAGAAGCATGACACTTTAATTGAGCACTGACTGCCATCAGAAGTCTCTCCTTGTTGAAAGAATATTGTTCACTGATTTTATTTTTAAGGCTTTGCTCTAAATGTATACTCAGATGACACCTATGTCCTTATTAAATTGGCATGCCAATTTTTAAGTGGGCATGAAGCCATCCTAACAGATGGATATGACTACAGGCATGCCAGGGAATCAAGAGTAGTGTTTCCTAAGGGAGACAAAATTGGTGTTAAATCTTTATTACCATTTTGGCTGCACATATGAGGCAGTCAGGAACGAAGCCCATCTGTGATTTTTGCTGAAGGAGACCCAAGTGTCTTTTTTTAATGGCATTATTATATTAATGACTTAGAGTTTGAATTTCACTCACCTGGTACAGAAGAAATCATTAGATAGCTTCTGAAGGAGAATAAGGTGAATAGAGGGGTTAAAAAAACTCCAACCAAACCCAGAACTGACAACATGTAACTGCTTAATCTTTTATGAGAATGAATCTCCCTGTCCTTATTCAGGAAGGTGCTACTAGGGAACTTCTGTCTGAGGAAGGTGTTGGAATTTGAGGTTGAGAAGTACATAGAACAATATGACTTGTGATAGACCTTCACGAAATAAATGCAAGATGCTCAGACTGTGTGTTGATGTTTTATGTGTTCAAATACAGTTTGGGGCAGCACATGTTTTGTTCTGGCTTCTAGGAAAAAAAGCCAGTGAGAACAGTTGTGTTTTCATGGGTTTGAACCTTAAGAAAGAGTGTATCTGTCTTTGGCAATGTCATCACATCATTTATCAAGACAAAAACCAGTTATTACTTAAATAGGCATCTGCCCCTCCACCGTGTCTCTCCCTCATATGCCTTGAGCTTTCTTGGGGCAGGGAGGGGGGAGATGTGTGTATGTGGATTGCTTAATCATAGCATTATGGAATCATTTAGGTCGGGAAAGACCCTTAAAATCGAGTCCAACCATAAACCTAGCACTGCCAAGTCCACCACTAAACCATGTCTCTATGCACCACTTCTGCACATCTTAAATACCTCCAGGGATGGCAGCTCCACCACTTCCCTGGGCAGCCTGTTCCAATGCTTGACAGCCCTTGAGGCAGTTTCTTCTTGTCCTATCACTTGTTACCTGGGAGAAGAGACCAACACCCACCTCACTACAGCCTCCTTTCAGGTAGCTGTAGAGAGTGATGAGGTCTCCCCTCAGCCTCCTCTTCTCCAGACTGAACACCCCCAGTTCCCGCAGCCGTTCCTCATAAGACTTGTGCTCCAGACCCCTCCCCAGCTCCGTTGCCCTTCTCTGGACACGCTCCAGCACCTCAATATCCTTCTTGTAGTGAGGGGCCCAAAACTGAACACAGGATTCAAGGTGTGGCCTCACCAGTGCCGAGTACAGGGGCACGATCACTTCCCTGCTCCTGCTGGCCACACTATTTCTGATACAGGCCAGGACGCTGTCGGCCTTCTCGGCCACCTGGGCACACTGCCGGCTCGTGTTCAGCCGGCTGTCGACTACCCCCCCCAGGTCCTTTTCTGCCGGGCAGCTCTCCAGCCGCTCCTCCCCAAGCCTGTAGCGTTGCATGGGGTTGTTGTGACCCAAGTGCAGGACCCTGCACTTGGCCTTATTAAACCTCATACAGTTGACCTCGGCTCGTTGTTCCAGCCTGTCCAGATCCCTCTGCAGAGCCTTCCTGCCCTCAAGCACATCAGCAGTCCTGCCCAGTGAGGTGGTGTCTGCAGACTTACCCAGGGTGCACTCAGTAATGAGTCGAGAGCACCAGACACTACAACAGGAAATTTTACTTTGGCTATTTCTGTTCTCGATTACTGTCTTCCATGATTTTATTAATTTTTTTTCTCTTTTTTTTCCCTAGCCAATGAGTTGTTGATGCACTTTGAATGCACACTTTGCTTATTTTGCTTACTTAATGTGTGCAATGACAGCCTTAACATTATATTCTGGAATTTATATACCCATTCAATAAACTTTTCTTTGTCCCAAGATAATAGAGGGATCTCCTATTTTGTATATCATTCCAGTGAAATGGTTTTAACAGGGTTTTTTTAAGATGAGAAGACATGACTAGAGTTTTATGTTAACACTAGTCCACCTGCAGGCTTAGGCTGAGACCAAGGCTTGTTTGCTACAAATGCTAGTCTTTTTCAGTTACTTTGATTGTATGTATTCATCAGAACATCTTGGAATTGCATCCTTAGACGTGGTGACTTTAACTGGTAGTGATTTTAGAAAAGGAAAATGAATGAGGTTTTATAAGACTGTTGTCTTGTTTATGAATAATATTTTAGAAGTAGATTATCTGAGTTGTTTACTACACACAAAATAAATTCTTCTGTATTGTGTTAACTAACAAGCTGCATTTATATATCATACAGTCACAAAATACAGGCATATAGCCTTAATCTAAAACAAAATAACACAAAAATAGAATTTGCGTATAAAAATATATTAATTTTTCTGTTAATTACAATTGCAGGTGTTTTTTTAAAGGAAATTATTTACCTAAGGCTAGTTAAATGACCTTTGAATTTCCACGTAGCTTGACACTTCAACATTGTTCACACATGAAAATGCATTGTAAATAATTGATCAGCTGTGTATGTTAAGTCCTTTTAATAGATTATATATGTATGAAATATGGATCAAATTTTGATTTATAATGCAAGGTACAGCTGGGAGTAATGAAGGTTGCAGAGTAATTAGCTCTTAAAACTAGACGAAATCAATTGTACCTTCTGCCTCAGCTGTCCTCTCAGTACTATAGGAAAATTTTGTCTATGCAAGAAGCCCTGCTTGCTTAATGTTTAAGAAGTATGGAATGGCTTTGTGCAGAGGAAGAATTATGTCAAAGACTTACTTCTTTTACCAAAATACAGGTGTGTGCTTTTAAAATTGAGTTACAGACAACAGTGGGCATTTTGCATTCTGGTAGGAAAAGATTTAAATGGCCTCTGAAACCCTGCTATGGGGGAGTTTGCATCCTGATTAGTGGTCAAATGGGTATCACAGGCACATGAAGTCAGATGTAATTTAATGATTAATATACACATAATACCTACGTTGAAGTCCTAGCTTTTTTTTCTATATGAGTACAAATCCAAAATGTACTTTAGCTAAAATACAAGATTCCTCTTACCAATGACTTTGTTCAGTCCACTCTCCTACAGTACTTTCGAAGTAAAGCTCATTAACTATAGATTTTTATTATGATTTGTTATCCAGTTGCTTCCTGTAACTTTAAAAGCTACACAAAGAGAATTTTTATATTTGCTAGCTGCCAGACGTTTCAAGGGAGACCTTAATGGCTTAAAAATTGAGCTGGATATTATTTTGGAGGAGCGGGGGCAATAAGTTTATCCTGGCAGATGTGAAACTGGCCTGTGTATATAATATTCCATCCTCTCTGTGAGCGGTGAAAAGAGTCTGAGATGTCATGTAATTTTTTATAACTTTGAACTTCATTGTTATGAACAGATCTCTTAGCATAGCAATCCCTACTGATTTTTTTATTGGAAGTGGAAATGTTTTCAAGGTACTATTTTTAAGAACAGTAGTTATGACAAAAGAGCTGCCAGATAAATTTCTTACATGCTGTTGATTTGGAATCTGTATTCCTATGACATGTGATTGCAACTAATTAAAGGTTGTATGTATTAATCTATGTCCATCTTCACTTTGTATTAATTGTAGTGGTTACTGTGTCTATTGCAGAATGTTAGAGTAGTAGTTATGCATCCTTATAAAAAGTAGACAACGTGGAGTTTGTACACAGCAGGTTTAGAGCAGAGAACAATGCAAAATGTTGCCATGTGTAGATGTATATATAACTGCAGACAAGTATGGACAGTGATACTGTGTGCAGATGAGCTTTATTGCCTGTCATCTGGGGTAGTGTACTGGATCCACAATGCTGTAGGAAACATGGGGCGGTTTAGCTTGTGAGAAATCATTCCTTCAGCATATCTTGCACACAGTTAGAGAATCTGCAAAGGAAGACAGGGATGAGGCAGAGTGGGTATCAGAAAAGAGAAGCTGTATTTTCGATGCCCCTTAGTGCTTGCGGCATGTGTATTTTCATACAGCTTAAATATATATGAGGCAATTTTTTTTGCCTCTCTAGAGATGCTGCGCAAGTGCTATGGCCTGAATTGACTAAAAATAGTTTTCTCCCATTTGTCTTTAGAGTTGTGATTTGATGTTGTCTTTTCTGGTATAGGAAACCTTAATGTTTGAGTCTGTGGGTGAAAAAAAATGACAAGCCCTAAAAATGTCGTAATTGACATATAGTAAGTTTGTTTTCTAGCTTTTTCAAAAGTAGGTAGGTAATAATCTAATTTACAGCTTGTACTTATTTGTTGACTGAATATGTAAGCCCTTTCTATGTAAAAAAAAAAGTGCTAAGGCATTTCAGCAAGTTTTAAATGTATTGCATATAACTTCTAATGTTGCGAACGATGTTTCTTTGGTTTAGTTTTTGGTCAAGAAGCTAATAGCACTGCATTGGTTGCATTTATAATTAGGTATTAAAAGTGGTTCATATGACCAAATCAAGAAAGGATTTGCTAATTATCAAAATACATCTCAGTTTCAGAAAACTGTATAATGTTCGATGTCTGCAGCACGTGACTACAAATCTATCAGTATTGATGACTTTTGGAGGGGAGTTGGTTTCTGTGGGCACAAATCCACACTGAAGTGCTTTTGGAGCGTTAGTGTGCTATGCTTTACCAAGTGCTTTATAAGTGCAGCTATTTGGTTATTGAATCGGGGGGTAGTCTGTGGCCTGCATGAAGTGCAGGAAGCTTGTCTATGTGCAGAACTGGTCACATCAATCAACTGTAAGCTGTGTGACACCCCTTTCTGTGCTGCGCTTTGAACAGGTCTTGTGTTGATCTGTGTTCTTTAACTGCTCTTTCGCTAGTGAGTTTGTAATTTAGTCATTGAGTAAGATTTCTTTTGTAGCTTGGAACAAGTGTTACAGAAGATCAGGTAAATAGCTTTTTATTCGTGTTGTGGCATTACCAAGAGTAGAGATACTTTCTGAGGCAAGAAATTATGCTGCCCCTTACACATGATTAAAAGCTCCTGGCTTTATATGGCTTGGAGCTGTTACTTGAAATAAGAATAATCTGCATGGATAGCTTCTGCAAAATTCAGAAATTTATCATATAATTCCCATTCTTTTCCTCTCTTTCTTACCCTCCACCTTCCTGTACTAACACCCCTATTTCTAGGAGAATCTGAGCCCCTGGCTTGTTTTAAATCTCATTGGATAGTTTCACCATGTCTCACACTCCACTTGTTTCTCAGTGGGCATGCTGTGTGTCCAGGCAAAGGTGTTCTAAATCATTCTTAAAAGAAAACAATAATTAAAAAAGCATTTTCAGTTTTGTTTGCAGTAATTAAGAGGTTTTCTACTTTTGTTTTATTATTTTTTCAGAAACTGTGATAAGTGGTGTTGATAGAATATAATATCCAATTAGTGATATAAATATTTTTCCCAAGTGTTAAGAGAGACAAGAATTTTAAGCAGTAAGAAATCAGTTGGGTGGAAACAAATAAAAACTTCAGCTCACTGTCTGTGGGTAGAACGCTTCTGTAGTTCTATAGAAATTTTAATCTGAGGTGGAACCTTTGAAGCTACATTTGGTTCTGTTTTCTTCCCAGAAAATATTTCAAATTATTATAAATAATATTCATTTTCATAAATATAACAAAACTTTGAAGTATCTGTTCAGCGCTATTCACACTGTTATGCTATACTCTCTTTAATTATATAGCACTGTACAAGTAAGTTGCTACTTAAATCACTCAGTGGCATGTGTCGATTAAATTGGAAAAAAAAAATCTTCTGTGTCTTTTATTCCCAGATACAGTGCCTTCATTGACATTATTTTATCAGGAAGTTGTGTTTTTCATATATGAGAAACACTGTTGACATACAAAAATGTCACACAAGTTTAAGAACATCCCTAGGCATGATTCAAAAAGAAACAATTCCATGCTGGAAGGGACTGTAGCTGTTAAAGCATGTTCTGTTTTACTGTTTGGAGCAGGATTTATTTGCACGTAGTATTTGATTTATGTTTGTTCTTAAGATATTTTGCTTTCTTTCAGAATGCAGGGACATTTTGCTTCCTGTGATTACAAAAGAGCTGAAGGAGTTACTGGAACAGAAGGATGATCAGCAGCTCCAGGTCCAAGAGAAGAAGTATTGTGTTGAATTACTTAACAGCATCCTGGAAGTTCTGAGCTGTCAAGACCCTGTAAGTATTGATAATGATGGCGGCATTGTGTGTAGTAAGACTGAGCTGATTAGGTATTAAATTATTGATGCTGATGAATCTCATTTAAATTTTTAATACAAGTCAGTGGCAAATTGAACTTTTCTCCTATTTTTCATAAACTTAGGATGAAGGGCAGTTAATGTATTACAGGTGAAGTACTGAAATCTATGCTATCTTTTTTTATTTCTCAGTTCTATATAGTCAGTAAATAATGCTGTAAGTAACCATAGTGTTATTAAAAGCAGTGAGGCTGCTGTGTTTTTTTCCTAGCAGAGTTTTAGGCACTTTTAATTTTGACTGGTAAGGTCCAGTGGAATACATACTGAAATTAATTCAAATATTATGACACCAAGCTGAGTATCGATGACACCAAGCTGAGTGGTGCGGTTGACATGCCTGAGGGATGGGATGCCATCCAGAGGGCCCTGGACAAGCCTGAGGAACGGGCCTGTGTGAACCTCACGAGGTTCAGCACAGCCAAGTACAAGGTCCTGCCACTGGGTCAGGGCAACCCCCAATATCAATACAGGCTGGTGGATGAACCAACTGAGAGCAGCCCTGCTGAGAAGGATTTGGGGATGTTGGTTGATGAAAAGCTGGACATGAGCCGGCAATGTGCGCTTGTAGCCCGGAAGGCCAACTGTGTCCTGGGCTGCACCCAAAGCTGCGTGGCCAGCAGGGCGAGGGAGGGGATTCTGCCCCTCTGCCCCACTCTGGGGAGACCCCCCTGCAGTGCTGCATCCAGCTCTGGAGCCCTCAGCACAGGAGAGACATGGATCTATTGGAGCGGGGCCAGAGGAGTCCACCAGAATGCTCAGAGGGCTGGAACAGCTCTGCTGTGAGGACAGGCTGAGAGAGTTGGGGTTGTTCAGCCTGGAGAAGAGAAGGCTCAAGCGAGACCTTACTGCAGCCTCGCAGTACTTAAAAGTGCGCTTGACCTGTTGCGATAGGACAAGGGGTAATGGTTTTAAAGTAAAAGAGGGTAGATTTAGACTAGATAAAAGGAAAAAAAAAATTCGCAACAGCACACATTGCCCAGAGAGGTGGTGGATGCCGCATTCTTGGAAACATCCCAGGTCAGGCTGGACGAGGCTCTGAGCAACCTGCTCTAGTTGAAGGTGTCCCTGTTCATTGCAGGGGCGTTGGACTAGATGGCCTTTCAAGGTCCCTTTCAAGCTGAAGTATTCTGTGATTCTATGATTATTCCAAGTGTTGAGAACAATTTTCAACTTTAACCTTGTTTCTTTTATAAAACCTTTGTAGTTTCTGAAAGAAATGTTTTTCAGCATACAGATGTTGTAGCTTATCGTTTCTGCTTTCAGCAATGTTTGTGTAAAACAGATTACTTTTTACTATACCTCACTTACTTTGAGTCTGTAGTTTTTTTCTCAAGCTCCTGAAGTTTTGGAGCACTGTAGAAAATACCATTTGGGTGGTTGCTTTTCTCATTTGAGAGAGTATTGAATTGACTTTTTAGTCCCTCACTTTTTAAGTGAGCAGTGAGTTATTTGATGAAGTTCAAGATGATTTGAGGAATTTATTCTGAGAAATACTTGTAGTTAATTACAGTAGGAAAGTTGTAATTTCTTCTATGAATACTTGCTGATTTCTCCTGAGCTATAGTTTTCTCATACATGTGTTCAAACTTTGTAGGTTTTGGATACAGGCAAGTTGTCATTTTGGCCATTTTTTCACTACGAATCCTTGGATCATTTTCTAGTAATGAAATCTTTACAGCATGTTGCTTGGTTTCATAAAAATCTTTTGAGTTTGAAACTGAAGAGGCTCATCTGTTTGCACAGGGTGATCTTTTCATGTGTATCATGAGCTATTTTCCTCATTGTTTTAGATGTAAACACTTCAGGAGGCATTGATACAAGGGGATACTTAAGAGGTATTGGAACATTTGAATTTCAAATGGATTTCATAAGAGAAATGGTGAAAGCATGATACGGCAAAGAGTGAAGTTGTAAGTTTATGGGGTTATAATGTAAACTAATTTCATTACAGTGTACTTTAGAAGGTGAAACAGTTGTACAGCAAGATAGAGTAATAATTTCTGCATGTGTACCGCATAAATTAAGTTTATTTTCAAACTTAGCTACTGTTACTATGGTCAGCAACTGACATCAAAGACTTGTTAGAGCCTACTGAAAATACGGGTTTGTAGCTCAGGTTTGCATGACTGAGAACATTGCCATATGCAGAACAGCATGAAGAAGTTGAATTCCTGTTGCTTGGTATGCGGATAGGTAGCCCCATGCAGTCTGATGGTTATTTTGGAGATTCTAACTTGTCCAATTTCCAAGAGTAGGAACTGATATGTCTAGAATGATGTAGAAATGTGATGGGCTGTTTTCCAGAGAAGAAATATTTGAAAATGTACCGTTTTTTTTTTAAAAGGCTTTATGTTCTATTTATTTCTCAAATTACTGTTTCTAAAGAAAAATATTCCTTTCAAGCTGTGTCTTACTCATGTTTTAAGTGTAACTGTTGACACAAAACCAGTTACTAAGTAGCATTCTTGCTAACAAAAATTTTTGTTCATTTTTGGAAGTGCTTTGATGTTTCCATCTTGGGGAAAAAAAAAATGTTTTGAAGTATAGATAGATTTTGTTGTTGTTGTTGTTGTTGTTTTATTTATTTCTTGATATTACTAAAAACATAAAGCTTGAGGGAGGGAGGTGAACTATATCTGAACTGATACATCTCCTATAGAAATAAGGTGTAAATGAAGTGCAAAGATGATTGAAGAAAAGCAGGCATTTGTTTCAGTAAATTCTGTGTTTGAGAGGTTTGCAACTGCGAGTTTTGGACAGTTTGTGAATGCATTAATGTACGTATGCCTCAAGGACTTAACAAAATTAGACAAATACTTAAGATTTCAATTGGGAACATTTTGGTTTAAAACTTCTTGGTTAGTATGATGCTGCTGAGAGCTTTTGAAAAGCTCTCAATTTTTTTTCCTTCAGATGTTCTCTGTTGATATTAGGCAAATTCTTAGCTGTATTTAAAATCAAATGCATTTCATCCTTGAGGAGAACATTATCTTTAATGATAGTTTTTTTTTTTTTTTGTTGGCTTTTTTCACCAATCTGTATGATGTGTATGCTAAAACAGAGCTGGAGACCAGAGGTTTAATGGGTGATTGTATTTTTCACAGCTTTGGACTTCAGTCCTTTAACAATCCAATTAAAATTATGTAATTTGTGTAGAATAATGTTGTTTTAAAAGCTGTAATGCATATTGTGCTTTTACTCCTGTTGAAGCAGGTAGCCAGGCAAACCTTCTTGCATTATAACAAACAGTGGCTTTTAAGGCAACGCATAACTCACTATGTAATGAAAATTGCTGAAGATTTTAAACACGTGCATTTAAAAAAACCCAAACACATTCACATTTGTTTAAAACAAGTGGTATTTCTTCAATAACTTCTTCCAGGGAAGGTAACCTGTAAACTGGAGATTCTTTGTGAGATGTTTAGGTGGCAGTTATCTACAGATTCTGTTTGCAATAAATACTGATGAATTTCTAATATAAGGAGAAATGTCCCTTGGAGTAGGTTTAAGTCCAGTAGTGGTATGAACATATGAGGACCCCTCTGGAGGCATCTTATTAAATAGTATAAGAAACATTGTAGAAGAGTAGGGACATCAATAAAAGAACCAGATGCCTCTGTTCAGAAAAACACAAACCTGGCATGTCTTCTGGCATGCTGATAAGGGACAATATGGATGCTAGAATATATTAAGTTATATAAGATTGTTTTTATAACTACAGCAGCAAATGCGTGATTATACTGGCAGTTTTTTCTTTCCTTGACAGAGAATCCATGGGTCACGGTCTCATTTTTTTAGCTATGCTAAATACTGGTCCTGCTTTAGTACTAAAAATCTGCTTTTGAGATGACTTATCTGAAAGCAAAAAAAAGACTGAAGGAGGGGAGCACCTTCAGTACAGCAGTATCTAAGGTGTCAGACAGTAATTTGTCTTTAAGAGACAATGCAGATTTCTCTTGAGTGTAATATAGAAGTTTACTTTCCAGCAAAAGTGAAAGATCTTGTTTCAAAGGTATACAGTTTTGACTTGCAACAGGAAATACTTCGTATCCCATACTCGTGCAGGCAAATGGAAAGGTGGTCTCCTTCAGAATGCCTTTATTCAGTGTGATCCAGATACAGAGAACTGTTTTGGTAATTAACCAAATTATTTCTTACTGGATTGCACTTGAACCTTAAGGTTAATGGAATTTTCTATTGAACAATTCCTTTGCTGCATCTCTTAGCATCTTTCTAAAAAAATGGATGATTTGACCTGCTGGAGGAGCAAACTTCAGGCATTAGTGGCAGACTTACTTTACAATATTAACTGAAAGCTTAACCCTGTCTTGCAAACACCAACATCTTGTCCATATTTCTTCCGTTTTGCGATCTCAGTAGGGAAATCTGGTTTTGAACTAGTATTTAAAAAATTTGTAAACTTAACTTAGATATTTTTGCATTGGATTTATTCTGTGAAAATCACCAGAAGTAGATATACACAAAGGACAGAAAAGAAGCAGCAGTAGTTATTGTATGGTTTCTGTGGTGAATGTTTATATTGTGAGGTGAGCTTTGAAGTTAGAGCATTTTTGAATAATCTATTTTCTTTGGCAAATAAAAAGATACTGTGATATTACCAGCTCTGCTCTACTGTTTTGCCCTATACTGTTTGTCGAGTGGGAACATGTGAATCACCAGATGTTCAAACACAGTTCTCTTCAGCTGCTCTCTAGCTGCTGGGTTCTGCAGGTAGCAAGTACATTAAGAACACTGGTTTATGGTAAGGACTTTATTTTTATGAATAGACGGTCATTGCTAGGCATCTGGGTGAGATGCTTATATTAGATTTTAAATTGCCTTTGCTACAAACAACCTTTGGACATAGATGACATTGTTTTGACTGATTCATGTCTAAAATTAACTTCATAGATTGCGACTGTGTGCTTTCAGCACCTGTGAAATAAAGTTAAAGCTCAGAAATGCAAGTAAGTCATTGACGACAGTTGTAGTGAAATCCGTGACTTTTTGTTTCTTTTAATTAAAATAATTTCCCTTTTCCCCCTTTACAACAACTTTGATGTGTGCAATCTGACAGCCCTTCATAAGGTGACTTTGTCTCTAAGCTGACATATCCTATAGTTTAATATTTACAGTATCAGAACAATTTTTTATTTATAGTGCTTACACTATTAAGTGTAATGGTAAACACTCTATCTTGGAATCTCAACCAAAATCTTCCTTGAGACTGCAAGTGGAAGTGAGGTGTATAATCTTTTCCTGTTCTGTAGCACGAAGTCAGTAATTGGTAGCAGCTGCATTTTAAGCTGTTGATTATATTAGCAAACAAGTCTGGAAGCATTTTAGAATTGTACAGAAATTTATAAAAGCATTTGCCTAACTTATGGCAGATCTCAAGACTTTAGCAAAAGAGAATTTGAAAGGAATTTAGTCAGGGAACTTACACGTTCTTTTAGGGCCAGTTACCTTAAGTTCTTCTGCAGAAGATTTTTCCATCAGAATTGAAATTTCAGTGATTAAAAAAAAAATTATCCTTTTATGTGTGCTTTTTTTTGTGTGTGTGTGTCAGAGGGGGAACTCAAAGTTACAGAACTGGATGCATAAGAGAGTGATGATACTGTATCTGGTTGGTATAGAGTTAATTTTCTTTGAGGCAGCCCCTATGGTGCTGTATTTCAGATCTGTGACCAAAACGGTGTTGATAACACACCAATGAAAATTTCAGATATTGGTGAACAGTGCTTGCACAGTGTCAAGGCCTCCTCTGTTTCTCACTCTGCCCCATGCCAGGGTGTAGGCTAGAGTTGGGCAAGTGTTTGGGAGGGGACACAGCTGGGACAGCTGAAATGAATTGACTGAACAGGTATCTCCAAGTGGATATCTCAAGTACAGGTTGTGTAATATTACAATCCTGAAGGAGCCATTCGGTTAGTCGATGTTAGTCACTGTCCAAATAAATGACCACTCTATCATTTTCTGAAGTGCGTGGTTGACTCCGAGACAACGGAATTACTCTGATGTTTGTCCCAACCCTGTAGAAGTTTAAATAGAACATGAAAGCTAAATCCAACACTAACTGCTCTTAACCTGCACAGATGTTTTTAAAGAGAGCGAAATTTTGTTTGGTTTGGATTTTCTATTAACTAATTTAGGTGTACCAATGTGTGCCATCCATCCCATCAATTAATCTCAAGGTCTGTGAGAGAACTTCCTACTGCTGACCTGCATGCCACGTACGAGTTCTGTTTGTTTCATGCCTTGGTCACCTGGCAAATCCTTTTCAAGAGTGAAGACAAACATACATTATTGATGACCATATTCCATTAAATGGAATAATACAATTAATGTTTTCCCAGGGAGCATTTATATATGGTGCAAGTTTTTAATTTAGCTTCTGGAAAGTCTTATGTTTAATGAAATGGACTGCAGCTAAGTGGTGGGTTTTCCAGGTTTCATTAAAAACCCTATGTGGTCCTTGTGAAGTGAAATATGATCTAAGAAAATGCATGTTACAGTGTGTTGCTAGACTGTTTTCTGAAGCTAGAAACTTAGTTAAAATAGAAGCTGAAAACTTGTGTATAGGCAATGTGTGATAATACTGTTTTTGTTAAGTTAGCAATGGCAGTATTGAATGCCTAATTGTTTCTTAGATTATCAAGAAGAAAGGTAATCTCAGTTTCATAAAGAAACCATTTTGATTCATTTGCTAATATTTCTCTGAAAATTGAAAGGCTTAGCAGAAAATAACCTTTGCATGCTGAGCATATGTTATATTTTTTCGAGGAAAGGTGTGTTTTATGCTGCTTGTGAATTCCAAACAGAGTTCGTCTTTAATGGAGTCAGGGCTAAATGTTAAAACCATTATGTAACGTTCTGAATTGTTACTAATATGGTATAGCATGTACTGAAATTTTAAAGGAAGTGAAGTTACATTGTAAGAGCCCGCATCCTTGAATTAAAAAAAACCCAACCCAAAACGACTAATGAACAAGGGACTTGCCTTTGCCTCAGGAAAGTGTGTGAAGTGTTACTATGTAGGTTATAATTTTTGGCTCTTGGTTTGTTTTTTGTTTTTTTGGTTTTTTTTTCTTTTAAAATTATAGTAATAATCAATATTATAAGAACAGCTATGATCTTTGCAATTTGAGATATATTCATTAGAGACCAAATCATAGAATATTTCTTGCAGCGCTGCAGATAACCATTCCAGCTGAGATGCCAGTTTTTATCTCTACATTTGGTATGGTAGCTGCATGGACAGAGTTCTAACCAGAAAACTATTTAAGTGTTGCGGTTCTTGCAGTGAGATGTAGTATCTTTCGTGGGTGAAAAGACTCTCTGCAAACTGCATGCTGTGAGTTTTAGTCCTTTTAGAGACTATTGTCAGAAAGTAGCCACTCTTGCAGCAGATAGCTTTGCATACCTTCAAATGAATATTAAGAAGTATCAGCCAAAAAACTACCTGTACCATGTTTACTTAGTTTAATGTGTCTTCCCCTTTAATGAGGCTTTTTTTTGCCTCAGGTCTTTAGGATGTTTTGGTAATGCCTGCATTAGCAAGGAATGTGTGTACCACTAGATTCATGTGGTGTGTTGTGGGGCTGCTGATGAATCTGTTGTACATGGCTTGGGGAGTTTACACTGAGTAATATATGGTCTGATACTGTGCTTCAAACATCTCCATTATGCATATGGCTCAGCTTTCTGAAGGCAGACAACATAGAAACATGCTGGGGGAACCTTACATTGGTGTGACCCAAGCATTGATAACAAATCTAATGTCTTAATTTCTAGCACTGTCAGGGAGCTTTTAGTTTACCTCTATCTGAATTAACCTAGTTTGTGTGCAACAAAACCACTCAGAAGCAGTACATGGTAAATGGAAGTGATGAAGGGGTTTGCCTCAAAATTGTTCTGAACCAAATTGCTGAGATAGGCATAGCCATATAATTTTAAGGGGCTTGATTTATTCTTAAGATAAAGGTATAGGTAATTGTTGTATTTAGTTTTTGTAGTTGTGGGGTGGAAGTTACACAAATAATGCAGTTTCTCAATTTGATGTTTGTATTTTCCAAATGATGTAAATAAGAAATTAAAAATTCAGGGGTAGGGTGTGTAATTGTATACAAATGTTGTATTCTAGGTTGCTTCACCTTTCCTCCATCGATGCGTTAACTGGTAGCCTGGTAAAATTACATATTTTATGGCAGGTGTCTTGCCATAGGTCTTCTGCTGTCCTAGGATACATTCCTTCAACAGTCGAGAACATTTCTTTGAAATGAAATGTTAATTTTGACTGGTACCTCAATGCACAAGGGTAACAGATGTTCTATACTTCAAAGTAAACCTTGGAATTATTTAATAAATGCAATACTCTGGAATAAGAGATGGCAAACTGCTTTTGGACAGATGTGCACAATCATAAATTGTATTGGTACAGTCAGAGTTCAAGAAGAATATACAAAAAAGGTTTGGAGAAAATCAGAAAAACTGCTTAGACTTCTGTAAATAAAACAAGATTCATTAAGAGTATACTCTGATGATGTATCAAAAACTTACCCAGAGTGTAGTTTATCTAAAGCTAATTATTTCCTGAAAGTTAACATTTGACATTACAGTAATGCTAGTGAATATGGAAGGCATTCAAGTTCAAAGAACAAATAGGATGCCTTTCACAGAAACACAAAAGCCTGCTGATAGGATCTGCATCTGTAGCAGGCAGGTGGTTCTCAATGTAAGGATACCAAACAGTTCCATGTCTGTGTACTCAGTATTGCTGTTTCCTCCATTTTTTACCTTGTAAGCTGTATTTGTTAAGTAGAGAATGTCTAAACTCTGATAAAGTCAGTACTTGAATGGAATATATTTTTTTCCAGTAGTTTTCACTAGTGTTTCCAGTAGAAGAATAGGATTTGAAAAAAAATCTTCTTTTTTTTTTTTTTCTTTCATTTTAGATCCTGAAGGCAGTGGATAAAGAGAGAGCTCTTCTATATGTTTTCTAGTCCAAGGAATTATGCTCTGTCTTTATGCTATTAATAGGCATTTTCCTTTCCTATGGTTGGCTCATCTTTTTTGATATCCTTTGTGCTTGCCCCCTTGTGCTGTCAACATCTTTCTTCTTGCTTTCCTCTTTCTGCCTTCTAGGGAGACACCATCCCTCTCTGTATTTCTTTCCTATTATGCTCTGCCCCTTGTTCTCAGTTTCAAGCAGGGTGCAGTAACTATTACTATAGCGTATGGTGAAACAGTAGTGAAGAATCTGATTCAGTTAAATGCATCTGTAATGCATTAGTACCGTTTCAGAAAAAAAAATATTTGAGATGGTAAGAGTGGTTTCTGTAGCCTCTTAGACCAATAAAATTTATATTGTTTTACAAAGAATGTTTCAGATGATGTCTTGCTTTCTAGCTGTATAATAAAACACCCCAAAAATGAAAAGCTTGTGGAGATACTCTGGTGCCAAGGGTTGCCACTGTTCAACAATCCAGTGGCAGGGCTAGATTTTCCTTTTTCTACTCTGATGTCAACTGTGCCAATACATTCGTTAGGAGGACTAAGATATGCTGCTTCTGCAACACAGAGGCCTAAAAATTGTGGTTGTTTGCATTCTGAATGAAAAGTGTCTTTCTGGTTACAACTTTGCATAAGCCTGTAGAATTTTCTTTGCTGTGTGACAAAGCATGGTTATGTTTTACTGGAAGAAAGTGCACTTTCATTGCACTGAGGTTTTTCATGTGATTTAATAAAAAAAAAAAAAGAGAAAATAAAAAAAAGAATAAAGACAAGAAGAGGATTTGGTTAATTGTTAACATAAATATGGGGAGTGATGCACTGTCGGTTTTCACTTTTAATTTCACTGTTATTTCCAGTGCATTTAAAATACAAAGAGCCAATGCACTGTATGCTTTTTATATTATTTGATTGGCATAAACCTTAAAACTCACAGTATGCCTATCGGGAAGCAGAGGAGATTGAAGAGGAAGTGGCTTTCTGAAAGTACTCCCCAACAGATGTGTCGTCTGTGCAGCAACTATCAGGTGTAGTCTTTTTATAAATATAGGACTGCATCAGAGAAATTTAAATTAAAAAGGACACTAATCATAGAAAAAATATTCTGTGAATACATTGTTCGTTTGTAGAATATAGTAACTTTTGAAACGCTGTGGCAGGCGAGAAGGTCGTTTAAGCTTGCCTGCATTGTAGTCGAAGGACACAATAGGGCTAAATGGTAATAGTAAATAAATGGTTAGAGATGAGAAAGGTCTCTATTGCAGGGGGTGCTGGCCTGATCCAGGTTAATGAGAACAGGAGAAAGGAAGGAAACAATGTTGGTTGTCTCAGAGGAAAAACGGTCGGAAGCAGCTACTTCTGGGGTGGTGTTGGAGCTCAGCTACCTGAAATACTGTCAAGAAACCACCATGGCTTCTGTGATTATGGTGTTCTTTCCATGCTACATGGGATGTCAAAGAGGTGCCTTGTTTAGTGCAAGCTATTTTTTTTTAATCTATTAGAAATTTGGTTAGACTTTTTTTCTTTCTTTGATTGTTGCATGCTAGTTTCCAAAGTTGTCTGGTGATCGGAGTAAGGTCAGTGAAATTGGTGAATATAAAGCTATACCCCTCTGCTCAGTGTTCTACAATATATAATCAAGTGTCCTTTTGCAGGAAACATGCCAGAGGTACTTATCTCTTGATGCGAGTTGGCGAATACTTGCCGTTGGGCTGCAAAGATCACTCAAAACTTGGTGCTGACAGGTGGTGGCTCTCTAGTGTAGTCCGTCAGCCAGATTGACCAGTACTTCGGCAATAGGGCCAAAGAGCAGACCATACTCAGTTTGTACCCTCACAGAGCTGCAAAGTGAAATGAAGATAACTTTCTCCTTTAATAATTACGTACTTTCTGACTACAAGCTAGGAATATTACTGAGCTCCAGAATACCCTGAGGGCCATTGACGGATGTGGAGAACTGTGATACAATTTGCCTCAATTATCTGTTACCAGGGTGTTGCTAGTAAGTTACAGGCTACTCAGTTACTGGGAAAACATGTGTCCCTTGAGTGAGGGATGGGAAGTGACTATTTGAAACAAAAAAACAATTATGGGATGGATAGGACTACAGTTGGACTGTGCCGCTTGGAATGAGTGTTCCACTGAAATTGCTGGAACTGAGGAGCAGTGTGAGCAAGAAGAATTAGTGTCATTCTTTCAATAGTGTGGTTATATTATACAACTTGAACTGTCAACACAGAAATAATTGGTTTCTTCTTTCTTTTTACAAGAGATACAGTTTTAATACCAACACTGTTTTTTTGTTTGCAGGCATCAACTTATCACCATATTCAAGAACTAATGGTACAGTTATTACGCACAGTGAACAGAACTGTTATTACGATGGGACGAGATGATCCCTTAATTGTGAGTAATAATTTAATGTATTTTTAATACCTTGAAAGTAATTTTATAGTTATGCTGGAAAAAAATGCAAATATAGTATTTGTAGAGTCCTTGTTTGTGGACTTTTTTAGATTTAAAATAAAAGGGCTAAAGCTTTACTTCATTCAACTGTGCCACTGTAGTGTCTTTTGAAGTTTAGTTGAATACTGCAAGATCTGTGCATTCTTTAAAAAAACCAAACACTAAATCTAAAGTTAATTGCTGTTTGCAAAAAGCAGAACACAAACGTGCATAAAGGGCACACTAACACACTGAAAACAGCATTTCCACTAATCTAAAGTGGAAGTGTCTGAGTAAAACTAAAACAAAAAAAAAAAAAAAAAAAGAAGCTATTCTGAATAGATTATATAAATAATTGGATGCTTTGTTTCTCCCAATTTTTCTACATCCTTTACTTTTTGGTGGGTTAGAGTTGCTATGGAACAGCTGCTCTTCCTGGAGGGGGAAGATGGTGCCCAATGTGCACAGGGAAAGTATCTGGGGGTGCACTGGCACAGAGCACTCACCTGAGATTTTCAGGGAGATTTCATGGTTTGAGAGTTATATTCAAAGACAGGTTCTGCAATTTATTCAGATTTAAGTACATATCTCATGAGTACCCCTCTTGATTTAGACTGTTTGTGAGAATGCAAGCCAGTTGTGCTCAGCAGGAATTACTGAACTTGCCCTTCAGACTGTGTGCTTAAGAGAAGATATGTAGATCTCAAAAGACTAAAAATTAATATATAATTCTGCCAAATCATGAGTAGCATTCACTTGATCGTTTTGGCCATAAGAGACATTCTGTATCTTTTAAAATGTATTTGGTTTCCTTGTTCATTTCTGTTGGAAAACCAAAATAACAGTTTTAGATCATTGCCAGTCAGAGCACGTGTGTCTTCTAATAACCGAGTTCTTCAGAGCAGCTATTTGCCAATGGTTGCTTCAAACTCTGGTGACAGATCTGCAAGTTTCAGAAAACGTATCATTAACTATTTGTCAGAACTCCAGTCTGCTGTTACTCTGTGTGTGAGCCTCTGGCGTATACGCATGGTGTTGACTGGAAGAGGTTTTGAATGAAGACTCAGTGAACCTTTCAGTTCTCTACAGTGTTCGAAAATGTTTTCTGTACTTGCAAAGAAATCATCATATGAGTGTAATAGATGATGTAATCCAGCTGTTAAGGGGTATTTCTGGGTACCATAAACAGTAAATTAAGAAGCAAAATGAAACTGTAGTAATCCTGCAAAAAAGGTCCTTATCATTAGGAAACATTAGGAAATCATTAGGAAACAAGCTGGTTCCAGTCAATTGAAACGGCTTGGAAAATCTGTTTGTCTGGTTCCCCCCCCCCCAATTTGTTCAGCTGTTTTTACCTAAAAAGATCAAATCTAGTGTGAATTTTGAAATGCAGATGTCTGAATGTTAATAATGCTCATAAGCACCTATGCATATGTGTATATTGGGCATTTTAGAGGTTTTTCAAAGCAGAATTCTACAAAGTTTTCTCGAGCAACAGAATAGTCTTTTGTGTGTGACGTGAAGAAATTGTTTGTGATGAACAAAATAGTCTTCTGCATCCAGATTCAGGCTCTGTGTACTACCTTTAGTTCACTCAGTTAATTTGCAGGTTTGCTTTAAAAATGAAGCAGGTAGTCAGGAATTATGGCCTTCTGCAGAATGCTTAGGTGGGCTGAAGTTGCTAAAAGTATGGTGAATTCTGCATGTAGAGGTGGGATATACAGAATAGCTGATGTTGTATGGGGTATGAGTGACATTTCAAATTGGACTACATCTGTTAAAGTACTTCCAGGAGAACAGAAGGTTACTTTTGAGATTCTTAAATCTGTTACCGTGTTTCTGAACGTTGCAGGCATTTTTATTATCATCTTCTCCTGTGGTGTTTTCTAGAATTGCTGTGAAAAACAAAGCTAATACTATGTTATACTAATAAAAACAATGGTTAAAATTTACAAGACCAATAATTCCTGGCAAGCTTAAATGTCTTTCACCTGATAGAGTGCTGGATTTTATTTACCTGAGGTTTTTTTCTTACTGGCAGGGATAAGCAGGTTAATTTTCATATTCATAACCTTCTAGCTTATTGGCACTGAAGGAGTTAAGAAGATACTGGGTTACAGTTGTCTTTATCTTTTCTTGCTTCAATGCCAGTTAAATCTAAGGGAAGATGCTGCCTTGTACTCAGCTGGTAGCAGCATGCTGGCAGCTTTGTTCATGTAATTACTGTAAAGAGTCAGACTAAGGAGGACATAATCCCTTCGCGAGACGGTATTAGTGATGGAAAAGAAATTTGGCTCTGCAGCTACTGCAGAAAAGACTTAAATGCCACTCTTGCCTTCGTTGTGATGTTTTGGGAGTTGAAGGCTTTAACAGCTGCTTGGCTATTTTCACTATTAAAAAAAAAGAGTCTTGACTGTTTGTAGTTGAAGTGCTTCTAAACTTCTAATAAAAAGGGACAAGTTTATTGTCTGAAATTGGCTATTCAAGCTTTATATTGAATATTTTAGGAAATTTAGACTTTTAGTTAAAGGGCGTCGTGATGCAGTGAAGTCCTACTACCGTAATTTTAGAAGTAAAACGTATAGAAGCATGTAGAATACAGAAGTGCTTGGTTAGGTAAACAAAAATATAAAATTTATGTTATATATTGCACCATATGCAATTTAAAGCTTTCCTTTGGTGCTCCCAAACTTTATTTTGTTGCTAATATCAGTTTAGCATGATGAAAAGAGTGTAGTTATGCTACACAGACAAGTTTTTAGACAATATTTATATAAAATATTGAACAAATAAAGACTTTGTTGAAAAGAAAACACTGTACTTTGTTAACCAAAGCTCTTCTAGATAGCATACTTTTGCAAAAGAAAAATACTCTTTGGGGAAATAATGACCAGAAAAACCATTTTGCAGAACAGCCGTGGTTGGAGAATATGATATATTCAAATATACATAGCTAAAAGTTACACTCTTTTTGTTCAGTATTCAAATTTAAATCCTTTCTCTACCCAGAAAAGCTGCAGAATGATTCCATGAGAGATCTATTTATTAACTTTCCTTTTCCAAAGAACAATTGTTCAGTTCCTTTGTAATCTGAATCTTGTTTGTTATTGACTCCTGAAACCTCAGAAAAATATCTAATTTTATTGCAAAAGATAACATCACATTTAAAGAACTTAGAAACTTACAAAACTTACATCAGATAATACATTTCATCAGGAAGATGTTTTGTATCTAAGCTAGCATCATTACTAAGTATTGTGTCTATTTTGAAACAGCGAAACTGCACAAAACTATGAAGCCCTACATGAACTGCTGTTACATGACAGAGAGAAATCAGTATTTTATCCATACATCCTGAATTTTTAAAGAAAGTTGGGTTGACTCCATAAAACAACAATTTCAAATACAGTAATTTTGAAATATACCATGTTATGTGCAATGTTTTATAACTAGCATATTGTTGTTGCATTTAAATATGTCTTTCAGAGAGGCCTGCAATAATTTGTATGCAAGTACTGTCAAGTAGCTGTAGTTTTGGTGGTTTTTGTTGGTTTTGGTTTGTGGGTTTCAGCGTTTTTTTAAAAACTTTATTTAAGAGCATGTTTGTATGTATTTCTAATGTTTATTTTCTACTGTGGGAGCTGGTTTTAGGCATTACACTGTAACTTTCTAACTCAGGAAGTTTTATAGCCAGTACTATTATCTTCTAACAATCTACCAATTTCTATTGTTTTTCCAATCTTGACATCATAAATTACATAGTGTGTATTTGGTAATGTCTTTATTTCCAATATAAATTAATAATTTATTACTAAAATATTTTTAAAATATTAAACAATAAAATAAAGAGCAGTGCTTACATATTACATTTTCACGTAGCTTAGATTCTCAAATTATGTGTTACAAAGCTATTAAACGTTAGGTATTTTGTGTTGCTGGGATATACAAATTTCTATGTTAAATCTAAACAAAACATACAGCAACTCTTATATACCCTCTTGCTGTGGCTGATGCATACCATGACTGACACCTTCACCCTGTTACCTTTTAATGGAACAAGTAGCCTTTTGCTCCAATGTTGTCTTTAAAATTTTATGTAGAAAGCCTATTGTGTGTGACGTACTGTGGGGAAGACTGGGTATAATAACTTTTTGCATTTATTAGGTGTGGTTTTATTGTGAAACTATGATGCTTCTTCCTTTGTAGGAATAATTTACTTCTGGCATACTTTTATTTTCAGTTCACCTGTTGCATGTTTTTTTGTTCATGGTTGTCAGAGCCTCTGCAAGAAGAATGAGGGAGCTCTGTGTTTCAGATAAGCCTTTTGTTTGGATCTTAAATACATATTTTAGAACTTGGCTGTTGCTACTACTGCTGACTCAAAGAAATCTCCTTTGTCGTACAGACAAATCTCCTTTCTCGTACTTCTCCTGAAGTAGAGAACTCTAGGGGCAACCTTTCTGAAGGACAGTGCTTTAGCAGCACTGTAATTTCTTATTTTCTTTCAAGGAAAACAGAAATCTTGCAGGGGATGAATTTGAAAACACTGAACAGTGGGTAGACTGAAAGACAGGAGAATGTACTTAAATTGCAGCATCGGGAGCTGGGGGACAGCTGGCCTAGATACCTTAAGTGTTTTCCTGCTGCTGTGTGTGCATATGTTAAAAAGAGCATTTCATATCCATGCATGGATAATCCATACTTCACTGATAGAGAAGTGAGAAACAACTGACTGAGGAATATGGAAAAGAAAGGCTAATTTTGACTTGGAAATTAAGAACTAAAAATTGTCTATAGTTCTGAATTCCATCAAGATCAGGCATTAAAATATAAAACCTGTAACCATTTAAATCAGTGTATTTCAGTTTTGCAGAAGTCTTGATGTTTGAACAGGTCATAAGAAAGATGTAGGGCCTTAGAGCTTTCTTTGGTTGGGCTTAAACTAAGTAGAGTATTTCTGTTCTTGCATAGTTTACTTGACCCCAGGAATTGATTGGTGCTATGTGGGGAACCAAAATACTGTGGTTTGTTGAAACTGAATAGTCTGGATCCTTTAAAAATATATTGAAGGCATGATATTCATTATGTATGCAAACCCAAAGTCAGACAGCTTGAAATGAGTTTTTTTTATACTTACTAACAAAAAGAAAGACAAAAAGATTACTTTCATATAATAACACATTATTGAAAATCTGTTCACTACAGAAAAACACTTACTGGTTTTGCTAGTGTTACTCCTGTTGGTATTGCTTATTATTATACCTTTACCACAGAGGATATTAATCTTAAAATGTTATTTTAATACACAAGAAATATTTACACACTAATAAATCCTTCATTATATCAATTACAGAGACTAATGCAAAATAAGAATGCTGTTGGAAAGCAGTATGTGTATTTGAGTGTAATATAATGACATGTTCAGGTGTAATAATTCTTACCTTTGTTACACCCACAAGTTATTATATGAAGAGCTTTTCTGTCTCACTAAAGGCATCCTTTTTTCTAGTAAAAATTTGCATAAGGCTTTTCTTCTGAAAAGCCCCTAAAACAATGATAATTTTGTGTCTGTCATTTCCGTACTGACTGAACTTAACATGGAAATGTTTTTTCAAACTGCAGTCCTTCAGAATTTTGATAAATTAAGCTATGTCACATAGCATACTCTCTTCTAAATGAAGACTAGTTATATCAAAAAAAGTTAGTTCTTCCAGACAAAATTCTTCTGTGCAAAATTGTTTTTAATGTGTTTTCAAATGTGTAATTAACCCTAAGAATTCAAGGAACACATAAGTGTACAAAAAGTGTACAGACATTTTTAACTAACATTGCACAATTAATACAATATGATGTAGAAAAATAGGATCCAGGGCTTAATCTGTTGAATACCCTGGCACCATTTGAATTAGTTGTCAGAGTCACTTCTAAGAAGAGATCTGCAGTACATTCCACTAAACATAAAATACATTATTTGGGCTTTGAAATGCGCCCTTTAAGCTTGCTTTAGAAAATCTTTTGCCCTCTGCCCCCTGTATGAAAGCTGACCATGTTCTCATGAGCAAAATAATAGTATGAGTAACCCTAAATGAGGTTACATTGGCATAGCCTGTGCTAGCTGGTAACTCAACTATTTCTGAAGGAAATAAATAGCTGCATTGATATCTGATAAAATCTTTTCAGCATATATAACGTTTTTATATAATACACATAAGGTCATTAAATATTGGGGTTTATGATCAATTTTGTATCAGGTATCAACTTACTTGTATATCAAGGCCAAAAAAACATATCTTGGCATATTTTGGTATAGTGATACAGGCCTTAAATGGACAAATTGGGCAAGTGGTTTAGCAAGACACTAGCCAAAGTGGTTATTCCCTCTACTCAGCAATTGCATGATGACATTTGAGGCATTGTGTCCAGTTTTAGGCTTCCAGGTAGATGAAAGACATCAGCTTACTGGACGGAGTTGACTGTGACCAAGATGACTGTGGGCCGCAGCACATGACATGTGAAGAGAGGCAGTGAAAATTGGATTTGTTCAGTCTTTAAGAAGTGATGGCTTAGGAGAAAAGTCTTGTTATAGATGTCTAAGTCTTCTTGAATGTGTATTTGGATAGGACAAGATGTAACGGACACAAGTTAGAACATAGGAAATAGGACTAAGTTTGGAATAGCTTGCCCCAAGGTGTGATGTGTTCTTGTCTTTGGAGATACTAAAAATTCAAATTCGCCTAATTGGACCTTGCTTGAGTAGGGGATTAAGATATTCTCTTATTTTATGATTCTATGATTCTTTTTAGAGACGTCTACGAAATGGCTGAAGCTTCTAAATGGTTGCTTTTTAAATTGAACCAATAAAAGGACAGAGTAAAACTTAACCTGAAATTATTTTTTTGTTGTTAAATATTAGTTGACAGCAACAAAAATATTTCAGTGAGGATATAAAGTAATTATAATTGTCTCCTTTGAGGAGAGGTTTGTTTGAACAAGGTAGATTCCCCTGAATTTGGTCTTTTTTTGGTTTGCTTAAAGATCAATGAAGTTCTTTCCTTTTAGTTCATATTGCTTATAAATAGGAAATGAAGACTGTGTGTGTGACACCCTTAGCTTTGTCTACCATTGTTTTTTAAAGTAGACATTTAAACTTCCATTATTTTTGGGAAGTTGAAAAAAAAAAATTGTAAAGCTATGAAAATGTCCTTGGAAAAAATGAGAAAGCTTCCTTTTGAAAGAAACAATGTCATTTTAAAAATAGTATCTTCATGCACTTCTATTCAGTGAGACAATTTAAGTAAATTAAGTTCTTTTGATTTTTCAGGTACTCTAATTAAACATTCTTTAGCTTTGTGATTTCGTAATAGCAGATTTTCAGGTGCGTGCTCTCAAAACTCTTTCTGTTCTAGTGTCTTTTGAAATGTAAAAGGATCCATAAGGAAGTCAAATCCACCAGAAGCATTTTCTTTTCACCTTTTTTGTTTTTCTTCTTAACTCCTTTTTCTCTGGAGCTGGATGATCAGATGGTAGCTTCTGAGGTGAAGCTGAAGCTGGATTTTGCTCTGCGTGATCCAGCATTTTCAAAATTTGATGAAATCTTCCTTCTTGTTGTCTGAAGTCATATTCTACACTGTGGAAAAATGAAGAGATTTAAACTAGTAAGTGAGAAATTCCCTCTTTAAAAAACATGTGGAAAGAATACTTATCTCATTAGAATAATTTGGCGTTATTCAATATTAGAACCTGGTTAAAACACAAGGCTGTATACGTTGCTGCTTTGAAAGTAAGTTCATCTTTTAATCTTTTCTGAGAGAAACCTCGTTCTTTATGAGTTAGGGACTCCAGCATTGTGCCCAAAACAATGGGACAAAATTTAAGAGAGGAAAAAATGAAAATGTACTAGGATGACCATTCAATAATCAGATTATGATATTGTAATCAAACTCAGTCATATGCTTGGCATGAGTTCAAAACTCTCAGAGGCTTAACTTTGTTAAATGTGAATGTCTCCCGCTAGGAGACTTGCTACAACCAAAAATATATGAAATTAAGCAAATATGTAAGTCTTTGAGATAAGTGGTATTAAGTAACAGGAAAGTAGAATGTAACTAATTTTCTCCGTTGAAACTCATAATTACTATTGATGTCAAATGAGAGCCAAGATGATAATTAGATAAGTGCAGATACATGCACAGAAATAAAAGTAAGGTTCAAAGTAATTGATGCGGACAGTGATTAAGCAGTCTGTTGCAGCCAGTACAGTTAAACAAAAACAAAGGGGGAAAAAAAAATTTTTAAATGCAGTGCTGCATGGTTGAAATAAAGAAAAAACGTTTTTTCTGGGCAGGAGAGTGGGAGTTGTATCAGCTATGTCTGCTGCGGAGGTTTTAGCAGGCAGAGGGGAGAGTAGAAAGGAGCTGGTTGCATTTTGCATAATGCAAGCTCTTGGGGAAGAAAAAGGCATCATCAGAGGGATGTTGGGATGTCACATTAAGGTCCTGAACCTGCTTTGGCCACTGAGTTGAAGAAATCTGTAAAATTAGTAAATATGCATATATTTAAACATTTCTAATTGTGAGTATTTGTATGTATATAAAAATCCATAAACATTGCTGAATAATATGTTAAAATTAACTAGAAACTTGTTTCCCTTGTAATTAGTACATTTTGGTGTTTTCAATGAAATAAAATAACTCAGCTGGCAAAAAGAAAGCAACAGGATTATTCTAATTTAGAAGAACTGGAGAGGGATCTCTGGACAAGGAGCAATGCGTAATCAACATAAAAGAAGTAGAAGAAACTGATATAAATGCAAATTTGATCAGCGTCTCTTCAATTTTATTGGCTTATTGCTAAAACTGCAACTTAATGCTTTCCAGTAGTCACAGATCACGAGCGCTGGAGAATGAAATGTTCTATGTATAGCATACGTAAGGATAGCATCTGCTCATATTCCTTTTTTCTTCCCTTCTTCAAAGTTTCTGATTTAATGTTGGGAGAGGTCATCTCCAGAGGCAAGAGGTCAATTCAGTCTTTATTTAATACTGTCCCTTATATGCCAAGTTAAGTTTGGTTTCGGTTGGTGCTTGCATTTGTTTGTTACAATACAAACATTTGTCTTACAGGGTCCAGATTCAAAGTCCCAAGTTGTCTCACGTAACTCTGCTGGGTAGTTAATAAAGCAAAACTTAGAGCCACTATATACCTGGTCACTGTTAGACTGAAAAGCTCTTTATTATTTCACCAATCAGTGTAATCCACACTTGGACTGATACGAGGTTAGTGGATTGTTTGACTCAGGGACTGCTTAAAATGTGCATGATAAAGACGGTTCAGTGACAGTAACCCAACATTCTGTTTGTACGGTGTTCGAATCACTGATGACTTGGGTTCTTTAAGAGTAGGAAAATGGGGAGAAACATGAAACACTTGATTCTGTAATTAATGACAACAGTGACGCTATTTTAGTGGAAAAAATACTTGCATGGATCCTTTAGGCTACATAAAACACAGGAATTGCATGGGTTTGTCTAGAGCAAAACCTGGTAACAGCTACTTTTTTCAGAATGTTGTCTAATGAATATGTTATGAACTTCCAATACTAGTTACTCAGAATGCTTTTTTTTTTTTCATACCCATGTCTTGTGGAACGTCTCTGTAAAGTGAAAAATACCGTGTTTCCTTGCTGTCTCCTGTTTAGTCTCTTAAAACTAGAAAGTCTTCAGAGAAACTGTGTTCTTTTGTATGTATTCTACTAATCATTGCACTGTAAGCCTCCAGGCACCATTATCATTGTAAACTACCTAGTAAATCAAAAAGGCAGATGAAGGTTTTGTTACTTCCTCTGTTCTTTCCTTCAGATACTTGTGCTTGTTGCTCAGGATCTTTCCGGTAATTGAAACTAAAAATGCAGGGTGAGCATCATAGTTTATTCTTCTGAAGCGAGAAGGCATCTTGTGGTAAAGAGTAGTTTGTACATAAATTCTAGAGAGTGACCCCTGTTCTTGAGTAGTCCAATAAAAATGCACAGAGATTGTTTGTTCAGAAGCAATGAGCAAGTGAAGGGAATCTGTTTTGTCCTGGATCTTCCTTTTTATACAGATTCAATCTGTGCTCTTCGATAAGTCTCATAACTTCCTGGAGTATCCAGTGGACTGTAGAGAAGACTAACCATATTGTCTCAGAGGAGTTGTGGTGTTTAATTTGTGACACGTCAATTACATTGAGATCTCATTACCAGAGATTTAGGATATCGGTACGTGACTGAGTTGTATGTTGAACAACAGGTTCCAGTGCTGTGTCCAACCCTGCCTTTACCTAACAAGCTTACTAAGCTCTTTAGTAAGTTTGGCTCATGTAGAAGATACAGTGTGAAAAACAACTTCCATGCAGATACACTCTACATTATATCCATAAAAAATTGAAGTCACAGTGCTTAGAAACAGGCGAAGCTCGTGGTCTGCCATATTCTTTGAAATAAAGGAAAAGTTTTCAACCTAAAAGAGAAATTCTCTTAGCCTTTATTTCTGTAAATGTGAACATGTTTAAATATCTAAAACCTCTGGAATACTAATACATATGAATTATCTTTGAAGGGATGAAAATTTTCTGGGAGATGTTTCAAATCAGCTCTTAATTTTGCAGCGTAATGTCTAACTTCAGTACCTAATCTTCACAATGTGTGACTGGCAAGTTCATTTTCACTGAGCTTTTTAAAAAAAATAAACTTTAAAACAGTACAGCACATCAGAAATGTGATATGTATAGCAAGGAAAATGAGCATGTGATTTAAGCAAGTAGCTCATCAGCTGCGAAGTCCTTTGAGTAAAGTGTCCCTCACAAAAAAGGAATGCAGAAAGGTAGGATCAAAATAGCAGCATTATAATTTCTCCACTACCTTTGGTTTGAATATATATTCTTTACCTCTCCGAATGAGGCCTAAGATATCATGTGTGAATTTTGACCATGAATTCACCTTCCTCTTCATTCTCCGGTCTGCAGTACTTGAAAGGATCTAAAATGGCAAAGTGTGAGCTCCAGCTCTGATTATGCTGCATTTGTGCAATATGCTACTTAATATTCTGTGAAGAGCTCAATGAATTTTATAGAATCAAATAACTGAAGATGTCTGTTTTCTGCCTCATAACTGAGGTTGCATAGATTAGCTGATGTGTTTGTAAATTGATGGAAGCCCAATATAATTGATGGAAACCCTATAAAATCCTGTGCTGAGTGGACAAGTTACGGGTGCAGTGTGACCAAGACTTTGCACCTGCTAGATTTTGGTTAATGGCTGGGAAGCTGAAGACCCTTACAGTGCGTTTATATAGACATAGCATTTGAAACATGTACAGCTTCCGCAACACAGTGCTAGAGTTTTTTGGTCATAAGAGTTTAACGTAAGCTGCAGTTTAAATTTGGAGTAACTTATACTCAACTTGCGCTCTCTCAAAATAACAACACGTAAACATTTATGGAAGTGAGAAGTGTGGGAGTTTTGGTGGCGTTTTTTTTGTTTTGCACATAAATATGAATTGTAGTTACAGTTTCATGGCATTTGGAGGATAGTTTACCTTTTCGAAGATCTAAATTTATTATAGAAGTCCTAGCTTAAAAAAATGTAACGCACAAAGGGAATTTTGTTGTCAGAAATGGCATCAAAGGTTTTCAAAGCATGCTAGTATTAATAATGCTGTGAAACATTAGTGGGAAATTTCTGTTTTCGGAATTGTTAGGAGTACAGTACCTCTTTAAGACAACGCCAATATTAATTGTTTTCTACTTGGGAAAACAAACCAACCACCTCACACATATCGCTTGGTCTTTTGTTTAAAACTGGACTAATAATAATTAAGACCTTTTATAGCTGTGAGCAAAACATTGTATTGTACATTTGTGAGAGAGATACAGACAATGCAAATTGTGTGAAGTACCTGTAAATGATACATGCGGTGTTCTGGCAGGTGCTGCAGTTGTTGAGGTCTTGGCCCGTGTGGTAGAAGTTACGCCTGTAACAGACAGTAGTTCATGTAATCTGTGTTTTATAGATATATTAACAGATCTCTGCATCTTTCACGAATAAAAGTAATACTGTTCACCACTTCTATTATCCTTACTAGAGTCAAATTCTAAATTAGAAGGTTGCTTTTAAACACCCAACCCCCATGTTGATTTATGTTTTTGTCTTGCATGTTTCCCACCTCGTGCTGTTAAGATTCTGATTGTTGGTTCTTGCATGAATACTTGTTCTGAAAACACTTAGACATGTGACTGCTTCTTAGAAATACACCTTAAAGTATTTTAATATCCATGCTTTTGGTGAATCAATCTGGTCTCTACCCTTATGCTTGCCATTCTTTCCCCTTTTCATGTTTCCTCACTTGAGTGTAAACAAGTCAGGTTTTACTGCTGATAGTATACAAATTTGGAGTGTTGAGAAGACAAGAAAAGTGACTTTCATATGTAACACCAACTAGAGTTGCATTATTTTTATGATGGAGAGATCTGTATTAGAAACAGTTTGAGGTCAGTGGCTCATTACATCTGAAGGATGTGTAACACACATATTTAATGAGTTTTACTTGAATTAGGGGAGTTCAGTTGGTACCAAAATTATTTTCTGACTGCTTTTGGAAATGAAGTGGAGGTTCTTAACATGCGTTGTTGTGCTACCTCGACAAGTGCTTGGAAACTTTGGTTTCGCCGCGAGATGATTCTAGTGAGGTGGATTGAAGCTTATCATTAAATCTCAGTGTGAAACTTAAAGATATTTGGCAAAAGTTTTGGTTTTGACCATGTGGTAGCACAAAAATGGACTATAAATAATGCTGAATAATCTGACTGTGCTTCACTGCAAGTTACTCTTTGTTATGGTCAGGTTTGCAAACATAATTGAAATTTGTCCACTCCGTCATACATAACTACATGGAGGGGAGGAGGAATGGGTATTCTTTTCTGTAATTTCCTAAAGAACCATAGTCAGGTGGCAGTTGTATGAAATATGCTATAGACAAGTGATTGCTTAAGCTTGACACAGACTTGGATTTTACCCCCACCTCAGATTTTGCTTCTAAACTGAACTTTTGCCTTTCTGTGTTTTAATAAATGTTTTTGCATTTTTGTTAACAGTATGTTTACATGGATTTTTTCCGTTGTGTCTACACAGTTGGTGCTAGAAAATTGTATGGGCTTTCAACATAGAGAAAAATGACTTAAGAAAAACCCTCTGAGAGATTTATAGTTGGAGCTGAATTATATGAGAGAAATGTTACATGGGATAAGAATTTGTGTGGGCACAGTGGAAACTAGCAGAAGTATTTTCATGTTAACAGCCAGATTGACGTTACTGGTTAATATTTCCGGATAAAAAAAGTAATCTGTACAGAGTAAAATTACATTGATTTATGTTATTTTAATTTTAAAATGAGTGTGAATTTGTATTTGGAGTGTGAGTTGCAGAATTGTTAGCCAGAAATGCAAGAAGGTAATTTCAATTCCCAGATAAAGTACTTTGAGAAAGAAAGAATGATTGAAAAATAAATCTATTTTGTCCAGAAGTTGTAAGAAAATCGGGGCATATAAAATTCAGTTAGTTATATCCTGACCGTTTTTGCACAGCCACACCAACCTTTTCTATCCACGTGGGAACAAGTACAAAGACCTGGTGCTGAGTCACGTGAGCAGGTCAGCGTCGTGTTCTGTGCTATTTCTGTGCAATTGAACCTACCCAAAAATCTCAGTGCAGCCTTCTTTGTGATGTTTGTGGAAATGTGGAAGATTTTTAGATGTATTCCCTAACTGTAGTCACTAAATACTATTGATACACATGATATGTTTTTAGAATTGAGGATGCAGTTTTACACACAAACCAGTTGCGCATAAATGATTACTCTACATGCCTAAGCTAGCTGTGCTAAGTGTAAAAGTAAATGTATGATAACCTAGACTTCATGTTGGTTTAGATTTAAAAAATAAAGTAAAATGGAACCTTTATTCTCTTGATACTTTGAAAGATTTGTTTGTGGGTTTTTTGAAGACAAAAATTATTTGATGGATATACTACATTATCATAAAACGGAACTTTAAAATGTATACCAGGTGCATTTACTGTAAGTAGGAGCTGCTGTTAGGGGTTTGGAAAGCATTATTAGGATATTCTAAAAGATGTTGTGAGCATAGAAATATTTAAAATCCTATTTTAACCTTGTCCTACAAAGGTGTCCAGTCTTTAAATAATGCAAAAATAAGTTGCATAAATAAGTTAAATAATGCTTGCAGCCTTGGCTCATAGTCAGTATGAGAGCACACTAAACAGAAATACAGGTCATGCATTCTTATGCTAGTGCAGAAAGCAGTCATTCTAAAATCTTGCAGTCTGAAGTGAGTTCTTGCTGACAATCTTCACGTGCCATATGTTCATAGTTTTAATCCGTTTTAAGCACCTACCTCCACCTCCTGTGAAATCTTTCTGACATGTTGAAGCTTTTGACATTTACCTGGCATTGTGCCTTTTCCTATTCTTAGGGCACCGCCTTTAAGAAGCTATGTTGTTTGTGATATCATGAAATGTAACTCGCAGCGTGGTCCCCAAATGTCTGCAGATGCTCTGCTTCAGCCACTGATAATTTTCCTTGTTTATAAAGGCAATAATAATTTGTTGAACAGAAGCATGTTTTTGCTGATATAAACTGTTTCAGCAACAGGACTGCTTTGGTACTAAATGCGTATCTGACCTTGTAAGAGTCAGATACTTTTGTAAGAGTAAGAGGTAGTTGGCTTGCCGTAGGTTTCTATTATACTGCATTAGTACATTAGGCTGTTGGGTTTTGTTGTTCTGCTGCATATACAGATTTTAGCTAGATGGAGACTGCCAGCTCTCAGGTGGCAGTGGCTTTGTATCCGACACCATAAATCAAAATAAAAAAGGGAGTTAATAAACTATGTCTCTCACTGGGTTTTGCAAAGGCAGTGTCAGCTAAAGCCAAACTATGAAGAAACTTGCTTCTGTGCCGAGGCCCAAATACCAGAATAAGTGCCTAAGCTATCATTTTTGCAAACTCATCTTTAAACATCTCGGGAAAGCTTTTTCAGTAGCAAAGGTTAAAAGAATGCTAATGTCTACTTTAGACTTCTGATTAATTACTAATACTAAAATGCACCGTACCCTTCACTGAGGGCTCTGGATCTTTCCAGGTCTTGGATTACATTCAAAAGGACTTTAATCTTCTCCTGGTTTGACTGCAAGGATTCCTCTACAGACTGGAGCCTGCCTTGTAGGGCCCAGAGTTCATCATGTGCCAAATGAATTTGATTTATTTCACTAATCTCTTTGTTGCTTTGTGGTTTTATTTCATTCCTTGGCAGATAAGACTGTATGTGAAATCCTTCTAAACAGCTGTTACACGGGGAAACATCTGACTGGGTAGAATTTTTCTTGATTTCAGTATTACATGGCAGAATAGATTTTGACATGTTACTGCTGGTCAGTGACATTATTGTGTGATCATCATTTGTTAATGTCACGCAGCTGGAATCTGTTTTGTGCTCTCCTGCCTGTTGATAGTCTCTGAGGAAACAAGGAGATGAACTGTGGTTTGATGGAGGTGATAATGGAGTAGTTTCCTTACTGCTTGCATCCTTGCTGGCTACAGGTGACTCAGAATCACTTTTATCTGCTTCACAAGAGTCAGAATGAGGATTACATTCACTGCAGTTAGAATTGCTTAGGCAAGGGCATGCTTTTTCAGAATTAGATGACAGCGTGCTCTTTTCATTATTTTCATTGCTATTTATGACAGTAGAAGAACGCAGCGAATTACTTAAATTCATGGTTGTGTCTGGTGCATCCATGGAAACATTGTCTTGTGGAAAACTCACATGTATGTGTTCAGGCACCTGTGTAGAAACAGTTGTCTTCTCTGATACTGAGAAATCATCTGAGCAGATAAGTCCATTGGTTTGTGCTTTTGATGGTCTCTGACTAAATTGATCGTCCACCTCATTATTCCTAAGTCCATCTTCCAAATGATTAGTTATTCTTAAATAACAGAGATCGGACATAATGTCCTGTTCAGAAAGATTGCCATTTACTTGGATAAAATTTGCAGGCTCAGTTGGCATTTCTGTTATTGATTTGCTTACTGTCAGCTTTTTCTTTTTAAAAACTGGGAAGTGTTTCCTGAGGCTAGGAGATGTTTGTATGGCAATATTCTGAAGCCCCTTTTGAGCCCCCGGAAAAGATGGGGATTGATGTAGCAAAAGCCTGTGATCCCTAAATATTTCTGTTTTTCCGGTTGTGAATGCTATATCTTGGGCAGGATTAGTATCCAGTTCCATCTGTGTGTTCACACCATCATCCTTGAATCGCACTTGCTGAGATTTGCTCCTGCGGTGGTGTGGCTGTCTCATAAAATCACCTGAATCCAGACTGTTCCTTTTCAATAGCACTGGGCGCATTTTCATGTTTCGCTGGGCCGTTGAATCGCAATTTAAAGTCTGTAAGTAACGTGTTTCTCTGCGACCCATTTCATTTGTCATTTGAACTGTATATTAAGATTGTTCCTAAGATGCAAATGAATGCCCTACTCCTGAAGAAGCTAAGACTTCCATTCTTTTTGTTGTTATTATGTATACTTTTAACTGACATGCTCCCTTTAGGGATGCTCTTTCAAATTTAATTGCTGGTTAAACCAAACACTAAGATAAAGAAATTAAAAACCAAATTTAAGGAAAGATTCCTTGTAGCTGGGGAGTGCAGAAATCCTTGTGTTCTGAAGTTAATGTGATCTTCATATTACAAAATTGGAAAAGGCTGTTATGCTTACAGATAACTAATTTAAAGGTAAGGCTGAGTTTATGGCTTTCCTGATGGCTCTTACTTGACAATCAGCTCTCCATTAGCGATCGAGCTTTTTTTATGATGGACCAGTCACATATGTTTTATTTGCATGTCTAAACAACAGGCATAATAACTTTTTGGGGCATTTTCATTTCCGATGCATAGTTCTACTGATGGAATATATGCATTAATACCAAATTGAAGTGCTTTCTTTAGAGAGAGTTTTTCTTCTTCAGCCATCGTTTTAACGTTGTAAATGAAACTAATCTTCCCAAACAGTTAAGCAAAATGTAACCACTTCTGACCAGGCAAATATACGGCATCCAGCAGGTTTCATTGAGTGAAGTTATTGAGGTGTAGTTGTTACTTCAGTTCATGGAAATACAAATCCAGTCGTATCCGAGGGACTGTTTCATTTGGTGAAGTTCTGTAAATGCTTTGGCGTCGGAAGAGTGGTCCTGACGGAATAACCAGCAAATGCAGAATTACAGGCAATGTGTCCTGAAAGGAAAAAGACAACAGTTGTAGATAAACAAACTGCCAGACACTGTAATTTTTTTCTGCTGTTTCCTAACAATTTTTTATCCCCAGTGGTTTTGTAATTTTGGCAGTGAGATGCTTGTGTAGCAACTGAAAAATGTTCTATAATTTTGAAGTGCCTTAAGTTTTCTTCATATGAAATACAAAATACCAAAAATGGATATAAAATATTCATAGTAGTAGTTTTCTCTTTGTCGTCAGCACTTACGTGCAGGCCTGAATCTGGTCCCAAATACAGATCTTAAAACTTAAGTCGTCAGATTTGAAAATGGCTATTAAGTCTTGTTATGGATGAAATATCAAAAAGCTGAGCAACACAAATATGAGTTCTTCATTTGGAGGCAAGTTAAGGTTTGAACAAAACTCAGAATTTTCTTTTTTTTTCTTTTCTTTTTTTTTAGAGTTGCTTGTTTCAAAGTCTTCTGATTTGAGTACAACTCTGGTCAAGGAAAAATGAATTATCCTGGTATTTTAAAATTAGATTAATGCAAATGGTACCTTTTGGAGGGAGATGAAACCTCTTTCCCATGCAGTATCAATTATTTGGGAATCAAGACTGAAATTGGCTGCATATGCATGTAAAGTGTTCTACTCGGTTTGCACGCAGGAGACTGGCCTGTAAAGCTGTGGTTTGTCATGGTTGTCCAGAGGTCTTCATGAAAAAATAGTTATTTATGAGATTGTTTGCCACAGAGACGTTTTATTCATAGATGAATGTGTAATGAGCACTGACCACTTTCAAGTTCTCTGTATTTATTCTATAAAAAACAGTATTTCTAGTAAAATTAGAGTGACAATTCATTAGCAATTAAAAATGCAGATTATAGATGTGTCCCCTGCATTGAGTACCAGGATGGGTCATTTGTAGGTTTGTGCTGAAGGGTACACGTGGGTGACTCCTTTAAGATAGGCAGTCACACTCACGCTGTTTAATAGTATGTTTTACTGATTGAAGGCTTGCGCAGTATTGTTTCTCCTTCCCTGGAATATGAACCCACGTGCTGTGATGTGTTGGCTGGTGGCACAGCAGGGTGTGGGAAAGACATATAACAATGTATTGCAAATGAACATGTGATGTGCTAGAGCTGCGGCTGGAAAATACAAAGGCAGTAGAAGTGACAACTGTCTTGCACTTCACCCATGTGAGTAACAGGTTCATGTATGACTAGCGATCACATAGGCCAAGACTAATCTTGTTGCTTCGATATTTTTATGTCAAAATTTAAGATACTTTGATAGAATTTTGTTGGCAACCTTTCTGTTACAAATTTAGATTTGTTACGGCTTCCTGAGATAGGACATACAGGTGTGTGTATGCTATATATAGCTTGTTCAAATTATGTACATTTAACTTCTATGCATTTTAGCAAGGACTTCTCACTCCAGGTTGCTACGGTGGTTGGTTTTGCTGTTTCTTACCAAAATAATTTGTGTGATACACTTCCTCTAAAACGTGAATTCCCCTAGCCAAATAATTCCAGAATAGTTTGAGACAGAATTCGGTATATGCAATGAATAGTGATAGACTAGCAGCAGTTTTTAAATCTTGAACTTTAAAAGTCACTTAAGAGATGTACCTGTATGTAAAATGTCTTTCTTGTATTTCTAATAAGTTATGCTAAATCTGAAAGCAACTGCTATAATAGTATAGGAGTAGAAATTTATGCAAAATACGTGAAATATTCTATGGGATTTTCAATAATCCAACATAATTTGCTTTTAGGATTGCAGTGCTTTTTAAGTCTGGGGCTAAATTCCCAGCACAGTATCAATTTACTATTAATCCTCTTCCCTGTTAATTCACTGGTGGTTTCATTAGCCTTACTACTTCCCTTATCTTAGCGTACCTTTTATTTAAGTGTTGCACAAACATTACCGTATTTAATTTACAAGAATTGATGACATGGGTGCAGTGGGAATGATCTTGTTACAGAATATAGCAAACTGTTATGTAGCCTCATGTGACATTTGGGCAATGCAATATAACATAAGCAAAATAATAATGTGGTATTATTCTATTATTAAATTTTAGAAGAAAATGAGTGTCAGATCATTTCACTGCAGAGGGAAATGTTGCTTAATATATCGAAGAAACAAATACGTGCATTAATACCAAATATTACTTTGATGGTATGCTAGCGTTAAGTGGTTTAAACTCACTGGAAACAAGTATGCACAATAAACAAGTCAAACAGGTTCTGCAAATAAAGTTCCAGTGCCAAGTTCTGAATTGTCATATTGTCCACTAATTGCTGGAGGCTTTTTACAGTTTTGTTTGAGAATTTATCCAAATATTGCAGCAGCATTCTCCACTTCCCATCACAGCTGCTGTGCTCCAGGCAGATGGACTACTTTAAAAGTTATACTTGCCCAATTAAACTCAGAAAGCTTTAGAAATCTAATCTTTTGTGTGTTAAATACAAGAAAAAAAGCCTTTAAGGGTTTTAGGAGAGCTCTCTACGTCGACTCATATGCCTTCTATAGCCACATTCTTGCATTCTTAATTTGCAAATTGCTATTTTAATTCTGTGTGGTTTTTAGCTGCCTCGACATCCGCTGGTCTGGGGTTCATACAAAGTGTTGTAATGAAAGTTCTGATGCTGCTGTTTATATTAAATCTAGCTGAAATAAAACATATATAGATAGGAATGCTCAAATATTTGAACTGAAAACCCAAAGTAGTGAATTTCAATGAGTTACAGGTGTCTGTGTTTAGATTAACAAGAGTGCAACATTGCCAATTACTGAGTTTAAACAACACTTTCCCTTGCCCAGCGTATAATTCCTCATTCTTTTCTGGCACAGCAATTTACAGGTCTTGTTTTGCTTGTTATTTCACACTGACTGAAGTATGAAAAATTCTCAGGGTCTATTTTGTAGGAATGCCTTCAATGTATCGTTTTAACTTATGTCACTCATAATAAAAAGTATATGTCAGTTGGTTGTTTTTGTTTCCTTTTGTTGTTTTTTTTTTTTCACCTGAGTTAGAAATTTACTGGGATTTAATGTCTGGCAGTGTTCCATGACCTCATATCCAGCTATCCAGCCTCTTCCTCCCCATCCCTTCCCTGGGCAGCTGCTCATCAGTCCTCAGAAGATGCCTCGTGCCTTTATTGTTTTGCATAATTAACATTGTGAATTTGTTCTGATGTTTTCATTCACTGGTTGCTGAAGCAAGTAGCCTATTAGGTGCTTGATAGTTAATGTTATTTTTAAATGGTGCATATTTCATGCTGTTCTTTTCAATGTTTTGAGTATGTGAATCTGACTGATAGATATTATTGCAATTTTTTCTTTTATGTTTGGCTTATACTGTTAAAGCAAATTGTAATTTTAAAGTCTCTACAAGCTTTGCGCACAGTCCTCTTAATGGTAATAGTTACTCTCCAGCGTAAATTTGTTCTAGTTCTGGTGTAATCATATTCCAGGGTATAATAAATTAATAGCCTGGCAAAGACTAAGGTGCAAAGCTTGGCACCTCAAACAGCAATACAACTAGTTTTCCAACCTCAGGATTGTGGTTTTGAGTTCTTAGAAATGCACAGACAGTTTAGTTAGCCAGGCAGAGGAAATTTGACCACAAGGGATAGTTGTATTTTTTAATAATTAGTCTTCCATCTTTCCTGCCCCTGCCTTCCTGATTTCTTGAACAGAGTCAAATACATTTTTTTGATTCATATTTCTGTTCAACGTCTGAAGCTGTGAGTAGAGGCGTGCAGCTGGTAAGGATAAGTGTGGATGACAGGAAACTGCATGAAGTGAAAAAGCATGTAGCAAAGGGCAGTAGGGATTTTGGAAGAGTGCAGACGGGCGATGTGTGGTGTTCTGCGGGTTTTCTGCAGTTCATGGAAAAAGTTAAATAGTTGACATCGTTTTCAAACTCATTCAGTTGCAGTTTGACACCTTAATTTTCCATTTTACTAATTTTCTCAAAAGTAGTGTTTTTTCCTTGTAGTGAAAGTGTGATGTAGATTTGTAGTATTTTGCTTTTCTTTTATGCACGTGTTAAAGCCAGTATTCCTTGAAAGACAAGTTTGGACACACCCTCTTCAATAGATAGAGTCACTAGGCTAAAAGCATTTTGTGAGGGCTTTCAACAGGAAGATGATTAGTGTAATTTACCTTGTTGTACTTTTGAGTATCAGCACTTTAAACTTTCTGATTAATTCTAAATTCTTTCTGCTTCCAGATGGTCTATCTACCAAAGATTAAACAGTAGATGAATTCAAGTGTTATAGATACAATGATAGCTGACAGAGGTGTAATAGCTGTAAAATAATATATTCAGACTGTGTAGTTTTATGTCATGTCTGATTTATATTTTATCCTGTATAATACAGATTTTCTCTGATATGCAGCTAGATGGACACTTTTGTTTTAAAGAGTCATCGTGATTTATTTAATTATGGTTTGTGTTTGATAATAAGCTGTTTCATAGATGGGAGGATCACGATCCTCAGTTTCTAAGAAATTTCTGTGACTGTCACTTGACCTTCACGTCACAAATCTCGCTGATACTGCGAAGCTATCAGCTGGGCACAAGGCTGTATGTGGTGCGGCCATTCTGAGCTGCGTGCTGAACACTGCAGAGGACTCATTCCATATGCAGGTTCGCCCCTGCCGTTCAAAAAGAAAAATTGGTGTCTGAAATGAAACTTTTTTCATTAACAAGTATGAATTCATGCTTCAAGTGCATTGGTTTGGATGTCAGTTGTCTTTGTGTTCATTTTCTAGTTCTGTAAGGAGCTTTAACAATAGGTATTGGCCAAGCAGTTTAATTTGGCCGTATCTCTACTTTTTATAAAACTTGTGTTGGCTTTTTTCCTCAAAATTATGAGAGATGGTTGAGGATAAGTTTAGATATGCTTCTGAAATCCCTGCAGACTTAAGTGAAACATAGATTACCAGGTAGCATGAAGAGCTACAGTTGGATTTAAAATCATTGGAATTGGACGATACTAAAAATTTTCACCTTTCCCCTTTTCCTGCCCTTTTGTCACAATAACACAATCTTAGCTGTACTGCATTGGGTTCCCCTCATCCCCCAGCCTAAATGTAAACAATAGTTTGAAGTTGACTGTCTTTGTTCTCCTTGCATCTGCAGACTTGAGTCAAATTTAGACGCTTTGCCTTCTTTCTTCTTCTCAGTGCAGTGCAAGTTTTAAAACATACATGGTGACAAAAATAGGATGAGACAAATTGCTACTTATTTCTCTTTTGAGATGTAAAACTTACAGCTGGGATGGAAGATACTCTATTCAAAGTGGAAGAAATCTTTAAAATCTGAAAGTATAAAGCAATTTAATAATTTAGTGGTTCTGTAACTGTCAAAATTCTTAATGTTATTATCGAAATTTTTCTTTGTACAGTATTCTCTCAGATGTAACCTTTAAAGCAACAATCACAGCCAGTCATTCTAGGGTGGATTATAGTGAACATTTTGTATTTTTATAAACTTAAGAAACCCCAGTGGAGTTTACAGTTCTATTTTCTGCAAACTTCTAAGTTCAGTAAGGCCAGAAAGGAATTTGTTACGGTATGGTGAACTGCAGAATGGTTTTATATAGTTTCACCTTTAATTTAAGGTAACCTTCATGTTTATAGCAGGCTCTTGCATAGTAGCATCAGGTTATTGGGGGATTTTGAGAGTCTGGAGTAGGATGATAATAGAATAATAGAATACTTGTAGCGTTTCTTGATGTGAGATAGAATAAAAAAGGCTGATACTTCATTGAAAACTTCCTACCCTTTTGCATCATGAAAGCATTCCTATATTCTTCTCATCCTAAAATGTCTATTGAGTAATTTGGAAACATTATTCATTTTCACTATTGGAATAATCAGTGGTAGATTTTTTTTAAATGCAGTTTGTAACCTATACTGCTAGATTAATGTTTTGGGGAAAAATAAAAATGGTAATTGAAGTTTCAATTTTATGAGGGAAAAAAAGGCCAAGCTGCTTCTGAAGAGGCTTTTTCCTCTGCATATTTTCCTGCGTTGTCTCAGGTTGCAGGGTGTTTTCTAATGTTATCGTAGACTTACTTTGAGTTGGAGTTGGATTTGGATATTTGTCAGGTTAAATTAGAATAACATCTCATCTGTTCTTGCTATCTGAACCATTCCACATCCAGTTACATGTTTTTACAGCATGTGTAGCATGGTTCTGCTCCACTCATGAAATGAGTGTCCCGACAACTCCCTAGGCTTCTCCAGTCTGAACTAGCGATGGAACATTCCCAGACCATGGAGTTGGTAAATCGCTGCTTTTGGTTTCACCACAAATCTACAGGTCTGGAATTGGTGCCATGTCTGCATTTGAAAGAAATGGTAATCAATTCTAATGTTCAATGAACAGTTGTAGCTGTAACATGAGCCCCGCAATTAGGTGCTATCTTTCATCTGGCACTTTAACCAATTAATTTCACAGTATTACAGTTTCACGGTTGAATGAACCGTGCTTGAGGATCTAAGAAGAAGGCATGAACTTAATCCTGCTGGTAGGATTCCCTTCAGAAAGGGAACATTTCAGTGATGAAAGAGATTATAGGATTTGATCTCTGAGTAACATTACAGCAAGGTTTGAAAATTGCTTCAGGTTGGTAAGACTGTGTACAGAAGGTGCTGTAATACATGCTGCAGCAGAAAAATGGATTTAGTTAAGCAAGTTTTAGGAATGAAAATTGAGTGGGGTTTGGCTATACTTTGATTGAGATGATGCAATGCCATTCCACGTGAAGTGCTGAAAATGCACTGAAAGATAAAATCATGATCTTATTTCTGGATAGAATTTTCAGAACTATGGTTCTTGAAATTCCTTTATTCTACTCTAATAAAAATAAAAGTTCAGCCATCTCCTTTGAAGAGATGATACATTCCATTGGCTGTTTCAGAACAAAAGGCTTCATGGATTAGCAAACGTTTCTATCTCAGTATTCTTTTGGAGCTTATATTGGAAATTTGTTAGTACAAGGTTTACTGTCAGGAGATAAGACACAACACATACCTTGCTCTTAAGTGAAGTTCAGTCACACAGAGAGAGAGAGAGAGAGAGTACACAAGTTGGATATCTTTTTGCAGTATTAGTTTGCAAAGACAAGTGTACTTAAAACTAAGAAATTTCTTTTGAAGAAATGCTTCGGTGCCTACAGGGAGATGGAGGTTATGCCATGTGACAGGTTGGTGAGCTGGAAAGTGTCCAAATAGCTGGTTCATGACAAAGTTCAGTGCTCTTTCTCATATAAATCTGGTATTCTATTATTTTCTTGGTAGTTGAAAAAATACTGGAAGTACTGGATGTTTGTGTAAATATATGCACACATATTACACCTTAGATGACTGTAAATTTATATCGAGGCTTTATAAAGTGTTAACATATCTATATTTGCATATAGATATATAGGTAGCTTGTGCATAGGCGGATATGCACATCTGTGTGTGTATAAGAGAGGGCATGCTGCTTTGCAGGCCTTAGCAGTTTGATTACAAATGTATTTGTTCATGGAACTTACCTTTTGACCTTTCTCTTCTGTTGCCTAGTTATAACAACTATGCCTGTTATAACAACCAGATTTAATATTTTTCCTGAGTTGCAAACTTAAAAACTACATTTACATGGTTCCTGCAGTGACAATTTCCACTCACCACCACCTTTCTTCTGAGTGTCTTTGTTGAGAGGACTGCTATAGGAAATGTATGCCATGTAGTTAATGTGTGGTTTTGGCACCTTTGTTGCTATCCGCTATCCCTCTACGTTACCTGACACTTTTGGGCTCTGGCTATTCTTCAGACGTCAGCTGTTCATGTATTAGCAAAAGATTATTCTCCATATACCAGGTGTGGAGGGTGAGAGAGGGGAGTTGCTTAATTTTTGTTTTTCTTCCTGCTAGTCCCTTATACTTCTTGATATTTCAGTCCTATTTCACAGTATATGTTGTTTTTTCCAGTAAAGTGTCAACAATAACTAACAGTAGCAACATCTGGCAATCTCATGTGTTTATTGTCTGAATTTTTGGGCTTGTTTACTCAAAATCTTAGTGCAGGTGACAAAAAAGATCAAAAGTGTGGTTTTTACTCCCTTGGACTTCCACAAGGCTAACCTTCCTTCATAATATACATGCTGAATTTCTTCTTCCTTTACAGTGTTTAGCACTCCTGTTTATTTCTGAACATAGGTAGTTTGTGTCTTTTCTAGACAGAAAGTGAAGAGGCCAAAACTATCTCAAGTGTCTCATGGTGCTTCTGTAACAAAATCCCTTCCCATTATCCCACAGGATCTTGTTTGTGTCCACAGAACAACAAAAATTGACAGACTTTGTAGTTATGGCACAGAAATTACTTCATTACAGAATTAACTTTTCAGTGCTTGTCTCACACTAACATTTTCCTGAATTCTTACAATATGGATGTCGTGTCATGCATAAATCCACAGTATTCTTTAGATTCATGTGTTGACTGTAACATGCAGTGTTAACTTTCACTTTTTAAAATACATCACAGTGTAGTTAAGTAGGTATCCCACTGAAGCCACCACCTGCATAGAGAGGGATAAACAATAAGGGCCCAGACTGTAGCTGTGAAATATTTCAATTTGTTTTAACTTTGGCAATGTATTATTCAAATTTGAATTCCATTCTATTGCATAAGGAGAAAAAATATCTTTAGTTTCAATCATACTGATTCAGACAAATAGAAACCATTTATTTCCTTATTCAAATTATTTTATCGTCCTGTAAGTAAAGCTTGTTTTAGGAAAAAACCCCATGATCTCTGCCTAGACTTTCACATACTGACTGTGATTCTTCTGTCTTCATTTGCGAGCTGCAGAACGCTTTGATTTGAATGTATGCGCTCTTCTCAAACTGAAATTCAAACACTGGCAACATGATACTGCATGTTTTGTTAAGTTTTAGTCATTAATGAAAACTTATGAGGATGGTTATGTGCCCTTGAGAAAGATATCCGTGCAAGTGTGCGTGAAGACTTTTAAGTATGTCACAGGAAAAGTGTTGCCGTCTACTCTAACAGTGTTCTTAAGCTTTACAAAACTGTACTGTTTCCACTGCTGTGCTTCGGGATTTTTGAAAACTTCATAATAAAATGCATATATTTTCCTACAGTAACTATATATATTGGGAATGCCTAGTAACATGACACCATCTGCCCCAAGTTGTGTAGTTTTTCATTGTGTGTATTTATGAATAATTCATAGAATCATAGAATGGTTTGAGTTTGAAGGAGCCTTAAAGGTCATCTAGTTCCAACTCCCCTGCCATGGGCAGGGACACCTTCCACTAGACCAGGTGGCTCAAAGTCCCGTCCAGCCTGACCTTGAACACTTCCAGGGATGGGACATCCACAACATCTCTGGGCAACCTGTGCCAGTGCCTTGCCACCCTCATAGTGAAGAACTTCTTCCTTAATCTAGTCTTATCTACCCTCTGTCAGTTTAAAGCCATTACCCTTTGTCCCATCTCTGCATGCCCCTCTCCAGCCCCACTGTAGGCCCCCTTCAGACACTGGAAGGGCTGCCACAATCTCTCCTCGGACCCTTCCCCTCTCCAGGCCAAACAACCCCAACTCTCTCAGCATGTCCTCCTAGGAGAGGTGTTCCAGACCTCTCAGCATTTTTGTGTCCCTCCTCTGGACCCAGTCCAACAGGTCCATGTCCCTATTATGCTGGGGGCCCGAGAGCTGGACGCAGTACTGCAGGGGGGGGTCTCACCAGAGCAGAGCAGAGGGGAAGAATCCCCTCCCTCCACCTGCTGGCCCCGCTGCTTTGGGTGCCGCCCAGGATACAGTTGGCCTTCTGGGCTGTGAGTGCACATTGCCAGCTCATGTTGAGCTTCTCCTCAACCAACACCCCCAAGTCCCTCCCCCCAGGGCTGCTCTCAATCCATTCTCTGCTCAGCCATTTGTGCTTGGGATTGCCCCGACCCACGTGCAGGACTCTGCGCTTGGCCCTGTTAAACTTCATAAGGTTCACACAGGCCCACCTCTCAAGGCTGTCAACTGTTGGTCAATATAACATACCGCTTGATTATTGAAGAAAATTTTGCTTTTTCTAAGTAGGCTGTTCAGTACAGCACCGCGCTCTAGGTGAGAATATAGGAATCTTGGATAAAGTCCTAATACTCGACACTGTGTTTCCATTTGAAATATGGGCACCACTGAATTAACACTGCAGTTTAAGCCTGGCCGAGAGGTGGAGTGTTGCTTCTTCCTGCAGAGCTCCAGGCTGACCTGAAAGTATGATTTATAGGTCAGAATTGGCTCTCAGTGAACCTGCTGAGAATATGACTAGAACGACTGTGATTTGTCTTCTCGTGTCCAGTGAGAAGGCCCAGACAATACTAAGGGCAAAGAGAGGAGTCCAGCATTAGGCCTGTACCGACAGCTGGGGGAAAATAAATGTTGTCTTGTTCCATGACTCTACTATTAGTTTTCCATGTTAAAGTGGATGTGCAAACTGTAAGTACGGTGAACATTGTTATTCAAAAAAAGAGTACTATGTCTTTTTTGTATAGGCTTATATACTTTTCCATTTTGTGGGCAGATTTGTTCTGAATTCCTCAAATAAGAAGTTAGTGAATTAGGTATTTTTAAAAGTATAGCTATATTTACTTTACATCCATGCATGTCTTAGTATTTGATGGAGTGTTTCTTCCGTTCCTGTCCAGTCCACTTGGAGGGTACATGATACATTGTTGGGTGAATATGAAAGGAAGACTATGGCGGTAATACTGCTTGTGTACATTAAGAGCTGTTTCCCTTTTGTACTATAGATATGTGGAATGTATCTGAGAGATCTGAATTCCAGGAAGAAAGACTATTCCTATCCTAAACCATTTAAAAACAGAACAAAGCACTTGCTGAAGACTGACTTTTACACTTGAGTTGTTTTCACCATTACAGTATTTATTTACTTTGAGAAAACAACTTTTGAGTGCACTTGCTGCAGCCTCTTTGGCTTTTGGTTGGTTTCTGTATTCTGTTTTTTCAATTAATTTATCACTTCAGAGCAGGAAGCTGAGTCCAGAAATATTTAGCAGTCTGCTGTGCTGCAGCTATATGTAGTGCCTTGTTAGCATTGTGTTTTCGGTTGTGATTTTTCAGGATCTCCATAACTTAATATTTTTTTTGCCACTTCAGTACATGGGAGTATTCAGTAAATGTAAGGAGTCAACTGTCATATCACAAAGATTCTGGGTATATAGGGAGTCAGTGAGAGAAGAAACCATGCCATGTTCTTGCTGAAATTCGTTCTCCCATAGCTTCTGGGTTTCCTACTGAAACCTGTGTGGAAAGATTGTGCCAGATCTCATAATGGTAACAGGGCTGGAATTTAAAATCTGCATCTTCAGGCCAGTGAATGGCATCAGAAATGAAAGCGGCAGTTTATTTTGTCCTTGTGAAATGTATTTTGTGTACTTAGCTGAATATACCTTACTGTATCTCTTTCCAACTGCTGGTTTTGAAAAATGTTTTCAATGTGAGGGAATTGAATTATGGCAGTTGAGAGACTGGATTACAAAAATTGGCTGACAGTAACTGCTGGAGAGACTGAAATTATGCTTATTGGCTTTGGGAGGATAAATGCAGAGAATGACATTTCCCATGAACTCCCTACTTCTGGTGTGAAAAGCTGCAGGTGGAGAAAGAATGTGGGTTGAGATATGAGCTGGGGACTCCTCTGAGGAAATGGTGAGCATGGCTACTTGTCAGTATTGCAGGAATCTTTTCTCAGGTTTTATCATTCTGCACTGTAGTCTGCTAAGAGAGTCTAATGTATTGGCGTGTCTTTTCTTTGGATGGTTGCAAAATGAAGCAGTGATTGTCAATAAGATTGGTCTTGTATGATGAGATTTCAACCTGCCATGAGCCAGAATTACCCATTCTTCAGGGGGACTGGTGAGAAGAGTAGAGCAAGAGAGAAACCTCTGTTCATTACAAGTTCCTGTTGTAAGTCATTTTACTTCAAAATACACCAACCAGATGATGTTGGTTCAACAACATGTATTTTAGGGGATTACAATTAAATACCTGAGAGTTACATGATATAGAAGTCTTTGGGCATGCTTGTTCTCTTCCTTTGGCTTTACATATGCAAATTTTAGGTGTATTTCATATTGGCCATAATGTAGGCATTAGGGAAACTCAAAGTTCAAATTTATAAGACTTAAAAGAATTTGTTAGAAACACAACACATAGTATCCTGACTGGCTATTTAACAACCCAACAACTTGGTGTTGCTAATAAATAATGGAAAGGGACAACACAGGTATATTTTGCTTTGCTTGCATCTGTTCTATTGTGCAGCACTTCTCTTTCAATCCATGAGAAAAGTTGCAGGTTTAGTTTCTTTCATGAGCATTCTGAATGCAGGTTTTTTTCAGTCATGATTTCAGTCTGGTACACCAACATATCTGTCATTCTCTGTTACTTTATTCTGTCATTTTATAAACCATGTCCATCCTGTATATTTTAATGCTTTGTGGTTCGATATTGCTCGTGAGATGTGCAGATTATTATGCAGGGCAGGTGCCTTTAAAATTGAATTGTATTCTTGCTTGACTACCTTTTCTAAAGGTAGAGAGAAGCTGCTTTTCAAAAGCCTTGCTGTTTGCAAGGAGAGGATATGAAAAAAAGCTCACTTCAGTTAATTATTTGCAGCCTGAAAAAAAATGTAGCCTTACAATTGCTCTCTAGGCTTTGCACCACTCTCAGTGTTCTGGAACCCCAGGCATTGAATGTAAGCTACTCTGCAGCTCATTCTTTGACACGGATACCAATTCTAAGTTACAGCATTGTTGCCATGTGTACCATTATTTTAATATATTTATGGCTAGATATTGTTCGTTCTTCAAAACAGTAAAATGACAAATCAGTCAAATCTGGTCCCACTGGGGTAAGAGAAACAACTGGATGATTTGTTCCTCACACTTTATTCAAATACTATTCTTCTATCTTTTTCATTTTTATTGCTGACTTAGGGCAGGTTATGAGAGTTAAAAATTGTCTCAGTACTAACAAATACTCAAGAATGCAGGAATATGGAGTGTTAAAAAACAAAAAAACAAAAAACCAAAAAAACAACAACAACAAAACAAAACAACCAAACAACTTTGTCCCTTGGTATTTGGAAAGAAAATTTGCTTATCTTCTTTATCCAAAGTTTGTTTGTCAATGCAGTAAGCTGGAAATAGGTCTGAGTTACATAGGGACCAGACACCCAGAGGGACCCCAAATGCCCTTGATGACTGAAGTGCTGAATTTACACTTTTTCTATCAACCTTGTACCTCTGTCTGTAAACTGATTGCTTTGGTATTTTCAGCTCCTATTCTTGATAATATTCGCTATCGCTTAATGTTAGTTTTAAAATGCCTGCATAAAGAAAATGAGACTCTGCAGTTAGAGGTTATTATCGAGATGTCACAATGTTCTAAAGTTAAGGGCTGAGATTCAATAGCTGTGGATCTTTTGGCACACTGCGTAACGATGCATATAGAAACAGAAGGTGAAGCAAATTCTGTGCAGTTTTGTAATCCAAGGAAGATAAATACAGTAAGATGTTGAAGTGCCTTTAGTGCATGTAGTGAGATAATAAAATCAATGTGGTATTTAAACGGAAGACAGCTCAATGGCAGAAAAAAGAGAGGTGATACTTTAGTATGTGTTGAGATGGGGAGGGGAGAGAGAGATCGCAAAACATAGTATCATATATGTACATGTGTCTCCTGCTGGAGGCACTTAGAATCAACTGGATCTTGTGCCTAATCTGCCCTGGAATGCCTCCAAAAAGCAGAGCTGCAATAATCGGGGGGGGAGGACAAAAAATAATGAAAGTGTAGATTAGCATTTCACTGTCCTCTTGGGAAAGGCGATGCTTAACCTCGTTGAGTTTCTAAGATGACAGAACACAAAAGATGGTAGGTCATTCTTTAACGATCTACTGATGTGGTCACTAAAGGAAAGATTAAGATCTGTGAGCACACCAAGGGCTCTGAACCTTGCTGAAGAAATTAACAGCATGTCGCTTCTCTGGGCAACATAAGCAAATGTCACAGTGATGTCAAGGGAAAAACAAAAGCCTATTTCTTTGTCATTTTTCTCATGTCAGATATTTCTTAATATCTGTATCTTGTAACTGATTTTATAAGTTGTATAAATTCAAATTTTATTTTTAGCTAGCAAAGTTATTATTAGATAGACAGAGAAGTTAATCGCTGATAGACATCTCTAATAAATCTGCACTGTCCTGAGCTGTGTGGCACTTGCTAGTCATTCAGTGTTGGGTTTTTTATTATTCAGTCTTTACTCAGACTGGCATTTTGATGAAGTCCAGAAGTTATATGTGGGAATTGAAATAATTGTAACTCAAAAACTGCATGGAAATAACTATCCTCAAAAAAATACTGTATCCTGAATTTAGTTTTCCACAAGTGAAGGCAATAAACTGCAAAGGAGATAGGAAGATACAATACATGTAGTAGGCTCTACAAATTAATAGAAAGTCCTGTTCCTCATACGTTGTGAAATACGTGAAATCCTTAAAAAGTATTATATAAGTTAATCACATAAGTAAATGCATATTGCTTTAAAATCACTTTCCCTGTGCTTTCTGGTGCTCTTTTAAACATAAGAATGCAGAATGGCCCATGTAATTGAGTATTTTACATGACGGTAGCATCTCTAGTGCATTGGAGAAGAAAGCAGCAATCTTTGCTCTTGAGGGGCTACATGATATGTACGTAATATGGCCTGCCCTGCTTCAGTGTCTCTGGAATAAAGAACAGCTTTCTTTTTCGTATCCCTGGGATGTTCTCCTGGGACCTGTTACTGTGATGTCACTAATTTTATAGAAGTTATTTCCTTTCTTAATTATGCCATACAAGCAGTACGTTGCCTTAGCGGCTCTGCAGTGAGGTTATTGTCAGAAAATTGTACTGGTTTTTATTTTAAACAATGATTTAATTATAAAAGGTCTCTTTGGGAATAGCATCATGTTCAACTTGGGTAAATAGCGGTCTGATTCTATGAAAATTTTGAAATGTGTTCCTGCATTATTAACAAGACATGGAACATAAAGCATGTAGGGGTGGTTTCTTTGTCTCATTTCAGACATGACTGGGCATGCAGTTTTTCCAGTCTTTTCTAAGAAATCAAACGACTGCCTTGCCACGAAGTTGAGCAACGCAGGCAACCTGGAATCTGTTAGAGAAGCTTGAGTTATCTTACATTGTGTTAGCAAAAATAATTAGGCATGCATTTCAGTTTCTTTTTGTTTGTTTTTCTGTCTTGTAAAATTAAAAAAAAATAGTTGATAGAACCCACAGAAATGCTGCTGTGTGTAATCTGTCAATATTGCTATGTTATTCTCTTAACTGTAAGCTCAGAAAAAGCTTTATAAGACTGGTATATAAGGATGTCTCTAACTGGCAGCCTCAAGACATGTATATCCTTGTGTAACAGGAATGACCTAGTTCAGTGGAAATATCCTCTTTTTTTTTTTTTATTGTTTCATGGATTGATAGAGGTGTTTGTGTTCCTAGTATTATTTGTTTCACGAATAGCTTCTGTAGGGTTCACATAGTTATGTCTGGTGCAATAATTAAGATTTCTCTATCTGTTATCAGACTGCAGAGACTTATTTTCATACACTTTGAATGTCCCCATGATACTACATAGGCTTGTCGCTTAGGTTCTTTCTCCTTTAGCTTGTCTTGAAATACTGATGTGACCCAAACCTGTGGGGGAGCAACAGTGAAAACCATTTGAAGAAGGACTAGATTTGGGGTTTTTTTTCAGCCGCTAACAGTGGCCAGTCTAAATTACTCTGCCAGCCCACTGTCCATATCTTACACATTTATTTTCTCCAGTTTCTTTGCTACCAAAGAACCTCTTCCCTACACAGTGCTCTGAAATCCTACATAATATGTTCTTGAATTCAATAGAATGCAAGTTCTTTTTCTCTCTTCTCCAAAATCCTGGTGACTATATTACTGGTTTCCTGTTTTCATGCTTGGTTACTCTGTTCTTCCAGAGCATCTGCGACTTGAGCTGTACAACCTGCTAAGTCTGACCTAATGTCCTGGAACTCTCTAATTGCAGTACTGTCATTTATATTTTTATGATAATCTGGAAGGGGCAAGGGTGCTTCACTGCTGTTCCTGTATTTCAAATTTGCTTCTTCTCTGTTGCCTTCTTCATTTAGCATCATATTGATGCCATCCATATATATGATCTGCTTTCTCTTCTTGTTTTGTTGTAAATTTCTTTTTGTCTTTGCATTTTTTACAAATTATTTGTAATTAGTTGATAAAATTATTTAAATATTTGAGTGTTTATTGTATTTAGCAATCTCAGAGGTTAGGACACTGTACCAAGGAGAGATTAAATAAAAGTCACTTTTATCCTACGTGACTACAGTACCATATAAAAAAAGATAAATGGCCTTGGTATAGTAGTAAATGCTTTTTTGCAACATGTTTTCTAGATATAAGAGACTATGTGGGAAAGACTGTATAGCATCTCGTGCTGTCGTCTTTTTTTTTTTTTTTTTTGGTAAGAAAAAAATACTCTATGCTACTGAATTCCTGGCATTAAGCTCTGCAGTTTAGTAAGTTCTGTTCTAAGCTATAAAATATTAGCAGTATCTTTTAAAATAAAAACTGAGCAGAAGTTGCTACTTTTTTTGCTTAATAAAATGTGCCTTGAAAACTGATAATGATCTAAATGGGAAATTTGATTCCAGGCCCCTTTGAAGTTAAATAAGAGCATGAGAATCACCCCTAGTTTTCCAAACTCTTTTCTTAATATTGTAATACTATGCAACCGAAAGTCGGAGAGAGTTTTGTTTTCATGTCATCAAGAGGTTGGTTCTCCGAAAATATCTTGAAAATTCCGTTGAATATGTGATGGTGTAGCATCTACCAAATGCTTGTTCTGTCCTTCAGTGCTATAGAGGTGATTGTACAGTAGATTAATTACTAAAATAAAATGACAAAAAATTACTTGCTTCATAAACAGGTCCTTTCGTATCATCTCAATGGAGTGGTACAATAAGGATGATTCTAGATACCATAACCCAATAAGCTTTTATAAACAGTTTCAGTGGTATAGTTCTGAAGTTGCTATTAAATCTAATAGCATTAATATAGAAATGTCATTAATGGAGGTGTAGGTTGCAATACTTCTAATCATAATCTTTTTTTCTATATGTGTCATTAAATAGATACTGATTCTGTATTGCAGTGACTAATCATAAAAATAAGAGCATTGTAAGACTGTTTAGGAGATACATACACTAAATATCAGAGGCCTAATAATAATATTTTTCATCTATGCCATTTTTTCGGCACTCTGACTCATTGATCAAGTCTGCTTATATATGAGTGTGATTCTGATTTTGTTTATTTTCTGCTAGAGCTGCAGTTCCCCAAAATTTATCTACACTCATCATTTCTCTGTTGGCTAGGTTCAGGAGAAGGTGTTAGCACCTTGGTTTTGTTAGTAAGATAATCTATTTAGGTGTAATCCCAGTTTAGTGATCAGGAAAGATAAAAAAATCACTGCAAATAGCCCTGCATATTTTGGCAGTAAAGCAACACAAAGAAAGAAGTGTCTCCTTCTTTGACATATAGTTGTCATCCTCTGAAGCAGTTCATATGGTTAGATGTCATGGCACCACACAAATATGTTGATTTTTGTGTTTGCTAAAATTCTGGAAAAAAATTGAAAATCTGTACGTGTTTTGGAAGACCTGTTGTAACACAGTGCTGTTATATCTATATTCACTATTTATTCTGAGGAGGATTTATATTTGGGGTTTTTTTTTGTGTGAGATGAATTTCAGAATGAGAATATTCTTTGTTGTCGTAAGTATTTAATGCCAAGGTAGCAGAGGTGTCACTTTGAGCACGCTTATGTGTATAACAAGAAGAAAAAAAAGCACCAATATGGAAAGTAAGGCCAATGTTTTGTCATATATTTGTGTGACTTTTTTTTCTGCCTGGCTTAGGGGGATGAGGGGAGAAGAGGGATGGAAGAAATGCACGTGAACTTTGAGTGACCCATGTGGAACAGTTCAGTCTTGCCCTACTGCAGTTTTAGGATTTGGAGGCTTCTGGATTGCAGTCATTGAGCAACTAAGGGACAGTTGCACTACTGATGGAGCATAAGCATAATCCCTGATATAGCTATCCAAAGAAATTTCTACTCCTATCTTCATCCTAGTTTTATAGCAGCTACATATTCCTTATTCTGCCAGAGCCCGGGTATGATGTGTTAGTATGACATGATCCCTCCAGAGGAGAGTAGCATGTGCACAAATTATTGGTGCAGACAATGCTATATTTTTGCAAGTTTCTCTCTGTATTATCACAGTTTCAGGATTCTTTTTCTGTGATACTATAACTGAAAGGAAATCAACTGGGACATCTTAGAAGAGGCACTCCTTAAAAAGAGCCACACCGGAGAAGGATGCTTATTTGGCAGTAGTTTTGCAGAACGTCCATTAGGTCATTCTGTAATTTTTGAAGTTTTATCCTTCCACATTTATACATGTGTTCCCATGGGCTTTTCTCCTTTCACTGAATATTCCCTATGGTTTTTATTAACCAACTGATCCAAGATTCAATATGAAAAGCTCGCGCTCTCAGAAAGATTTAGTTAGTTATTTGCTATGAACTTTTGTTCTTAGCCAATTACTCTGCTAGCCACGCTCCTGAAGATTTTTTTTCATGTTTCAAAGTGGAGCCCACTGTTACGTAAAAATTAAAAACCCAATATAAACCCATCTTGGATATAATTTAAATATTTTAGATACAAAATAAAACCATTCCAACAGTTGCTATTTACTCCTTTGGTTTTAATTTAAAATGAAAATATGATTTCTGTGCACTTTGTCCCTGTTTTCATCTGTGGCAGAGAGTAGCAACTTGACAGAACAATATCAAGAAGTTCATATAACACCTTTCCACAGCCTAGCTGGCTTTAAAACCCATATAGTATTTTTTTCCTGTGTAGGAATTACATTTTCATATAATTTTCTAACTATGTATGCATGCTGTATTACACTAACCAAGATTTCTGTCAGTACCTCTTCCTTTTGGGGTGGTGAAGTTGCTGTTTATGCAGACCAGATGCATTTTACATCACTGTCTGTTGATGTAGTATGAATTCTTTTTAAACTCAGTGGGTAAATTCCTATCTATATTGGAGCTCCTGTGTATCCACATGCTTGAATCTATTTCAGTTCTTCTCTTTTCCTCTGCTGTAGCTGTGAAAAAGCAGAGAGCAACATTATTCTAGTGAGAGTCCCTTTGCCATGGTAGTGTTGCTAAACGATGGAGTTAAGAGGGCAGCTTCAGGGCCATTGCCTCTGTATCTCCATTTATTTCAACTGTTTTGTTACCACAATCTTGAGGATCCATGTGAAAGGTTCAGGATGTTTTGGGATGTTTTTGATGCCCCTTCATATATTCATTGTCTAGGTCCTGGGAAAATCTCTTTATAAACAACTGTGTAATTTCCTGAAGAACAAAGTGACAGGTTAACTTCTTTAAGGCAGCCATAGCGTGAAGATTGCTTTAAAGGAAAACGTTAAAAGTTTGCCTGGCTTAAGTCAGAGTGCATTTGCAGGGCATGCTGAGGATGCCTTTTGCCTGCCCTTCGCCACCTCCACAGACCAGAGTAGACCGTAGACAGGTTTCAACCCACCAGAACAGTAGTCAAAAAAAATTGTAAAATATGGAGGTAAAGAGAAAGTATTATTCTTTAAAAGAATATAAAAATACAACAGTAGATTGTATTTTTATCGTTTCCAGTCTGGCTTTATTGTTCTCTTTACAAAATTAAACAAATTACCAGAGTACCAGTACAATGCTCTTAATGTGGAAAGGGACAAATGACAATTGGAACTGCCACATTTAAAGCATTTTCGCATTAGTGAACATTTGAAATATCAGGAAGAAGTACCAGGCTTGTCACGTAAAAGTTTATCTGGTTATTACAGCTGCTAAAAAAGGAATAATGATTTTAAACAAATTTGATTTTAATTTCTCAGCAACTTGGATCTTATGGCTTAGCTATGCCTGAGTAAAAGGGCAGTCTCCGACCCAGCAGAAGGGTTATCAACCAGGTAAGGCATTGCTGATTTTAATCCCAGCCTAAGAGATGGCTGCATGTTGGCATTTGCAAATGTTTCAATATTGGATTGCATGTACTTTGACAAAACAAATATTTATTCTTCAACAAGAATGTCTGGTACTAAACAGAGTTAAAGGTTTTTCCATTAATATCTTCAGGATTTGGTGAGATTTTGATGGCCTGGTGACAAAAAACATTGTGTTTTTGAAGCTCAAGTACAGCTCTTTTTTTTTGCTGTTGCTCAAAAAGAAATAATAAAACAAAATCTTACATAATACACAATAAAATGTACTGGTGGATTCCTTAGAGATTGCTATTAATTAATCCTAAACATATGCAGTTGGTAGATTGGTTGATGTAATGGATGCGAGCTGTTGGAAAATTATTTCTATTGGGCTTTATTGTCTTTGTAAGATAAATTTAAAAGCAAGAGGAAAGTTTCTGGGGCTTATGACTTTCGGCAGTTTTAAGCACGTCTATTATGATAAAGCTTTGTTTTAACCATTCACAAATATGTTCTGTTAGTTTCATCTCTGATCATGTAGTTGACCTTTAATTTAATTTTTCCATCTTCAGTGAGTGCAGCCGAAAAAGAACAAAATCAATTGAAGGGTGACTTAGTTCTGGGAATACAGGAGGTGGCTCTGTTTAGTTTTAAGGAAATGAATCCTCATCCAAGACATTAAATCTTCACAATACATGTAAATACAAAATATACGGCTTAGAAATAAAAGATCGTACTGCACTTTAATAAACTTAAATTGCTAGTTCTACCCTTTTCTCTTTGACCCAGTTGTTGATCTCCCTTGCGGCCAGTGTGCTTTGCTTTGTAGTCCTATATAGTTGGCAGTCCCCTCTGGGTTTTTTCTGCTGTTAAGCACTATCCCTCTGAGCAGGGGACTAGCCGAACCATTGTATCACTTCCTTCAAGTTCCCAGTTTGGTTTCCAGTCTTTTTAAATGCACTAGACAGGCCAAGCTTTACTACAGTAAATAAATGGAGATGATATTTTTAATCTTATTCTTTGCTTGTATTTTGTTTGTGTGCTGTCGTTGTTTCTGTGGAATACTGACTGCATCGACTTTACCATGGGAATGAGTGCGCTGGGACACTTGACAGGACAAGCCATGCTTTGCCAACTTGACTGACCATCTGGTTTAGTGGCAACAGGGAAATGGAATAGCATTTCAAATGAGAAATTAGTGAAATAAGGAGCCTGACACCACGGGGATACTTGGGATTCTCAGTGGATATCTTACGTACCAGGGCAGGAAGTTTCTTTTGGCCTGTGAGACCAGTCTGGAAACTAGCTGAAGTAATTGTGGTGAAGCAATTAGTGGATTGCACAGGAGGAGGAGGGAAGAGATGCAGCATGAAGGTGCATAGATCCCTGAAGGCAAGGATTGAAGAATTCATCTGATACAGATGAAGTAGCTGAGATTGGGAGTGTGGACAGCAGTGGCTAAGTGAGGAGGTGAAACAGCTGATTTTTTTGGTAACTGTGCTCTGGACAAGCTAGTTCAGTTTTCAAGCAGTGACTGCTCATTCCAAATTACTATTTTATGTTACCCATAATTTTACATATGCCTTGAAGTTGAACACAATGTCAATATTCTGGGAAAAGTAGTAATACACACTGTGTTTGAGCATGGACTTAAGCACAAGTTAAATCGATTACAGTAGAGTGTTCATCCTAGCCAGGGACTGTAGCAGAAGCTCTGAGGTGGATTTATGGCACAAAACCAACCAAACAACAAAAGCCAGCAGCAGCAAAAACATTGCAAAGAATGAAAAAAAAATCTTGGTTTTGGAATACTGCTGGGAAATGAACACAAAGTAAAAAAAAAAAAAAAAGATGGCAAATGATATATTCTAAGAAATCATGCTACTTCTGTTGTACCGTAAATCATTGTCTTACTGCTTTTATCTGTGTCTGAAAAAGTCTTAAATGAAATAATTTTGGAATTCCCTTGACTGTCGAACTTGTAGCATATCGTTAAATCTTACAGAGCAGCTGCTATTTCTGTTTCATTGTGTTATAAAATTCTCCTGTATTTTTTCCATCTGGTAGTCTGCTGTTTTTGTAGTTGTATATCCTTTTGGCTAAATCATATGGATGTAAAGAAAACAGTAGAAGAAACTAAAACAGCCCAGCATGTTTTCAGTCAGAAATCAAAAGCTGTCAGTAAGATGTAGAAACAGGATGCCTAAGCTGTTCAGTCAGCTGTAAAAGACAAGACGACAGAACCAATGTACTACATGAATGTGCAAACGGGAAATTAAAAACTCAGACCTGCTAAGACTAGACGAATATGTTATCATAAACTAATTATTAGTCATATGCACTCGTTGGCAAGCTACAACAAGTCTGTGTGGATTAGGAGCTATTTCCCATTGCCGACACACTCTACGCATCTGACGAGTACTCTAGGTTGTCGCATAGCAGCCTAGTCTAATGTTTATATTTTTGCACTTTTACAGCCAGAAACAGTACAGTTTAGGACAGCCCATGCATTGGCAGTGACATCTGTTTCTGGAGAAGAAACAGAACTACATTAGCAGGTTACTTCAAATTCTGCTTATTTTTTCATTTCGGAGTGCTGCTGTTTAGTGTTGGCGTGATTTGATAACGCTGTTTGTGCTACGCTCTACATACGCCACAGTTCTCAAGGTTTAATGTGGTTTTCTGAGGAACTGTGACTTCAAAGCACTGTGGTTCTTCATGGCATCACTGAGTGTCTCCCATACTTTTCTGGTAATTATGTTGCTCTTTAGCTCATGACACTAAACAGGTGTGATGACTTAATAATTCTGTGAAAACAGTAGATTGGGAGGCCTTCTCAATTATGTGCTTGTGCTACAATATAAATATTGATGATTTTTAACATTAGATTGAAACAGTTTATCGGTTGGCTTTTGTTTAATTACATTAAAGATAACATATTTATCACTTTTTCTCCAGAAAGGTTTTTGCACTTGTTTCTGAACCAAAAAAAAGAGAACTGTGTGGCCTGTAGAAACCCTTGGTCACCCTTTTTATGTGCACCATTTTTACAGTTACTGTCGCTAACATATGCTGAGTTTTGAAACTTCTGACATAACCTGAAAGGGAGTTCAGAATTAAACCCAATCTATGTAGTGTGGTCGCTTCATACACCACAAAAATGTTGGATCTTTTGGATAAGATTCTTTGACCAATACAGAAAACTCTGCATCAATCAAATATAAACCAGCATTAATGAATATAGGGCTACAGATTGTGAGGATGGTAGTATATAAAGGAGTCCTCTTGCCTTACATTAATCTTGAGGATAAGTAAAATGAGCATTTAAAATATCCATTAGTCTGCTAGAAAGGGGTTATAAAAATAACTTCGGCCTTCAGAAGTCTTTGAATTATTAGGACTTGCTTGTGTTTCTGTTTTGTCTGCTTTTTAATGATGTACCTGTGATTATATGTATTTACACTCGGGGTCTACGTTGATTAAGTGCTCTATTAATGAGGATAAATGTTACTTAAGTGCTTCCATGAAGTAACTGTCTTCCTTAGTCCTTCCAGAAGTACACCTGCATGAAGGTTACCCACCCTACAGCCACTGAAATACTTCTACTAGATTAGAATCGCAGTGTAACTTCATTCTATGTTAATTCTGTTGCCTCTTTGTTTTTCCAGGGCACTTGCTTTATTTATTCTTGTGGTGCTAGTATTATTTGAAGTTACTACGGCAACCCGTCACCAACTGGTATTATAAACTATGTCAGGATTTAGTTGCTAGGTGTTGAAGTTTGTCATCTTCCTCATATGACCTAATGTTTTTCAGCTGTTTCTTTTCCTGTATGTGTTACATCCACAGCTAACAGGCACTTTAACAACAGTGGAAAAGATCCGCATTCTTCCCCCTTGACCTTAGAAAGCCCTATTAGTTGTACAGAATGCATCTACGGTCCCTTTTGATGTACTTCGTGTATACTCAACCCAAACAGCATTTCTTTTACATTAGCCACTATTTTGCAGTGTTTATAATAAAGACAGCCAGCATTACAGTTCATTTAAATTTGATACTAATTATGCTTTTTCTAAGTGGACAGGGAGTTTGAATGCTTCCTGAGACATTTTCTCCTCTGTCTCATGTTCATTTGACTGCCTATTTATTCATGTTCCTGCTCCCGCTAGAAGTGCAATGTTCATACTGTTGATTTCCTTATTTCTTCACTCATTTTTTTGAAAGGCTGTCAGCCAATTGGTTAATTCAAAAATTAGGATTCAGCGCTGTTTCTATTCCGGGTTCTTTTACATTTAAATGTAAATGAATGTTCTTAAGTTGGAAAACATACATTTTATTAGATCTCTTCATAGTAGTGCAGTGTGTTCAGAGTTATTTCTGTTAATTTTTCTGTTAGTATTCTGTCATCAGTCAAGTGCTTACCTTGATACATTTATTTTTTATATATTTGACCTAGTTCTAATCAACCTTTTTGTGCTGTGATTCACACGGGAAATCCTAACAAGCCTAAGCACAGCTGAAATGACTTGTTAGAATTCTATCTGAAGAACTTCACCTTCTCTGCCACAACGTGTTTTATACTACTCAATGCCTACGTACAATGCTTGACTTAACGACAAAAATTTTGATCGTAAGCATTAGACTATTGTGTTTGTAGGCAGTGCTTGATTCTGAATTTCTCCTCTCTATTTAGCGAGCTTGCAGGCTGCATTCGAAGTGTAATAGATGGTTCTTGTGCAGAACTTACTGTATTTTCAAGCAGTTCATGCTCTTTGCACATTTCAGTAAGAGGTACTTAGGCAGCATAGGAGGATTTAAGTGAATGCATCGAGATATTTGCAGATTTGCTCCTGTATTACACTTAAGTTCTACCCATGAGAACGGTGATGCTGAGAGCACATGAGTAGTTCAGAGATCCGAGGCTGCATCTGAGAAGCGAATCTTTGTTGCTGGCGTTTGGGGACGAGGAGGGAGGGGCAAGCTTTTAACCTATAAAGAAGCTAGCCGTTAATTTCTAATAGTTCAGATTGCTGGCAAGAATATTATTAAAGATCAAACAGTGCGTATTTTCCTGCTTTACAGTTACATGGAAATTATGGAGCAAGTTTTTGTTAGCAAACCAGCTTTACTGTCACCTTCTTTTTTATGTGTCATTCAGTTGCACTGATGTGAATTTGATAGGTTTGGTGCAAGGTACTGGCCAGCAATAAGTGATCTTTGCTTATGGTTCTTTTCAGTAATCAAGGCATATAATCTGTTAATTTTAAAATCACCATACACAGTTACTAAGAATAGGCATTCATGCTGTACCATAATAACAGATATAGCTAGACACATTTTAGAAGTTGGTTTCAGCAAAAAAAATAACCTTCTTAAAGTCTTTTTGTCTTTAAGCCACATAATACATCTATTTAATGCCTGTGAAGAAATGCTGCTTATTTCCAGAAATGATTATTTAACATCGTATAGAAAGGCATTCTGTGACAAATGTTTAACTACTGCAAATACAAACTGTTTTTCATGTACAATTCTCCAACTTCTGTCAGCAATTTTTTTTCAAAATCAAGACATCAGAAGAACCCCCCCACACACAATTTCATTACTGAATGGTTGGCAATTCATTATTACTCTCAGCTATACATTTAACATCACAGAAGAGATTTGTCTGATCTGTAACTGTAAAAGTGAACTACTACAGCAGGAAAACCAGCATTTCTTTTTAGAATAGCATCAGTACCCGAGAACACACGATTCCTTACCTGAAAGCTTTCGGTTTACCTGCAGAAAATGTGTCTTCTTAGTCTTAAAAAGTAGGCAAGCCTCTCACTAGCTCTAACATTACTCCAAAAGAAGGTATAATAGGTCCTTTATATTGTAATTTTCACTGTTTGTATGCAAGAAGCATGCTGGATCTGCTCACGTAGGAATAAATAAATAAAAAAAAAGGCAGTGCAAACTGCACAGCAGCTAACATATGAAAGTAAAAGACCTCTAGCGGCCATAACCTGAAGTTAAAGAAGGCTTCCCTTCGCGAAGTGGTAGACAAAATGGTTGGGTACAACAAACTGCAGCCGCTACTTTGGTAGCGTGTGCCTTTGTTGCCTTTCTGATGTAAGAGAAGTATAAAGTGAGTCAGAGTTAAACAGGGAACCTGATCAGCACCAGGTGGGAGTTAAATTCTGGTCAGAGGGGCTGGGGGGTCCCTTTTAGCAATTCTAAACCAGTGTGATGAAAAGATCCAAATAAATGTAGAAAATTACTTTGCATGCTCATGTACCTCATGGTCTCTTATTTTAATAAAACTAAAGCATTTAAATCAGTTCATTTTTAAAACAACAATTAAAACTTTAGCAAATTATAAGGCATCAATAAGGAGGATTCTTCACTGTCTTAAAGGAAAACTTCAAATCATTAGGGACACTATTATTGCTTGAGACATAAATGTCTTCATGGCTTTCAGGAAATTACAGTGAAAACCTAGGATTATAAATAATTTTACATCTTTCAGCATTGCTTTAGGAATGGAGAAAAAGTATTTCCTTTTGAGGAACTTGGAAAAGTTTTGAGAGATGAAAGTAATAGTATTCTTTCAAAGTTTTACAGAGTTCTGTAATAGCTACTTAAATGCATGCAGAATGTGTAAAATATTTTGCAGTCCTTTCTTGCAATATTTCTTCCTATGAATAGCGAATTTTTCTAGAACGCTTTGAGAATGTTGGTGCTAATATATTTTCTTCCTATGAATTCTTCATGGAAGAATCCTGGGCAACATCACATGCCTTTTAGGAGTCTTATGGTAATATTGAGTTGTACTTTTATATAAAAGTTTCCTTGTCACAATGTGACTTTCCATGCAGCGTTTCATAAACGATGCAGCTTTCTCACTAGAGCCTACCCCTTGTCAGGGTAGATTTTTAATTATCCTTTTCACGTTCCTAGTATGTTTCTTTCATCTGGCCTTGCAAGAGCTTGAATATTATTTTATTTTTACATACATAAAAGGATTTATTAGATATTCAGAGTAGTTCAACTTCAGAAAGAATACAATCCAATATCTTAAGTAATCTGCATGTGTCGATTTCTGTCTGGTTTTCTTTCAGAGTCATTTTGTGGCATGCATGACAGCGATCTTAAACCAAATGAACAGCCAGCATTATTCGGTTTACATTGAAACCTTTCAGACAAGTTCAGAACTAGTGGTGAGTATAAAAGAATCATGGAGGTGATAAATACTTCTAAGTATTTTATTTCCTGTAAAAAAACATCAGTATTGGCCTCTATTGTGTTGCCTCCCTCTTCTAATGGCAGCATTGGCTAATACTGTAATCAGAAATTTGGGAAGATATAAATGTCACTGTTGTTGACCCTAGCAGTGAGATGGTAATATAATAATCAAGAATAAGTAGTGGGATCTTGGTGTTCTACTGTTCTGAGGAGAAAAAAACCCCACAACACAACAAAACAACAACAAAACAAACCCTCAACTAATTGAACTCTCCCGACTTTGCACATGGTGATCCATTTCCACTTTTCATTTTCACTATTGAGTCTACTCCTGGTCCAGGTAATATTGTATGCTAAATGCAGTAAATGCCTTAGTATTACACAGAATCACAGAATCACTAGGTTGGAAAGGACCTTCAAGATCATCAAGTCCAACCATTAATCCAGCGCCACCGTGTCCCCTAAACCATGTCCTGAAGTGCCACATCCACACGTTTTTTGAACACTTCCAGAGATGGCGACTCCACCACCTCCATGGGCAGCCTGTTCCAATGCCTGACCACTCTCTTGATGAAGAAATTTTTGCTAATATCCGGTATTCCTAATATCCAATTTCCTAATATCCAATATTGCAATGCATCGTTTTATGCCAGTTGTTTTTGGCATAATTTAATGATACTTGGGGTATATTCTAGTTTGTACCAGTGGTTGCTATGTTCTACAAGGTTTCAGTAGTCCTATGTCTGTCCTTTTATACTCCTGACATAACTCTGAAATAGGTCTGGGTATTGGCAAAGGTTTTGATTACATCATCTACAGTTTGTCCATGGAGGTAGTACTTTCAGTTGGCAGGATTTATCCATTTTCCTTTCTTTCTTAAAGTCAGAGTGGTGTCGTAACTGAAATACTAACAGATCAAATCTCGGTTAGCTTTTGCAATTCTTCACGTGCTTTAGTTTACTTGAAAATGTGACAGTATTTTAACATCATTTCAGCTTCCAAGGAAATTGGGTACTTGGTCCTGTAACTTTTAGTAATCCTTAAACTACTTCAACAAGCTCTGGACAGGGGAAAAAAAAAAAAAAGAAAAAGACAAGACATCAATATATTCAATCGGTTTTACTGTTTGTAAAGAACTGTAAACTGTTGTGTTCTCATTTTTTTTCCACACCGTAAGTATATGTCAGTGAAGATGATAAAGATTTGTTTACAGATAATGCTGTTGAGAACTATTGCTCGCTTGGTTCTCGGTAAGTAGCATGACAAGAAAGAGTACAAACTTGCCAGAGAGTTGGTTGTGAGGTTTGTGTTGCTTGTGTTTCATAATAGATGATGACACTTCAGCTTGCTAGTCTCGCAGGCTGCTAGGTGACTTGCTTAGAAGTTCAAGGGTAAAACCGCATATATACGCTATACATGAAATAGACTTGAAATGATTAAGTTAATTTTATTTAAGTTCATTATACAGTCATCTCTAAATACTTCTAGGAAAATAAAGAGTGTTTGTTTTGTTTGAAAACTTTCTGCCAATGTCTTCAATTTTTAATTTAGAATACTAAATTTGGACTAAATGGACTAAATAAAAAATTCTGTATTTTTCAAATCTGTTAATTTTTTATGCATAGTGAGACTACGTTGCTAATTAATAAAAAATTCAACAGCTTTAAAGTACTGTAACCTTTTCTTTCTGTTCATTTCTGGCATATCTTAAGAGCCCAATGTAATGACCTTTAGCTTTCATTGGGCATCTGATACTGCTGTTTTACAGGACTTAAGTTCCATCTTGGATCTTACTGATATCACCAGGACTTTTTCCACTGACTTCGCTGGGAGCAAAGTGGAGCCCTCCATCTTAGTTCTTTAATCGCAGAAGGAACACTTAAACTTTGTGTTACACGGTCACAGACTTACTGTATTTTGTTGTTCTAGGACTTCTTGATGGAAACATTCATAATGTTCAAAGATCTCATCGGAAAGACTGTTTACCCTTCAGACTGGATAGCAATGAGCATGGTGCAGAACAGGTAAAATGGGGCTGGAGGATCAGTGCTCATGTTCCACGTGCTTGTGAAAAGTGAGCTCGTTTCACATCTTACAAAAAGTTTTGCTGTGCAGTCTAGGATGATTATGTCATTCCAGTTTGGTGAATGCCAAGAAGGTCAACCTCAGAAATAACTTACTGATGATACATTAAATAGGTAGCTGCCCGTGCTTTAAGTCCACTTACAATGGAAAGGGAAAAAAAAAAAATGTATTTAACAGTACAGAGGAAGTACATAGTTGGTCACCATGTTGACAGTCAGCAGAAGCCAAACTGTAAAAGGCCTGTTGAATCTTAAATGTACAATTTCTGCACAGAGTTAGAATGTCCTCACTATTATGTCAGCAAGTTCATTGTGATGGAAGCTAGAGTCTGTCTGTTTTGGTGTCACCGTAAATGATGAATAAACAAAGTATGGCTTGATCTTTGTTTAGCCACAGGACTGCTGTTGTTTTGGTGTTAGGATTGCAAGTAGTGTCAGTGAAATTTCACGTCATACAGATTTTGCTGCCGCGTGCTGCTCTTCCAATTTTATTTCCATATTATGTGATACTGAATTGGACAGAAAAGTGATCTTTGTGCACTTCCTCCATTGATAATGGGTTTAGGCAGCTGGCTTAGGCCAGCATATCGCAGATGGATTCCTTCAGAGTATCTTTGAAATACTGCTTGTTTGAAGAGGAGAGAGATGTTCTTCCCTTGAGGTGTGAGTTTTGTTGTTTATTATGGGCATCAGTTAGAAATGAATGTTTTCGGCAACAAGGAAAGACCAGTGTGTAGGGTACAGGATGGGCTACAGTGAGGATTTATTTCCCAGTAATTGTTCCTAGCCATTCTGAGCTACTGACTTTTTTCTTTTTCTGTCACTAGTCTGTAACGAAGGAAAGCAAGGGAGAGCTGGACTGAGAATGCCAAGTAACGCACGTGGCTAGTCTAAACAGAGTTAGTTGGTTCAATTTGTTTATTTTTGGAACTTGCAGGTGAGGAAGAGTTTCCTCAAAATTTGAAAACACAGAGGTTTTGCAAGAATCTGCATATGTAGAAGAAATTGAACAACAAAGTAGCTATGAGCATGTGACCACCTTGCCTTGTGTTTTGGGTTTTTTTATGTGCTGGATTTCCTCCTCTTCATACTTAGTGGACATCATGGCTGAAAATTGCACTGAAAGGGATCTGGATTTGGGGAGAAAAATTCACTTGATGTACATTTTTTTTATTTATTTGGGTGTTACCTTCAGGGCTGAACATACTCTTGCTTCTTGTTCTCAAAGAAACACTTTGAGTTTATTTACTGGATTAGATTATGAAGTTAATATCTTTTCTTTTTTTTGAGCAAGACTTCTGCTGGCGACGTGGATTTTGACCACCTGTACTAGCATTATTTTAGTTATATAGAAATGGCAGTAACATTGAGTTTTCTAGAAGTCACAGAGAGACTAGTCTAAGAAGCATAGTTTCAAAGATGCATAGGTTGCAAATAACTTAAAGTGCACAGATGCTGTTTATTTGAAATGTCACAGTTACATAATTTGACTCTTCCAGTTTTAGAATATTGAAGAGGAGAGAAAAGAGGATAATTAATAAAGTTTATCATCTCCTGGGAGCATTTGGTCTTGCAGAAAAGATTTACTAAGAAAATTTACAACATTATGATATCAAATTTTTATATTGGATACATTTTCATCTAGGATTTGAAAGGAACGATGTTAAATGAAAAGATTTTCTTCCATGTGTTCATGATTCAAAGTGAGGATTATGGTTCTGGTGGGTAGTGAGGGTGGCAGCGAGGGCTCAGGTGCCTAAACCACATGTTCTGTCACTCACGTACACTAGTGTTCATGCAGAGGGATCGCTAACCCCTCTTCTGAGGTGGGCAGCCCATACGTGCTAGTGGATGTGTTCATTCAAGCTTTTGTAAATGACAGTAGTTTCATCCCACTTGTTTCACTGTCTGAGCCAATCTTTGGCCTATAAGGGTAAAATCTAATTCAGTGCACATTTGTATGTTGCTGCTCCTGCTATTTTGCAATTATTTTTAACGTAGCAAGTATTACTCTTAAAAAGTATCAGCTTAGTACTAAAGTAACCTCACAATCCTCTATTGTATGTAAGCATATCAAAACTTTCATATGTAAAACTGTTTCTGTTATCTAGAAAATGCTGTTTATAATGCATCTGCATTATAGACAAGTGTAGGATTTTTTTTTTTATTCTATGGGGGTGAGGGAAGTGCCAGTCCATGTTCCAAGAATATGCCTTTGGGCTTGGGGCTTCACCTGGTGGTATCTGTATTGCCTCCATTACTGACAACGGACATTCATTTGTGGTACTATACATTTGTTAATAATGCCTCCTGATGACTCGGAACTTTGTGGGACAATTGGGTCCAGGCAGGCTTTGTTGCTCTAAACATTATCCTGCATTGGGCAAGCCAAATGAAAATAATTTAAGGAAAAAGTCGGCATTATAAAAAAAATGTTTAGAAGCTATTTAATGGTTCTTCTGTAATCACATTGCTTACCCAAATGGATTTGGCACTGTTTATACTCTTTGATTATGTTGCTGTTCCTAAGATTACGTAAGGAAATGAGTTATTGATCTTCCTTTCATGTCTTAATTTTATGTTATATCAACAACTAGGAGGGGGGATTTTTGTTATCAGTCTTTATAGAAATTTGGTCTTGGGTTTTTTGTTTGTTTGGGGTTTTTTTGAGGGGGCAGGTGTTCTATGAAAAAAAATTAAGAATAATTTAGATTTCTAGATTTGCCTTATTAAAATGCTTTACTCTAAACCAGAGAAGTAGCAAAGAAAAAGTCACAAGGGTTTAGGCTAGGGTCTCTTATAATAACAATGAAAGAAATTAAATTTAAAAAAAACAACAAACCACAATGAACGAACAACACAAAAACTGTTAGCACAGCTAAGGTTTTGCATTCTTAATTCACCTCTTCGGAGTAGGAGGCTACATGCAGGCCTTGTTACTCCCTGAAGGAACTATTTTACCTTAAGAGTCTCCCCTTTCTGTATTTGCAAAAATACTAGTTACAGGCTGTAAGGCATGTCTGTTGTGTAAGCTAGCCAGTGGCAGAATGTAGTTGGCACTTCTTGCCTACGGGCATTCAACAAAGCCTGACAGCCTCCCCCGGATGATCTCTTGTATTTTGTACCTAGCAGGGAAAGTGGGCATGGGAGGAATTGTGCTGTAGGATATGCTGCAGTACAGAAATGTAAAATGGGAGTACGTTTGCTTAGAGGCAGAGGAAAGGGAAGAGCTTAAATACTACTGCAAGCTTGGTCCTGTTTGTGGGTAAAAGGTGTTCCTAATGAGCAGGACACTCATTACTCTTATACATAAATAAAGACAGACCGTGCATGCATGATATCACGGGTATTTCTACTAAATCTTACATGTCTGGCATAGGTAAGGGGAAAAGAAGGGAATGACTTCTTACAATGTCCTGGGGAATTTAAGGGTTTTTTTTAATGAGAGAGTGCACCATCTAGGAAGGGAGATGCCTCTGTCCGAAGGAAGGGAGAAGGGACACATTGATGTCCAGGAGAAACTGTGGTAAGAGAGTTGAAAGAATGGGAGTAGAAGCTTAATTGACTAAACTTCATCAAGCTTTGCCTGCATCAGGATGGAATGCCTTAAATTACTTTAAAACCCTATTGTAAATAGAGTGCTTTTTGCTTTCAAAGCACATTCTGATTCCCAGAGCCCATTTGAAGGAGGCAGAGGCTGTGTGTACTAGTGTCACTGGACTGGGAGTATTCTCTTAGCAACTGAGAATCAAAAAGTGGAATGAACTACTTTTTTTTTTTTTTCTTTACCCTGTTTTTTTCCCCCCTTCTTCCATTAGCAGCAAGATGGGAAGCACACTTTTTTGTGGCAGGCTAGATGTGGCAGAACACTTTGGGAAATAGTAAAATCCTCACTGAGGTCTTGAGAATATAATATCCAAGTTATTTTTGTGATCCTCCATGGTAAATTTAATTAACTTTTGTTCTAATGAAGGTTGCTTACTGCACACTTCTTACTAGTTGCTACTGCTTGTATGTGCACTTTATTCCACTTCTGGTACTTAGACTATTGGCTATTAGCTTATTAAAAGCAGTAATTCCTAGTTACATGGCATTTGTGGGGAAATGCTTTGCTGGTTTAGGTAATACCATGTAGTCTGCTTGTCTCTCAGCTGTTCATAATTTTAATTTAAAGGCACATGATTCCTCCCAGGAAATTCCAGTACCTTATTGTCAACATGAAGTGCAGAGGGAGTCAGATTGGATGAATAAAAGAAATGGTTGTGAGGGGGTAGCAACTAAAGGGAAGTCTTCTCATCCCTTTCTTCTGTTCCTCTGGGCTTTGAAATGGTAATTGCTCAGATAAGAGTTTGAAAGTACTTGGTCTTAATCATAATTAGTACCTGGAATCGGTTTTGGTTGGTGTCCAGTCTCAAGTGGCTTAGTAAGCACTTTCATTGTTTGTGTGTCCATCTGAGTTGTTTTTTAAACCTTGCTGACATTATATTTAGGTGTTTAAAAATAAAAGGAAACAGTTTTTCACCAGGACATTTCAAGGTCAGATCCTGCTTGCTGAAAAACTCATGTGAGATAACACCGTAGGGTATTTTCTAACACCAGTAGTTAGGCTTTTTCGAAAGTGTTTTCATTATCTGTATATGTGAGTGTTTTCAGACATCTGTTGAGTCAAGTGTTCCCTAGCCCTTTTTAAGTCTAACTTGAAAAGTTTAGAGCTGCAGGTATTTGGCAAAACAGCTGGAAACGTTGCCAATTTTCTTCCATTATGCACACTAAAAATGGCTGCTAATTTGCTGATGAACTCCTTTGTAACACCCTCAAGACCTGGTTCTCATGTAGCTCGCATGTTGTTGCAGCATTATTAATTCCAGAATCTCGCCACCTGCATCCCCAAGCACCTCACCACTGCTCAGAGTGCCAGGCACTCCAGAGCCTGTCGGTATCATTAGGTCCCAGCAAACCAGCAAAATGAGGCAGAATAAGTTCCTGCTAGTCACCCAGCAAGGGACTGTAGGGATTTCTTTTTCAGAAAGGGACAGTAGGGATTCCAGACCTAAGTTTTTTCGTATATCATCTGTGAATGTCTCTATTAAACATGACTTCTGAAAAACAGGTTTTCCACGCTATACATATGCACGTTTCTGAACAGCTCTACCTTTGAAAAGAAAAAGTCTTTTCAGAAGAACTAGCTGCTTCGACGACATGTTGCTTTGTGCATTATGAGGAGATGGCAATTTTGAAGTTGTAGACTCAATCTTTAAGTAACAAGCACACATAATACATGTGGTGGCTGTTGGACTACTTTTTCTTTTAAATTTTCTGAAGAGAAGATGTGAAGAGCTCGTAGTCACAATTTAAGCGTATTATTCAAGAATGGTTTTTGTAACAGTTTGGGAGAGAAGGGAAATGGAACATAGTTGGCAGAAAGTAGGGAGATATGCCTTTTTCAAGCAAGAAGATTAAGTATTTATGGGAGAGGTGCTACAAACTGTATTACTACTACCAACTCGCTAGATTACATAGAATCATAGAATATCTCAAGTTGGAAGAGAGAAAAACCCCAAATTAATTCAAATAGTAGAACTGCTTCTCAGTTTTCAATCTGCCTGTTGGTAGAAATTTTCATGTTTTAGAAATATTTGATGCTGTGATATGTGAATTGATGTCAGTGGGTATTGTGACTATTCACAGACAGTAATGGATCTGACTATATACAAGGTACACAAATTCAGTTGTTAAGAGTATCCATTATCCTTTACTCCAGCTGGTGCTGTAATATTGTGTTCAATTTATAACAATTGATTTTAAAATCAAAAATACCATTTTGATTATGAAAATAGGGGAAAAAATCCTCCTTTAATTCTTTGATTATTAATATGAAGTGGTTCTGCTTTCGTAGGAGATGTAGAAGAAAACTCAGATTTATTCTATCCAGCTATGCTTAAACAGTTTGCTTAAAACATTGCCTGGCTAGTTATTTGTCTTGCAGAGAATAAAAAGGGGCATTTATTTATTCCTAAGAGAAAAAAAACTCCAAATAATAGTTTAAGTAATTTTAACTCTTGTTTTTCAAAGTGTATTGGGAGTTAAGATTCATTTATATAACTAAGGTTGGATGACAGTGTTGCAGTTTATTTTGTGCAAATAAGGCAGAATTTAGAAGGCTGATCTGTTGTACCCAGGTAACTCCTTTCTTTCATCTCCTTTTCCTCTGGAAACTGACCTAGGCATACCTGACAGAAATGCAGTTGTTAAGAGCTTGTATTTTCAGGGGGTTAAAATGAATTTACACATAGGGTTATGGCGTATTGCAGAACTTTGTAATTTTAATATATGAAAAAGTATTTTAAGCAACAAGTATAAATGTCTAACGAAAATACTCTTTTATGCACACATGCACAAAGGGTAGATAAGTATTACAACAAGTTCAACAGTTTGTACTGTTCAGTCATTGCTTTCATCCTGTGTAGTAATAAGATGTGTCCTTGGACAGTTTGTTTTTGCTATGAGACTGAAAAAGTCCTGGCTGAAATGCAATTTCCCTGTAAATACAAAGTCCCTTTCAGAGGCTGTCGTGGTTTAGCCCCAGCCAGCAACTACGCACCACGCAGCCGCTCGCTCACTCCCCCACGGTGGCACGGGGGAGAGAATCGGAAGAGTAAAAGTGAGGAAACTCATGGTTTGAGATAAAGACAGTTTAATAAGTAAAGCAAAAGCCGTGCACGCAAGCAAAGCAAACCAAGGAATTTGTTCACCACTCCCCATGGGCAGGCAGGTGTTCAGCCATCTCCAGGGAAGCAGGGCTCCGTCACGCGTAATGGTTTCTTGGGAAGACAGACGCCATAACTCCGAACGTCCCTCCACCCCTTCCTTCTTCTTTGTCCCAGCTTTATATACTGAGCATGACGCTATATGGTATGGAATATCTCTTTGGCCAGCCTGGGTCAGCTGTCCCAGCTGTGTCCCCTCCCAGCTTCCCGTGCACCCCCAGCCTGCTCGCTGCAGGCCAGCACGAGAAGCTGGACTGTCCTTGACTACTTAGCAACAACTCAAAACATCAGCACCTTATCAACATTTTCTCATCCCAAATCCAAAACATAGCCTCATGCTAGCTTCTATGAAGAAAATTAACTCTACCCTAGCTGAAACCAGGACATTATCCACCCCTTATTCCATACCATTTACGTTATGCTCAGGTACCACACTATCCAATATAACCTCATTAACCACCCCCCCCCTTCCCATCCTTTAATATAATACACAGATTATCATCCCCTTAGTCTATAGACTTCCCTCCAAAATGTCCCTGAAAAGTCTGCTGAGTTCATTTAGTCCATGACTTTGGGCTCCATCCCTTATGGTGGTCACTCAGGACAGGCGAGGTGGGGTGTTGCGTGGAGTTACTGGGTACCAGCTCAGGTCAGGTCACCGCTGCACTGGCACTGCTTCTTGTAAGGCTTGTCCTCCATTCATTCAGGTGGTTCCTGCTATAGTAGTTCCTATAACATGCAACTCAAATCATGGGTTACAACAGTTTAAAGGTACTTCCATTACAATCTCCACCCCTGGGCCCTTTGTACTGGACCATAGGGTGTAACATTGCAATGAACTCCTCCCCTTGCCCCTGCTCCAGCTTGGACTTATCCACAGACTGCAGTCCCTTCCGTGAGCCACAGTCTCTCCAGGGGTATATCTGCTGTGGCATAGACTTATCCACAGTTGCAGTCACTTCGAGGTGCACCTGCTCCAAAACGGCCGTCTCCACAGGCCACACTACCTCCAGAGATAAATCTGCTCCAACGTGGCCTTACCCATAGTTCCAGTTCCTCCAGGGCTTCTCCATGGCCACACACTTTGAGGTGCTCCAAGCATGACCTCATGCACAACCAATAATGCTTCAAGGTGCACCTACTGCAACATAGACTTATCCACAGCCACAGACGCTTCGAGATGTACCTTCTCCAGCGTGGACTTATCCTTGTGCCACAATCCCATCAGAGGTATACCTGCTGCGGCACAGACATAACCATGGCCACAGATGCTTCGAGATATACCTGCTTCTGTCATGGGCTTATGCACAGCCACAGACGCTTCGGGGTGTCCTGCTCCCACATGGACTCACCCACAGGTCACAGTCCCTTCGACTCGAGTTCACAGTGGAGTTCCAACCTATTCAGTACAGCAGCACAGGAGAAAACCCAGCAATACCCCGGCCATCTGCCAGCCCAGGTGCAAGGCCATTGCTGTTATCAGAATCTTCCCAGGCACAGCAGAGTCAGACGATCAGCAGTACAGCAGCAGCGAAAGCAAAAAGCAGCCACTAACGAGCACTGGACTCTAATATATGCAGGGAAGGCAAACCCATGGCAAGCACAGGGGCCTGACAATTAATGGCTAAGCAGCAATAACAGCGATAAATTCTATCATCTAGCACATTCCAATCAAACTTGTCATTATCTCAAACCAGGACAGAGGCAAAGGACATCTTTTTTTATTTATCGTTTTTCTTGCTGGGGTATTTGGTACACAGTGTCTCAGTATTCTCAGATCTGTATCTTCTTTCCATTAAATCTAGGAAACTCTGTTTTGTAGTTGTCTTTCCCAGTCCCTACAAAAGTCAGTACTTGTAATAGGGCAAATGGCATAAGGTTAGTCCTGGGAAAATGGAATAAGGCAGATAAAGAGAAGAGGCAGTTGTTTCACTGTGGGTTGTAAATTTTACTTCCATGGAGAGTTCACTTCCAGCTGTGGCTGATATGTCTGACTGAGTCATTTAATGCTTCGCTGTCAGTTATAAGCCTAGCAGAGAACATCTCTTCCATCTGTAGGTGTTTGAGTCTGGATGTGCCTGATGTAACCCTACTTTTCAATCACTTGCATCTTTCTAACACCAAGTACTACAAGATGCTTATTCTGCGCTAACTCCGCATGTTGCTCGTTGTTACCCATGTTGTGGAATTATCTGCTTACCAAGAATCTAAACACTTAATTATGTGGTGACTGCAGCAGATCATCCGCTCAGCAAGATGGGCTATTGCGTATCGTGGTCGCGGTACACAATGGATGCCTGTTATGTTTTGACTGCAGTCATTTAGTCTTTTATCTCAAATGCAGAGAGGAAGCATGCTGTGAGATAGCCCTTTCTCACTCCCACTGCACAGTATCTCGTCTTCCTTGGTATCAACTGCTGGGGTGCTCCTACTTCTAGAGTATGAGGTCTCCTGAACTAAAAGCAAAGTGTTAGTGGAGAGAACAACTCAACACAGAAAAACAACTTGTTAGTTTGATGTTTTCAGGAAGTCAGTAAGATAGACTTTTATTTTTTAAGATACAACTTTGACTTGCATATAGAAATCTAAGGTTCTTTGCTACGTATCCTGTTGTAAAATACTTTTTGTATGTTTTTCGAGTGTTTTAATTTTAGTAAAAGATTTGGGGATTAAGACAATGAGTCGTATTTTCCACTCTGCAGAACATAAATGCAAATGAGTAAAACAAATAATGGAGAGATTACCCACATAAACTGTTCTGAATATGTCACTACAGAAAAGACTGAAAATACAAATTCAGTATTCATCATTTTCATCTGGTGATGAAAATTCCCCTTTCTGACAAGTAACTTTGGCCAGTACTTTATATCTTAAGAGTTTTTCAGGAAATTAAATATATACAATTTTCTCATATTTAAGATTATTTTGAACAGTTATTTTCATATTTTAAACAGCAACATCACAAAACAACCCTGCTGTTGTATTATGCATTTGCTGCATGATCTTTTTTTAAAGTCATAATGTGCTGATTCAGTGCGACGACTTCTGTACTGATACGATTTTGGCTGTAAAGGAGTAAGCTCAAGTGAGTAGCAATTAGACAATAGGCAGATGCATAGTTGTGTGTACCTGTAATTACAGGTCGTATTTTTAGCTTCAGAAAAAAATAGGCTTCCCTAAAAATGAAGAAATTATGTATCCTAAATAAAAGGTGTTCACTTGCTAAGTAATTTCAACAAGAATATCTGAAAAAAATCAAAAGTACAGGTACTATGTTAAAATATAATACAGGTATGGTGAAGGTATTTCAAATACAGAAGACTTAAGTGACTGGGGGAAAGAAAAAGCAAAGCCCAAATACTACATTTCATCTTAAAATTTTTATGGTGAGATTATGAATAAAATAGAGGGCTACTTAAAAAAAACCCAAACAACCAACAAACACCACCACCAACAAAAAACCCAACAAAACACAATACCAAACCAGAGGTAGTGCTATCCACAGTGTCATCCATTAGTTTCATGTAATTCTCCAATTTTGATCCTTTGACATGTGAAATAATAAAAGTATTTCTAGAAATAGGCTCTAGAAACATCCATGAAAATATGATTACTGAAGGATCACCTCTGCAACATTCTTAGATATATAGAAATGAAGTCTAAATGATACGTACAAATATTACAGTAAGGGTAAATTATTCTCAACAGGTGGAAAACAAAAATCAGTGGAAGAATGGAGAAGTAATTTCACAATATCCATTCAAACGTCCTTCAAAAGTGAAGTCCGTGAGAGTTTTTATTAGTGTATGACATCCTGATATAACCATGTGCAGTCATTACGTTCATGTATGCTACTCGCTTTCAGCTTTGCATCTTACTCCCAGATTCGATCTAGCGCCAAAGACACCGCGTGATTTTTTAATTATTTTTTTAAATTCAGAATATTTCTACTCTACAAACAATTAGCTGGAAGATACAAAAAATGAGAGTAGACAAAAAATTAGAAGATACTCACAATATAAGGAAAATTACTGAAAATACCTTTCAAACGACTTCTCTCAGAGTCTATTTTGACAGCTTTTTGTACACTTAGTTTTCAAGTTATTAAGTTTCTGGAAGTGTGCTAAGCGTCACATTTTCAAAAGAGTTTGGCATAAATGTGTACCTAGTACGTAGTTTTGAAAATGTATTTTGATTCCTACATGAGAGATAAGGAGTCTTTAAAACATGATTTAGGTAGGTACTTACAAAGACCGTGTTGACAAAGTCAAGAGATCTCAAGTGGAAAGCTCGGTTCTATAGCATCAAAGCAATTGCTCATTCTTGTCTTTCTCTAGGTGTTGCTTTTGTACTGCTGTCAAATGAACTCTGATACATTATATCATGTATTATTCTTGTACGCTTGGCATAGCTATTAAAGGTAAATTTTCAAATTATGCTAATAAAGAAAATGAATTGTACATAACACTTTATAATTGTGACAAGAGAAGCTGAATAGCAGTTATTTTTAAGCAGTTATTTTCTGACCATGCCGTTTGGATCGACTCTCCGGCCATAAGCTGAAAAAGGATTTAGGAAAATGACAATTGCTTTATCATTAGAATTCAGTATGAGTGGTACAAAAAATTATTCTTCCGTCTATACTGATACTGAGTTGACACGGGGAGAAATATGATTAAATTAGACTACTTTCTTTGCATCACTGGCCATATTTTCCAGTTACCATGGAATTGGATTGCTTCCTAAGTGTTGCCATTATTGTGCTCTTAATAACTAGGTTTCACATAGCTACAAGGTTTTTAAATAGTGTTTCCATCTTGGATTGCCCTTCATTTCTAAATCAATGAAAGCTTGACACGTTATTAGGAGATAATTTCTGCTGTTGCTTTGTAAAGATTTTTTGCTATTATCTTTTCCCCTGCTTTCTCCTGCTGCTCTGTTTTGGTCACTGAAATAGTAAATGTGTATTTTTAATCTCTCTTGTCACACCGATTGCTTGTCTGGTCTCTCTTCTGTGTATTTTATATCTTCAGGTTTAGTTTATAATTGCTCATCACTGTTTCAGTCATTGGCACTGATCAGCATTTTGGATAGGGTCTCACCCGCTTTGCTAGTCTCTTCTTTATTTAACATGCCACGTTCTAGCTTTGCACACAGGACGGAAGAGGAAAGATGACACGAGCCGACAAGAGAATCGGATGACTTCAGCTGCTTTTCCTTTGTGCTTCTTTCATGTTAAAATACCTATCAGGTGTCTTCTGCAAAGTATCTTATGAGGATGCTACTATCAAGTCAACATAAATTATGCGGCAGTATTATTTCAGCTCTGCTATTCCCTACTCCAGATTTCATATAATTGGCATACTGGCAAGACTGTGTTTATCAGAACTCAGAAAAGATCTTCAAAATAGTAGTCAGTGCATCTCTTAGGCTTTGGAAGAACTCCCTTCATATTCCTCATCTGCTCAAGTAGAGGATTCACTGATGAAAGTGCTGATTGATCTGCCTTTGGGGAATTTAAAAAAATGCCAGCCAAACCGAAGTTAGTGTAACTCCTTCTGGCTTCAATTTGTGGACCAAATTCTCTGAAGGAAAAGCAGTCAGGGTTTGTGGGAAGAAGTTCGGAGTTTTAAAAACTGTCCATGTCTCCATTGGTTTTCAGTGTGATTAAAAAAAAAAAAAAAATCCAGCATTTTAATGGTTTCTTTCAGTAAAAGCTTTCACAATAACACAGGAAATAATATTCTTAGACAGCTTATCTCTATTTTTCCATTTCTGAATATCCAGTAGAAATTTTTTCCACCTGTCATTACATCAGTGTAATCACAGCGTTAGAAGACATAGCAAACATGAGTTTGAGTTGATGCTCATAAATACCGAAGTGAACTAATTCAGCCTTCACCTCAGTATCTGGATTACTTATCTCAAAGTTGAAGCAGTGAACTCGCAAGTTTTAGAATCTTGTGAAATTGAAAAGACATTGAAGAGCATCTCACTGCCGTTGCACCACTGCTTTAAAAGAATTCACGTGTAAGAATCTGAGGAGAGGTCAATTCATGATTTTGGGAAGGTTTCTAATTCTGTACCTGATTTTGGCACCTTTCCAAAAATGATTTTGTGGACTCAGAAGTGTTCTGTGTCTGAAAGTATGTGCAGAAAATGGCCAGCCTTTGCAAAGCCACCTAAGAACAGGCAATACCAATTTAAGTTTTGGAGGGGGGTTGTTCTGTTTTACTGTAATCACCACTTTGTTTTATGCTGCAAGGAGCTGATGCGCTAATTCTGTTTTGCTAAAAATAACTTGGCGTTCCAGCTCTATATTTTAGGTTTATCACCTATTTGCACTTCAAAAGCAAGGACAATGTGCAGACCTATTTTGCTGTTAAATAGAGTCATCATCTTCGAAGGAAGAGCCTTGGAATCCTACTTTGGTTAACAATATGTTGTTTATGAATACAAAATTATTTCTGTGCTCCATCTCAGTCCTTCTGTTTTATTTTGTTTGAGGGAGAATCAGTTTGAAATCAAATTTTTACCTTAGGGTAACTTAGAAATTTTCATCTTTCTCTGTCTTAAATTATGATGTTACTTACAGTTATATGTTACTTAGAGTACTGTTCTGTCCCTATTTAGAACATACATCTATGTATTTAAAAATAAATACAGTTGCACAGGGTTCTGTTCATTGGGCTTTCTTTCAAGCCAAAATTTGAAAGAAGTTTCTCTGACAATACAATAAAGCAAAGCAGCAGTAAATTTAGGAAGGTAAAGGAGATAGCAGCAGTTGAACCATGCTGATTCTGTTGCTGTCCTAAGCCAAAACCTTGTCTTTTCATACACAGATTAAGCCCAGAGACTTTGGCTTTTGAAGATCATCCATAAATCTTCAGGCCCAAGAGATTGGTATGAACTGTAAATTAGAACATTGATCCCCATAAAGTCAGGAAGCATCATGGAAATTATTGTGGTTAAAGCAATTTCAATAATTTTAGATCACAATTATTTAAACTGATGAGAAATTAAGTCCATATTAAGTAACTGTCAAAAAGTTACCATAATTAAACTCCTAGAAGAACATATCTGTATCCCTGTGCGATGATTAGTATTAAGGGAAAATATGACAAGAGGAGAATGTTCAACAGAAAAAACACCTGATGGCATTATCTGTATGAGGAATCAAGATCCTGTCCTTTGCTCAGTCTAAATTTGCAAAGCAAAACTGAGCAGCGATCCCCAAGTTCAGAGAACAGGTAAGCTCCAATCATCTGTTATAGAAGCAAGGGAAATTGAGTTATATTACACTGTGGCAAGGTAATCCCTTCCAGTAATTTTTCTCAGTAACTTCTTCTGATGTCAGACAGTACATACTGTGTTTTTCTGAGCTGTTCTGGGGCACACGTTTTTTACCGTCTCTTTTCTAGATGTATCTTCCCCATTATATCAGTTAAAATTGATACCTGATGTCATGAATAATCGTGTAAGCAATGAGGACTTCTCCAATCAAATGACTTTAACAATCTCCTTTTGGAGAAATGTTTAATTCTTTAAATAGGAATATACTCTCAGTAATAATTAAAATTATCTTTTCCCTTGTTTCCATCAAAATCTCGAAGTGTGTTATAAATATCTGTTTAGCTTTGTACTTTTGGTTAGTTAATTAATACCCCTTTTTGGTGCAATGAAATCACTGAGGTCGGACAGCATGGCACTGGCAGGAGCCAGGAGTGGAATTCAAACCTACTGCCTAAGTGACTGCCAGTGACAGAAATAGATACACCCTTTAGGCAAAATACAAGTGCATGAAAGTATTTGGAACTTGACAGCCTGGAAGAATTGCATGCTTCCTGCAACTGTGTCATTCCAGTATGTCAGATAAAAATATCTGTGAGAATGAAAGGGATATTCACAGATGATAGCTTACATATAATTATATTGTATAGAATCCTGTAAATATTTCTAATATTATCAGTAATTTTTACTGGACAGTAAGTATGTCAATATTTCTTAGGTGTCCTTGGGGCTTTTTATGTATGGCTAACATTAAACCACAAGCTCTTCACAAAAATTTCAAAACCTGAAGTATGCCCATAATTGCACTAATGAATTTCATGTGTGTTTAAGTGATGATTATTTCTACTGTGTCTTGCATGATATTTCTGTGCTAAAAGACAAAGCACCTTAAAGTGTGGGGTTGTTTTTTTTTTTCAGTGTAAGACAAATGATCAGCACTATACCAGATTCTGCCAAAACAGGATATTTAGGTGACATGTTTCAACATAGGTGCTGGAGTAGTGTGTAAATACACAGAAGCTGGGAAATAAAAGTCTCAAAAACGGAGGATACCCCCTCCTACCCCAACAAAAGACTTTCTTAGTGGAGGGATGTGCTACTCTCTGAGCAGCTGGAGCTGAAGAACTTGATTACGTGAGTTGGCCAGAAATATACTTTGTAAATCAAAGGAGAATCTAGTTCTACAGAAAAGACATGACACTAAAAAGGCCTTGACCCCAAACTCGTACTCGGAAGAGCAACGGGGATGCTGACAGACGGAATAACATGTGGGCGTCCGTAGTTCTGCCTAGCTCTGTTGTGGGTTTTTTTTTGTGCTGTCTAAAGTAGACTGTTCTTTTTAGAATCCCCACTTTTTTTGCAAAATCTTAAACTGTTTGTGTCAAGCATCAGACAGTTTTGTAGAGATAAATGTACCCATGCGAGTGAAGCGTTAGAGATGAATGTGTTTATTTTCTTGTGGGTAGTGTGGAGCAGCTTGCAGAGGAAATCGCATTTTCCAGAATAAGTGTCGATCACATAAAAGACTGAAAAGAAAGTACAGTAGCCTGTTCAGACCAACACAGGCTACAATTGCTGTGGATCCACAGGGCAATTCTGTCATTATACAGAGGTTGTTTAAGAGAGTGGTGATAGTCTGCAAGAACAGTATTGAGCAAAACCAGGCTTCTTGAACTTGAGATGATTTGATGACACTCGCTCTGAATTTGATGACACTGAACTGAATTTCACACACTCAACCCTTAGTTCAGCTGGCAAGATTAGCTCGGCTAGTGTTAGAAGATTAGATCAGGCTGTGCCCTAGACCATTGGAAGGAAGCTCATCTGAATGTGTAGGGTGATGCCGTAGAGCAACACAGCACCCTTAGAAGTCCGTTACCTTCCAATGCCACAGTTTCTGTAGTAGTTAAAACTTTAGTGTCCCTCTGACCACATTAAAACAAAAGGACTTGGCAAGATGTAACACCATGTATAAATTACTTTATTTCCTTGATCACATCAACATTACAGGGGAATGGTACGTGGATGGAAAAAAATAAATTCTTTAGGTTTTGACAAAGAATTTTGTCCTTGTGGAAAACCATAATTGTAACAAAATATTCGATCTAGTCCATCAGGTTGTTGCCCTAATGAAGCAGTGTGCTTCTCTGGACTATTGCTTTGTGCTTAAATAGGAGTCCCTGTCATAAGCCTGCCAAAAGCTGAACTTCTGCTTTACCTCCCTCATTAAGAAACCTAATTTAGCCCTTGCAATTTTTTTTTTTTTTTTTTTTTTTTGTGGTGAGACTAAAATTCATTTCACGGACTATTCTGTTTCTGGTAGTGGCTCATAAATGGCTGCCTAGGGAACAGTATAACAGCAGAGCTGGGAAGAAGAAGTAATACTCTTTGCTGTGTTCTGCAAGCCTCTAGTGACCACTGACACTTAGTAGTCCTCCCTTCATTTTTGTCTTTTATGTGCCTAATCACTTTTGGGCCGGTATAGAATTCAGGCATTCACAGCATCCCGTAGAAGTGAGTTGCATAGCTGAGCAAGACTAGCATAAAAACTGTTTCTTTTTGCTCATTTTGAATGCACATTCTGATTTTTTTCAGTGCTCTCCAATGCTGGTATGAGAAACAGTGAACAATAAGTCTCTCCTTTCCATGGTACTTTTGATTTTATACATTCTACCATATTCCTCCTCAGTCACATAGTGTCCCCTGATTAAAGAAACCAGGTCTCAGGCACATTAAATATGTTTGATCATTTCTTTGTCACATTTATTTGCTTGTTTTCTTCTCGCTTTTTTACTTTTTGTGTTTATCTTTTTGAGATGGGAGACCAGAACCCCACACAATCCAACACAAGGGTGCAACATTCCCTTGACAGTAACATGTATATCCTGTGGTCTCTTAATCTTTTGCTAATAATTCTAATTATTGAGTTATTGCCTTTTCTGATGCTTCTAAACACTAAGATGGTTTTGTGGACCACTCTGTTATAACCTTTAGCTCTTTTTCCTGACAGTCAATCATTGTATTTGAACAGTTAGGATTGTTTTTCCCTTATGTTCACCTTGTTCAGGTTGCAGTACCTTTGCCCTCACAGTGGAGGCATTTCAACTTAAAACTTACTGAAATTTTACCTATGAAGTGGAGGAAAATGGATCACTTCTTTCCAGAATTGTAAACTGAATGAAACTGAATTATTTACATAAACTTTATCAATATTTAGAGATACAGTTGATTTTTGTTTTACAAATGTACTGTGCTGGAAAGTTAGACAAATTAGCTTTAGAAATGTGACTTAATGTTGCTGCATTAAAAACAAGCATAAATAGGCGCTCCTTTTCAAGATAGATGGCTAATCTTCACACTCTTCCTCTCGGAAGAAATAACTATTTATTCACTCAGCTTTGAATGTGCTTCTATAATCAACCTGAGGAGGAAGGTAGGCAGAGGTGTCACCCTCTCCTCACCACCTGTGGGAAACCTGAAAATCTTTTAATTGAGAAAATGCAGTGGCAGCTCCTAACTAATAATGTAAGTACAAGGAACTCTTTTAGCTGTCAGACCTGTGAGGAGGAGGCAGTAACACTCTTGTAAATGATTTGGTTTTGTCGCATAGAAGGTAACATTGTGAAAGAATTTCTCTCTCTCTTTTCTCAAGAATGCAATGCAATGCAGCAGAGGGAAAGAAATTACGCAGTCTCAATATTTCAGTCGAGACCCAGAAACTTTTTGACAATCATGTGCTTAAATGTTTTTTATGCATAACAGGCTATAAATAACATGCCGTTGCACAGAACGTCATCTGCTGTATTCATGAATGTGTGACCTTTGCTTCTTCTAGTGTGTTCACTGTTTAAATGTGTTCCATGGTCACTCATGGTTGGAATAGATTCCCAGAGATTACATTCATTTATCATGGCTTTTCTTTTTCAGGGTGTTCTTGAGAGCCATCAACAAATTTGCAGAGACAATGAACCAGAAATTTCTGGAGAATATGAATTTTGAAGTCCAAGTAAGTGTTTAGGCTTTTGTATGTGCAGGTATGATCATTCTGGTCTGTCAGAGCCCCTTCTGGTGCTTTATATCAATATCACAATGACTGTTGATTTGAGTTTGTCAGAATTAGGTCATCTTTGATACGACAGGAAAATCGTACTTTGATTATTTATGATAAGGCACCCAAACAGAGTATTTTATACTGTGATTCTCTCAGAATTGGCAAGCCAAAAGCTCTTTTTTTTTCTTAGTCATATAAGTGTATTCAGAAAGGCAATCTTTCATGTAATGCACGTAGCCTTCACAGTGTCACTCCTGTGTATGTAGGGCAGAAAGAGCTTAACTTTGATTCCTAGAGTATTTAGCAGTTAGAATTTATTTTTATTTTTAACTTGTAGTCTTTCCTGATAAGTCTGTCTGTATTTATTTATTTATTTTTCTTTATTTTTTAGTAGTTCTTTCTGAAATAATGTAAAATTAGGGGTTGGGTTTTTTAGTTTGCTCAATATAATTCTGTGCAACTTAACTAACTGGACATGTATTTTACCATATGTTTGGCTTGCTTCAGATAAAAATGGAAGTGTCTGTAGTTTTCACATTCATTAAAATGTTATTAAAATGTGAATACAGTTTTAAAATCAGGATTTGTCACTAAATGCTGCCTGATTATGGTATGTGCTATAGATAGAAAGAACACTAACAAAGACTAGTATAAAAAATTATTCTATTTCACTCTTATATATTAAGAGTAAATGTTTTAAGTTAAAAAAATTTTTTAACTAATTACAAAAATCTAATCTGTTCATTAGATAATAACATATCGACCCTAACCGTGAGGTCCAGAGGAAGTTAGGGCTCTGCCTTCTTGATTTCTTGGGGTTTATATTTTAAGGTTAATCTTTCAACTTGCTGTCTGGTCTAAGCGATTCTACTCTATTGCATGCGAATGTTTAGGCTTACTGTGCTAAAAACCGTTCGGGTAACGGTCTCTCAGTCCTTAACATAAAATACCTCAGTCACAGATAGCTACATAGTGGTTTAAAAGACAATAGTAAAAAGAAAGGTAAAACATTCAGTTTATACTCAGTTATGATGGCCCCCAAGTGTGAAATGCAGAGCTTTTCCCTCATTTATCTCATTAAAAATTTTGTACCTTCAAAAGGTGTGACTTTACAAATGTATATATGTGTAATGTTAATTATGATTTTTGGATCGTAGGGAAAGATGTTTCTTCTGACAAACTTTAAATTTCTTTTTATTAACTATGCCTGCTGGAAACTTCAAGTCCCTGTCATACTTACGATATAATGTCTCTTAGGCTATTTTCATTTATTAACAGCTAATTTGTAACCTATCATTTCTATAACACTTGATCATTTTTACTGCACAATGGGTCAGTAATTTTTAAAAGCAAACAAAATAGGTCTGGTAGACATCCGTATGTGTAGGCTACCAAAACCACGCAGACTACTATAAAGAGTGTGCATCTGTCAAAACTTTATTAAGGTGCACGCTGGCTCTTCCAAATGTTCAAGCAGCACCCTAAACCTGGAACTGTGATTTCAGCCAGCTTCCTGTGGCAATTCTGTGCATTCCAGAACATTATCAAAAAACCGGAGACCTTGCAGTTCAGCGCTGAACCTTGCAGTTCAAGGGAATGTGTTAATGCTTGCTCTTTTATTCGTGACTTGTCAAATACCTGGAGGCTTTGAGTAAGCTAAACAACGTTATAATAAATAACTAGTGCCATCTAAGGAATTTCTACCCTTAGAGTTTTCACAAGACTTAAAAGCACAAGTCAGGGAGATAACTTTTCTTTCATGAATAAAAGCTCTGAAAACCTTCTAACGGCACCCTACATATACCTATTAAAAAAGCTGCTACTGGACTAAAGAAGGTCTGAATAATGCAAAGCATGTTGTGTAATTTCCTCAATTAAAAATTAAAATTTGATTTCCTACTGTTACCGATACTTATTCAGGTCATTGATAGCTGAAGATTTTAATGTTTTAAAGGTTCTTTTACTGTTTTTCGTACTTACTTTTTAAATAAAAAAACATATAAATCAGTGTCTTGCAACCATTCAGACTGTGAAAACTTGAATTCAGAGAAGCACTTGAAACTAAAAATGTTATTAATTGAAATGAGAAGCTAGAGGTCCTTTAGTGGACCTTCTTCATTTTCTGAGGATCAACTTTATGCAAATCATTTCTAACAACGTTTTTGCCAAACTATTCTAGAGCCTTTATGGTAAGAGAGTAGTCTGTGTCTCTCCTAGACATACTATATTATCCTTAAAGTAGAAAATTTTCTTAAAATGCTCTGAAGCACTGAGACGTAATGGCAGGAACAAATAGTAAGGGGTGGAAGGGGAAATAACTTCAACATTTTCCTAATAAAAACTTTGTCTTTTGAAGTCATGGCTTAAATCTTCCTACTCTGCAGTATAAATCCACATCTCTCTGTTCTGTCTTTTCTGCCTGTGGAAAGTTTGGTCTTGGAGCTGTAATTCTTCATGTGGATTGCCCTTACCTGAGTTGTTCTTTAATAGCATGGACTGAAGTCATTTGCTGTAGTCCCAAGAAACTTTTTCTGCATCACTAGAAAAGGAGCAAAAGACAAAAAAGAGAGACAATATTTAGTTTTAAATCCATGTATCTTGGCTGTGAGCAAACATGAGCAGTGGTTCACTCAAAGTAAATGAGAAACTTCTATACTTCATAAAGCAGTTGACTTTACAGTTTCAGCCTCTGGGGCTGTGATTCTTTTTAGATTTAATATTTGGTTTTCCTCATTGTTTTGGAGTATTTTTAGTTAATAAACAAACAAGCAGTCCTATGTGCCGCTGTTGCAGTGCTTGTGTGTTTTTATTTTAGCAATTAAGGTACCACAGGCTAATATCATAAAGTAGCTTTTGTTTTAGCAGCTGCTTTGCAAAGGAAAACCCTGAATCAAGTTTATTTCCATTATTATTTGTCCATTGCTTTGTTGTTAGGCTTTTTGGATGCAACATAGCAATGAGAAATTAAGGCAAAATGTTGAGATGTAGTATCCTTCAAAGGTGAGCAAATCTTTGGGATTTCCTTGAGGTGTCTGTATTTAAAAGGAATGTAGGAGTTTGAGAGAAACATTTGCTTTAATGAAAATAAGCAGTACATTCATGTTCCACAGGGATTCCCAAAAACCATACAGTAAGTCTGCAGATGAAAACAAATGCTGGTATGTTTTTTCTTTAGTATTCACTTGAACTAGTTGATAATAAATGTTAGAGTGCAACAAAAGTTTCAGTGGGGGAAAACTGGCAATTGAGGGAAGCTTAATGTCATTGAGATGCATTCAAAACTTTGAACCAGTGTGGAATCTTTCTGTATAGCTATATTTCTCTTTTTATTTGTATGCATGTAGGAAAATAATGATTTGGGACAAAAAAACTTGCTTTTGTTATTTTGATCTGGGAGAAAATTTGGAAGTAGCATAGCTTTCAGTTTTGTTAAGAGCTCCAGCCTGACAACCCCATGTTCATTGCCGCAGTCAGCCCCGTGGAGCGAGGGCAGCCCACTACGCATTCCTACCCTCTGGTGCATTGTGGTCAGGTGCCCCAGTCTACCACAGGAGGAGCCAAGCGTGCAGGAAAAAGAGCCACAACACACACCAGTGGGTTCCTTATGAATACAAACATACGTAAACTGATGACAGTAAATCTAGGATATGCTTCCTAAAACCAGAATTGAGGCAATCGCATCCCATGGAGTGCAGCTTAACCTCAACTGTTTACACTGGGCTCTGTTTTTAAAATTCTAGGAAAAAAGGTGCTCTTGAAAAGTGCTTCTGCTGTTGCCGAACGTGACAGAGATTTCAGTGAGCTCATTCAATGTGTTTTACAAATACTGTCCAGCTGTTTCACTTGATATGAATAGGAGTTGTGCATCTAAATTTAATCTAACTTTTGAAAGATGCTCTATGCCTGTGTTACATAAGTGACTACTACAGATCTAAAAACTTAAGTAAATTATTGCATGTAGAGTTTCTGTGATACAAATGGATTTTCATTTTTAAAAAAAGCCCTGAACAAGAACTGTTTCTTCAAGGGTCAGTTGTTTAGTATGCAGCAGTCTTCAGGCAATCTAGTCTCCTCTTAGGAGTCTGTATACTGTTGATTTTTTTGTTTCAAAGAAAAAGGGATGAGTAAAATTCAGTTCTTTATGAGCATAAGCAGCAAGGAAAATGTCTCAAGAATTTGGAAGCTAAAACAGAGGCAACTGTTGTCATACTCCTGAATAAGGGTAATTTAAACCATAGAAATAGAATATATTGAGATGGGGGAAATAGAGATGCATACTGGTGAAGATTAAAAAAAAAAAAATTACATCTTAAAGTTCTTCGTAAATGTGTGAATTACTTCCACTGTTTGTAGGATGGTGTTTTCAAATCTGGTTATTAACAAATGAAGAAAAGTCTTAATTTGAAAAATAGATTTTAAAAGGCAATTTCTGTATTTGAAAGACTTGAATTCATGTTAGAGATAAACACAGTTGTGTATTGAAACATTATCTAGACAGGCTAGGAGATACTTCTCACTTGAAGATTCTAAAGAATGGACTCAACAGACATCTGTCTGAAGCAGTTGAGCAGGTTTTGCCTTGGGATATGGAGCTGGATTAGCAGACCTCTCAGGTTTCCTTCCAGATACATGTTCTGTGTTTACAACTAGAAAAAGTTCACTGAAGTGTAAATCGTGTTATTGAAGACTTGCAACTGTGGGAAGTATAATAGTTTAAGAATCTTTATTCAGAATGAGCATGTTAAGATAGTGTAAGGAGATATATTGATGGTACACAAGAAAAACAGAAAAAATAACTTAGGGAAGCTGGTCTGACTGTTGCATTTTGTGTCAATAAAAAGTCTTATCTGTGAGATTGCAAATTGCTTATATTTTCTCTTTTCCCTCTTTTTTTTTTGTGTTTGCTTTCAATATTATATTATTTTTAATAATATTCATAAGGATTCTCTTAGTTGATTGCAGAACTGTCTCGTCAGCCAGCCAGTATCCACACTACTTGCGCATACTGATGCTCACTAGTCAGGATCGTGCTACCCGGTTGTAAGAGGATTTGTGTCTCTTTGGTGCTTGGTTTTTTTGCAGGGGTGGAGGTGGGTGGTGTAGGGGTAGGGCTGGCTCTTTTTCATCACCAGCAGCCACTAGTAAAGACAGGTTTGCTTTGGAAATACAGCTATTGCAGATGATTTCAGACATGTTCAACATACAATTTTAAAGGAGGTTGCAATGTTGGCATTTTTGCTGTTTTGTATCAAGAAACAATTAAGGATTTGTTGATCTCAAATGTGGAGATCAGACCACCTGTCTGGAGCACTGCTTTGCAGCTGGGCTTCTGCAGGATAGCAGAACAGATGCAACATAATAATGTGTGAATTCTGGATTTAGGATGTGTGAGTTGAGATGGGTTCTTCAGAAGACACTTAACAAACAAACAAAAATATTAAAAATCATAGAATATATTTTGGGAAGAATGTTCCCTGAAAGTCACCCTGGTTTCTTGGATTTAATTATAACAAAAACTTTGTGTGGTCTGTACTCATGCAATATATACGTTCATAGTATCCTCAATAAATGTCTCAGAAGTATATTTCATTTCTGGTAAATAGGACAATTTTGGGACTTCGCAGTACACTTTGCTTTTACCTTTAGTGGTAATTGTACCATCTTATTCAATCCAAAAAATGCTAATTCTGCTCGACTGAAAATTTCTGTGTTTCAAAACAAAGTATTATATGCATACCCCCAGGGTGTTAAATAAGGGTGAATAATCAGCAGATAACGTGACTTTCCATAAGCAATCTAAGTACCTTTGCACCAAAGAACAAGTGTCTTTGCACACCCGTTCCTATTTTATACTGAAGAACATCCAGCTAGTTGATTTGCCATTTATTTGATTCACAAGGATTTTTAAGGAAGCAAATATTTGACAGTAGTTCAATTTTGAAGCCAAATATTATCTGTCCATATGGATAGAGATGTAGGTATCAAATAAAAAACTTAAGTTCAAATGTGAATTAACATTTGCTTTGTTGTTATATAAAAATACAATAATTAAATGACCTTTCTATTTACCAGACATGTCTTAACTGTCAGCAGTGTCCTTATTTTTATGAATGCAAAACTAGGAAAGAAGGGTTTTTTCTTTTTTGCACCAGCAGAAGTCCCTTTTTCAACTTGGAAGTCATGGCTTTTTTCCTCTTAATTTTATTTAGCTTGAATGAAACATAAGCCAGTCTTGCATCAACAGAAAAATGAAGATAAAAATGTTTAATGGTTCACGTCAAAATTTCAGTTAAATTTTCCAGAGTGCACGTTCACCTTTATAGTACCTATTTAGTCCTCATATGACCTTTTTTTGTGTGTAAAAAAAAAAAATACACAAAATGTCTCTGATAGTAGTATCTGCTCTGGTAGCTGATGTCACTAGCGAGGTGTTACCTTTGTCTAACCACCTCTGTTGTTACCATCAACTCATGGCTCCATCAGCTTTGGTTTTAGAAGTCTTGCTCTGTCTAGTAAGTATTTCCATTCAGTGAGTGAACACATCAGCGCTCCAACGCAGTCAGCATCCATTGCCACCCTCAACGCCGCTTAATTCATTGAAACAAGGGGTTTTGTGCAACATGCCCTTTTTAATGGTTCTGATTGCAGATGGCAGCTTCTGACTGGGAAGAGGGGACAGGGAAGAGTGAACAAACAGAAACCATTTTGTTGTGGTCAGGCATAGTTTACAGAGTTTCTATTTTGGAAAAGAGAGTGCTATTGATTGCTGTTCCTTCCTACCCTTCCCCTCTGTTAGCATTATTTTTACAGGGCATTAGAAAGTATTATATTTCTAAATCTCTACTGTTATAGCAATTAAAATTTCATATTAATCATCTATATTCCTGCCACAGAATTTATTATAAAAGGCATAGTCCATGTTACATTATAATGTTAGCCTGATTTGGAAGAAAATTCTTATTTTTCATATTTTTCCTATCTTTCTTGTATGCACTAGGCACCATTAAAAACTCAGCAGTAATGAAATGTATTCTAGCAGCACAAACAGAATTGCACAATTTATTTTTTTTTATTTGAATCTTCAGTTAGAAACCCCAGAATCAAAAGCTTCACTGCATTACAAATATACAGGGAAAAATATGCACTATATTGTATGATAGTGATAGACATTCTAGAAAATTCTAGGAGATGGCTGATGCACAAGTTCATAGATAATGCAACCATTACAAAATGTAGCTAGCTGTATTAACTATACTAGCAATATTAGAAATGTTATATTTCCATATAATACATATCGTACTGTGCATTTGAAAATTACCAAACTTCAGAATTGAAAGTTTATCGTTGATCCTTCATATCTTTTATATCCAACATATAGCTGGGTCTTCCTAGAGTGACCTTATAGAAGTAACTGATTTTCTGATGTTCATCTGCAAATTTCTTTGGACTTTGAACTCATTGCTCAGAATGGAAAGAAATACACAGGGTATAAATTCTATAAAAATTTGCATACATGAAACTAATTTTTACTGCATTTGGGAGTGCCTTGTTTCATAGGTTTGGGATGTTTTCCAATGTAGGAATGGTAGATGTCTGGAGTAGAAAGTATTTGCAAGTATTTCACTTAAATTACATCATTAAAGAAGAGGTATATGCCAAAACCAAGGGAAAAATGGGATTATGACACGAAAAGTCTTTAAAGACTAAAAATGAATAAACCAAACTTTTGTTGGTTTATATAATGTGCTCTGTTTCTTCAAAGCTTCTTTTCATTAAGCTGAAAATTTTCTACCTTTGTTCTGTCCTTTTGAAGTACATAACCAATGCAAAGAAATTTTGGCAGAAGTCCCAAAGGATTTTCATAATTCTTTCCTTTGAGATGCTTAATACTCTCTTCCACCTCAAAGCAAACAACACACCTGTCATGAACCAGTCTGCATGCCATAGGAATAAGACCTAAATATTGTGCCTGTAACTTCCAGAATTTATGAATGAGTTGTAACTCTGACTATTGTATTTGTTAAGACTCCGTTTAAACGGAGTAAAGTAATGCGATGCTCACTGTATTTAATGTTTATCAGTTGGTGAGTTATTCTGAATTTTAGCCTTCACGTTCCAATTAGGCCTCTGTGTAGCAATTTGCATTTTTCTAGTGTGATGTTCTAAAAGACAATGCAGAATAATTTTCATGAATATTGGTTCAGATGCAGCAGTGTGTGGAGATTAATGAACACGTGTTAATATTCTGCCCTCTCCCAAAGCAAAGAATTTTTTTTTTTTTTTAGTATTTTTTTCATTGTCTTTGAGCGGCATTTACATGGAAAGTTTGTGCATATCCTTCTACTCAAAACATGGATATCTAAAGTCATTTACCTTCTCAGGAGCATCTAAGAAGTCATGATTGCATTTCAGTATCTGTGGTTGATCCAGTTAATTATCTAAAACACAAGTTGCTATTCTTTTATTTAAAATTGTTTGCATCCAAAAGGTTCACAAAAATAGTAAAAAATAGGTGTTTTTTTTTAAATTATTTAGTTTTTGGTGATGAAGAAATGTATTCCAGTATGTGAAAGAACATTACTGGGGTAAAACTACTGCTCCAATAGTACTACTGCTCCAGCGCGGGCTGCCCACGGGGTCACGGCCTCCTTCGGGCATCCCCCTGCTCCGGTGTGGGGCCCTCCCCGGGTGCGGGTGCAGATCTGCTCCCCTGTGGAGCTCCATGGCCGCAGGGGCACAGCCGGCCTCCCCGGGGGCTTCCCCGGGGGCTGCCGGGGACCCTCTGCTCCGGCGCCCGGAGCCCTCCTGCCCCTCCTGCTCTGGGCTGGGGGCTGCGGGGCTGCTCCTCTCACACATTCTCACTCCTCTCTCCGGCTGCAGTCGTGCAGGTTTTTCCCTCTTCTTAACCGTGTTCCCCAGCGGCGCTGCCACCGTCGCTGACGGGCTCGGCCTTGGCCGGCGGCGGGTCCGTCCTGGAGCCGGCTGGCGTTGGCTCTGTCGGGCACAGGGGAAGCTTCTGGCAGCTGCTCACAGCAGCCACCCCTGTAGCACCCTGGTGCCAAAACCTGGCCACGCAAACCCAGTACAGTGGTTAACACCATGCTCAGCTGAATAGTCTCCATGTTTTGAAGTGTTAAAACACGCTAAGCCAGCCTGTGCCGTTACTGTCCCATGCTGCGTCTCCACAGGAGTTTGCAGTGAGTAACTGGTAAGTGATTAGAGAAGGGTCACCTCTCGGCTCCAGCGTTGTCTCCCAGTTCTCTGTCCCTAGCTGACAAGCCAGCACTGGGGCTCATGTCAACAAGCAGCGAAGCGTGAGTGTCAGGCAAATGGGAGCAGGAGAGCTCTGGTCCTCTCCTGCCACTGTGACTGCAGCCCTACCGCATGCCAGGTAGCTGGGTCTTCAAATGCAAAGCGTTTTGGAATGTTATTGTGGGCTTAAGAGAAAACAAAACGGGTCTCATGAGCATAGTTTTTTGCATTTTAAAACCTGTTTCTGTCGGCTTTTGCTGTTTTTTACTTTTGAAGACTACTTTGCCTCACAGGGTTTTAAAGATAGTTTTGGTACTTAAAGGCTTGCGAGTCCTTCACTTGAATATGCTATTAAAATGCAAAGGATCGTATTTTTTCATTCATCATAGGGTACTCGGAGGACAAAAGGAAATGTATTCTATAAATAAGGAAACTGAGCCTTTAGGGTGTGTCTCTGACAAAGGTGGCATTGAACTTGGAATTAATAAGTGGATAAATTAACTCTAGTAATAAGGCTTCATTTTTCTCCCCGTAATCTAGAACAATTTGAGAAATTTGCCATTTTACCTGTGTAATTGACTTATGCAAAGTGTATTTCCTACACATCGATAAATACAGCTTCTCAAGGGACTGAAAGCTCTAAATTGGGCAAACCAATCTTTTAAAATCTTTGATAATGGGGGAGGGAGGGAGAACAGGACTTTCAGGAGATAAAGAACATTTGTCCTGGGGAAAAATGCTCTGAATTAGTAAGTTCTATTAGTATACTATCCAAAATTAGATACGAACATAATTTAAGTGTTGGTATTAAGAGAGGGGAAAAAAAGCTGCTGCCTTACTAGTGCTCATATTCAAATGTCATTTTTAATAAGGCTCTGATTGGTTTGGGCGAATTCAGAGCATCTTTGAATGGTGTAATATATAACAGCTTAATACCTGTCTCCGGTGAAACGCTGCTTGCGTTGGTGTGTCTGCACGAGGGATGACTAGGCTCTCTGGCCTGTAAATACTTAAAGACAGAAACAGCCCTCCGAAGGGCTTTTAAATAAGCAAGTCTGCTCAGGAGAGCGTTAGTTGGGCCTCGAAGGGAGGAATAAATTAAATGCAGGATCTTCTTCACATTATACAGGACATTTGAGAATTTTATTTATTGTAGGAAATCTGTGTTTTTGTGTGCGGTTTTGTGTGTCGGGATCTATTTTTCCCGCTTATTTGTGCCTAGCAGAGTTTTCCAGGTTATAAAGGACAGAGGTCACTTAAGTTTTTGATGAAACATTGTATTTCTAGGTTACTTAGTGTGGGTTCCCAACCCAGGGTTGTATTTCACTATACAAAACGAAAAGCTCTGTAGTAATGTTACATGTTTTGTTTCCATTCTTTAAATTACCACTGAATACATTTACTGTTGCCTTTCTACTGCGGCACTGGTACTGACAGTGCATATTTTTAGATGCAGCTACGTTTTTAAAAGAAGTGTCTAAAGCCATTGCTGACTGCTTAGAAGCTTCTGAAAATAGTACTTACTTCCTTGAATCTGTGTCTCCTAGTGAAGTTTCTTTTTTTCCCCTTTCCGTCTCTAACACGTGAGAGCAGTACTTCATTTTGATTGTCTGGAGAAAAAGTAATTTGCGTTTTTTCTTGTAGTTCAAGTACATGACTCGGTACTATTAGCTATTTAGGGATGTATTTTGTCCTTGTTTCATGTAGAGCGCTCTTAACAAAATGTTTTGGCATTTCACACAAATTGTTGTTGAATTAGAATCCAAAGAGAAGACAGTAGATGCTTTTTGAAGTAGTTCTCAAACACAGTGTAATTACATTGGAGGCCTTTAGCTCCAAGTTGCTAAGATTCACAGGCATGTCGTGTGTTTCACTAGTCCTGCTGTGGTTCGTGCTCTGATGTTGTTAGCTAATGAATCTCATATGAATCTTTTTTAGCAATATTTATTCAGCTGCTGTATTACTAAGAGCAAATGTGTAGTAGTGGTTATTAAAATTCATCTTTCTTGCTTTTCTGATAATTGCATAATACTAATTATGTACATCTTCGCATAATATAAAAATCTCATATTGCTTGCATCATTTGGTTTCATAAATTATTCAGCATTATGCATAGTTTAATATCATGCCTGCTTTTCTCAAAACTATTATAATTTCCCTATATTCAATTTACAGCTGTGGAACAACTATTTTCATTTGGCTGTGGCTTTTATTACCCAAGATTCACTACAGCTAGAAAACTTTTCCCATGCAAAATACAACAAGATCCAGAACAAGTAAGCAAAATTGTATGCTTTAGCTTATCTCTTTAATTTTGTATTAAAATGATGATAATTATAAGAATATCTTTCATATTTTTTTTAATAGATACGGAGATATGAGACGTTTAATTGGCTTTGCTATCCGTGACATGTGGTACAAACTTGGTAAGTAGGCAAATGAACTTAATTGCAACTGAATCCATAGCATATTGCTCATTTCATTGAAAAATATTTGACATGAAGTGCTTTTGTAAATATTTCTGCTATTTGAACTTAAAATAGGTTTTCTCTTCTTGTGAATAAGTTTGGAACTGACATGAGATACTGTTTGACTACTGCCCTTTTTTTATCTCTAAGAGAACTTACAACCTTCTCTCATGTTTCAAAGATGGCTGAAATCGGGAGATTTCAGAAAGGTTATTTTGCTGAAATTTGAGAACCAGATAAATTTTTCCCTGAGAAGGTTACTGCACAGTTTGAATCTACAGTTCCAGAAATTAGATTTGGAATCTGTTTGGATTAAAATTCCAAAATGTTTTTACAGTTGTTGTACAGCCATGTTCTGCCACTGCCCCTTCGAGAGTTCATAATAAAGGGAACAACAATGTATTGTTCTATGAAAAGATGGATTATAGAGGTTTTTTTGAAATATACAGTGAAGACAATTATGATGATACCTATGATTATACTTAGAAATGCAAGCTGAATCTCAAATTTTAGACAGTTAATCATGAAAAGACCAGATTTCATCAGTTTATGAACAGAGAGAAGACAGAGAAAAAGGCTTTACAACCTTTCCTCTCACCCCTGAGCTGGTCAAATAACATTTGCAGTGTGTTTGAACCTCTGACACAGCAGTGTTGCAAGGTAAAATAAGCTGTGGAGAGGCTCTAATATCACTCTGTCTTATTACACAAGGAAGCCAACGATGATTTTCAAAACGCGCTGAAAGGGATTTGTTTCGTACTAACTGAACTTATGTAGAGTATTTGTTTTATCTTGGAAATTTTTTGTGAAATTCTTCTGTGTAGGACATGTGAAATTTCTTCATTATCTCTATTAAACTTTCAAGTTTCCAAGGTGTATCCGTGCTTGCCTGGAGGTTTTGAATGTTTTCATCACCTTGAACATAGTCCTTCTGGTGAAATGTACCCCTTTCAATCTCTCCTTCCTTAAGTTTTTTCTTTTAGTATTTTTTAGTAGGGAAAAAAAATAAATTAATGCATCAGTATACTCTGATGTATCAAAAAGAGGTTGTCAAGGTTTTAAAGGATTTGATACTTTTGCTGATTAATTGGTGAACTCTCAAACCTGTGTTCAGCATAGTCATTAATTTTCTAGTTTATCACCCTTGTCATCCTTTTTAATACTGGTAGGTGTAAATGTGAAATTAATAATTTTCACATGGATTCTTGATTCTAGAGCCATTAACATCTGTTTCTTAATATAAACTTTGAAGTTTTCATTTTACGACAAAGTACCACAAGTCTTGCAGAAGCACTCTGCCACTTGCGTGTGTTGCAATTTGCAGTTGCATCCCACTCATGCTGAATCTGAGAGTCCGCGTTAAAAGCAGCAAGCACAATAGCTTTATAAAAATTCAAGGGCCTTTAGCAGTTTTGTCTAGCATAATGTTGAAGACCAGGGGATTGTTTTATCATATCCAAATGCATTACTAATTTATTTACATAATATTGTCTTACATACCCAATGGAAAAAGTGAGGCATACAGCTTGAGAATTGTTTCAAACTAATATGCAATAATTCTCATTTAATAATAAATGCCCCTTCCATTTATTTTTTATAATCTTCAGGCTGCTTCTGTAGCTTTAACAAAAAGGAATCTGCATCCTGAAAAGCAGTAGAGCATCTTAAGTATAAACCACATTTGAGACATACATGTACAGCAAGATTGAAACAGGTGAATGCATGTCAAAGAATCGCATACTGTGACTTCGAGAGTGCCTTTCAAATGAGGCATTGAATTGCCTTGTTCTGTGGGGCAGATTGTCTTCCTTTGTCCATTTCAGTCAGTCAGTCATTGTGAGGTTTGAGTAGATGTTACTCTTGATTCCTGAAATGGAAATAAAGTTGCTGATGGCAGGATAGTCTTACAAATTATTTTAAAAACTTTCTTCATGTATTTATTTATTTAAAGTTGTGTGCTAAGCTCTTCTGATTTTAAGTGTGAGATTAGTCTCTTGGTCAAGCAATAGGTATTGCTGTCGTTTAGCTGAAAGTTTCTCTTTTTTTTCTACTCATGTAAGAGGATTGCTTGGGAGAGTGCAGATTTTGAGAGGTGAATGGATAGCTATGTAATACATGAATTTCTGTGGTTTTCAAAAATTACAGACCTGTAAGGTCTAATACATATAGGTATTAGAAGTTACTCAGTCATCATAACATTCTTTTCAGTCTTACTGACATTACTGATTTAACTAGGATTTATAATGACTTTAATCAACATGAGTGGAAGAAAAAATAACGTTGCATAAAACTGTTGAAGTTGTAGTTCAGTTATGCTTAGCGTTACGTTGGTGTGGCACCCATATGAGAGGAACATCAGAGTCATGTTACTTTTTAGTTACGGAACAAGTCTGGTCATATTTGTTTATGAGAATATTTTAGCTCCATACAGCTTTAGGCAGTATTGACATTTTTACGCAGGTCACCGGATTTTGATGGTGATCTGCTCCACATATCACACATTTTTCTTCCCAAGAAACAAGCAGCATTTGAAGAACGTCTTGGACCTGGTTGAGTTTTTCTGCAGATTGGTTGTTCGTTGGCACCTGATGTAACAGTTGTGCTACAACATAATTTTGTGTGGGTTGAGGAGTTGTGTGGATACTTGCTTCTGTTACTGCTTGCAATGTGTGATGCGTTGGTTGGTTTGATTGGTTGCAATGTTTGATGTTACTCAGGAATGAAAGCAAGTACTGTTTTTCTCCTTCATAAACTAGAAAGGTTACACCGTGTGACATTACCGTGTGGCACTCTCCTACTGATAGAATTTGGGGGGTTCTTAGGTTTATTCCTCGAACTATTTAAAAGGAGATGTCAAAAGCTGAAAAACTGAAATGTTCACTGAAAATGTCAGCTCAGCTGGCATACGTGCCTGTTTCTGACACTGAATTCTGGCATCTCAGAATCGGACTATATCCATTAACATGTGTTCAGCGTTTGAGAAGGAATAGAGATGAGTGACTAAGTTGTAAGACTTTACAAACACAGATGGTTTAAAACACTGCTTGAAATGATTGCATGTCCTAAATGTTTTCCTAAAAAAGAATTTTTTGGGGTTCTCTCTCAAATAGCCAATTTGCGTTTCTGTTTCAGGCCAGAATAAAATTTGCTTTATTCCGGGGATGGTTGGACCCATCTTGGAAATGACTCTTATTCCGGAAGTTGAACTACGAAAAGCCACAATCCCAATTTTCTTTGACATGATGCTGTGTGAATACCAAAGGACAGGAGAATTCAAAAAGGTAATTAAGAATACTCGGTGTGAAAATTGATTAAAATGTCATATGGTCAGTTTATTTCTGGTAAGTAAGTGTTGTGTGGGCTTTTCTGCCTACAGAAAGTAAAATCCAAAATATTAATAACAAAAGAGCTCTTAGTTTGGACTTCAGTAAAACTTCCGTCACAGTGACAGCAATAAGGTACTGGAATAGGGGCCCAGAGAAGTTGCAGGATCTTAAAGTTTTCAAAATTTTATTGAAAAACGTTCTGAGCAACAAGACGTGACATTGAATTCAGCCCTCGGTTAAGTAGGAGGTAGAATTAAATGACTTCTAGGGGTCCTTTCTAATGTAAATTTTTCATGATACCTCTTCCTTATGACAGATATTGATAAGCCAAAACTTCCAATTTTTAATACAGAATGTCTGACAGAAGTAGCAGTGAATAGTTAAGTATGTATTACCCGATTTCTCAGGAAACTCTTAAGTTTTCTAAATACTTATTGGGAGAAATACTGTGAGAAAACAAACTACTGTGCAGACCTGCCACTCCTAAAATGTTTCCTACAGTCATTTTGAAAAGGAAAAGGTTTTTTAAATCACAAATATTAATTTTTTTTGATTCATGGAAGAGAAATACGGATGGTCGGATAGAACATTTGGGAATGTAATCTGAATCTCCTGCCACTGCTTGCTGTGTCTACCTGGGCAGAGAGTATCTGTCAGATTCATTCCTAGCTGACTTCTCCATTCTCTGCAAGCTCTTCGGGCATGGCCTTAACCTTATTCTGTGTTTGCACGCTGCCCTTCACAGTAAATTATGAATTGGAGATTCAGGCTTGTAGCTACACAAATAATTAATTTAGAACAATCTGTGTAATGGTAAGTGGCAGACAAAAAGTCATAATTTTAGACACTCATAGGAAAGTAAGTATGTCTCTTACATACCCAGCTATGTTTAATACTTTAAATCATGCGGGGCATTTCCGTGTCAACTGAAGTGTGGAACAAACAAGCAGATGGAATTTCCATTTTGGTCTGTATTCCACAGTGCAAGGCTTTTGGCTCAAGGTCAAGATTAAAAATCACATTGCTTCTGTGCATCTGTTCCCTCTGTGTCCTAATAGTCCTATATTTACCTTCTTAAAGATGTTTTCCTGCTCTTGGCTTATACTTCATCTCTTGGGAGAGATGCACAGATCTGTACAGACCAAAAATCCTGAAAACTCATCAGTCGTACTGACCAATTAACAAGAATAATCACTTAGGCGCCTGGAAGATGCCAGTGCTTAGGTGACCCTTAAATCACTTCTTAAATCACTTCACGTATAAATAAGTTTCAGGTGATATCTTTTCAGCACTGAGGAATAAGGACAATAATTTTCTTGCAGCTTAAAAATAAGAGGTCATTTTTACCAGATGGCACTGAAACTATTTCATCGGTGAGCAGTTGAGTCTCACTGGATTCTAATGTTTTGCTTTAGAAATTGCGATCATTTACTGGTCAACAATTTTGGTTTTTATTATCTCCTTTCTTATGAATGAGGTAATTAAGATAAATTTCTGAAACTTGCATCTGTAAGTTTGGCAATTCTCATAAGTTTGGGTTTTGGTTGGGTTTTTTTTATTATTATATTTTAAAGGAAAGGCCCATTTAAGTTTTATTACTTAAAATTGTTACCATCTTAATTGGAAAAGGCAAAGAAATAATATGAACGGAAAATTATTTGATAAATACATATAACCTAGCTTTTGCTAGTGGACAATTTTCATACACAAATTGGCATTTAGTATTATAAAGGATATTTTCTTAAAGGCTTAATATAAAATTTTGAGAAGGGTAACATGTTATTTCAAGACTACCTTAGGCACTTAGGAGCCTAGATTGACATTCAGTTAAAACATAATTTTGCTGAACTTCAGAAAAAAATAATTAATTTCTAATCTAATCCTCTCTAATGAGAGAGGGGAAAAAAGCATGAACAGAGATGTCTTCACTAGTTGAGTCAGTACCGGCACTGGAACTAGAGCTTGTCTGGTACCTGCCACATGGTTTAATAAACTTCACCCAAAAGATTGATTTTGCTAACTTGATGTGGCACTCTGCTGAGACATCTGTGTGGCAGTGCTCCATTCTGGGTGGACAGACATGTTGTGTTGCTGCTAGGTCAAGAGGCTGTGTCCTGCTTTATGCATACAAGATATGTGTGCTAAGGATATAAAGTTATTTAAACTTACCAAGCAGGAATTTCATTTTATTTAGCTATTTCTAGGAAATCAAGTAATCGCTGAGAAAACAAAATTCCACCTCTGGTTACCTCAACAATGAGATACTGTACATATATATTTAATGGAATGGAATACATACGTAGGTGTTTGGTGCACTAAGGCATTTTCTTTGCAGTCCTTCCTTTTACTTCGCAGATGTCACTTCCATTCACCCAGAATAAATGTTATATAAGCTTGTTATTTTAACTCTAATTGAAGATGTAGGGAGGAAGCCATTAATATCTACTAATTTTAGCCATCAAGGCTCTGTCTGTCATTAGCTCAGAGAGCTAGGAATCTTGGAAAGGCAATTTATCCAACTTACGTTCAGTGTCTGTGGATAGAATTAGTCCTGCAAATATATCCCCTTCTCCTTCAAATATAAGGGGAAGCTGGTTGCCTATGTGTGTCCTGTTGGACACATGACGCTAAAAGAATCCCGTCCTCCAAACGTTGATAACCCATCTTTCCTTGAAAGATCAGGTTGTACATTTTATTAAGACTTCCCAAAGAAAGATATGTTGTCCAGCAACCTAGTACTGTTTGTTCCACCTGATAATCTGAGGCCAAAAGCTAGAAAAGATGTACTTACACAAAAAAACCAAATCCCAACCAAACCACACTTAAAAAAACCCCACAAAACTGTTTGCAGAGTAAATGAAAATATTATTGAAATAAACATGGATTCAAGTTATGTTAAGGATTTAACTTGGCTTAGGAAAAATTAATTCATCTGTGTTTATATTTTTGTTCATTCTGTTTGTGTTTGGTATTTTCAGTTTAGTATTTCTCATTGGTTCCAGTTGCTGAAGCCATCTGGGGAAGTTTTCTGTATTTGCTTTCCTTCCTGACAGTTGATGGGCTGTGTCAGACAATAGTGCTGACAGACGGTGTGTTCTTGGGCTTACATAGCTGTTGGTAGGGTTAGAGGATAGATGTTTATGCTTAGTGAACCTAGTGGAATCTCACATCCTTCTGAGCTAACAGCTGTGAAAGGTTACTAAATGACTGACTATAGGTGCTCTCAGCAAGCTCCTTTGGTGCATGTGATGTGTAATTGCTGTAAATACCCATATGCTTTACTCTCAGTTCTTGAAATTTTATTATGCATAAGGATTTCAGAAGGATGCGAGATCATCCTATTAGCAGAAACCAAGTTTGTATGGCTTGGTGCTTCAGACAGATACATGTAGAAAAAATGGAGATGTTTTGTGCTTTGGTATTGAGGTGTGTTCAGAGGTGTGGAGATTTCTTGGCTCTATTAGATAGATAAGCAGGTGGTTTTAAAGCCAAATTGGTGCCAATGACAGTTAGGCACATTCTGTTTAAGTTAGAGGAGAAATATGTTTTCCAGGGCTTTTTTCTATATTTCTGAGAGCTTTTTTATTTATTTTGGTTCAAGCAACTGGCTTTTTTGCAGCTTGTTGAGAAACTGCAGGAAAGATGCTTAGGAAGACTTTTTTGTTCAGATCCAGCATCTGTGAAATTATTTCCTCTTACAGAAGTAATCAATTTCTACCTGCTGAATAAGTACTAGAAAGGATTTAAGAGGTGGATGATTTTTATCTGCTGCTTGATATATTCACAGATTTCTGTCTTACTGCAGTAAGTCCACAGACTGTGGCTCTAGAAAATGACTGAATTGGATCTTTTTGCTTAGTATTGCCTTGTCCTGAAACTGCTGTCTTCCTGCGTTACCCATGTTACTAACACTCACATACACACTACTGGACATACTACTTCCACATAGAAATAAATTCAGAGCCCTTTAAACTTCTTTTTCAGCCTGGACCAGCCATAGTAATCTTTTTTCCTGTCTATATTTCAGTGGTAGCTCTTTATTCTCTAGTATTGGTATAGCATGTACTGTTCCACTGGCAATCTTTAATTTGTATTCTAATTACAGAGAAAGAGCTAATATTAGAGCAGCAAAACCCGTAAGTAACAGGACAAAGAATTGTTCTGGATGACACAGTATTGGTACTCCTAACAAACCAAAATTCTTTGTGGCCTCTAAAAAAAAATAAGGTTCACTCTTATTTGACACTCCTATTTAAAAAATAATTAAGAAATTGTACTAATGTGGTAGTCCTTTCTTTATCAGAAAATGTGATTGCTATTTCTACTGAACGATTTGTTCTCTGAGAACGTTACGGGAACTGTCTCTTAAATGGAGACTCTTGAGATGTGAAGTCGCTAAGTATTTTGAGGAGCAGTGTAGGGCCTATTCAGTATGCCACAGAGAGGAAACATTTACTGCCAGTGCCTGTGGAAATACTGGATTACTACATGCTGCTCAGTTCTGCTATTAATGTTCCTTATATGCATACTATAAAGGTTTGCAAATTCATATTCAGCAATGACCTTCTGTATATAGGCATCTCACTGATAATAAAGAGCAGCATATTTTCTCAATTTTCCCCTTCATCCAGACAGCAAAATATTTTAACCATTTTATGGCCATTTAAAACAGTGCTATTCATGTTTTCATGAACATTACTCTTTATTTTGATGTAGATCCCCCTAGTTTTCTAATGCTTTCTCTGTGCTGCTTCATGGGTTAATGGCTTGTCTACAACCTTGTGGTAGATCTTTCCTACCTTTTATTGAAAATACTATGCCAAAGTTTCTTTTATCTGACGCTAGATCTTAACTAGGGCACAAATTTTTCTTTAGCACCTGGAAAAGTCTCTTTTAGACTTGCTTCCTGTTTTCTCAAATGTCATCTTATTTGCACTCTTCTGCATGTTTCTCCCACTAGCATGTGTGCTTGCTCTCAGAGCACAAGTAATCTCCCATTTTTAGTATGTCTCTAGTTGACTCATGGGGCAATAGAACAGACAACATAAACAAGCAGTCTTTCCTTTCTGCTGCCTCACCATGCTGTATGTAAAGATGTGAAATGTTCGGTACTTACATGAAATATTAGAAACAAAAAATGAATATAAATTTTGCCACACCTGAGTAATTTATTCATATGGTACTCAAAGATTTTAGCAGAAATCTTGAGGTGAGAGGACTGAGGCATGTTGTGACTGCATGAAGAGGACATTGACAGCCACATTAGAAAAGTTTAAAAAAATGTTGGCATTAAAAATTTGTAATTCTCTAGCTGTGCAGATTCTTTACAAATTTCTGTCAAGTTGCCTTCTCATATGATGGTATCCGAACATGATACAGCTAGTTGTATGAGAAGAAATGACTAGCTGCACTAAGACTCTGAGATTTATGTATCGCACTTCGTTACAGAGGGCATGCCCAAATGAAATGGAAGCTTAGTGAAAGGGAACGTCCAGGCTTTCAGCAGTGCTAAAAGCCCAGACTATGAGTCAAGCTGATGAATCTTGGAATGCTTTTATAAATTCTAAGGTTTTCATATAACAAGACAAAAATAGATGTCAAAGGATGAAGAATCACAGAAAATTATCAGGCAAGAGGCTTAGAAGCAATGAAGGCATTCAGTAAAGGCAAAGCACAGAACAAGGTCAAACTGACTTAGGCAACCAGAGTATAAACGTATTCCCTTTGTAGTTAGAGCTAGAGGCTGGTTAATAAAAAAATGGCTCTGCCTGGAAGGGCCTTCCATTGGTATTGTCCTTACATTTGTGCTGAGTTTCCAGCCTGCAGGTGCAAGAAGATACCTGCTTCTTCACAACAAAATATTTGAAACTTGGGAAAAATTATGCTGATGGGCTGTCTGCCTTTTAGTGATTTTTTTTTTTTTTTAGGTTATTTTAAAACACTTTCTTTTTTGGACAGTTTTTAAAACATTGTTTCAGATCATGTCTGAAGGATAACAATAGGCTGATATACCCAGTAATTTTGTTCAAAATGCCTGGGTCTACACTGGGCAATATTAGTATTTTCATTGGAACCCTCTCCCCGTAAATTTCCAACTGACTTAAGTTTCTTTTTTTTTTTTTTCCTCCCAATGGTATTTTTCATTTTATATTGAGAAAATAAACCAACTCAACTTCTGTATTTCTGTTATGAGTATGATACATAAATATGAACTATATGAGGACATTTTTCAAATATGCAAATGTTCTTTAAGGTGCTTGGAATTGAGTGGGAAAAAAAACCCAAACAAACTATGTGCATGTATTATGGTTTCCATGGTTTTAATTTCCCGGACCTGTCTGGGATATTATATGCAGTCTGCATAATACATGATAAAAGGCATTGCAAACTAATTACAAATTCTGATTTAACCGTGTTACGTTGGATTAACCCTTTCAAAATGGTAGAGCAGTTTCCTGCATATAATGTATTGCAAAGGCTTTGAAATGACAAATTATGATTGTATATTTACTTTGCAGTAACACAATAACATTTTAAAGAGGCTTTATATCATTAACCCAGCATAGCGCTGGCTTAAAATATAATCCAACATGTACTTCCATTTCTTTAAGAGGTAATGGTATATCACTGTGGTATATTAATGGTATATTACCTAGAAGTTCTCCAGTGGAGAAGTATTAGCAGGTTTTCTCTCTTTGCGTGCACACAAGCTGCATAGATTCTTTTTCAATTCAGAGAAGGTAAAAATGTACTTTGTGATATAACTATACAAAGATATTCTTTTGATGCCATATTGAAATGTGTTTAACCTCTAGATATCTGCTCAATGTTTTCATTTTTCTTTCTTTATTAGTTCGAAAATGAAATAATTTTGAAGTTGGACCATGAGGTGGAAGGAGGACGAGGGGATGAACACTACATGCAGTTGTTTGAGTCCATGTAAGTGGTGCATGAGAATAAGCGCCTTGAGGATGTGTTTTATCTTACTGTTCCCACTTCTCGAGTTGGTAACCTCACTTAAAAATAAAATAGAATCTTAGCAGCTTTTTTTATGAAGGGACTGGAAATAGCATACTGGTTCAGTGAACCTGGTTTGCATTGTAGTTTTGCTCATGGAAACTATTTTCGTGGTTGCTTGTTGGTATTTTTTGCTCCAGCTAATTTACGAAGAAATTATACTAACCTGCATAATCAAATATTCACCCCACTTCTAAGTTTTCCCCCCATTTTTCTTTGTAACCTTTCTTGTTTTTATTTCACACTAATAAGAATAAGGTATTTCAAAATGTCTTTCTTGCTTTTCTCGATGTCTAGATTGGACCCTAAGAGAGAATTCCCTGAATTTATGTAAGGTGGCTATCCTGGAAATGCTATAATATTGCAAAGTGCTATAGTTTAATGAAAATATTTCTATTTCTGTATTTCTAGCAATCCCAAAGCCTGATATAGCGTCTCCTTCTGTTCTTGGCTGCCCACATTCAGTTTTATTCTCAGACTTAGAAGCTGTGTCTTCACTTGTGGCGGGTTGCTGTGTGATGTATTAGGCAGTGGTGAAATCCTTGCAGCTACCTCTGAGAATTTGTTCCTAGCTTTGTACCTTAGACTGTAACAGTGAGAAAGTACGTCGCTCATACACTTTCTCAAGCCTTGATAACCTAGTAGTTATTAAGTATAAAAATGTCGTAGCACTTTGGCCGTGTGACAAAATCGATACCAGCTTTGTGACATTGAGTGTGTATGCATTTTACTTTCTCAAAGCCTGCTACATTGTGTGCATGGTATTTTTGTGTAGCAGGGAGCAATCTTTGCAAAGGCACATCCCTTACCAGAGGAAGCATGAAATCTTTGTGTATACCACAACGGAAAAAAGTCTACTTTCAGTGAAAACACGATTTTGTAAAAAATACTGAATTGTATAATGAAATAATGATATGTAAATGTTATCATATGTAAATAATGTGTAACTATATTCTAATTAAATAGTAAAATTTAAAAGAAACATCAGTTAAATCAAACATAATTTAAATGTTGGCTATGTTAGTTTAATTTCTGTCCTACAACGAGGCAGATAAAATATAGAGGCGGACTTGAAAAAAATTAGAAGTACTGACGCTTTTTAAACAATACAGAACTATTCTTTGAAACTGATACAGATGGGCAGATGAAGTTTTAAAAATGTCTCTTTCACTTCCTAGCAGGCAATGACTATGTAAACTGAAAGCAATAAGGTAATTTTTCAGTTTGGAATGTTTGCTGTTCGGCTTCAAGCCTTAGGATAGCTAAGAGGTGACGCAGAGATGTTCAGACTGGCTCCTGGTGTGACCAAAACCAGGCCTGCAAGTCCGTAGTTTTCTCAATGACGCTGCTGCAAAGCCTAAGCCGCGATGCCTGCCTGAACTGTCGGTACAATTCATCATCTCCAGTAGTGAGGATTCAGCTGACACAGTGAACATTTATTCAGTTGTAAACTTTCCTGCTGCTAGTACATTTTTTTCCAGATATCCATACTAAATCTTCCTTGCCTCAGTTTAAGCCAACTAGTTGTCCCCCCCAACAGGGGACATAAAGAATCATTTATTCTCTTTCTCTTTGCAGCAGCTTTTAATAAATTTGAAAGTTGCTGTGAAGTTTCCGTCCATTTTCTCTTTAGGGTAAACAACCCAAGTATTTCAGTTTATCATATGCAATGTTTTCTGGACATTCCTACAATGTCTACATCTATTTTGAGATACTACATTGCCTTAAAGCTGGAGACAGTATTCAAACTGAAACTTTCTCAATGCAAAGAGAAAAGCTTCCTTCAGATCTTGTGTACGAGACTCTTGAGGTTTATTTTTCTGAGCTGTGTAACAGGGTTTGCTTGTCCTGTTTGCAGTTTATTCTTGCATTCAAATATTTTTCCAGAGAACTGGTTCCTATGCAGTTAAACCCCATCTTTCAGTAGTGCAGTTAAATAGTCTCATCAAACATACTACATAGCATTTGCTCTTCCTGCCTTTCCAAGGTTCTCTTCTTTCTTTGATATACCCGTTTTTTCCCCTTTGATACTCTCCCATGTTCTACAAGGCTTCAAGTTCAAGGTTTCCACATTTCTAAAGATGTCACTTCATATTATCTCCAGATAGTATTTTTTGTTCCATCCTTAAAAGTTGTTTAATGATGCCCGTAGAGGGACAGTTGAAGCAGAGGCTGGTGACTTGTCGATGGTAGGACTCTCTTCTCCCCTCTCTTCTCCCCTCTCTTCTCCCCTCTCTTCTCCCCTCTCTTCTCCCCTCTCTTCTCCCCTCTCTTCTCCCCTCTCTTCTCCCCTCTCTTCTCCCCTCTCGCTGCTGTTTTTGTTTGGTTTTAAATCTTCCTACCTTCACTCCTTTCAAAGCAGGGTTTTCAAGCCACTATCCCCAACTCCCTGTTCCAATTGGATACAGACCCAGTTAAATTGGGCTCCATATTTATTCATTTGGTCATATTTTCATCAACTAACTAATTTCCTGTAACTGTCTGCGTTAGTTCCAGTTGCCACCCAAATGCAGATATTTAGCCCTGGTCAATGACTGGCTTGTGTGTTGATGCTCACCTCTGTACCCAACGCTTACTCACACTGGTTGGTTGCTGGGATTTTCCCCATGCCCACTGAACCAAACAGGATCAGCAGAAGTTTAATCACTGCCTTGCAGTTGTCCGTAGTCCTAAATGTTAGCATGTGCCATGGCAGGGTGATGACCTGTGCTGATAAGTGCTGTCCCAGCCAACGCCGAGGAAGAGTTGGGATAATACAGAACAGAGGAGAGGCTGTTCTCAACACGCGGAATAGACAAGGCTATGCTGTTTTGGGAGATGGAGGAGAATCTGGCTATATGAATATAAGGTGTGCTTTGCCACTTTATCTCAGGCTCCGAAAACGATTTCTGGCATGTTTTAGTTACCAATATAGGCACAACAGAAAAGAGCATTTGGAAGCTTTCCAGTTCCCCATCATTGCAGTGGCCCATGTTATGCAGTTGTTTTCTTGAGCTTTATTGAAAATATTTTTTATTTTAAAACTTGTATTTTTTTCAAACTCTGTTTAAAAATTCAAAGGTTTCTTGCTCCCTCCTGGGGAGAAAAAAAATATTCTAAAGTTTTATGGGTCCTTTTTATTGGGATTATTATAAAGCTGAGTAAGACAACTTTTTAAATCTTCCCTCACGAGACAGGTATTCCTCTTGCCTGTTCATTTTGTAGTTCTCCTCTATGTGTCCTCCAGTTCATCTTTCTTAGTGACTGGAGTTACATACTATATCCTGGGTGAGATTAGCAATAGCTTGTGTTTTATGTCAATGTTTTTCTACTTACATTAGAAAGAAATGTGATGCCTTGGTGACTCATGTTCATTTCACAGTCAAGTAATGTTCATAGCTCTGCCTTGTTTGCTGTCACTCCAAGTGAACCTATGGCAAAAATTTGGAATAGTCATTTAAATGGTGACTGTACCTTCCCTTGTTAGTGTCTTCTCCTGTTTCTGATACTAACATATGTAAAATAACCCCATTTTTCCTGTATAGTGTTCCAGTCTCTTACATGATTCTGAAAGCTTTCTTACTTTCTTTTCCACAAATACCATTTTATGTGCTCCAGCCTATTCTGTCAGTTGTCGACTCTTCAGACCCTCCTCCTCCTTTCTCTTAGCTTTTACTCCTGAGCAGATGTCATATGGTATGGAATGTCCCTTTGGCTGGTTTGGGTCAGCTTTCCTGGCTGTGTCCCCTACCAAGATCTTGCCCACCCCCAGCCTGCTGGCGAGGGAGAGTGTCGGGGAGCCAGCCCGAGCACTGCTGTGTTATCAACGCCTTTCTGGCTACCAACACACAGCCCAGCACTGCGAGGGCTGCTATGGGGAAAAGTAACTCCATCTTAGCCACCAGACCCAATATGTGCATATACAAATATGTACGTGTGTGTGTTTATATTAAAAAAATTGAGTTTGTCAGAGAGAATCCAAATGGAAAACCAGAATGCTAAGGAGAGGAGACAAGCTTTTAAGCAAAGAAAGAAAACAATCCTTAATGAGATGCTGGTAATCATTTCATACAGTTTGAACAGTTAAGCTTTGAAAACAAAGCCATGCCAGTAATGTGAAATATCTGCTCCTAAATCATTTCACTTTATAGAAACAGCATATGCTAATAATTTGTTAATGTAAATTGGACTCTGATGATGGTGTATAAAACTCACTTTCCGATATTTTTATCATGAGAACTAACTGCTTTGGCTTAATCTGCAGAAAGTTTATTGTTTGGTTTTGCTTATTTCTCAAGGGCAAATTGCTCTGGTGAGGTCTTGTTCACGAATGTCTTTTTTGACTTAAAATTATAATTTCTGTTAGTTCGACCTCTATGCTCACACATAACTGTACAAAGAGAAGGAAATAACTGTTGCATTTTATGTTGTGCAAAACAGAGGTAAGGAAGGTCTAACATTTGTTGCAGTAGAGAGGCAGAGTTTGTTATACTACCAGATGCAGGTTGCTCTATTCTGAAATTGTGGGTATACCCTTGAATTGAAGTCATTTTCAGACAGGAAGTGTAAATACTTTTTTTTTTTTCTTTTGATTTATAACCCATCTGTCTTCTGGATATCTAAATTATCAACCCACAAAGGGTGTTTCCAGTGCATTCTGCAGTCGCTTTAGCCCTAATTCAGTATTTGCCTTCAGGTCCAAACAGTTTTTCCGTTGATGGGCCACTAATTTTCACAGTATTGTAAAAACATGTTTTTGTGTTTGCAGTCTTACAGAGTGTGCGTATCAGTATCCCGGCATTTTTAACTTGGTTGAAAGTTTTGTCAGCCTAGTTAAAGGCCTCCTGGAGAAACTGCTGGATTACCGAACTGTGATGAACGATGAAAGCAAGGACAATCGCATGAGCTGCACTGTGAACTTACTGGTATGTTCTCTCTTGTAATTCTTGTGTGAGAATGGGGGAGAGCTTTAGAATCCATTTACTAAAGATGAGGGCAAATCTTCCTGGGGACAGGACTGGTTGACAATGCTCAGTAGTGATTTAAACCCTGAGGCAAGAGATTTTTGTATCTATTTGCATGGATATATGCACAAACCTGAAAGCAACGTCCAATCAGTTCTTTTTTTTTGCCTGTTTTATCCACTTTGATTCTGTGGATAAATAAGGAAGTCTACTGTTCATATACCTTTACCTTTTGATAGGCTTAATGTAACAGTGGGCTTGCCAGAGTCAAGTTTTGCATGAGGATCTAACCCACTTGCTACTTTAGCAACGCAGCAATTATGGTTTTTCAATCTGGGGAAGAAACCTGCAAGATACACTTGCAGTAAGATGCCAAGAAGATTTGAGTCTCTGATCTGATTCTAGACCACCATGTCTTTTTTTCTCCTCCTATTTTGTAATGAGGGTATTGCATATAGAGATTCCTCCACCAGGAAATTCCTCTAAGCTGAAGAGCAGCTGTTGTCTGCTTTGAAGGTTGGGAGGAGAACATGCTTAATGTGTACTGCACTCGCCTATCCTCTGTTCCTCGGTAATCATCACGCAGTGTGGTGTAAATCACTGCAGCTCTTCAGGAGGCAATTCTTGTCGTACATTTTGCCCAGCCTTAGCAACTCGTATACCTGCAAAATGTTATGGTGACAAAAATGGGCTTTATTCCTGCACTTAGCCCCTTTAAAGGTATTGCACAACAGCGCTACTTTCAACTTCAATAAATACCAGCTTCTTTTCTGGCCAACAAATATAGCCAGAGCATGCAGTTTATTATGTTAATGCATTGGGATAACCATATTTTCCTCTTCTTCAACAGAAAAACTTTCACTAATGATTTCACTAGTGCACTCAGAGAAGTATGCACGTCTATCTATAATAATAACAACACATGCTAATAACTAATTAAAATATTAATTGAAGTAGCAGTGCCAGCTTTAAACTTAAGATAGTCTGTAAATAAATAATTTCTTGTGCTGTCCAACTAGCAAGAAAATAAAAAACCTCAGCATATATATTTTTATCTTGTGTTTTAATAAAAGACATTAGGAGGTAACTTTTAAATGTTTGTGTCCCTAGAATTTCTACAAGGACATTAACCGTGAAGAGATGTATATCAGGTATGGCAGTTCTTTTGTTGGATCTGTTCTGGAGAGGGAAATAATATTCTCTTACGGATTCTGTTTTTATCATTGTACTTGGATTTCTGTTAATTAATGTTAGTTTAACACCCACAATGACTTTTATAGTCCTGGCCTCATTTATATTCTTACTCCACTGTTTGCTTAGCTGTCAGTGATTTGGAATCTATCAACTGTATACATCATCATCATTTTTTCCCCCAGAATCAACTTCCAGTTGATCAAATCACTCAACATTCACTGTCTATTGTTTTAAATAAAGAAAATGCAGCTAGATTTGAGGTTTGACGGAGGGTGTATAATACATTTAGAATGGCAGAAAAAACATTCAAGTTTTATAGAATGCCAAGTCTCTTCAAATATGCAACACTACATGCAATGCAGAATTACTAGCAAAGCATTTTTCTGTAAGAGCTATAGCTACACTCGCAAATTCTTTCAGGTGTGATATGGCCTCTTACTGTCTCCAACGGTTTTGCATACGAGCAGCAGCAAATCTTGCTGTTCAAAAGCTCACTGTTCCCTGCCTCTCCTCACATTCTGCAAAATCTGCAGAACAACCTGCACCTCAGCCACTGCCGTACACAGCCCAGCAGCTTAGCTGAAGTGAGCACTGCAGGGGATTCAGAGCTAAACCTGGAGCCGTGAGCTGGAGTGGCCAGGCAGAAACAACGCTCCCTCTGCGGGCGATTGCTGAGGGGGACGCACTTTCAGTTGGGCTCACAGCTGGGAATGGCAATGCCTTGAGCTGCTGCAGCAAGGTGTCAGAGCTCCTGTGTGCAAGCTCCTGTTGTGTGTAAGAGGGTGGGATGCTCTTTTTCTTTCTGGCTGCTGGAAAAGATGGGGCTTCAGTCACATGATGGGCAGTGGTTGTGCTGGTAGCAGCAGAGCTTCCCTAGGGATCAAGGAGAACACTGGCAACATGTAACTTCGACCAACTCTTCTTCCCCCCACCACCTTCCAAGTTGTACAGGAGCTTGCTTTGTCTTTCTGGGCTGGTGTTTTCTCCTTTACCTTGTGTTATCTGTTGTGCTTGCCTGTATTTACATGGGAAGTATTTACATGCAATCGAAAAGTGCTACAGAGGAAGGCAGCTATCTTTAGTAAACAGTCCAGAAATAACAGACTCAGAGGTCTTAAACCTTGAGTCTAGTAGTTCTTGCTCTTCCTCGCAGAGGTGGAGCTGACAGCAGTTTACGGATAGACAGCAGTTCAGCATAGACAGAAAAGCCTGAACAAATGCACAGAGCTTTAACCCGTCTCAGAGTGTCCTTAAAGACTGCGTGACATCTGTGAAGTTTCCACTACAGAGTTTATCTAGAACTTTTTTGACACTTAGTGTTCCAGTCGTGTCAATAGCTAACTGATACATTCTAATCACATCTAATTCTTCTCCTCTAACAGGTATTTGTATAAACTGCGAGATCTTCATTTAGATTGTGAGAATTACACAGAAGCAGCATACACCCTTCTACTCCATACGTGGCTCCTGAAGGTTAGATTTTTCCAAACTCAGTATATAAATAAGTTTTTGCAATTTTCAGATTTATAAACTAAAAAGTGATTGTCTTAATCTCTGTTTTACTGCATATTAGTTATTTTCCACAGGGGTATTCAAGTTTCTGGTTAAAAATACTGCAGTAGGTAGTACAAAATTAATATTAATTGTTGAAATTGTATTTTCAATAGGTGGTTAAAAGCCACATATTGGTGAAACTAAACACTATAGCAAAGATAGTTTTACTTTATATTGTGAACAGTGTGTGCAAATTCTGAAGCCATTTAACTTCCATGTGGTTTTCCTCTTGCTGATTTCTTAGTATCCCAGACATAATAATGATGGAAATGAAATGCAATTTCTGCCAGCTATCACAGGGTGACAGCTGACTTTTCATTTTAAATAATATGGATCACTCTGCCAAATTATGTTTGCTTTGTTTTGTAGCTTATAATTATTTTTTGCTACAACTGATGTTTATTCTCATTGTAACTCATGTTATCAATAAAAATGGTCAGTAAGATGCATTTCCATTTCAAGGGAAAACTCAAAATTTAAATGTTCTTCAGAAAAAAGTTGAGATTTCTTATGGAACTTCTTCTAGTGCAGAACCATATAAATTTGGCTTTTCATAGTGCAATTTTGCTTAAACTTAATTTTGACTTGCATAAAAAATGTATCGTACAAAAATACGAGGTATACTATATGTATTGGTATAGACAAAGATAATATCATATGCAAATATTTTAAGATAAAAAATCAAAACCAAATCAGTCAAGATGACACCATGGAAATAAAATGAACTAATTTTCTCACACAGATGTTTATTCAAAATTTTTGAGTGGAGGGGAGGAAGGAACATGGGTTTTTAAAATGTTATGTCTAGTCCTGGTTATCACCTGAAATACAGTGCTTGATTGAAGAGGTAATGAAAACATTCCCAGTGCCTTTTCCAGTTTCTTTGTGGAATAGTAAAAAAAGACCAGGAAAAACCACTTAGAAGAGCCCAGGGGACCAGGCCTTGGGGGTGGGGGACGCGTGTGTGAAATGTTGTACTCCAGGATTGTGGTTTTTTAACGTGTTTTTATTCTCAGTGGTCAGATGAACAGTGTGCACCCCAAGTCATGTCAACAGAGTTCCAGTGTTCACAGACCTATCGACACTTGAAAGAGAATTTGTATGAGAAGATCATAGAGTACTTTGACAAAGGAAAGGTAGGTCTGTCGAGTTCTTCCCCCTGCCGCATCTCTTTGTGCAGTAGTATTTAATGAATATGCTCTGTATAAAGCGTTTGTGTAGGAAGTCCTCTTTGAAATGTGGGTCAAGTAAAAATTGTGTCCTGAAGGCTTATTCACAGAGTGTATCTGTGCTGTATGAACACGTTCTTTCAATAACCACTTTCACAAAGACAGAGGGCTAATGTATATACTGGTCACAAGCATGTCTGTCAGGCGGTAATAAAATAATAAAAAATGTTGAATGGACTTTCCTGTACTAGGAAGAGAATACAGATTACACAGATTGCACTTCTAAATCATTCGGTCATTATCTCCCAAAAAACCAGACAGTTCAAAATGGACATACTTGTTTCAGAGAAGTCTGAGAATTGCATTCCAAACTTAAAATGTAGTTGTTTTATGTTCAGTACTCGGGTTTAGTTCAGCTTTAAAAAAAAAAAAAAAAGTTAATAAAATTGCCTATGAATACATTGACATTAAGCTGAGATTTTTTTCAAGTAAAGCAAAAGACTAAAAGAAAGCGGGAAAAAATTCTGCGGTGCCAGATAATGACTCTTTTGGCCCAATAAGGCCCTTACGTCATTATGTCAGCCAAAGGTATGAAGGGGGAAGGCAATTCATTACTGCTTCTTGCAAAATAAAGGCATGACTCCCCCATGAAAGTTGCTCCTGTAATTCAGAAGATAGAAAGTTTTTTGTGCTTCAGCACTGTGTAGGGAAATGCAGTGCTATTTTTAACTTCTCACAGGGGTTTGGGTTTTTTTGGCATCTGAAATGACTATGGTGTAGCAGTCTCCACCCACTGTGTCAGAATAATCAAATCCCCATGACACCTGATCTATCTAGCATTCGGGTTCTCCTCAAATATGCCAGAGGAGGCTTGCGGGCAGCTGAACGCAGCTATCAGGTTCAGAACTGCCTACCCTAGGAGATGTGGCAGATGCCCCATCCCTGGAAACATCCCAGGTGAGGCTGGACGGGGCTCTGAGCAACCTGCTGTAGTTGAAGATGTCCCTGCTCACTGCAGGGGGGTTGGACTAGATGGCCTTTAAGGTCCCTCCCAACCCAAACTACTCCATGATTCTACATGGCACCATTTAAAAATGGTTATGTGTGTGGCCATCAGTGACCTTATACGAGTAGAGAATGGTGTTCAGAAAACCCCTTTTGAGGGGGAATTTGAGTTTCTATATGCTTTATATATATGCACTTTATATACATATGCACTGTATATGCACTTTTGTGCTGGATACATTAAGTACCTGTAGCAGATGAGAAAACCTGTCCTAGTCTTCCTAGGGCAGCTCTGTAACTCCTCACAGTAATTTTCTGAGGTAGCTATCAAGCTGTGTGGTAGCAAACAAGCTGCTAGTCCAGGCAAGTGGCCTTGTGATTTTTTTGCTGACTAGGAGAGCTGTCATATGCAAGGCTACCTATGAATTAGGTATGCTTCAGAATTTTTTGTAAAATGAAGTGTGTTTGTTTTAAAGACAGGCAGGCATCAGTCCCCTCATACACTGCTCTCTGCATGGGGTATGTTCTGGATGTTATGCACCTTAGTGATTTACTCTTCTTTTTTAAGCTATCTGGAAGGTTAGGTGTTTTTTTATTATCTTATTGTAAGAATAAAGTATGCTTACTTACTCCTTCCTATAATGAACCATAAAACACTTTTTATTTTTTAGATTAATCTGCTTTCCTAAAGTTTATGATTGCCTTGTCTTCCAGTCTAAATGTGCAGTTAATAAATGACTGCAATTTAAATATAGCATAATCAAGAAAACGGTAGTTAAACAGTGATGCATTAAAAACTTGTTTGTTGGTACTGCATTTACTTTTTGAATATGTGGTTGTGTTGCAGATGTGGGAAGAAGCCATATCTCTATGCAAAGAACTTGCAGAGCAATATGAAAAGGAAGTTTTTGACTACGAACTTCTAAGTCAAAACCTGGTAAGATTATATAGAGGTCTTCAAATTATTTCAGTCACAGAAATTATTACTTCAGAGCTATCAAATGATAGAGCTGCTTAGGAGCTTGTTGTCTACAACTGATTTTTAATTCATTTGTCAAAGAGTTGCTATGTTTTATTGTAACAATCCAGTGGTAAAGTAGAGTTTCATGAAGAATTGTTGGTTAAAGTTGCATGGACATCTGCTTATTGAGGTATTTTGAAACTTCTGTAGATGAGATAAACATGTTCTCACTTACTGCATTTTAAACGCCATGGATAGAAGACGTATAACAGGTTTTTGAGGCCTTTGTACTGCTTTAGGGTAGAAAAAGCACCTGGATGCATTTTTTTCCCTGAAATTTTTCTTTAAATTTTAGGTACTTGAATCTTGGCAAGCCTAAAGAATTCTGTCCTAGTCAGAGACTGGGGAAGTAATACATCACAAGGAATTAGAACTAGGTCCAAAGGCTAGAAGGAAGATTTTAAAGGAGGAATTAAATGTTCAATTATTTGCTTTCATTAAAATTGAATTACTCTAAAAAGAATCCCTTTCCCCACATACCTTCTTCTTTTCCATCCCCAAGATTCCACACTTGCATGATCATTAACAAATGTTTAGGGCTCATTTAGTAGATATCCGTGAGCCTTCCACAAAGAAACCATGGGAATCAAAACACGATGTTCTTGAACATCGTGTTGTGTCCAAAGAAAGCTGCTTTTCCTCTCAATCAATTCTGCTTTTATCATAAACTAAAAGATAAAGACAGTATTTTTGCCCATTCCATTTAAGTTGCAGTGTTGCAGGTCTCATAGGTTTAACACAGGAAATAAAAATAGTAAACCTAAATGACAGTATTTTCTGGAAGACATTGTTCTAAGCCCTTGACATGGTGCTAGGGGAAAAGCTTGAGCTGATCCATACCTCAGAAAATATTTGAGGCCGGGAGTTTTTCCAAATATATTATTTCAGTTATTGGTTAAGTGCTTAAAGTATAAAGTGCCAAGTATGACTTTGAGGCTTGCTTTTTTTCTTTTCACACTAGTAAATTATGGGTAAGACTGATTCTGAGGTCAAATAATTGAAGTTGACGCTATGCATATTTAGCTAGGTATTATATTTGCATATAAAAGTAAACAATATTTAATGTATCACAGCAGTGTCATGTGCGTGTGCATGCTAACTGATTATGCTATAGCTTGGCAACTGACAACTGATAGGTCTTGCATATCCAGCTATCAGTAGCATAGTACTATGTAGAGGTTGAAAAATAAATGGAAAAAAAGCCCAAACAGAAGTAATTGCAGTTGGTTTTGCTTTCAGATTCAACAAGCAAAGTTCTATGAAAACATCATGAAAATTCTGAGACCTAAACCAGACTATTTTGCTGTTGGATATTATGGCCAAGGATTCCCCACATTTCTAAGGGTAAACCTGTTTAAATTCTTACTTTTTTCATCTATTTTCATATGCTGCTAAAAATATGAGCGTACTTTCTTAATGCAAGTGAGTCTCTGGGGATATTTGCCATGGATTTAGTTTTGCTTGGATGCAGGATGGTAGTCAGACTCTGACTTGTTACTCGTAAGGATATGCATGTTTTCAGATACATTTGATTCCTTCTCTTGGTTTGATTGCAGAAACTAGAAGATATATCAGCTATGAAGGTGATATATGAGAGCCAAATGCAGCAGTATGATGTAATTTGGTATGGGCAGCTCTTGCGGCACATATTTCTCAGATGAGTCCCCACACGGATTATTGATAGCTAGTAGAATGCCATTAACTAACGTGTTCAAATGAAATCCAAAATTCTGTTTCACGTGAGCTTGGTATTTTTAGTGGACCTTGTCATGGACTGACAAGAGTTTCAGGTTTATATTGCCTCTCAGCTACAACTGCAATACGTTACCAATGGAGAAAGTGTATTTTTCAGACCAATGCACTCTATAGCCAAGTATTGTGTCTTTAACAGTGGGAAACAGTAGATCAGTAGGGTAGGGAAGAGTATAATACAGGGAAGGTGTGCAGTGATACTGACCTGGTATACATTCCCTGATAAACAGCTTCCTGGGCTGGAGGTGACGCTTTTGTTTTCTAGCCCTTCATGGATTGTTCTACAGTGAAGTTGTCCAGTTGCTTTCTGAACCAATGCCCTCCAGAACATGCTGTGGCCTCATAGTACACAACTCTGTGTATTGGAGGTTTACTGTTGACTTTTTGTTGTCTTCTGATTTCTCTACACTAGTTCTTACAGAGAGGCTGAACAGTTGCTCTTTATTCACCTTCCTCATGCCACTCATGACATACTGTTCTCCTATAGTCTTGGTTTGTTTAAACATTGCTTCCACAGCAACCATTCCATATGTTTTAACATCCTGGCTCCCTTGCTCGCCATTTTCTAGTTCATGAGATGATAGGCCAAGAAGTGTACATAGTGTTTGGAATGTGGATAGACTATGAATTTGACCTCTCTTTCCCAGTTTTAAAGGTCAAAGTTGCCTTGAAAACATTGGAAAAAATAGTGAAAAGGTATGCTAATATTACACCAAAGGAAGCATGACACGTTTTTGTTTCTGGTGTTATAGAAGTATCCTGTTACATGAAGTAAACTGAACCACAGATGAGCACATCTGGGGATAGACTGTATTGTAAATGATGACATTTCATAATACCAAGGAGAAGGAGTAGGTAGAGGAATCCTATATATTGGTATTAGAAAGCTGTGAAACGTGGACCCAGAATGTATCTGAAAGCAAATCCTTACACTTGACAGACAAGAAGAAAAGGAATTTCACTACTTCTCTTATGTCCCATTCTGATTTTATTCTGCTCTACAGGAGCATCCTCAGTGGTGATGCCAGTTTATCTTCATTCTATCTGACAACATAAAGTATCATCTCCGGAGAGTCAGTGCTGCATTCCAGCACCCAGTCAAAGGGTTATCTTGCTTTACAGTTAATTAACATTCAGAAAGCTGTATGACTCATTCCAAAATTTGGAGACCCCATTGTGCCTTTGTACTGATAAAGGCATCTGTAACTTCTGCCTCAGCATCATAGAGCCCAAGAAAACAGCTATTTATTCCTTGCAGAACAAAGTATTCATCTATCGTGGGAAGGAATATGAGAGGAGAGAGGATTTCCAGGCACAGCTGATGAGCCAGTTTCCCAGCGCAGAGAAGATGAACACCACCTCAGCACCTGGAGAGGATGTGAAAAACTCTCCTTGTCAATGTATCCTTGAACATGTGGAGTTTACAGAATGCAGGTGGGCTGGGGAAACCTTGTTTTTCAGCAAGAGTTTATCTGTGTCGAAGAATCATTTCCTAAAAAGGATGAAAGTTCATTAATGTGGAGCTCAGCTTGCAGTTTTACTTTTATGCCCTGCATGTCTTTTATGGTTTATTCTTAAGATGTTTGTGCTTGTTTTTCTCACAATTCTAAGGAGTCTGTCTCTCTCAGTCATCATAGAAACACAGAATCATTTAAGTTGGAAAAGATCTTTAAGATTGAGTCCAACGTAAAGCTAACACTGCCAAGTCCACCACTAAACCATGTCCCTAAGCACCACATCTACACGCCTTTTAAATACCTCCAGGAATGGTGACTCGACCACTTCCCTGGGCAGCCTGTTCCAACGCTTGACAGCCTTTTCGGTGAAGAAAAGTCATTCAAGTTCATACATGGTTTACCTTTGTTTTCTTCAAATGGCAAAAACAGTGAGGAAAACTTGATTTGGCTGTTTAAAGCAGAAAATCATCTATTACCTCACATTCGCAGCTGTTGTGTCTTGATAGTAAATTCATGTCTTCCTTGAACATTGTTCTGACTGGCAGTGCATTTGGGTATCACCTGCATTTCTTGGCAACATAATATACCTTATGTCACTCTTAAAAATTTTCCTAGGAAAATTAGCTCATAAACATAATTAACCACCTTTTAGAATGCCCTAAAGGATTCTTGTTTAGAAGTACTCTAACAGTTGCTTGCACACATTCTCTTTTTCTTCATGCTCTGATTTAAATCATTACTGGCTGAGCAGATATGAGATCACTTCATTGTATCAGACCTTTTTTTTTCATGTGTTGATTTTCCTTTGTTAATTTTCAAGGTAATATTGTAACACTTCATATGCTCTCTTGAGTCTGTTCTGGTGGAACCTGCTGGAGGAGAAAAGGAATACTGCTTTCCTTTTACACTGTTGGGACTGAAGCAGAGAGTATTACAGGCTTGTATAAAATAGTATGTTAAGCTTGGGAGCCAAGCTCTCATAAGTCTGTCTTGTGTCTTAACTTTTTTTTTTTTGAGATCATATGCTTCAGTGCTTTCTTAAAGTAGACTTTGCTCAAGTCTATTTGCAACTAACAGGAGATGCACTCTGGAAAAAACTACAGAATCTTACCAGTGGGCATGAGTTTCAAATATACTGAAATATGTAAGAATATATTTATTTACAAACACAGTATTCAGATTTAAAAATAACATTTGCATAGAAAAAGGAAATCTCAGGTAAAGGGGCTGCTCAATTACAGTTTTCAGTGATAAAATGCTAAACATCATGACATTATACATGCCTAAAGCTAAATAGTGAAACTGTTAACATCAGATGTTATTTTGTAAGTTTGGCTTTAAAATTTAATGAATGAGTCGGTGTGATAAATTCAGCTACAGATATTCAAGCTCAGTAAATAAAAAAAATATGCAGCTCAAAATCAGTATTAATATATATTCACTGGTTACTATTCATGGATTTTTCCTTTCTTGTCCACGAAAGCTCCACAAATGAAATGCTGAACCTTGCAGATTTTTTGTCAGGAAATGTGTGTCTGTTGTTGGTTTGCTTTTTTTTTTAATTTCCCCCACAGCATACAATATTTTATTTGTATGTTAATAACATGCCCTTAACTTTCACGATTTCAGATATCCAGTGTTTTACAGTGCAGCCAGTCCTGGAGGAGCAACCTAGATTCAAAAATAAGGCAGTACCTGATCAAATTATAAAGTAAGTGAATTTCTGTAATAGCAAATATAATGAAAGTCAGTCCATATTCCTAAATTGACAACCATTATTTTGTGAACTCGGTCATTTGCCAATGAATCTTAGAGCTTTTATTGTCTTAGTTTACTGACATGTATTCCCTAGGAATTCCATGGAAGAACATCTACCCATTGACCACTTCAGGAATAGCGTATGGTTACAGGGGGGAGGTGCTTTGGGTGCAAGTTCCTGAGTTTTCAGCAGAGGTTCATAGAAAAATGAAGGAGAGAGGTGACTGGCAGTATGAGAATGGTTGAGTTGAAGGCTGTCATACAACAGGATCGTCTTATGACTTCTTGCCAAGTGCAAAACACACAGTGGTAAAATGGTTTCCATTGATACTATGGTTAGGATTTTGTAAAGGAATAAAGGAAATTAATTGTCCAAAGTATTCTGAGAACAGACTGGCTAACATTTCCGAACTCCTAGCCCACGTAGAACAGGTTGAACTTATTACATGCTCCTAATTAAGTGTTCTGGCTACATGTGTGAGAAGTGATGGTTCATTCTAATAGCTGACACTAAAACTGCATACTGAACCTACTGGAATACTGGCTGACTTCAGGCTTCTGAGACTTTTGACTCCAAATCCATCAATATATAAGGGGGATTGTAAGAAAGATGGAGAGAGACTTTTTACCACAGCCTGTAGTGACAGGATGGGGGGCAATGATTTTAAACTGGAAGAGGGTAGATTTCGATTGGATATAAGGTAGAAATTCTTTACTATGAGGGGCGTAAGACACTGGAACAAATTGCCCAGAGAAGTTGTGGACACCTCATCCCTGGAAGTGTTCAAGGTGAGGTCGGACGTGGCTTTTGAGCAACCTGGTCTAGTGAAAGATGTCCCTCCCTACGGCAGGGGACTTGGACTAGATGATCTTTAAAGGTCCCTTCCAATTAAAACCTTTCTATGATTTATATGGTTGCAAACATGGTCAATAAAAGCTGTTGTTACCACTAACATCTCAATGAAAAATTTCAAGATAATATTTGTTAGCTTGTAACTTAAGGACAGCAAAAGGTACAAGCACCATTAGTTAAGGCAGGACATATTCTTGTATATATTCTTGTCAGTGCCTGGTGAAAGCACAAGGTATGACTATCTCCCTAATTGAAACTGGTTAAAACAGGCATCTTAAGCTAAAATTTGTATAGGTAAACTGAGGTAACTGCCTTTTTAATGCAAGAGAGGCTTTGCAATGCCTCCACACTTAAACAAACAAAGGCTCAGACTAAACCCTTTAACAACACTTTTATTACGACTTTCCAGAAAGAGACTGAAGACAGAAGACTTCTTTTTATCAGCTGAGACAAGTTCATTTCTAACTGTTCCACAGCTGGATTCAAACTAGATGTCACCTTTATCTGCAGCCTTCTCTATAGAATCTTTACTGAAATTGCAGTTGATTCAGAGTGGAAAAACAACAATTAGCTCCCCACATACACCGAAATAAATAAACCAGATAGAAACACAGGTCTTGTACTAAAAGATTAAAACAAATGAAAAAAATAATGAACTGTGGTCCCCATTTCAACTTGAATTAATTTTGACATCAGTAACTGAAAGACAGCTTACAAATCTGGTCCTGTTTGACTAGATTTCAGTGTAGTTCCAGACACATTTTGAACTTGTAACAGTTTTATTCAGCAAAGTGCTCCACAATCTCTTGTCATATGGGAGATTTTTCCAATTGTTTGTCTCAGGTGCAGAATTCAACCAAACTGCTAATTTCATCTGGTCGGTCTTAGAGATTTGTTTTTATGAGTGTGCTTTACTGGATTTTTAATTTTAGTTACATTAGTTGGTGGCAATGCATTTGTTCTGTCAAAGAGCTTCAAAGTATCTGCCCTTTCAGATGGAACCGTACAAAGTGATCTGACATGGTATGGCAGTATTTTCCACTTTCTTTTCCTTATTGGTGAAGATAATCTTCTTGGATCAGAAATCATAAGTTCCTGTGAACTAACGTACCAAAAGTTTGCTTAGCTCAACTCTTTGGGGTCTCTCCATTTATTTGTCTCTCTAGGCTTCCAAAACAGGCTTGGTTTTACTGTAAGGTATTTCTGAGGGTTTGGGTTTTTTTTTTCCTTGATCTGCAAAAGTAGCTTTTACTTAACACAGCTTTAAATTTTATTCATCTTTAAAACAAAAACTAAAATCCAAAAGGAGGTCTTTTGCTGTGGACAGCAAAATACTTAGCCAAAACTGTGCAATCGATGTTCTTTTAAATTAGCCAGTACTAAAAGCTGAGTGATTATGAGTTTAGTGGAAATATGTGCTCACAGTGATTGAGAATGATTCATTAGCTAAACAGAATAGACCATAACAGGAATTTGCCATAGATTTCTTTACATTGCTATCCCCTTCTACAAGTGTTTATATACATTTTCTTATCTATCACAAGAAGTTATTATTAATGGATCCATGTGTTTAGTTTACTAACTGTTGTTCTGCTTTGTGAGCAGAATTGTTAGACATTACTAAACTAATTTGGCATGCCTAATGGATGAAAAACACATGTATTTCAGTCCAGGTGAATATATCCACGCTGTTCAGTGAGTTATTTTTAACAAAATATACCCCTTTTGTACGCCATTATAAAGCAGGCAAGCAGTGTGCATGCTCAGCAAGAATACAGGAAAGTAAAAAGTCTTTCCTGGGCCTTCTTCTGTAGATCAACTTAATCTACAGAACTTAATCAACTTCTTAACATTAATCTGGAAGTTCTGGAATTTTTATACCTGGAAATTATTCCCAGTCACAAGCTGAAGCTTAATACTTGTAAAATACTGTGTGTCGGCCCTTATTTATAGATAAAGTAGTTGTCTCCTGAGTTTTCAGTGCTTTTTTTCTGAGCAGTACATTTGCTTTTAATCAAAAACTCAACTGACTAAAAATGAAATATTTCACTGTGATAACAAGATCCATAAATTTCTGAATTCTGTATTTTACAATTCTTCTTTTTAAATCTTTCAGTTTTTATAAGTCCAACAATGTGCACCGGTTCCACTATTCAAGACCAGTCAGAAAAGGATCTGTTGACCCTGAAAATGAATTTGCTGTAAGTAAATGAATGACAGGGTGATGGATGCAGTTCTGGTAGCTGTGACTTAATTTTGATCTAGATCCTTTCTTAGTCTTAGATTACTCATTACAGACACGCTAACTTTAGGATCTGGTTCAGAAAAATGAACATAAGATTTCTCTATTTCAGTGCTACTCCTATGTATGTACTTGATACATCACTGTTTCAATTGGAGGTAAACATTCTGGTACAGATTTTCGTTAGGAAACAAGATGACATGTAAATACATACCAAATGGTTTGCTTCTCGTAGTTTACAACACTTCTGTTAGCTGCCAGCTTGGCAATGAGAGGTGTGTGTTGTCTGCTTTCATCAGTCCTGTGAAATCTTGACAGGCTAGAGTACTACCTATGTCATTTTTATTCCCATGTATAATGGTGTAATGCTGAGAAATAGTCTTCATTGTTCAAATATTCTATGAAATCTGCAACGCCATAAATTATTTTTGTTTCAATGCATAAAAATGTGGTAAGTTTCTATATCTGAATTTTACAGATCTCTGATATTTTGTAGTTTGTCATGAAGACCATTTTGTAGTTGGTCATGAAAACATTGAAATGGTTTTACAAAAATTAAGTCATTAATGTTTTCATTGCAGATGACAATAGATAATATGCATACTTACTTCACATAGGTAGAAATTGGGATAGTTGGAGTATGTCTTCATTGCATTCATTACTATATTTCTCAGTACTAGCAGTTTCAATAAGCCGATATTGGTAATATAAGGAGCAGTCGGGTAAATGAGCAAGTGGCATTTTAAATACCAACAGCTAGTCTTGTTCAGAAGAGGAAAAAGAAAGCGGGGGCGGAGGCGGGGGGGGAGTAAGAATGCTGGCAAGTCATTATATGGCTATTCCTGTTTTTAATTGCAGAAATACATTTCAGAAGTGGAGGAATTTTAATCTGGGTAGAGGTGAGAGTAGGTCATTTAGTCACAGTCATTCAATCTGTAATGGCAAAAATAGGAATAGATACTAAAAGATTCAAGGGTAATTTTCTTTTTCCTCTACTTTGTGCAAGCTTAGTGCCTGAAGCAGACCTAATCTGAAATCAGAAAAATGATTTGTGCAAATTGCTGTGCTAGAGTCATTTTGCAGTGTCTTTTTATGCAAAAGTGTGCCTATGTTTTCTGTCTATGTGCTTTTCACTGACATTTCAGAAGGCAGAAAATATTAAAGTTTAAATCCTGAAGTACCATTTTCTCCCTGCTATCTTTTTTTAATAGTCTATGTGGATTGAGAGAACATCATTTGTTACAGCATACAAACTTCCTGGAATTTTACGATGGTTTGAGGTTGTCTCCATGTCACAGGTGTGTATTAACATGCTAAGAACCCATAAAACATGTATTTACATGAATTCTCATGTACAAAATAGTTTGTGAATTTATCACCCAAGGCTATTGTTATTTACTTGTTTTTATACATACAAAACTGTTACTACTTGTGTTTTATCTTTCTACTGCTGGGATCAGTATCTCCTACATATGATTTATACTTTCAGGACCAAGTCCTAAGAGAGTTGAACAAATCTGTGTTGATTTCATGAATTGTAAGAATATTGTTCATGTACATGAAGTTTTACAAAACCAAAATGACCTTTTTATGTCTTTATAAACCTTAGAAGTCTTTTGTTTCTTTATAGACTACAATTAGTCCTTTAGAGAATGCTATTGAGACTATGTCCACGACGAATGAAAAAATTTTGATGATGATTAACCAATACCAGAGTGATGAGAACCTTCCTATTAATCCACTTTCTATGCTTCTGAATGGGATTGTTGATCCAGCTGTTATGGGTGGTTTTGCTAAATATGAGAAGGTAAGAGCTTTTAAGTCAATGCAAAGAGCATATTCAGATATATTGTTTCATAACCCTACCACATACTTTGTTCAAAGTGGCAGTGGAATGTGGACTGGGAATATGAAAGTCATAACTCCATCGATTAAGAGGTCCTCGTATCCTGGTCACATCTGTCTTTGAAAGCAGAAACTAGCAAACTAGAGTAATTGAAGCTCAATATTAATTGCAGTTATGAGGGTTTTCATATACATGTGAGATAAGATACGCCTTTTGTAATGAATTAGGCTCTCACATCAAAAGGTTTAGTCTGGAGTAAATGAATCAAGTTTATCCTCCAGTAGGTCTGGAGTATTTAGATGTGGGCTATCAGTTAAATTGTCATCAGGTTTTCTCAGCAACTGCAGCCATTCTGCACAGAAGGTTTTGTTGTTGAAAGATGCGACTACAAATAAAAACTGAAAATTTGTCCCTATGGCCACCTTGTGAAGACGGGGATGGGAAGAAGGCAGGAATGTTAAAACATCATGTAAATTTAAATTCTAACTTATTAAAGTTTTGGAGCAAAATGAATGTGGGGTTACTCCACAGCTGTAGAGCTCTGTTATTTCTGCCTGTCGTTTCATGAAAAGCATGTGCCTTGCTTAGTGGGCTCAGCATGTCAGATAGACTTGGACAGTGCTAAAAAGATGCCATATATATATGTATATATTTATATATGTGCATGCATAAATTATATGCAGTAAGCATGACATTCTGGAGGAATATGACTTATGGTCTGTTAGCCCTAAAGTATCATTTGTTTAGATATTTGGCAGTCAGGGACGAATAGCTACATTCTTCTTTTGTACATGGGGGATAAAATCTTTGGGCAGCAAAAGGCAATCTGTATGCAATATCTGGCTCTACTTATCTTTGAAAGAGTTCAGTTTTTTATTGTATAACACTGGCTAATATCAGTAAGCAGAGTACTTGAATAAAATGATCATGTATCAATGTAAATTCTGATACAGCAAATTTGTGCCTTTTTTATTTCAGTGCAAGCTTAAACACAAACAATAATTGGGTTTCATAGTAAGTGTCTCAAACTCAGAAGTGTTGGATAAAGACTGAGTATCTTTTAACAAAAAAGAGCACCTCTGTTCTCAACTGATACAATAAGGAATTAGCACTAGCAGTATCTGGTTAAGGAGCATATGTCTCTCTTATTTGATAACCAATATTATGGTCACCATTTGGAGTAAATGGAGTAATCACTGATATCTTTACCTGTTGAAATTATAGACTGAATTATGGGTTTTTTTGTCTAAGGCTTTCTTTACAGAAGAATATATCAGAGAGCATCCAGAGGATCAAGAAAAGCTGAATAGACTCAAAGATCTAATTGCTTGGCAGGTAACTTCTTACTGACAGCGGTCATCTGAGGCTTCATCAGCTATTCCTTTTTTCTCTTTTTCTGTTCCTTTCTAGCAGGAGAACATAGCATTTAGATGATTGTGTCATTTTTACCAGGGTGTCTTTGTGGTGGGTTTTTTTGTCTTTTTGTTTGTTTACTGTTTCCCCAAAGGAGGGGAGGATAGAAGAATAAGAAGATTCTTGTTACAAACCTCCTGTCTAGTTCTGTGATGAATTCATAGTATTTTTTTTTAAAAGGGACTCATAGTAAAATAGTCTCTCTTAGACTGTTCTAAACCTTCTGTTTCAGAGCATGCATAGTTGTAAAAGGATTATCTATTTATTATCCTATTTAGATATTAATAGTATCCCTTAAGTAGGAAAAAGGACTTCAACTCCTTCCATTTTAGTGTGCCTAACCAGAAGTATGTATTCCATTACTAACCCACTAAGATCACTGACAAAACAGCATAGCAATAATTCCTTACCTGCTGATGTGGCATGTGATAAAACATTCTTGGGGATCTAAGTGATCCTGTCCTTCAGGTTTTTTAAAATCTGTGCCTAAACTGGAGAAATGGCTTAGTTACAAAAATTGTATCTTACTTCCTGAGAAGAATCATCATCAAGTGTGTGTTCTGAATCAGATGAAATGCTAGCAGAATCAAAGGAATTACCCATGTATCTCCTTACATCCTAGGGAAAGCAGCAGGCCAGAAAAGTACTCTGTAGAACACATGATTTGGAACAGTTTATCAGAAGCCACATATAGTGGGCTACGTTTACGGTTAAAAGAGCCAGAATTTCATACTCAGGTTGCATTCTTGGAGACAAAACTGAGAGCATGACCGAAGTCACAAGGACTTCATTAATTGCTGGGAAACCAAGCATTTGCAAATGTCAGAAATTCTCTTTGGAAGTAACTCTTTCCTAGAGGTGTGTGTTCGTTGTTGTTTGTGGGGGTGGTTTTTTTTTTTTGCAATAGAAAACTTAATGGAATGCCAGGTGCTCATAGGAGTTATTTTCATGCTCAATGACCCTTCAAGATTGCTGCTACAGGTCTTTTGTGTGACAAATAGCACGGAAGACCATTAGAAAATGTTTTTAACCTATATCTCCAGAGGAAAACTGAATATTCTGCCTATACCAGCAGCACCAAGGTTATTTCTGTTTTTTATTTTTAGCGTACATACAATAAGCCAACCAACCTGCAGAACCCTTTTGTTCTCAAAGAGGAAAATGCACCTACAGGAGGTGGTAGCAGAAAAAACTCTATTTTTGCTGAGATTGAAGGGAAAATGGCTTTTTTCATTGACCTAAGCATTTGTTATGATAATGGAGGGAAGAAAAACATGACCTCAGAAATTATCAATTCTGTTTGCATTATCTAGTCCAAATAGAAAATACTGCCATCGATACATATGCCAAAATGAATGACTATGAGAGAAGAGACTTACATTTTTGCACAGAGGTAGTTTAAGAAACAGCTAACTACTAAGTCCTCTGAAATGTAGATGATTTAACTGAGAAAGAACTGTTTGCTATGTAAATGAATGGGCATACTAATTACTATATCAAGGCATAATAGCATGATCTCCCTTTCAAGAGGGGTGTTATGAAATAGTGAGAGTTAATCTGGAATTTTACTATCAGAAGTGAATGGCTCGAACTATTTCTTGCCATCTTCCATGTCTCTCCTTGTATTAACTTGCTAAATAAATTCTTCCTCATTGATTTAATCTTGCGCCATTCCTGTTACAGGCTGATAGTATCTTTGTTTCATAGACAAGAAGCAGCCAGAATTAACCATTTATTCCTCTCTCAGCCTTGAAATGAGTATTCCCAATGGTTTTATCGTATCTTTTTTTCTAAATGTTAGTTTCTTAATGTTTTTTAAGTTTCTTCCTGTTTCGTTTTGATTCATCTCAGTTTGGTTATTAGTTTGAGTCCTTTACAGCTTGAGTTTGAGTCAAACTTTACAGTTTGAGTCCTTTACAGCTTTCTCCTGTATCGTTGTCCAACACCGGCTCTGTATGTGGTTGCTTTCTGACCATCAGAAATACTCAGTGAATGTAGTGGTATAAATTGACTGTAATACCATCTGGCATTAGGAACTAAAGTGGTAATTTATATCTAACCCTGTACATCTCTCTGAAGAGGACAAACAGATCTGTCTGTAATGGATGGGCTTTAATACCATGTCTTTAAAAGTCATATTGAAATTGAACTTCCATAACATATCATCAGGTCAATGGGAGGGACAGATATATACAGTATTAAAAGCATCTATAGGGTCACAACACAAAAGGGAAGCGTGGAATCCAAGTGGATTTTACAAAAAAGCCCCAAACGTTAATGCAAAATAGCTAAAAGTCAGTGGTAAAGCAGTCAGAAAAGGTTACTGGCAGAGGGTAGCTAAAAGTACATTGCATAAATCTCATAAATCACCATCTTCAAAAACTGAAGAGTAATGAAATATCTTTATACTTTAAAGATGAGCACCACAAAGTTTCTCCTTGTGAATATGTTTGTTATTAAATAAACAGCATGTCAAAGTGTGCTGTCCATTATCTTTGAAGATAAGATTTGGGTTTTTTGCTTTTAACTAGATATAATTACACCAATATAACAGCAAAGATGATAGTAGCAATATAATAGCAAAGGAAAGCATTGTAGGGAGGAGGGATTAAAAGGTAGTATTACTATCATATTGGCTTCATTGTAAGATTTTTTAAATTTATTTACTTTGGTAAGCAAGCCATTCCTTCTGAAAAAGAAGGATTTTGGAAGAAATTCAAGTGGAGGGAGGTATTTAATGAACTGATAAACCTTTTCCTAACCTTTTTATCAAGTGTACTCCTTTAAGGGAGTAGGTATCTACACTTCCCCCCTCCCCTAGTTTTTAAAAACTCTTGTTATGTACCTTTTTTCCACTCTAGTAGGAAGAATTGGCGATTTCAACACCTTTGTTTAGTTCTCACTGACCCCAGCCTAAAGGATGAGCAGCAAAAAAGAAAAGCACAGAGGTAAAATTGAGCAAAGTCAGACTGGTTAGAGCAAGCTGCCTCTGTTCAGGGCTCGAGTGGTTCATTTTTGTACTGAAGCATTATCTTACTGAACTTTTCTCGAGATGTGGGGGGTACAGAGGAAGCTTGCAGAGTAAAACCAAGGAGAAAGGAAGAGGTCACCTTCGGTAACCAGGCATGAACCTATTGAACTGCTGCAGCAGTTGTCAAAGTGATCACACGATTAAGCCCCCAGCAGATTGATTTAAGCCTTTCTCAGTCAATTAGTTCTCTGTTTGAAAGAGAAGAGTTGAAACCACCAGTCTGGAACCTACCTGGATATTTTTTCATCCCTGCCTTCTTTCTTGTAAAATATGGCAGGCACTTTCATAAGCAGGTGGACTAGTAGTTCTAATTTTTTAAACTCTCACATGGTATGTTTAATCTCATAAGGGATTAACATTCAAATACATAGAAGAGAGAAAACAGTCACTGTGAGGCAGCCAACATTCTCAAAAATTTACTGGTCAAGCTCATTTTTCAAGAGCCCTTTCCATCTTGTAGTTGCTGCTAAAAGCTGAGATCAACTGACAAATCTGTCTGCCAGTCACAGTAAGAGTTTTGCAGTTGACTTAGCAGATACTTTAAATGGAGTTAGAGGGGTTGTCAGACCCAGTTTAATATTTCACTTTTTTGCTTCTTTTTTTTCCCCTCTTCAAGATACCTTTCCTTGGGGCTGGAATTAAAATTCATGAAAGAAGAGTTTCTGATAATCTTCGCCCTTTCCATGACCGTATGGAGGAATGTTTCAAGCATCTAAAAGTTAAAGTGGAAAAACAATACGGAGCCAGAGAATTGGTATTGCTCTCATTTTAACCTCTCCCGCACTTTCTTTTTACATAATACATGTTTTGTTCTTCTAAACAAAAACACTTACTAAACTTCTGTTGCTTGTGGGTTTTCTTGTGATCTGAAGGTAGTAAGACCCGAGTTTTACAGTCAAAGAGTTGATTCCGTTCTCTGACCTATAAAGTATTCCTCATTCTGGAGGATTTGGAGTATTTTATTATGTCTATTAAAATTGCAGTTCTTTTCCACCTTATTAAGGAAGTAAAAGCAAATTTTCATGTTTCTCCTCTTTGTAATTTTTTAGTGGTTTAGGGCTTTGATCTGCAATTGATGTCTTTCTGTGCTAGCCACTTCCAGCTGTATTGTGAAGTAAAACCTATCATGTATATAATACTATAAATATTAGTTGAGACCAAACTGAAATATATGGGAATTGAAGGATAACTTCTAGAGACAAACACTCCAGACAATTAAAATAGTCTACTTGAGCTGGCACAGACTTGCAAGAATGATGTTGGCTGGTTTTGGGGATTAAACACCAGTTGCTTTCGAAATTATTTTACGTTGTTGCTTTCAGTGTTGATGATTTCATGAAAGGAGTTATTTCTTCTGTTGTAGGGGAAAAAGTAGCAAGTTTCTAACCGAAACTTTGGATATTGTGCTGTGTTACACATGTACATGATGAAAATTCTACATGTTTATCTCAGTATGTTTTTCTTATTTTCAGATCCATGCCACCATCCTTGCAATAATAAAGACTGTAATCCACAGTTAGCAATCCTGCCTAATGCGTGAACCCTTCAGCACTCTTACAGATCAGGACTTAAAAAAAGCAGCCTGTTTAAAATTTTGCAAGAGTAGAGAACATGCTTTGTGAGTGGCACTACTGCCGTTTCACCATGTCAGACTCACTCTGGTGGCTGGCCTGAGCTTTTTTGTTAAAAGAAAAAGTTATGCAGCTGTTGTGTCTTTATCACAAGATTCTGCGCATTCAAAGTATAAGCAGCATGTAAACTGACTGCATGTGAACTCTGCAAAACACTTGAAAATAATTCTTGAAACTACAAATGTTTCCAGGTTGTCTGCTGCACATCAGAATCTTAGTGAGAAATGACACCAGAAGCAAGGTGTTTGGGAATTTGGCATACGAAATTATGCATAAATTTTTAATATTTTCTGGATAATAAGAATGAAACTCTCTGCTTTAATATGAAATGGGTTTTTTTTTTAAAGTAATTAATATCCTGTTTATAGAATAGAAATTGAAGTAGGCTGGAAAAGTAGTTTATCGTATGCACGCACTGGGAAATTCTCAAAAACCTGCCCTCTCATCATGATGTTGCAATGAGCTAACTAGAGGGAGGCATGCTCAATGCAGAAAAAGAGAAGAGCTAACTGCACTCTACAATTTTAGATCCCAGAAGTCACCTCTTGAAAAAAGAAAACAGTTACAGAATTAGCCAAGAAATGTGATTCTTGTCCCCACTGTATCAACAAAAGTAACAGGAAAACATTTGGAAATAAGTCAGGTTGTTTCACTTAACATTGTACAAGGCTGCAAAGCTTAAATAACCATCAGCATTAAGCTGAATATTTCCACCATGATAGCTAAATCTTCTTCAAAAAGATTTGGAGTGAAATCTCCTTTTTCTCCTTCCACTGCAGAATATATCAACTTCAAGCTTTGCAGAGAGATATGGTGCAGCATATATGGCTTTGTGCAATATGGATACATGACCTGGAGAATCCTCCTGCTCTTCCTGTCTGGCTGTTAGGGAGATGCTAATTTTGTCCAACATTTGCAAACATACAATTCAAAAAGACTCTATTAACAGAGGGGTGGCAAGAAACTGTTGTATTGAAGACAAAGAATGATTAGTCTTGCAGCAAGGGCTAACTAAATCTATTTACTTAAGGAAGTGCTTTAATGGTGTGCCCAGGTCTCTTCAAAGTGAGATCAGCACACGCTGTTTCTTTAACTTTTTTCAAACATAAAGTTAATTATGTTAATTCTAGTTTATTTAGCAACTCACTGTATCATTGAGTTTGAGAGGTCTTAGGGTAAGAGTGTATCCAGACAGAAGAAACAATCACAGTAATTAATGGTAGCAAATAACTTCTGTCATGGCAAATGTTAAAACATCTGTGCTGTCTTCAAGACCAAGTGAAAAGGGATGAAGTGAGGTTCACACAAAGTTGTTTGATAGAATGTGTTTCTCTTTTCCACTCTGTAGCCAGATTTTGATGACAAGAGAGTAGGACGGCCAAGGTCAATGCTGAGATCCTATCGTCAGTTATCAGTCATTTCACTGACTTCCATGAATTCAGACTGCAGTACTCCGAACAAAATTGCTTCAGAAAGGTTGGTTATGAATACAATACAAATTTTCTTTCAGTCCTGGTTTTTAACCAGTTTTATGGGATGAAACTAAAAGATTTAACAAAAAGGCATTCAAGGATAAAAGACCACTAGCAGTCTCTTCAGAATACACCAAGATTATTTTTAACTCTAGCTATCACTTCCTCCAGGCTTAAATCTACAGTATTTCAACCTTAGTAGACAAAATATGCTCAAGTCTCACTGAAAAAACTGGCATTTCATTTTCAGGAAGCAGGTATTTCATAATTTATATGGCAATTCAAAAAAATACAAAGATTTGGGGGTTTTACAAGTTTCTGTTTATACAGCTTTTAACTTAATTAGCATCTTTTTGCTTGTAAAAATTGGAAGGGAAGGGGAAAGCTTTTACAAACTTAGAATTAGGAAGGTGGACTGTTTTAGTAAAGCCTGTAGTAATGTAAAATGCTTTGCCTAGTACACTTTCTTAACTGCAGTGCTGGGAAACATTGAGAGAACAGTTATAGGTGTATTGATTAGCTTTTTCATGCACACATTGTTTTGATTGCTTTATAAATTATCTTTTGGGCACAGAGAACTTCTTCCCAAACAAGGCACATCTAAAATTGATCTTGCTAAGTAGTGGTTTATTGTGATTTTTTTTTTTTAAACACCTGATCTCCCTTTTTGAGTAGTACACTTTTAAAAAGTGAAAAGTCCAAAAGTGCATAACCCCAACTTGTACTTCTTCTTAAGATACCCCTCTGTTCTTGCATGTTCATTGTTTAACACTACTTAATTAAATTCTTTGAGTTGTCTAACAAAGATGTGTAGTATCACATGTTATGACATGCCCCAGGCTGCTCCTCCTCAGCTTCCACTCAAGAAGGATGTTCCACACAAACATGATGTGTGTCCTGTCTGCAAGACTTGTGTCTCTAAAAAAGCAGGACACCTCCTATGGAACCAGACAACTACACTTAAGCAGCTGAATCATGCACCTGCTTCTAATTCTCATTTGTTTTTAGGAAGCACGAGTAAACAAATTCACTGTACTACTTGCTTTATCAACTTTTGTTGTAAAATATGTTCAGCCCCATGTTCAATAGGCTAATTACATCAGCAGAGGAGGGAGTAAAGCCAGCACCAATTTAATGTTTGCTTCTTTTTTAAATTAAAATTAGCCCAATTTTTAAACTACAAAAATTATAGAAAGAGAAGGAGAGAGGTTTTTTATTTTAATCACTGGATATATGCATTGTTCTCCAATATGGTGAAATAAATAGGAGGATACATTTAAAACATGAGAATAAATAGTAATACTCTGTTCCACTGTTTTCAACAACCAACATAGCATGTCTTGCTTTCAGCACCATGCATAAGCTTGTCATACAAGCTCTAACTCTGTTTAGTTCAGGAGTTCTTAAGCTACTGCACAAATCTTTAAAAAGGGATTTACATGCGTTAATGTTTAACATTCTTTGCAACATTTTAAGATGATGTCATACTTCCTGAACGCATCTTATTTGTATATACAGTTGCCAGCTGAAGCACATCGTATACTTTTTACCAACAGTCTGCAAGGCAGCATAGAAAGTCGGAGTGAAGGATGACCTGCATTTATATTTCATGGGGAAATGACATCAGAATTCCAGTGGCTTTTAAGGTATCACTCAGCAACTTGTACTTTTTTCTTTTCTCCTGCAGCTTTGATCTGGAAGTAGTGCTACCAAAGCCAATAAAAGCAGAATCAGAGGAGACTGCTCTGCAAATTAATCCTCACCCTGAAGTAAAGATGAGAAGGTCCAAAAAAAGAACAAAAAGAAGCAGTGTGGTGTTTGCTGATGAGAAGATGGCACCTGATATTTCTATCTCTGACATGAAATGCGTATGTTACTGATTTAAAGTAGTATTTTATAATCCATAAAAAAGAGGACATTACTCTCTTGCTTAGGAAAAGAAAAATATTTCACGCAGAACTGTAGCTGTCGTAAAGGGAAATACGCAGGATGCAGACAATCTGCCCTGCCATGAATGAAACCTGAAAGATCCTGAGGAGGAAACAAATCAATGGAAACATCAGAACATCTCAACTTGCTTATGATGACAGATAATATAGCCTTGAAGCTGCAAATTCTGAAGCTTGGTTAGTTTAAAATGGAGTACCACACTAGGAGGGTTGAGTGAGCTTTCCTGTGGAGAAGCAATTGACTGTGCTGACATTTTGTGGCAGCTCTTTGCGGTCAGGGCTATTTCAAAAGTGATGAGCCCTGGCTGGTTTGTACCTTGTTATGGAGCAGGCAGCAGTTAGGAAACTGCAAGATTGCAAACAGTGTTCCTTAAATGGTGCCAGACTGAAGTTTGGAAGCACTGGCATCTCTCGCTCCATAAATCATCTGAGTACTTTTATTGCACTGCTAGATCGTAGATCGTTACAATGACATATAACTTACATAGTGCCGCCTTTTTTTTTTTTTTTTTTTTTTGGTAGTTGAATTCTCAGGAGACTTTTCTTCTTTTTGTATGAAAAGAAGTAAGTAAAAAAAAAAATCTGAAAGATGTCCTTTTGATACAAATTAAATCTATCTAAATTACAACGTCAGGTAATAACAGATTGTTGAACGACATGGAGAGAGCGTAAGTCATTTGATCAGAAATTTTTGGAGGAATCATCAAAAGAAAAGTGAATTCAATAGAAAGCTAAGATTCTTTTGGGAAACAATGGAGGATTATGATTTTCTTACACTACATGTCCTCATACAAAATAGAGATATAAAACACAGTCATGCTCTGAAAGGCATTAATATAAAAAAACAAGCAACACCTTTGTCTTTTGATTAAATTGGATAACACATATGCCTAACTGTGGGAATCTCACTACATATTGAGTTACAGGATATTCTTTTGCTTCAGAAAAATAGTGACAAGCTTCGCAGCACCCAAGCTGGCTATGATAATGCAATAGGAAAAAATGTTTTCAAAACTTCATTTTACTTTGCAGATCACAGTCAGACCTGGCTGATGGTATTATTCCAAAGATACGGTAGGAATACCACCCTACAGTTTCAGATTAGAGAATCTCTTCTAGCTAGCTTTTTTAGAGTACGTTTTTTTTCTGTGTGGAATGGGAAGTAGTCATCTAACTAGAAATAACCTGCAAAATCATTACATGTTTTTAGCTAGTGTATAATATTTTGTGTTATTGCAAACAATACCATAAAGAACTGGTGTTAGGCATGATAGTTTGTTTATTAATTATTTTCTTTTATGCGTTTCACAAACTATTATTTTGCTTAGATCTTTGTTGCTCATATCTCAATTCATTATAAATGGCAGTATTTTATTTTATTAAATAGCTGTCAAGGAAATACGAGTTCATGAGTGACACCAACCTCTCAGAACACGTAGTGGCACCTCAGAAAACATCTGTCCTCAAGCAGATGAGTTCTGTCAGTCGTTCTATGCCAACTATCCCAGGTAAGCTGCTTACAGTAAGATAAGAGTTCTGCACTTCTTTACTGCTATGTTAAGAAAAAATAGCAATAAAAGGGTTTGCTCCAAGCAGAGCAAGTAGCTCTCTCTGTGTGGTTCCATACCTCTGAGACAAAGATGATAATTTAAGTGTGTGTTGTGCATGTGAGGCTGGCCTGCTACTACTGCTTGATAACACTGTGCTGCCTAGTGCTAACATGCAAACCCTAAAAGTGTTACTTCTGGAGCTCCACATTTTGGTTCCTTGTACAGCATGGGCATTCCCCCTGCCTTGAAAGACGCAAGGTTTATTCATCTTTCTTGCACTGTAGGGTGTCCCTCACAGAAGCAAGGGCTTCTGCAGTCTGCCCTCACAGCCGAGGGCGGCATTTGAAATGGGAAGCAATGTGCTGTACTTCGCTTTGGCAGATGAGTATCCCCAAAGGTTGCCCCATAGCAGGGTTTCACTTCTGCTTTTGACATGAGAGAGAATCTCATAAGCCTCCCTCACAGCAAGAGGGAGGGGAAACAAGCTAACATAACTGCCTGGTGGAAAGACTGACAGTTGCATGATAGAGCAGGGGAAAGCGTACCTGAAGGTGGAACTCATTTCTAGCCCAGGGTGCACAGAGAAAATCTGCCGTATTTCAATGTCCCTCACCCCCTACTTCTTCCCTAGCACATCCTATTTCCTAGCCTGCACTCCATCTATCCCTCTCATTGTCCCTACCTTTCCAGATGCCTGTAACAGACATTTAGCACAACACAACAGACCATCATGGCCCATTTCTTTTTCATGTATTTATCTATTTTTTCTTCTTTGACCAGATTGGTTCATTTTTTTCACTGTTCAGTTTCAATGTGATGAAGTTTAGTGCTTCTCCATTAACAAATGGAAATTTTAACTTACTTTTGTGTTCTAAAGATACACTTAGATGACAAATACATAATTTCTTTCTAGCAATTGCAGTAGTTCATTATTTTGAATTCTGCTTTGTCTTTGACTCTCCTTTTTTGGTTTTATTTTGTGCAACCAATATGTTTCTATTCTAAGGATTAACTCTGTCCGTCAGCCCTGTGACATCTGATGAAACAATTGCATCACATAGGTTGAGTCAACCAGTGTTTCCTTCCACCTCAGATGGTGACAAGAAAACCTTCAAAAAAAAGAAAGTGAACCAGTTATTTAAAACAATGGTAAGTTCTGTGTGTTTATGGGGAAGAAAAGAAAGTGTTACCTCTTCAAAAATTCTATGCTCTGAATCTTACAGAATTTTAAAATTCCACAAGATCCTACATCAGTCTCTTCTTTTTTTTTTTTTTTTTTCCCCCCCCCCCCTTCCTTTTTCCTTACTTCTATCGTCAGAGAGAGCAATGGAAGCTCTATGGGGAAGCAACAATTTGCCTCTGGCTGTGCTTCCTGATGTATAGATGTACATCTTTGTGTTAAAAAGGCTCAGATGTGCAGTTCTGCATCTGTACCACAAGAGGTCTCATCTGACCTACTCATTTTCTCTGATTTGCTTTATATAACATTTATTAGTAAAAGAGGAAAGCAATTACTATAGCTGTAGTTGAGTTATTTGTTCAACTTAATTACATGGAGCAGTTAGCACTAGCATCAGACTAAGGTAAGCGTAGCATATGCGGCAAAACATGCACAGTGTGAGCCCATTTCTGATTTCAGAGATGCTTATTTGAAAGTAGAAATTGGCTTACACTAGAACCATTAATGTTCCTTAAAACAGTTTGCCTTCCTTTAAAGTAGTAAACCTTTCATTGATTTCTGTGGGAATTTCACAAAATTAAAACTATTGCATTTAACATAGTGTCTGAAAGCAAAAAATGTATATTCAGTGTAGATACTAAGATTCAAAAGTTTTAAAGGTTTCATATTTTTTTCAAGTAGTGGGAGAGTGACATTTAATGCGGATGCTGGTAGTTACTGATATGCATAGTGCATAAGCATTCTCTGACACTTGTAATATTTTACGTATCAACTCTGTGCTGATCCTTCAAAGCAAAGGTTGTGTGGTGTTTTTTTTTTTATTTTATTTTTCTGGTGAATAGATTTCATTTTTTTTCATCCATTCATTTCTGCATTCTTTTAAAAAATATCGGTAGTGCCTTAGTGCCTTCAGGGAGCACAGAGCAACATTTAGGAAAATCTGCATTTAAGTGTGTTTATAATTTTTCTGGTAGGAACAAGAATAACCTATTAATTTGAATTCTGTAGGGTTTCACTTATGTTCAATTTATCACATGTTCTTTTAAGACCCAGGAGTAACAGCTTTTCAGCATGCTCTCATCCACTCACATTTAAACCTAAGTAGCATATAAAATAAGGAGGACAAAATGTCTATTTTACAAATCTGAAAAAGAACTGAATAAAGCTAAAATCCATTTGGATAGGGCTTCACAGCATGACTGGAATCATGTGGACATGTTTAAATACAGGCTTATGGTTTTGCAGGATAGATAAATTAATTCAAAATATCCAGGTTTTGGTCAGTGTCTTTTTTTCTCTAGCTGCAGCTTAAGGACACAAGCTAGTTATTAGTATATATATAACTAAATCCAATACAGTAATCATTTTAACATATGGCACTCTGTTCCTTTGGTTTTTGCAGCGCATTTCCAAAGTTCTAGAAGATGGAAAGCAGTCTGTGGAGCACCATTTCAGAACTTCATCTACGGATCTGTAATTCATTCAGTTACAAGACCACTTCTCAACTAAAAATAATTATATATACATATGTATCCTATTTGGACCACTGTCTACTCTAAAGAAAGGCATTGATAATAGATGGCTAATAGAGAATATGAACAACAGTATTCATGGGCTCTGAAAAGTTGCTTTTGATACAGATACAGGAATAACATTTGAAGAAATTACTACAGGATGTGTCCACTGGGATTTGGAACAAAAGCTTAGCGAGCCTCTGGTTATACAGGTCAAAGGACATTGTGTGTTCCCTGGTGACAAAACTTGTTCCTGGGAAGAAGGTGTATTAAAAGGCCATCTGCAATGCTTACTATATCATGTAAGTCAGATCCTGTTCTTTTCAAAGAGCATGGAAGTTACTGTTTTGTGTAGCTTGTATAGACACACTCCAGCTATCTGTAAACTATTGCTGGCAGTGTAGTCAAGGCAACAGATGGCTCAGCACGTAGCCACTGACAATTTACTCTGTGGCTGTAGTTGGGTTTACAGTCCTGAGGTCCCTCTGCTGCTCCCACCACTCTGCTCTGTATCCTTGATCTTTCTCAGGGTGGGTGTCCCTGACTGTGACAACCATATGCCTGAGTTATTTTCAGAACAGTGGCTATTATGTTGAAAACATGTGCAACAGTTTATTTACACATGTACAAATTGGTGTTACGTCTAGCAGTATGATAAACAAAAGCTGCGTTTTTTGCTGTTCATCAATAAAATGTTAAAAATTTATTTGCGTTGAACCTTTCTCCCTGAAATCTCTAGATACCATCATATCCATATCCATACCACATATAAGGTAATCGTTTCTTACTGACAGCAAATGGAATTCTACAAGCCTAAGTCTTCTACTTTCCAAATTGATTTTCTGTGTCTCTCCGGCTCCTGAGGTGGAGCTGGAAGATAATGCCTTATTGGCATGACGCTAGACAGCACTGCAGGTCAGCATCTCAGGGCTTTTTTTTACAACCTGTCAGTTCTTTCTAAAGGTAAGTATATTCTCCAAATATAAAGGTTTCTAAAAGGCTATATCCTTCATTCATCCCTTTATGTTTCAGATACCTACATAGGTTTATATTCATTAAATAAAATATGACCATGTATAGTGTTGTAGATGGGAGAGATTGGCCTTGTTGCCATTTATATGCTTATGGGAAAAACAAAGAGGTTAAAATTATTCCTTGCTGAGTGATTGAGTCAATGGACAGACATCTTCAGTTTGTTCTAAGCTTAACTATTTCAAGAGACACTTTTACGTTCAGCATGAATAGTTTATTTAATGAATTTAGACTCTCTTTTCAAGTTGTCAGTGTAAAGCTGTTTTTTACAGAAATAATTAGCCATTGTTTTCTGTGAGAAGTTTGAAATATTTACCATTGGAACCAATTCTGAGCCAAGAAATACTTTTCACTAGAATAACCACAGACAGCAGAACAAAATAGGTCCAGTTTTAATACTAAGTACAGTATGTGTTGGCATGGATACTGAAAGACTTCTTGTTTCATTTGCTTTTCACAGCGACTTGATACTCCTGAGGAAGCACAGAGGGAGGACAAGGCTTTTCTAGGGAAAAAACCCTCAGTTTAATAGAGTGGGTTATCTGTGAGTGGGAGAAAGTGAAAGGTTGAGAGGTGCATATTTTACATCTTGCTACCCTGGGGGAAGGAGAGGGAGGTACCCAGGTTGTCCTTCAACATTATTTGCAGATACATTGAAGAAATACTGATCTCAAAAAATAAAAAGTACTTTAAAAGAAAAGGGTTGGTTCTACTGGGAATGAGTAAGAAAAGGATGATTTAGCAACTGTTCATTCTTTGTAAAGGTACCTGTTAAAGATTCTTTTGCTTATTGTATCTTGCAGCTTTGTTTTCATGCGAGAGTGGAATAAAAGAGTTTTAGTTCAAGCTGTTGTTATAAGTTATAATTGAAGTACTGTGATGATTATAATTGAAGTACTGTGATTCAAAAGTAAGAAGTACAGAGAACGGAAGGGAAGGAAGAGCGCAGAAACAAATACCAGGAAGGCAGGAGTAGAGTGTCCAAAGGAAGTTTGGTGTTGAGTGTTTAGCTAGTGGTTCAAGATTCATACTTTTGTTTTTCTCACGTTTTAGTATAATTTTTGATGAAGAGTTTAGATTTGCACTTAATTTACCAAATATCAGCAAAAATCTTCTCAGTTGTCCTACATCACAGATTGTGCTCTTCTTGCCAGCTCAGTTTTGGATCTGTTTCAAGCCTGAAATCATGTAGATCAACTCTGAGCAGAAAAGCAAAATTAACTAAGAAAAAATAACTGTCAAGAACAGGGCATACATGGAACTGGAATTTTAAGGATGTTTGGACAGCAAGCCTCAGCCATTCGCAAGTTTCCAAAAACTGTGGATACTGACATTCAGTCCAAATAAACAACATCGCATCAATGACAAGCGATGCCCTGGGATCATAAACTGCAAGTATGGCAATCTGGCAATGTCTGCTTAAAAATGTAAATCAGCACTAATTATTGTCATTTCTGTCACAAGCTAAACAGGCCTTTAGTGAAGATCTACTCAGGCAGCACAGAACCTATGTATTTGATATTCTTTAATGTGAAGCACAGAGGGCAGAAACTTACTCCAGGATAGGGTCAGGCTTTGGCTGCTGTCCCAAGGAGTTAATGAAGCAGGGGTAGCTTCACCTGAAATCTATATAGCCCCGTTACCTCTCACCATGCAAGGTCAGAGAAGCATTTTGGCACATGACAGTGTTTTCATGTGGTTTCTGTATCAGAGTTTATTTCAGTTTCTCTCAGTTGTTTCAAATACTCTGGACAGTAACAGTCTGGCTGTCTGGATGCATGGCACTAAGATAATGATTGGGTAGTGCGAGTCTGTAATAAACAATTTGTTTAGGGTGGGGTAGAAAAGACTGCATATGCAGCTAAGATTTTATCTGCTGACTTGATGTGCTTTATGAAAGCTGTTACACTGCAAAAATGTAAGATGCATTTAAGCAGCCTGCCATGTATGTTCAGTTAGCTAGATGTCTGAATTTTAGACACGGACGCCTGTGCTTCATCTCTCACAGAGTGCGACACTATGTTAGTAGTAAAAGCCCAGCTCCAGAAGAGCTGCTCTGTCAGTGCAGCGTATGGTCTGGTCATAGGTGGCAATGTTAGCATTCTGACACGTCAAGTTATTCGGGAGTGTTCTTCAACTAACTTATGTATCTGACCTGCCCTTGTTTGTGCCGTGTAGTGATACTGTCTAAGTCCTCATTACGAGATTATGACTTAATTACTTGGCCGGGGGGGGGGGGGGCGTGGAGTGGTGGAATTTAATGCTCTCAACATTTCGATAAAAATTAGCTGGGGTAAGCTATAGGAAGGTGTTCAGAGTATAAGTCAATAAGGATCAAGTTTCTGAGCAGGAAGAAGAGTTTTATTAAAGATTTTCCAGACCTTAGGAGTGCATTGTGGTTTTGAACTAAGAATTAATGTGTGATAGATGTGTGTATTTGTCGCAGGTACTGCTTGACATTGAACTTTTAATCTGTATTTTATCTGTAATTTTTTTATTAGACAATGGAAATTTTGAGCGAGGAGAATCATAGAAGGGTTTGAGTTGGAAGAGACCTTAAAGATCATCTATTTCCAACCCCCAGTGGGGGTAATGAGTGCCATATTGATTATTCTGTATGGAGTACACAGGCACATTAGGCATCAGGGGATCTCTGTTTTCATTTTCCGTGTTGATATTGTTGATATGTGTGGTCTGGCTTTTGGATTTTTCTAGTTCTCAGACTTGTTTCATCAAGTCTCTGACCTTTCTTTAAAGACTCATTGAGGCAGGATTCTCACTTTGTCTTGGGACACCACAGTCTTGTATGGGAGAGAAAGAGGATTAGACTTCTTAATAATTTCAGAAGTGCAGAATTTTAAACTAACAATTTTCTCCTTTTCAAGCCTGTTCATAGTTGATAGAAGACCACAGCAAACAAGTTAAATTAACTCAGATCAATATGTTAAACTAAAGGCAGTACAACACTGTGTAAGTATAATTTTCCTGGATGTGTTACATCACATGAATGGTAGCCTTAGTAGCATAGAAGACTGGGTGTCTGGAATGTGTCCAATTTGGTCATATTTAAATTGAAGGAACCTTGTGTCATCCTGGTCTCTGAAGAAAGGAACTCGTATTTTTGACATGGTGGACTATTCTGCTTCCTGTATGAGATCTGAGATGCAGAGGCGGTTTGCTCCCACAATTACTGACACAAGGAAGCTGTAATGGAATGGCAGTGGAAAATTTTCTTCAATCTGGAGGACATAAAGTAGGCAGAGCGGTGATGAGGAGTTTTTACCACCAGCTATTATATTCTACTCAGTGTTTTCAGGCAGCAGCCATTTTACTGTAAAAACTGGCTGAAGAGCAATTCCTAACCTCAACTGGCAAAAAGCAATAAACCTGTGCCAAGCGCGGTTCACAGCTTGTAGAAAAGCAGCCAGTGTGTAGAAAGGTTAATGCTTTTGTGTCGTGCTAGTAAAGTTACTGAAATTTCAGTGACAGAATGGATTCAGATTGAGTTTAACCTATTTGATAGTCACAGCTTTTTGTTGTTTGGCTGTTCTGCTGCTTGCATCATTGCTAGTGGCAATGATAGAGCAGACACAAGGAACCCTGCAAGAAAAAAAGTTGGAATGATGATGGGAAACAGCTGACGAAGTGAAATGGACTTAGAAGATTTCACTTGATCAGTTTGAATGTGAAATCTCTTAGCAATTCAACAACTGATGGCTACTAAATCACACAGTACAATCTATACCCAGAGTCATAATTAGATTTTACACTGATTGCACTATGAGTGTAAATTTCTGCTTTGGACTACGATAAACCCCTAAGTATTTTATTGTACTCAGAACTATACAGATGCTGAATCAAAGCTGCTCACTAATGACAGAATATTGCAGCAGCTCTATCATGTCTGGATGGATTTTTATTTCAGCCCAAGTAGGAGCATGGAAGCATCTTTGAAATAATCATACACCTTAAATCACTAAAAGCTAGTCAAGCTCCCAGGTAGGTCTGTTCCACCCTGATTATGGGATGAGGGCACTTTTAAACAAGAAAAAGCTGTTAAGCATGTTTTTAAAATAGCAAGGTAGGACAAGAAGGTGATGGTTTTGTTTGTTATTAAATCTGGTCTCTGTGTAAGTCCGCTGAGGTCCAGGAGTTGTGTTTAAAGCTATCTAATCACATAATGCTCTGTGCTACCTTGCTCTTCCATTTTAAAGGATTTTAGCTTCACTATCATGAGAAGACCGAAAGACCCTTTTTTGTTCCAGCTTCAGTGCAGTGCTATTTAACAGATGAAACATTTACCCCAGAGACTGGTTCCATATATGCTGACGTCAGTAAGAATCCTCTAGACCTAGGTCATTCTGTTTAAAACAATAGCACAGGTCAGTTTTCCAGAATGTAGGAAAATAAAAGGAATAATTTAGCCAAACACAGGATCCTTCTCATGTAGAAATCAAGAGAATTCAGCCAACTTAAAGCCAAATTGCTTTTTGTGTTTTCCCTTTTTAAAAAATAATTTCTGAGGAAGGAGAGAAAATTAACAATTTAAGGATCCTTTCCCTCATTAATTTTTGGAGGTGGCTTGGAGGTATGTCCATCTTGTTACATAAATCTTTTTTTTTTTTCCCTAGGAATATGGAAGCCTCCATGAAAAAGGCTTGCAGCCATCTGTCCTGGATGCCCTGGAGTAGTCACTACTATTACAGTATTTACTTATATTTCCCTCCCAGAACTGAATTCCTACTTGCTCTTGGGCATTCAAGGTCCTTCTCGGAGGGAACACTGAGCAACATTCCAGGGGCTGCCCTCAGTTGTAAGGACTTCAGCATTGGCAGTATTTACTGCCATGGGGTGAGGAGAGTAGCTGTTCTTTATTGACTCAGTCTGTAATTTTCTATTCTGATTTGCTATCATGATGCAGTGTGTGCTAAAGATTAACACCATAAACGATTAATTGCTCTGCAAACAAACCTCAGGTAGGCCTTGGCTTTCATAAACTTTAAAATGTTACATCAATTTAATCATGGTTTTCAAGTGAGGACAGTTTGATCTGATTAGGTTTTGGATAGAATTATCCCTTTTCAATGTAGTTTTTTGTCTTACAGGGTAACAGAAAGCTCTGCTGTGCCATGAGGGGTCTTTCCCTAGAATTAGACAGCCACTGCGTCTGTGCTGTAACAAAGATAGTTTCCGTGTTAATGATTTTTTCATGAGTAGGAGTGTGTGCTGCAGCTCCACGTGTCCCATTCTGCATGTGAGTATTCAGCCTGCATTTACTAACAGGTTACTGTGAGAGGTATGAATGATCTCTCATTCACAGTTAGCAGTTTGTAGACCTTCCCGTTAACTTGAATTAGTTCAGCTGATGGTGGGTGGCTGTTGATGGATTTTAGTGGTGATTGATTCAAAAGGCACAGGAAAGGTGATGGGGATCAAAAAAATCAAAATTTAAGTTATTTATGCCCTGAGTTGGCAGGCTGGCAGACAAAAAAAGAGACTTACCTAGGTGAAGTAGTAGGAATTTTGCACTGTTGTTGTAACTAGAAAACATCTTAAAAACCATCTACGTTTGACAGGTATTTTGAGGGAAGGTCTTCCCCAGAAAGTTTGCTCACATGTTTTTGTACATAAGAAAACAGCCCTAGGTAGAGTTGCTTTAGATGCAGCTCTTTTAACCAGGAATATTGTATTCTGTCATACAATAAAGCATGTTATGGTTGGATTCCACAAATACTGAGGAGAGGAATGTGAAGTCTTTATTACATGACTTCAGTTGCTTTGACACATTTAGCAATACTTCAGTAGTGCTTTGAAACAGTAATACTTCAGTAGTGCTTTACACTCAATAGTACTAACGCACAATGCCTGAATTTGTAGACTCTTTCTCCATGACTGCTTTTAGACTTATTTCACAAGACAAGAAAACAGTACTATTGGAGATTAATACTGGAAAACAAAAGAGCAAAGGAAACAAACCTGAAAGAAAGCCATAAGTGTCTAAAGTTACCAGAATTTCTGCACAGAATTTCAAAGCAAATGAGCATTCTAATACAAAAAAGTTAAAAATGTTTACATATACCATTGCTTATTTTTACAGATTCAACTTACAAATCTAGATCTATGTAATACTGCTAAGGGGAGAGTGAACACACCAGTATAAAAACTTGCTACTGACTTAAGATGTCTCTAGGGCAGATCCGGACTAATTCAATACATTTTCAAAAATTGTCACTAGAGGGGGATAAGTAGTTGCTATACTTTCTGTATATAATAGAGCTCAAACTACTGACCTGTCTGCCCAGATACCGAGAAAAGCAAAGTGGAGCAACTGGAAGTGCAAGAATTATAGCACTGTAAATCATCCTATTCACAACTTAGATGATCGTAGTTTACTGCAGTTAAACCCTGGTTACATTAAAACAACCTTAAGTTTATCTATCACTGGGTGTGTCCATAGAGTAGTTCAACTGCACTTGTACCAATTCAGTTACCAGTTTTAGTTGCTAATTAATTTTCTCCAAGTGTTTGTGTTGTGCAAGTACCAAAGGGTACAGAACACTGTGAACAAAATATTAAAAAAAAAAAAAAGGAAGTTATGTTTTCTCAAAAATCCTTGTTTCTAAAATGTCTTTTCAATTAGATCTCCATTTAAATTGTGGAGTGGGAGGAGCTGATTTTTCCATACAAGCAAATACCTTGATGCTGAAATCTGACTGAAACAGAAGTATTAGCATGTTACTATTTTTCCTTTGTATAAATGCTCTTGTGTATCTCAGTGAAATGCACAAGAATTTAAACTTGGAAGGGTTTTGGAAAGGTGTACCTATTAATCTCCTTGGTAAACAGAATTGATGTTCATACACCACCTCATTTGATTTTAGCACCATTTATTTCTAACAAACATTTAGTGGCAGGCATAGAAGAATAACCAGATAATCTGAAACAGGCAAGCGCTTCAGCTGTTGGAAGCTGGTAGCAGCAGTGAGGTTGTCAAAGTATGATTGATTGAAATATCTATAGTTGTACTAATTTCCCATAATTGAGAGACACCTCAGATTCTAACATGAGAGGAATTTGTTGCAGAATCTCTCCGTGTCTGGTTTAGACTTAGGTATCCCTCCGTTGCAGGGCTGAGCATGTCTGTGTATCTAAATGCAGCAGATCCCATGAGAGCCATAGGCAGCCCAATGGAAGATATAGATCTCTTGCCTGCCTATGGCCTGTCACGACTAATACATGAATGGGGGGACACCTAATCCCCTCTACCATATTCTATGTTGGCAAGATGGTGGAAGGCCTTTGTTGAAGCAGGAGTTATGACTACCTTTGTTATCATAGTTGTCGTGGTCAGAAAGCAGCTACTAGCCCTTAGAAGGTTTTACGGTCTTCTAAAACACCAGTTATAAAGTTGCTTTAAAAATCTACAGTGGTTTTGTTCTGAAAGCCTTAAAAAGTCTAGGGGCATTCTAGCATTGCAGTATGTATGGCACAGATCCAAATGATAGTGCCTTTTCCATTAATTTAATGTTCAACCTGCATTTCTAGAAATCAAGTTCAGTTCCCTTGTTTTGCAATACTGTATTTTACATTTCCTATGCTTTTGTAATGACCTTGAGATGACATTGTTTTGCCTGCAACACCTTGTTTCTTCTGATGATGTGGTTTATTCTGTGCATACACTGGGCAGATGATTACTGGAATAAGACATGAAGACTTCTAGAAGTAATCTACTAGGCAACCAAGAATATAGGTAGTTTGTCATTATGTGAAAATGTAGTATCAATGGATACTGAACTGTTTCTGAATTCAGTGTGTGAATTGTTTGAAACAAGGTGGGTTCCTTGGTATACTGAGCTGTAGATGAACACTTTGCTTTCAAAAACAGTTTTTCCCTCTTCTTTGTGACCATATGACTAGCTTGTGTGAACTTTTCTTCAGCAAGGTGTTAAACTGTGATAATACACCATGATTGGGGTTATACACAATGTTAGCAGTACAGCCTAAAGCTTCACATTAATTAAAAGTACGTATCATGATCTGGATCAAGTGTAAACAATCTAGTTAATTTCTTACTAATTAGCTAAAATACATGATGCAGAGTGCTTTATATTGGCTATGTGAGGGACAAATGACACGCAGTATGCCATAAGGTTTGCCAGGATGAAATTACTACTATAAAATTTTGAACCTGTTTGTGTCATTAGAGTCAGTCTGCAGTATGTTGTACTGTGCATCATGCTGGCATGGTGCTTTTGATGCAAGTTCTCTGAAACTGTTACACTGTGAAACAGCACAATGACCTAAGGGTGCTTGTGGGACTAGCAGGTATCATGCTTTACCTTGCTTTATTGTTTCGAAAGATCCAGTTAAGGTAGTTAGGAGTATCTCAGCCAAAACATTACAAAAGTATACAGAGAGCTCCCCATATTATTCTCTACCTTTTGATCGCTGTGCTTTTGCTTCCTACTGTGTGCTGGTGTGTATGCACTTCTTCCAAGCCACTACATTTCAAAAATGCTGAATGTATAGGTTACTTGGGAGTATAAGTGAAAATGCCGAGGAATCCCAGTTTTAATGAAAGTAGTCTGAACTTCTCACAACCTGAGATTTCAGACAATTACGGTTTCCCTTGTAAAAGCGCAATAAATGTGAAGAAATATTACTGTTGGCTGGAATAGAGAGGTACATAGGAGCTGACCTAAAAAAACTATGGAGAATGATGGTTATGCAGTGGCTCAGCCTCAACCTGGCAGATTTTGGAGCTTTGCTTAAGAAATCGAGAACAGCAAATTTCATATAACACAAGAGTTGACAGCAGTCTTTGGTTTGACAACAGTCAGCAGTTGATCACTCTTCCAACTGGCAGAGGCGTGCACTGAGGGCTGTACAGTACTGTACCGTAATAAAAAGAAATGTTAAAAGCATGATACATCTTGCATACAAAGACCTCACCAAACCCAATGCATTATGATCTTTCGAAGTAATGATTACTAAACTATGACACCAGGATCAGCCTCCATTTTATTTCTAGAGTTTTTCATCCCTAACCAGGATCTGTTAGCATGGCTTGGTCAGCATATCACCTTTTTCCAGCCTTTCTATATGGAAGCCTCACTATTTTTCCTGCTCCTTTTTCCACTTCTGAGATTGCTACCTTCTCCTTCCAGCCGTGCCAAGAACAGGAGCCCAGGGCAGTATTCCTGGCTAGACTCAATTAACTCCAGTTCTGACCAGCCCTGCTCAGCAATCGCAGCTTGAGCAAAGTTTATTCTTGCTGCCTTTTGCCTGCATATGAGCATCTGCACCTGAAGTGCTATATAAGAACATGTATTGCAGTGATTCTCAAGCAGTAAGGTGTGCCCATAGTACTAACAAAGTACCAGTTTTACTGGCATTGTTTATACTCCAATCTGAGTAAATCAGGCACAGTCAGCTGGAAGAAAAATGTTGCTGATTGGATCGTGTCTATGCTAGAAGCTGTGCCAGCACACACATGCCCGGGAGGGATCAGACCTTTGCATTCTCTTTCAGAGCTCTGTAGGCAGAAGCCTGCAGTTGTCTTTGTACTTCATTGCTCTAAAAGCAGTACTTGCCATTCTTCTCAGCAGTCCTCACTTCAGTTAGTTCTGTGTGATACTTTGTTCAGGTGTAGCATCAAGGGAGGTCTGGTAGTAATGTGCATTCTCAGGCAGCTGCAGAGCACAACTAGGGATTGACCTTGCTAAAATGCACTGCACCAAAACTTCACAAAGATTAATTAGCAGAGGAAGTTTTACAACCTTCATCAGTCTCTGGTTCCAGAAGTTTGGGGTTTTTTTTTCCTTTGTAAAGCCTGGCATATTTTTAAAGTATGTATTCACTCAGCACCCACTTCAGTGTATTCTAATTGTAACTATGCATGCAGTGCACCTTGGGGAATAGTATTTAAATGCCACTCATCAAAGTCCATGATGAATTTTTACTTCTTGGAGTAAATGAACCCTGAGCAGTAATAAATTTGGAAGTTTTTCTTGTTTCCAAGGTTTGGGGTTTTTTTGTAAAACTGTAGTATGTTGAAAGGATCAAAAATCTATAATGTTTTCACACTATTTTCTGGGTCTTAGTTCACTGTAAAAGTAACTCCTGTTCTTACTCATTTGAGCATTTCTTAAATGTTTTGTTCCATTGACTCTTCTGTAAATAATGAGGGTTTTTACTAGCAATGTTTGTAACATTAATATTTACAGGACTACAGATATAGTTTTAAAATATATCTATATGTTAGTAAGGTAATTAGGAAGCTGTAGGCAGTGGTGCTTAAACAGCTTTTTGCATATTTGTAACTCCAATTCTTAAGGAGAAAAACATTATTTCAGATAGGTTTCATGAGGAGGGAGGTACTGGCATTATTATTACCTGAAAAATGAATCATCATGTGTTTTTTCTGTCCAAGTCATCTTTTGCACAGCGGTTGTCACTTAGAAAATAAGCCATCCTCACTGTGTTCCACTTAACTTTTGTCTTTTTAATGTGTATCTCTGCATAGGCTAGTTAGCACTTACAAACTCGGAAGTCTCAGTCATTCAAATTAAAATAGCAACTTGTTTGTCCATACCTGTAGTACGAATGATTTTATGTGCAGTGAAAGCATGTATTTTTTAAATAACAGCTGTAGAGACACATTTCTGAGCTAGTAAATTCACTAGCTTTGTTACTCTGTACTCAATATTTCAGTTGTATTTCCACTGAATTTTTTTCCATACCTTTCAAAGCAACAACAATATGAACATGACATTGGTGAATCACTAATGCTTAGGGAGGGGGGAAATCCTGGTGGTGCTGCAGCACAAAAGGTTAAGTGAACTGATGAATGTGTGACAAAGCAAAAAAAAGTCTCTGGTACAGCCAGGAATTCAAATCTACAGGTCAAAACTTGTGTTTCTGCACAAATTATATGACCAGAGCCATCTTAAAGGCCTTGTCATAGCAGGTTTGTCTTTAATTGCATGGATTACTAAGGCAGTCAAGTTCTAAATGTATGTGCCTTAAACATAAAAAAAATAAGCAAATATCACTTCTGAAGGCAACTGCAACTACGGTTTTAACTACAGTGCTTTTTCCTCCTTCGAAAATGCAGGATGCCATGCAAGGCAGTAAGTATTTTTCCAAGTCATAAAAGGACTAGAGGTTTTTCCTTGTTACTTAATTTTAAGGACTCAACTTTTGTCTGTGTGGATACAAATTAAGTTATTGGAAATTAGCTGAAAAGAGCTGTGCTGAACACTACCTCTTTCCTGTTTGGCAATTCTGCTAAGAGGTTTTATGAGCTCTCTGCACCAATCCTGCGGCAAAGAGGAAGCAGCAAACAATAATTTCCCATCTCAGTTCACCAATTTAAGCTCTAAAGAAGGGTTTGATGATTAAGCCTGAAATTTTTTTCGCACAAGATTAATCCTTCCTTTAGGAAGTTAACTCCATTTATATCAGTAAGACTACTCACGTGAGTAACCAGCTGCAGAAATTGCCTGTAGTCCTGTGATTGCCTAGGGGGAAGTACAAGCAACTCTGCAATTAAAATTAAAGAAAGAAAAGGAGGTCTGACCTTTCCTTGTTTTAAAGTGCGTGAGTGTATGTGTGTATATATATGCACCTGCTGTTTCGTTGATGAGTGACAATGACTTTTGCCTTCTGAGTCTTACTCGCAGCAGCACAAAATGGCTTTTCTTTGAAAAGAAATAAATACTAAATGCTAAAGCTTCAATGTGAAAGCTAGAAAGAGGAGGATCTCTGATAAGGCATTTTCACTTCAAGGCACCTTAGGCTTTCTTTATGTGCATCACATTAGTGGAAAATTCCTTCATTCATTTAAGAAGATAAACAGTTGTAACTTTCAGGTTTGGTTGATGTGACATCAGTGACTGGCTGGGACTGCCAGCATTCCGAAAAGGATATCGTCCTCATCTGCAACCACTCAGGGCTGTGGGGTGGAGCCTGCAGCACAGGCTGAAACATTTCCAGGTGCATAAGTAGGTAGGGAAGGGCACAGGTGATGCACCTGTCTCAGGAAAGGAGCACTAGCACAGGTGTGTCAGAACTTAGCAGCTGTCTGTGTTAGAGCATGAGCTCCTTTGATCCACAAACGTACTCTCCACCACGCTGCAGCCCACAATTTCCAAATATCGGTCAAGAACCTCCAGAGATGAATATCTACTATGAGAACCTTTTCCATCCACAGAACATCCCTAGTCCACAGCGACCGAGCACCTTTGAGACGACGGATTACAACACCACTCCCAATCCTTACCTCTGGCTAAATGGACCTTCCATTACCCCACCACCATATCTCCCAGGATCCAATGCCAGTCCCTTCATTCCTCAGTCTTACGGGATGCAAAGGCAGCTCTTGCCTAACATGCATGGCTTGGGAGGACCTGACCTTGGCTGGCTTCCTCTCCCATCCCAAGAAGAGCTTATGAAGTTGGTTAGACCACCTTACTCCTATTCTGCACTTATTGCCATGGCTATCCATGGAGCACCCGAAAAGAGGCTGACTCTCAGTCAGATCTACCAGTATGTGGCTGACAACTTCCCGTTTTATAACAAAAGCAAAGCTGGCTGGCAGAACTCCATACGGCACAACTTGTCGCTCAACGACTGCTTCAAGAAGGTGCCTCGAGATGAAGATGATCCAGGTATAGCTCTCTCCCCCTTTTTTCCCCACTTCTAATTAAACTTGATTAATTTAAAAATGCCTAATACATTGTCAAGAGACATAATAGCCTAGATACAGGACATACACATGGTAGCTGTATTTTCATAGGTCTCAACTAGAAGGCAACTATGCATAGTTGAGGTCTGAATCAGTGTTGTCATTTAATCTCTGCAGGGAAGGGGGTTCTTTACTGCTCCAGGTCTTCCTAAGAACTGACAGATGTGCTGAGTATGAGGCTCAGCAAGCACAGGAGCAGTCTTAAGTATACACCATTTGGTATAACACGTATGGCTTCTGTCAAACTTAACAGGGAATTAATGGAAAAGGGATAAGGCAAACTCGGATTTGTCAAAGAAGTCCAGTAGCTTTAGGGAGTCAACAGTAATTCTCAAAAGGAGAGCAGGCTGCTTTTGTTTGTTTCAAATAGCATTTTGCTTGGAATCATACCTCTGCTGTTTCCAACTGCTTGGCTAATACACTGTCAAATTGTTCCTTTATTTATTGTTTTCTATCAATAGCTCTTGAGAACCATTGGAAACATTTAAAAGCCATTCAATTATACTGCCACAGAGGGCCAAAAATCTGGTTCTATCTCGTTAGAAACCTATCCTACCCCACTGAATCTGGAGGAGCAGCCCAGCATGGGATTTAATTACTCTGCTGTAAATTCAGAGGATGAGCTATATACTGAAAACCTCCTTCCCTCACCAAGAAAAGAAACAAACAAACAAAAGCTCTCCGAGTGGCTCCGCTTGTAGTTTTACCTGTGCGAAGTGTCAGGGATAAAGGATACAGCCCAAAACTTTACTTTTTTTTCTGAATTCAACAGACTTCTGCTTTTGTGTGATTAAAGAATACGTATGGGGTTTGCTTATGCAATTATTCTGTGTCTGTGAAATGACAGAAACATTGTAAAGCCCTAGAAGACTGTTCTTTGCTGTCTGTGTGCATATTTTTAAGCTAAAAATGTACTTTTGTCCCCTTTGACAGGAAAAGGGAATTACTGGACTCTGGACCCGAACTGTGAAAAGATGTTTGACAATGGAAACTTTCGCAGGAAGAGAAAAAGGAAGTCTGACATTGGGGCTAGTGCTGCCACTCTTGCACCTGAGAAGTCAGAGGACAATGCCCTGACCAGCAGCCCGAAAGCTGTAGAGCATCAGGATATCTTGGAAAACTCATCTCCTGGGACTGACAATTCACCTGAGAAAGGATCTCCACCTCCATCTTCCAGTAGCCCATGCCTCAGTAACTTCCTCTCCAGTATGACTGCGTATGTTAACGGCTCTAACTCAGTGAGCCGCTCAGTGCCATTGGGACTCAGCTCTGAACCCACTGACAAAATGGGACAGAATATGGTAGGCTTTAATTCCTACTCTCCACTCTCTAATATCGCTAGTCATGGTGTGGGAGAGTGGTCCAATTCTATGCCTTCTAGCCACCTTGGCTACAGCAACTCTGTGCTCAACCAGTTTAACACCCATTTTTACAGCAGTATCAGCACAAATAACACACTGTATTCCAGGGAAGGAACAGAGGTTTAAATGAAGGATTCTAAGAGATCAGGTATAGCTATTTATGAGAGGAAATGATCCGTGGGCAGGTGATTAGTGTTAGAGCTGGTTGTCTCTGGGACCCACACTGCATCGTACCTTGTAACAGCCGCAAACTTGTTACCCATTATACTTACTCAAATCACAAACACTACACATTCAGCAACTCCATATAAAAAATCAGAGATCATAACAGCAAGCGTAGTGAAGAGTTCTCCTGAGACACTGTGCTTGTATTGCTGCCAACCATGGTCCTCTACAGACATCCTGTAGAGATGTTTGTTTGCCGTAGGCATGCAGCTTTTTCTGGCATGGTACTAATACTAATATTGCTATACTTATAAAGTGCTAATAGAAATGTGGTTATATCTCTAAATATCCTCTCTTGCTGGTATAGACTGCCTGTACTAGACATGCATAGCAAGCATGGCCAAAACTATTCTGAGACACTGAAGGATCTATAATAAAAACTACTGTATGGCAAGTAACAACCAACTCTCACTTGAATGGTGAGAATGGTGAGTGCTATCTTTGGTTTTCTCTAATACTAGGGCATACATGGTCTAAATTTTCATCCCCTTTCAACCCCAAAGGGAACATGGCAGTGAAGCAAGCTGGCATCATCATGGACACAACAGTCATTCTGAAACTGAAGGGAAGCATAACAGAATATAATAGAATTGTCTTCTGCTGGTGCAGCTGGATCTTAATGTTCGCAATTCTAATTACAGGGTCAAGGTTTTTTGGGTGGGTTTTTTTTTTTGTGCCTTACACATGCAGATCTATTCACATAAGGAAAACAGGATCTATCCTGGATATATATAATACATGTGTTTTCCAAGAAGAAAACACATTTGCTCTATCTTAACGTTCTACATTAATCACTTCTGCTGGGTAAAGAATTTGAATATGAGGGATAGAGGGAAGAAGAAAGGGGAGTTAGAAAGTTTAACTGTCTCAAGGCTGGATCTTTCAAAGCATCAACTGCAGAAATTGTAAAAAGACCCTGTACTGTATTTTTTTTTCATTTTGTAAAAGTTTGTGCTGTTTGTCTTTGTGTATATATAGAAATAATGTTTATTTTTCCTACACTCTACTGTAGTCACAAGCAAAATTTCAAAATATATATAAAGTTTTTTCAAACCAAGACTTGAATCAAGTTCCACATTTATGTAGAGTAGTATCTCAAACTGGACAGCCTGCAGCATATATAGACAGCAAGTTTAGCTGTTCACAGCTGGGCACTGACCAGAGTTTTGGAATGGCAGAAAACATATTAATGCATTGTAATAGATAGTATTTTGTCTTGATTTTTTTTTTTTTTACTTCCACATGGATATAGTTTTGTTATGGGCCACCCCTGAAGCATTTTTAATAAAGTGTTTGTACAGAAGAGTGTGTACCTGTGTGCGTGTACCATACTACTTATGTTTTTAAAAGTCTCCATAACAGTTTGACTTGAGCAATTTGCCTGAGGAAAGAGCAGTATAGTAGTCACAGAAGGTCAGAGACGAGATAGCATATGTCTAGGCAATCAAAATTTGCATGCCTGAGGAATATAATTGGCTCCTATTATGCAAAATAGTATCACTAAATAAAAATCATCCTCAGAGTTTTCCTGCTGGAGCCAATAGTGCTGATCATTTAAAATTTCAGAAACAAGACTATATTTCCACATGCTAATTGGCCAATATGACTACCATCTTTTCTACTTTTTTTTTTTTTAATGATTCAATTTTCACCATCAAGGCTGACTTCAATATTCCTAGTTCTGTATCCACTATGATAAGCTTTCACTTGGAAGCTGAAACCTACCTACACTGCTAACATTCTTGCTTAAGAAAAAAATAAAATTACCTTCTGGTGGTGTCCTTCTGCCATCAATGTAAGTTTCGCTGAAGTCAAGCATGTGCTGGGCCTGAGCTATAACTCCTGCCCTCAGAATTTTATCAGCCCTTCCAAGAATCTCAGCCCAGCAGGTAGGCCATAACATGCCCTGCAACTCAGCAGCTGGCAGCATTTGTTTTAGAGAGACTTGCTCATGTGACAACTGAGAAATGCATTGTCAGTGCATTGGATGCAGTGTCTTGGATTCAGCAGACATAGAACAATTTGCCCAGAAATATAGTTCCTATGGAGCATATAGTTCAAAAAACTGAGAGGAAATTGATTTCTTTAGTGCTGAAATAGAAAATGTTCCATAATGGACTTACAGAGCAAAAGCGTGGGGAAAAAGAAGGTGCAAATTATGCTAAGAACAGTGTTGCTAAACAACAGCACACAGTAAAAAGGAGCTCCTTTATCACTCAGCATTTTGTTTGACTCTCCTAGTTCCCCATCCCAAATAATAAAAGGAAATCCATACAGGTATGCAACAGGACAAGAGTTTGTGCATCATTGCTTCCCAGATGCTGCCAACCCAATGCCACTTTTGGCTTCTGCGTAATGAGGAAGTGCTGCCAACATGCCAGTTCTTCACAGAGACAAAGGTATGTTTTCCAGTGGGTTCCCTGACCACAGAGACTAACTAGCTCCCTTGCGACCATTCAGCAGGCTTGACACATCAGCTCAGTTGATGAAGCTGCTGTTCAAGGAGGAGTAGAAAGACGATTGCGTGGGATGTAATCCCATTTCTTCTTGAAACAGAACTACTTTGTAACAAAACAAATTAGGAGCACTCTTCTTCACCTGTATTTTTGTGTTTTTCAGAGAGAATTGGCTTTGATAACCAGCCATATTGATATGTTCCTGGAGCTCCTGCACATCAGTCTAGCACCGGCAGGGAAACTTAACTACTGTTCTTGTATGAGCAGGAGCACTGCTCTGTTGAAGGTAATGCTCCTATTCGTGTATTTTACCAATATGGTGAATGGCTTTTGCAGGGAAAAGCATCTGGGTTTTAGGGGTGTTTTTTTGGCTTTTTTGTTGTCTTAAAGTATGATATTAAAGAAGCCATCAAACTATCTGTAACTAAAATATATTTAAAACACTGCTTCTCTTTACAGACCTATAGTCTGATTTTGAAACATATTTACTGATGCTGCTTGAAAAGAGACAAGAACTCCGAGTAGTTTTGTCTGTAAAGATTGTTGATTGATTTTTTTTCTTTCTTAGAGTATGTTTTGTGTTGAGATGCAACTATCCTCACATACCACTGTGGACACTGTGTTTCATGACTCTGCAATTATTTGTTCCTGGTTTAAATGTTGAGTTAACTCTTAAAGGCTGCTCCCATCTTACCACAAACCCATCTAGCCCTAAAGTGGTCCAAATAGGCAGCTACTAGCTTTCCTTCTGCCATAGTAAAATTGCAAATATTAGAAGCCTTCACTGGCAGGCAGCGTGTCTTGACTAATGAGAAGAGAAATGAGCTCCTACGTATATCTGAGGTATACTGCTGCTGAATCCATGGGGCAGCTTCACTGTCACTGACGTCATTAGAAACACTTCCCCTGGGTTCTTATTCCACAGTTTCCTGGTTCTGTGTCCCAGGTCAGCACCAATGGAGTCTATGTCTCTTCAGCCCTGGCTCTAGTACCAGGGAAGATGTTGAAACCTAAACCATGTTAGCAATTTGGGGTTTCACAGCAGAGATCTGGGCAGCAAGGGATACCTTGTACCACTGCCTCAGGGTTGTTCCACCTAGTCATGGGATCAGTTGCAAACCCCGGAGTTCTGCAATACAAGGTGCTGCTTTAGCTGAGAACATGGAGCTTTCAGGGTCCTTCATGCCCCAGCAGTCCAGGTAGAGCCCCATCTACAGCTCAAGAAATTTTGCTAAATCTGTTATGCTGTGTACAAAATGTTTTGTAATCAACAATCTTTATTTAAAAAAAAAAACCAAACCACAACCAACCAACCAAACAAAAAAACCCCACTAAATTTAAGCAAAATGAAGCCATAACAAGGTAAAACATAAATGTAGGACTTGTTCATCTGCTAAATCCAAACCAGTTGATCAGATAATTGCAGGCAGCTTAGGAGAAGAGTACAGAGGAGCAACATTAGATGCAAAGTTTGCACTAATGATGAGGATACAATGGAGAGCTGTTAGCAGTAAGGTCTTCTAAATCTCTTTGTTACACTCAATATGCAGGAAATGTAATTAATCTTGATAGCAATTTACTCTGTGCTTCATATTTATTTTAAGTGCCAAGCTTGTGGAACTTTTTACTGGATTAGGCAAAATAGTCAAAGATCATTCCATGCTGATATTTACTTTATTAATGGTAATGGTTTGCATAGTTTATGAATGCAGGGTTTAATATTCACTTTGAAGCTGCTGCTTCACTGTTCTGGCTGCATATGAACTTTGCAGCACTCATCACCCCCTCCTGTAGGTGGTTAATGCCTTAACATCCTGAGAACTCTACCTGCACATATGCTTAAGTAATAATTTCTTACTTTGATTCAGTCAGCATGAGCGAGGCTCAAGAAAAATGCTGCTAAGACTTGCCACATTAACCTAAATAGTTTGTGCTGAATCAGTTTTGGGGTGATTATGATGAGAGACTTCACTGAGAGAAGAAAAACTTGGTGTGACTAATTGCAAACCATTGTTGCTTTCTGTAAACAGTGTGAGACTTCTAAATCACCACACCAAAAAAATCTAAAATGCTGCAGCCTCTTGATGATGAAGTGATGAACACACTTTCAATGCTGGGTAAACAATTACTGATATAAATGTCTGGTTATTGTTTACCTAGCTTTCCAAATGTAGTATGACCTTCTTAGATCCTTGATCATGTATGAAAAAAAAAATATATAAAAAAAAGAAACTGCAGAACACTGTGCAAAATAAAAAAAGTTTGTAAATACCTTAGGTTTCATTCATACTGGTCTTATAAGGCAAATGTCTAAGTTTGTATATTGTAATATTCTTACAAAGTGGAAGAAGAGTAAAGCTAGACCACAAGGCTTAAAGATTTGTATTTAACTGTAAGATTCTGGAATGCCTGACCTTCCAGATGATAAACTGATGACAGCTTAAATGTTACTCCTTGTTCAAAGATGATACCACGAAGTGTGGTGCCGGTATCTGTAAAGGAAAATCACATTCCAGTCCTGACAGCATTTACTTCTCCGGCTAATGGCAATGGGGACTTTGCCAGATACATCCTGAATTACAATGCACTAACCTTTCTTTCAGGATGGGATACGTTATGAAATTCTTCACTGTTTAGTAGTGTCAATAGTTTCTTTGTTGCTTCATGTGAAAACATTCCCTGGTGAGGAAAATAATTAACTTCTTCCCAGTAGGTCTGCCAATTCATAACACTGCCAGTTTACGGCACTTTACAGCAATCCTTAAAACTGGTTCCAATGGATCTTGGAAAGAACTGATCCGGGACCTATGTGATTTTTTGCCTAAGTACCTACATCTCAAGATCTGTAAAGTATGAACCAAGAGCCTGCTGTACGCTTCTCGTAACCTCTAGCTTTCCCTGCTTTAAGTGCCGACAACTGTAAGAATATGTAGTGCTGTAGTCCTGGAGATATCGCTGTTAAGTACATCTCAGTTGGCACTTGTCATGTGCTAGAAACCCGCAGGGCTGTCAGTGCCTGGGCAGAAAGTCATGTAAGTTTTTCTTATGTATGTTATGGATCTAGTTCTAAGGTGGTAAGGACTTTCATCTACCCAAACAACCCTTCCTAAGTGGACTTGTACAATATACTGCCTGCTGATATCTTGTGCAAATTAATTTTCAGAATACCTCTCTAAAACGATTTTTGCGTGTCTTATGTTGGATAAATTGCAATACAAAGTATGCTTTAACTCAGCTTGGTTTTGATTCTTTTTAAATCCTAAAAGTATTCCTCTCCAAATCTCTTTGCAGCAAACTATGTTTTTAGTCTTACACAGCATATGATATCCATTGCTCCTTAAGAAGCAAGGCAGCAAGTCAAGCCAGCTCTAGAAGTAGCTAATCCTAACTTCTAACCTGCATGCTACTCATTTGTTATTTAAGTTAATTGGTAAAAAACTATTAATTGTTCCTTTGACAAAGATTCCTGATAAAATCTCTCATGGAGCAGTCTTACAAAGTACCAAGAACCCCAATACCCCTCTATTTAAATTGAAACTGGAGAGCTCAGCTCCTTGCCCGCTCAAGCCAACACTGACTCATCCTGCAAAGCACACCACCAACACATGCGCATAAGAACCCCTCTTAATGCTCTTTGGCTTCAGAAGGCCTCTGCAAGTACACCGCACTTTGCTGGATTGGGGCCTAAGGCAGTGATTAATTGATGGATTGTTTTTCCTGACTTTTTCTTTTACAATAGTATTTGGATATACCACTCTAAAACGCTTCCCCACTCACTGAAATTTTTCTCTGCTCAGAGAGATGAACGCTGTCTATTGTCAAAAATGACTGTCAGATGAGCAAAAATTGAACCTGTTGCCTGCTAAAGTCCTTACCAAAATCTAGCATTGGAAATGGTACATAGACATCAGATACTTACTTTTCTATTTGTGCTAGCAGAAACTAAATTAATGGAGAGCTGAAGAAACTTTACAGGTCTCTAAAGCACTTGGGGGGGGAGTGTAGCAGAGCATATATAATCCTGGTTTACATTAATAAGATCTTATTTTCAACTTCTTTTGCTCTTCCTTTTTCTGTTCTTGCTCTAGCAATTTTACAGCCACCACCTTTTTGATAACAAGTTTATGTCTCCAGTTGTGTTAGATACTCTGATATCCCTAACATGCCCACGAATTAAGCAGGCCATCTAATGGCTTTGATTTAAATTAGTAGCACAAAAATCAAGCCAGAGTTGATCTGATCTTTTATCCCCTTTTTAACTTAATAAACCCCATTTTTTCACCTATTATCATCACTGGAACAATCAACAGAACAGCTGAATAGCATAAGCCTGAGTCAATTTTTAAGGTTAGCACATGAGCAAACATAAACATGCCAGGGGAAAAAAAATTCTTGAGGACATACTAAATTACACCAGAATCTTTTTGGTTCACACCACGATCCTTACATTTTTTCTGAAATTATTTGTATCTGTCTCCCATCTGTCCCTCTAATTGTTCTCATTCTCTTACTGTTGAATTTTAGTCTCAGGTTTAGCATAGGATGGATGACAGTGGCTAACCTGTTCCTCTTAATTCCAAGCAGCAAAGCAGTTGCTAGTACATAGGCTCTTAGGTAGTGCTTAGGAAATGAGTGCTTTCTATGCTGCAGAATTATAACGTTTCTGCTAGAACAGAAGTACCCATCTTACTTGTAATCCCATGGAATCACAGCTCTGACAACCATGAAAAGGAGGTATTATAGGTATATATGTTTCTCTGAGTCAAAAAGATCAGTGTGAGCAGGTAGTGATGCAATCCTAAATGACTAGAATACCATATAACTGAGCTCCTAATCGTTTTGGTCCCAGTTAAAACTTTGTGATCCATGTAACTGAATTGCCTATACTGTCCTTGCCATATCTTAATTTACCTAACAGTATGCTAGCTCCCTGGATGGCTTTCCAAGTTTGAGTTTGGGACGCTGTACTTATTAACATCATGTCCTTAAAATGTAACATGGCATTGCTTTTGCCTGTTGAACATCGATTTCATACCAGGTGCAGCTGTAGTTTAGTGGCAGATGAAGTGGTGGATGTGAATGACTTAAATAGCGGGCATGTAGGATTGCCGTAGTAGACCGAAACAGATCTGACCTACAGTTAGTGGGGCAGCACATTCACACAACAGCCAGAATCAACAATCACAAGGGAAAGGACAGGAGGCAGCACAAAACCAGCTACCTCAGTTCATACAATCATAGAACCAGGCGGCTAGGAAATTTTGTATGCATCTGTTTTGCTCATAGGAAAATAAATAGCTTATGCAGTGTAAGCTGAGTGCATTTTAACTTGAAATATTTGCTAAAACAAATAGTGAAGTCTGTCTGCTTCACAGTTTCTTAATGTTGGAACTGGTCCTTCATTTCTTCTAAATGTTTCAGAGGCGATCTGAAGAGAGCATCCTAACCCTGACTGAAGAGTGACAGAAGCTTTCTGCACTTAATGTCTTTTTAAATGTTTTTAGATCTTTCACTACATGACAAAGACTGCCAGCAATATTCTTCAAATATTAGGCATGCTTTGGTTAGGTAATTGCCCCGAACTGTTACTACTGCTCTCATTCAATCCTTTCCAGCTAAAAATCTCTCCAGCTGCCTTCTAGTTATTAGTGATGAGTTACAGTAGTAAGTCCCCCTTTCTTCTGTTCCTCTGACAGATTCCAGAAGATAAGTAAGGTGTTATCATCAAACTCTGAATGTGTAGGTCCAAGAGTTAAACAGAGCTAAACCTCGGCATGCTGATACTTTCCATGAAGAGCTGTCAAAAGCTCTGATGTAACTACATGCTATGCCAGGAGTGGTTTTTTTCCCCATGTTTGAAATTGTGTAGGTGACGTATGATATCAGCGTGTCCAGCTGGACTAGTAACAAGCTTTTACTCTGCAAAGCCACCAGTTGCAGAAGCAATCTGCTCAACATTGTAATGACAAAAGTTTCATGGCAACGTTACACAGATAGTAGCAAATATACAAGCAACGGAGGTAATTTGGCCTGCAGCATAATGAGAGATACAAAGCTGCTGAGTTTAGTTTTGCTGCCTTTGTGGAGGTGTAGATTTGTTCGGACAAAGTTATCAGCAGCACAGAGCAGTGGGGTAAGACTGATGTGCCTTACAGCTCATGAGCTATTTTTTGTGCTGCTGTTTGAACAATGTGTTCTGACATGAGCAGCCTGTTATTTGATAGTTCATAACAAGAGTTTTGTGTATGCAAACTTGCATGCAAATCAGGCTTAATTTATTATGCTTCCCTCCAATGAGAGTGGAGGGGAAAAAAAACACCACCTTTTAGCTTCAGCAATACATTTTCCTATGAATAGGGCAGCTATTAAATGATTTATGGAAAGAATGCTAAGAATGGAAGAAGTTCAAAGAAGGAGGTGGGATATCTCTTTTTCCTTGTCAACTGGGAACCTGGTTATTTAATGCTGGTAATTCATCATCTAACTTGACTTAAACTATCGTGCCCATAAGACATACCTGCATTTCACTGTATCACATGTGGGCAGATCTCTAATTATAGGTCTTACTTTTATGAAAAAAAAAAAAAGCACAATTATTGCATGGAAGAAGAAAGAATGAGGGATGTGATATTTACTCAGTCTCCCTGCCTGTTGCTTTGTAGGGGACAGTGTGGCTTCAGCTGCAAATGAGGGTATTCTGAGATACTTCCCTACCACAGACCTGCCACAGCTGTGAATAGCCCTATTTAGCTCAGGTCTGAGGAATTCTCCTGGACCTGCTCTTTAATTTTGGCACTGGAAACAAGTGTTCCTTAACCATACGGGCTGTCTTTGAGATGCTTAAACTTCTTTCACCCCTGAACCTGCATGATGATTTCCCTTCTGCAGTGAAACAGGTAATATTTCCACAAAGGTGACATTTTTAGCATCTTTTTATTTTGTTCAGATGATATCACACAATTTAATAGAAAATATCTGAACTACAAAATTCTACAGGATAACTTAATACTAATAAGCTGGCCTTATCACAGTTCTTACTTTGAGTTAGATTAGGTAGGCCTATTTTAAGGAGCAATAAAATGAGCATTATCTTTCATTTAACTTCATTGCGTTCATTCCTATGCAAGTCTATCAGGTTGACAATACAAACATGCATGCTAAAGGAGACATATGTCTCTTTATATGGATTGAGTACCACTTGTAAGAGATGGTGAACAAACACACATCTTGCATGCAAAGGCAAATATTGAAAACTACTGATTCCTGGGATGCTACATGATCCTCACTATTTTCCATCAAATGTTTAATCTCTCTCCCTGTCTATAACAGGAAAACTTCAGAGCAAAATTTATCTGACACTTTTCTTGTCACCTATAGAAAACTGAATGGGTTGCTACAGGGTTAGTCCTGTGTGTTCTAAAATCCCAGGTTCTTTGATAGGACTAGCATGCCTATTTAATTGTTTCTCTGAAAAAGTGTCTCACTTTGCACTGAAAGCCACCTCTATTCATAGTATCATGATAGGCAGCATACAGAGTTACAGCTCTAAAAGATACTGAGGCTATTTTAACTTACATGTTATCTCACATATGGCCTCAATAGTAAACAGGTGATGTTCACTTCTTATGTGGTCTAAGCATTAAGTTTCATTCATTCCTGATTTGTTCTAAGAAAAAATGCAAGCTTACAAAACCTGAACATTTTTCCCAGACCACAAAATTACCTCCTGTTCCGCTTGGAAGTGGCAAACATGAGCTAACTCTGGCTAGTTATGGAGCAAGATACCTCTTCAAATCTGGATTTACCTAACCCCATCTCCATACACCTTAAGTAGATATGTGATAATCAAGCATGCAAAGCATTCATTGTTTTCCTGGTATACCATGTGTATGCTTCAGTATTTTTAAACCACTTTGGTATAAAACGGATGCAGCCAAAGACCATGACAACCTGTAATGTTCTCCCCACAAGCAAGGATAGGACAATGTATAACTACTCAGGGTTGCTTGCAATATGTTGTTTCTGGTTTTCATATAGAATGTTACTTAAAGCAAATATTGTAAATTTATGCAATTTTGGATGTTAGTATTTATGCAAATAAATATGCAAAGAGGCATGGTCTTTTATGCCCTGGCAAGTTAGTAAGGTAGCCCTTAAGGATTGAAAGCCCTCAGACTACTGTCAGTCAGGACTCTTTTTTTTTTTTTTTCTTCCTCCTTTATCAAAGTGTATTTAACATTCTTAACCCTGCACAGAAGGGGAAAAATAAGGTCATAGCTGTGGAAAAACCTGTTGATGATAACTGATAACATGAAAATGAAGCAGTCAAGCAGGCTGTGGATAGCATAGGTAAGGTCTACTTAAACTAAAGCAAAGTTAGAAACGCAGTGATAGAAACATGAAAATTCTGGAACGTGAGTGAAACAGAAGCCATCAGCTGCGGTCAGATTAATCCTTTAATACTGCTGTTATTTCCTTGTTGCCATGTGGGACAGGTGATGGCTGAAGTGGCTTGCTATCCCAAATAACTGCTTAGAGGGGGAGTAACACCAACAAACATGACTGAGAAAGGGCTGACCTAAACCCTGGTGTGTGAATTCAGAGCACCAAAGGGCAAACAAAAAGTCTGCAACTCGAGAATTTTCCAAATTTTTTAGACATGAGTGACAGCAGAAGTATTAACTACCTCCTGCAATTTGTGAACATTAATGTTACAGTGGTTTCTGCATGACTTTTAGAGTTCCTTGGGTGGCTGGGCTGTCATTATTCTTATCTTTGTGATCCAACAGTAAAGTTGCCCTCTGTATTACCAGATTTTGACAATATATTTACTGAGATTATTCATCTGCTAACTAGTCTGGGTTTGCAGATGGTATTTGGAAAGGGCATTTTTCACCTAAAATTTATAAAAAGGTTTGATATTAGATTTTAGTGGACAGTTGTATGTACAAAACACACAGGTATGTGTACTATGTGCAAAGAATTCTACACGTATGTAGAGGCTGAATTCGAATCATATCAGGTAAATCAGTTAAGCAAGTGCTAACCTTTAAGTACTGCTGAAGTTCTATGAAAATTAAGCTTTAAGCCCCAGCATACTGTCTCCAAGGTGGGCTTGTTGAACTCAATGTTCTCCTGGTAAGGATAGAAAACCAACCCAAAACAAAAAACAAGGGTGGTATGTATTTTATCCTGTCTCCGTTCACTGCTCCACACATTCCTATAATAAGCTGGAGGATTTAATGGCTGGAGCAGTACTTTGTGGAGCAAGGGTGAGACTGAATAGGCAGAGGCCATGAAATAACTCAGGAACTCCTTAAATTAACGTTGCCACCAAGGCTTCTGTCCCAAAGTTTCATCCGTGGTCTCACACAATTCCAGGCAAATTCTATATTTAGCTAAACTGCTCTATAGCACACTTTCATCATATATTCCAAGAAAGAATATATGAAGATTTTAAGCTGTTCTAAATTCTCAAAAGTTTTAAAAATAGGTGTGTGTTGGGGGAAGTGAGACGGGCCGCATTATATAACTTTCAACATGGTCCACCTTGCTCACTACTTCTTCCCAAAGCTGATAAACAAAGGAGTACGATTTAGACTGAATCAGGCTTCATACCTGGTATCAGAACTGCTTATACTCTAGAGTCACACTGTCCTCTGGGTCTTTTGCAAGCTTTAACCATGTACTGTAGATGCATACTTGGGTTGAAAGGAGTCACTGGCACTTTGGACTTGGCAGTTATTTTTAAGAGAATGGGATAACTCCATTGACAGAACAGAGAAAATGAGCCATGCGCAAATTAAAAATGAAAATTAAATACATGTGTAACTAAATACAAGTAATGGAACAGCACATTTTCAAGGTTGCTTATGAAGCTGCATCAGAGTTGGTGAAAAGGGCCAAAAGTTACTCCTGGCAGCAGGCTTTTGCCAATTGCTGGTTATTCTCTCCCAGGGTAGCTGAAGCTCATTATAAATTTATCATAGACTTGTGAACTAAAGTGAATGTATCCTCTTGTACTCCACACAGTGAAATACACTGACATCCACTTCTGTTGCCTAGAGTTTCTGCAGAGTTCTAGAGCCTGGGAACCTGTAGTATTTCAATAATTGATATTTGTTGTAGACTAAATCTAGGTGGGGTATGTCAGCTCCTGCTGCAATGATTCTATGGATTCCAGTTGAAATGGCACTCAGAGGTGTCTCTAGATGGGAGTCCACTGTAGTAACTATAGCACCTAACTGAAGTCACCCTCTTCAGGCAATAATACAGTTTGTTTACTTCCACAGCTGAGAAGATAAAAAAAAAAATCCTCCTCCTTTAAATTACTTCCGAAAAAGAAAATGCACCTGAAAACCAAACAGCTTTTTGTTACAGTTTTTAGACTACTTTTTCCAAATTTGCCCACCCTTAAGGCATAGAAGTGATTTGTTTGATATTGTGGAGAGTGCCCCACTGAAAAATCTGCCAGAAGTTCCAGTTTTTAGAGTGTATTTTCACTTTTGAAATCTATTGTCAGTGTGTACTTTCCTGTTAGGAGAGACTGGGCAGGGGGTATCATGAAACCATTACAACCATTCATCATGCTCTCACAGTGCCCAAGCAGAAACCTATGTTGATAGGTCAGTGAGCTTTCCTGGTTCATGCAGGTAGCTAGTTGCTAGGCAGAACAACTATTCCTGTGAAATCTTTCATTAAAATTGAAAACACCAACTTGGCCATCCTGACCACAACAGAAGAAAGAGATGCTTTATGCATCCTACTTGTCTTGCCCAAGTTTAAAAGCTTATGGAATCAGTTTGAACCAATGAGTAAACAAATGCCAGTAACTGAGGGGAAGACTGAATCAGTTTTCCCCATACTGTGAAAAAACAAAGTCCATTTAATAAAGCCCAACAGTCCAGTCTTTTGCCCAGATACACAAGCTTTTAATTAATATCTTACAAAATTGTGTTTCTTTCTCTAAAGGAATGTGCCTGGGTTGTATTGAAGGGAACTGAAGCGAGAGATGACCTGAACTCGACAGCACAGCTCAATTCAAGTAAAGGAATCCACAGAAGTCCATTTGCCTGGTAAAACTGGAGGAAGAACAATTAATCTCTCATAGCAATTACATAATTATATGAATTGGCTTTACAAACTTGATGCTTTGTCTGCTTTATGCTTACCTTTGAACAGTGCCAATATGTGACAAAGAATAATTTTCGATCTGTTAAATGCAGTCTGATATTTTCCTTTGTATCCAGTGTATGTTTTGCTTATAAAGGAAGGAAAATGCTTTATAAAATTGTCTGCATGAGGCTTCCCTGTAAAATATCAGTTTCCTGCAAATTATGCATTTATTTGCATTTTGTTGATTTGAAAGCTGAGGTTTGGAATGAATGGACATATCTGAGGTGAGACAGTAAGCTGGCACAGTCTGCATGAATGAAGTTTGAAATTTCATGTGAGAATTAACAGGGTTTTTTCTTATGCTGTGGGTGTCTCTTTAAAGGCCCAGATTGGGCTCTTTTTGTGTGTTCAATAGAGCAAAAGTTGAAAGTACAGGGAAATCCATCATTTTTCTGCTGCATTACTGTCTAGAAAGATTCAAGGTCATCAACAGCAGAAGACTAAGGTTTTCCAGTCATCAGCCTGAGCTGTAGGAACTATTGCACTTCATATTAGTGTTCAAAAAGATATAATAAAGAACTTAGAGGAGTGAGATTTTGTTCCAAATTTCTCAGAATTAGAGTAGTTCTGGGTCAGATTAACGATCTATTAGCAGTACATACTAGCGTGGTCTGTATGGGTGATACATCAGGTCTATATGGCATCAAGGAGAGTAGGATCGCAAGAGAACGATCTGCTAATATTAAAATACTGTTTCTGCTTCACTCATGATTTGACTCAACGTGTGTGTTGAATAAAAATGAGACTGAAAGAAATTTACAGCTGAGATGTCTAAATTTGACATGGAATACTAGCAGTCATTCTGAATAGTGTTCCTTGTGGGAAATGCAAAGGTATGCTGTGGCGTGGCCTAACACTCCTCTGAAGGATTATCTCAATTTCAAAAGATACCACAAAAAACAACTCCCTAATGCTATGGATTCTGCTTAATAGGGGGTATATGTTCAATTATACAATCCCATTCTTTTGAAAAACTCAAAATTCATTCATTCATTTAAGCCTTTTAACTTCATTATGAACCCACTATGTAAATGCTTTCAGACCAACAATCTAAAAGTAAGAACAGTTCTCAATGACTTTTCCAATTATCCAAGCTGCACTAAAATTTTTGAAGAGATTTCAGAATTGCCATGCCCACTTGTGATTGTTGGGACACCGTTATCCCAGAAGATACCCCCTGAGGCCTGCCTGTTTATTTCTCCCATTTAAGAGACAGTAAAATCCCTTCCCCTTTAGTCTGTACAGCAATGTTGTTACCGTGACAGCTGACAGTCACAGAGAGGACATAGCATACCTGGGTGGTTATGTGCTAGGTTAAAAATTATAACAGAATACAGTTCCCTATATTGCAGTCAAAGATACTAGTAGAAACATCATCATCCCGCTTTGCCCTCAACTCCTTATTGTATCCATGGGGTTATATCTTACAGCATGTAGTTATCTCCTTGGTGCAGCCCCCTAAAGAAACAATAATCCCTCTTTACCTTTTTGCAGAAAGCAGTTAACACACATTTCCGGTGAAACGGACCTACTTAGATCAGACTTCTAATTACAAAATATGTACATATATTTTAACCTCATTATACAGACTTATTAGACTCAGCAGGAGCTGTCTTCTCTTTGATCTCCTGCATCTGTCATTATTTAGTTAGAAAGCACTTTTACAATGCACCAGAATTTAAACTGCACTGATCATTCTGCAGTCATTTCTGGTTAGTGCTGGTAGACAGGTGCACCCTACACCCGCTATGGTATAACAGGTGCACTTTGCAAGAAATAGACTCCTTAATTCAACGTGTTTTACATAATAGTTGTAAGGTAAAAGCAGAAGAGCTATGGAATATCTGAACCCTGTTAGGACATTCCTCTCTTGCTTATGATGCACATTCACAAAGAGGATTTCCACTGGCTGAGTTGGTGATACAAACAGAACTGCATTTGCAATTTCGCAGTGTCTATGGCATATAGTTCATGACTGCATTAATTCTGTTAGTATGCAATTTGTAGCACTTCTGTAATAGAAGATCACGTAAGTAATAACAAGTGAGGACACCGCATATTCAAATAAAGTAACCTTTTATACCACTACAAACACAAATGCACATGCAACCTAAGAATCCAAGCACAAAAAGATGATTATGCATATTAATGATCTCAGAATGTAGAAAGTTAGTGAGGCATGCAAAACTAAACACTCTTTCAGTTATGCATTATTTTAATAATGAAAATATTTATAAATCTGTAAAGTTGTTTTCTCAAATAATTTACTTCTGTTAGATTATTTTTATCAGTTTAATACTGACTGAACAACCTAAAGCCATTATGAACAACTTATTTGTTGTGTTCAGTTTTACTTTTTGTTTCCTTTATTGGAATGGATTCTTCAGAAAACATATTTGAATTGAAATTACTGTAGGTCTTAAAGCCTCTGACCTTCTACTTTAATAGCATGCAAAGAAGCACATGATATCCCACTCCCATATGTACTGTTAATGAAAAGGAAACATGTATGAAAAGGGGTTTCATAGTGTCCAGAGATACAAATAGAAGAGCAAACCCTTGCACACCACTGCAACTGCAATACTGCTGCTAGCTTTTGCAGCTAAACTGGAAACAAAATTTGAAAGCCACTCAGGAAAGACAGAAAACTCAACAGTGCAGTAATGATTCTAATTCTTGTGCAATTTAAGGTTGAAATCAAATGCAAATATGGCTTATAAACTTGCCTTTCCCATTTGTCTGCATATGCTTTTTTTTCCTGTAGGAAGCCCACAAGGACATTCTAAATCAAGTTTTCACTGGTATTTTTTGAGCAACTAAATCAACAAATTTTATGTTAAAACAGACATGTTTTTTCTATGAGTACGTAGTTCAAATTTTTCCCCCAAGAGTCTTGAGTATCCTTCCAAAAAAAAGAGCTTCTAGTGTATGATTTATTTCATTTTACAGAAATTATGTAAATGGTACAAAATGTTAATGCTATGAATAAGAAAACACAATCACATATTTTAGGTATTCTGTTTCAAGTGTGATGTAACAGTACTGAAATTACCTCATAAAATCCTGGGCAGTTTGAGACAATGTAGAGAAGGATCCATGCAGCAATAGCAGCTCTTTGTGGTGATGAATTCTGAATCTATAGAAGAAAAACCAATATGTTAATAGACATTTTCAGGAAAAAGACACAACCCAGTAATGTGCAGAATAGAGAAAACCAACAGTCATTCTTGTAACACTGTCAGAAAAATGTCTTGTTCATTATACAGTGTGGATAATAACAAGGCATTAACTGGAAAATTATGGAAATAAATATATTATTTTAATCATTTATGTTTGCATCTTGCTGAAAAATGACCTAATAATTTCTTAAAATAGTTTCTATTATGTTAAACAAAATCCACAAGTAATATCAGTGCTATTGAAAAGCAAACCAAAGAGTTTTACCCTAATATCATGCATGTGTAAGTCACAGGTTCCTGCTATATCCACCTAAAATTGGTAAAAGTGAAATCAGAATCAGGCCAAAAATACAATCCTTGGGGGAAAAAATCATAGATCTATGTTTATAATATTTAGTAATAAAATTTACAGCCCTGTTATCTGCTAGCTATGCAAAAACAAACACTTGCACAGGTGGAGTGTGCCACATGTTTATATCTAAACAAATGGCCTAATCCTGCCCTAGGGCACTGTAATGTTAGAGCACACAAAGCTCCAGTGAGATAGCATTGGTTTTAGAGAAACCAGCCAGCACAGGAGAAAGTTAATTTGTCTAAACCACCTAGAGGCAATGCGAGGTGAGGTTCCAGTCAAAGCTAAAGTTCGCAGATACGAACACTGTTGACTAGGCATAGATCAGAGACGAGTGAACAAGTAAAGCAGAAATCTGAGCTTGCCCAAATCATCTGCATGGGAGCTCTGCTTCAGGAGAGCTGCATGACACTTGCACGGCCTGCGGCCAGCGTGTTGATGCAGAACAAGGTTTGCTCCATGTGCCTTCCTCCAGGCTCTTGCTACTTCTTTGTGCCACTTCCCAGTAGTGAGGAGAGGGTAGCCTCTGCAGGCATGCTACAATAGTCTAGGTGATATTCTCTCTGGGATCTCCCAAACAATATAAAGAGGTGAAGGTCATAGAAGGTTCTGTGTTTCTCATACTTTTCTGAAAAGTTGTTTCAGGTCATTCACTAAATGTGGAACATAATTTATACTACATATAGCAACCTCAAACCGCATTTTTAAACATAATGGATAATGCTTCCAGTTACCTTTTCCAGTCACAACCAGTGGGTTTGACAATGAAATTTAAATTAAAGATTTACTGGCAGCCAGGCAGTTTTTCTTGATATGGCTCATCTGGTACAGAGGAAATTGAGTCAAATGAATGTTACAATTCCTTGAAAGCTAATTTCACAGAATCACAGAATCACTAGGTTGGAAAGGACCTTCAAGATCATCAAGTCCAACCATTAATCCAGCACCACCATGTTCCCTAAACCATGTCCTGAAGCGCCACATCCACACGTTTTTTGAACACTTCCAGAGATGGCGACTCCACCACCTCCCTGGGCAGCCTGTTCCAATGCCTGACCACCCTCTCGGTGAAGAAATTTTTCCTAATATCCAATCTAAACCTCCCCTGGCGCAACTTGAGGCCATTTCCTCTTGTCCTATCACTAGTTACTTGGGAGAAGAGGCCAACACCCTCGTCGCCACAACCCCCTTTCAGGTAGTTGTAGAGAGCGATAAGGTCTCCTCTCAGCCTCCTCTTCTCCAGACTAAACAACCCCAGTTCCCTCAGCCGCTCCTCATAAGACTTGTGCTCCAGACCCCTCACCAGCTTCGTTGCCCTTCTCTGGACACGCTCCAGCACCTCAATATCCTTCTCCTGAAAGCCTGACAGGCTCTCACCAGTCTGAGTTTGTCTCCTCTAGCGAGAATGCTGTCTTTCTGCTATGAATTTTGAGATTGGTGTTGGTCAGGTGTCAATTTTGCCACACAGCAAGCTGTATGGAAATGACTGTCACTAGGGGACAGGACAACAATAGACGACTACGAAGCTGCATCCTTTCTGCAGCGTGGACTTGCCTCCTGTGCAGATCAAGTGGCTTATGGCCTTACCCTGCATGCAGGAGGGGCAGCTAGTAAGTCTCATACAGCTTACATGAGAAGTTTTTGTGGGGGCTGTAGAAAACTTCTGATTAAAAGCCCATATTTATTGTGAAAATTAGCCCTTTGGTAGAAGTTATCAGACAGGCCAAGGTAATCGAGGCCATAATCAAAATAATAATTGGTTGCATGAGGCATCTCAAGCCTATCTTCACTGCTATAAACAAGGAGTCATGTATCCAGGATATGTGGTGCCCATGCAACAAGGTACATTGCTATAAAGCAAGAGAATTTTATTCTGTGGTAAAACTTAAGGGTTTTTTGGATGTTGTTGTTGTTTGTTGGATCTTTTTGACCTGTTATGGTTGATATCCTAGATGTAGCAACATAAAGGACACACCATCTTTAGCTCTTAAAGCTTTTTTTCCAACAGTACCAGAAGGGACCTTTACCTAAAATCACTCAGAGCTAAAGAGGAGAAACAGGTCACAAATTGTATTTACAAGCAAGTTCCTTGTTTAAGGCAGTGGCTTTACTTAAAATGAGGTCATGATGCCAGTTCCATAATGTAAAACTGAGGCTTACATGAAATGACAAGTGTGTTGTTTTTTTTTTTTTAATTGAGGTTTTGTTTGTAGGGTTTATTTTTCTGCTCTTGTTCAGCGTGCATGGTTTTGTAGTGGATTTACTGTGTATATGTAGTGCTGACTTCTTCAAGGCAAATCAAAACTGGCCCAATGTATGTCCAAGTCTCCAAAGTATTGATGACTCTCCTCCAATTTGTTTTAGCCCAGCTAGTCTTTGAAACTCCCTTTCCTTCACCACCAGTTCCAGCAAGGCATAGAAGGACAAACCTAAAGCTAAGGTCAATATTAATTTTACTGCAACACAGAAGTGACATACATGTTGACAATTGCTAAACTGAAAGTAGCCGGGTTTTTTCTAATATGTTATCCAGTTTAGGTAGGGCAGAAACAGGTCTGTCTGTCTCTCTGCAAATGTTTTGAGTTCTGTGTGGGAATTATGAAGACATTCATTTAAAACATAAATAAATCAGTATTTCAGGAAAAGTACAGTCTGACTTGGAGCTGTTTAGACCTAAACAACAGATGGTCAGGCTGCTGCAAATCAGGCATAATGAGAGAAATTACTAGTTGGTGACCTCCTCCTGGTCCTTTGCACTGTTACGCTTTAAACCCAAGTGTCTTGCCATTTTTATTTTAACTCTCATTTTGTCTAGCTTCTGTGAGGAAAATCAGACACCAAAAATTCCAGTCAATCATAACTGGTTTGGATATGCATAGACACTGAAATTCCAAGAATGCAGATGTTTTTTCTAGATCTAATCTCTATTTCTTGTGCACATAGCTATAACTATTTTCATCAGTCCTGCTAATCTCCTATGCACTGATGTAACTTCAAAATCAAAAGATGTGGAAATTTGTGGAAGATCTAAGCTGAGTCACTTTTACAAACACACAAATCGCATTGCTTGTATTTTTAGCTACCAATGCAAGTGCTGCTCACTTAGGAACTGAAATAGGTAGTTAAGCCAGGAAAACCTATTTAAGGATGTGTTCATTCGTGCTGAGCATGTGATCTAATGAAAAGCAATCCTTTTATTAATGCTTCTTCTTATTATTTTGACTCTCTCATTCATAGATACTGTACACTTAGTTATTGTCTGTTACCTATTATAAACAGCAAAACTGTAGCTAGCTTTAAATTTAAATTGCTTCCTAGCTAGTGTTTATTGTACAGGAACAAAATGTTACCTATTCTGATATTCTCAACAGGATCTGTAAAGCTCAGTTGGCAGTAGACAGTAAATACTGAAGTGTTCTCACAAATCACATTTTTGCATATAATCACTCTATGTGTATAAAAGTAAAATTTCAGCTTTTCCCCTGTTACCAAGCAGCTCTGGTCTAGGAATTGATTCAGACTACCCAGCCTCTGCTTTCAGAGTCTCCACAACGCCATTTGTTCCAGCAACTCAGATTTCCTTCATTTCAATCCTCACAGTTCACACCATTTTACATCTTAAGTCTGCTTATGAAGTATCTTTCTGCATCTGACATTATGTGATGAGGAAAGTCCAGTCCCTCCCTTCTAGCCTAGATCACACTTTATGTCCTTGACGGTATCCTCCCTTGCAAATCTCACTTTTCCATTAGGATCCCTGTATTGATTTTTAATCAGTTTGTTCTCCAGTCAGTATTTTGACTACAGACCTCTTCCAGCAAGCTGGATTACAGCTGCTGAGTTAGTTACATTTGTTTGCACGAAACCAAAATGCTGAGGTTGTGAAAAAGCGCACTGGTATAACAAAACTAGTGGACAGTTATTTAGGAAATGGATGTCATGACAGTGGCAGTGGAAAGACTAAGACTTGAAGGCTATGGGAGTTGCTGTGGTTCACCACAGCTTGCAGCTGTGAGAAACTCTTCCCCACACTCAGAAAAAAAAATCTCATTGGAAGAGGTTCTCTTGTTCAAAGTCTACTAATCTGGTCTTTGGTTATATTAGGTTACATTATGTTTTGTTATCAAAAGCTTAGCAATTTTTTCTCAGCAGAAATAGGAAGATAAATAGGAAAATCTCTTGCTAAACTGAGGAAAAAACAGCTTAGGTTGTACTGAGCATTTAATAATAAAAAAAGCATAACTGAATAATTAAATTACTAAATTCCTGACACAATTTGTTCTAGGTTATGACAGAAACTGTCTGAAGCACTTCAAGGGCTGGAAAGTACACACTTTTTTTCCTTTTCCTTTTTTTTTTTTTTTCCTTAAGAGAGGGGGAATGGAGAAATCTTTCACAAGTTGGCCAGCTAAATTGAATTCTAGCAAAAATCCTTTGGCCATGTTAGCAAATACATATCTTTCAAATGCCAAGAAACTCTAAAATGAAAGTAACAGCTAACCTGAATTTGTCAGGGAAAAAAGTCATGACAAACCAGCCTGCTTGCGTTTTGACAGAACACCATTACCATCGTAACAGAGACAGCAGTAACTGTCCCTGACTGGACAGCAGCAAGGCTTTGGGGACTACAGGTACTGTGGAAGACAGACTTCAAACTTGTCCAGCTGGAAATGAGGGCAGAGAGGTAAGATCTCACCTGCATCAACCTTTGAGCACTATTCTGCAGAGAGCGGTGTTAAGAGATGCTGAACTCCCAAAATATATATAACCTGTTTCTCCCATAAATAACATGAGTAGCAAACACCTAAAATGGATTTGCAGGAAGGTTCTGGTACCTCTATCACTGTCGTTTCAAAGAAAAGTTGGGCCAAGAGCTGTTAGCAGTGACACGGGTGCTGCCAATCCCGCCCTGAGGCATGGAGGTTCACTGCCGGCCCCGAGGACGGACTCGGGTCCCGCTCCCCGCCTACTCCAGGCATCCGTGGCCCCTGCAGCCACGGGAGGCCTCAGACTTCCGAGGGCAACGAAGCAGTGCCAGCCCCGCGCCTCAGCCGCGCGCCTCCCGTCAGCCTGCGGGCGCCTCACGCACTCAGCATGCGTTCCCGCCAACGGTCGCGCGCGCCCCCTCGTCCCCCGCTCGCGGGCTGTGGCCAGTTCCTGTCAGCACGGCAAGAGTCTGCCCCCGGTGCCGCTTTGGAGCAGAAGCGGAGGCAGCTCTAACTCTCCGAGCCTGCCTGCATATACTGAGGTACGGAGCCAGCCCTGCCTTTCACCAGGGCTTCGTGATGCCCCTGAAACCTCCACCTCTGCAAATACGCCTTTGCAGAGAATGCCTCAGACAATAGCGTGGTTATTTAATGTGGCAGTTCCTGGCTGGAGGGGAGAAGGAGCAAGTTGGAGAGGGGAAAAGAAGATTATATTTGTGCCGCTTGGCTGGGTGATGGGTGGCACAACACTGGGCAGATTGTTCTGAATATCCCTAAGCTGCATCTTCCTGCTGCTGCTGCTGCACCTTCACTGCAGTTATTTCCTCACAGCTGGGAGGAGGCCTCCTCCAGGCGCTATCCTCCCTCCTTTCACAAAACCCCTCCACTGGGAGCTGGAAGCTCCCTCGCTCTCAAGAGGTGAACTTCGGTCTCAGCCAGGCTCTCCGTTCTGCGCCTGCATCACATGCTCCAGGCTATAGACTGGTACTGTTTTAACTTTACGCCGTTTCTGCAAAATTAATGAAACATTTGAATTATTCACTGTTCACTTTTATGGAGCAAGTGTGTGCAAAACCTAGGCTTTAACGGGGTTTAAGTGAAGTAGTGCTTTTCAGGTGCAGCTACTGCTGTGAAATTCTTAAACAAAAGTGCAGCGACTGCCTAGCTCTGCTTTTTACAGTCCCTGGTTTGAAGATATAGATTGAAAATCTTGTGATTGTATCAACCAGCTTCACAGGCTGCAGAGGCAGCTTCTCAAAGCTGAGAAACCAGAAATAATTGAACCCTTGTTATAAGGAATCTCAAAGCTCTCGGTTTGCCGAGGCGGACATTTTGGAAACTTGGTGTTGGTACCATCTGACTGCACCTAAGGACTTTGAAACACTGTAGATGTTAGTAAGGAATGCTTGCTGCTCTGAAGAAAAACCACAGAAAAAAACCCAAAAACACAAATAAAAGACCGCACAATTCCTCATATTTTACAGCAATATCACCTATAGCACTGTGGTACGGGTAAGATTGGAAGAGAGTCCTGTATTTCATAATATGTGAAAAAAGATCTTAAGCCATATTTCCCTCTCTTGTATAGTTTGCCTGTTTCAACATTAATTGCTAGCATGCAAATAAGAGTAATTATCTCAGTAATGTGATTAGATCTTAGTATACCTACTAGAAAGTCATAAAGTTTAGTACAGTACACTAGATATTTCTCATTTTGATGCAAGAAACTGGACTGGCATATTTTGACAGTGTAAAAGGATTTGTTACATAGGAAGGATCATGTCAGTGTCTGTATAAGGGCAGTGCTGCAAACCGTTTTCTACTGCAACGGTGAGCAGCAAGTACCGGTGTGTTCTTCTGTGTCTTAAACTGCCCTGAGATATGGTATCTAACATGAATGAAGTACTTCAGCCACCTTATTTGTTGCCAGGGCCAGTCTCTGAGACTCTGGAAGGATGATTCTCTGGATTAAAAAACAATAATTTAAAAAAAGGCCTTAAATTCCATTAAGATTTTGTAAAATTTTGCATTGCAAATTAGGACAAGATGTTGCAGACCTGGAAGCCTGCTATATTCTGTTTCATAAACTTTTAAATGGGAACATTTCAAATATTTTTGAAATAAGATGCAGTTTCTGAGGTCCAGGCTTAGTTACTTCACAAGTTCTTTTCCTGCTCTGAAGTCTTAAAGCTAAACAAGCTTGGAAGAGCCTTGAGAACTAGGACTTCTGTGGCAATACACAGAAGAATTCAAATATGTTTATTTATCAGTTTATTTTCCTCTACAGTCACCCTTTATATTCAGATAGGCATAAAATTTGTGTATTGTGCCAAAAAGCAGCGATACATGTATCAAAACAATACCATAGGACAAATTTGTTTCATGTAAACAGAGATCAACGACTATAATAGTGATTTAATCTCATTTGGGTGGGGTTACCAGGGAAAGTGGAATGTGCACACATATTGGAAGCGACATGAAAGTGTTTTATATGTGTCAAGGCATACCTACATCTTCTGCCAACCTCCTTGCGTTCAGAGACCGGGGATGTAATGCAGCTGCCATAATGCTGAATACAGGCAGAGTGGGCTATGCCTCTTCACAGCTGCTGTGAATTAGGTTTTTTCAATTACAGACTGAGCTACAGCTGCTCAGGGTGGTGAGCTCCCTGCCTTTAGGTGTAAAAGCAAGAATCATTAAATAATATTTTGAAGAACTGTTATGGAGATAAGACACTGCTGTCCAAAAGCACAGAGGTACATGGCAAAACTCAATGCAAGAAATTTGCTTGATCTTGAGGAGTTGACTTGAATTTTACTGGATACAACTACATCTGTCTGTGATGGAAGAGACAGTAGACTCTGAGAAAAGCAGCTGCTTCTGACCAGGTTGTGAGTGACTTCTGAGCTATTTGGTTCTCCTGTGTTCAAGGAAATGGGGTTTTATGACACATCTAATACCTTTTTCCTCCTAAGGTGAACAATGAGGCATGGCTTAGATTTCTGAAGTGAGGAGAGAGGATTCCTAAAATATTTACGTATAGATGTTGTGCCCACATTTGTTTCTCAGGGTGAATGCAGCACCATTTTCACTGTTGGTAAAGAGTGAAAGACTTAATTAGACTTCCTGCCAGTCCTGGGGCGCTAAGCAGACCTTCAGTTCAGAGTCTTTATGTATGACAACTCACAGAAAACAAATCTGAGCTGCAGTTTTCATCTGTCTGTCTAGAAAAATATAAAATTACAGAAAATACCTGAATTTCAAGAAGGTGAAGTGTTTGGGGGCTACTCTTTATGTTTTTTCCTCTTTTTTCAGCCATTAACACGTCTTTCCTTGCCCCAAGTGAATGTAAATTCCAGCAATTTATTTCATCCCGTACCCTTTAATCCTTTCTTCCCTTCTCTTTTTCTCTCCCCTGTGATAAAGACAGGTATAGCCACGCTCTAAAAGCAACCCAGCAAGCAGAGGACAAACTCTTGAAACCAAAACTTGAAAACTGGGCTTTATAATTTATGAAAGAATAATAATACAGGAGCCTCCCATCTCAAGATTTTGATGGAGTAATTATTGGACAAAAAATGCCAAGGCAAAAGAAAAGCCGAGACATAACCTGGAAAACAGAAAGCTTTAATATTATGGCTTTAAAAGGAGTTTCTGTGTGTAAGACTTGAGATTTGCTATGGAATTCTTTCAGAACAAGTATTTAGTTTTAATTAGCAGGGTGGTATTTTGGTTAATGGCATTCTTTGGATTCTTCAGTGGCCGTGAAATGCTGAGGCCTTATTAAGGAAGAACACAGAGAAAAAGGAGCCATGGGAGATGAACACACTTCCCCAATTTCTCAAATTGAATGTTCCAAGCATACACGTTCATGGTTTTCAACTTCAAAATATATTGTTAATTGAAAGAACACAATGAATGTTTATGGAAATGCAGTGGCGCATTCAGGGGTGTAGCCCATCTTCTCAGGTTGTGGATGTGCTGCAACCAGCATTACTCTAAGTTTTGTTACAGCTTTGCAGCTGCCTGTACACGCTCTCCAACTGACCTGAGAGCACTTTTTATAGTATTATCTTGGCTAGAACTACTTCATGCTTTTGTGCATTTATCAAACAAATAAGCTTCTAAGCCAGCATAAAAGTGCTGTGCTTGGAAAGGCAACAGTGATTCACCTCATATTTTCAACTAACTTAGCTACTGAACAATACTTGGATGACTCCAGTCTTCTTTTGGAGAAGGGAGGATATTTGGTGTAAAGCAGAGATCTGCTACTACAGAGTGTAAATACCTTATATGGTCTTTATACATGAAATACATGTATAATAAGCTACACTGACTCAGATTGGTGATCCATCTAGCTTAGTATCGTGCCTCTAACAGGGGCCATAAGTGGCCAAGGGAAGAGTAGAAAGTCAGCATTCTCCTTTGAGATCCTAAAGGAGTCTACATTCAATATGCAAAATACTAAAAACTCTCTAATAGCCTTCCATAAAGCTGAACCACCTACATGCTTAGCTGACTCCCAGTTCCTGGTAATGCAAATATCGATAGAATTCAAAACTACAGTCTTCTGGAATTAACAGATTAGTCTGATTAAATGAATAATAAATCAGCTCAAGTTACCCCTAACAGTAACACATTTAGTATTTGCATATGGTTTGAATGAAGGTTGTCAAAGGCATGCAAACTAGAGGTTGAGAAATAAAGTTTCCAAAGAGATAGAGATCTTGAAATATAAAAGATGATGTAGAATTGGTCTTTGCTGACACCCAAACTGCATTTACACATTTCTCTGTTTAATTCCCCCCCGCCCCGAAGCTTTCGTAAACCTTTCAGAAAACCTTTTCAGACAGTTCATAGAGAACTTCCAGTATCACATTCCCTTAGTCCTCAGAAACAAACTTGTATCAGTCATAAGATCTGGTTCTTATGCTATGTATACACTCAAAATACACACTGTAAACCGAACAAATAGCTCTATAACAAACTGTAAGTGGTCACAGATGGCACTGTGGTCTTAAAAGGGGTCATGTCTACTCTCTTTTTATTTTAATAGATAAATACTATATTCTATGGTTTACCATTTCAAGATGGTTCAAAAGAATTTAGTCACAGTGAATTCCAGTGAGAGATAACAACCTAAATGCTTAAAAGTACCCACTCCACACAGTTACATTTTTTCTCTCCAGTGCTATTTGTAACAATTGTGTTGGATGTCTCTGTAATGTGTTGATGTTGGAATCCAGTCTCAGAAACAGAATTTTAGAATTAATTTTGGTACTTGAAAAACTCTGGGACTTTCTGTTAGGGGAAGTAGCATAAACAGAAAATCGAAAAAAGGAAAAATGCAGCAACAAGTTGAACCTATGTGTTTAAAGCCTAGTTTGGCTTATTTATGTCTTCCCACCTACACATTTAGATCTAATAAGTAATCTGCCATCCTACTGCCAGCCTCATCTCCCCTATTTCCTTAAATATTTACATTTAGAAAAGCACTGAAATGACAACATTATTAAAACCCTATCAATGGGTTAATTATCATCTGTATAGGAACATTAACTACAGGTATAAACCCAGTTATTTCAATAAAAAGACTATTGCTTTATCCTTATAGCCAAATAAATCTTGCTTTTATATATGTCTAAATCAAGCCAGTCTTTGCTATGGCTGTATTCCTCATTTTCTGAACCAGTGCTGTAACTAATTTGCCAAATTGGGATTTTAGATACCTTTAGATTTTAGAATACCTTTAAAATCATTTTCTTGGTCTTTAACTGAAAAATAAACCACTACCTAACCTATTGAAGTAGTCTAAATTTTTGTGGGCAAAATTTGAAACATGCTTTTAAATTAAAGATACTCGGTGTTCTGAACAGAATAAATTCATACATTCACTGCTGGTTTAAAAAACATGGCAGTTAAAAGATTAGTCTTTCCTTTGATATCAGACTCCATTCTCATAAGCAGATATTCTAGAATACTCCTCAGGAGAAGGGACTCTTACCACTCCTTGGTAGAACCACTACGTAGGAAAAAAAAAAAAAAACAAAAACCCTGAAGTGCTCTCTTCTTTTATGGGTAGTAACAGTTAGACTGAAGTGTTGGAGAGTGACTGTTTGCAACACATTAGCTCAGCAAAACAAAGGAGCAGTTATTTGATTGGCATAGTTCTCTCTCATCACAGTATAAAATACTCTTTTACTATTACATGAGTATCTCCTCTTTCAGAGCACAAAACAGACCCTATATATTCAGACTTTAAGCAAGTTATTCCCACAAGCGTGCTTGGGAAATCTTCCCTTTGCTGACACATTGACTTCTCACTAACCTTTTCATAACCCCTATTTCTCTGAAGGATTTTGTTTTGTTTTGATTTGGACAGAGCTCCTAGTTTCGCAGATCTACTTCCTGAAAGACTCTAATTAGCCCAGTAATTCTACTTCCTTGTCATGTCCATCTCTCAGGGAATGAGTGTGTTTCAAAGGCTCTTAACCCTGTGTTTGCAGTGCCTTCTGTATGATTTCTGGTTTTGTATACAATAGTTGTGCTATCTATTTTCAGGAGCCTATGCTTTAGGAATACTGTGCTTTCATCAGAAAACCTCTGCAAAAGCAGTATCTTTTGGTACAAGTTGAGGCAGTAATGATACTATCCTGGTAGCGCAGAACAGTATGCTGAATTCTTCAGGTCAAGGATAGAACATGACAGGAAAAGCCAGCGTAGGTATATCTAATTAGATTAAGTAAAAAAAGCGAAAGGAACTCCTGTGGCATTTGGCTCACTAAATATGGTTGTGGGATGCAGAACAGGTACAACTGCTTTTCTCCTGAAAGTGCCAGCAAGCTTTGCTAAGAACTTTCCAATATCATGTCTGTAAACACAGTACAGATATCTGTGAGAATGACGCTTGGCTTAGTAGGGTTGATGCTTTCCTTTATACTTTTGCCATTTGTCTTTAAACATGATTCAACCTCCAAGATTTTACAGAAGTTGTCTTTTTATGAGAAAGGCATAAAAAAATCTCTGAGGTTCCATGACATCAGCACTTCGACAAGCAAGATGGGTGTGGTGAGGCAGCCAGAGAGAAAGCATACAATAAATAAATCCTGATATAAAATACATAGTCTTGAGCTGCTTTTAGTTTTAGGGTTTTTCTTAGTTTGTAGATTCTATTTAAAGCTGTGGAAGCCAAATTGAACCCAAGTTTACGTAACAGCTAGGCTGGATTCCTGACCTTCCTTGTCTTCCTTGAGTCAGGTCTGTTCCGGATGGTTTTCTTACCATCTACTTTTATTGTAGATTTTGAGAGCAAGAGTTACCTATCAGCAAGATTAAAGAGCTATTAAATGTTGAGAAAGTAACTTTCATATAAGTATGGTTTGCTATCGTCCATTTGTCCAGTAGCACTTAAATTATTTTTCCTTCACTGGGTTTTAAAGTCATGATTAAGCTGATGAAAACTCTCCTCTCACATGTAATATTTGCCTTTGGACTAGTGCATTAATAGTGTGTTACATTCAACACAATCTGTTACTTGAAGATCTTAAACTTTTTTCCCTGGGACTGTTAATATCTGAATTTAGCACTTAGACATCCTAAACCCACTGGAATCAGTAAAATTGTTCATAGGGCCTCATTAGTTGCAGGACTGGTCATCATACATTATTTAACATTTCCCTGAGATCTAGCAGTGAAGGTCAAAACTTAATCCTAAGTCTCTGTTCTGAGCAAAGGGAATATTCCTCCCATCACTTTAAAGTGCTTGCCTGGTGCCTAAGTATCATAAGACCTCGAAGTTCATAATGAAGCTATTTGTTCAAACTGCTTGGAGTGGGGTTCAGCTTTTCAAACTAAAGTTAGCTCTCTGTATATTTTTGCAAGCAATTCTTGGGTAATCTTGCAGTCCAGTGAGGCCTAGTTTTCCAGCTGTACATTCTGTGTGGGTTTTTTGAAGGAGGACAAGGTGTAAATCTCCTTTATTATGGTCTGTGATCTTGTAGAAGAGCAACCTTTATTAATAAATACGCGATATTTGTGTTCTCCAAGTCAGTGTTTAAAACACATAAGGGTACTGCTTTTTTGATTGTTACGTATTAATTTTCATATATTTTTAAGATACCTCAAGGGGCTTGTTCCCTTGATGTATGGAGCAATCTCACTTACAAGAGGGGTCTCCATGTGTTCAGTGGGATATCCAAAAGAAAGACAGGTCCTATGATTCAGAACACTATACTGGGAAAAAAGTTTTCTTGAAAGATGTATGCTTTTTTGCAAATCCTTAAAAAAAAAAGAAAATTAACAGTACTGATATTTTTGGTTTCTAGATCTTTTTAATGTCACGTGAGCATGCATAGAACACAAGGCTCACATTATCGTGTCTGCACCAATACTAATATGACATGGTTTATGTCACTATGCATCGTATTAAAATAAAACAACTGACTGGCCATTACATGCCAGTTAAAGATTTTTTGAGAGGAGGGGTCTTAGGTGAATTATGGGAATTTGGTTTCTTATTTCAGAGGTGGTGCTTATTATTTTATGACTGCCTAAGTGACAGTGCTGTTTGGTGATTGTAAGCCATAGTAGCTGAAAGAGTGCCAGTGATGAAAACAAATACACTTGAGGTAAGCAGTAGATGCAGCCTTGTATAGGGTATGTCTTGCAGTGTTAAAATTTATGAATACAGTGCGTTATGCTTTTCTCAGAGGGGAAAACAGAAAGGTGGAATGATTTGAGAATTTGTGTCATTTGATAGTAAGGTCAAAGACAGAATTCGCCAAAGGGGGAAACAAGGAGGGATGGACTCTCCAAAGACACCAAGTAGGTAGTCAAAACAGTCCTGAGACAGGAGCTGTAGTCCCATGCAGCTAGGTGAAGGCAACTATACTTTTTCCTTATATCGGTAACAGGCTGCATTAGGTCTTAATCAATGCAACTGAACACAACTTTGCAAGGAAACAGGCTGTGTGGATTCTTCAGCTCTCACCTGTGTGTAAAATTGTAACATGGTTCCTGACGTTTTGCCAAGCAGCAGTCCATCTAAAAACTGTGTCTAGAAAGAACAATGTGCATTGGCAGTCTCAGCTTTGAGTGGAGTTGGCTCCTGATTACATCACTCTTGGCAAACTCCAGGAGGTATAGGATGGCTCTGGAGTCCTGGAGCAGGAGCATAGAAATAGGTATCCGCAAGTTAAGATGCTAATATCTTTTCTTGTTTAAGTAATAAAGTTCTTGCCAAGCTCCCTGTAGGAATGGGAGAGATGCAGGGAAAGAACAATTTCTTTAGTCAGAGAACAGTAATTAAGACAAAATTTTCAAATTTGCTTGACTAAACTTCAAGGGTGCAGTCAGGACACATTTGGGAAGCCAGAGGGGTCATGGGGCTTGGGCGTTAACAGAAAAGTCAGAAAATTTGAATTTTGCTCCCTGACTTCATAGATGATTTTCATCCAGCAAGTCACTTCATGTCTCTGTTTTCTCACATTAATGTGTTAGAGCTGGGCATTCTTTTCACTGTTTGCTGAGTGTCTGTCACAACAGGATCCTGGTATTTTTAATGGATAGTGGGTTCCGCTACAATATAGACAGAATAAATTAATAAATACAGAATCAGGCCCAGCCTTTGGGCACCAAAGTGTAACGTCAGATTGTTTGGACTCCTGTGTGCACATTCTTTGGAGTTAGGTTTCAAGATGAATGAATCTATTCATCTCTCACAGCCTTTTAGATGCTGCTTACCTATGGAACTTTCCAGTATCTTCTAAGACTTACAGGATGTTGTGGATTAAGATGTAATATTTTCTTGTGAATACTTGCATGTGCAGCATATGTTTTTTAGCACATGTTAAATATTGCTGTGGTTAGGTTGAAATGAAGAACAGGCATGCTGCACCATGTTGTTACTTGACGTGAAGTGATTTAACAAATGTTTGAACAGCTGTTGCTGAAAAGACCCCATTGATATAAGTGGTGGAATCATGAGAGCTGGTCTTTTGGTTGTTTACAATGGAAAAGGATCAAACAAATAATTTCTGCTTGGGTAAAGGACTCTATATAAATGTAATAGAGAGTTAATGTAATTTATTATAAAGTCTGTCAAATCCACCATTGCATATAGTGAGTTTTGTGAAAGATGCACGTTTCTGATCTTCCAGAAAAGGTGATAGGGTTCTCGCTAATCCAGCAGTCAAGACAGGAAAATTGCCTTGGAGAACTGTCAGGACAGTTGCTGATCTTTATGCCTAACTAAAACCTTTCAGTTCCAGAAATGAACAGTCTCTGAACCATAATTCCAGGTGGACCAAAAAAGTGACTGCAACAAAGATTGATCATTTGTAGCAGAAGAACGACACTTCTGTAGATAGCACCATTTGCCATGGAAAGGTTCTGCTCTGGACTAATACTAGCTTGCTGATGACTTTTAGTAGCAATGTGGTAGGGGAAAAAAAAACGTAGTCTATATACAGTAATGAATTGTATTAAATGAACAGCTAGCATTCCTGGCATACCACAGACTCACCAAACAGGAAAAGAAAATAAGGGTAGAATATTTTAATGTTTTTTACTCCTAAAAATGGAAACCAGATATTCAGATCCCAAAGACCCCACTTGAACTTTCTGCTTGTGGTCTGACTCCTGATAAGTACTAATTTGTAAGGACAGATTTGACAGTGGGCAGCCACTGTGACAGTGGGCAGCCAGTGATAGTGGAGTCTGGGTTTTCAGCTTGTAGCAAAATGCACCAAATAAAGGCCCTGACTTTTAGCACAGTGATGAAATTTTTTGAAAGTCTGAGTGCTAATTTTGGTGCCTGAGTTGATCCTCTTTGAGTAGCTAATTGCCAGGACTCAGGTTTGCCAGAGAAGACTCAAAAGGCTTAGTGGTGGCAAGCACGGTGAGTTGTTTGCAAGAAGCGTACCTTGTGGTCAGCAAACTTGAAAGTCTTGGAGGTTCGTAGCGACAGTGGTAATGCCTTGAGTCCTTCCCCGTCCCTTTAGAATGTTCCTTTGTATTGTTGTTCTCACCAGGAAAGGCAAGTGTAGGAGAATCTTAGGAAATGAGTTGCTTTCTTATGGGCTTCATGGAAGGGAGACCTGAGGTGTGATGACAGGGAGCTGCTAGTGTTTTTGCTGTACTTCTTTGGGTGATAAAAGTATTTAACATCTGCAATGAAACACTTTGTAAATATTTTTTTTTCCTTTGTCCCCCCCACCACCACCTTTTTTGCACTACAGTGTGTTGCATTGCTCTGGCCACTGAGCAGTTCCTCAGGCTTTTTATAAAGAAGAAAACATGTACTAGAACATAAAAAGGACTTTCTTATATTAAGGAAAATGGCATACTGAGGTATGTTTATTGCCAGACTGATCTTACAAGAAAGCAATCTCCAAAAGGAGAGTAAAGGGTGACTGAGATGCCTTTATTGCAAGGAATGCTATGTAACAATAAAACATTCAGTAAAGTTTATATTGCTGCTACCATAACTGGGACACGATATTTAAATAAAATAGCACTGCTTTTATGGGTGCACACTGTGATATGAGTTATCAAACAAAAAGTAGTGTTTAACTGGATTTTATTTCTTCTGAAGGATAAAAGCTGTCAGATTGTGTACTGATAGCTGCAAGGGTATTCCAGGTAACTAACTTGAGAGTAAGATGAAGCAGTGGCTGTGGGTGTAAACGCATTGTGCTGCAGCTCCACTAGTGATATGCAATGTGTCTTCATAGTTGTTCTGCTTTGGAGGGCAAGCCATCACAACTTCATGCTTTGAATTAATTGTGTTTATCTTGGAAGCCTGGAAAGAGACATAGTCAAGGTATCTCTATGCCTATTGCCGTGAAGGCAAGGCCGTGCTGGATGGGCTTGAATACAGTCAGTGAGGAAGCTTGTGCTGCAGATCTCTTAATGGTGTCCACTTGGCTATCTTAAAAATGTCTATGTGTGCTCTTTTCTTCTCGTTTTTGTAGTATAAGTAAACTCCAAATTGCAAACATAGTGAGATTTGATCTTTGACTTCCTGTCTTTGCCCATTGGCACTTTCAATCTGTATTAAAGATTTCTGTAATTTTCTTTTAATGTTCCCAGTACAACTTCTTCTATTTCACCTTTTTTTTGATGACTGTATTTAAGACAAGTTGTTTTAATTAACACTTGGTCTTTCTAATGAGCCACAAAACTGGTCACCTAGACAATCAGTGGAGAAATCAGTAATATTAAGGTAAGTGGTGATGCACCTGTCTTGATGAACTTTAGTGGTAGCAATTTCACTAATTCTTTCACTGATAGATAGAAGCTGGCCTGCAGATAATGAATGTGCCTTCAGGAATAGATGAAATGTAACAGACTGAAAAAAGCAGTTGTCTTAATCATGGTAATTATGTTAATTTAGGCTTTAAATAATAAGAGACTTGCACTTTATATATTTAATATTTCGGTTAACTAAGAGCATTAAGGAATTCAATCCAGCATTTCATGTAAGAAATTATAAAAAGCTTTCAGGGAAAAACAGCAGTATAAAGAAATGAAATGTTGGGGGAAATGGGCTCTTACATCTACCTCTCTCTCAAACATACAGTGTCTTAACCAGAATAATAAGGATCATATTTGCAGGTAGAGCAGCGAAGTCCATTTATTTAGAGTAGTTGAGGATCTGACCCCTAAGTCCACTGGAGACTGTATGTTCCACTGATTCCAGCTTCTGAATCAGTTGTCTTAGCTGCTACCTATCCAGTGGTGTGAATCTGAGACTTATTGTACTGAACCTCCCTGGCAGGATTAGGGCAACCTCAAGGCTATTTCCTTTAAAATCAATCTATGAACAGACCTTTCTTTGCAGTGAAATGTCAAGTCTTTATGAATTCTAAAATAAGAAAGTCATAATCCTGTGTGACGCTCTATACCCAGATGTGCGTAAGTATCCTGGAAATTATTGTTTTTTCTTCTCCGTAGATAGTAATGATACTTGCTTAGCTAGTTTTGCATGCTTTCCAACACTTGGTTCTCACACCAAGCAAAAGAATCTTCACATTCATATTTCTTTCCTGCACAAAACATAATGAATGTTTAACTGTAATGTATACACTCATTGGATACCTGACTGATTAAACACAGCAGATTCCATACAGAAATCTTTACTTCCTCAGTGAAAACACAGCCTTATTCTGTAGTTATAAAATATACTTGAAAGACATGTAGATGTTGTGGTTAGGGACATGGTTTAGTGATGAACTTGGTAGTGTTAGGTTAAAGGTTGGACTTGGTAGTCTTATGGGTCTTTTCTGATCTAAATGATTCTATGATAGGTAATAATGCCCTAGAAGAAGTGTAGCCATAATCCCTCCAAAACAAAAGCAGTTATTTGTGTATGCAGTGGCTAGTTCCGTAGAGTGCATTTCTGCTACTCACTGAAAACATCATTCATTACTCACAGGCTTTTTTAAATTTAAAAAAATTTTTTTAAGTTTACTTCCTTTTTTACCTGGGCAAACAACTGTCTTCCAAGCATCAACCTCATATAAGATACTTTCTGTACATGACATTAAAAGATGGTAACTGTTAGTATCTTATTGCTCAAAATCACAGTTAGGTAGGTAGTGCCTCGGCTCCTAGGAGTACAGAAGTCAGGGGTTATAAAGAATGGTGTGGCTATTGAAAGATGAAATCCAATTACCGGTGTCCCAGCTAGGAGATTCCTGACCTAAGTTTCATTTTTGGATGCCTTGACTAACCAGTATGTTGTATCTGACCCTGCATATGAAATGAATTTCTTGTTACGGGAACACCAAAAACAAAGTTGAATTGCCTTTGTCACTCCTATGATAAGAGCCAGAGTATGTTTGGGGTTCATGCTGTACAGGAATTTAAACTCTGACTGATTCTATTGCTTCAAAAACATTATTCCTGGAGGTAGCAAGTGTAAGTGAGGGTGTAATATGTACTGACCCTAGAGAAAAGAGTGCATTGTGTCTGCATTGCAATGTGAAATAAAAAGAAAATAAGTTTAAAACCAGTTTGCTTTTCCAGCCTTGCCAGATGCATGAAGCAGTTCACTCAGAATTTTTAAAATGGAGGAAAAATGTGAGTGCTGGTCTATTTTAACAACAATGGTCCAGAAATGAAAGAAAGGAAGGAAATGAAAGAAAGGGAAGGGAGGGAGGGAGGAAGGAAGGAAGGGAGGAAGGAAGGAAGGAAGGAAGGAAGGAAGGAAGGAAGGAAGGAAGGCTGTATGCCAGTATTCTCTGAAATGCTTTCAATAACCATCTTGAGAAAGACAAAAAGAACACTGAATCTGTGGCTGAATTAAACAGGTGCTTCATTCTAGATATTTTGATATTTGATGGTACATTAGCCAGAAACATCAGGTAAGGAAAGAAGAGAGGAAATGTGTGAATCACAGCATTTGTCGCTTTCAGGTTTGAAAAACTGTAACTTTTATAAGGTTTAAAGTAAGTGAAGTGAGTGAAAAGTATGAATTGGAAATTGCTGGAAAAAAAACCCAATTCATACATCTTTTAATTGCTGTCTAACTAGATGGCCTGCTGCACCACCACTCCTGTTGGATAGCTCAGAATCATTGATTGATTTTATCCTCTCATCATTCCTATACAATACAATCTAACTTTGCAAATGATGAACTAAGAAAGTATGTGAATTGAATGACCAAAGTCACAAAATAAATCTACTTTTAAGCCAGCAATTGATCGGGTACTCTGAGATCATGCTCCACCAGGAGGACATGCCATGCAGTACGTGTCCTGTACTTGTAGTGCCATGAACACCCACACTTACTCTTCTCCCAAGTAACTAGCAATAGAATGAAAGGAAGTGGCCTTAAGTTGCGCCAGGGGAGGTTTAGGCTGGATAGTACTGAGAGAGTGGTCAAACATTGGAACAGGCTGCCCAGGGAGGTGGTGGAGTCACCATCACTGGAAGTATTCAAAAAACATATAGACGTGGCACTTCAGGATATGGTTTAGGGGGCATGGTGGTGTTGGGTTGATGGTTGGACTTGATCTTAAAGGTCTTTTCCAACCTTAATGACTGTCATTCTGTGACTTTCAGTTAGCCTGGGTTGTCTCTTCAGTAGAAAGGCAGCTTGAGACCTGCACTGCCTTTTCAGTGTCTTGCCTGTATTTCATATTGCTCTTTTCTGGACATAAATTGGTTCGGGTCAGGCTGTTTTCATAGCAGAGACAGGAGGTATTAGGTGCTGCAATTTGTGCAGACTTTTCCATCTATCTTTGAACTAGCTAGTTCCAACACTCTTAGCAATGTAGCCACAGAACCATGGAATACCAAACCTTTCAAATACACCACTAATAGTGCCTGTGTTAATTTAGACTCACCTAGACGAGCTGCAGTTACTATAGCATGTATGCCCTCACAAGTACTTAGGGAGGGAGCTAAAACTACAACAAATGAGGCTGAAATGCATGATCAGCTATGCGGGAAAGCAGTAAGGAAGGTTTGTGCAGTGACTGAGCAGCTACACATCTGTGATGGTAGCAGAGGATGTCATCAACTTAGTTCTCTACCCATACTACAACCTTCAGCTACCAAGACCAGTGTTGCTTTACATTTCCCTGTACCAACTGCTGCCTGATTCCCTGGCACATTCTTCCCAAGCAAACCCTGCAGTTCCCCTCACAGGGCTTCTCCATCACAGCCAGCTGCTATCTATCTTAGCCTCTAATCTGTGCTATAAAGCAGGCTCATTTTCCAGGCAGCGTTTACTGAAAACACAGGAGCGTGCCTGGCTCCCTTAGCCATACCTCCTCCTTCCCTCCCACTCCCTGGCAGGCAGTATGGCTATGGAGGTCAGGCTGCAGGACTCTCCTGCTGCCTTTGAGAGAGCATGGAGTGAAATCACAGCCCGTAAGACCATCAACCCTGACAGGTTTACAGTTGTTTCCTCTGAGGTTCGGAGAGTTCATTATGCTTACAGCTAGTCAAAGTGGTTGACAGTAAAGCAAGCAGTAACATGATTGAAATCTTCATTAGAGAGAAAACTGGTGCAGTAAAGGAAAGATTTGGGATAGGAGAACACAGTGCAAGATCAAGGCTTTCAGTGAGATCAGTAATTTAAAAATGAAATGTCTAAAAAAGCAGAGAAGAGATAATGAAAAGGGTCAAAAACAAATAATAAGGGGTAATTATGAGGTTGATGTTACATATGGCACTGGAGCGCTGGAAAGAAGAAACTGGATCTTGCTGTAGTGCTTAGTACTAGGAAATGTTCAAATCTTTAATGAAAGGCATGCACTAAGTTTAGGGAAGTAGGAACAATCTGGTGCTGCCTTCAGCAGCATTTTTGTCCCCATTTCCTGACAACTGGGATAATCGCAAGTTTATTTGGGACTTTGCTTGAATAAAATATTTCTAGATTTCTTTGCAGCTTGTTCTGAACTAATCTACCCATTCTTGTCCATCTTGACAGGTGACCTGTCTTATTCTAGGGGTGAGAAGAGCTATATTTGTCTTTTCCTTACTGCATGATCAGACCATCAACTGGACTGACATGTCCCAAGTGGCACCCATCATCAGTATATGTCATGCTGACTGTACTTGGGCACTTCATTTTTTTACCTGGGACTTAAAAGGAGTAGAAAGGAAGTGGGCTGTATGATTTTCTTCTTGATAACAGCTGCTTTTCTTGCCTGGTGTTATCACTAAAGCTCCACAGACTGTTGAAAGAGTATTGTAATGGGGCTATATTCAGCCTATGAAATGTAAGGTGAGCATTCATGTTTTAAAGGAGAGACTTTCAGGAGCCTACCCTACTCTTGTTAAAGCCAGTGGGCATCCCTGCATGTCACTGGAAGCGAGATAAGATTTCAAGTCACATCTTGAATTCTACATGTTTTCCTATGTGTCCAGAAATTTCAGTTATCTCCACTCATGACTAGAGATCATGATAGCTGTTTGAATTTTTAGTCAAATAAGACAAATACACCTCTCCTCTCTCTAGTTACATATTTATTCAGTTATCAACACAACTTTAAAGCTCACAAACTCATTCTTTGTTTCTTTAAATGTTTGACATAGAGGTTAGGAGAAGTGATCTCCAGTGGAGATGCAGAGCCACAAGAGGGATCGTTCTCTCAGCCAGAATGGCCAGGAGCCACTCCGTAGTCCCACATGAATGCCAAGGCTGTTTTGCTTTACAGACCTATCTGATGCCTGGTGTTTTAATATCTATGGGCACTAGCAGGATATTTTTGCATATTGTAGTGTGTTTGTATTTTCTATGCAATGTTTCTGGTAACAAATGAGGAGACAACATATTTTCTGCTTAGCATTTTGTTTTCTTGTCAGCAATTTAGCACAAGGAAAAATACTTGCTCAAAAAAAAAACTTACATGTGTTCAACTGTGCCTGTCACAACTTTATTCCTCTGTGTTGTGTTTCTTGGGCTGCAGTATGAATACAGACTAGTGTCCTGTCTGGGTTTCAGCTCTAAATTGTCCCAGTTAGGGAGTAGCACAGCCTTTAGACATGTGTCTGGCAACAAGGAAAAGAAAACCCACTGCCCTTCTGCATGATAAAGGAAAAAACTGATAATCTGTTTTGATTGATTAGTCCCTGCTTCTGTGCCCCTTCCAACTTCTCCTAGCTTACAAGGGGCAAGAACCGGATTTGTTTTCTTCTCTGAAATCAATTCTTCATTTAGGAAGAAAAACATTTATTCATCTGGTGGTGCACCTGAACAAAATTTCTGTAATATGCTGATATTGATGCATGTGTAGCATTTATTAGTGCAGGTAGGTGAGGAAGAATTGAAAGAATTCTAATTTCAATTTCTTTGAATAGTGCATTAGAGAGAGGATGCCAGATCCTTTTGTATATGCATTTGATTGTACAGTTTGTGTTGTCTCTTGAGATATGCATTATTGCAATGCCAGGCTTTCAGGTAAGCTCTAAGGAGAGTTATTTTAGAGGAATGAAAAAGACAGAAGAATTTGCTTTATGTCTTTGCTGTCCAGAATGGTACTTAAACTGTGAAAAATGCCAATAATAGACTCTCTGCTCTGTTATTCAGAAGGAAAAGATAAAAGATAAGCCTGTTGGCAACCAGAAACCTATTTCAGCAGCTTCTGAAGTGTGTCATAGACAAGTCTGCAAAGATATTTCATAATATCACTGATAAAGATCATGTAGTATTGAACTGATCTGCAAACATGCAAACACAGGCTGAACTTGTGTGTGTCGTTGTGTGTATGTATTCATCTAGATTTGTGAGCAAATGGAAGGGCAACTTTTCAGGAATTTTGCAGTAAAGTAAGAGAAGTTTATTGCTTGTTAACTGTTTTCCAGTTCTTTTATTTTGGCTCTATTTAGCATTTTCGGTGCATGAAAATGAATGAGAGATTGGCAAAAATGTTTCTGACTCACCAATACAGCCATTACATGACAGAGTAGTAATAAGTAACATTTCCAGCTTTAAGAGCCAAGATTTTATAAAGGTAAGGGTACAAAAGATGGTGCAGCAATTATGCTTGACATCCTTTTTCACTGTCAGTGCCTTATTCTAGAATCCATATGTTTTTACTGTCTGCCAATTAACTTACTCATGGTTATTTGGAAGTCAGAAAAGATTTTTCTCTGAATCTAAAACCAATTATCATTAATATAAGAGTGGATAGGATGGTGGTGGGAGGTGCTTTCTCCATTCAAACAGTAGCTCCAGTCTCCCAGAGCTTGTGTTTAATCCTCCTTAACGTTTTTAATTTACCAGCCATTCTGCCCTCTTACAAATGTGGTGACTTTTCACATTTGTGTTAATAGTACCTTGGATGTAAATCTACTTCCTAAACTGCATGGATATAGTCGTTCTTGACAATGCTTCCTCTTTGGTAGGACAGAATAGACTTTCACAGGAGAGAAAAGTAGGATCATAAGGAAACAGGATAAAGCAGAGCAATAAATGAGTGGTTTTCTAAGAAAATCTAACTAAAGTTTTAAAGTCTGAGAATAGCATATTCTACTTTTCCCCTCCAGGGCACCCTTGTGAAGGGTCCTATCAACTATGCCATTTAGTCTGTGACTGGCAGTGAAGCCTATGCCATCATCAGCATGAATAACCAAGAATTTGGGCTAGTTTTAATTGAATATTTGTGGCATGTAATAAAATACAGGATAATTGGGATGCTGTTTTTTGGGTAGAATGGGGGAAATCTGGCAACACCCAATTAAGCTTTGTACAGGAGAGTAAGTGCTGTTGCCTGCATGTGATGGTGCTGTGATTTATGGAAAGAGGAACCCTGGTATGGAAGGAGCATCTTGGGCGCTGTGTTTGTTGTGAGCTCAGAAGCAGGGACGGCTTATAGGGATCTGCACCTTAAGGGAAGGAAATATTTTCCCTGCTTTTACAGCATCTTGCATAGGTCCTGGCTGTGTCTTCAGCTCTGGCATTAAATTCAACTGCTAGGTCTTCTTTCAAAAAAGATTAGTGGAACCAATAATAGCTAAGTGCCCCTGTTGAAGTCAGATCTGAGATGCTAAATATGTCTGTCAGAATTTTCCTGGAAGAATGCAAATTTACAGTAAATGCAGTACTGAAAGCAGAAGTATTATTCTCTAATACATTTCTGCACAGGTCAGCATATAAAGCAGATACATTATGCAAGCCTGGCAACTGAGGTAGTCTGTCTCAGAGGCATTTTATTAATTTTTCAGGAATATAAATCAAGGTGACTTCATGTTGAATAAAGAATAAAATATTTTTGTTCTCATTTTCCAGACTCAGGGTAATCATTAAGTACAGTAAAAGGACTGTAAGGGAATTAGCTTTTTGACCCAGTATTCACCATCAGTAGATCCTGCTAACAGTGGGAATAGTCTTAATGAGCGGTTTGCAACAGAAAGATTTAAATATTTTCATTATAGGCAGATTGTGGAAGATTTTAAGCTTTGTGGCCTGAATGTAAGCTTTGAGCCAGTTACTAAGAAAATAGTAAGACTGACTAGGAGGAGATGTAATGACTTAGAGAAATGGAGATGTGATTAGCATCCATGACTTGGTGTTGAGTTTCTTGGGAATGGCATGTCATCTTGCACTTGCAAGGAATCCCTTCTCCTTCTCTAAGATCAGCAGAGATGAGATGAGCAACAGCCTTTCAGAGTTGAGACAGAAGGTAGATGTAAATGCAGATGGTCATATATATTTAATACATTCTAACTCTTCTTCATAGTTCCCCAGTTCCAGACTACTGAGTCTGCAGAGCACGCATTTGCTGTACAGTGGTTTGATTTTTTACTTTGCTCTGGGTGCCAGCTGAAAATAATCTGTTTAGTTTGATCCCTGCTCTGTCTTTGCATAGGAAAAGGAGGAAGGGAAAGGTAAAGAGGAGATAATGCACTGCTGCTGTTGTGGAGCGCACCTCCTACAGAGTCCTAATCTCAAAGGACAAAAGCTGAGAACGTCAAGCAACTTTAAGCTAACAAGAGAAATGCTTGGCAGTCCTCCTCCATCAGGAATCGGATGTTTGTATGTAGCTGTCTCGAGATTTAACACATGAGTATGCCTCCTCTGCATAACCTTATCACATGGCCCATCCTTAACTGATGTGGAAATGTCCCATTCTGGAAAAGCGTTACCTTTTCTATTCTACCTCAGCAAGCGTTACTTATTGTCCTGGGCAGTGGGAGGAATAACAAAGATAATTTGCTTGAACTATTGTAAGAAGAATGCTACGCAACATCTGCAGACAGGTAGGACAGGAGCTGGGATCCCGTTAGATTCTTCAAGGGCTGGCACAGCACTTGACAGCTTCCAGTTTGAAGCAGTTGCGCTTCAAATCACTCAAAGACACAGTGCTGTATCTAAGAAGCTATAAAGCTTCTTAGTCCTCCAAAACTCTAGCTAAGAATTGGTTGAAATCAGAAAGGATGACATTATAAATTATTATTGGTTCTTGTGTCGTACTGTTGTTGTCAGAGAGTGGAATATCCTTAGATGAATGTCTGTCCTTCAGGTTCATGAGAATCTGCTGTAGCTTCAAACTGAAGATTATTTTTATGTCTGTCTTGGTTGTAATTCTGTTTCTTTATAACCCTTAACAAGTCTATGATTATTTATTATATACCATCTCTCATCAAGAAGAGGATCCTTTTACAATAAGAATCTCCTCACAAATCTTTTCCCCAAGAAGAAAATCAGATTTTTTTCTATATTAAGTGGGGGTAAGATAAGGAGGCAGAAAGTAATTACAGCAGTTGATGGTGCTCAGCTCTTTCAAAGAAACCAAACCTTCCATCATATTCTATGGGTTCTTAGGATTAAATATTTACTTTCATTCAAAGTGTTTCAGTCTGAAACTTGTCTTTCTACAGCATCTAGTATAGTGGCATCCTGTTGCATGAGTGTTACTGCCAGTTTCTATGCCATAGGAATTTACATTATTAACAACAACAGTAATAATAATAGTGTGTTCAGGAGCAGGGTGCCCATGGAGCCATCCCATGACAGTGGTTCATTGTGGAGTCTAACAGAAACATGCCCACTGCTGAATTGCAAGTACAGCTATTGATAACACCCTAGATAAAATGTAGATATGTATATCTGAAAGCTTTAGCTAGAATAAAAAAATAACATTTTTTGAAAAACAATAATTTTATTACTCTCTGGAAATGGATGTGGCAAGACAGGCTAATTGGACAGCCAACATATTGCATAGTGCATACATAGTGTTACCTAAATGCAAAGTCAAGCTTACTATATGCCCATTCCTTCCAGAATATTGTAGTCACATGCCCCTTAGAAAAAAAAAAAGTATTTGAGCTTTAATAAAATTTTTAATAATCTGCTACAATAAAACTGGTCTGCAAAGGTAAAACATACTCCGCTGAAGAATCTTCAGTGCCACTTCACTGAAATTCCAGAGTGTGGCCACATTTCATGACCTGCCTTATACCTGCGTCTTTAACAGAATATTCTGTTAACAGTGCCAACACAGGCTCAATAAGGTAATAGAAAATTAATTTCATTTAAAATAAAAAAGACATGAAATCTCAAAGTGAGCTGTATAAAGACTGTATTGCCAGTAAGTCCTGGGAAGATGACTGCATCTGCTTTACTTGATGGCAAATTAGAAATGTAGGACTTTCTCCTGAGATTTATCACAGTGCATTTGGCCTCCTAAATTTGAAGCAACCCCATACTGCAAGAGAAAATGCAGGGAATGACTGGAACAGAATCAATGACTTAGCTAAATCAATTAAACCAACATTCCTTTTTCATTCCTTTTAAACCAACATCATTGTAACAAAACAATGTTACAGCTTGAGTTATAATAAATTGCTGCTTCTGCTTAAAAAGGCCAGAAGTAAGTAATCTCTTTTCAGCTAATTCCTGCTCAGCTTCCCCAGCTATAAAACACTTATTAAAGAAAGTTTAGCAGCTGTACTGTTCTCTGAGGCATGAAAAATCTTGATTAAGGTCGCTATACTGGAGTCAATGGAGCTTAAACCTTGATATACTGGGACACGGGGAGGGTCCAAACTAGCTTTATACTCCACAGCGTCCTGCTGACCAATCCACAGACGACTGTTTGTTTTGGACTCCGAAAAGCAGGTTGCCAAACCTCCTGCCCTGTGAGATAAGCATCATGTTATCTGTGCCTATCTGCAAGGTTAAAAGCAGCGAGCAAAAAGCTGTGGCCACAGAAGAAAAGGGCAGGATAGTTTAAGCAACCTTTGAGGCTGAGCTTTGGCATTCCTGCTTTTGACAGAGAAGAATGTGTGTGTTTGGGGGAAAAGATCACCTTTTAAGTTTTTTAGACTTCAGGTGCTGGATTTGAGGAATACATTTCAGCTGCCTATTATAGTTGCCGTAATAGCTCTACGGAAAGCTGTACCTCACAGTATTATTTAAATCACCACTTGGAATAGACTTGAATGTAACTTCATTCAAAGTGTTAATGTAAGGTGATCAGTGATTGATACAAGTTGATTATGTTGACGAGTCAAGTTCTAATCTGAACCACACAGGTAAAAATCTCAGTAATTTTCCGTCATCGACATAGTCTGGTCTTTCACTTATGTAACGGGATAAAGTTTTGACTACGTGATCTTTTCTCTAGTTATTACAGAAGTGATTGTTGAGCCCAGTGTATAGGCAAGTCACTGACATAAACACTAATCAGTTTAGCACAATATTAATATTAGAATTGTAGGGCTATTTCCACTGTCAATCAGAATGCTTCTCATAAGGCTTTGAATCCTAATTTTTATCTACAGCTTTTCTAAGCAAGAAGGCAGGTTTCTTGGAATAAATGTCTAGTTTTCCTTGGTGAGATTCTGTGCTCAACTGCACAATATAACTCCATTGACAAGGAAAAATGAGTGGGAATGACGTAAGTGGGGTTATCCTTGTTCGTATGATTACAGCTGCTGGCAGTGGATCACTGGCCAGCCTGACTATGTGGTGTTCTCCATGCAGTTCATTAACCCTGCTCCAAGTCTACTTGGTCATGTTGTACCAACCTGCTTCCATCACGAATGTCAGCGTTGGAGAATTTTACTCTCTGGAATGTGTAAACCTTCCTGCCCTTTGGGAGAGGATGTTTCTTCAGGTGTTGTGTTAGTGCCTTGAAAGCAGCAATCTTGAGCTTTAGGTTTTTCTGTTGTCTGAGTGGGAGAGCCTATGGCTGAGGAAGGAACATCTGACATACTCCTAGAATTATTCTTTCCATTTGGGTTTTCCTTTCAGATGTTTCTGCAAAGAAATCATAACCTGGCCTGATTAGATCATAGTATCTTCCTCAGTTTAATGCGTTTATATCTAGAATTAATAATAAATAAGACACAAATTTTTCTGGCTAAATTAATGCTTTTTTCATCTTGAAACCTAAGAAATTACTGGCTATATCACCTGCTGGGATATATCTTCCGTGCTTGTTAACCATTATTTTCACAGACAGATACAACTGCACAGGCATTGCAATGAACAGGATGTAGATAAAGAGAAAAATGGCATCCAGAGCATGAGCACTGAACACACTTATTATTTGCATGCAGACTGTTAGTGTGTGCAGATTTTACCCCTGGTTTTTTTAATTACTTTAATTAGTGTACATTCCCTTTTTTTGTGCGTGTGTCTCTTAGAAATATTGATTCCATTGTATATAATGAGGTTTGAATAGTATCATGTAACTGAAAGGAATAAAACCTAGCACAAAGTTGGAATGCTAGCTGCTACATATGCAATGATATAAGATTAACTGAATTTTGATTCCTGCATTTTCAATATCACCATTTTTTCCAATTATTCTGGGGTATGATGTACACGACTTTGAATTATATCTGAAAAGAGAGGAAAAAACTTCATGTAAAGTTTGATTTTTGCTTTTGCTCAGTTTTGTTTGTCAATCCTTGCAACAAATCAAATATATTTAATTGCTTTTCCATTTGTTTTCATTTTTGTACTTACCCTGGAAAGTATTATAAAATACATTCCCATAGATACTGAACTGCTGTGAATATTCTGATGAAAAGTATATAAAAGTCTTTTGATTTTTCGTTGGCAAGTGAAAACTTTTCTCTAATTATAAAATTTAAAAAGAAAAAAATCTGGAAGATATTTCATCTGTAGTGTAAGCCTAGAACCTCTTTCTGTAATTCCCACTCATCAGCTGCTATTGCAAAATAACTTAGCAAGGAAAGTAAGGCCACCTGAGCAAAACACTGATTGGGAGATTGCAGTTATAGAATCAAGAATAATGTAAAAATATTTTTTATGGTTAATGAAGATTGGTTAATGAGTAACTGGCAAAGAACAGTTCACACCTCTGTATTGTGGTTATTTAGATGTTATTGGCTTCAGTGAAATCAGACTGCTGTTGTATTTTATTTGCATAACCTTGTCTGATTTACTAACAATCACTTGAGTATTTTTACAAGTTTGTTTCTTTTTTTATTAAAGCAGAAAGGCTGACTCATTGTTCTTAATCAAACTGTACACAGACAGCCTCTGATGTGCATGCCAGCATCCATATTTAGGGAAAGGTTCAGAAAGAATGGGACTGTATGTTTCTGTGAGTGTAAATGGCAGCAAATTCAGGCCTTTGGTGTCATGCTATGCATAACAAAGTTTTCTGATATATGTTCTAATTACAAATTGACTGGTGTTTCAATGTATTGTCTTGGGGTTATGTTATAAAAGGTTCAAGGCACTGTTGGTTTTAAATGTCATTCAGAAATTGGGTATTACTGCTGAAGTAAGATCAAAGCATGGCAACAAAACTAAAGATGTCTTCCTCTGGACTGTCAGCCTGCTTATATGCTTGTGTATTTTGATTCAACCATACGTTCTGAAATGCTGCAGAACAGTGTGTTGCTTGACAGCTTCTGTGGATGAGGTCTGCAGCAAAAGCAAATGCTTATGATGGTTAGCTAGGTAACTTTTCTCCTGGCCGTTCCTTTACTCTTATTTTATTTATTGTTTTGTTGCTCACATCTATTTGGTGATTAACTATTTTGACACGTACAAGTCCGCTACATCATCTTTCTTGCAAAAGTCATCAGTAGTTAGAGATCATGGTAACCTAGTAGTTTTACAGTTGCAACTCATAAGTCACATTCTCACATCTTTACTGATCCAGGTACCCTGTGTTTTGACTACAAGTGAATTCCACCAAGGATGGAGTTTCCCAGCTGTATCTGTCTGCATCGAAGCAAAAGCTAAAAAAGAAAGGAAAAAAAATAAACAGATCTACCATAAAAAGATCAGGCAATTCAGTTAGGAAGTAATTTTTAAGTCTACATCGCAATAATTAAAGATGCGATGCTTAAAGACATAATACAGAAGAGCTTAAAAACAATTATCTTTGCCTTATTTCCTGGAAGAGAAAGCTAATACTCTAAGCTGATCTGGTGGACCTATGAATATCCTAATTTCACTCTTTCTCTTCCCTGACCTTTCTTCCTTCTTCCCCTTCTCCAAACATGTTAGAGGATTTAAGTTGTTTCCAAGGACTCCAGTCTACTGTAAAGCAATAGAGTTGTTTTTTGGCTTGTAATTTTGTTATCAGTATATTTTATAAACAAATAAGTATAGTTACATTGGGTTTGCTGGAGAAACCAAGCTTAAATTATCTTCCAATATGTTATGAAGTAATTACATCCTCTTTGCATAAAAAGTATTTTTCTGTTATGATAGACTGGAAAGTTTCTGAAGAGCATCATGTCACCTTCTACAGTCACGAGTACATGAATATGTGCTTTTCCAGTTAGGGATGTACCCAGAAAATGTTGATGGAAACCCAGAAGTTAATGCGTAGCTTTCACTAGAAAAAGTAGCTGTAAAAAGCAGTACCTCCTTATTTGATAGTTCTGTTTCTTCTCTGTCAACAGTTCATATCTATTTAGGTGAGAAAAACAAGTTATTACTTCCAAAAATGTTATTCAAAGGAACAGTGTGTGGAGGTGAGCCAGGCTTAGTGTATTCATCACATAGTTTTCAGCTCCAGTCTGAATTTCATAATCTTTGCAGATACCTGTAAGACAGAAAAAAATCAAATCTCCCAAGAAGCTGTAGCAGTAGTAGAGCTAACATTGTGAGGAACAGCAAAGTACTGAAGCCAGGACTTTGAATATTGAAAAATTTCTTACTTAAGACACTTAGATGGTGATTGATTTTTCCAGTGATGAGACTCCTATAAAACACATTAAATTGTGCATCCAAACTCTTTAAACATGCAGAATAATCAAATATTTTTTAAGTTTTACTACTGGAGGTACACTAATATTAGCTAGTGTCAGCAACGATAGATTTACCTGCTTTAGACAAGCAAAGAGAAGCTACAGCAGGCATAGTGACATAATTAAGGTCTCTGAATTTTTTTTGTTAGTCTAAAATCTAATTCACTGACCCTTTTCCACAAGTGTGTTTAAGCTTTTTAAGTAACAATTCAGGCAAATAACAACAGAATTTTTGTGATCTGATATGATGGAATTTCTTTATCACTGACATCAGTAAACCAGGAAGTTTGGTTTCAGTGGGAAGTGTGGCAAAATTAGTTTAAAAATTGTTAAGGAATTGCTTTCTAATCACTCCTGGTTTCCTCTGCTAGAGATCATAGGAACTAGAAGGAGAGAGAATTGGTATTCTAGCATTTGTATTCATCTGGGATATTTTGTTTGCAGTCAAACAGATCTGAAAACATTCATGTAGAAAGAAATAACAATACCAAATACTATTTATTATTCTAGGAGCTGCAGCTGCCACCATCTTTCATTTAATAAATGCTGTTCACAATAAACTTACACCTTTAGGGTGAACCTACAGGACAGGGGAAAACTAAAAGATAACTTGAAGAATAATGAACTTGGAGATTGCATACAAATTCATGTAAACACCAAACTTGGCTAGTCTAGTTCTCACTAGAAAACACCTGTTTCAGGCTGGAGAATGCAGTATCTACTGGAGATATGAACTTAACTACCAAGCAAGCACAATTAACAAGTCCTGCATTTTCCATCTATCAGGAAATCTGTTGCCAAGGTGTCTAAAAGAAGAAACTGAAATTTGTGCCATGAGAACTGAAGAGTACCTGCTAGCATTGTTCTGGTTCTGTGACATCCCATTGTTGTTTTTTCAGCCCATGCTATTTCTGCTACTGTACTCATGTGGGCAAAGAGGGAAGAAGTGTGAATAAAACTGGATATGGCTGAGAGACCTGCTCTCAAGTAGACCAGAGTAAAACTAATTTACCTGGTATATTTATAATTTGCACAGAATTCACTACAGAGACCAATGAAGACATGTGCATTCAAATTATTTCTCCTAGGGCTGATTTAAGAAAGCCATTTGGAAGCTAAGATTAGAGGAGGGAAAAAAAAAAGTAATGCCTAATTCAGTACAGTAAAGTATTCTGTATTATAGAGATTTCTGTGGTAATTTGTTCTTTGTAGACTAGTAGGTGCAGACCTCCCCCAAGGACTGCTTGACATCTCCTTTGTTATACTCAACTCTTAATAATTTTCCATAATTCTGCAGCACAAATGATTTGGTCATTAGGCAGGTACATCCTTCTGTGTAACCTGGAGTATACAGTAGTAGATACACAAGGAGGACTACATTTATCATTGGCGTCTCCACTGAATTTAGTAGATCGATCTCAGGGACTTTTTCAATTGCAGGAGATAAAGAAACTATATATGAATAACAGTTTATTTGATGAGTAAAATGTTTTTAAAGTAGCCTGTACTTGATGACTCCGTCGGTCTTGGATTGGTACTTCCACAGCTGCATGAACTGTATTTCTCTCATTTACTCGTCCTCAGAAGTATGGTCAAAGCTTTAAATGTGGGGATATGAGAATATAAAGGTTATGGTTATCATCTGCAGTAGTGCAGCTTTGCTGAATAGAGTATGTCATATTTGTTAACACTATTTTAAGACCCATTACCCCACCTAATGAGTGCCATCCTACCTTCTGGAGAGGTCCCTGCAGGTAGTGTGCTGTAATTCTGCTGCATGGCACAAATTAGCAGAAGTGCAATGAATGTAAATGTTTGAAGCTCTTAGGTAATTGAGCTGTAAGCAGTTTCTGTCAGAACAGTGTGTGCAGGGTAGCTTGTTCTCAAGAGAGAAGGTTGTCTGAAGAAAGCCATTCATAACATAACCTGTAAACTAGGAGTGGGGAGAAGAAAAGGCCTGCTTAAGGGCTAATTAGGTCTCTGGTAGGTTGCGCACTCACACACCCCTCATGTTACCCTATAACCAGATGAGCAAGTGAATGTGCTAGTGGCTATACATTTATGAAGGGTGTATATGGCACATGCACAAGGAGTTCCCTAATGCCTTACAGGCGTTCAGCACGTAACTTCTGAGTGCTGTAATATAGCTATGAATGACAGGAATCAGCAGTGTTAAGCTGTTGTTGTTCTTACTACTATTCTGTGAAAACTAGCAACTGGATCAAGATTGCGTTATTTCTGAAAACCATCCAAGCACTTGTCACACGTCATTTGTACTTACTGCCACAAGTTGAATTTTGAATCAGAAGCCAGGTGGATGGTTTCAGATCTTACTTGAATCCACACTAGGCATCCAGTCTTACATCAGAAATATACTATTGCAAAGAAACACAGCGCTTTAGGGGATTCTACATTATGTACAGGGTTAACAGGAAAGCAGCAGGCCTTATTTATGTGTAGTACAGGAGTTGCCAGAGCAGCAGAAATATTGTTTTCTTTCAATGATTAATGTGCTCAATAAAAGTGTAGCATCTGCTGCCAGCTTTCATTAACAAATAAATGAAAAACAAACCCACGTGGTAGGCAGTATGTCTGGGGACAGCTTAAACAGGACTGAGCTGCTTTAGATTTCAGCTATTTTCTTTAGCACAACAGTGTGGAGCACTTTCTTGTTTATAGGATAAACACATGGGATTGAAGTGATCTGTGTAGCACACAGGAGCGGTTGCCAACCCATAACATTCTGCAGAATGCAAAAATTCCATAGCTGCTCCCTTGGGAGTCATAGGCTACAATCTTCGTGCATGTTGGTTTCGGTGTAAATAACAGTTAAATTGTCAGAACAGACAAGCTGCCAGTGAAACTTTGAATGAAGTATTAGTTCATTTTCCTTTCTTCATAATACAGGTTCAACAGACTTGTCACTGGTCCTTGTATCAGTTCAGGAGACGTGGTATTTCATACCACATTAAGACAAGTAATGCATAAATGTAAAGCTGTAAATGTGTACTTTTTTAATTTCCTCGCAACAAAGTAGACTCTCTGAAATACAATAGATAACTTTTTTTTTTAGCCTTATTTTCTGTGGAAACAGGGTGTATTTGGTCATGGTGTCTTTCTCTTCCACCAGTTGTCCTTATAACTTCTGAACTGTAGCAGCCAGTTCCACCATTTTTGGCAAGGAGAAAAAGGGAAGGAGGGTTTACACACAACAGTGTCTCAACACAGGGGAAGGTCGCAGTGCCTACTTAGAGACATCGCAGAATCCACACAGCAGAGAACTCTTGTGAGCATGCCATCCTCATGGAAGTTTTGAGCAACAGTTGCTGACTGAAGTGAGTCCATGAAATTGTAAGAAGCCAATCTTCCTCAGCTCTGGTACTACTAAAACTGCTTTCCTTCATGGAAGTTTGAGAGTGATCACCCAAGGAGATCTCAGACTGGACGTGACTTTGCATCTGTGGCAAGAATTTCACTTAATCAGTCTCAGGATGTGTAACAATTAGAGTATTGCTTTCAACATTTCCAGTTGTTTCAGGCTTTTTTGTATAGAAATTAAATTCTTTTAAACAAATCAGCAGAGACTATTTCCAGCAATAATGTGGCTGTCCTTCGGACACATGGAAGCCTAGCAGTCTTCAGAGCCATCTATTTGCATATTTGCAAAATACAACTGGCTAATTCATAGTGGAAATACATCCCAGAATTGCAAAAACATTTCAGTACTAAAAACAAAAGATACAAAACTGTCATGACCTTAAGGGACATAATGGAGCAATCTCTGCAGGTTATACGATGAGGGACAAGGATGGCTTTGGGAATTTAAGGTATTTGTTCTAAAACCCAATGAGTACTCTAAGCTTAATGGCAGTACAGAGAAACTAGCTGTACCTTCAACTGTACCTGTGAGCTATGCTGAAACTAAAGAAACCTTGCCTGTAAATGTTAGATAGGAGACCAATTCATCCACACTGCTGTTCCCATAAAATCAGTCTCTCCCAATTGTCTTCTTTGCAAAGAGCAAAATATCTCCAGATAGAAGAGAATAAGGTAGATTTCAGCAATCACAAAGGCTAAGCTACCATGCATCAAAAAATGTGTACATACCAAATAGATGGGATTAGATTGACAGTTTTCCTGTACATGACTTTGATGCTTAGTACAAACTTGGTACCCATTTAGCTTGTACAGTCACACACTGCAGAGAATTCCATATTACTGAGAACAGAACCTAGTGCAAATGTGATTATTTGCTAATGAACAGACATCCCTCTATATTTAATTGCATCACACTTTTCAATCCTATATTCTTTCTATGGCGATTATGTTCCCTGTCCAGCATGAGTCATCGGACTCTTGGTATGTACAGTGTGTGCTATGCAGAATGATGCATTGAGCAGGTGTGGCAAAGGACAGGGCAGTTCAATTAAAAGGAAATTGAAGTGCATTTTCAAAGAGAATGTACAAATACCTTAGTGTTTGATTTCCAGGGTGGTGATTAATTGCAAACTGTAAGATAAGAACATACAGGACAAATATGAGCAATAGCCATTTGTTATATCATGTAGCAGATTCACCTCTGGTTTAAGCTGGCTTTTGGTGGTATGAACAAGAAATCAGGGACTCTGGCAGTGTAAAGAGAAGCGAAAGCTTGAATTCCCTTTCTCTGGTGAATTCTGGGGGCTGACAAGCTGTATGTGGAGAACACTGATCTCAGCAGTCTGTGCAGGCTGAGGTTTTCTGGCACTCTCTAATTAAAAACGTTACCCCTATCAGATACGATGGTAAAAATTAAAATATGGCTTGCACAAATGAACACGCAGATCATACCCATGCTAAAGTTGATCCTACACATTTACTTGTACTTGCTTGTGCTAGAGAACAAATCTTGGCGTGCATGTGCATTCTGAGTTCAGAGAATACAGAGTGACTGTATTTAAAACCTGAACTCAAATGCCAGCAGTGTTATCTGCAGGCTCAGGAGGTGCAGTTTGTCATCAGACTTTGTCCAGCTTATACTTGAGCTAGGCTAAAGAGCAAAAGAAATTTGGAGCTTTTACCTCTTTCCCTTGTATTTATAAAATCATTGTATGCTTTGATACAACTTGCAGTTCCAGCTAAAAGCTGTAAAAGTTGCTGTGTTCCAGGTCATAAATTGGGGTGAGATGGCAGTTCTGTGTGATGAGGCTTGCACAATACCCACACAGCTTATATCTGACTTGAGGCTTTGCTATTAGTTCCTCACTTTCATGAACACAAATTTCACATCCTGCTCTTTTTCCACTCTCTGAAGAACACCTCCTATTACATGCCACAAGCAGAAATCTCTTTCTAGACAGTATAAAATTCCTCGAGATGTAATGCAGTGAAGCAAGATCATCTCTGAAATTAGGTTATGCATTTCCCCATTACCCAGTGCCTCACACCACTGGAAAAATGAAATGAGTTCCTGGCCTGAACGTTCCTGCTGTTATCTAACTCTCACTGTACTTCATGTCAATTATTAACATCAGCAATGATAGAAATCTTAACACATGTTAAGAAGCAGGACTCCTACATATTTTTTGTTAATCTCTATTATTTTGCCCTATGATCTTTGTTTTGGAGCCTACTTTTCCAATGTGCTCTCACAATTGGAGTGTTTTGGGCTGATACTGCTTTCAGTCTTTGGAGGACACGGTATAAGAGCTGTTTACTATCTCTTTCACCCTCCAGCCAAATATCTTGTTCATCATATATAAGTCTTCTTTTATCAGTTAATTTTACCCAATAATACCACAGAGACTTTTAACAGAAGACAGTAGACACCACTAAATGACTTAGCTGCACTCTCAGATTAGAACATATTTATATATATTGAGGTTACTGAATATCTGCCTGAAGTGTGAAAAGTGTGGGGTTTTGTTGTCTCACTTACTTAATGTTTTTTTCAGTGAATTTCAGACCCAGTGATGCTCCTTTGATTTTTCTCAAGGTAATAAATAATGCAGTTTAAAACCTGCTAACTGCTAACAAAGTGAACACTCCAGTTATGTAAAACTTGGGGTTGGGGGTGCATGGATGGATGTGCAGTCCAGGCACTTGGGTTGAAGCATGAATACAGGGCTTTGATTTGGCTTTGCTTTGCTTCCAGTGCAGGCTTGAAACAGTACATACTGACCAGAAACTACATAGGATTTTCAGCTGGGAAGGCTGAATGTGTATCCAGTCCCCAGGAAACATTAATCTTGGTACAGCATGTGTGTGCTGGCGATGGAGGAACACGTGACTAGAGACGTGTCTTTCTGCTGTTTCTTTTCAGAGGATACAATTTTAAACTTTGCTATTTGGCAAGTGTCAAAGCAGATTTCCATCTCTTTTAACCTTCTCCAGGTTTGGGTCTTGGGGAGGAGATTCAGAGAGCCATAGCTTGCCTCTTGACAGCCTTGCTATGCCTGCCTTTGTCCAACAGAAAATGGTTACACCCTGAATCTGACTCAGGAGGAGTTTGCGAAGTGAAAGAAGTGCAGGACTAAGCTTGTGCTATGCAGGCTTCTCAACAAGATAAATGGTGATAGTATCCAGTACTGGGTAATCCCACCCACATGTTTTTTCACTACCGTAATGTAATCGTATGTGTACAAATGGCATCATATGTGTCTCCTTTGTGCAACTGAATATTGCTAAGTACCTGGGACAATGAAATACAGAGATCAGCTAGGAAAAAGGTACCAGAAACTTTTACAGCTCAAGTTTCCCCAGCTTCATGGAGCTGTATCAGAAGAGCTGTTCTAGCATTGCAGGTTTGAGCTAGTGTTTTATTCTGAAGAGTCACAACCTGTTACTCTTTCTCTTTTCCTTTCTCAATTAGAAAAAAGCTGCCAGGACTAATCCATAGATGTGAGTGTACTCATCCTTCTCTGCAAGAAAACTGGTCTCTGAATCAGAATTCTGAGAGAAGTCAGCTAAATGTCAACAAGGCTGTAGGTTGCGCCTGTACAGGCCATACATTACAAGAAGCAGTAGCGTTAAACAGTACTAGAATGAGTCAGTGATCCAGACATGTGCAAGTGCTACTTTTAAATTCCTAGGAATTATGTAATTGCAGAGCCCACTTGGATTAAAGAGCGGTACAGGTCAGTCAAGAAAATACTGCTTCTTTCTTCAGTCATTGGTATGTTTTATCTTTTCAGCTGAGAGGTGATTTAGTCTGGAAACTTTTTTGTGTTTGCTTTATTTCACATCAAATCACTTATTAAATGTGTGAGAACCTTGTAAAATCAAGAGCATCTAAATTGGATTGTTATTTTAAATGCAGAACTCGTAGAACAAATTCCCCCAATAAACTTTAGGAGAGCAGGACAAATTCTTACTTAGAAAGAGAAGAGGCAGTGCTGGGTTCTGATGGACAAAATGAGCTTGCAAAGAATCTGTAGAACAAAGAACGTCAGAGGAGTAACTTACTATTGCATTTTCTTTCGTGTTAACTGTGGCTAGCTGAACTACATAGCATGCGGGGGATAAAATGTCTGCCACCACTTCCTTGAACCTTTTCAGATTCTGTGGTTTGTGGAGTGCTCTGTGCTTCTGTGTGGCTGGAATTAGTATCTAGCTTCACTGAGCTCCTAGGCCAAGGACTGAATGAAACTTACCCTGTTTAGGATGCTGTGTAATGACAGATACGCTGGACATTGTGTTATTTCATGTTCGCAGGCAGAGAAAACTGATTGCTAGATATGAGCATAAGGCCAATGAGCGTGCTAGCTCTTCTTCCCCTGTAGCACTGCTTATCTCCACCCAAGTCACAAACACAAAGTTGTCTTTAAAAGGATTCTGGCTGATAGGGCACTAAGTACCTCTCACCCGGAGATGAACATATCACCAATGCCCTGGCCTTTAGGAGGGCTTTAGCACTCACCCAAGTCCTGCCAACACAAGTACTGCAGTGTTTTGATGCTATCTGAATGTCCCCCATTAGGATTGGCTTAGCCCAGCCGTAGATAATTTGCTGCAGGACCAAAATACACAGTGCTAAGCCCAAATAATTTTGGAAGAATCAATACATTTGGGATGGGTATCGTGTATGCGATCCTGATTATATGAGAAATGTAGTTGCTTATTACGTTGTGCAATCACTGGGCACTTTTCTGATGCCAGGAGCAGTCCTTTGTGTTTCAGGTCAAATGCTTCCGCAGAAACAAACCCAAAACTAGCAAAAAAATAGAACCTGCAAAGAAATTGGGAAGAAACTAGTTTTTATTTTACAACGTGCTACAATTGGGAGAGAGAAAGATGTTGAGAAGCAGTGGTCATAAAAGTGCTGTTAGAAATTTCCTCCTCAGAACATATGATTTAAGATTAAACTGGTCATACCGATTGCAAGAACAAATCCAGAAGGCATTCTCCTGGAATGAGAGAGGTTTTATTTTAGAAAATTCAATCGAAAAAAAGAAATTATCATAATATGTGAACTACTATGAGTCAGGTAGTGATATACCAGTATCAAAGCTCTTACCTGACCTTGGACAGATCGCTGTGAGAATTACAGCAGATATACTACTTTAGTGAGCTGAAAAGTATGCTATTAAGACATATGGTATGTATTAGATTTCTATATAATTTTGTAGTTGTGGTATCAGTTATATAGTAACATAGATGGATATTATCACTATTCTGAAATGAGGTACCTGAGGTGCAGTCTTGTCTGTCTGGAACTATTACACAGTGATGGCAGAACTGGAGGTTGTACCTGCAGCTAACTCTCAAGTTTGTTCATCCTCCAAGTCTTCAGAATACATGTTAGCGTTGCCATCCCTAATTCGTCAGTGCTATGAAATGCACATGTGGTGAAACACTGAAGAAGAATCAAAGACATTCTGAAATATTATCCCAAGAGTAGTGAGAGGAAAAATAATCCAATTTTAAGATGGAACATAATACTTTTCTGAAAGGATGGAAATTATTTGGTGGCATAAAAGGCAACTGTACTCAGTTACTCATGAGATCACCTTGCAGTCAGTGTTCCTATAATCCTAAATTTCTATGTACCTTTTGAAAGCATGAACAGAATTATTACCATTCTCAGGCAAGAATTTCATTACCACAGAACTGGGCTGTTCCTTGCCCTAGACACACTGCTATCACAATTTTGAACAGATTGCTCATAGTAGGCATTGGTTAAGCAAGAACTGGCATGGAGGGCTATGCTAGTATAGCTGCTACAGCATATGGGACATGTTTCTGGAAACTGCAATCCTGCATCATCTGCTACTGTGAGTCATGTGTCGCCACATGGACAGCAGCAAAACAGGTGAGCTAACGCTAGTGCCATGGACTTCCCTTATTTTTTCCCTTTTTATTATAATTAATGTTTACAACCACCTGACTTCTGTGCTATCATTAGAGCCGGCTGTTATGCTAAGGCATTATTCTTTTTGTAAGGTGACTCTTGAAATACCATGCTGCCCTCTTGAGGTTACTTAATATTTATTTTGGATTTAGGGGTTTTTTAACCTGTTACTGGAAAGAAAAAGACATTTTAATGAAAATTTGTTTCTTATGCAAATAAGCAGATTAGACCTGAGAATTTCAAAGCTATCTCCGTGTTTTGGTGTTCCAAAAGGAACTGGGCATGCAAGTCCTTGCAAATGTCTGTCTTAATTTCTCCACTTTAACTCCTCAAAAGATCTAGAGGATCATGCATAGAATGCCGATGGCTGGGAGTAGAAATAGGGTTGCTTGGTTACAAACATTGTTCTATTTAGATTTGAACACTATATAGAATATATATAAGAATAATATAAGAATATTATAAGAATAAATATAGTGTTCAGAAATAATTTGTGGCAATGGGCAGAATCACATTTCCAGTACTCTGGCATTGGCCAACAGTCTTGCATGAGTTTGGTCGTGCTACTGTCAACAGTGGTAAGGCATACAGTGACTGATAACATCCTCTGCTGCAGAGATCTGGCTGCCTGATCGTTTCTTCCAACTGCGGTGTCTCATTTGAAATGATTCCTTAGAAGAACTAAATGTGTTTATGTTGGCAAAATGAGGAATGCAAGTGGTTAGAACAAGTGCTGTAAAGCACGTGCAAAGTATAAGCATAGAGAAGGAAGACAGTGTGACAGAAATTGCCTCTGATAGTTTGAGGTTTTTTAACATTAAAAAAAAGGAAAGCTACTGGAGTGACTCTGTATTAGTCTCTCTTAAATGAATTGTTTACCATGAGACCAGATGGACAATGGTGGGAATACAGTTAGGTGAAGTGGGTTGCCTGATTGTTCATTTTTTATTCATTGCTCTGGGAATCAAATTATAGTACAGTGTGTTCATCAGGGACAAACAGACTGGAACAAAAGAGGAAGGAGCTGGTTAGGTCCCATGTGTTTTTGTGCCACTGTAAAACTTGGATTTGACAGTATATGAGAAGAGATTTTAGCCATCTGTCTTTTCTCCTTCTGCTCCACAGTGCTTGTGCCATTCCAGGAGGTTGCTAGAGAAGTTCAGTGATAGCAGGTAGAAGCAGAGGTATATTGGGAGTGATTTCTAGTGGCAGAAAGTTTGGCAGAGCTTCTAACTGCCTTGACTAGAGGCAAAGGTTTCCATTTGTCCATCTAGTTTCAGAATATTTGCTGCCTGTCCCTAAGGGTTCCTTCCAAGCCTCAGCTGTGTGAACATGAGTGCAACTTAGAGCCAATGCAATGTTTGGTGAAGCTTTTTTCAGACCGGCTGCCGTGCTTGGCAGACAACACTTTGTTGGCAATGAGGGTGGGAATGACTGGCAGTTGTAATAGCAATGCCAAAACGAATGTTGGCCTTTGCACTATAAATTTCCATTGCAGCTGCTCAAACAGGAATCGTGCATCCCTGTAGTGCATCTCTAGTCTGCCTGCCTTGAGTAGAAACTAGTTATTGTACTTCACTGAGCAAATATCCATAGAATAACTAATGCCAATGAACATCAAAACCATCCCCATTACAGGAATTAATGTTACTAAATATAGGCAAAGTATGTATTCTTAATATCATACAGAAGGAAAGCCAATGCCCTTTTCTGGTATCTTCTAAAATTCCTGAAAAATAAGCAACGATCCATGTATTTATTTTTTCACAAGTAGATATAAATGCTCCTTAGCCAGTCTTTTTGTATGCAAGTACCTCCAGTACTGTACTTCTTCCTACATATTTTCTTGTAATCTCTCTCTAATGATTGGCACATATAATGAGTAAACACCACTACAAATAAGAAAAAAGCCAAGGAAAAAATGAACTAGAAGTGTTTATGCTGACTATGAAAAAGAACTTCCTTTTTCACAGCTTGCCTGGTTGAAAGCCAAATGTTTACATTCACTTCTAAATTATCATATGCTTATTTCCAGGTCAGGGTATACCTCATAAGGCCAGCAACTGTGCAAAAAAACCAACAAAACGACCAAACCCAAAAGACCCCAAGAGCTTGACAGAGTTTTATTTCAAATATGGAATAAAGTATTTAGAAATAATTTGAAAAGCAGGACTGCTGACACAAAACCCATAAGTTTCTTCTTGAAAATTAATCCTGTTTAGTGATACTGTTACTTTTCCCATAAGAAACTTTTTATGTGGAGGGAGCTTAACTGAGTACAGTCTCTTTCCTTTCCATAATGCAGAATAGGTACACCTTGTTCACCAAGGTAGTGTGACTCTTCAGCAGCTTTCCTGCATGTCTTTTCAATTGTGGTGTTCATAACTTTCTTAGAGACCTGCAGATTGAAAATACTGACATATGTCCTCATGCCCTAGGATACTGGCGCATAATTATAGCAAAGGAAATACTATATAGAGAAAAGACTTATGTTCAGCTGCCTCCCATCTCTCTTGTGATGTTGCTCTCATGTTCCCTTTTTAAAGGTCTGTTTAGTGGAGAGGGGAATAATAGATAAAAGGAATCGTAGAATCACAGAATTGTTTATGTTGGAAAAGACCTTTAAGATCATTGAGTCCAACCGTTAACCTAGCACTGCCAAGTCCACCACTAAACCATGTCCCTAAGTGCCACATCTACATGTTTTTTAAATGCGTCTAGGGACAGCGACTCAATCAGTTCCCTGGGCAGCCTATTCGAATGCTTGACAGCCCTTTCGGTGAAGAGAATTGTCCTAATACCGAACCTAAACCTCCCCTGGTGTAACTGGAGGCCATTTCTTCTTGTCCTATCGCTTGTTACCAACAGCCACCTCACTACAGCTTCCTTTCAGGTAGATGTAGAGAGCAATAAGGTTTCTCCTCAGCCTCCTTTTCTCCAGGCTAAACAGCCCCAGTTCCCTCAGCCACTCCTCATAAGACTTGTGCTTCAGACCCCTCACCAGCTTCGTTTCTCTTCTCTGGACACACTCCAGCAACTCAATGTCTTTCTTGTAGTGAGGGGCCCAAAACTGAACACAGTGATCAAGGTGGGGCCTCACCAGTGCCGAGTACAGGGGAGGATGATCACTGCCCTAGTCCTACTGGCCACACTATTGCTGATACAAGAGGACAGGAAGTTAAGGGGGCATTAGAGCTGTTAGTCCTGTTTTCTTGATACCACTGACATCACTGTGGCAGAGGAGAAGGTGGAACACATAATGGGCATAAAAAGGCACTCTGAACCTGTTGCTAGCCCCACTCCTACTGCTTAATTTCTAACAGGACAGTCTACCCTCCTCAATTACATCTAGGCTACATCTTCACCATTGTAGAATGCAGAATTTTTAGGGTAGGATTTGACTTTGACAAAGGGGGGCTTCAGTACCAAAAAAGAAGTACCAAAGTGTTAAATGGGTGCAGAGGAGGTGTCCCAGGCACTAAAATGTCTCCCTGTAGTCCTGAAGTTCCAGGTGCACAGCTTGTGTACCTCTAAGATTCAAGTAGGAACAGATTACTGTGATAGAGCCTGTCTAGTCCCACTCTACTGCAGCCAGCCATGTTATGCTCAAGGTCCACCATAAAGCTAGCAAGGTTTTCACCCCTGCTATGTCTACTAGAATGCTCAGCCCCTCATTTGAATTTTACATACTTTCTTCCAATTTCCAGCCTTATTTTGCCTAATAATTTTTAAGCCAATGTTCTCCTTGGCTTTATGTGTCTTTTCTTCCTGCCTGCTGTTATCTATAGATGTGCTTCTGTTTCTTTCAACTTTTGCTTGCCAGGTTAAACAAGGAAGGATCTTTCAGGTCATCAGACAGTTTTCCCTAGTGGTCCTTCTCTGTTCATTGTCCCCACTGTAACCATGGATGTCTGGAACCATCCACAGCTATGTAGTTTCCTATTTCATGAAACTAAAATTGTTGAGTGTTACATACCATCACACAAATTAGACTCCTTGGCACACTATTAGAGACTTTTTCAATGTCTGTCAAATGAGAAAAAGCTGAAAAGGGACTATGTACTACTGCAGTTTATCCAAACACAGTCACCATTAGGGCTGCTGAATTGTCAAAAAAGATTCGTGAATTCTGTAATTCAAGAACCTATAATCTGAAACCAGTTCTGTAGAAACTGCCAATTCTGACCAAAAAGGGCAGCTCCAGGCTGCTGGAAAGCACTGTAGGTGTTTGGTGGCCTTGTTCTGCCCATTCAGGACTCAGCCATGCCCAAGACGTCTCCAGAGTGAGCAGCATCACTCCTCTTAGGCAAACACGGTATCTACAAGAATATAGCCATGGCAACCCAGACTGCACAAGCATACCTAACATCTGGGTAAGTATTCAGGAGCAGGAGACCTTGCCAGATACAATATTCTGCTCTTTGTAGTACAGATATGAAAGTTATTTTCAAAACAATAAATTGAGACGCATTCACATTTCTGGGATAAATTTTAAGGATACTGTGCAAACATGGCCAGAACGCAGAGCTTCTTTATAAGCAAAATTTCTGGAAGAACAGTCAGAAATAAAACTAGGGACATGATGAGGACTGGTAACAAATAGGTGTTTTTAAAAATACCTATCCTATATTTTATGTTTCAATGGCAGCTCAGTTCTTCAGAAATTTCTTTGAGACAATGTACATGCAGACAGATCAATGTGTAACTTCATAAGCCAATGACGTCCTTGATGACGTTTTGCCTATAACCTCTAGAGCAGTGCTTTTCAGATTTTCCGTGCACCCCAAGATACTCCAAGTGAAAACTTGTTTAGACATCTCATATGCAAAAGCTGTTGTAGAGATTCGTGCACTTTTTGACCTTTCTTTATTGGTTTCCAGAGGTTCATGGAAAGTCCTGTTGTAAAGTCCCTAGTTTTCCTTTCATCATTGTCAAATTAACATTAAATAGGGACATTGCTTATGCATACTTAGTTTTAATATGTGCTGTTTTAATATGTGCTGTTATCCTGGTGAAACATGTCTGACATGAAACCTAAGCACATTCGTAGTAGGAGCTATAAAGTATCTGTATATTTGTGTGCTACTTTTCATCTATTTTATTCTGCTAACCTCCATCTGTGTCTTATTTCCCTGAACTAGTGTGTTACAGCCTTAACACAGGAAAGCTCAAGCTTTTGTATGCAGTAGAAATATGCATCAGTAAACAAAAGCAGCAGCTGTGAACTCAGCATCCAGAAACTGTGCTGTTTTATATATTACTCTTCTTTTTAAACTGAAATTATGCATAACATTCAGCTTAATAACTAGGCCCAATTCATTTTGCCTGAAGCCATATGACCCTGAACTCCAACACTGTCTGATTTCAGGCTAAACAAGGTTGGTCTGGATCAGTACTAGACTGTGAAGAAACAGGAAACGACCTTCAGTAAAAACACTTGCTGCTGGTTCAGAGAGGACATACGATCACTCACTAAGGACACACTTTTTCCTGAGTCGGTACTGAACAAGGTGGGAGCAAAGTGTTGTTATTAAAAATGCTGGCCAAAGTACAATTTCATCAAAAATTTACATATTCACTCTTGTTCTAAATTATAAATACGATCTCTCTTTCTGTCCTCGCATTTTTATATCCAGACTAGAGAAATGTATCAGAATATGAAACAAATTATATGTGAAGTATTATTGTATTATTAACTAGTAACAAGTTGTTTCTGTCTCAGAATTTGAGGAGTGTAAGCAAAAAGAAATTTGATCTTGACAGAGCGAAATACATATTTTGGTGAAAAAATCTTACATAAAGATCCTATGAAAGCAAAATTCTAATTTTCAGCACAAGTTCCTGTAAAAGCACACATCTGCAAAGATGTATGCAGCTGAAAAGAAAAGGTAATGTGACTTCAGCAGATTATCTGGGGTTTTCACATGTTTTGGAGGTCTTACTGATAGAAGAAGTGTCCGCAGACATTGTAGGATTGAAAGCAGCCAGTATTACATTACTAGAATTTCTTATGCAACTTGTTTTTGCGGATTTCTTTAAGATAAATATTTTACACTGCTATAGTAATCCTTAGATATGTGTAGTTAATAATAGTGAGTTATACAATTTGTCATCTCAGATTCTGTTTCTTGGCAACGGAGCATTTTGTTTTACTTGGTTTCATTCTGCTACTGTATGCTTGTTGCTTCTGAAGTGCCACAACTCTAACCCTTTCAGATATCCAGACACAGAGTTGTTTTATACGTAGACCTGGAAACCCTACTTTTCAGACAGCTGAGACATAAATGATAAAAGATGATGTACATAGCAAATAAAAAGTATTGTATGTTCTCCATTAAGAAGATCATGGGCATCTTGCTAACGAAGAAATGAAGGAAGTTCCTGAGGACCTTAACCAAAAACAAAAGGCATGAAGAACCAAAAGACATTTGCACAATCCAAAAAAGTCTGTCTTGGAAAGAAGTTTCTGTCTATGGAGGTAACTAGAGAAATTGCTGAGAGGATCTTGAATAGAGAACTTGCCCTATGGCTTCTTGCTCATTGCTGCTGCACTGAGGCATGAGGGCAGTAGCTGTGAATTTCTATGTAATAAATATTCTGTACCTATATAATACTGAGAAATCTGAAGCATTGCTTTACGCTGAAAATGACTACAGATCATACTTCCTTATCAAGCAGATCTTCATGATGTGCATATTCAGTTGTAACTTCTTACTTTAGGTGAAGAAAAAGGATTAAAGAAACATTGCTTCAAATAATAGTCCAACTGGCCCAACTCAGTGAAGAATTAGGGAGCTGGATTAATTTTCCATTCCATCAGCAGCATTTCTTATGAGGTTCTAGATGGTGACACATAAGCAGAGCCCTCTTGTCAACACAGAGGTGATGGAAGCACTGCAGCCTGCAAATTGGTAGCGTCAGGATTAGAAAGAACTCAGTTGAACTGACAGACTGGAAATTAAAGGGAAAAAAGTGTGTGTGACATGATGATAGTAACAATGTAAGTGCTTTAAAAACACTGTTTGAAACCGAAAATGTCTTGAGTGTTAAAAGGGTACTAACAAACCTGATGCCTTTTCAGAATCTTGAAGAAATAACATTATACAGACTGCATGTTTTTTCTCTTTCCTTCTAATTGACTCTCCGAACAATTTTCCCTCTATGATTATGAATCAACCTTGGATCAAGTGTCCGGGAAGACATGTAGTGGTCCTTAACTAAACAAATACAGATGGCCATCTAACCGTAATTTGAAGTAAGCGTTTGCAGTCACATAGGTAATCCATAGGTACAACTTGGCATATTGGTTATTTGGACAAAATAGAATCTATTTACATTAAGATCAGATAATCAGTTAAAAGCTTTCTGCAGTATAAATTTGTTTAAGCTTCATTATAAGTAAGATTCAAAGTTTTAAATTCAGGAAAATAGTTTGACAGCATGAGGGATTTCTCTTTAAACATATTTTCAAATATTAGATCATGATGAAACATCATCTGTATGTGACCTTCTGAAGGTCATGATGAAGAAAAGACTTTTAGATTGTTTTGGTAACAAGAGTATCACCAACAATGGCAAAACAGGACAGACTGAACTTATAAACATTACATCAGACCTGTTGCTAGAGATAACATGTTTGCTAAACTTCTCAAAATGAGCTGATAACACAAGTCATCTCGTTGTGATCAGTACTAGGACTATTTCCTGCTAAGACTGGCTAGCAGACTGGTGTATTATTGCTTGCCCAAAATATTGAACTTACGAAGTGAAGCTATCTTTATTTTGTGTAAATAGCACAAATGTTCTCCCCTGGAAGGACAAAAAGGTTGCTAGCAAATGCAAATAATGGAAAATACCAGTATGCTAATGATAAAGACATTTCAAGTTAATCTATTTTTAAAGAAATCTTATTACATTGACAAGTGCAAAATGTATACCTTTCAGTCTTCTCAAACAATATAATGTTTATATTTTGAATTCAGCAAAATCAAGCTTTGATATTTAAATAGGTTCTCTTATCATGCTACAGGATGTATCTTAAATTTTGGAAGTTCAAAATGCACTGGACTTAGCACTCCATGAAATAGGATAGGAATTTGTTCAGGTGTTGCTGTGTGCTGTTGATTGTCTTCTCAGAGATCGCTTCATGTTTTGCAAATTTCCAAAAGCTAGGGAGAACAGTGTAGAGGCCACTTAATTAGGAGGACAGGGATAAAAGGAAAGTGGAGAAATATATACATAAAAGTAGGTCAGAACACTTGCCCGCATGTCCAGAAGGATGTGCCTTGAATTGGTTAATGGTATTTTTGTAAGAATTTTTAAGTACTAAAAATATTCTGTAGATATTCAGGCTAATTTTCAGTGGACTGTTAAGCCAGATTGTACTGTTACGACCCCGTATAGATAAATGATGAGTCTGTGGGAACTAACAACTTCGCAAATAAACCAGCAATCATGTTGCAAAAGTTGTTCCAGTTGCTGAAAAGGATGAGTGTTTTGTATGAAGGAAAGTGTCCCTATTCCTTGCTTTTGACAAAGATAGTAGCACACAGCTTAAATGTTCTTGTTTGCATTATCTTGGTTTTAGTAGACTTGCACGGCAGCCTTCTACACAAGAGCAATGGAGCTTCTCAAGCATAGATTCACTGAGGGGCTCCCAGGTGACAGGTTGTACTGCTGCCAAGCCCCAGTTTGACAATGGCTCTATTACCAGAGAGAAACTCACCGAAAAACAGCACCAGCTTGTGGATAATTATTAGAGGGCAACTAATGCAAGTCAAATTGGACAGATCTTTCCATTTTTTATTTATGCTATATGCTGCAGGCTGTTAGGATCCTGAGCCATCTTTGGATCAACTGATCTGACACCGAAAACCTATTGGGGAAGTAAAGACTAATTTATTTTGCTGAGAAGCAAGACAAAATTAACTTTATTCTTTGTGTTCTGTGACTGGATTCCATCCACTACCTCAGACGCCTCTATATTAACGCAAGTGACAGTTTCAATGCGTCTTTCGCTTGGTTTTGTTTCGTAACTTCGAAGCTTTCTTAGCAAAACAAAATGTCATTTGTTGTCTAACAAGCAAAAAACATATTTCACATATTTCAGATGTACGAAGGTGATGCAGAACAAAATTACAAGCTAGACATTAAATTTAGCACTGCTTCTGCTGAATTTTGTCATATCTCTTTCTAATGCAATGCACAGCAGCTCTCTGCAGTGATAGCAGAACTGGTTCTTTTATGCAGCAAAGCAAATTAATACTTTGCATGAAGGCTCAGGTTGAAGTAGTTGATGGCTTGTTGTGTGCAGAAGCTATTCTGTTATGTGATTAGGCAATACTGTAGTGTATAAGTGGAAACCTGAACACATATTTATTTTCATATTTCAATTGGGACACTTCTGAAACCATTTGGTTTTAGGATCAGCATTATTAACATTTCTTATGTTACTAGAGAACCCCATCTACACAGAGAGCAGATGACCTTTTCTAGTAGCATATGATGCATATGTTAAATATATTAATTAATTTCAAAACAAAGAAATGGATCATATTATTTATCTGCAACGTAAAAATTCTAATGACCTTGAAAGAAAAGTAAGATTTTGGATTACTTAATCTTTGCTATTTAGCAGTATTTTGTTTGTTTGTCTTAGGGGCTGCAACTTTAGCCAAATTTTAAGAAATATCTTTGAAAGAGAGTTGAGCTAAAACCAAGATAACTTTTTTTTTATATCACAGAGCAGAATTCCTGAGTACTCTTGGAAATGTCAGTGATAATCAGGGAATTTTCAAATGAACAGTAACGGTTGTAAGCAAAATCTTGCCTTCCCTAGGAGTTAATGAATCAGTTTTTATTTCTTTATCTATTTCTGCTTGTGAAGAATTATTAAAGAAAATAGATTTGCCAAAATTACTTATAAGAAACATGGGCTAAATTCAGACGGTTGAATTTGCACTTAAATCCAAATATGTGGTTCTCTTTGACTTTAAATTGAAGGAGAGCAGAATTTAGTCATGACCTGTTGTTACGTATTCTGAATATGTTGAGCAATTATATTTTTGTATCCAATTGTCATGAGACTATGACAAATAGAAGTATGTGCTGTATGTGTGCAAGAACAGACAACTAGAGGCTGTCTGCAGTTCCTTCTCTTCGCCTTCAATGAAACAAATGGATTAGTACAGAAGAAACATTTTGCCCTATGTTCTCTTACTTCCTAGTTGCTAGAAATGGTTTATTTAAGAAAGTAACTCGTTTGAATTTTGTGGCCTTATAATTATTATCTGCAGCATTACGTTGCCAAAGTCTTGTTTAGCAAAAGGTGTCAAGTTGTCAGGAAAGTTGTGTGGCATAATGGAAATAGGACACTTTTTTCCCTCAGGGGTACATCTTCCATATTTATGGGATTTACATACGTGCAATGACGTGACACCACAATGGTTTTCCATGGTTCTAAACATCAAGTAATGATTTGAATTCCCCTGTCTATGTACAAAACAGTATTTTCCCAAAAAAAGTCCTTTCCCTATTAAAAGAATAGGAAAATAGCACCATAATTTTTTAACTGCAACTAAGAATAATTACTGAGCAGAAATCTAGGCATATTTTCCTGGGTTTATAGCCAAACTCCTTTGTGTATTACTCTGAGCCACATGTTAGCACAAAGGACTATACAACCATAAATCTTTAAAGTTGCCCCATATTGATATCGCATATATGTGACAATTAAGATCGCACTTATCTGGCTGCTGCTATGATTTGAAATCTTTTCTTCCATTTCAGAATTCAAAGAAATAATGCAATAGTCATGCAGTAAATCCACTGGGTAGAAAGGCTTCACTATTTCAGTCACAAACAAATTAAATACTTGTGCATTGTCATATTAAAAAAAAAAGTTGATGGCAAAAAAGACATTCTTCTTCTCCTAAGGTTCTTCCAGTTGATGATTTATCCAAAAATGTGTAAAAATATTTAGAGAGGCAGTTGTAGGTTAATTCCAAAGGCACCAGTGTTCAATCTCCACATTGTTCCCATGGTGCACAGATTTTATTAGTTGCTTACTTACAGATAAAATGCTGGCTTGAATTGTCAGTCCTTACAAGTATCCATTTCCTTTATTTAATTAAAACTTTATGTTCAGAAAAGACACAGTATTTACATTTCAAATCCTATCATACTATTTAATCCATTTTACTGGTGATTTGAATTATGCTCAACCTCATTGTTCCAAGTAATGGAGTTTATTAGGATGGATATACACAATACTGCACATAATGAAAAAGTCAGATGCAGAAAGCCAAATTTCAAAGCCAACAGTGGAGGGCAAAAAAGAGTAGCAATTTTGAGTGGCTCCATTTTGGAAGGCTAATGTGTTTCCAAGGCCTGGTTTTCAAAAAGCGTCACTGAAGTTTCCCACAGTGCCAAGAAGATCTGACATAATTTCTTACTAAGCAGACTAAGTCTGAAAAACACACCCTGTACATTTACAGAACTGGTGTCAAACTCCTTGGCTAATTGAAAAGAAAATTAAACTCTTCCATTCTCAGGAATGTTGTGGCTTTCTTTTCATATTTCCCACACTAAGATAAGACAAACTGTCCTAGGACTTATGTTCAGTACCTTCATAAAACACCTCTCACATTAATACAACTCTAATAAACCTTATGAGATTGCCTTCTGAGATGCTTATATGTATAAGACATTTTTGCCAGTTGGTGTTAAAAATAGGCTTCATAAAGTAGGAGGAGGAAGAAAAAGATCTTTAAAAATTATCTAGAAATTGATTCTTTCATTTAGTGAAATATGTGACTAAAAATGAAATGAATGAGCTTTTAAGGTATTCTTAAACAAGAGGATGTTTATACATATATATATAAATATTGTGTATATATATATAAAAGCAAATATATTTTAAAATATACTATTAGCATTGTCAACATGAAAGACTTTATTTACTGCCCGGAAAAGAAAATTTTAAGAACAAATTAAATAGCCAGCAGATGTGGATCAGTATTTCTGTAAATAAAAATTAACTTCTTATTTCTAGGTACAAGGCTTAAGATTGAAGAGAATTTCCTGCTGTCTTATGCATCACTAAAATGTAAAAGGAAGTAAAAACAACTTAATTACACACATATCTTCATGCATTAGTAAACATTTATTAGCTAGGGCACAAAATGTGCATAACCCTTCCTTGAAAATAAATGTTCACTAGTTCTTGTTTCATATTCTGTCCCCTCAGTGCCACAGTGGCTTTGCTAAATCCCAGAATTACAAGTCGTAATAACATTATTTTCTTGCCCCCCCCATGATTATGTAGTAGATTTAAAGCACTAATTAGACTGAAATATCTTAAGATTACTTTGCAGTAGGAATATTCACCCTTGTAAATATTTCGTATGAAATCACTCAACTAAAAAAAATCACTTAAAAATAGCCTTCCTGACTTGTACTCCAAACTCATATCCACAATTCTTGTTGAAATAACTTTCCCATAGATTCAGCCAGTAAACCATATTGAAATGCCATATGATCACCTGTGTCACTGCATGATGCTATCCCAAGAAACGGGGCTTTCTCAAAGTGAGCTTAGTGGATCTCTGCTCTGGGATTTATACAATGCAATAAAAAATGACAAAAAACACAAATGCAAATATATTTTAAAATATAATATTAGCATTGTCAACATGAAAGACTTTATTTACTGCACAGAAAAGAAAATATTCAGAATAGTGTAATTTGTTTCGGGGAATGCACAAAAAAGTTTCAACAACTAACACACAGTGTTTCTTTGCAAAATAGCCTTTTGCATGATGCTGAAGCTGAAATGGTTTTTGCCCACTGGTATCTACATTCTTGTAAAAGAAGGTCATTAGCCTCTATTGTGACTGCTATTATTGGATTACCTGTCTTTGTCTTTACACAAGTCAAACAATAAATAAAGGTAGTCTGTTAATATAGATTAGAGGTTAAACTGTTATTTATTGTCACATTTTATGGAGAGATTCTGTAGAGACTGTTTTTGACCTTCTCTGCCTACAAAGTAAGTTATGTGTTTATCCCAGGCAATCCATTTGCAATGAAAAAGAAATTATAGTCTTCCTGAAGAGGTACAGGCATGCATGCAGAAACTGAGGACCAATGATAGATCCTGATGAGGAACAGTTTCTAAGTTGAAGTGCATCACAAATTCAGATCATGTTATGTCTCTGAGCATATTAGATGAAGAAATGGTTGAGGAACAACAGGTTTCCTCCTGCAATTTTTGACATTTTCTTTTAAACACTGTCTGGGATTTGGATAGAGTTGAGCATGAGAAAAGTATATAGCACATTTTCATGTCCTTTGAGTTTACGTAGTAAAGAGAGCGATAAAAGTGAACAAAAAAATTAACATGCTCTTTTATGTGTCCCTTTAAGTAGAAATAGCTGAAGAAAAATCAACATAACAGCTACCTACTTACTGTGCCTTAATCACATTAACAACATGCCCTTACATAGGTTTGTGACAGTACTTCTGCAACATATCCTAAATCAGAACACACCTCAGAAACAGGTCTGCAAGGGTTGCTCTAACCTTGAAACCATGAAAGTACTTCCTGACTGCCTATAGTATGGAAGCTTCTTGTTAGAATGAAAAGAAACTCCTTACCTGAACATCCTAACTTGTGAGGATGTCAGAAATTCAGACTAAGCCTCCCATAATGCTAAAAATGGAGAGGAGAGAAAGAAAGAGAAGACCTTATAAAAATGTAATTTTCTCTTGTATAAAGCAGTGAGAGTCTTCTGCTTCCTCACCCAATCTGTCTTGCAGGCCCAGACCTGAACAAATTCTGACCATTTAAAAAGCTTTAAAAGCCACTTCCTTCTTTAGCCCTTCCAGACTGCCTAGTTGTCACTTCACCTGTGACCACACCACACTATTACAGAAGTAAATGAGCCATAATGCCTCTTTGAGGAAGAAATTATCTCCATCCAAGACGTGGCCTTCTTTCCTAGCCTGGCTCATCACAGTGTGTGAAAAAATGCCCAGAGGAGGCAGCAAAAAAGTCTTACAGGCAGCTGGATAACTACTAGTAGTATAACTCTACATCATAGCAAAAGCAGAGTAGGGAAAGAAGCACTCTACAGCTAAGTATTGACATAGGTTAGAAGTGGTAGCAGAGAAACTGTCTAACATCGCTTCTGCATTATGTCTTTGCAAAGGATTACACAACTGCATCGTTCCCTTGTTGTCCAGAACTAAACAATCTGCAGGACACTGGTTGGCTGCTCAGACTAACAGAGGTAAGAGGACAGTAATTTTACTTATTGCATCTTCCTTGTTTCAAAAGTAAAACTCTTAGAAAGACTGAAATGTTACAAATGCTTGAAGAAGTAAGGTCATGGTTCATTTCTCAACTGATGTCTGGGCAAGTACCTCTGAAGTCCGCTGTGTTTAACTAGTGGAGAAGCGCTTTGATTAGTTTAACATACTCACTTATTCTTCAGAGTAAACCCCAAATTCTCAGACTCATTAATAAGACACATAGAGAAGTAAGTCCTTATCCAATGCTTTCTTACAAATATCTTTGTAAAAAGTACATGAAAAAAAACCAGGAAACGTCATAAGGAAAGACAGACATTGTAGCATAAAAATAAGGCAACCACATTTTCCAGAAACTTCTGAAGTTCTCAGGAGGATGTTTATCTGTAAAAAAATGTTGCTGTAAAGGAGAGTAAGCTAGATCTGACTGTACTAGCCACAACCCTGGTGATAATATAAGGTAAGAAAAAAGTGAGATAAGACTTCAGCTCCTCAACAGCATTTTGATCCTCATCCTGAACAGTATGCTCCTACTAACAACCTTGTTCTGCCTAAAAGTTTGTTGAGTTCTATTGAATTGCCTTCCTTGCAGCATGTACTCAAATTTGGAAAGAATGTCTACATATTGGCAAGGTTTCAGTTGTCACATATTTTTGAGACAAAACATACCAAATCTTGTACTGATATTTTGTTTGTGAATGGATTGTTACGAAATATACCTTGCTTTTCATTTTTGTAACTGCCTTTTTGGAAAATCTGTCATTTTAACAACTGAAGTTTTTCCCCTCTTAGTCTTGGAAAAGACCAAACTCTCCAAAGGAATTCTTTTCATGACAGCACACAGTTCAGATTTGTGCTTACTCACAAAGTAAAGGAGTAAAGGCAGGATCTGCTGCTAATTTGGGGGTTTTTTAACATACAAAGGATTTGTTACTTCCGTCATATCACACTTAGAACTTTAAATTGAATCCTTTCTCCAAACACCTTCCAATGTCCCCCACAAATTTCTTGACATATAGTTCATCCTTTATATATACACCTCTATTTCTCTCTGAAGTATCCAAGCATTTGTAAGTAAATTCCATCTCATTTTTCAAAAGTATATGTTAATTTAATCAAACTGCAAGTCTTGTACCTGACAAGATGTTGACTGAAGAGTAAAATAAGCAGAAAGGCTTTAATGAAAGTGATTACCTTCATCTAAAAGTGACAAAAGGCTCAACATTTTTGAGCTGGATGTGGTTCTACATTTCATCTTAAATGGACCAGTTGTGCAATAACATTTTTCTGTGTGTGTAAAATAGGTGGTGAGGGACGTTTAGTGAAACAGTGCCGCTTGCTGGGAATTTTGTGTTATTGTTCCTGATTATATTGGTTTTGAAAGATCATGTGGAGATCATTTTCTCATTTCAATGAGGTCATTCCTGGAGGGAATATTAAACACATTCTTGCTAACCATAAGCACCACCTTGCTTATGTCACTGAGTTATTTTAGTACTGGTGATAGAAAGAGGTGGATAAGATTGGGAATGAAAGGAAATAATGTTTTCAGTGACATTTTGATATCCCCCATTCACAAGCATACGTGTTAGACCTGTCAAAGTGTACATCTGTAAAACTGAGTCTCAGATGGCATTATGGGCTTCTGCCCTGACTGTGCCACAGGATTCCAGACTGTTTGTCTCACCAGCTCCCAAACAAGACCATTTTATGCTTGCCGACTTGAGATTCAAGAGCTACAGTGAGTTCTCAGCTTGCAAATCATGAACAATAAAGACACTACAGTACAAATGTTTTCTTTAAATGATTTATCCTATCGGTGATGCGCAAGCTGGCACAGAATCCAGTTTACATGCTGGTTTTGCAGGGAACAAAAAACAGGAAAAATCTGTGTTAATGAGCAAAGAGCTGACACGGTTCTAACTTTAAGCAAGGAGCAATTTGCTGGGTGAGGGAGTATGCTCCTTATATAGTTCATTTCAGATGGTAGCCTTGCTTTAAAGGAGGTTTCATTTTGTCTTAGGTAGCTTGGATGCATTGATGTAAAGAGGTTTGAAAAGTATAATTAATAACTTCTCCTCCTGTCACAAAAGACAATACCTACCTCTCATTCTTTCTTAACTTTCTGTACTGAGGACACGGAAGGAATAATCACTATTGTGAGCATGCTTTGAAAAATGAAGAATACTGAAATAAATGGATGGTCTTTCTTACATAGGAACATAATCCCTGGAATTTTTTTTTTCCCCTGAAATCCCTGAAAAATCCATAAATAAAATTAACCCCTTTTCTTTCCTGTGTAAGAGTCACAGTGAGCCAGGCTGCCATACTTACTGTTTCTGGCCCAAAATCTCATTGCTTGCATAGCTATCCACATTGTAGTATTAGAGTGAATAGTTTCAGATGCAGTCAAATTAACATCTAAACAATTCAGTCCAAAGTGCTTCTATTTACTGGTCACACCATTAAGGCTTAGACAAATGAATATGAACAATAGAATTGCTAATTGTTAATCCATCATATGTCCTGGCTCATGTATTGCTGAGTAATGTGCATCATATTTTATGTACAGCCACACACACAATGAAAACTCTGTATTTTTCAAACCCAGCAAGATCATTTGAAATACAACCTTAAGATGCACTTATTCTGCCATATTATATCCATATCATAGTTAAATATGGATTTTTTCCCTCAAGTACATTTTATTATTCAGTTATTTCTAATATAACTCAGCCTTTCTTTGACCTCAGAGCCGCATTTTACTGGCAGGTTACTGCTACTACTGCAGTTATTCAGATTGATTCCTTCTGAAAATAATTAAATGGGTTGGTACTAGGCATATTAACCAGTTTACAGTTCACATCATGAACTGTTTGCACTGTCCAAAATTTTTAGCCACTGACAGGTGTACAGACCTTTATTTAAAGTGACTGTATGTCACTTGTCTAGCTATCGTACCCTGTAGTCACTATGTTACTAGTGGCAGACCTGCTAGGCTCGCAAGCTCTACAGGGAGACAGGGTGTGAAGGCATCAGGGACTTATGCTCTTACTCATGATCAAGCTTCACCTTAGACTGAAGTACATTGGTAGGTGGAAATTTGAATTTCTTCTGCATCAGCTGTAATATTTTATTTGCTTATTTTCAGGTTGCCTATTTGCAGCCAAGTAAAATCAAACTTAGGGAGCTTTTTAAACCAAGATTTGAACTTATGTATTCCAAGAGCTCTAGAGCTGCACTACACAGAATATTAAAGATGCTTCATTGCTGCGAATTCTGCGTCACAGCAGCAAGGAAAGAGGGATTTAATCAGGTGAGAGTGCCTGGGCAGAGTGGTAAATCATGCAACACTTTCCAGCAGTGGGCAATGCCAGTCTGATTAGGCACAGTAGACTCTACATCCAAAGCATTTGAAAAGACCTAACAGACATGTACTTTATTGCATCAGCAGTTGCTAACAAATCCTTGCTAATGTGCTCAAAGTGTTAATGAATAGTGGCATGAAAGCTGCTTCTTGCAGCTTTTTCAAAAAGTGACCAAGGCCATGCTACCATGCTACTTATGCAGTAATGTTCACCTGCTGATAGACCTTGTGTCAGAGAAACTTTTAAGAAGGAAGCAATAAAACAACCTTACACAAATCATCTTTGTGAAGCAAATTGACCTCCTTATTTTAGAATGACTACGTACTTGTATTTGTGAATTTTTTTTGGAACTTCTAGTCTTTTTTTCCACTGGTACACTTATCAAAAAACAAATGTATAACTGTTAGAAGACAGACTTCTTGAGAGTAAAACCAACAAGTAGGTAATAAAACATTGAGTATCAGAGAACTGATGAATTTTTGCTTCTCCAAAGGTTGATTTGTAAGAAGGGCTAGGATTTGCTATATGTACACAATGCGCATTGCTCTGATGATTTATGATGATTTAAATAAGTCACTGTGGGATTTTACGCTTCTAAACCACTCTCTTTACTGTTTTTTTATACTGTTCTTAAACATTTACATTGAAATTTCTTGTTAGAGGGAAAAGCTATAAAAAGCAGACACTGAGGCAATATAACCTAGGTGTTTAAAAAATCTTGGGCAGTAAAATGTCATCATTTTTCTCCAGAAAAGAAATGCTCTCATGTCTTTCAGGGGAGGCCCATTGCTTCCTTTAAGTAATAAGATGGAGCCAGGAGAGCATATGGCTAGTGAGAGGAGATAAATTGATGAGCACAGAGCAGTGCCACTGAAATGATCCTAAAGTTTAGGGATCAGTTGATGGTATCGGCCATGCCAAGGTAGCTAAAGACCACAACTTATGATCACATGTAAATTACTGAGAGTTATACCAGAATAATATAATTATCTAAGCAGAGCCCTTTTATGCCGTGATACTTATTCTTCCTACTTTCTTTTTTGATTTGAGAGACACACACTGATTTTAACTGTTCAGTTGCTGAAATGACACAGTACGTTAGCCCTTAAAGGCCAAGCTCTTTGTTGTATTCCAATCTTCACTAACACAAAGCTAAAAACAAAAATCTTGTGCTTCTGTTTGAATACCATTTTTGTGCTCTCACGGAATTAGTTTCAGTTCTTCCATTCTTTAGCAGAGCCTGGATTCTGAGACAGCTCCTTAGGGTCCCTCTAGGTCTCTCTCTTTGTAGGCCAAGCCCAGGCTGGAGGCTGGGTCCTGCTCTGGGTCCAGGCCTCCACTTTGAGACAGCAACTAGTTTCTATAACTTTTCAAGTCAAGTGGTTTTCTTGGACCATTTCCTAATTCAGCCACTTTTTTGGACCTCTCTCACATGTGTGCAAGAACAAGACAGTTGTGTTAAAAGTACAGCTGGGCTTGGGTCATTCTTAAAGGTTATTCTTAAAGTTATCCTGCGGCAAAAGCTGATGTTAATTACCTCACTGTGTGATGTTTGCTTGGCTGTTATGTCGCTTACTCCTCATGAAAAGGATGCTTGTGGGAATCTGCTCTGTGCTCGCTCTCTTCTCCCTGAGACGCAGAAATGGACAAAAGTTCGCAGAGCAAGATCTCTGTTAAGTCATATTCAGTCACTATCTGTAGTCTTCGCATGATTCCATTTAGAAAATAAAAATACAGACATGATGGAGAAGAATCGGACTTCAGGAACTCTATTAGAGTTAACAGTTGAAGACCTTTATTGCTACAAGCGTCCGCTTTTTATGCAGTTACAGCTCTTTCACGCGCCACAAAATACGTCCTGGTTGGTTACCACACACAGTCTACGCGCTTCTCACACAGTCAGGATTCGCTGCCTGCAGATGTCCACGCGCTCCTTTGCTTCCTCTTAGTTGTTTACCACAACTCCTTCTCCTCAAGGCCGAGCCCTGCAGTCGTCCAGCTGTTTACCAGCTTCTCAATGCCACAGCTCCTTCTCCTTAAGGTCGAGCCCTTGCAGGGTGATCCCAACACAGACACACACCCTGGAATCTGTAGTCTTGCTTTCTGAAGAGAGGAAAGTTGCTGGGCAGGAAATGAATGTCGCAATGTCACAATGAAGGACTGTCACAACGAATGAAGGAAATGAATGCCACAATCTTGATTTCTCAAGTTTGGGTGGGGGGGAATCTGGTCTAATTGGGACAAAATTCAAAACCTCAACCAAAAAAATAACGACTTGGTAAATCATGATAAGTAGAAAAGTGAAAAAGTGTTTAGGTCAGAATAATGAAAACATGTACTTCTGATACTTTAAAGACAGCAAGTTGAGACTGGCTTTTGAAATTCAAATTCACAGGTGTTGATTCAGTTTTATGAACAGTTTATATTTGAGTCTGCGATTTTTAACAGAATAAATAGGAGGAAAGTTTGTAAAAAATGTCTTGATCAGCTGTCCTGATTACCTGAAAAGAGAGGTGGCTGATTCCTTTACAGCATTTGTAACTTTCTAGAATTATTTTCAATCTACTGTGATGTTTTAAAAACAAACCTGCAATCAGTAAATGTAATTTTGTTTTATGTACTAGTACATATATGTCCCATTATACATAGCCTGCCTACCAGGAACTGGTTATGGGGAAAGGTAGCACAGAGTTCCTCAGAAGTATATTTCAGAAAAGCTTTGCAGATGCAGGATGTAGAGCATGCAGAATGGAGTACACTGTAGAATACACTCATGAAAGAATTGCTTGGGAAACCTAAAATGAGAGTAGATGCAAAATTGGTAAAACGTGTAAAAAGGCCTGATGGCACTGTCAAGGAACTAGGAAATCTAATCTGAGGCACAGTAACCTCTGCAGCTCTTTAACAAAACCCTGCAGACTCATTACAGCCATGAACAAGGAGCCTGACCAGCAGTGAACAATTTATTTGTGGCTGCTCATTTTTTCATGATCCATTCCAAGAGCATAAATTCACAAGAAAATATCTTTGTATGATACGAATTCAATTTAATATTACATGAGGGATTTTGCAAATAAAATATTGAGATGTTTGCTGAGAAAAAGTAAATACTTAAACAGGTAAAGAAGTTTTCAATTTCACAGTTTACTTATTGATTTGTAGTTAGGTCATATAATTGTCAGCAACAAAACCCTGATATATTATGCATAAATCAGCAATTAATGTCAGAATATTCCTACCATTTCTGTTTCACTTAGTTTCAGTATATCTCATTTAACTTTAGAAGGAAATCGATAGTGATTTACATGTCCCGGAGGTGCCAAAAGAGATATTAAGCAATATTAAGCATAAAGAAATAATCCTGCTTTATTTTAATTCCTTCTGTGAACTGTGCAGAGGAATAATGTGAATGGATTAGGAAATTGGTGTACTACCTATCAAGTAATGTTATGTGTGAATGTCTATGAACTCTCAAAAGTTAAACTATTTTATATTAAGGAAGAAAGGAACGAAAATAACTTGCTGTCAAAGTGGCTTGTAAAGCTCCACTTTCAGTTAGCCATTGTGATTTTCTTGGTGCATACAGATCCTAATCCAGTGCTTTGTAAACACGCTGTTCCTGGCTGAACCCACAATTTTTTGCCGCAAGGATCTTTCTGCATCTTTAGGGAGAGCCAAGCAGAAAAGAGTGTACGGATCTGCAAATGTTTGGGGGTACCCAACTCTAGTGGCACACCCACTATTTTGCGATATTCTCTCTGCGAGGCTGAATGACTAACCCTATCCAAGCACGTAGTTGGGAGACATTGCTGCTACTGCTGAAGGCTGTAATTGCATAAGCTAATTTTGGGAAGTAAGTCTTGTATGGATGTAATACACATATAGCAAACAGAGCACCCTTTTATTCAAATATTGTATCACGCTTTCAGAAGGTGTATCTGTGATGTCAAGGGAGAAAGCCCCACAATGTAACTTTATGAAGGTTCAGGTAATGGACTTGTCTCCTGCTGAAAGGTAACTAAAGCATCTGCCTGGTCTGGAATAGGATATTTTGATTGCAAACGATCAGATAATATGCAAGTCTGTAGAGGATCTAAACGTTCTGGATTTTAAAGTGTCTGTGATGAGGGTTGAAGGTACACTGTGTAGGTATTAATTAGTTCTGGGTTTGTTGAAACCCAAGAAGAAGCTTTTGTTGATCCTTTTATTGATGTCAGATGTGTGGTGCCTCCAGTAGACTCCAGCAGAAAATACTTTTTTTCTTTTTTTTTCTTTTTTTTTTTTTTCCTTTTTCTTTTTTCCTATTTTTACAGGAGAAACTATCAACTCTCAGTCTGGATCCTGGAACAGTCTTCCAAATTCTCATTTTTGTCTTTTTGAGAGGTTTTGGGTTCTTTTTTCTTATACAGTTTGATGGTACATTTTAAATTACATTTATTAGAGAAAAAAGGAAAACTATTGTATTTATGTAAAATTAGTCTGAATAGGACAGACCTGGAAAAGAAGCATAATTGTAGCATTAATTTTTATTGGCTTTCTTAGCTCTAAAGCAATTGTTCTGAAGCAGTGGGGAGAATGACCTCACTTCCCATTTTTGGAAACATGATCAATAATATTATAAAGAGATACGTAATTGTTCACTTTACATTTTAGTTTGTGTAGGAACCTCAAGAGAAACCTTAACTTTGACATATAGAAGCATTTGTTAAACACTATCTGCCTATTAATGCTCATTAGTGGAGTCTGAAATAGTGGGAGGATGATATTATCATAAGCTAATTCGCCTGTGAGCCAGACAGACTTCTGAGATGTTAATGAGTCCATTTATCAGAGCGATGAAGCTTGATTAGACTTTTAAAGATCTCTTTTGTGTCTTATTTCAACTGTTGTTCATGTTGACATCCTTGTAAAACTAAACAGTAATATGGCATACTTCATTGCTCATGATATATCCAGCAGACAAAACCAAGTTTTTCATCTTTGATCCCATCTAGACCCGCCAGGCCTTGTACATTTTGTGTGAAGTTCATTCAGTTGGCACCTGTGGCTCAGTAACATTAATCATGCAGCAGCACAGTCTCTCTTTTGCTCAATGATCCCAGGTGCCAAATGCAAGAGAGACACAGAGGCCATTGTTGTTATTTCTTTTCCACACTCCCTCCTCTGCTAAGTGATGTACATGCAAGTACAACCCCCATAGCATGTGATTCAGCTTACAGAGTTTCAGGTATTGGGTCAGAAAAATGTTGAGAGTTGTATCTGCTGCATTTGTACAGGTATGTTACGTTTCCTTCTCCACTTGTCACGTACTCAGTTCACGTCTCTCTCACTGAAAGTATTTTTAACATAAATATTGACGTTATTTCTGTTTATTTCTGTTAATAAGTTCTATTTTTACGCTCTGTTTTGTATATTTGTTTTCAAGCTAACATTCACATTCGTACCTATCCTAACTATTTTAACACAATGAGGACTTTGTCATACTGCTAGAAATCTGAGGCAGGACATGCAAATGTGGGGAGATGAGGTCTCAGTCTTTGATGCTAAGTAGTTGCCACAAAACGATCACAGCAAATAACTTGTTAACATATGTCATAGTTATTTCAGAGCAGTCTTGTTCATATCTGAAAGACTGTTAAAAGCCAGTTGAAATAACTGATTTCACACATTATCTCTTCTGATAAAAGAATCTGAATAAAATGCTAGTATTTCATATATATGCAACTTCATCCATGTACAATATGGAAGCTTGTCTGGGTAGACACATGATGTTTTTTGTGCAGACACAGACACCGCCAGGATATGTAAATATCAGATTTTCCAAGAGATAAAGGCAAAAGCTGGCGTCAAAGACTAGAAACTTAGAGTTTGTTAGGGTCCTCAGTCCTCTAAACTTGATGCTGTTTCCTGAGTTCAGTAAAGAAAACAGCCTGGATGACTGTGGTGGGTCAACCCTGGCTGGACACCGGGTGCCCACCGAAGCCGCTCTGTCCCTCCCCTCCTCAGCTGAACAGGGGAGAGAAAATAACATCAAAAGGCTCGTGGGTCGAGATAAGGACAGGGAGATCACTCGGCAATTACTGTCATGGGCAAAACAGAATCGACTTGGGGAAAATTAATTTATTCCCAATCAAATCAGAGTAGGGTAATGAGAAATAAAAAACAAATCTTCAAACACCTTCCCCCCACCCCTCCCTTCTTCCCAGACTCAACTTCACTCCCGATTTCTCTCCCTCCTCCCCCCAAGTGGCGCAGGGGGACGGGGAACGGCAGCTGTGGTCAGTTCATCACACCTTGTCTCTGCCGCTCCTTCCTCCTCAGGGGAGGACTCCTCACCCTCTGCCTGGGGTCCCTCCCACAGGAGACAGTCCTCCACCAACTTCTCCAGCGTGAGTCCTTCCCATGGGCTGCAGTTCTTCACGAGCTGCTCCAGCCTGGGTCCCCCCACGGGTGCCGTCCTTCAGGAACAGGCTGCTCCAGCCTGGGTCCCCCACGGGTGCCGTCCTTCAGGAACGGGCTGCTCCAGCCTGGGTCCCCCCAACGGGTGCCGTCCTTCAGGAACGGGCTGCTCCAGCCTGGGTCCCCCCACGGGTGCCATCCTTCAGGAACAGGCTGCTCCAGCCTGGCCCCCGCGGGGTCCCAGGTCCTGCCAGCAAACCTGCTCCAGCCGGGGCTCCTCTCTCTCCCCACGGGGCCACAGGCCCTGCCAGGAGCCGGCCCCAGCGCGGGCTGCCCACGCGGTCACGGCCTCCTTCGGGCATCCCCCTGCTCCGGCGTGGGGCCCTCCCCGGGTGCGGGTGCAGATCTGCTCCCCCGTGGAGCTCCATGGCCGCAGGGGCACAGCCGGCCTCCCCGGGGGCTTCCCCGGGGGCTGCCGGGGACCCTCTGCTCTGGTGCCTGGAGCCCTCCTGCCCCTCCTGCTCTGGGCTGGGGGCTGCGGGGCTGCTCCTCTCGCACATTCTCACTCCTCTCTCCGGCTGCAGTTGTGCAGGTTTTTTCCCCTTCTTAGCCATGTTCCCCAGCGGCGCTGCCACCGTCGCTGACGGGCTCGGCCTTGGCCAGCGGCGGGTCCGTCCTGGAGCCGGCTGGCGTTGGCTCTGTCGGGCACAGGGGAAGCTTCTGGCAGCTTCTCACAGCAGCCACCCCTGTAGCACCCCGGCTGCCTGAACCTGGCCACGCAAACCCAGTGCAATGACAGATTTTATTTTTTTTTTACACTGCAAACACAGATAAAACACAGCAAAGCATGTCTGTGTGTGACATGAGATGTGGAAGAGTTATTCATCAAAAGCTAACTTCAGTAAGAGGAGGTCCAGTTCTCTCAACTGACACTGTAGTCAGCAGAAAGGAAAAGGCTTCCTTTTGGGTTATTTGAATAACCTGAATTACCTACTGTGGATGGCATTGTGAGGGATAATCACTCTGACCGTATAGAGAGAGCCTAGTGTGAGTAGCTTTTGTGAGTGTCTTCCTCCCTTTTGCCACATCCCTTCCCTCTAGGATTATGGTATCACTGAGTGGGAAGCTAATACAATATGCTATTAAGGCAGTGGCATTAATTATCTGACAGCTATTACATACTTGTCATTTTCACATTTGGACTAAATCAACCTTTGCAGCCAAGCATATTGCTGCTTGCAATTTACTTTACCTAATGCATTTTAATTGTGGCAAGGAGGGCCTCTCGTGGCTTCTCTTTTGTTGCTCTGTAGTTCTACCATTCCAGTTTTCAGAGTTTGTAATACTGTGAGTGCATTATGTGGAATTTGTGACACAGTTGTATTCATACTGCACGAACATCATTGCAAAAATTACTTCTTTTGTGGTTTTTTATTCCAGACAGCCAATTTATGAAAAGCCTTAGTTACAGAAAAATGCCCCAGTCGAACAGCTTAGACAGGAATTGTTTCAGGATCTTTTGTTGTGCATCCTATTGGCCATTTCATGAGTTAATAAAAAAGTAGTCTTCTGGTAAAGCAACAAAAGTAATCAAGACTGTAATTTCAAAATAGTAATAGAATCTCCCTGAGCAGGTTGTTATTCTTTTGTTCTTTTAAATTCTCATTTCTATACCTCTAATGCTTATAGGGTACTTCATGTAGTAATGTATGCAAGTTGACAAATGAAAAATAACGTAGATAATTACCATAGGAATGGCTAATAGAAACTGTAATATCCACATTGTCTCTCTAACCATTACAGTTCATGGTATTAAATGAATTTAAGTGAAAAAGGGATAATTTGCAGTGTAGCAAATTATAAACCTGACTTATTGATATTAGCATACTCCCTTATTTCTCTCTGCAGTTTTTCAGGCAGTATGCTGTTATTGCTATGAAAATTTGGGAAGATAAAACAGCGGTATGGTAAGATATCTGTGAAAACTGAGCTACTAAGCAACGCCATCTCAATCAAAAGGGCTCAGCATTTTCCAAAAGGCAATCTAGAATCAATGGTTTCTTAAGATCTGGAGACTATTTCACAATTCCTTGCTTTATAAACTTACTGTCCCCATGCAGATGAGAAAAATCTTACTGAATGGCATTTGCTATATGAACATATGTAAAGAAGTATATGTGAGTGTATATAAGAACTGGAAGCAGATATGGTTCTGTAGCTCTAGGTAGCTGCCTGCTAATAAGTAAAGGTTTACTGTTGCCATGAAGTACTGCGTTATTTCAATGGTTTTATTATGAATAGTAAAAATATATGATAGCATCAGAAATAACTTTTATTGTGAAATCCAAAAAGCAAGAGGAATTCCTGAATGCTTCTTGAAAATCTTCCACCCAACTCCTGGCTGTATCTGAAATTCACTTTTATAAGCCCTGCAAGACTAGCTGTGATTCCAAATGCCATTGGCTCAGACTTTGCATGCCAAGCAGGACTTCTGCTTTCATGAGTAGTTCTCCCTTTCCATGATACATGGACGATGAAGAAGCAAATATATTTGTGAATCTTCTAAAGTACCATTAAGCATAACATTTATGATTAATTGCCCAAACTATCCCACAAGAACCTAATTGATATTTAGTTTATGTCTTCAAAAATTCACCACCTAATCACCTGACTTCACTAAAAAACTGAACAGCACAAATGTTATATATGAAAAAGCTGCAGGAAATACGCCTTTATGTTTACATAAAAGTTATTCAGATCAACTAAGCAGTTTCCACAGACAATTCCATCTGTATTAGCATTATACATGCACTTGTCTTCAATCATGGAATATTCACATCATTAGCATTCCATATAATTAACTTAAATACTGCATTTACGAACTACTTAAAAGCTATGGTTTAAAACCACATAAAAGAACTTTCCAGGTGACCAAGTGGAGACCTTCCAGAGTATCCACAAAGCATAAGCTTATGCTGTTTATTGTTTAAAAATGTTTTTCAGAGAAGTATTCCAGAGCAACAGGAAACACCTTGTAGATGTTAGAATTTAAACTGTCCATGCAAACAGAGGACAAGAACATCTGAGATGTTAAAACCTGATGTTCTGTGAGCTTGAAAAACATAACTGACTGGAAAAATATTTACTAGTCAAGCAAGAGAAGGAAACAGGGCTCTGTATAGTGGTATCCATCTTCCACTCAGAAGTCACTGTGTGTTTTCTTAGTTCTTTGCCCACTGTAGGGAAAGTGTTAAAGTAGATGCTTTGGTAGGCATCCTCATGTATTGCCTTCTATAATCGTTGCTGTTCAGGGTCTCCTTAAATGAAAACTAGTATCTAAAATCTAAGGCAGTGGTATGCGCCTCTAAGTCTAATAATCATATGCACGAAAATCGGCAAACTTAGGTATGCAGACAAGCACTTACTAAATTAAGTGCAGGATTTTATGTGGTCTGAACAGTTGTTTGGTTTTCTTAAATGTATGCATTTAATATAATCAGTTTCTTAGAGCAACACAGACTTAATTACATTGCTGCTGTGAAATGCTGAAATGGTTTTCATTCTGTAGGTGGAACACTAGTGTTTTTAATGTTTCCTTAATCAAGTGTTATTAACACAAACAGAAAAGTGTATTATGTGTTATATAATTTCTTGAAGTTTTCTGGCTGAAAACTCCTCAAAAAAAGGAGTTTCACAACCCAATATATTATATCACATACATATATTTTAACTCACAGTTTACGTCTCCTGGTTCATGAGCATGTATTAAGGTGAGTTGGGTCACTTAGCAATCTTTTCTGCCTGTCTCTGTTTGCCTCAACTAATTGGCTTGTAAGCTTTTCAAGACAAAGTCTGGCTCTTGGTTTACATTTTATACCATGATCTGGTCAGGATTTTTTTGGCCTTCAGCATTTACCAGTTTTCATTGGTGAAAATCCTACATGTCCTCTAAAGCTTATGACTTACATTATTTCATCGGAAACAACTGCATTATGTCGCAGTTGGATGATTTTTTGTGTGTGTTGGTTTGGTTTCTATTTGACTTTCCTTGCAATCTGGATTAACATTTTTTATACTCAGACAATGGTAAAAAAGCAGTTCCTCTTTTGTTAGAGCTTTTCATGTGGAGGTTTAATAACGTGCACTGAAACTTCAAACTCTCCTGTTGGATCCACTAGGAAATTTTTATGAAAGCTAAAGCTAATGGTTATATTATTGATAACAGTTTATTTCTATGTATCTCATCTCATATGTATTGCTGTGTTACTTTCCTTAAAAGACAGACTCTATTAACGTTTATTAAGCCACTCACTAAAATATTGTCTTTGAAGTGAATAGATTTTTTTCTGCTTCCCATTAGAACAATTTCTTTAAAATATTTTTGTAAAAATGGTATACAACATGAGATCATGGTCTCTCTCTTTTTACTTCATCTCTGATTATATAGGAAAATGAATTTGGATATAGTTTATTTTGAAATCCTTCTGTTCAGTGATTGTGTATTTAATTGGGGTTTTTTTTCCTGAAATTATACTCAAGGTAATTTTACTACAGAGGTGAGGAAGGCAGCTCTGTAAAGTGATCTGCACTGTTTTAGTTGCCTGCAGTGCTTGCCGATTCACATCATAATCCTAAATTCATGACCTGAAATGTATTTCTAGTCTACCTGATCTTTTTTCCTCAGAGAGCTGGTTTGGTAGTAATTCTGTCTTTATATGAGATTCATAAAGAACGGCTTCACCTTCCATAACCGAATGTGTTTCAGAAAGTCTCCAGGGGGACAGCTGTTTCATGTGTTAAAGTAGCATACACAGCCAGATCAGCCCATGATTAAACAGAGTTACAATCAACTTCAACTGCATGTATCTTTGCACATAAACCTGTAGGTTTATTGCAGGCAAAGCTGAAACCGCAGCTCATAAACTGACATGCTGATATGAAATTGTTAGCAACGCTTATGAGAACGCTCCTCACACAGAGGTGTAACTTAATAATTTAAATTATTAATTTCAATTTTTCATTTTGGAATATCACCTTATAAAGAAATATAGAAAGTATTTCAGTTCCAACTAAATTTGATTGTAGAAATTAAATATCTCTTACTCTCCTTTTTTTTTCTTAAAAGAAAATGCCTTGTACAATCAACCTCATACAGTGTTGGTCATCTTGCTTGTTAATATCTCGAATTATCAAATATTATTTTCAGAAAGGCCTTGCCTTAAAGAAGCACTCCACTTGATTCGTTCAATTAGTTCTGGCAACTCAGTTTATTGTACATATTTTGAATCTTTATTTTTCTAGTGGTTACAATATTCTATTTTCCCTTCTATAGTTAGTTCACAGAAGAATTTAAGTACGATGTGAGAGATTGTTTATAGGATGTGGGGAAAAAAACCCCAAATGTAGAAAGTGGACTTACTTACATCAAATACTTGAAGAGAGGTCAGTGTGAAACTGCCTCCCACGTCTCAAAAAACTCCCCATTACGTGATAATTCACTTCTCTTGAGGTCAGCTATATCTTTTGCCATCCCTGGTACCATACTGGATACTACACCTGTTTTTCCTAGCACTCTCTACAGGAAGGCAGGTGCCTCTTTATTTTCATTATAGCTTCCTCTGCTAACCCCATTCCTGGCAGCCATTTAAGCATTCTCCTTTACAGATTATTGAAGGAAATAACTTCTGCTTATACTAACACAAATGTTTTCAGGAACTTGATAGGCTACTGTTTTACTTTTTTGTACATATATTTTATATAAAATTTTATATATTCTTTTATATATGAGTGTCCTGGTTTCAGCTAGACTAGCACTAATTTTCTTTATAGAATCTAGTGTGACACTATATAAAACCATTTTGCTGTATATTTTCTTTGTACACACCTATACTCTGGTATTCTGCCAGCAAAATCACCAGCTTCTGCAAACCACGGAGGACTTTTTCTTTAGAGGCCTACAGAAAGGGCACAACTAACTTGTTTGCACTTACAAGCTGAAAGGTTATAGTACAGGAATTAGTGCACGTGTAAAGTGTTTCCTGCTCTGCATTTCTCATCTTGAGAAAGCCCCACAATCTAAGCAGCATATTATGTTTTCTCTTTGAATCATATATTAATTGTGCCTTAACAGCAAATGCTATTCTGAATTGCAATTGAGCTGCACCCACAGTCACAAAACAAGACATTTAGAACACTTTATTTTAAAGAACACGTTGTGTGAAAGCGCACCCCTGAAAAAGATGGCGAATGCAAGAGTAAGTAAATGGCAGGCAGCTGACTTCTCTGTCTATCTGTCCTCTCTGCACATCCAAGTAATTCCACTCTCCTCTGAGGTGCTGGTAACCCTCCTCCACTGGTGACAAACAGCAAGTTCAAAATGCAGATGAATGCTGAGCAGCAGGAAAAGTGGTTGCAGTAAATTAAACAGAAGTGCTGACAGCAATTCCCTTGTTTGGTGTCCCTGGCTTCAAGTAGTACAGGGCACACACTGGGCAAGAAACAAACAGTTCTGAACTCCAGGTCATTATTGAGCAGTTTTTGGTGATCTCAACTCAAGTCACATATGTGCATCTGAGGGCAGTGCTCATTGTTGTAGTCTAAACTGATAAATCTGTATGCAAAGTGCCTTTCTGGTCTTCCTTGAATTTAGATTCATCATTTGTTCGTTACTCATCATAAATTGCTCTTACTCCATGTGAATTTAAATTGATGACAAAAAGGAACCGACTGCTCATAAATTAGTTGCTGCTATATGCAATAAGCTCTCCACAGGCAGGGCCTCAAAGAGTGAGAGGAAATCGCCGTTCACCACTCCCCCGTGGACACCGCAGTCCTCTCTCCATTTCTTCTTCAGCTCTTGCAACAATTGTGGTTACTTTTTACCTCCCACTCCTAAAATCGTAACTCCTACAGGGCTCTTGCAACCTACCGGTCTTTCATGTGCTGGAAGAGGGACACATCAACGGGGCTTTCCTTGCGGAGCAAAGCCGAAGGCAGGGAAGCACCAGGGCTGCCCGTGCACTGCTGCCAACCGGAGCGACCAGCTGGTCCTGCTGCACCGGGGAGGCCTGGCTGCACTACCACCCCGGCCCTCGAGAGAAGATGGGCCGCCCCTGCAGGCTGCGCCCGGAAGCGGGGCCTCGGGCACCAGCGCCCTGGGAGACGTGAGGCTTTACAGGCCTGCGTGCCGTGGCGGGGCTGGTGCCCATGGTGCTGACTCGCAGCAAGCGTACCTGCCCACGAAGCACCTCCAAGCGCAGGAGAGCGCTGTCACCATGGCCTGACCAATCTGTGAGGCAGCCGCCAGCGCTCTGTTTCGGCCCATGGGCCTTCCTGTGAGGCACCGCTGCTGCACTGCTGCTTGTTCAGGGAGCCCCTCGGGCCGCGTGGGGCTCGCTCATCGCACGCTGCAGGGTGGCCCGTGCGGACGTCAGATCTGGCGCCCTCCTGGGAGGTGCTTCACCCTGAGCAGAACGCTGATCCCACCGCCAGCCCCACAGAGGGCTTTGCTCGCGCTACGGGCCATTTCGGGGCGGCGAGTAAAAGAGGGGCACGCTCTTTTATCTGCCCTTTTAGCTAAGAGAAGGGTCTTTTTAATTTCATTGCACCCTTTCCGAACACGCACAGTAAATAAATGGGTTTTTTTCCCCTTTTCAGTGTTGAAACAGCTTTCCAGTGATGTCATACGCTTAAGCTTGCCTGAGGGTGTCCTAATGTGTACGGAGAGAAGAGCAGAGAGAATGGGGGAAGAAAGAGCCCAGGGATCTGGTATTTAATCTCAGCTCTGTTACTGACCAGCAGACATTCAACACTTGACTTTGTTTGTGTGTGTGCTTTAGATTCCATAAATTGATGATAGAAACCAATTGCAATACCTTTTTAGACCTTTTATAAACTTTTCAATTAAAATTGGAATTCAATTAGAATTTTGAGGAATTCTTCACCACTGTTATAAATATGCTTATTCACTGTTAGTAATTCCATGTTTAACTCCTAAAAAATTTCTGGAACACTGTCTCTAGAAGAAAGTAAAATAAATAAAATAATCCATTCTTTTATTCTTCCTCAAGAAGAATTAAAACTATACAACCCCTTAGACTCTTCTTTCAAATAACACTAATGAAAACAAGGTCAAGCCATTATATTTATCAATGTTTTTATATATTTGATATGAGATACATACGTGTATATATATTATATCCATTACTTCATAATAATTTGGGGTTTGTCCTTTTAGAATCTTTGGCCCTGGCTGATGACCTCAATGCAAAGCCACTGTCTGAAGGGAAGAGAGACTTGGACAAAGAATCTATGTTAAGTGTATGTTCAGTTTTTTGGTCATATTTCTCAATGTGCTGAAGTGTTCTACATAGTGAGCATTATTTATAAATCACCCAGAGTTTTTCCAGATTTTTAGAATTTCTGAATGATAAATAGAGAGCTTCTAACTAGGCCAGAAAACATGATATGTGCAATTTTCTTTAATATTTTTTGCTAAGGAAAAAAAATCCTAAAAACGAGTGTAGCATAATTTAAAAATTCAAATTATACTTAATTCTAAGTGGTTTCTAATCTTTAATTGTCTCCGGATTATTTTTTTTTCATTAAATTGTAAAGGAAGGGAATATACTCTCCAAAATAAGCAGAAAGATGTTGATTATAAAGTAAGTGTTGCTGGGCAGGTATTAGCAGATGCAGTAACATTCAGTGCCAAGAGTGCTACGCATTAATGTCACAATACGTGTTAATGTCACAATAGCGCCATCGTGTGGTTGACTGAATAGTACTTGACGCTTAATTCTCAGATTCTATAGGATAAGGTCGAAAATCAAAAGGAAATAATGCTGTTGAGTAGAGGAAATTTTAGATTTGATTAATTTCATTGAAGTTGAAAAAAAGGAACAGAAAAGAAAACTAAAGCCTCAGTGTTTAGTAGTTGCCTTCAGTAATTGCAATTTGCCATGTCTAAGTGGACAATTATAAAAGGGGGGAAGTTTTACTTAAAATATTAATTTAGAAAGTAAAAGAAAAAAATTCATAAAGGTTGTTATTAGCTGGATTACTCAGTTTATGAATCGTATGTACACTGCCAGTTACGTTTTGTTTCTATTTCATACAGATGTTTAAAAATGATGCTGCTGATCAGCAGTTTAACCTTGAAGCTGCGATTAAAAATGTTGAGAAAATGACCAATGAGCTGAAGAAACTAAATGGTAATTCTGAGTTCATCATCCAGCTAAACAAGAACCTGTTGGAGGCATTGTTTTTAAAAGTGTGCAGTTGTGAATGGCTCGGTTTTCTATGTCGTACAACTGGTTTTTAATCTAATGAAACAATACAGTCACTCTTTTGTTTTGAAAAACTGAATGAAACTATAGGTACATAGAAATGGAATCATGTTAGCTAACCATGGAAAAAATCTGTTAGGTAGTCATTCATTCCTTTGCAGGAACAATAATAGTCTTGTAATAGAAATATTGCCCGTATGTTAATACCAAACTTTATTTAACTGTCTTGAAGTAAACAAAACAAGGGAACCCTTCAAATTTTTTGAAGAGTTGATAGATGAACATTTCAAAAAGTGTTGTATATAAATTCCCATTCACTTAGCATCTGCCATTCAATAAATACCATGATGATACATTGCCCTTTGTCTTTCAGTGGAAAGCCAGCTACTGCTTTGTGACCTTATTTTGAATTTCAACCATCCTACGAAGGCCAAAGATTTAAGAGAAGCGGAAGAAAAAACTTGAAGTCTGACAGATTAAGTAATAACATCCACTTTCATGCATCGTCTTCTATTAACACTGCTTCAGTTTGAACTGTAAAATGATGGTGTGGTTTCCTGCAGTTAGGCTATTTTTATTTTAAACTGAAAATGTGGAGTAGAAAAATGCTATAAGAAGGTTATTGATTTTGAGAGGGTTTTTTTTACCCCAGATTTCCCAAATTAAGCCCACTAGGGCTGGAAAGACTGATCAAATTGACTAGAAAAGTCAGGAAACTGGGCATGAAGTTTTTCACATGTGGGTGTCTCCTTTTAAACAAAGACATATTAGAACAGTAACATAAGATTTTAAATTACTTAAGGTCAAGTCCTTTCTCTCTTATCTCAGTTGTGCTCCAGAAAGCGGGATAAGAAACAGTCAGTAAAGGAGGAACTGCAACTTGTCATTTGAAGTGGCTTCCTCATTCTAAAAACATTGTTGAGGAAGGGGGCCAAAGAGCAGATTACTTCTGGAAAACCGAAAGTACTTTCATTCTAGTCTCTGTAGTGACTTTCTAATGCACCTAGCTACAAAAGAAAGAAGGAGTTAGTGGTCTAAATACTCTATCCTGAAATCTTCTTGGCCCAAAATTTGAGTAGCCAGTATTTTAGTGTAGTTCATTACAATTAATATTCAATGATACTTTACTTTGGACATGTTTGAATGTTGAGGTGTGTTTTTATTCATATACAAAATATATTTATCTGAATAATCAAATCAAGTTTTACTCTGCTGAAAAAAATACGCAGTGTTATAATTTGTTATGCTGGTTTACATTTTATTTCTCTTTCACTAATGAGATGATTTAAAAACAAATAAAACACATTTCCATAGGAGGTATTTCTGGGTTGTCAGATTTCTGAAAGCAGTGCAATGGAATAGGATTACAACCTCCAGCTCACGGAAGCAGTGGTAATATGAGGGATGTTCTTAATTTTAGCAGGATGTTGTAATTCTAGCATTTTCTGGAAAACATACATTATAACTGACTTTTCGTTCATGAAATTAGTAGTGAGCTTTTAAAAAATATTGGGCTAGAAACATGTTTTGTCAGCTGAAAAATTTTTTAAATTTTCTGTTTCTTTTTTTTTTGAGTAATAGTTGCATGGGAGTGAAATTTGCTGACTTTATCTTCCTTTCTAACATATTTAGCCAGGAGCTGGAATTCCAAGTTTACAAAACATACATATTTAAAGTAAAACTGTTTATGAAATCTGATTATCTTATCTAAGAAGCTATACAGGTTACATGAAAGGTATTTTTCTGCCTTGAATTTTAAGTGTCTCAAGTGATATACACACAAATGACTTTAAGGAGAAAAAGTGTGACAAAATCTAACATAATTATCAAACCAAGGCCTTGTGAGAAAACAAAGGTTACTAGAAAACAGAGGCAAAGAGTTGGATAAATCCCACTTAACAAAGGAGAGGGAAAAACTCTTGATATGCTTCAGAGGTCCTCAGCTGCAACTTATATTTTAGAGCTGAGAATGTTTTTTCTTGAAAAAATACAGTAAAAATAGAGAGCAATTGTATAAAAGGAGCTAAGTTTAGCCTGTGTCTGTCTGCTTTCTGAGTGATTTGGGTGTGTTCTGCCAATTAAGAATCACATGATGATAATCTTGTTGATGTGTCTCCTATAAAAAAAAGTAGTTGCTTAATTGAGAGTCAGAAAGACATGGCTGGAGAGAGGGTTGTGTTAAGGGAGAAAAAGCTTGTTTCTGAGTGAAGTTAGAGGATCCTAGGAGATATGTACTTCCAGTCTGTGGGCTAAGACATGCCATCAGTGAATCATCAGTGGTATGGCAGAGAGAACATGATATCTGTAGATACTTCATTTTTCTAGAAAACCGTGAACAAAGTTTCATGGCTGAATAACACCATCACAGATCGTGACAGGCAACTGCATATCCAGGGTTGGGGGTTTTTTTGCTGTCACTGAAACCTAGGTGTCTTTAGGATCCAGGTCAGAATTCCAGTCTTTTCTTTTCCCATAGATTCATTGGGAAATGGATTGTGGGAAAAACATTGGGCTTTTATTGCCTTTTGTCTATTCCTCAACTGTGACAAGGTTTGGGTCTACTCTGTATCCCTTTAAATAACATAATTGCTGCTGCAGTTCTGGTCTGAAAAATAGCTTTCTTATTTGTTTTCTCATATGAAAGAAGAGACTTGTGTTGGTATTTATTTCTGGGTCCTTTAATTTGGAGTGGAAATCATTTCAAGAAGAAACAGCTATGGCAGACAAAAAATTTTCATGTACTGTATGATCAGTGGACAGTACTAAATACATTGTAGGAAAATCAGATTCATAGAGTACTGCATTTAAGGCATAATTTAAAAATAACATTGTCCTTTTTACTTAAAAGTATTTTTAATGACTTCATGATTTTAGTTTGCTGAAAAAGGAAATATCCTGAAGTTTACAAACTTCAGCAGGCTTTGAAACAAGTGATCTTCATTAAGGTCTCATTTAAATATGTCCTGCAGCGTATTTTAACATGCACTGGTTTCTTGAACCTCTGTCTTTTCCATCAATCAGAAGAAGAGGTGTTCTTTGGAAGTAATCAATGATATCTGCTACAGAAGAAAAATCCTGTTGGATGGAAAAAATGAGAAGGCTATGGCAAAAATTTCAGAATTATTACTAATTAGTAAAATGAAAAGTTTTTTTAAAACTGTAAATATTTAGCAATCTTATAAGATCCAGTAAATGCTATCAGATCAGGTGTTTTCATTCCTGCCAATAATCTGTAGCTCAGTAACTGTTAATCTAGTGTGTGTACAACCTACTGCAATGTTGTATAATTAATTTATGCAGTCTCGGCCAGTTTAATACACGATGTTGTTGTCCTGCTTAACATGATGATCACACTTGGAAGTTAAAAAAGTTGGCTGATAAATTCAGAGAGTTCTGACTCGATCGGAACTGCAGTACGTGTGCTGACCAGTCTTTCTGGTGCCAGTAAATCCAACGCAGTACTGCTGAACGTAAGTAAACCAGCAGTCTGGGAGCAAAGCAGTAAAGATGGGAGATACAGATTTGCCCTCAGCTGTGTATTTCCCTTATCTGGTATCTTAGTGGTAAAGCAACATTCCCTAACCAGGTATATGGTTTTCCAATACCTGTATTATAAGGCTCTCCATTCCCTAGGTGCAAACAGGAGAATCTGATTTTACTTCCATAAATAATGTATTCTATCAGGAATAACTCTGAGACAATAAGCAGAATTCTGCTGGAGTAAAACAGCTGGCAGGTTAAGTAGCCTGACACTTAGGAATGAGACAGGAGATACCTTAAGGTGAAGGGAAGTAGTGTAAAAAAAACATAGTACCTCTTTTCCTTTTAAGCCGGTTCCTAACAAATATATGTTACTTTGCTCCTGGTAACGAATCTGGATGTTGTATACTTTGTCTCTATACAACACCATCAGTACATATGGATGAGTAGCCGTTTTTCTTGAGCTGTCTCTTACCAGGAATGTTCCATCCTGAAAGATGAAAAAAATGAAAGGTGACAAATAAGGATCACTTCTGTGTTTGACCAGCCTAACTACCTTAACTAGAGCATTCATGCTTTTAAGTGTTTTTCTTTCTGAAATATCTTTCCTCCTGGTAAGAGAAACTGCAGTACTAAAGAGTTTAGGTAGTTTCTCAAATATTTTGTCTTTCAATTTGCTACTTAAAACTTCCCTGTCTGATACAACTGCAGATTTTTAGGGAAGGAAGGAAGGAATGGTGTTCTATAAGGGAGAGATTCCATTAAAGGAGGAGGTAAAATATCAAAGACCAAACCTCACATCACTTTAACCAGAAGAAAAGTTCATTTCTGGTAAGTGCCAATCAAGGTTCTTACATGATCTATTTACAGACAGCCTAAAATAATGGTAAGTGTCTGTGAAATTTTGGTAAAGGCAGTGACATTGTCTCGTGCACTCTCTCTGCTTTTCTTCATTTCAGGTCTGTTTTAGCAAGTCTTCCATTGAAACATGCTTTCTTAAAGGCATTGAATGTGATCTCATAAGCTGAATCTTAGTCAAGTCATTGAAATGCTGTACGTGTCATGTTCAGCTCATTGCATGTGCTGTGAAGCATCATAGAGTAAACAGAAAAGGGTGGCATTCATCTCATCTAAGACTTGGAATTTGCAACAAATTCCTCACTGGTGACAGAGAACTATTTCCAGAGAACAAGTCACTCCTAAGAGAGGCGAGGTGAAACCGCTCGTTTAGACTAGAGGTGTACCTTTTATGTGGGTAAAGATACTCAAGGTGAATCCCTCACTCTAAGTATCTATATTGGGCTATAACCTTGGCATGTTATTTACTTTCACTCTTCCCAAATGACTGCAAGGACATCTAGCTATCAGATGGTGAGAATCACCAACGATTTAAAGAGTACCTTGTTTATTTTTCGAAGAGCTGCTTCTGCTTCTGGCCGGCTAACATAAGCAACGTACCATTCATCATTTAGTGAGTCCTATGTTTTTTTGTGAGAGAGCATAGAGGAGAAAGTCAGCTGTCAATGAATTAGCTTGTGATGTTAACAACGTACAAATTAGAGAGAAATTTGGGTGTGAAGGATATTTGGGTTTATGTGCAGAATCTCTGAAGGTATGAGCTTCAGGGATCACCCTAGTATTGTTTATATTACTGTATATCCTATATTACTGTATGGTAAATGGCACTAAATGATCTTAAAATTATTTGCTCACTTTGATAAATTTGAAAATATTACAGACCTATCTGTCATATGTCTGCAAGTAAGCTAGGAAAACAGATACGTCCAAATATTTTAGTAAAAGATAGATTTTTAAGTGACCTTTTCTGATTTTTCTGCCTGGGACTCTAGCATTCTTTGCCTTCATTTCTCTGTTTTTTTTTTTTTTTAATTGTTTTATTTTATTTTTTCTTTTTTTTAACTATCATCTGAGACAATTAATGCAGACTTCCTGTGAGCAAATCATGTATGGTTGCCCAGCAATGTTATCACCAGGAGTGGTTTGCTCTAAACTTGTCATATTTAAAGAAATGTGAAACAAAAATACAGTTAAAGGGTATGAATTCTTCACTCACCAGCGTTTTGTGGAAGGAGAACTGAGTATGTAATGGTAGTTGAAGGTAATTGTGCAAAACAAAGAATACAGCAAACAAGTATTTGTCTTATTTTGTTCTACTGGGGTTTTGCTGTTGTTTTTCTTGGTGAAGACAAAATAAGGCACTAAATTTGACACAGAAAAGGAAACTGAAAGCACTTACTAACATCCTGACAGTGACTACTAACTAGAAAAACAACTTTGAAAAACGTGTTCTCTTGAAATCAGAAAATTTGCGGTGTTTAGCAGTTATGGTTAATACTTGTGATGTTTTGTACCTCATCTTCTTCCATGTTTGTTTGGTGAACAGTCTGTCTGCTAGGAATTGGCAGTGGAGGCCTTATGTCAGCTGTGCCTCTTGAAGGAGATCTGCTGTTGTTGCCTTCAAAGATGTAAAAGTAGAAAAAATGTTAAAAACGGGAAGATTATTTCATCTGTGGAGTGCATACAGGGTATACAATCTTGATTTTATGACGCATGAAGAATTTGTATCACCCTGATACTGAGACATTTTGAATTGCTTTGAAATCAGGTTTAGGCTACTGTATGAGAACCAGGTTCTTTACATAAATTCAGCCTTGGTGCACAGGGACTTTAACTGAACTCTTGCGGTTCAGGTTTCCTTAAAATCAGATGAACTTGAAATAGAGGTTACATCTTTTTAGCTTGTGTACCACAATTACTCAGCTGAGAGCATCTCCTGTTTCTTTAGAGACAGTTAGAAGTAACGTCGTCTCTTTGCATTCCTTGCCTCCTTAGCATGTAGAAACTAAAAAATGTCACTGTAAGACATTGGCAGCTGTTACCATATGCAAACAATTATTTGCAAAGCAATTTATTTCTAAGTTTCCTTTATATTTTACTTGTTGTTACAAGATAAATATGCAGCATATTTCACATGGAAAGTGTTTTCTCCCTTTTTCGAGAGTGTTGGTATACCACAGTGACTTGCAGATAGTGTTGCTCAGCTCTCAGTAGTGTTAGCTCTATTGAAAAAGATGCTTATATGAAGTTTTGACAATGGTTTAATTAGGCAGTAAGACCAAATTTCATGGGGAAAGAAACCATCATAGATTCAGACTAAGTAAGTAAGTTACACAAGATGCCTTTCAGGAACTTGACAGTTTTCTGCTCACAGTCCAACCAGAAACATCCATAGGGAGAAAAGACTGTATTAACTGCACTGAAACCACCTTTCAACCTTCAGTCATTTTTTTTTACAAAAAATGCAGGAATGCAGGATACAAACCTCGATGTAAGCGTGGTGGTAGCGAACCACTTGAAAACAGGTTTCTGGCACTGTTTAAAAAAAAAAAAGTAGTCAGTATAAACAAAACACTGCTATACAACATTTCTGTGCTCTGAAGAACTGGATCTGGACTTTGTGCCTGTTCTACAGGATGTGAGATCCTCTTGAGACTGATGCAGGATGAGAATAGCCTTCTCTTTCTTATTTTTGTTTTTCTTTCCTTCTTTTTATGTAAGTAGATCCACCATTAAGTTTACCTGAAGCTCATTATCTGGGAATAAGGTAGAGGGAATCAGTAATGTGGCACCAAGACTTCTACATCAGGATCAATGCAGAAAACTACTTAGCTTGTTGAGTTTTCCCAGGGAATGACGACTCTATTCCCCTAAATCAGCAAGCACAGACAACAGCTTGCTACATGTTTCTTTCTGTGGGGTTCCACTTATAGAGTATTTTTTCATGTGGCTTCTGGAACATTGTTGATGGAAATGCAGTTTCTCATCATTATTATTGCAGCTATGGATGTGGAGCTACTGGAGGGAGTCCAGTGAAAGGCCACTAACGTGATAAGGGACAGGGGCATGTCACATGTGAGGAAAGGCTGAGGGACCTGGGACTGTTTAGCCTGGAAAAAAGAAGGCTCAGTAGGGATCTTATTAATGCGTATACATACCTGAAGGGACATCCAGGCTTTTTTCAGTGGTGCCCAGGGACAAGACCAGAGGCAGTGGGCACAAACTGAAACATAGGAGGTTCCCTCTGAACATCAGGAAACCCTTTTTTACTGTGAGGGCAACTGAGCACTGGAGCAGGTTGCTAAGAAAGGTTGTGGAGTCTCTGTTCTTGGCGATATTCAAAAGATGTCTGGACATGGTGCTGGGCAGCCTGCTTTAAGGTGACCCTGCTCGAGCAGGGGGGTTGGACCAGCTGATGTCCAGAGGTCCCTGCCAACCTCAACCATTCTGTGATTCCGTGAGCTATGAGCTGACAGTGGCACAGAGCTCATTCCCGCAGCACCTTAACACTTCCATGTGCCTATGCGTTCCCCCCGTGTTCATTTTTATGCTTTTTGTTAGAAAATCTACAATTTCCTTTTATGGCCTGATCCCAGAACCCATATCCAAAACTTCTTAAAATTAAGATTTTAAAAATTTTCAGTTTTTTAAATTTCCTCACCTAATTGGGAACAAACTGCCTGCATGCTTTCCTTTTACAGTTCATATTTCTCTTCTGCTTAAATGAACTGTACAAGAAGCTCTGGGATGAATATGTTAATTATGTTTGCAGAACACAACCACCCTACCATGACTTGTGATTCATGGGAGAGAATCACCCAAATGGGGGCCTCTGCTATAGCAAAATTGGGCAATGCTCTTTGAATATAAGCAGAAGTGTTCATTATAGGGATAGTTTGTATTTGCATATGACTTTGGTATTTCTAGTGCAGTGTCTGTTCTACTGAAGTGTCAGGAGTTCCAGAGGATGATGGTAAATGGGAGGAATTCATCAGAGCGCCATTAAAAATACAGAGACTAGAAAATGTACTTCAGACTTAGACTCAGGGAGCCCACTCTAACTCATCAAAGGCTAAGGCTGTTGCACACTACATCAGAAATCAAAATTTAATTAAGGGCTCTTCCATCTAGCAAATGAACACATAACAATCTAATATTTGGATGTTGAAGATAGAAAAAATCATAGTTGAACTGAGATTCACAATTTTAAATAGGAAGTATTAACCATTGGAGTAAAATTAAGTAAAAGGGTGGTGCAATTCTTTCAGATTCAACTCTAGACAACTCAGATTATGGGGGTTTTTTTAGCTTTGAAGCAATCAGTAGTCACAGCTTTAGCACTTAGGCTGCTGGAGCGTGCAGAATTCTTTTAAAGAAGGACCGCTGACCTACATCCCGTGTAGTTTGGTAGGAGAAGATGATCCCTTCCCAAAAGGGCTTGTCATTCTTATGGACCCTGCAGGCAACATGAGAGGTGTCTCAAGAATGGAAGCATTGTACCATGTAGGCCCTAAAATAGTTCCTTGACATAAAACTGAGAGATTTGCATTTTTTTCCTGGTTGCCTGATGTACACTATCTGCTTCACTGAATAGAGAGCTTCAATTCTATGAAGGATTCTCCTTGATAGTAGGAACAACATAAATTAGCATGTAGTGGAGGCACGGGTATAGCCTGAAAAATAATGGACTCCTTCAGGTTGTTACCTTGTGTTCACCTGAGAACCCTCTAGCCACAGACATACTATTATTTGCTAAATTGCAAGGAGATTGAGATTCAGAAGGAATGACACAATAATGGGTGAAACAAACCTTTCTGTACCGGGCATACTGTTGGATCCTGGCTTAGGTGGAGGCTTGACAGATTTAGATGGGAATGTATGGGAGCTGTATGGGGGCAAAGATAGCTGTGGCACTGGTCCTTGGGATGCAGCTGTGGAGAGGAAGAGAAGGAAACTTAAAAATTACATGAGACATTCTTAAATAAGGTAGAATGAAGAAATGTTGTCACATTACTGCTGTTTAATTAGATAAACATAATGGAGTAAACTGTTCTATAAAAAGTCCTTGATATGTTAGTTACAGATAGTAAAGTTGTAGGGTCAACTGAGAACTTAGAATTAAGTATTAAAAATAAAATGGAACAGGCTTGAGCAACATTTACATTTTCTAACTTCTGTTTTGGATAAGCCACAATTCAGATAGATAGCTTAACTGCAGTAGAGCTGAAGGTGGTACGTAACCATGTGTTCTCTGTTACATTGGTTCTAAATGGTGGATTTGAGGTTACCTTTTTGAACTTCATTCCTTTGTCAGATTTCTCCCATATCATCATAAACAACAGCATTAAAAAAACCCACATTTTCTTTCTGCAGTGTCTTCAGACCTCAACTAGTGGTAAGAGAGGAACAGATTAGGTGTGCTCTGCACAGTTTAGATAGCCCTGGTTCTTTATGGAGTCTTAGAGGTAGTGATAATTTGTAAAGACTTGTTAAGGCCAAATGTGCTACTTCTGATTGTTAGCGTAAATATCATTACACAAAAGACTAGTACCAGCAGGGTTTGACTGAATGTTTTCTTGAAAACTGGGGGGATTCCAGGTTTACATGCCTAGCTGTTTGATGCTGGGTGCAGATCACAAATCTCTAGTGTAATGTGTTTCAAAATAAGAAATCCTGCTGTCTTGTAACTGGCTGACTGAAGGAAGCTATTACCTATTGACTTCCGGTGTTTTGTGGCTTTGATATATAAATCTGCATGAGGTACTTTATAAGCATTTTACAACCTATCAAGATACCACCTGACTTTTTGAAATCTAAAGAAACAACTCTGACATCTTGGTTTTTTTTTTTTTTAGAACTAAGACAAAGAAAGACTTTAAGCTTTAAAAATCACTGTAGAAATACGTACTGTCTTCTTCTTCCTGGGGAGCCAAAAGAAAATAAACATTAGCAACATATCATAGCACAGTTCTTAGGAATAGTTTGCAAAACAAAAACCTGGAAGTTGGTGAGTTTTGAGTATACAAGGACTCTAAAATCTATGCTGTCACTGCCATCTAAAATGCTGGGGTTTCTATTTTCATGCAACACAAAAGACTTTTTAAAGTACTTATGTTAGGATGTATCTATTATTTACAAATAAGCTGTGAGGTTGATGTCCCATAATGGATCTTGACCCAGAGTAGTCAGAAACTCTCAGCAGATGTAAAGTTTCCTCATTCCTTCAGTAAGTGTAGGCTCTCAGAGTTAACTGAAAGTGAAATCCTTAGGTCAGCTTAAGCTGAAAAAAACCCCAAAACCTAGAGTAAGCAAAATCACTTCTCCCATGTCATAAAAAAATTATGGCCTTATTCTTCCTGTCATCTAAGATAAAGTACTCAGGGAATAAACTGAGCTTGACATAGAGGAACTGTTTAAAAAGAAACAATGTCCTGTGAAAGGTCCGTAAGTATTCATTCTAACTGATAAAAGAAACAAGTTGACCTATTCCAGAATCATTAGTTTATACAGGTACTTCATTTTATTGTAGTCTCTATACATTGAAATATCTGCTTTGAGACCATACTTACTTCATTTTTTTTGTGTGGTGGCCAACCCTGCCTGAAATGAAACAGAGAAAACAAAACATGAGTCATAGGTGGAATAGTACTTCTTCACTTTGTGTGCATTAGACCATATTTTTCAAATTAAGATGTGAATTTATAGTAAGTTTTACAGACCCAATGGATGCAGAAACACTTTTTCTGTCATGAAAATAGCTACGATTCTAATTTGCAGCCATAGTCTAAGACATTATGCTAGTCTTTAGCCCATTTTGATTCTACCAACAAGGAAAATGTCTGATGGATTGATTATAAGATTAGGGCTTAAAACAAGTTTTTACAATGATGCAGCAATAGACTGTAAGTCTTGAACTCATTTATAATACTTAGCAACATTGCTGGAGCACTTGATAAACCTCCAGTCTTTGTTTCTCTGATAAATTATCCTGGCTGATTAGCAGATCTCAATTACTTTATTTTGTTTTAAGATTGGTCACACTGTTCAGCCCACGTGTCATCTTGAAAATTCTAGAAAATGACCTAGTTCTGCTAGAGAATGCTGTTTGCTATTAAGGAGGAGTTTTGCAGGCTAGTAAAATCAATGGTAAGAAAGTAAAGCTTTCTTTTTCTAACATCCTAAAAAAAAAGTAATAGAACTCATGAAAGAATGTTCCCTAGAGCAAGAACTTGATCTGGTGGACAAAACATGGTTTCTGTATTTCTTTGTGCAACTTGGAAGTGAGTCGTGCCCTGCGTAACGGCTGTTTCAGATATAACTGCAGAGCGAGCTGCTTCTGCATTTACACTTTTCTGTAGCTTACAGCGCATCCTATGCACGTTCATAAAGCAAAACTTTGATATCTGCAGACACTGCTGTCATGCAGTAGCAGTAAATTATACTATCCTGTGTTGCTTAGCCATATTTTTGTTAAATTTAATTTATCCTTTATTAAATTTCAATTAAATGAACACTTACTTTACAGGGGTTTGCTTCCTTAGAGGAGATGGGTTACCTCTTTCATACCTGTCACTTGGTGGGACAGGAGGTTTTGGCATCATTGCTAGCTGTTCCCCCAGGGATCTAAAGCAGGAGCAAGATGATGAAATAAAGGCAAAAAGCTGATTACTAAGAAATAACTGGGTAATACTGGCATCGAGAGTCTCATTTCCAGAGGCAAAACTCTTACCTTAGCTGTGAAGTCAGAGGCTGTAAAACAACAAGGAATAGTTAAGAGAATGTGTAAATGTAGCAAAATAGGTGGAAAACATCAATAAGCACCAAACAAAAAAACCCTACCTTTTCAGGAAAGCCTGGCTTCCTCCCTGAAAATAGTAAAAGCTTATATTTAGAAAAAATGAAAGTTAAGATAATCAACTAAACTTCCTATGAAACAAACAAGTTTTGAGTATCATTGAAAATGAATTTTACAGATTGAAGCACTCAGCCTCCTGAGATGTAAGCCAAAAAAATATTTTGGCTTTGCAACAGATGGCAAAATTGCAATATCTCTCATTAAAGGAAAATTTAAAAATTTTGAGAGGCATGTTTTACAATCATATTTTCTATGGTTCAACTTTGAATTACTGGACAGTTTTATGCCATTATATAATAGATGAAAGTACTTAGATAATAAATAAAAATCATAGAGTAGTCTCTTTATATTCTTTGTAAAATATGGGTTTCAGGTTTGAAACACATGCCAGTTTTTTTCTATGTTTTTTCAGTTCTCAGCATTTTTTTTAAGTCTGGATGCCAAATTACATATAGTATCTTTAGCTTGGTATGCAAGAGTTATTTCCTCTTTTAACCTACTAAATATTTCCTTGTTCATTCACTTAAGTATTACATCGAACCTTTATTGCACAGGGAGCTCATAATGTCTTTCTGTTCAAGTAGTCCTGAACTAGGGTTGCTACTTTCCAGACACAATTTCTCTCACATTATAAGTACTGCTCACATTATTTATTCATAAACGGATCACTTTGTATGTGATTGGATTACAGTACGTTTGGTTGAGCCTCGTTCTTTTGCAGTAATGATATCCAAACTGATAGTTTTTAATAATGAAAAAAACATAAGCAATAAAATGTTAGCATAAGCAAATACTGACCTGATATTGGGCTTTCTCTTTCAAAGGGTGGAGCAAGGCGATCCAGCGGGGGTTTTGTGCTTCTGTCTATAGAAGGAGCTGGGGCTAAACACAAAAGCTGTGTAAGATAATTTGCTAGTATAGGTCAATATATCTTTGTTTTGCATAGCCATGAACTGGTGTTACTTCTTAGAATAACTAGTGAGGCTTCTGTATAAATAGTAGAAGAGAGTGGCACTGAGGAAATATAGGCAAAAGTGAAGTGCTTTGCAAAGTGGGAAAAGCTTTACAAAGAGAAAACCAGCTGTACTTACGTTTCAAAGGCTTGATATTTCTGTCTCTACTTGAGTCATTGTTGCTTGGTGGAGGAGGAAAAGATGGCAGCTAAAACAAATATTATATATGTGGTTAAAGTGTGTCTTTGCCTTTTTGTTTTAATTTTAGTATATTAACCCCACCACACCACATCTGCCAATCTTTGTCACTGGTATGGTGCAAGGAACAGGTCTCTGCTCAACGCAGGAAGGATAGGAGCCGTATAACACTCCTGAAGAGTGGCCTACATACATGGGGTTTTTGTTAGGTGCAGGGTTGCCTCCATCTGTTTCGTCTCACAAGCAATACTCTAGTGGGATGTTATCTTTGGGGACGGCATGAGTATTGTCAAAGGGAAGAAACAGGAGCTTCAACAATGCTGCTGCATCTTTGTCCCTCCAATGCAGCAGATGTTAGTTTTGAAAACTGGTACTGAAATTAGTGGATGTAAATTTGAAGTTGAGAAATATGTATTAAGTCTGTATTACTGACACTGCTCAGGCAGGGGGAGAAAGGACTCCTCTTTGTTACTGGGAGAGCTGGGGTCAAACAGCATTGTGTTGTCAGCAGCTGCAAAAGGCATTTGCATCTAAACCTAGATTTCTCCAGACAAATGCCTTCCAATGTTTGTTCTTATTCCAAAAAAATAGAGCAGCAATTTAGGACAGCAGTGTTGAGAGCTCATGACACCTGAGAGTCCTGTGTGTTTTATATGTATGAGTTATGACACTGCATCAGACCAGAATTCCCTCTATCACATCCTAAAATTACCTCTACTTGTGTACTCAGGTAGGTCTAATGTACATCTGTTCTGACATACGGTGGACCTATAGTGTCAGTTGTGAACAGCTCAATAGCTTTCAGTTTTGAAGTATTCACAGTAACAAAAAAAAAAATCGGAGTCCCTGGGGTTCTCATTATACAGTCCCTTATACTTTTATGTGGTCTTAATTCAATTGGATGGTTGCTAGAAGTATAGCTTGGAAAGACTTAGCCTTTTTTTCTTTTTACAGATATCACGAAAGAAACAGAGGCATCTACTACAAATCTATAATTTATATGGAAGAGGCATTCACAAGTGGGTACAAATTTCCAGTGTAAGAAATAGCCAAATAATATGAAATAATTGTTCCATGAAAAAATGGCCACACTGTAAAGTTCAAATCTATTCAGATGGATGAAATTCTTCCTCTACATGCATTATCTGAATAAAAATGGCATTACACTTGGACTTCTAAGAAGGTACTGGCAAAGGAAATAGGTGAAATATTAAGAAAGAAACGTACAGAAGCACCTCTTCCCCCAAATGAGGCTGGTACTGGGGATGGGCCAGGTCGCTGGGGTGGTACTGGAGGCTGATGTGATGATCTAGTTGTTGGAGGTCTGTCTGAAGAGAACAAAAATCCCAAACTAAACAACTACACAGTGTTGGGTTACTTTTATTTTCATTAGATCTTTATGAAAAAGAGCCCTTGCAATAACCTGCATACTTAAGTTAATCTATCATATAGACATTGTTTTAGTATATAATGGACAGTTGCTTTACAATCAGTGTTGGGAGTTACAGGCTCATCTGTCCCTTTGGTGGTGAGGTGACTCCATCTGCTGTCTGTTGGCCCACACTACTTATTTTCGTTCACTGCAATGCAGTGTCTGTGTGAAACACCAGCCAGTCTAAATGGCAGTTTTGGACTCCTGTACTTGACTCCACAGCTGCAGGCTGATGAAGAATCAGACACAAAAAAATGACAGGCAGAGAAAGCTGATCTCTCTCTTCTCCCAATTTTCACTAGTTTCTTGCCACTGTTGTGACAACTGGCTCTGTTCAAGGTTGCACTACTAAAGCTAGTTACAGGTATGCACATATGTTAAATTTCATGCAGATTCAAACCAAAGGCCAAATGATACACACATCACATGAAACTAATCTTTCATCCACCAGAGCTTGTCTAAAGTAGAAAATTTAGTTTTAAAAGTCACAAAGCCACCAACATGCTGTAAGTCTGTGTCACTAAATCTTGTTCATGAACTACACTGTTGACTTCCAGGAAAAAACCTTCTATATTCCATTACCACTCACCTAAAATGTGGCTGATAATGTGTGAAAATTTCCTTTCCAAATTTTTAATAACAGTTAATTTTTAGTAATTACCTATATAATCTGTGTTGTTTGCAAGTGACTTAGCGGGAAATATGACATTGTGGTGTGCTTTATCATTATTGGATGGAGGTGGCTCATAGCCATCACTGTCATGTTCTGCTTCCTCAGGTTCTTCTGTTGGTGATTCATAGTCAGCCTCCTCTTCCTTTTCCTGGTCATCATCAGGGCTTTCATAGTCATCGTCTTCATCCTGGCAAATGAACATAAAAGATAGGTGCTGTAACAGCATGCTAAACACTTCAGTGCAATTTCCTTGTGGCCTTTCCCTGAGGTCTTTTTCACTCTGGAGAATATCAAGTTTTTAAAACCAGTTTGAGTGAAAAAGTCTGTGTTGGAATAAAATGGGGCAAGGAAGCAGTATTTTATTAATGCATACAGAACTCATCAGGTGAGTGTCACTTTATAACACTAACTGCAGTGGAAGGTCAAGATAAGGTGATTGATAGCTTACCGAAATGCACAGTGCCTTTGTTTTAGGTAACAGACAAGGCACCAGGAAACAATTCAGGGCTTCCTAGAAACACACTGGAACAGCAGTTGATGCCATTTGGTATTCGTTCTTAATAGCATGTACTCCACAGCCTGCAGCTCAACTATTTAAAAATGCTTCAGAAAAAATAAGGTCTTTGATAGGGGTCTTGGTGCCCTCCACTGACCAGAACAAAACCAGCAGGACCTAGTAAGATCAGCGAAAATATGGTAGCAGTCATTGCACATCTCTTCTGTGCAATCTGCCAAGGCTTACAAGAAAAAGAATATTCAATTTGTCATTGGTATCTTGGCTGAAAGTTCCAGACTAGCTCTGTATTGACATAGAGCCCAGGTGCTCTGTAGGTGGTTATTTTTACCTTTTGTGCTCCTAAAATAGCAGCAAAACTCCTACAAACTTAGTAGCAAGTAATTTTTAAAAATCCCTCTCCATTTTTTGCGAAAAAGCATTGGCACTGGTCAATATAAGAGACCTTCATAAACCTAGACTGTGCATCAGTCAGCTTATTAATTTAGCTAGCTGAGCTGTGTATGCTTCATCTAATGATTACATTTTCTATGCCGAAAGGCAAAAGGAACTTTTGCAGTATAGTTGGCTTCAAAAAATTAGATTCTTCAACAAATCAACTCGAGAGAAGAAAATGGCAAGAATTTGCCATAGAATAACATAGCAACCTTTCCTTTACAGGCTGCCTCTTTCAGGAGCTTGAAGTAGGTATGTGAAATTCAGCTATGGTTCTGTGGAGACCTGCTCATAGGCTGTGAGCTTCTCTTGAGCCAGGGGTGTAGGACTGCCATTCTGAAGCTCTGCCTTGCATTAGCAGGGGCGACCCTTTTCTCCCCTGGTAGAGAAGAAATTTGTATGCAGCTACCCCAATCATTCATGCTCCTGCTTCTCTTTCTCCTCATCCTTAACAGCCCCTGTCATTGCACTCTCCATCCGTGCTGCCCAAAGTAGATAATGAGAGAAATGATAGACCTTAACAGAAGAGGTAATCTATTCAACCAGCAGGTTTTGTTAATCCTGATACTCACAAATGAAGACCAGCCACCGTCGTCTTGACTGTATCCTGTGTAAAGAAGCATAACCACAGGCTTCTTAGGATCTACAGCTTTAAACTATCAAGACGTAACTTGACAAAAAGGACACGACAGATCCCAGATCAGTTCTGAACCCCAGTGCTATGCCACAGGAACAAGGCAGGCCTTCCAAAGGCAGGCAGGCGTTCATGAAAGGTAGTACAAATAACATTCCAATTCAAAACTAGGAGCATAGCTAGCTTGTGTGAGATGATAGATGTGCTGTCACTTCAAGTTTGTCCTACAATTCCAGTTTTAAATATAATTTGAAGTAGAATGCTTTCAGAATGAGGACAGACTTCTTATCTCTTTGTTTAATACTATTTTAGCTTTCGTATCAAAAGTTTTTTTTAATTTCAGTAGGACTGGGGGAACATGGTAGCTTGCAGAAGTTTTAAATGCTGATGGCCTATTAAGAAAATAATCAAAATAAAAATTCAAAATATGGGAGACATCTAGAAGCTTACCTCTCCTATATAGGGTGCTGCTAGCAGTAGGGGCAGGGGGCAGAGGTGTTGGAAAAGACATATATAAGCACTGATACTGTGTGTTGGGTTAAAGAAAGGCAGTTTGGGAATGCCTGTGTAAATGTCTCTGCCCTTGCCTTTCTTCACCATGTTTTCCATTTTAAAAGTATTTTTTCTTACTTGTTCTCCTGTAACTACTCTTTATTCTTTTTGCAACTTCCTTGTGCTCTCATCTTTTTCCATTTGCTGTTTTGGGTCCCTCCACCACCACCACCACCCCCCACCCGCCCTGCAAGGATTAACTTAATATTTTAATGTTTTTAAACACTTTTGTTGTTGGAGACTACCTGCCAGTACACACTTGCCTGGATTTTCAGGACATTTTTGTGTTTGGGCCCTGCAACAAAGATACAAACAAATGAATTCGTTGCATTTGCAATTCTTAAATAGTTTAAGCATACTAAAATCTATTGCAAATAAAGGTAATGGTTAGCTTTAACAGTAGAATGAAGTTTACGTAGGTGAGTTTAACTCTCTCAAAATGTCAAAAACACGCTACTTCATATTTCATATACAGGATCCTAATGTAAGCTAAATTGTCTTGAAAAAACTTCAAGTCAGTGAGGTCGAGTGTTTAGAAACAAGACGGCTCAGTAAATAAGTTTACCGGGGCGCCACTCCTGCAAATAGAAACTTTCTTTGCTAATTCCATTCAAGCTGCTGAAAGCCAAGTTCATAAATATTTGTAGGGTTGATAAATATTTTTATGGTTTTCAGTTCTAGTTGTGAGCTCTAGTTAATGCAAAGGTGTAAAATCCTGTTGCCAGATGATGTAAAACCATTATGTAGACTAGGCTTAGATTTTCATTGTGTATATATATAACAATTGTTCTTTTCTCATGCAGTGTTCTTGTAATTTTTGTTCTTTTTCTATTGCAAGAACATTATATTCAAGGATAAGTCATAAAGTATTAAAAATATAACAACGTATAGGTCTGTGAAATGCATATATGATGGTTTATTAATGCAATAATATGTGCCTGGACTTTATAGCATTCCTAAAGATTAGGATACTCAGATGGAAAACTATATGAAATTTATATGTTACTTGGTTCTGGACATGGCAGAAGTATCTAGGGTGTTCATGGGCTGAGGCTTTGCTATTCTTGATAACATTAACAAAACAGAGTTTTATTTTATATAATTTCCAGGCTGTCCCTCTGACCCAGATATTATTGATCCAATGGAAAACAGTCCAGAAAAGATATATCTGAAAGCTTTGAAAAAGAAAGATTAATTGTTTTACTTACCATTTTGGAAGGAAAGATAGCCTCCCTTCATTTCTGTTTATTTCTTGACTTAATTTACTTACAATTCTATTTAAAAGAAACACAAAAATAGTTTAAAAAAACACCTTGAAAATTGTCAGTCATTTTCTTAGCTGCTTTCCCTCAATGTCTCCTAAATTAAATCTGGTAATTCAAAATTATTATTTACTATGTGGTAAGAATACAGAATTTATCATTTTGCGAAGTTGTGCTATAGCCATATCCACTTGAAAACTAGACTTTTACATAGATAAAAACCCATGTTGTTGGATCAAGTTTAAAAATAAATATTAAACCCAGCAAGCCTTAGAAACTTTGGGTGTGGTAGACATCAATGCACAAGAAATAATGGTGATTGCATTTGTATTATTTTGCATGGAAAACACAGATAATGCTTCAGGAAACAGCTTCTACCAAGCTTATGGTTGCAAAAGCAGGGATTAAATGTACCCTATGTCTACTCTCTATTCTTTTTGTCTCCCTCCCTCTATAACCAAACTATACCTAATTCAGAATCCTTTGGGTAAAGAAGGTGAAAAGGTTGATTTAGTTCCATGTTATAACACATCTGTAGGGCAGGCAGGGCAGAAATATTCATGGAACATATGAAGACCATAGCTGTATGTCTAGAGAGATTTTTCCAAGTTGTGTGTGTCATCACTTACGTGTAGTTTGTATATAGCAGTAGGGTGAGTAACAACCAATGAAATGCAATATTGGGTGAAATTTTGGTCGGGATCATGCATTTATGCTGCTAATATTGCTGGCATCCATAGCCAGCACAGACACGTGGTACAGAGAGTTTTGTTATTTACTGACTCCCTAAGAACAACCCTGAGGCTACAGGACAGTCATTAGTGGGATCAACAGAATTAAGTCCTCTAAAAGCAACAGAATTCTGCTCTGAAGTTTGCCTCTATGACTAGTTTGTTTCAAAGAAGAATTATGATGAGTCATAGATTCTTAATTCTCATTATTTCTTTTTGAGGAAAGTCCCACCGAGAAAGTCCTGTGACAACCAAAGCAAATTGCTTGCATACATCTGGTTAAAAATACCCCATTTTACTTCTAGCTGACATTATTTAGGTCTATCAGAGACAGTAATTGTGGAAATAGAAGTAGTATGAAAAAAATTAGACACTCAACATGTCTGGTTATCTCAGATTCTGAATTCTGTAAAAGCTTATACTTTAATGTTTGTTAGTGCAGAATTCTGTTCCATACATCTTAGATCTGGTCCGTCAAACTTTATATCAGTATTGTAAAATCTTTGTTTATGGCCAGGCAGTGGCCACTCTATTTTGCTTTTCTTCTCTTCCATGTCTTTTTCTGCTACTCAGCAATAATAGTCTCCTAGTTTTTTCCAAATGACCTGATTTGTGCATCTCTCATGTCTAACTGCTTTTCTGGGCTGTAACTTGAGGAAGACAAGCTCTCAACCAATCTAACTTCTAAAAAAAACCAACAAAAATATTTTATTTTATCCTGAACCATGCTAACAGACTTTCTCTTATTTTGAATATCCCTTCTCTTGCCTTTGCGATTTACCTAATACTTATCTTACTGTAATTCAGATTAAAAGACAAATTCAAGGCATAGGGTTGCTCTGTTTTATTATGGAAAATGTTATGGGGACAGATCAGGCTGCCAGCAAGTACTGGAGAACAAGCAATTTCAGATCAGTATGATCTGGATGAAGGATGAAGATGGGTAATTTGAAGTTAAGGATATGTACTCAAGGATCCAAGCATGAAAATAGAAAGGCAGAGGAAGAATATTTTTTGGTTTTTCTTTTTTAAGACAGTACTTAACAATTTTCTGATTTGAAGCAACTATTGTCGTACTTGCCCCTTTTGAAATAAGCACATGCACAAATGTTAATAATTTGAGAACGATTACAGCTGTCTAAAGCTGACATCATTACCCAAGCAAATTGTATAAAGCAAGAAAAATGCCAAGTTACAGGCATAGGACTCCTCTTGCTCTTCTTCTTTCCCATGCAATCAACACTCTTCAGCACAAGAAATTTCCTTCTGCTGCACATGTTAAGGAAGTTGCTGTGTGAATAATAAATTCCATGTGAAACATCAAGAAACGTTCTGGGCTGAACAGGGCATTGCATATACCAGTGCTGTGCGTGAAAAGTGGATTACGGAACCTGTGTGTGGCTTATTCTCTCTTGTAGAAGAGGTAGAGGAAGGATCTTTCATAACATTGTGTTTATTTTCAGCTAAAGAAGTAAAATTAAGATCACTGGTTTTAGAGCTAATGATTCTTTTAGTTCAGACTTACACGGGTATGAATGAGACCTGAGTGTTTGGAAGCTTTCTGGACTAAACCTGGGCTGGCTGCTGTGAGGATTTACACCAACTGGTTTTTGAGGAAAAACTGAAAGGAAAAAGTTGCTCATCTTCTCTTGCTGCCAAAATTTTAATCATTTGCTGCTTAAAATGCAGTGTCTGATCTTTGCTTGAAGTTTATTTGAAATGCTTCAAACCAGTGGCTGAGAGCTTATTAGAAGAAAGTGAAGCTTATATAATGGTAACATTTTACAAGCAACGTTATTACACAAGATCAGTGCGCTGAGCGGCTGAGGCTGTAGCCATGTGAGGAAGGAAGTACCAAAACCACACTGCTATCTGAGCTGTGGGAGTGGATGATAGGAGAGGATAAAGCAACAGCGCTTGCAGCAAATGTTACTCAGACTTCTCTTTCTACCTCCTCCACCAGACATTTAGCTTAAAACTGGCAGGAAGTTAAAAACAAGAAACCTCACACAACCAACCCCCAAAGCAGCCCTCCAAAACTGGCTTTTGTTCACTTAACTGCAGATGCTGTTGTCGTGGGTAGAATCCATTCTACATGGATTGGGATAAAGGACTTAAGATGGGTGAGAGAGATGGAAGGCAAAGTCCTCTAGGGCCAGGAAGTTGCATAGTGCATATGGAACACTGTCAAGAGCGTAGTTGGTGGTGAAGTCTTTGTTTTGGCCTTTGAGAAAAGTCTGTTGGGCAGATGCAATATTATTACACTGGCTTCAAAACTGACAGAGGATCAGTTATGTTCTATATCTTCCAATAACCTTTAGTATCCCATCTGAGAGAGCATGTGTACACACACTCACCTCTACCCAAGGGGTACCTTTTTAGAAGAGAAGGGCATTATAGACTTCTTAATTTTTGGTTTTGCACTTAGACTTTTCTGTAAGTAGAACAAGTTTCAGACTGCGCCATGTTTGTAGGCTCAGAATGTGTCCCGTTCAGAACTCGGCACACTTACCGTGTTTGAACCGGCAGATGCAATTATGTACTTTAGTGCAACGATGCTCTTTTTATTACTGGAAATTTTCACAAGTGGTATGGGATATACAATTAGCTTTCTGACCAAGGTAGAAAATCGCAAATCTCAGGTCTGCTAGCAACCTGACACTGATGGTGGCCAAAGGGATCAACAGCCTGTATTAATACCTTGACTTACTGAAAACTTGGAAATGTTCCACCTCAAGATAGTAAGCCATAAGAGTGGCAAAGACTAACTTCAGTGTTTAGATCATGGTTCAGGTATCAACCAACCACCAACATTATTTTGAGTGAGATCTTTGCTTTTTCTTGTTTAATAATTCTGACCACATTAAGTAAGGCCCATTCTGTTGAATGCGCTTTAAAATATTTTGCAAGACTCACATTTGTCATCCACAAGCATAAACCTTTACGACCTTCTGTGACTGCCGATAGTGATAATGAGCAATAAGAAAACTCCATGTGTCCCTTAAGCTGTATATTGGCCTTTTGTTTCGTTATATTTATTATCAAAATGTTAATTACACCTCCATGGTCAGGTCTGAGTTTCATTTAGTGCTATAGACAGATATTCAGTATCTGCTCTGTGCAAAATATACCATATCCCTTCCCTGTTTCACCAATTTTGTGAAGCCTCAATTGTGTATATATTAACCTTGTGATATTAATATTAACTTAAATGGTTCTTTCATAAGGTAGCAAGTACAAGAGTAATATGATGAGTTCAACAAAAAACATAACACTATGGTTTTTAACAGTTTTTCATACTGTTACAAAAATGCCATGTATTAAGCATAGTGTATGTTTGAAGAACACAGGTTGCAACTGAGCTAAGCTATTAATAACCATGGTTAGGTCAACCATGATGCTATCTCTTACTTAGGATGACAGCTACATTCATGATAACCCAGTATCTAAAGCTGATGGTCATGCCACAATTATTTAATTTAATTTCTCAGTGGGAAGAGGGAGAAAATTTATGTGTCAGGTATTCCTACCAATAGATTACTTGGCCCAAATGTTGCTGCTCCTTAAAGGTCTGTGGCAATGTGATAACTTTGGGATAATGGCTGAATGTCTCCTGGGCCATAGATTTCCACTAAATCTGTGAACAAGTGAAGTAGGGAAAACCCCTTGTGGTCTGGAACCTGGAGACGGAGTTCCACCACGCGTAATCATGCAGTATCAGGTTTTCATATATTGTTCAGCAGTGCCACAGCAGATCTATGTAGGTCACCGGAACAGGTAGGCACGCATTCATAGAATAGCAACTACGCTTAAATTCTTAAGATATGGTTAGTATTCTTAAAAGTAAAGTTTTACCAAGTGATTTAAAGCTGATACTCTCTATCTTCAAATAGAAATGTATATATTCAAGTAGAAATACTATGTAGTGGAATTTTCTGTTTAGCTTGAAGCGCCCCTAGCTTAGACTGTGTCCAAGTCCTGCCTTTTGAACGGGAGCCTCAAACCAGTCTGAGAATCTCTCTTCACTCCCTCTCCTCTGTGTCTACCCAGAGCAGTTCAACTACAACACAGAACCGGCAAAGACCAAGTGGCTTTTTCTACCTCCCTCTTGTCTAACAGAGAGTGGAAGTGAAGCAGTGAGTGGAGCTGTACTCTGGCTTTTGCTTTGGGACCCGTGCCTGAGCTAGGCCATTGATTCTGCTGTGCACCTAAATGGCAATGAAAGAAAGGCTTCCATGTTAAATCAAAATATAGCATTAAGCAAAGTTGATTTTCTAAACTCCTCCCTAAGATTGCTTTAATAGCAACATAAATGCAAGAGGTCTCAGGGTTCCAAAGAGTGACAGCATCATCAATGCAAATATTCTGAATGAGAGTAAAAATTTAGTTGTATTTATCAGAGAAGTCACAAATGGAAGAATAGTTTCAAATCTGCAGGTTTATTTAAAGGCCTAGATACTGCAAGGAAAGGAGGGCATGTTGCCAGTTGTCTAATGCGCTCTGTGGTACAGCTTTACACGTAACTCAAAGATGAGGACAACTTTTGGTTTTGATCCTCTCAAATAGTCTGTGGCAAAGTCGATCTTCATTCAGTCTTCATTTTCCATCCTCCACAAGATATCATGCCCCAGTAAACATGCGGGACGGATTTCTTTAACCATGCCAGTAAAGATGACCTTGTCTACAAGACCTCAATATCTCTGGCACGCATACAGGAAGGTCAGGGGGTGACTGCAAACAAGAATGGGAGCCCCTACTGAGGTAAATGGACTGTGGAGTTTGTTACAAACCCTCAAGAAATCCATGCGTGGCCTTTGTGTATGCAGGTGCAGTGAACCCTGTGCAGACTTGCTGTCCATTATCTCTTTTGCCTGCAAAACACTAGCCAGAATAAAACTTGCAGGACTGTCTGGGTGCGTCAGCCACTGTTATATAGTGCTCTTTTATATCTAAATTTTTAGCAAAATTGTCAGTAAAAAGTTCAGTCCTTTTAATGGAAAGTTTTAAAGATTTTATGAAGTATTTTAATTTTCAAAATAGTGTTTAAATCATTTTCTGGTATTTAAAAGTAAGCCAAAAGAAGATTCATGAAGATGTGCACCTGTAACATGGCTGGTGGAGAGTAACATTCAAAATAATAATTCTGTTAATAATAACAGAAGATTGGGGGGGGATTAGTTTCAGAAAGTGGCCTATAATACTTTGTAATGACAACTGTTACCTACTTAGACACTTGTAAGTCTTGTAAAGATTCTTGTAAAAGTCACAGAATCATTCCCAAGTAATGCCACAGTTATTCAAAACTTGATCAGTAGATGTGCTCAAACGTATATATTTAGTAAATCCACATACCCAGCTCAGAAGGTTGGTAAGGAGGTAGGCTGTGGTTTGCAAATCTTGTGTAGTTGCAAGTGCTGGGTTCTGTTCTCAGTACACGTAGATCAGCATAACCCCACTAAAGTTACTGGAGAACAATCTCTTATACATGTACTTTTTATTCATTTCACTGATCAATGCTGTAAATGTGACACTTGCTATTTATATTAAACATTTTTACAGAATATGCTCAGATTTTAGCACTGTTGCATATCAGGTACTATAACTACAATATACTAATGTGTATTTCAGCTTCTAGAAGAACTCCTCCTGATAGGTGAAGTTTGCAGTATGATGTAAAAGGAATGAATGTGTGCGAGTAGAGGGCAACAGCATGCACTTTCCATTTTGGTAAGAGCATGGAGGTTCTGAATAATGAAATTCTGAGTAATGAAATTAATGTTAAAAAGAATGGCAGGTTCTTCTACCCATTAATTTTCTTCTGTTGTTTGTTTGTTTTGTTTGTTTGTTTTAAATGGCAACCAGTTCTCTTCCCTATCTTCTGTTGTTTGTTTGTTTTGTTTGTTTGTTTTAAATGGCAACCAGTTCTCTTCCCTATTAAAGCTCTAAATTCTTGTTTTAAACAGTGGCATTGGATTAGGAGCCCACATCGCACCAACCTTTTTCCAGGTGTATTCACAATATTCTAGTGAACTGTTTCCCTGATTGTTAGTGTGGAGAAAGCTGAGAACAAGGGCATTAGTTCCAGAATTTTCATTCAGGTTTATAAATTTACTTATTTATTCAGTTCTTCAAGTCGTGCACCAAGCTTCACTCTTCTTTTAAAGCTCTTGATTTCAAGTTCTCTTCTTGTTGAGAAACCCAAAAGAACTGTCTAGAAAAGGCTGTTCACTTTCTGCTAGAGTGTTACAAGGTAAGTGGACTGTGAAAATCGAATTTTCAAAACATTTTTGAGATATCAATAGATTAGACAAGATAGGAGCAACTCCATAGCGTTAGATTTCAATGTAAGTATTCACCTATGACATTAATATGTCTCATATGTGTGTTCAATAGACCTTCCACTGAACACTTCTGACTCACACTTTTGAAAGAAAAGCATGAAAACTTCTCAAAATTAGAAGTTCAAACAAGGAGAACACAAGGCAATTTTGCCAAAGGACTGTTAAGGAAGGACAAATTATCAGAGAATTACAAGCAATGTGTTTTACAATATCGTAAGATGACTTTCGCACAGACAATCTGGTGTACGTCTGGTCCCTCAGTCCCAGTAACCGTAGTTAAATGTTGCTTTTAATTGACAGTAACTTGAAAAATGCTGAGACATCTGGGCATCTTTTTTTTATAGCATCTGGACCCCCTTACTAACACATCATACACCACCAGTCCCTATTATTGGGAAATCTATTGTGTGAAAATACAGCTATGATCTTAAGAAACATGTCATGTCTGAGGCTTTCAAGTTCAAGTCCTTGCATATCTGACCCAAACAGAGGTATCCTCCTGCCCTCGGATCTAGCCACCAGCTTACCCATGATTGCATAAACGTGACAGATCACACAGGTATTTCAAAATTTTTCAGTATTCTTAGCTTCACCAGAACATCTTACGCAAGCTCTGGTGCATCAGAAGCGGCGAAGCAGACTATCTCCCATAGCAAAATCAAGATACGCATAGAGGGAGTGAGTCTGGAACGGGGAAATGAGCAACCAACAGCCATGTTAGAACAACTGGAGTTCCTTTTTTTTCCTCCTTACTTTGTTTAGAAGACCATGAGGAACTTCATGTGTCTCATGGTTAGGAACCTCTAACTTCCAGCTTAAATATGTACCAGACAACTCACAGCAAAATAAAATCCATTGTTTTTCACCATGAAATATTAGAAGAAGCTAATTTCTCTGTAACTCAGTATCGACTTAATAGGAATATTGTTCTTTATTTAGTAACTTCTATGAAATTATGAAAGCTATTCAGATAAATGTGAAACTTTTTCAAGGCCTAATCCACAGGAGCTAAGGAAACATATTTATGGACGAGTTCTTTTTTCCAGACAATTATTTTGTATTGCTTCATTGTGCTTGAGCAGGCATGACAGCAGTCTTTTTATTTTGGAACATTCTTCTTTTTCTCTCAGTACAGTGCAATAAACAGGTCTCTAACTAATCACTCACAAATCATTTGCCCAGTATTTCCTGTGAGTTTTCACTGCAAACCATCTAAGATTATTTTTAATGTTATATCGGTTTGGCTTTACTTACGGCACTCTGAGTTTGGGAAATTTCTGAATATCATTTTCTGACATGTTCTGAAAAGGAAACACATGTTATATATCACAAAATTGTCCATGAAACACCCCGACTTACAAAAGTTTACTTATTTAAAAATGTGGCATGAAGTTTCAACTGATAGGAACGTAAAGTGCATAGAAAAGCAACACAAGGTAACAGCCTGCCCATCCTATGGCTCGTAAGAGAGTTGAACCCCTTTTAATAAAAAATCCTGTCTATATCTTTTTTTTGTTTTGCTGGATGTTAGTTTTTACTTTATGTTGCTGCCAGTTGTATTAAATTATCTAGAAGGCTGATAAACATCGTGTATATTTGTTTACACACAAAGGGCTTCAACAAAATAATCACATCTAACTTCAAAGAGAAGTATTTCTGTAGCGGGAATGTTTTAATGATAGCTTGTTAAAATGATCTCTAAGGAGAAGTAAAATTTTAAACCAGGTCTTACCAGACAAGAGTTGGGTAAATTTGTTTGTTTACCAGCAGATGAGCCATTCTTCCAGTATTAATATCAAATTAATGGGACTCTGTGCAAAGTTGAAGTCATTTGCTTTTCTGATTTGGGTTCTAATCCAGTTCGTTTTGGTGTTATATTGTCACATTGACTTACAGGCAAGGTTAAAATTCATCCCTGCTCCGCTTCTCAAAAGAACTGGAAATAAAACTCTCTTGTGCAACAGCTTCCTCCCTAGAGATTGTCAGAGATACTTAAATAAAGCAGATGAACAGCCAGTAATCCAAAAAATTCCAGAACTATTTTTAAGTCTTTTTTTTTTCTCTCTTTTCTTTCACTTGCTTTCTGGATATTGCTTTTCATTGTACATTGCCATCACCTAGCATACAGGACAACATATCCTTGATGTATTTATTGTTAAAGAAGTCTTGAGATACTATAATTTGTCTCAGGGGGCAGTGCCAAACAATTATTAGAGCGCCACATCCTGATAACAACCTGTGCTACTGATTACAGGTGTGAGCTCAACAGAACAGGCATGGTCTGCTTGAAATCATCATCAGTGGCATTTTTGCTGGCAATTTTGGAATTATGCTTCTCACAGTGAATATAAAAGGACACAATATTTCAAATGTTTTTTTAAACACTTGTAGTTTTAATGTGCAATGAAATGCCCTATGTAAAGAGCTGTTCCTGGTAAGGAAGGCTATAAATTCTGATTTTATGCTATTTTGCTTCACATCTTTTTAGTATAGCAAAAAAATATGGCATTTGAGTGACTTCAGAAGCTAGATATATTGAATTCCTTCATGTCTGCATGCTGAAATCGGGCAAAGTTGTGTATGATTGCAAAGTTTCGGGGTAAGACTGTAAATTTTAAAATAGACCACCATTTGCTGGAGTAGCGGAGAGTTTTGTGCCAAGAACCTTATCTGAAACAACACAGTATATGTAAAATTACATGTTCTGCTGGAGATGTACCTGGAAAACTCCTCAGACTTAAGAGCAGCTTTGGCAGCCTGACAAAAATCTTTCTAGAAACTGGGATGGGGGAGGGAATGTTTCTTCCCCCTTCAACCATAATGTAGTGATGAGATTGCAGATTACTCCTGACCTCAGCTGAAACGTGCTAAGTCTTGAGAGCTTTACTGATGCTCCTGCAGAGAGGGTCGGCCCCTCTCTTCTTCCATCATGTGCAACTCCAAGTTTAGGGCAGATTAGTTCACTATGAAAACTTTTGAGAAGTGTTTTGTGTAGTTAATCACAAGCTTTGCAAACCTTCTTTGGAACATGGATGATAGTCTGGTTCTTTCTTTCTTACTGCCAACAGTAAGAAGTTTCTAATTACACATTGGTTCACAATGCTATCAATGATTTTCAGAAGAGAACAAATCCTCTCTCTGTTTTCCAGCACTATTTTGCCTCTGGGAGTACTCAGAGGAGTAAAACACAGAAAAATGTAGTCCCTTTATGGGAATGTCCTGTAGGATTTACTGAAGAACTGTAATTTTTTCTAAAGACTTTTTAAGCTTCTCTCTGGAATTCTATTCTGGTGATAAACCTGACAAATATTATGGGTTTAAACTCTCATAAAAGGGCCATGTTGCTATTTTAAATGGTAGAGAATTTTATTAGAATAAGTTACGTGGAATCCCTCTGGTTTTATTCTTACTACACCTCAACCTGAATTCCCTTGTGGTAGCCAATAGATACAGAAATGTGACTTTGAAACTAGGATGTTATTCTGATTATTTTTGCAGTCATGTTTACCATGGAGATCTGACAATAGATATAAAACCTGCAAACACTCAGTCTTAACAGTTTCTTCTGTGCAAATTTAATTTGTCAGTTTCCAATAATTTACAAAATGTAGAAAGACATTTCTTAGAATAACTATTCATACAGAGAAGCAATTTTTCTCCAGATTGCATTGTACTCTAGAATATGCCACTGAAAGTCTCCTTTAGTTGTTTAGCAGGTGAAGCTTTTTTGCATTATACATTTGACAAGTAGGTCAAAAGCTTAAAAAAAGTCTGAGCAGACGTGAGCAGCTGCTTGCTTACTTAATGGAGAAACAGCCTTTGAATCTACTAGGATGCTTCTGAAGAAATGCTGCACTCTGAACAGCTTGTATTTACAGAAACACTCTGGAAATAATAAAAAATTCCAAAAATCACTTAGGAATCACACAGTTATTGCTCTGTTATTTGTACTTCACAAACTTCTAGAATTTCATAGTGCTTCCAGAGCCAGAACTCCCACTCCAGCCACAGACTGTTAGTGCTTGAGCTAAGGAGAATCTCTTAGGGGTTAGGAGGATAAATCCAATGACACACATCTGAATAATTCAGACTCCACCCGGTAGGAGGGAGGTGTAATATCCTGTTCCTGCAAAAGGTGTTTGAAAATTTTTACATCACATTTCAATGAAATGTCAAAAAGCTTGATACATGAGGACAAGTAAATAAAAAATAAGAAAGCTTTAGAAGAGGTATGCATAGATTTCCCCAGTATGACTAATTATACAGATGATCAAAATGACTGCTGTCATGGGAAAAATAGAATAGTTTATATTTGGAAATAAAATAGAAGTAAAATGAAGTAATAATAAAAGCCCCTCCACATCTTCATGTATCTGTATTTAAGACTTGAAAACAGCAGCTATGTCAATGGAAGTTGTCAGCTAAAGTTAAGACAAGTTGTTGGTAAAGCCTGGACTGATGTTGATTTAAACTCACTGGGAATTCACTTACTAGTTTTGGTGCTCTTAAAGTTCATTGATTTTGTGTATTGCTGCGGGAGAAATCTTACTTTAACTATAGAGGCATGAAATCATGATTACAATAGTCATTCTGACCAGGTCTGTGTCTTCTTTAGTAGGAGAGGCCAACTAATAAATGTGAGTTTTCTGTAGTTAATATTTGAAAACAAGCACTTTCTATAAAGGAAGAGATTAATTCGAGACAAGGTTGTGGTTTTGTAACTTCCCTGTCGGTTTAAAAAATACTAAAATAGATACATATTAAACAACATGCTTGGGTTCCCAGTATTCCATACTTAAAGCAAGACGTCTGGCTGTTTTGAGCAAAGGTGTTTACTTCTCATATTTGCACCTCAGTAACCATTTGCGAGCGAAGTACTTGGCATCTGCCAATGCAGGAGAAGGAGAAGTCAAAACAATTGCTTGATTGGAATTTTACAGGAAGGAATTTTACAACTCTACTTACCAAAAACCTTTGTCCATTTATGCTGTGCTTTCTCACGACTTTCTCACAGTCCTTGTACTTTAACTGTCAATGAATAGAAGATAATTATTGCACCCTTAATTATGAGAATGGATTAAGACACTTAGACATAGAGCTATCTTTGAGTAGATGCTTCAAGTTACCCTTTTGCATGCTAGAGCCTGTCTAAATGTCTCATTTTGTTCTTTAAACATTGATTTTTAAGACAAAGATTCTTCAGTGGACTTGAGGATTTTCGTCCATTTAGGAAGATGTAATTCCTCATATTTAAAAACCACCTCACAGCTGCCCGGCCCAAAGAAATGTTTGCAAAACAAACGGATAGTTGTGGTACTGACTGGGATGAACAGTTGCAGAAAACAGGAGGTACAGCAAAACTTTAGTGTCTTGGAATACTGAAGCCCTGATCACAGTCGCTGAATTCATTGTGATCAAGAAGCTTCCTCTTCTGGATGGAAATGTTGCGTGTTAATCTTGGAAATTATCCACAATATTTGGAAAGCTTTTGCATGATATTATGTTTTACAGTAGCATCTAAGACAAGGACATGCATTTTGGAAGTTGATCACATACATAACAGAAAGCTCCTGGTCCTACCAGGCAAAAGTTTAACAGTAATTTGTGGGACTTAGGGGAAAAAAACCCAACAAATTAAACCTAGCCACATTTAGCAAGACATGACTCAAATATTTCCAGTGGGTCTCTTCAGTGGTTTGGGGTTTTTTTTTTTTAATTTGAACGCTAATAGCATAATGTGAGAACGGAGCTTACATTTTTGATCTGGCTAGAATGCATTTTTCTCTCTTTCAAGTTGATCGAGTCTGTACCAGAAGGAACCCAAAGAACGGGCAGACAAAGTGACTTTTTGGAGCCTTCAAGACAGAAGAATGGCTCTGGTCCTGCCTGAAACTTTAGCTAGTGAACGTTACGCAGAAAAATGAACCTGTGATGCTGGGATAATTCCACTAAAGTAGAGGCCATCTTATAGGGAGTGTTAATGTCTTTTCTTAGTTCTATCCTATTTATTCATTTTAAGGAGTAATCTTGTAACTTGGTGTTATATGAGAACAGATCCTGAAAACTTCTGAACAGCTGAGAGAATATTTTTAGGAGGCACCTTCAGTTACTCATACGCAGAAACAGACCGAAATCTGCTAAATATTTACAGATTCAGATTAAGACTTTTGTGCAGACTGAGGACTTAAACCTGTAAATAAAGTCTCTTTCTTATAGTGAATGTTACCAGCACAAGTCTGTATGCAGCAGTGTGCGACTGCTATGCTTGGTAGAACATATCAGTGTGACTGAGGCCTAATCTCATTCTTAAAGTACTTGATATAAAAACCTGTTTAGCTGTTAAAGATAACCCTCGGGATATTACAAATAGGAACGTCTTTGCCTTTTCTAAAAAACAGTTAGTCTAGAGAAATTATTTGAAGGTTTGGTTCTCTATTTTGAATGCATGGTTTAAAATAACATAGGCTTCAAGTTAACACACCTAAAATCATAAATTAGATGTTTTTACTGTTAAGTATGAAGAATTGTTATTTGACAGAAACTGAGGACTTTATTCATGCTATTAATACATCATAGTGTTGTTACATAAATTACTGATGTTTATGCTGGCTGAATTTTCCTAATATGAAGGTGTAAGCTAACGATGATGAAAATCTTACCACTGCCCTGTGTCATGACCAATCACTTCAGGTGAGAGGAGATTTGAATGTGATTGTTCTTTGAAAATCATCCCACAATTATCTCAGTTTAGGAGGAAAAAAAAATGCTTATCCCTCTTGGACTTGAATCCTGGACTTTGAACATACGGCTGCAGGCAAAATATATTAGTCAGATGCAAGTAAGGCATTCCTAAGGTATAACATTCGACCCTCTGATGATATGTGTGAGGGAAATCGTATGAATTTATCTCTGCAGAAGATCTGGTCACTTATGGCAGTTTCCCAGAGCTGGCTGACGTAGGCTGACATTACTGTCTTATGCAGATTTCTTAGACGACTTTAAGCAGCTTTTGCCCTGATTCACCTCCCCAAAAGTGGAATTCCAAGATTATCTCTATCCCGGGGGGTATCTGGATCAATAGAGGGGAGGTACTCAAAAATTAATGTAACTGGGCCCATTCAGTAATGATAGAACTTACAGTTGGTTAATCCTTTTATCACTGCTAGCAATATCATTATCAACTCTTCCAGGAAGCCATTTCCATTCTTAGTCTCTTGGAAATGGTGATCCAAACCACCATGCACCAATGTTGTAATGTTTTTCATATTTGGCTGAAGTTGCCTGTTGATAATGATCTCATCTGTTCCATGTCAAATTCTTCGTTTCACTTTCCTGTGCCACTAACCCCTGCATCCTAAAATTAGAGGTTTGCAAGTAGTTGGCAGTTTCACTTCTCTGGAGATTTGGTAGACAGAGACTTTGTGTTTGACCTACTTGTCTTTACTAGCTAGGTTTGTATTCTAGTATGAAACTTGCCTCAACTCCCCAAAGAAAACCCTCATAGCATTATAGAAGCCATTGAAACAATAAATTTCACATTATTTCAAAATGAAGCCCAAACTGTTCGATTTTACAAGTCTAGTCTGACAGCTCACTTGAAAATTAACCAGCTATGCTGGTATTACTTGGAAATCTTCTCAAATCTTCTGATTGATCTGAATGTTAAATTCCAGGCTGACAGTTTTGGACTTTGGGAGAAACTTATTCCGTTGCAAGGGAGATGGAGCAGGCGCTATCCATGAGCAATTTACAGAGAATACACAGAAATGAAATTTCAGTAAAACTGGCTCAGTTACACGTTCCTGGGCAATTACAAAGGTGTCAGCAGTGCTATGCAGGGAATATATATTGGCAGTGAATTCCTTTATTGCCTTTCAAAGTATTTCTTCAGTGCGGAGACCCCTCTGCATTGTAAAATGAGCCATGAGTTTAACCAAAGAAGTTTTAGAATAGGGAAGTCAAACCAAAACATGAAAGGTTTTTCCAACTGAGCCTAAAAAAATTCAGAGTCCATGTATCCACAATTGTTAAGTTCCTGGCTGGGTTCTCATGCATGTGATTAGCAAAGACATTCAGAGGCTCATTTGTGAACACTGAGCAATTTGAAAAAAAAAACCTCGCTTCTGAAAATCATTGAAGACAACCTAGAAAGCTTGTAACCTTCACACATTAATGCCTTGTACAGCTGTTAATATGTTACATCAACAATTGTTGTAGTAAAGTGTATACTTTCTCTGAAAAGCCATCAGTTTCTCTTACACCCAATTTAAAACACACTTTCAAGATTCAGTTACAGATTTCCCTGGCCAGTTTAGCTCAGCTGCTTAATTGCCAGTGGTTTTGCTTTTAGTTTTACAGCAAGCTTTGCCCACAATAAAAATATGTAAATTTAAAACAGTGTTACAGTAGCTTGCTCCTCCATCACACAAGGACGAAACAGAGTTAAACTTACCGTCCTAAAATATTCTGCTAAGTCATCTGGGTTCCACGTAACCACGTCTGAACGGTACGGAATGTTTCGCAAATCCATTGTACGTTTTCTCCTCTAGGCAGTTAGAGAACCTTTCATCGCAGTGCTATCGATGAAACAGCCATTCGTTCCCTGGGTGTGACCACCTCCAGCGTGTCCAATAATTCCTTGCCTAATACCCAGCTGCTTCTATTTAAGACCTGTTTAATTTAGAACTGCGTTGTTAGGACATCCAAGAGAGATACTGCTTCCTCTAATACAAAATGGTCTCTTCTCAGAAAAGTTGTCAGCTAGTCAGCCTTACCACTTCCTTTGTCTGAATATAAATAAGTAAACAAGGAAGCACAGCAAAGTGTTGAAAATGTTCTGCCTGCTACATATAAGTAAGCTCCTATGGACTCTATTTGCTTGCAATTGCGTACGTAAATATTTATGTATTTGCACACACTGTACAGTATAAAAATATTGGCATATTATCTGCATAGGCATTGGTTATTGCTCCTGTGCAAGTCTGCCCCAGGCAAGCCCCCCTCCAAAGAAGAAAACGTTCACTTAAGAGAAGCTTCTTCAACTTACCTCACTACCTGAAGTGTCATGTTGTTTTTCTTTGATTTGTACAACAATAAAATGTTATTGTTGGAGTTGTACAAGGAGGTATGCATGAATTACGGTCAGCATTCCTTCAAATAGGGTTATTCCTCAGTGAAACTAAAAAATGGACAATTTTAAATGAAAAAAGATTACATTGTCATTGTTCCAGTGCTCCATTATTCACTTACCTCTAATGAGGAGTTTGTGGCTGAAAAAGAATCCACAGAACCATAATATTACCACAGGGACATGATAGACTGCATCTGTCACGTGTAGCCAATTCAGGCACCATCCTATCAGTAGGTCCCTTTGGTGAGACTACATTTAGTAACTCCAAATGTGCCTGATAAAAAAAAAAAAAGCCAGTACAGTATGTCCATTCTCCCATTTCTTGATGTGCAGCTTCCTCCTAGGCTTGTGCTGGTGTGAGTGCTTGGGGTTGCTGTTCACATCTGCTCCATTAGACTGCACAAAAGGTGGTGTTTTGTGAGCTTCCTATATTAGTAAGAACAGATGCGTAGTTCTGAAGCGCTGGAAAGGAAAGTTCTCTTCTTTCTAATGAAATGCATCACTCCTGCTATTTCTAGTCATTGAAGATCTTCTAACCTTGGGTCTGTAATTTGCAACTGCATTGCATACGAGTGCATGTATTTGAGATCATATCTACAAGTCTCCATAATATTGTATATGAGAGTTTTCCTTTTGAAATTCACAGTCTGATAAAAAGTAGCTTACTTTTTCTGGAGAAATTTTGGTAAATGATGGCAGCGTGGTATTTAAAACTCTCTAAAACTAAACTGCTGTAACAGCTGTTCCAGTGTGCTGCAGTTGTAGCATTTATCAAATACATGATATAGCTGTGTTTTACGGGTTCTTGCTTGAAGTGACCTGTATGAATCCTCTGAGGCATGTACTGACAGTATCACAGAAGTATCATCACCTCTTCATTGTAAATCTAGGTCTGGGGACAAACAGGACTAAATTAACTTGTGACAAAGAATCCCCAAAGGAGAAGTTGTTCTGATGGTGCATTATCAGCAGTGATAAAAGGGAGATTACATAGCATACATCTGAGACACCCCACCACACACCATGTCTTTCAACAGAGAAACATCTTACAGTACAGGGACAGGAAGAAGCCTGTGCTATAATTTCTAATTGTTGGTTCTGTTACAGTATTTCATTACCTTCTAATCTAACTTCTATCCCAAATCCAGCATAGCAGCTCTAATTTCTATTGTGTTATTCCTTATTTGTACTAATATAAAACTAATTAGTCTGGTCAAATTTTATTCTTATGATGTTTCTAGAAGAATTATAGCATCATTTATTCTGATTCTGAGCTAGGAGAAAAACAGTCACCTTCAAAGTCGATCTCCTAGTCTAGAGAGCAACAGAAATGCTAACACATCTATTATGTAATCATTATGCACTTGAATCTTGTCATTGTCACTGTGAGTGCATTATAGCTACATGCGTATTTCCATGCATTTTGCAAAACCCAGCTGCACACGTACTCAAGCTTTGTCTTGTGTCTAGAACTTCTTTTGTAATGCGACAAACACATAGGATGTCATGGCCAAGTGAGGCTTGCTGAGGAAACATCACTTTGTATTTTCTACATCTGAATTTTCAGATATACTGCTAGGTTAGTGTAACAATTTTAAATTGCCTTTCCAACCTAGGAATGTATTTGAACATATCAATGGAAAATGTTCAACTCACAAATAATCACGCATGAGTCATGGCCCCCAATCCCAACCAGACTACAGAGAGTTGTTTTGAAAGATGCTTTTAAATGTCTGTCTTTGTAGCCTGGAAATGCAACGTGGCAAATCCCGTATTCCACAAAAGGAAAATCTTGATCCTGGAAGAAAGACCTCACATTATTCCCTCACTCATTTAATTGTTCTTCTGTTCACTCTTCCCATATTTTCCCACTTGTTTAGTATTTCTCTCTCTTCAGAGTCACTGTTGTTACCTCCAGAATTAGCACTTTCTCCCCGGTGCTCCTGTTTCTTCCCATGTCCTCTGCTCAGAGAAGCAATTTCAACACTGATGGTCACCAAGAAAGGAAATCGAGAGAGAAAAAGTTGAATGTCCACATTTGTGCAAGCCCCCATGCCAGAATCTGTAGTTAGATTATGGCAGGAGTGTAAGGGAGGATGTCTGGGAAGCGGCAACATCTGATTGTTACCCAGGAAGACAGAATGACTGCAGGGCCAGCACTAGGGTGGTTACATGAGCTGCAGCCAACAGGCAGGGCCACAGAGAGTTCCTGGGGAAGAATGTCAAGTTTGACAGTGTACATGCAGAAATTTGGTTGATAACTAAATACATTCCAGAGGTGGCAGTCCTAACTGTCTGCTGGCAACGATCCCATGCTTTGAATCTTAGTAGTTCAATGTTGTATTGCAAGGAATGAAGACACCAGAAGTAGGCAGCACAAGATACATCCATTCCATAATATTATTTGTTATATACTTCAGTTGGCAGTCTTTCATGAAACGGATCTTAAGCTCTTGAATTTTCAAATGCTGAGAAACACTGACGTTATAGCTATTACCAGGTTCGTACCTTTTCCACTGTGACCTTTTTTTTCCTCTTTTAAAAGAATTAGGTCTTTTATAGTTGATGCCTGCAGTGACACAACTTTCACATAAAAAGTGTGCCTCTTCAAATAACAGCTGCCAATGGTAGAGTTCTTTCAGATGCAGTGATGGTCTGGTGACTTATATTTGAAAATGTGGGAGTCTAACTATTTTAGGCAAAGCAGGAGGGAAATTCACACTGCCCACATTTGGCTGCCTTCAAACGGCATCAATATTTTCCATTTTCTCTCACCTCTTTCTGGTGGTGTTCTGTCCCGCAGCACCCTCTTTTAAGTGGAGTCAAGGGCTTACTTTGAACAGCTTTCAGAATGGCTTCTTTTTCTAGAACACCTCAGTTTACAGATCAATTTTCCTACAGCCAAGCAATAAAAGTTCAAACCTCATATGAATTTAGTCTTCATGTTCATCTCCGTCCCAGAGCAAAGTGGATCTTTATGACACATTTTGCTTTTGTCCATTATTTCCCTAATTCTTGCAGTCAAGTGTTAACCTTGACTTTGCAATGTCTGTGCATTAATACAAGGTCCAAAACTGAGTCCTTGCCAACTTAAAAAAGCTCTTTTGTAGGAAGTAAACTACGAGCCTTTCTCACCACCTGGTGGCTAGGTCAGAGACCGACACCAGACACTAGCTAGTGACTGCTGTGCTCAACAGCAGCAGTGGACAACGAATTGCTGACACTGTCCAAATTTGGCTTGGGTTGTATGTATGGCACTAGACGCTAACCAATCTATCTGCATCTGAAATATATGGTTTGAATAAAACTGTGCCTGAGATACAGGCTTCAAATCCAATTTCCCAAAAAAAAAAAAAAAATTCTGCGTACTCTTTCTGAACTCAGCCCTCAGCAGTGATTTTCCTGAATGGAAAAAAAATGTGCATACTTTGAAGAGGCCTATTTTCTGTTGCTAGTGAATTATGTTACTTCAAGTAGGTGGAAATACGGAGTTTAAGCAATTCCAAAATGCCTGAAATCCTAGAATACAGCCACTAGAGTGCAGCTGAACTCTATTCAGAAAACAGCAAGAATCAAAGAACTTTAAAGGTGCTATAAAAAAAAAGACAAGTCGTTAGAGATATTCTACCAAGAGTACTGTTTTTTCAGGTACATATTTTGTTCCACTCTTGTTAGGGCTGTAAGTGGCATAACATGTCTAGTTTGTCCAGAGATGCTGCAAACAAATGCAGAGGAGAACACTTAGAAAGGATGTTTACTGAGGAAAGACTGAAAAAAATGTTTTGCTTAGTCTGGGACAGGGAAGTTGGAGACAAGTGAAGGAAAAAGGAGACAAACTTAGTGACTCAACAGCTCAATTCACAAACTGCCAAATAATGCCAGCTGTGCGTAACTCAGAAGGAAACTAAGTGGGCCAAAAGGAGAATTGGAAGGGATGTTCAGCGTCGGATAAGATACTCCATTTTGGTATGGTGTCTTCCAGGTACAGAACTCTAACAGCCGACACATGGGTTTTGTAATTGAATATGGAAGTTTGACAGAGACGCTGGAGTTAAGGTGAAGATGAAGAAAGTTAGAAATACACCATTCAGTCTGGGGCAGCTGCTGGGACCCTTTCCACTTGTGCTATCAAAAACACAGGTTTCCTCCCACCAGCTCCAGACAAGACTGCTGCCAAGGGCACGGTTGCCAGGACCTTGGCTCTGCAGGGCTCCGGTTCCCCTCAAGGCTCTCTTCCACCGGTGCAGCTCCCTTTTGCTAGCACAGCTGCTGCTCCAGCTCTCGCCTGATCCCTGGCAGCCCCCTCTCCCCTGCACCACTGCAGAATTGGGCTGTGCCGTGCTGTGCTGTGCTGTGCTGTGGGAACCTGCCAGCTCGACAGCCAGAGCTCACTCAGTGGCAATTGCTTTGAGCACTTTGGGTTTTCTTAAAAAGGAAGATTAAAACAAGGCTAAATGTTGCTGGTATGGTGAGTAAAAGCCTGCTATTTAGGTCTGATTATGAGGAGAGGTGATCGGGCTCAGATTATTTTTATCAATGCTGTAGTCAAAAGAATTGAACGAAAGAGTCCTTGACCGAAGTGATAAAAGCTGGGAATGGGAGAAAGAAGGGCAAGAGTGAATCCAACTCGGGATGTTTCCTTTCTGTGTCTTGGGTCCTGTATGCCCTGCTTTCCCTCTGAAGAGTTGAAACAGGACAGAAGGTGCTGTGACATGATCAGCAGCGTGCAGATGGCAGCACCAAGCTGCGGCCATCAGTGGTGAGGCAAATGAAAAGCGCCCACCTCTGCAGCTCCAGAGAAGGATGGAGAAAAAGGCTCGGTTCAGGACTGGTGCTAAAGGATGATAGCTTTGCCTACTACTGGACTTACCCAGTTACTTTTTTTTGGTGTGCTTTCTCCTTTCCCTGAAAAAATCTGTTGTTTTAAACCCTTTTGAGTCAGTGTTAGTGAGTGGGCTAATACTGAAGGTAGTTGCTGCAGAGTATTTAAGGTTATTTAACTTCTTTACTATGAAACAGCACCTGGTAAGGATTATATAGGGCTCTGTCATTATGCAGTGTATAACTTGCATATGGCTTGTTAACTGGGACCTGAGTGAGCGGTGGCCTCCATTCAGGCTGAACCCTCTCGTGCCGTGAGGAGGTGCAAGCCCAGGACTACCACGCAGGCCCTGGCAACCCACGTCAGTACTCACAATGTCACAGGTAGCGCTTTCGAAGTTAAAAGTGACCTTAAGCTGCAAGGAGGAGAACCTTTCACTGCAGTTGGGTAAAATACATGTAAGACATAGTTGCTTTTGATTTTTTTTTTGGTTGAGAGTATGGCTTTGAAAGGCGCTTCCAGGAGTGCAAATGCAAGAGAAGACACTGTGCAAACCCTGGCAAGGCTTTACCTGCAGTGCTCACCTTTGGGACGGGAAATCCGCACCCGTGGGTGACCTTATCCCTAGACGGCGCTGAAGCCCGAGGTATTGGTATTCCTATGCGGTGCCTTTGGACTAGGCTTTCCATTTGCTTTTTTGAGGGGTTCATGTTTATTTAAAAAAAAAAAAAACAACTACTGTTCAGCAAAGGCAACTGAACAATAAGAAAAAATGTTATTTTTATTTCATCAAAGTTTTTTAAACAACAGTATTTCAATTTTACCCAGCTATTCTGATAGCTAAATAGATGATGATTATTTCAACTCAGCCTGTTTTGTTATTTTTATCAAATGAACTACTGACACCAATAAAGAGCTTATTAGCTCTGACATTCAGAATGTGAGTGACTTCTTTCTATTTAGACAAGCAGTTGTTTTCTTAACCTAAACGAAGTTAACTTTATAGAACTTGCAGAGTTTCCACTGCTTTCAGTGCAGATCAGTATTGGTTAAGAACACGGAGTTTTGGTCATTGTACCCATCACAAGGAAGGCTTGACAACCTGATAAAGAAGAAAACAACTGCTGTTAAATTCAAGGTCAAAACTGGGAGTGTATGTTGTAATTGCAGAGCATCCTGTCCGTACGCAAACTCAGAATTGGATTACAATCCTAGTATATTTCAAATTTTCAAATTCTCTAAATATTTAAACAGCTTACTGAACAATAGGAAACCTACTTGTGATTTTGCAATGCTGAGAAAAAGAAAAAAGCTCCAACAGCTTATATGCTGATATCTGTTCATTTCAGACCTTCATGGGAAATGTTTTTGTCAATCCTGAAATTTTTTGAGAGTGAATTTCGTGCCAGATCAGAAAATACATTATTTGTGAGACCGTTTTGATGAAAATAATGATATTTCAGCTTCTTAGTTACACTTGCAACCCAGTGGTGCTATTTCGTTTATTCCCGCAGTGTTCCTAGCAGACAGAGCAGGAAGCTGGGACTCAGAAGAAATGCTTAGCATTCTCATCTTTGCAGCACACATTTTTGCTTGCAGGCAGAGAAGACACCATCCCATGAATGCCAGAACATTTCCTCCTCTACAGATTTCCTGAGAGCTTCTGAACCAGTAGTTTAGATGCATCTAAACCAGCATGGTCTGGAGGCACAGGTGTCTAGGAGAAAAAAAGAGCTGCTGCTAACTAACATAGTCTTGGGTATAGTTTCGGTTTTAGTGTTAGTTTTGTTTTCAATATTTATATTCCTCTCTCTGACTGGCTCAGAGTTTCCAAGGAGCTGAATTCTTGAACACCCCATGCTTTTCAAACTTCCAGTGTCACCTTATGTTCAAAATAATGTTCATAATAAGAGATTTTTTTTTCTCATAAACAAGCATTTTGCATATATTTTTATCTGTATACATGTACAGTACTATGACTGGACTTAGAAACCATTCTTTTTAATCCTCTGGCTCATTATGAAGGAGGATCAGCACAGATCAAAAGTAATTATCGGGTTGGGGCAGTCCTAATCAGTTAGGTCTCTCATCCAAGATGTAGATTAAAGTAACAGCAGTGTCAGAGTAGGATGTCACCTTGCTGCTTGTTGATAAGTGATACAACATATTCTGCCACTGGGGACAGGGGTGTCCATTGCCCAGAGCAGCGGAGGAATGTGGTTTGGGCTTCCTTCGTTAGCCACAGTGGTGTAAGAGCTCAGAACCTCAGAAGGAAGAGCAGTGACTGCTGAACTTTCACACACACTTAAAGACAGCATTAGCTGGTGCTGCAACTGCAAGACATCCTCTCCCAAGCTCTGGGTTCTGTATTTGTGCTACTCCTGCTTGTGCCCTCATAAGCATTGTCGTGACCACATCAGGAAACAGGATCAGGGATTTGGCCATGTTAGCTAATCTAACGAAAAATAATGATGAAATGGTTAGTTTCAGACTGTAGCTCTTTCCTGATGCGGCTTTGCTGTATGACTGTGCAAGTGGTTATGCCTGCACAGAGTAGGAGGTGTAGCATAGCAAGAAAAAATTTTGGCGCTGGGTCTGCGGGGAAGTCTGGGCTGTTTCTTTTGGCAGCAATGCCAGTTCAGACTGTGTGTTAAATTCTAACATAGGCAAAGTTGATCGTCCAGAAAAAAATGGGAACTGTTTTCATAGTTAATCTCGTTTCACCATCTTGTCTGGTTGATGGGGCATGCACAACTTCTTGTTTAGGATTTAAACTTACAGAATTAGAATCCTATTCCCCGGAGAAAGCTGAGCATTCTTTTATGTACTTCTTACTTCTTGACTGTTATCCTCTGTACAGTTTAATACATTGCAGAATTTAGACATTAGTTTCATGTAGTTTTATTATAAGTGACTTACAAATAACAAACTGTGACACAGAAAGAAAGATGAAGGCAGACACTGAAGTGTCTGAACTGTCTGCTACTTAGTACAGTAAGTGTCAAAAGTTTCCTACAACTATCTATTTTTAACTATTCTGCAAAACTCCCACTTGTTCCTCATTCCATATCACTTTTACTCTTAAGTTATTCAGGTTCAATAAAGAAGATTCTGCATTAAGCTCCTGGGTGTTTGTGTGAACTGAATATATGATACCAAGTCTGTGAAGAAATAGAAATGCTCTTTATTATACTTATTTGTCTCTTACATGCCTAGTGCAGAAGTTAAAGAGAAGGCAAGCAAGCCCCATATTTAAAAAGATGCTTGCAATCTTCCACACAGGGAGCTGCTGATCTCGAACAGTATTTATAAGCTAATAGATTTTTCCAAACGATTATGTCACTCACAAATTAATCCTGCTCATGATATAGCATGCCTGGCTGCAGAAGTAACGAGTGTATATCAGGAGTCTGCAAGCACCTGCTCTGCTAGCAGAAGTCTCTCTTGTATGTCAATATGAAAGGCTTAGCTCTGCTTTCATCCAGTTCTCAGAGAAATTCTGTCCTCGGATCACGTAAGAGTGTTTGTCCATCTCCTGTGTTCCTGTGTATCAGGGTCCTGAGGGCACTAACAGGCCCTAAAGGCCCTGACGAGCTTCACCTGGGGCCTCCACCCACACCTTGCCCATGGTCTGGGGCTGTGTTTAAGCTCAGCTCAGGACTCTACTAAGATACTTGCTAGTGAGCATTTCAGTGGGTAGAGAGAAGTCTCCTCAGATAAGGTAATATTTGCTTTCCAGTAAAACCTTTGCTTGAAAGCAAAGGTTTCTGCTTTTTGTTCTTCATTGCATCAGTCAGAGGCTTGATGTAGTACATAAGTGGGGATGATGGATGTCTGGATTGCTCTAATTATAGCCATGTAAAGACATGGGCTGCTTGGTGCTCTTATTTAGGTTGGCATGTTACTCTAGGATGGTCTGGAAAATGAATGTCTGCCTAATGTTAGTAGTTTCTGGAGGGTGAACTTGAAGATAAGTTCCTTGATATCATTATGAAGCATGTGTGTGACTGTTGGATGCTTTTTCTCATTCCCAGTATTTGCTCTGATTTAATGGTGTTGGAGAGCTGAACTAGTGCTCCTGTAGATAAGAGGGAATGTAAGTAGGGCGTTGTATGAATCTGGTTCCTTGCTGTGTAATATGTACAAATAGCATACAGGAGCAAGATGATAGAGATCAAGCATGCATCCTATGCAGCTGGGTGCACACAAGCTGTATGCTTGTGGTACAACTCCAACTGGGAAGCTATATAGCTATTTTAAGTGACAGTCAAGCATAGGCTCTTAACTCCTCATGGGGAGTGGGACTCCATATCCCCTGTGCCACAACTCTGCAGCTGTAACTGCTTTCTGATTGGAGTTTTCACTCTTCTGGCTGGTGTGGCCATGGGAAGAAGGGCGGTACTTTTCCCCTTCTGTAGGCATGCCTAAGTGCAAGACCACTCTTACTGAATTTCTTATGTATTGTCCAGTCTGATTAATCCAGGCTGCTTGAATGTGTGTGCAAAGTTCTGTTAAAGGTTGGCTACATAAGCTTATACGTATGTACATCAGCTATGGAAAGTTTTTTGCAGACCCTTCATTAAGAGGTGAACTGCATAAGGAACCTTAACTTTTTCATGTTGTTGCTGCTGCTGTTCTTAAGACCAATCCAAGTGAGACTGGATGTGGCCAAGATACCTACTATGACCTGGTAGAACAAGGTACTCTTTTATCTAGACAGATTGTCCTTGCTTACTAGTCTGAGTATTTATCAGTCAGAAGTAAGCTAAATGATTCTTGCAAAATGAAATGCTGATATCTCTAGTGAAAAGGGTAAATTAAAAACCCTTCCTAAAACTTGTGAATAAAACTTCCTAGGTGCAGGCTGAGACACATACCTCCTTTATTCCTCTGCTCGAAAGCAAATGTCCTGTAAGTATAATTTGGGGCAGATCTGGGGCCATTTTTTCCTCTCTATCTAGGCAATATACAGAAACTATCTCTTTTTATCTTTGTGTACTTACTAAGCAGCAGACTTACCTTTGTGCTTTAATGTCTCCTGCGGTATGGATGCAGCCCTCCAGAGGTTATCTGGTGAATTAATGGGTGTTTTTGTCATAATCCAACCAAGACAGAATCATTATTGATCAGCACGAAGTTCTGTAAAGAGATTAATATTGTGGTAAGGCTCCTGGAAATGGATCTGTATAAAAAATCTTGAAGAGGAGCTATCTTCCATGGCACATAGCCCATGTAAACAGCTTGCTAAGCTAAGTGCTTGTGCTGCTCAGTCAAATAAAGAGCTGCTAGCTGCAGGCTGCTTTTGGATAATGTTGAGAACCTAATGGTAGTAGTAGTCCAGAAGGTGCTTTGGCTGTCTGTGTTAGTGGGTTAGCAAGAGAAGCCATTTGTACAAAGGGAGCTCAGGTTCCCATTTGTGCTCAATGCCGATCAGAGCTATGTTAATACAGCATCTGTCTTAATACAGCTGCACGTATCCCCGCATTTCATTTGCAGGAGGGCATGTATTAATTACATATTAATAAAAATCTGTTCTTTCTAGGTGTTCTTGGCTTCAGGCTCCAGTTTCTTAAATCTCAACATTTATTGAGGCAATCTTTGGTAAAGTTCACTTGAAATAAATAGTAGTGTGCTTCTGTGGGTGTGAACCAAATCAAGCTCTGTTATCCTGGGCTGGTTGTCAGAGCTCAGATTAGTGTAACTTAAGTCAATGTGAAGGAGGAGCTGGTGTGTGTGTGGCAGAAACAACGCGGAGGTGTTGGTGGGGAAAACAATTGTGTTTGGGGTCTTGAGGTGATGATGGCAGCAAGGACACCCTGTCTGCTTGCTCAGTGTTTGTAGGGTTACTGAGGAAATAGTTCCCAAGAGGGGTTCTCAAGCCAGGAAGTGAAACTGGATTATGAGGGGTAGAACTGGAGGTGGTAAGCTCAGAGCCAAATCTGCTGATATGGCCAGTGATCTACTGATATTTACTGGTTTTGAAGACAGACTCGGTGATTCTTCTGTGAGAAGAGGCACAAGCCCCAGCCCCTAACTCGTCTTATCTCCCCATAGGTTCTGCTGTGGGATGAAATGTTCCAGCCTGAAGCCACGTGCAAAGCAGAAAGCGGTGTGAGGTTCAGAAAAATGCAATTCATTGGAAATGTGCCTTGACGACATAAGAAATACTTTCTTCAGAAAATGTGAGAAACTTTATACCCCATCTTCTTAGGGATAATATAAAATTATTGAACAGTATACAGTCATTGGTTGCAGATATAGGAAAAGAGAACACTTCAGAGGCAAATGTTTGTGGAATCATGAGCAGTAAGAAAGATGAGAGCATTAGCTACAGTCATTGAGGGTTCAAATCAGCTCAAATCTTCAGCTGGACATGATCTTTTTCAGTTCTCATGAAATACTTCAGCTTTGCTTTAAGTGCTATATGTTGGTCTGAGTCTTTTGCGTATAGGTCACCAAGAGGTCACTGACTTCTTTTCTCACTGAAGGAGTCTAGTGAGAAAGTGTTGGGAGGAGCAGGGTAGAAAAAGCACTGAGGTGGAGACTAGGCATGATCCACTTCATGTGGCTTTGGGTATTTATAGTTTGAAAGGGTTGATGAAAGGAAGACAAATCACCTGAGACTTTTCAAATGGTAAGAATCAGTCCCAGGTGGGGAATATATAAAGAGAAGGCTGGGTGGGAAGGGGAAGAAGGTTGATTATAGAATTAGAGGTAATCATTTTACTGCAGCATTTGCTGGAAGCGGTATAAAGTAATTTTGCTGTATTTCAAATGGGCACAGGCTTTTGGTAACTGCACCGCTTACAATGAGACAATACTTTCTATTTTTCTGCAGAGGAAGCCCAATAGGCATCTGTTAATTCTGTAATGTATCCTATGGGAGCCATTTTACCACAGCTGCAATGTGTTTTAGGTAAATATATTTATTTATTAAAAAGTAGTAAGCAAGCTAAAATGGTGGGTAGGGCTGGGAAAGAATTCAAATCATGTTTTAAGCATAGTGCTTTCTGAGGCAGAGTTGGTTATGTTCATGTCTTGAGCCACAGTATTTCCATTTCCCAGTGTTTATTATACCAGAATTATTCATGAATTTAAATCAGGTCTGAACACTGATCTTTGTCAGACAGGTTCTAGCTTTCCCCTCTCAGCCAGGCATATCACCATCTTCCAAAGCAAACTGTTGGGAATAAGGTATGTATAGTATAACATTTAGGAATTTAATTATTTCTAAAGATTTTTTTTTTTCTGAACAGCAGTAAGCCACATTCCCTGTGTCTTCTAACAGAGAAAACTAATTTGTTGAATAAGCTACTGATCAGAGATCAGGTGATGGGGATTCTTGCATGGGGAATGTAAGTGTCTGCATAACTGATGTTTTTCATTACACTTATTTTCCCCTGCAAGCTCTGCATGTGAAGAGGACACATCTAAAGTGTAGCAGGAAAGAAAATAGTGTCTATTTCCACCTAGACCACAATGATACTTTAAATATCTCCTTGACAGCTTTCTCTTACAGTACTGCTTTGCTGTGACTGAGATATGGGCCTTACTGTAGCAGCTACTTCCTAAAGGTGCAGTTCTCACCTCAGATAACTTACGGAAAGATCCTTCAGGAATTATGGAAACTTCATGGGATCCCAAGATCCACAAAGCCCACTACCTAATATTTAGGTACCTCAACCTGCTTAGACATGTTACATTTTTACTGAAGTATCTTGCATGTATATGAAGCACTGCTGTTCTTGTGCTGGCTGGGGTGTCATAAATTTGCATTCTTCACAGCTGCCTAGTGCTAAGTGTTGTGAGACCAAACACACAATGCTATATCCTTTTATAGACCTTGTAATATGTATGACTAGATAAGCTGAGAAGAGAAAGGAGATTAATTACACTTTACAAACGAGGGATTGAAAACTTCTCCAGAACAATTTAATTTTCTAGGAATGACTGCCTCTTGTCATAGACAACATCTTCCTGTGTGGGTGCAAGATCTGTTCCTTTAACCTTCCCCTTTTGCTAATGCAAATGTGCAGGTATGGATGAGCTGGAAGGTACTTGGATGTTAGAGGGATGAGCATGGCATAAGAACCTGTATAGCACAGTATCACCAAGGTCACACAGAGCATATAGCAGAGCAGCAGCTTTAATCCATGTAGTCTATGTTCCAGTCCAGTGCATTAACGGTCTTCTAGAATTAGTCATCACTTGACATAAATCTGAACTATTTTGCAAATTTGCAATTTTGCAGTACAGAGGTGTTGTTTAGTTATTGAACCAGGTATTTCCTGCACTGTGGTAGCATCCAATGCATATTTAGCCAGGAAGCCATTTTGCTATTACTTATCCTTAGTAAGAAAGGATTTCTTGTGTGGGTGAGGTGTTGCTGTGCATCCATTTACCACTACAGCATCTGGCAAGAGACTTAGGAGAATGCAGGTAACGGCGTGACTGTCTTGACTTGCGTGAAGACACTGGATTGCCCAGAGTAACTAGTAGAGAGGGAGAGTGTAAAGATGACTTAGAGCCAGCTTTGTATAGCTATGGTTGTCTTTGGCATGAGGGAGAGCCATTCTCTTTCCCAATTCAAGTCCTAGTCTTCTGTTTTTAGCCTCTATTATGATCTGTGAATGAGATTTTTTGCTTTGAGTGGACATGAGTTCAATGTCAAGTCAGATGACTTGTAACCAACAGCCTTTGTTAGGCTGAATTCAATAAGACAGGCCCACTTCAGAAGTATTTTGAACCTGTTTATAGGCAGCTTCTGATGAGCTGTTTTTAAAAGGAGTTGCAAGTGACACATAATTAATCGAAGTTTAACTTCACCCTTCACAAAAGAACAATTCTGAAAAGGAAAATATGCTAAGAAATTGAATGAGACTTCCCACTGTTGAAAACCTAGGAACAGGAGGTTAATGCAGTAAGCCTGATGATGAGGGTGGCGTGTGGTGTTAGCGAGGCCTTGACATGAAAGGGAAAAACCAGATGATTCTATGGGACCACGGTGTTGCAAACAAATGATCTGTATTCAAAAGAAAGTATAGAGCAACCATTAAACTTTAATAGAATCATCTCAGGGGGAAGGTTATTTTCATGCAGCTGAACATTTTTCTTATTAGCATAACACATGGTCACTTTTGCAACAGGCATAATTATGTTGTTCGTCATGCACTTGTTCTGTGTAAAGGTTAAGCCTCCTTGGAAGTATAGTCAAATAAACTAGTTTACTATCCACTTCGGAATACAGTTCTCCCTGTGATGAGGGTATAGTAAGTTCTACTTCAATGTCAGTGGAAATGACACTTTTTTTAACATTTGAAAGAAAGGGCAGTGCTAATGCTTTGCATTAGCCACCTTTGGAGATGACACTTCCTTATGAAATGTCTGTATGTACTCATCTTAATGTGTCCCTTGTGAGATAAATGGGGTTCTTAATGTACGTGGAAGGCATGGAAGGTGATTTTGGGGTTTTGGTCCCAAAATTTCAAAGCTGGGATCATGAAGTGAGGCACCTGATATCCTAACAAGGAATTCTTATACTCTGAAGAGATCAGTGGTGGCAGGCACTGGCTTATTAAAGGTGCCTAGAAGTTGAGGCTCTATTTTGAATATTTTTGAGCGCCAGTGACTGCTGAGATTGGACAGCGCTGGCTGGTTATAACTTCAGTAAAGTTGAGGTGCATAGCTCTGTCGATACACCATGAATTGCACTGGGAGTCAGATTGTTGGGAGTTGGTCACTACCTGATTCTGCCATTAGTTCAGAAGGATGAAAACCTTTGGGAGCCTTTTCCCTTTCTGTGCACTTTCAGCTGTGCTGCCCTCATTTGTGAGAAAGAAGAGGAATGGCTTTACAGGCTTACTATGGCCTGCTGAATGGATGGTCTCAAACACAGAATTAAAATACTATTGTTAAGTAGAAAGTTGAATGAATCGGTGAGCACTGAAGCTGCTATACTGGAGGCTGAAAATCACTTAAGATCGATAATACATGGCAGCTGATATCTGGGATCCAGATGAAACTACCCTCAAAGTTAAATATTGATTGCAGTGAAGTTTATTCTAAGGATATTCTTTGCCCACTCTATGATCCAAGTCTATGACCTTCAGCATTTTTAAAGAATTTAATACAGCTAGAGGCATTAAATTGCTGCAATCTGTGCTTTGTACTTGCTCGTCACTTATTCTCACACTCACTGTTTTGAGCAGCACACATACTGCCTTTTTCCTACAGAACTTCTGCCTAGCTCTATTCTTTCCTTACTCCCTCCTGCATAGTAACCGCTACTCTTTGTAACTACTAAAACTAAACCCAGTTCTACACAGATGCATTTATGCACAGCATAAACACAAACTGTATGTGAGTTTTTAAGCTTGTTTTCCTGTCTGCTTTCTTTATGCTAACATTTTAGTTTCTTTAAAAAGCAAGTACTTTAAAGTGATGTTCTCAGGTTTGTGGTGAGAACACTGTACTTTCTTACCTCAGTACATGTCATTCAAGCCTGACATAGGTCTCTTCAGAAAAAGCTGTAGACTTATTACAGCAGGAAGCTGACTAATCTAGTGATAAGAGCAGGACACTAAACATGGATGAAATCAGCGAAGTGTCTTGAGCCTTTGATCTGTGAAATGGTTCTACCAATGTGTCCTCATCATGAGAGGATTGAACTTCCAGGACTGACCCTGCTAGATCTTGAGTTCCCCAGCTCCTGCTGCATTTCCTTACTGAAACAGTCACTCGGCGATGCCTAGGACCTTGGTGGCTCTGGTTGGTAATCAGCAGAAAGGACATGTACAGAACACTCCATTACTACCCATTATTTTGGGAACACTAACATATAAATATGTATCTCTTGCAAATGTAGGCTGTGGCTAATTCATTTATGAATTCCCTGAATTATGGCTGGTCATGTTGTATCAGGAGCTCAATTTTTGCATGTAGAAAAGAACCCACTGTGATTTCAAATATAAATCAGCAGGATTTGTGCTCCTAACTTGGAAGCTTTCATAAATCCTATGCAGGGAGTCTATTTCCCATTCTCCCCTCTTAATACTGTAAATCACGGTTAAACTCTCCGTGGTGAACACTGTGTGGTCAGGTTTTTCGCAATTTTATCATGAACCTTACAATACTAATTTTTCTCCTTTAAAGCTCTAGTGTTTAGATTTTTAAAAATAATTTCTGACACTTGTGGTAGAGATGAGAATTCAAAGACTTCAAATAACAGAACCTGAATGCACATTTAATGTACTTAAATATGTAAAAACTTGTTTATGTGGCTTGCTGTTTGCTGGACTAAAGTCTTATAAGTAACACTGAGTCATTGTATTGTGGACTTCAGACTGAAAATCTGTCTTGGTATGTATGGTCCATATTAAGCATGCAAGTATGGAGCGCTTAGTGTCTGGAACAGGAAAGTTGTTTATTATTCTGTGTTTAAAAAACCAAAACCTGAGGTGGGTTTCTTAAACACTGAAAATGCTAAGTAATGTCACTGCTTAGTGGTTTTGTCCATTATTATGGTAACTCTCTTCTTGGTACGTGCTAACTGAAGCCATTGAAAGGGATTATTGTGGTTTAATGTGACAGGCAGCTAACTATTATGCGCTATTTGCTCACTCTCCCTGTGCAGTGGGGGGGAGAATCAGAAAAAAGGTAAAACTCGTGGGTTGAGATGAAGACAATTTAATAGGATAGAAAAGGAAGGGAAAATAATAATAATAATGATAAAAATACACAAAACAAGCAATGCACAATGCAACTACTCAGCACCTGCTGACCCATGCCCCCCCGCCTCCCCCATCAGCTCTCCCCACCGGCTCCCCCCAGTTTCGTTGGTCAGCATGATGTTGTATGGTAGAGGATATCCCTGTGGTCAGTCGGGGCCAGCTGTCCCAGCTGTGCCCCCTCCCAGCTTCCTCTGCCCCCCAGCCTCGCTGGCAGGGCACTGTGAGAAGCTGAAAAGTCCTTGACTTAGTGTAAGCACTGTTGAACAGCAACTAAAACATCAGTGTTTAGTTATTCTCATCCTAAATCCAAAACACAGCACTATTCCAGCTACTAGGAAAAAAATCAACTCTATCCCAGCTGAAACCAGGACAGCTATGGAACACTTTAACTTAATCATTTTAATGAAGACATTCAGAACAGCAGAAGCCAACTATAAGCAGCTGGTAAAAACTTCTGGAATGTGAACCCTGTAGTTTGTCACTCATGGAGAAGTTATACAAATTTTTACTCACTCCATCTGTAATTACTGATAAATCTACTGTGATGAGCCTAATCTTTTTCCAGGTTAAAATAAGATACCTCTAATAGTAAAGGTTAGACACTATATACTGCTAACACTTAAACTGGATCTAAAACCAAAGATGATTACTAGGCCTTGGTCCCTTGCTCAGTTTACTTATGCTCTGTTAGTCCACTTAAGGACCTGGAATATTGTTTATCATGTCATACAAAACTCAGCTGGATGATGACAGGAGGCACAATTTAAAGTGAGTTTTAAAAGAAGAAAAAAAAAAAAAATCCCTAAAGACTATACTGAGGATGACTAACAGTGCTTAGGTGTTGATTTATAACTGGAGGCAATGCCAAGCTTCACTTGAACTATGAAACAGAGTCCATATTTTGTTATAAATGCCAGCCAGCATAAAAGAAGAATTTAAAACGTTTACCAGCAGTAAGGATGTCATCAAAAATGGCCTAATCTATCAAGTATGTAGTCAAAAAAAGTGAATGTGTCAGCTAGTCTTGACTCCTAAGGTCTATGTTTTTCTGCCAGTTCTTCATGGCTGGAATATTTTCCTGATGGAAACAGTTGAAGCTTTGCAGTTTGTCTTTCTAAATTGAGATGGGCAAAGCATTTATGCAATCCTGCCCTGTTTATTGTGTTCTGAGACTGAGAGGGACTGCATGATTTTACAGGCCTTTTTTCTAGTTTTTTACTTATATGCTGCTCCGCCGGATCACTAATTTGTCTTCTGACAGTAGAAGCAACTAGAGTGTCTGTACTACCCGTGTAGCCTGTGGGAAGCATATAGAGTGGCTCACAGTTTGTTTTCATTTTATATAAACATTGACCTTCTTGTAGCAAGGAAATAACCTGCAGGGTTGTATTGTACTAATGATACTATTGTACTAATATTACAATGTAATGTACTAATTGCACTAGTAGATCAGCTCAAACAAAACTTCAAGGTTGCTGCCTAATTACCTGTTTGATTACTGCAGTTATCTGTAAATAGGTAAATATCCATCTGTGAAGGAGAAGGTGTTTGAAATTAGGTTCCTGGTTCAAGATGCCAGGAAAAGAATCAGCCCTCCATATGGAGGCTTTGCACATTCATACGCGTACTTGGGCACAACAATATGTTGTGATCACTGTAACTTTTTTTTTCAGAAAAACCATAGCTAGCAAAAGTCTCTCATCAGCAAGGGTTATTTATAATGACACTAGACTGAAAGCAGACCTGCAGTAGGGATTCTCCAAGGAGGACTACAATGAGACAATGCTCTTCTACTAATAGCAGCAAAAGGGACGTCTAATTTTTCTGCTTCTAAAAGTCAGAGATTTTTAGAAGACTGGAGAATTCTGTATCTACTTTTAAGTGGTTGATGTAGGAGTAAGCACACAGTGATCTTAACATGTTATGCAGGTATAAGATACTGTGTCTGTTATAACAGCCTGTTGTCACTAAGACAAAGTAATGCACTGGAAATTTGCAAGTGAAATACTGAGATCAAATGAATTTCTGTAAGAGGTAATGAGCCTTTCCTTGTCAAGTTCACTCACTCCTAATTATAATCCCAGCAGGACAGTAACAGGCTAGACTCAGCAGGTATGTTTTAGATAATGGAAGTTACTAGTCTATACTTCCAGGAAAGAAGAGGGAAGAATTCACTTTTGATTCTTTAATGGAAGTAGAAGAATTATAAAGCTAGTAACACTTCAGAGCTGCTTGTCGCTCTCATGGCCCAAAGTTAACTTAGTATAATCCGGTTTTTTTTTTCCCCCATGTTGTGACTGTCTTTGCATCTAACCTAGATTTAAAGCTCTACATTATAACAAGTTGTAACAAGTGTAAATGCATTTTCCTGGATTAGAATACTGAATTCCCTCAAGAGGACACAAGCTGCATATCACCACTGTGGTATCAGGAATCTTACTTGGCCCTTCTATCCTCCCACCAAACAACTTAGGGACACCTCTTGTTATTAGCAGGTTCTGGAAGCTATAAATGGGGGATGATTATCTTGTAATGAATCCAGTAAAAAGGCTGCCGGTATTCTGAATGGAGGTTAAAGCAATCATACAACGTTCATTCTTTCTTTTATTTCCTTACCATTACTGTCTTGCACTAGTTAAATATTCAGTGTATAATGACTCCTATTAGTGACATTTCTAACTTGTTCCAAGCAGTTCTTATCACTATATGTTTAATTCAATTTCAAAATAACTGAAATTAAAAATGCTGATTACAAATCAATTTCTGTCAGCATATGACTTTGGGTACTGGGTAATGCTACCTTTGTCCTGGGTCTTACAAAAATCAATAGAAAGGCCTGAGAACACTTCATTCAGAATTGGACTAGGCCTGTATACATTTCTCCTTTAATAATCTAAATTCTTTCTATTTAAAACAAGGTAAAATTATATAATCCTTTTTCTCATTCAAGTATTACTAACAATTTAGTACATTTTGGCACTTCAAAATGGTGGGTAAGCTTGTTCAAATTGTGCTTTTATTGGAATCGGAAAAGGTACAGAATGACCCATTATTTTTATTTAATAAAAGTATCCATTAAATGTAACAGTTCTTTTCCCAGGAATTATCTAGCATTATCTAAACCTATGCTATCCAGTAAAATATGCCTTTTACTTTGCATAAGACCCCTGTTATCACAGGTGAATATCTTAATTGCTTTTAATTGGAGACATGATCCAGGTTTGAAGTCACATATAAAACTCCAATTAATTTCAAAGAGTTTTCTGAAACAAATATGTTTAAGTCTGCCTACCTGGCTGACTTATGGCTGTCTCTGGCCTGTAATGCCATAGTAACGACAACTGTTATGTACCACTTCAGTAAGTGGTACATAAAATTCCTTTTCCCTTGACGTTATGAATGCAGACCCACAACACTTTGGGTTGCGTAGCGGTAAATGTTTGCCTGCATTCTACAGCAGTATATGGTTTCTCCTTATCTGAGGCACAAGTAAAATGTTCTCAATTTAGGCCTGCTGAATAAAGAAGGAAATGGAAGGAGAGAGAGTAGGCAAATGAACATTCTGGATCACAGTCCAAACCCACTTGTTTTTTAAACAGTTCCTATTGTTATGATTCAGAAAGAATCCCAATATGGAGGGACAGCTGAAAGGAGCAGAGAGAAATAGCAGTGTAATGGAGTAAGTTGGGCACTATTTCAAAGAGCAAGGGGTAAAATTTACAAAGAAAAAGGGAAAGCCAGGGGAATGACTTGCTGAGGAAAAAATGCATGAAAAGATGATGAGATCATCAGAATAAATCTTTCAAAATAGACAGAGTTTAGAAGGGAGCCTGTGGGTTAAGAGTCCAGAGAAAGAAACAAATGGAAAGCAGTCGAAATCTGCACTTATTTCCCGAGTCAGTGAGAGCTCTGCCAAACAGGGATTGCTTTTTTGTAAGATGGCTTGTGAAGAGCATTGTTGTTCAGCTATGCAGGTAGGCATTTGCTTAAAATTAATTTTAAAGAGGAACACATCAATGAATCTTTTGCATTAATATGTTCTACCTGTACTGGCCTGGGCTATGTACATCACAGTAAAGTATAAGGATTCCACTGCGTGAATTAAGGTTGGAATAATCCTATTCAATAATGAATCAAGATGGACTGGCTTTGGCTCGCCTATCTTTAGTGATCCGTTTTACTTAATCTTCACGGTGGCCTCTAGCAAATGGAGAGAGAGTCATCTCTTATTTGTTTGTTTCTTTACTCAATAGTCCGTGTCTAAAATGAATAATCTGAAGACAGCTGGGTTCATTTGCCCTCTGGAAATGTACAGTTCTCTTCAGGGAACTGAAGGGGGGTTGAGGGGATTGAGGTGACCAGCTTAGCCTGGAGGAATAAGGTTAAATGATGCAAATAGGCACTAAGAGATCCTACTGCTCATCTTACTTCATCTAAGAAGAAGCTTTAGTATTTTTAAATTTGTTGTTGTTGTTGTTGTTTTACTGACTTCTGCTTCAAAACTCTCTTGGGAGATGTGGTGTTGTGGTTTTCTTGTTGCCAGTGCTTAAAGCAGTAGTTTGAACTTATTTAAATTCAGTCAACTTGTTTGTTATTGAGTCGATTGTTTTTCCTGCACAAGCTCAGGGGCAGTCATACTAACTTAATTAATCCAGAAAAGAGTGAATGTATTGATCAGTCCAGAATGAGGTGGAAACTTTCTTTGAAATCTGTAAGGTCTATACTTAATTCCACTTAATGTCTTGAAAATTTTCGAGATCAGTAGCATGAATGTATATTATTGTGCTAGATTGGCTCAAAATACATTTTTTCACTCATAAATTTGCTATGTGCTTAAAGATGTGTTAACAATCCTATGATCTAATGAGCAGCTCCCGCCGCAGTGATGTGTCTTAGTAATACGTGTATTACAAATGTGTGTTTCCTCAGGGGTGTTTGTGGGTAGTAGCTTCTTCAGTAGCTTTATATTTCTGACTAATGGATAAATCTAGAGTGGATAAATCAGATAAAACTGTTTTGTTTGAGCTGTGGGGTCAATCCCTGCACCCTGTTCTATTTATGGCACAAATTGTCTAATTAGCACTCAGGAAGACTGTTGTTAGTCTTGCATCCCTACGAAGTTAGGGAGTGAGCTTCCCTGCAGCTTCCAATTACAATGCTGATCCAAGCTATTGGCAAAAACCATTCTCCTAGTTAGGAAGAGGAGCTGGCTGCAGAGCCAGTTTCCTGATGCAGTTTTATTTTTATGGGATGTTTAATTCTCTGTACACTGCAGGTCTCGAACAGCAGCAGATAATGTCCCTGTGCTTGTTCCCCCACTCTATGGCACATTGCTTTGAGAAGTTCCCCTTTCACTCCTGAGGGCGAGTGACACTATGTGCAATATGTTATCTTCTTGAGGCTCTCATGGGACTTCTGAGAAGTTGCACTCAAACTTCCAAACACATCAGGCACCTCGTGAGCCTTTGCCTCAGGTAGGTGTGTGTTCCCACATTTAGGCTTCTTCCTGCTGTTTCTGCTACAGCATTATGTGAAGATGCATAATTCTTTCCCATCGATAACTCTGCCAAGATACAAGACAGCAGTTACATGCCTACTTCCAAGCACCTTCCTTGCTTTTAATCACCCCACCAGAACTGCAAAAAGAGCTTAAATATTAACACCTTGCTACAGTGTGTTTGGGTTTTTTAGACTGCAAAGTCTGTTGTTCCTTTTTGAAAACTAAATCACAGAATCACTAGGTTGGAAAGGACCTTCAAGATCATCAAGCCCAACCATTAATCCAGCACCACCATGTCCCCTAAACCATGTCCTGAAGTGCCACATCCACATGTTTTTTGAACACTTCCAGGGATGGTGACTCCACCACCTCCCTGGGCAGCCTGTTCCAATGCCTGACCACCCTCTCAGTGAAGAAATTTTTCCTAATATCCAATCTAAACCTCCCCTGGCGCAACTTGAGGCCATTTCCTCTTGTCCTATCGCTGGTTGCTTGGGAGAAGAGGCCAACACCCTCGTCGCCACAACCCCCTTTCAGGTAGTTGTAGAGAGCGATAAGGTCTCCTCTCAGCCTCCTCTTCTCCAGACTTAACAACCCCAGTTCCCTCAGCCGCTCCTCATAAGACTTGTGCTCCAGCCCCCTCACCAGCTTTGTTGCCCTTCTCTGGACACGCTCCAGCACCTCAACATCCTTCTTGTAGTGAGGGGCGCAAAACTGAACACAGTATTCAAGCTGCGGCCTCACCAGTGCCGAGTACAGGGGCACGATCACTTCCCTGCTCCTGCTGGCCACACTATTTCTGATACAGGCCAGGATGCTGTTGGCCTTCTTGGCCACCTGGGCACACTGCTGGCTCATGTTCAGCCGGCTGTCAACCAGCACCCCCAGCTCCATTTCCGCCGGGCTGCTTTCCAGCCGCTCCTCCCCAAGCCTGTAACTTTGCATGGGGTTGTTGTGGCCGAAGTGCAGAACCCTGCACTTGGCCTTACTAAACCTCATACAGTTGACCCCAGCCCATCGATCCAGCCTGTCCAGATCCCTCTGCAGAGCCCTCCTACCCTCCAGCAGATCAACACTCCCACCCAACTTGGTGTCATCTGCAAACTTACTGAGGGAGCACTCTATTCCCTCATCTAGATCATCTATAAAGATATTGAACAAGACCGGCCCCAGAACCGAGCCCTGGGGAACACCGCTTGTGACCGGCCACCAGCCAGATTTAACGCCGTTCACCACAACTCTCTGGGCTCGGCCATCCAGCCAGTTCCTCACCCAGCGAAGAGTAAACCTGTCTAAACCACGAGCCACCAGTTTCTCCAGGAGAATGCTGTGGGAGACGCTGTCAAAGGCTTTACTAAAGTCCAGGTAGACAACATCCACAGCCTTTCCTTCATCCACTAGGCGGGTCAACTGGTCATAGAAGGAGATCAGGTTGGTCAAGCAGGACCTGCCTTTCATGAACCCATGCTGGCTGGGCCTGATCCCTTGGTTGTCCTGCAGATGCCCTGTGAGCACTCTCAAGACCAACCGCTCCATAATCTTCCCTGGAACAGAGGTCAGGCTGACAGGCCTGTAGTTCCCAGGATCCTCCTTCCGGCCTTTCTTGTAGACAGGCGTCACATTGGCAAGCCTCCAGTCTTCTGGGACCTCCCCTGTTAACCAGGACTGCTGATAAACAATGGAGAGTGGCTTGGCAAGCTCCTCCGCCAGCTCTCTCAGTACTCTCGGGTGGATCCCATCAGGCCCCATAGATTTGTGGGTGTCCGGGTGGTTTAACATGTCCTTGACTGCTTCCTCCTGGATTATGAGGAGTATATTGTGCTCTCCATCCCCATCTTCCAGCTCAGGGGGCTGAATACCCTGTGGATACCTGGACTGGCTATTAAAGACTGAGGCAAAGAAGGCATTAAGTACCTCAGCCTTGTCCTCGTCCTTCTGGAAAGAAGCAAAACCAATTTTGCCTTTTGTGCTTGCCTATCTAGACTAGATTTTGAAGAAATTGATACAACTTTCAAAAAATCATCAGAAGAACCTACTTATAGGAATGTTCTTAGCATAAAATAGTTTAGGCTCAGTTGTCCTGGCTATGTCTAGTCCTACAGCCTTTGCTTATGCTTCTGAAACCTTCAGAGGATCTTAGGTTTTTCCCTTTTCCAGTAACTACAGTTTTTAATATCTGTTATTTTAACAATCCCACTTTTGATGTCTTTGTTTGATATTACATTCAGTTCTGTGAAAATTTTCTTTAATACATCATGTGTTCCCAACTGAATAAATATTAGAAAATTGGCTAATAGGAAGAGCTAGACGTGGGAATTCCTCAGTACATGTTATCATTAGTGTGATTTGGCAGTAAGCAGCAGAGTATGCAAGGACCAGCTATTATCACAACTGCTAGATTTAACTTTACCTCTTTTTGGTGACAATACAGATCAAGGTGAGACACTTGAAATGAAATGACATAGCATTAAAAAACTGTTTATTTGTCTGCACCTCAAGTCCTTCTAGACAACCTCCTGGGGATTTTTTCATACTAGTTCTTCAGTGTTGACTACAACATCATGGCACCCCCAGAATGAGCAGTAGATTCTTGAAAATTAAGTGCGCTTTGCATCCTGAAACATCCTCCCCCTCAGATGTGTCATATGATTGAGCCCCTCTGTCTAAAAGCCAAGTGGGAAATGGAACAAAGGAAATAATTGTCATTCTATAAAACTTCAGAGAACTACTAAAAAGCCTTTGTAGTTTTTTCTCTCACTCTTTTGTGATGATCTCTTATAATGATAGATTATAAATTCATACATAGGTTAAACAAAACCAGCAGTTTGGACAGACTTGACAAATCATTTCTCCTGCGTAAGCCTATAGAGCTGATAAAGGGAATGATAGCCTGAGGCTTACAATATTCAATATGGATAGTTATATCTTTATGTAGAGAATGGCTTCATGTTTAAACTTGGCTCTGCTTCTGAAAGGGCAGAAAGTTTTTCATCTAAAACACTAGACTGCCACTGAGTTCAAAAGAAGATTGTAGTTATCTCTACTGCTGCATCATCTGAAAACACAACTAATACCTTCAATGTGCTGGTTGAACTCGCTTAACAGGCTTCTTCAGAAAATAGTGTCATGCATTGGAAGTCAGCAGGGAGCAAAAAGGATCACAGCTGTATCTACTTGAATTATTATATAAGATGTTGAAACCCTGGCCTGATGCATAAAAGCACATTTTAAAGGAAATCACTTAGCTACATGATAAATGCAAAGTTTATCCACTCTATTTCTGCAATCTTGTCCCTCTATGTATAAGAGAACGTGCTTTATAACATCCCAAAGAAGGACATCTGTTTTCTGTATTTAAGTTCAGGGCAGTAGGCAGGAAGGATCACATTCACAGGTGAGTGGTTTGCCTACACAGGACATCTATTGGTGGACATCAGAATTAGAGCTCTGCTCTAGATTCTTACAGGAGGGTGACAGGATAATCTGCAAGTGCCGATCAAATTAATATGTAAGTAAACAAAGGATGCTCAGAAGGAAACACTATATTAATTTGGGGTGAAACACTGAATTAATTGACAGATTATGTCCTCTTTACCTACTTCAGCCTAAAATGTGTTTAGATTTGAATCCTTCTGTTCTTCAAAGTGTCTAGAGTGAAAACCAAATCCAGGAACTGCAATAAGTGATGGTGGGGCACAGCTCTGACAAACCAGTTGAAGTATCACCACAAAAGATTTGACCCATTTTAATGAAAGGCTTCAATTTGTAGTAGAATAACCACTCTTAGACAACTAAATGTGTTGTGTATACAACATAAACTGTTAGTTTTTTCTCCCTTAAAATCAGTATTTAGAACATGCAGTATTAGCCACAGTGATATGCACAAGTACACCAAATCCTGTTGACTTAAGCATACAGGAATTCAGTACTTTACGTATCTCTGGTCTATTGATGGGTCTGTAATTAGTGGTGACACTTAATGTATCATGGACTAAATTCTTTCTAAAATCTGCCATCTAGAGTAGGTGCTAAGAACTGCAAATTTTGGTCATAAGCTTTTTGAAAAATGTGTTATTGCTGGGTTTCAAAATAAAAATATTTAGAGAACGTGGTCTAAAAGTAGTTTGTTAACTGGAGCTAAATCTTAATGCCATGAGTGAAAAGTAATCTGGTTCAATGGGTGAAACAATAAACTTAGTATACATATAACAGAGACCTTATCTGAAACTTGATGTGAATAAAAGTTCTAACATCCATTTAACATCTAACATCTGAGTTTTGGCAGCACATGATGAATATAAGTAATCTCATGGTTTACCATTTATTTGTTACTAAACACTTTTTTTGTACTCTGTAGCAACGTAGCATTTGGTTTCCTCTGAAGTTGAGACTACATTGTCTTAGCTCTAGTATAAATAAGAGTTAGTCCTGGATTTAGAGCTTCCACTCTGCATTAATGGCAGAGAGAATTGAAGAAACGTGAAGAGGTTTTTAAGGCAGGAAGTTGAGGCTGCTTTTCTACAATCCTCCCCTATCTTGTTGCAGCCCTGTCTATTTAGACTGGTTGGCTCCCTGCAGCAGTGACTCCTTTATTTTCTGTAGAGAACCTCACGCACAGTTGAGTGCTGTAGTGAAAGACTATAGCAGAGCTTGGAAACGCAGATTTATTGAATGTAGTGACTTAGTCAAAAGAGCAACTTGTTTTTGCACAGTATTGCTTAGGGATGTCTTTGCAATGTACTTTCCAATGGCCTTTTAAAAACGAATGATGCAGTAGACACTGAGGAAATCACTAGTCATGGAGATGTATTCTACAGATGAACATATGAATCAGACCAGCATATTTGAGTGTTCTTACACATTTTAAAGGGCTCAAGATCTGGAGTAGTGACCAAAATATAGGTAGCTCATCCATAGCAGTTTTGTCTGGCAATTTCTCTGCTATTTTCCTTTGTCGGGCCTTTTGATTTGATGCAAGCATCTGACATTGATTATTCCATGTGGAGGACTGGGGCACTGGAACCCCTTGGGCAGCCCTTCGTCACTATATGAAAGCACAGGGAGGTGTGTGAGCTTCATCCAGGTGGGCTTTACAAACCAACCTGATACACAGAAGAGAACTTAGCAAAATTATCACTTTCTACGTAGAAAGGAAAATGTCCTACATAATTAGTACCTGGATAAAGACACCTTTCCTTCTGGAGAGATCTCTGAGACATGTTACAAAACACCTAGAAACTTCACTAATACAGCCAGTTTACTTTGTTAAGCACGAAAGTGATGCTACAGGAATGGGGACGGGGGAATCATCTTGGCCTTACATTGGTAGAAATATTTCTTTTCCAATACTGGGAGCATTATCCTGGGATACAATGTTTTAACGTGGGCAGACCAAGCCACTATAATTGTACTGTAATAACTAAAGTAGCAAAACTGCAATTAAGTACTTAAGCACTTAAAGGTAATTGGAAAATTGCTTTTGATTCCTTTGGAAACTACTTTTTCTCACTTCACCAGCTTTCCAATTGCAAGTCAGGGCAGCTGTAGTCAATTGCAGCCCTTGTGTTGGTACATATGAGGGGCTTCCCACAAGGTTCAGGCTGTAGAGACAGAAACTGAGAATCTCCAGAGGTAAGGATCGCCAGGTTTGTCTTTGTACCTGTACAAAAAAGTGGATGGTGCTTGTAGGTGCTATTGAGGTACAGTTAGTATTTAATTTTGAAATTAAGAATGCATTCCTTGACTTTTAGAGTACTTACCTTTTGCCCCAAATCTAATGTTATATTTGCTATCGAAATAAAAGAAAATATTTAGGAGCAACTTGCTAGAGGCAGGTTCTGTTTGGTGAATATGGTTTGCTTAAAGACAACAAAAGCCACTGGCAAACCAAAACAGCTTGAGGTCAGTATGTTTTACCCTGCACAAACATGTATATAAGCAAAGTAAAATACAGCAGTCTGGGTTTAAACTGCTCTCAAGCGAGACCCATAAAAAATAGGGTAAATGAAGCAGTTAGCGGCTAAATGGGTTAATTAGGCACAGACTTAAGTATATCTGAGTATCTTTCTTTATGAATTTACAGGAGGGGGAACATTCAGCAAGGAAAAGCCTCAAAAGTTTTTCAAGTGCACAGAACAGACTTGTAATCCTTTCTTCCAAATATTTGTACCACATCTTGTATCAAGAATGTATACAAGAGTCATTCCTTTCTGGGAGAGAAATCTTTCATATCATATGTCAGATTAAAATAGCATATCATGATTAGCTCAGTTACCCTAAAGCATGTCAGAATCATGAAAAAGCATGAGTTCCTCTGCTTTTATACTTATCCTTCTCTCTTGTCCTTGCCAGATGATATTTTTATAGCTTGATTTCCACTGAAATTGCTCTTTGAATATACAGCCATCACCTTTTAGACTCAACAGCCGATTAGTTTGCCAGCTATAATCAACACAGTGCTTCCCCACAGCAGTCTCACCTTCTGTTCCTTGGACAGCATGTGCTCTTGTATGATGTCCTGGCAGCTGAACCCCGCTGCAGCCAGCTCCCACATCTGCAAGTGAGGAAAAGGTGTCACTGAAGGGCTGCTGCCACCTGCCTGTGCCACAGTGTTGATAGCCCAATGGCTATTGCTATGGTATGACCCCCAGGGAGAGTGCTGGAATCTGGATTCTACCCCCTCAAATCTGATAACATTGGACGATACAAAAAAAGACTTTTTTTGCTCCGCATAGCTGATGTTTTGTGTACTCAGCTATTAAACCTTCAAAGATTTCAGAGTTCAGGTGTGCACTTGGGACTATACCTACTCCTATGTGCCTTGATATACTGAAGGAGACTAAGCATCAGACACCAAATGCTGCATTGCACTTGAAGAGCAGCATGATTATGAAAAGGTCATAACTGGCAGACATAAGTGATCACGTATTTCTAATGCCTTATGGTGAAAGAGGCCTATCTGTCATAGGTCTTAAGGTCCTACAAAAGCCTACAAGTTCTGATTAAAAATCAATGTTTACCTCAGTGTCTCTTAACACAACTGGATGCTTATGCTTTCAATATGAAAATTAATATCCTGGTGAGTCTAGTTAGCTGTGTGAATGAAGCTGACAAATAATAGTAGGTGTGTGAGCGCAAACTTCTAATTTACTGCCAGATCTGGCAAAACTTCTGCCAGAGACCCACCTCTGGGTCTCTGCCAGGACAGAGACCTAGAGGTGCCATGGGCCCGCCTCTTAGGGACTGGTTAGTCAGTCCTACCTTCCTTTGTTTTAGTAACTTAATAGCAAGTTTCTCAAAACAGTGACAGTTTTCCTTGTCCTCTGTCCCCAGTTCATGCACGAAACTTGGTTCTCTGCTGTTATTGATACTACACTGTTTAAGCTACCACAGACGTGACATTATGACTACCCTGATCTAATCTAGTACTAATTAAGAAACTAATAAAGTACTTTATAATCAGTTAGGGGATAGTCAAACAGTACAGGGCAAGAACTCATGTTTGACATACATTAGTCAAACCCTGTATTAACCTCACTTTTCCATAAAAATCAACCAGGAACTAGACTCTTTTAAATGATCCATTTATTTGCTAGAAGAGAGTACACTTTAGGGGCAACTTAAAAGCCATTAATTCCATTTCAAAAAGCATTTCTGATTTAAAAGTTAATGTTGAACTGTTTTATTTAGATAGTTTGTAATGAAAAGATCAACTTCTCTGTTTTAAAGGCATGTTTAACATCAAAATTAAGTACAGTTAATAAAAACTGTTTAAAAACTAATTCTTCCTTCCTATCTAAAGGAAAAGTCCTGTTAGAGAAATAGATGTAGGGCCAATCTCAGTCAGTGAAGCTCAGCCTTCTTGCAATCAGAAGTCTTCCGGCAATTGGTTTTATTCCAATTGTTTTGTCATTGCAAGTCTATCTTTGCCAGTTAAGTATGTTTGGTGTTTACTCCAGAAGTACCTGCCTCTTCAATATTTTCATGCTTGGTAGCAACTTTCAACCACCTTCCTAGTTCAACTGGCCTGAAAGCTTGGTTATTGAATTAGGAAGACCATGGCCACAAATCCATGTCGATCCAAACTAATTTGGCTTTGTAGTGGGAATACTGACATTTTAATGTAATTCCTACATCGTTTAACAAAAAGATAGCAGATGTCTGCCTGCCTTGATACGGATTAGAGTGAAGTTTCTATCTTCGTTCAATATGAAAATTGACACAGATCAGAGTGAAGTTTCTATCTAACTTATAGTAAACCCATGCATTGTTCAGGTATATTCCTGAAAGTATGATGCCTCAGGCTCAGTATAGGTACTAGGAGTCATTAAGACCAAGGCAAATTCTTTGATATGTCATTGTAAAACAAATCATGTAAATTTTAAGTAAAAATGCTCATTGAAAAAATATATGATGGGGACTTTGGCTAATAAGAAAGAACAAAGCAACTCTTTTGAGTAGTGGGAGGGTTTTTTTAATTTTTCATTTGGCTTTGAATTTTGAAACTCAGTGATTCACAAGCTTTGCCCATTGCTGCTGAATTTTGAGAAGCGCTATTGCTTTTTCTTTGATGGATCTGATGGCTCCATAAACCATCAACCTTTCCTTAATCCTGTAAAGTGTAAGAGCAAGGGGTAATCAAAACCATATTGCCGTTATTTCTACCTCTGGTTGTCTGGGAATGCACCTGTGCTATTCTGTAGCAGTGACAATACCGAAATAGTAGCCTAAAGGCTAGCTGTGTACACAATTTTAGAAGATTTAAGAAGCTGAAAGAGAAAATACACTTAAATGCTCTTTATTGACATTAGAATGCCAAACTGGGAAAACAGATTATTTTGTTTAGCAGCTGTCTGACCAACATCAGGGTTTCAAAGTGACTCATAAAGCACGGAAAGGCACAAAAGGGGATTTGTAAAGGATAAGGAAAATCATGGGAAAACAATTTTTTAAATAATCCATAAAAATAATAAGATAGTAATACAGGTGTCTGAGAATAGTAAAAGAACTAGGCCTACTGAGGCTTGCCCACTCGTTTTAGAACCCAAAATAAAGAAAATTATCCTTCCTCTTTTTAACCAGTCCTTTTTACAGTGTCCAAAACTTCCTGAGCTCTTTTCACATTGCATCAGTAAAGTTTTCCCTAGCTCCTGTCGCTGTTTTTTTAGTCTATCTTCAAGCTGATTGCACAGCTGCAGGAGAGGTAAGTATTCTATCAGTCTTCTCACGCTGCTACACACTCTGTCATTTTATTGCCTTTTTGATGAATCTCAACAGCTTTAATTAATTTTAAAAATAGAAGTGACAAAAATAGGACAAAACCAAAAACATATCACCCATTGCTTTTCCTGTATAGTGTATTATAATTGACTTTCAGAGCAGCCAACAGCAATGCTCATGGAAGCAGTGCACCCAGCAATTTCTGAGTTGGAGCCCACTTTGGCAACATGAACAGTTTACCAAGGGGTAAGAGGGGTTTTCTGTTACTCAACCACAAAGAGCTTGACTCAGCGAAGGAACCAAGTTCTGCAGCCTGTGTTATGCAGACTTTTCATAGTTGGTGAATGTGGCACTCATGTAAGCATGTACAAACAGTAAAGTCTGTAAGAACAATTATCATTTCATCTCCTTTTAACTGCTGAAACTGCTGTAGTTCTTACAAATCCTACATGCATCACTCAGGGTGGTGGGGGAAACCTTTAAATTCTTGGGTTCCATAGCCAGAAGTGATGGAGAATGATGATTGAAATTGGTCAGCCTTTTCCTACTAGCAGCTGCTTCTTTGCCTTGATCTTTGTCTTGTAGATCCAGCATAATTCCCATTACACAGTGGTAAGGTAGGAAGGTTTATAATGAAGAAAAGCCTGTAGTGAATGAAAGAGGAGGGGAAGACGTTTTGAAGTGTCAGTGTCTGAAATTACCAAGATGCGATAACGCTCTGCTTTTGATTTTTTGCGAACAGTAATGTGGTAAATGGAAATTTGACTAGAACTTCCATCTTGAATTGAAAGTATTTCTGATCTTTCAGAACTAGAGTTGCCTCAGAAATGGCTGCCTTTATAGCATTGTTCTAGCATGGACCACCTGGATGGTACATGTACAGTGAGAAGTGGTACTGCAGGGCACTGGAATTGATGGCATAACGCACAGTGGGAACAGCATATCATGCCAGTAAACGTCTTCTGAAAGACTGAGCTTGTCTACATGGGAGAGTAATGCAGAAGAAAACATTGTTTCCCTTTTAATTGTGTAGGTAAGTTGTAGTGCTTATTAATAAAATAGTAAGGCACAAAATGTTGTTTTTTATTGCTCCGGTAATAGCTGCTTTGGGTGTGTTGAGAAGTAGACTTGGACTATCACTTCCTCTTAGCTGATAATTAACTAGGAGGATCATTACAGTTTGGATTAAATTTACCACCCTCAGAAAGCCTTGCAAATAAGATAAATGTGGGTTTGGAAAAGACATTATTGCTCATGAGATGAAGTGGCCTTCTGCAGAGGTTATTGGACTGGGAGCTAAGACCTGACTGCTGAGGCTGCCGCAGGTACAAATTTCTGTTCTTGCTGGGTATGCCACTTTGAGTTTAGCTACCCACTTCCCTTCCAATCATTTTGTTTTAGCTATTTATACCTTGGTCTGGCCCCATAGCAAAAATAATCTAATACAGTCCTGTTTGGGCTGTCAGCAAATAAATACCTCTGTCGTGATCTGTGAAGAATGGACGGTGATCAAAGTGTACCTGTTATAAGCTATTAGATGTAAGTAATCTTCAGGGAAGTTTTGCTTGCTTCCCACTTATACTTCTGGGGTCTGGTAAAGGCCTGGAAGTGTAAAACTGTACAGGAAGTTCTTGTTTCTCAAAATTCTCATAAACTAATACAGAGTTTAAATAAAATCATTAATAAATCTCAGATGCAATGGGAGATGCACATATTTCTGGACCCTACGCAGTCTGGCTAAATTCTCTCTGGCTGGTGTAATTCAGAATAGTGCTGACTTGTGTAATGTGTAGTTTATACTTCATTTCAGATGGATTTCCTTTGATTAGCTTTGAGGCAGAACAAAACAGCAACAAAAATTCCACAAGATGAACAGCAATGTTGAGAACTCTGACAGCTTTTCCCCAGCATGCTGCTTTGATTCATAAGGTTCCTAAGCCAAAAGGCTGTCTTGTTCCGACTCCTGACCCATAGTAATCAACCTAGTTGTCTTTGGACAAGTGTGGAAAGTTCACATTATGCTAAATTCATTCAGGTGATGAGTATGGGCTGATGTACAAAGGAACATTCCCTTAAAGACCATGTTAGGGCCTTGCAAAAGTCCAGTGTGAAGGGTGCTTGGAGGAGTTGATTGCTTTTGCACAGAAGTAATGAGATTTGTCGTACTGATAAGGAGCACGGTGCTTAATTCAGAATACTGTTGCTGAGCATCCTCAGAGGAAGCTAGATAAGCATCAAGCTCCATCCTCTGAGTGTGTTTTAGCTGCAAAAGCTGAAGAACTATTTGGCAGATCATGGAGGAACTCATGGAAGTAAGCAGTTACTTACTTTCAGAATCTCACCAGGCACCCATGTGTGCTAGAGTGCCTGAATAAGTAGTACAAATAATAAGTCGTAGTACAAAATTAATAATAAAATAGTACAAATAATAATATACTTTAATAATAAAGTAGTACAAAAGAAAGGTGGGGGAAAATTATCCTGAGTCCATGATCCAGCTGACATATCACATTGCCGGGCTGTTTGGAATAGGATGCTGATTCTCAGTCACCGGTATCTAGTGACTGACTAGTTATTTTCCTTAAAGTCTATCTAGATCTAGTAGATGGAGTACTGGACTACGATACAGGTTCTGTCACTTGCTGCTGCAAGAAACTGAGTATGTCAGCCTTTTGGCACCAATGCTCTACACTCGGTACCTAGGGGAAATACCATCTTTTTGGCATTTACCTTCTTATTGTTTCCAAAGTATTCTGAGATTTAGTGATCAAAGTTCATTGGATTAAAAAATAAATTAAAAATTTAAAAAGTAAATGAAGTAAAAACAAAAATTAAAAATTTGAGTAACAGGGCTTTACCGTGCGTTGGAATCGGAGAGGAGCAAAGGGCACCTGTTATGTCGGGTTTATGAAGAAAGGCTATTGATGCCTTTTGTACCATGCGTGCAGAAAAATGAGTTGCAATAAGTAGAAAACAGCAGACTCCCTATCTTACTGTTAAATATCAGGAACAAAACCCTACATTTGTTCAAGATAGTAGATAGGTTGTAATTGTTAGCTGAGCCAGGACTTCTTCCCTTGATGTATTTTCCTAAAGCACTGTAGTTGAGAAGAACAGGTACTTCAAAAGGATCATGGGTAAAGCAAGTTTGAATAATATTTATTATGAATCTACCCTTTTAATTAATGATTGACTTTGATTTTTTTAGAATGCATCCGAACTTCCAAATGCTGAGTATTTATAAACTTTTGTGGATTTGCCCAAATGAACAGATTTCACGTGGGGGTAATTTACAGACTTTGTTTTGATTATACTGTAGTCATACACATATGGTTAATCTGCTGGTTCTAGGACATTATGTCTACTCTGTGTTTTGCTGATTGATTCATTTTAAAGAAGATAATAGAACTACCACCTATATTTTTATTAGTGGAACTTTCAAGAGTAGTGGAAATTTAACAAAAAAATTCTTACAGATGTCTATAAATTCATAAATGATATAATCAAATTATTGTAGCCTGTATTGAATTTCATTGCTGTGTATCATAACAGCCTCGGGGCTCTTCTTCACAGGGCAACTATGACACACTTGTTCAAATGGTAGTTGTGTCCAAAAGCCATTTATAGCTTTATTTATTTATTTATTTATTTATACCTCTATTAGAAGTTTTCCATTTAGTCTTTATCAGAATCAAGCTGTTAACAGCCACGTTTGGGTGTGTGCATAAACTTAAATCTGCTAAAAATGTAATAAAAAGGGATATAAACCTATTCACAAAACTAGACAGATATTGATACACATTGCAGTTTTCAAATCAAGAAAATATTTCTAAAAGAGTTCAAGTAAGTTTTTTAACCTAAAAAAAACTTTTCATTTTTTTATTTTGAAGCTATTATTTTATAATCTTGCCAAAATAGTCTGGACATGCTCTCTTAAGAGGAAAACAAAGAAAGTTTAAAAGTTGTGAAAGCTATGTTCGGATCAATTGCTTTGGGTTGCTGAAAACAGTCTTTCTTACTTCATTTTATTTTATTTTTTTTTAGTCAGATGAAATATTAAATTTATATAGCTATTCCCTGCATTTAACTTAAGAATGATAGCTTCAAAATTGTAGGTGAGTTTCATTCACTTTAATTGGGAAAGGACTTAACTGTTTGCTCAAAAGCTTCAGCACTTACTTTGTGCCTTAAGAAAAAAAACCCGCTGAAGGTAAAAGATCAGTCAGGAAGTATGACTTGTGCTTCCCTATCGTGCTTGATTTTATTTATGCAAGTCTTCTTGCTTTCACCAGAATTTATTTCTCTGAACTAGAACAAGTTGTTATAGCTCATTAAAATGTCTAAGTATATAATCTCTCTTGCTGCTTTCTGAGAAGTTCAGTGTCTGCTGCATAAATGAACTCACCTACGCCTCAAGAATGGACAGGATGCAAAAAGTAGCGCAAGATTACAGACTTTAGAAAGAAGACTGGCTGGAGGTACTTTGCTTCATAATGCCTGCACCAAACTAAAGACAGTTTCTCAGGAAGTTATCAGGTGCCAAGTCATTAAACCTTATTTTATTGAGGCAAATAGATTCTTGGGATGCCAAAAATAAATATGAGGCAGGTACACGCTGTTAGAGCAATTTCATAACAAGAGAAGAGAAATGTAAGAGTGTTTTCCACCAATTCTGTCTGAGAGAATTCCTGCAATCTAAAGAAAGAAAATACTTTGCCTATTCAAGGTACATACCAGGTCCAGACCAATGAATGCATCAGTGAATTAACTCAAAGTTGAGTGAAAACTTAGTATGTGAGGAATGGGGGTGAAGGAAATGTATTTCTAATTTTCCCTGAAATTGAAAAGCTGAGGAAATTTTATTTTGGAAACACCACAACATAGTGCCTCTGGAAGGAGCTATGCCCTCCTTACTGCCATAGTTGTTCTTCCCATTGATGTTCTCATCAGTGTTATTTCACTTTTTTCTGACCTGTCCTGCCAAGCCACTGAAGCACAGCTAACATATTAGCCATTGCCTTCTTCACTCAGGGACAGCTCAAGCTCATGCATGCTCTGATATTAATATAAATTAAAAATGAATGTCTGCAGGCTTCCATATCATTGGAGCTGGGAGGCATAAGAGTAGCCATTGATTCTACGTAAACACTCCCAGCTTACAAGTCTGGAGATGCCTTTGACAAATTATTGCCACCAAAGTGAAGGGACGCATGGTTTAATTTTTTTTTCTTCTTACTTTGGTCCTCTGTAATCACCTCTGCCAAGGCTGACTTATCCGCGGAGCTTACACACTCACTTATGAGAAGTAAATCTCTTGCCTTTGGACTAGACCAGTTTTTGTGGATGGCAGATGTGTTTCTGGGGAAGCTGCCTTCACCTGCCACTAACCTACGTGCAAGGGCAAGATCATTACCACCCTTTCCCCGCTTCCAGCTTTGCTAGCAGACTACAGTCACTATGCTTAGTACATGCTGTTTGCTGTCTGAGAAGCTTTACATTTGCCAAGTAGCAACTCTGTCCTTAGTTATGGTTAGGCAAACTGTGATTGAGTTTGAATGACAGAACAAAGGAAGAGTGTGTCTAACCCCTCTCATAGCACAGCTATCCTGAGAATACAGGGCTAAGGTGGAAGTTAAGCAGGACCTCATTAAAATATTGACGTCACCTTGCTGCTGGAAGCATGGCAGCAAGTATGCATTTCATATGTTAAACCATCAAGTTTCTATCTACTGAGCAGAATTCACTTCCCTGTAGAATATTTCTTTAGAGCCTGTGTGTGGCTCTGCTTCTGCTGCTGCTTATAATCTCCTACTGACACACATGTGATAAGGGCAGACATGTCATTAGAGTGTTTCCTGGAGTCTTATAGCCAAGAGCTGTGAAACTGTGCACACTGCTTGACTACATTTGTTGGGTTTTTGACAGAATTTGTGTAATTTTCAGGGATGTTGTGTAGAACCCTTTTGCTTTAGACCTTGCATGTATTCAAATCTATGCAAGAGTCTGAAAAAGTACTCAGTCTCATCCCAGTCTGAACTATGGTGTTACCAGTATGTGTTAGCAAGAACGACAAACTACCTCAAGAGAAGTCCAGGGCTGGAATTTCATGAGTGCTAGAACTTCAGCCAATTTCTCTGGAGGCAGCTTCCATGGCAAGTACTATGTTTGGCTTGGAAAGAAGGATCTAGGCACCGACCTCAGCCTCCTCCGTAGGGAAAAGCTCTGTCTGCACAAAGCTCCAGCAGAGTCAATGTGGTTTTCTACAGGCAGAGATGAACCACCTGCTTGGAGTGACTTCTAAGTCCAAGGTGTCAGGCTGCTTCTGGGAAAAAAAGTTGGAATTGTAACTTCAATTTTGATGTGCACTCTGTATATGTATGCCTGTACTTCAGGCAAAAGGTTCTGCACCCAAACCTTGATTGTCTTAGTTTCTCGCTGCACTTTAAAAAGCCAAAAAAACCAGGTTGCTCAGAGCCCTGTCCAGCCTGACCTTGAATGTTTCCAGGGATGGGGCATCGACCACCTCTCTGGGCAACCTGTGCCAGTGTTTCACCACCCTCATTGTGAAAAATTTTTCCCTTATGTCTAGTCTAAATCTACCAATCTACCCTCTTTTAGTTTAAAACCATTACCCCTTGTCCTATTGGAACATGTCCTGCTAAAAGGTCTGTCTTCATCTTTCTTATAAGCCCCCTTTAAGTACTGGAAGGCTGCAATAAGGTCTCCCCAGAGCCTGCTCTTCTCCAGGCTGAACAAGTGTGTGTGCTTTTTCATAAGCACCCTTTCTTCCCCTAGACTTCTGTATAAATAAACAATTAGTCATGCTTGACAGATGGGATATTAAATAAACAGGTGATCCAATTTGAGTGGACAGTTTGTGGAAAATACTGATGTGTCACTATCTATATACATGCTTCTTTAGTGAGGAATGCTGCCTGGGTCTAGAGATAACTACCATGCCATCAAAAAAAATTCCAAGTTCTGGAATGATGAGGAAATTGCCATGCCATGTTCCTGAGGCTCTGATTGATAGCACTAACTGGAATTGCAGAGTGAATGAAAATGCAGCATTGTCATTGTCTGCCTGGCAGCAATGCCAGAAACCAGTGGAGAAGATAATATCAGGGCTGGGATGCTGCTGCTGAAGTGCTAGGCTGGTACAAAAGATGTTGATTCTAATCGTGCTGCTGCTTTGTTCTTGGTAATCACAGATGAGTGAGTCCATCTGGTTCTGTGTCAGTTTACCACATTTGAAAAACAGATATTGGTACAAGCTTCCTTAGGAGTCCAATGTATTTGATTTCTATACATGGAAAATGCTAAATATTAATGATGATGATATTGCAAATAATAATGGCATGGGATATGGCATGCTGAGAGTTCACCCACACAGGTTGTATGTATTTAAGTAAGGTGTCAATTCTCCATTTTAGGTAGATCAATTTTCAAAGCTATTCCTTGAAGTTGTACTTTTCTTAGGGGCCAATAAAACTACAAATCTTGATGTGTTAGGTTACCTCAAATCTAGACGTAGTTAGGATACAGCTAGTAGGAACAATTGCCTGTACTTGCTAGATTTTTTTCCAAACAGATCATTGAAGTCTCATTTCTCTGGTCTATACTGAAACAGCTATGCCTTTGGGAGTGCAATGAAGATGATATGGTATGTCTGTGATGACACTTCTGGACTTAAGAGAACACCTGACACCTCTCCACTTCCATGTCTGAGGGAGACTCAGTACATATCATCTGTTCCCATAGCTCTCTGCTCTGGGAAGGAGAGCTGGGTGCACAGGCTAGGCAGGAATCTATAGCATGCTGCAGCTGAGTCTCCAGCTTTAACAATCAGGACAACAAGGGGACCACCAGGCTCAAGATGAGTATGTGGAGACTGAAAACAATTTCCTGTGCAGGAGGAAAGATCCTGCTCTTTCTTACTGCATTTACGTAATAGTGCATCATACCAGCATGGAAAAACTTCTGAAGAAAAAAAATTATGGGAAGGAGTTTGAGAGGAGGTAGTTTCTACGATGACATTTTTCCCCAAGCCACAGGGAAAACAAATTACTTGGATTATCCTTCTTAGAGTGAGAACTTTCTGGTTTCTGTGCAAAAGTCTTTCTGCAGCCAGCTACAAGAATGACCAAATACCCAGCTAGCTGATGATTGTCTCCCACAATGCCAAGTAGCAGAAACTTAGGAAAAGAATATAAAAAATACAAATACTGGAGCGTATTCTCTGGTAGTACCCAGGATCTACGATGGATCCCAGCCATCATCTCCTTTGCCTTTTAGTCCTCCAAAGCATGATAACAATGTCTGTGGGATGAACCAGATAACCTGAATGCTATACCCTGACACCTTTGGCAGCAGCTAGTTCTGGAATTGTTCTTTCCAAACCTAATGTGCCCACAGAAAAATGGGGATATTCCCTGTATGCTGGAGAGGGCATCCATGTTTGTAGTCTGTTGTTTATACCTATTCCAGAGATTATTCTTGAGCATTTGCTGTGTGCTTTCAAGTTAAGGGATTAAACTTTCTCCTGATGCAAATAGGTTTAGCTGTCTTTGATGTCAGTGGAAACTGTACTGGCTGACCCCCTGGTTGAACTTAGCTCATATGAGTCTTACATACTCAGAGAATATTTTCACCTCTCACCCACCCACACTGTGATCCTGAATGGCAAATTAGGAAAGAACAATTTCCTACAATGCACGTTTATATCTCTTTGGGATGACAATTAACTTATTATATAGTGTTCCCAGATTTTACATGCAGCAAATTAAACTAAGCATGGGTGTGAGTGAACCAGTTACACTTCTGTATGCTGTGTAACTACTGTAGTTCCTTATTAAGCATGCTGTTTTGTTCCTTTTGACCCATTTTTCCCTATGTGGTATGGGCCAAAAGAGGCAAATGGATATCTGAGAAGAAATCTCATTCTCTGTGTGAAACTGGAGTGCCAGGGAGGCTTAAAGTGCTGAGATACAACACGGTTTCCTTCTCCCACTATGCGAGACCTCTCTGTTTCCAAAACTTCTTTTAATACAGCTCCTAGCACTCATTATGTCCATTGTCCTACATTTTCCCCCTCCCAAATTATATTGTGATGTATATATATAAATGCAATTAAACATGCTGCAAACGTTTGATACAGAGATATACTAATTAACAACCTGCTGACTCCTTGATTTCCCTATTGACATTTTACTGCCTTATTAGAATTTATTTTTTCTTTTGAAGAATCACATTTCCAACTTCGAATTGGATCTCTGGGAATAAAGGACAGCCTTGGAGATGACTTCATGAAGGAGTTACTTAGCACTGTGTTTTCCACAAATCTACCATTAATTTTGTGTAGTCAGCCAAGGTTATCAAGCCAAGAATGGTCCAAAGAAAAGGAGTTTTTGGCCTTTTCAACCCAGGTCTTGCTCCTGCCTTCTTCCCACCCCTCCTTTCCCACCCTCCATCCTCACCTCACGCTGTACTGTTTACCTTACTGGCTGGAAATCTGTGGTGTAGGGAGCAGAAATACTATTTTACACCTGAAACTCATGCACCCCTCTCTATTCAGCCATATCTTCCTAACAACATTCAGGAATGTATTTAACCTCTGCCTCACTTTCCCACCCATAACCTTGGTCTGAGGATCCCCATAAATGTAATAATCTGTGAAACGGGGAAGTCATAAATAATACTCTGGGCTGTGTGGAGGTGACAATGGCAGGAACCACAAGACCTTTAGGTGTTTGCAGAAATCCAGGTGGGGAGGATTTGGAGGCAGCAGGAACCCTGCTCCTCCCCTCTGCCCGCAGTGCCCTGAGGAGGGGTGGCCTCAGGGCTCACCAGCCAGTGCCTTAAAGGGCAGTGTCCCAGCGCTCGGCTGGCTGATGTTGGCCCTGTGGACCATAATAAAGGACAGATCAGACTTTTGAGAAACCTACAGAAAATTTTACCTGAAAGGTGGTGTGGGAGGAAAACCCCAAGGTGGAGGCCACAGCTGCAGGGGACGTCTGTGTGGGGCTGGCAGCAGCCCCGGAGGCCTCCCACCACCTCTGCCGGCCAGGGTTGGCCATCTTCATGAGCTTGCACCTGCCTTCTACAGAACATTTCCTCTGATGGTTTTTGGAAGTTTTCAGTGGGGGACAATTAAATCTGAAGAAAACTGAAACTGTTAGGTGTTTAAGGCGAGAGACAACTCGGTGGAAGTCAGTGGTCAGCAAAACACCTGTCCAGTGCCTTGACGGCTCGCTTAGGCGTGACAGCCCGGGCACAAGCTCCCTGGTGGCCATTACTGAAGTCAGTTTGTCCGTATGTCGCTTTTTACGTGCCAAAGGATCTTTTTCTGAGGTAAAATGAGGTGGTGTGAAGCCTCTCTGGGCCGTGCTCCGCGGCCCCCCGCCTGAGGCGGAGGTGAGCGGCGGCGCGGGAGTGCCGGCGGGAGGGGGGAGGGGGAGGACGAGGGCGGTTCCAGCCGGCAAGGACAGACGTCGGTCGCCTCACGGCAGGGTGAGGCGCTTGGCAAAGCCCTGAATTTTGCCTGAGAGGGCTGTAAAACAGTTGAGTTCCCCCCTAACTGAGGGGGATTGTCGTTGTTCCCTGAAGTGAAAAGCTGTTCGCTGGGCTTGTTCCTCAGCGCAGGCAGAGGACTCGGCTGTTGCTGCTCGGAGGTAATGGCTGGCACCAGGTGGTTTTGTGAGAGACTGGGCTGATCAAGTCATCACGGGTGTGAGCAAAAGCCTGAGGTAATCTGCTTTGTAACCCACCTTGGGACAGGCAAATACTGCGCTTTGGGGTCTGTTTAAAAACATCTGAGAGGACTTCAGCATGAATTAAAGCCTAAAGATGCCTGAATCTACCCGGTGCTCAGGTGGGGTCAGAAGCTCTGAGGCACCTCCGCTTTGCTGCTGGACACACCAAGTCTTCTTACTCAAAGTATTCCAGGCACGCAGAAATAATTGACTGAACTGGAGAAGCCAGAGCTGTGGCTGTTGCTAGGGGATAAACTCACAGTACAGTAAGAGGGAGCCTTGTGGGCATCAGACGAGCACAACCTGAGGTAGCGTACGCAAAGTAGAAGTCTGAAGCAGCGCTGTGCTCTTCAAGAGGTGTGAGCATGAGCCCCGCAGGCTCTTGGAGGCCGGCTGTCACATCCCTGAGTGTGGAGCAAAGAAACAGCTGAGCTGGTAAAATTAAAAGAGACTTTCTTTCCTGGGGGCAGCCTTGCTTTCCTACTTCTAGCAGGTTTTGCGGAGGAATACTCTGCAGCCTTCTACACACAAAGTGCGTGTATAGTGTTGGTAGAATAAAAAAAAAATGTTATTTTCTCGTTCCCTTGGGCCTGAGGAGAGTAAAATTGACAACTTAATTGAAATCAGCTGGAAAAGAGCACCAAGAAAACGGTCTTCAAAGAGCAGCTGCTTTTGTTTGCAGCAGTCACCACCCTGTGACTCCAGCATTAATTGCTGTGTTACCAGTGCAAAGCCCGGTGAAGTGAATCCTCCTCCTCTTCCTCCTCCTTCTCCCCCCTCCCCTGCTTGGCTGAGGTGTGCCTGTGCTTAGCAACTTCCACCGGGGCATCGCGGTATGCATGCAGCCGGGAGGCGGGCGGGGAGAGCTGTGCCTTTAACAGAAAGGGGATGCGAATTTCTCTACTGCAATTTTTCCTAGGAGCTTCAGAGAGGCAAACCTCAGTGCGGAGGCTGGGTGTCGGTGCTTGAGAGCAGAGTTTTGTGCATTGCACAAACTGCCATCTCAACTTTGTAAAGGACTCGGTTTTTTGTTTTGGGTTTGTTTTTTTTTTTTGTTATTCCTGGACTTTGTAAGAGAGAAGAGCCTTTCTACCCGTTTGAACCATGAGTGGCTGTTCAAAGAGGTGCAAGCATGGCATTGTCAAATTTGCTCAGACTATTTTTAAGCTCATCACAGGCACTCTCAGCAAAGGTAAGGGAAATTTTGGTTCATACCGTTCTTCTGTACTGTTAGCTTTGTGGGGGGAGTTTTGTAGCCTTTAAGGAGGCTTATGGTAGAGTTTATTATCGTCTCTTCAGAGGTGTTCTGGTCTAATTCTGGGAATTGGCTACTCTGAAAGAAGTTGCTGTGTGCAGTGAAGATTGGAGCTATGGTGTAAAGAGTTATGTAATTGTTTCTAACTTGTGTAGTTTGTAACCTGTATTTGTCAATCCGCCATAGCTCGCAACTGTAGCGGGCTATTTCAGTGTGTTTCTGAAAGCAACTGATGTGTGGCTTCAAAAATTTGAAGACTTCATAACCGTCAGTAATCGGTATTTCTCGGTGTCGTTTTCTACTTTAGTGTTTCTGCTTGTTTGAAGCATGTGTGTACCTTGGTTCAAAATCTAGGTCGCTGATTATTGCATGTATTTGAGTACCTTTTTGTTTATCTAAGTTTTGCTTGTCACCTACACCCTGTGTGCCTTACCATGTGCAGGTGGAACAGTTCCAAACTTACTTATGCTGTCGTCTTCACTAAAATAAAACAATAATCAAAATAAATCCTCTATTCTTTGTTGTCAGTCTAGTAGTTCCTGCGATGGTGCACTGAGGTAAGTTACGCTATTTTTGTTGGTCATTTCTTTTATAATGATACTTTTCAGCACCACCTATGGCCGCTGATTAAGTGAATATTGGTGGTCTGTTCCAGAACTTCTGACAGCAGTGAACAATGTTATGCTTGACTGCTTTTTGCCTGTTGAAATGTGGACAATGTTTAGGTGAGGGTCAGACTTCTCCAAGTTTGTGTATATGTGTGTTTGTGTTTTTTTTATTTTGTGGAATCGATAATACAGTTCAGACTAAATTATTAGTGGAGAGATTTGTAGAAGGCTGTAGAGTCTCTGTTGTGATTTTTTTTTTTAGAAAATGCAAAGTCTGAAGCTTTTTTTTACTGTGTTTGTAGTCAAGGAGCAAAAAAGAAGCACTTACTTCTCAGGTAAGTTTAGAATCCTGAGAGGTGTGTGGCTGCATTGGCTGTCTGGAGCACATGTGCTCCTGCATGAATGTCTAAGTTGTTTCTTGGGATAAACTGAAGTAGGCTGAAATGACTTTTAAAATAGCAAATGTCAAAGTGTCAAGAACTGTTAAGTGCAGGTTCCTTTTGTAGAAGCTAGGGAGATTTATTCGATCTGTTTCTCTAGAAAAGAAATAGTTCCAAGACAGCTTTCTCATACTAACCTTACTGGCTTTCAAAAGAAATCTGCATGACGAAAATGTCTGTTTTGCATTAAGAATACTGGACAGGTTGGTTGTTTTTAAAATCAAGATTGGTTTAAAATTGCATCCTCTTGTATTTAATTATTCTTCTTCCACTTCCTCCTCCATCATCCATAGGCTGTCAAACACCAGCAGAGGAAAGATTAAAAACTTGTAAAAGTCTGTCACAGTAAAGAGCTGTCAGATGTTGATTATAATTCATGATTAATGCCAAGATGTCTCTTTAATATTAAAAACACAGAAGAAAATATAGCAAAATAAATTACTTATTATGATGGTAGGGAAGAGAAAGTAGTGGTAGGATGCTGTCTGCAAGACCTCATCCTCTACAGCATGTCAGTATGGTTTATTTGATGTACTTGTGATTTTTCAGGAGGTAATGAAACATAGGGTGTGTACTGCTATATTCACAAGTGATGGACAATAAACTTCGTGCTGTTTGCCTGAGCTCCGCTTAAGGCAAGGGGAAACCTGAGTTCTGGTAGTGTTTCCCCATGTGCTTCTCTAGAGCAGTTGATCTAATGGTGAGTTTTCAAGCAGCCCTTGTGCCTCAACTGCTTGCCTTGCTTTGGCAAAGGGGTACATCAACATCTGAGTCTGACAGTAGAATAGCACTATAGGGAGAGCTAGAAATGAGAGTATAAAATGCCCAATATATGCTTCCCTCCTCCTCTTTCTTCGGAAAGATGCCAGCATTGCACTATCATTGTCTTTGCAGCCAATGCAATGGTATCATACAGTTTTACCCACAGCTTTCCTATGGCAATGTTTCATTTCAAGCTGCTTGGATTAGCTGAGAGTGGCTTCCTAGGATTCAAAGAATTTAAAACTCTGATAAACTTTTTTTTTTTCCCCTACTCAGCTGCTTTGTTTTGAACTGGAACAACCAGATTCAGGAAGGAATAAGACACTTGGGAGGATTTGTTGCATAGCTATCAACGAGCTGCTATAATTAAAATAAATGTTTCCATATCATTACCTATGAAACTCATAACTAGAAAGAAACTTGTTAGAAATCATGCTTAGGAGTGTTGAATTTAAAAAAAAAAAATTAGAAGTGTTGGGATAAATGTACAAACTTCAAAGCTTATTGTTTAGTATTTCTTTTAGTAAAACTTCTGCATGTAAAGCCAAGGAATAGAAAATGTTATATATTGCTATTATTATGGATTTTTTTTAACCTGCACCATATACATGCTCTTGAATATTCAAGCAATATCCCCTGTGTTCTTCATCTCACACCTGCCTCATTTCCTTCATACTGTTTAATGTTTGGGGTACTTTTTACAAGGAAAATCTTTTGTGAGGTACAAGATTCATTCTCTTCTCATGCTTCCATCTTTCTGAGGGTTATCATGGTGGGAGATACTCCTCAACTCAATGAGATGTAGTTCTTAGCTGCGCTCTAGGGCTTCTGCTTATCTTAAAAATAGCATTTTTCTTTCCCATTGATTACTTGCAATAATAAAATGAGACTGAGCTGTGGCTATGAAGTCCTTCCTTTTGCAACAAGGTGTGATGAGACAGCAGCCTCTCCCTGCAGGGGGCAGTGAGGGAATAGGCACACCTGATAGCCCTGTGTGGTCACCAGTGCATTTGGTATGTCCTGATTTAAATCTGCAGTTGCAGCAAATCTATGAGGTTGTAAGCCACGAAGTGCATAGCTGGTACCTCTGCAGAGGTGGACTAGCAAATTTTGCCAGCTTCCCTCTTAGTGTGTTCTTCTTTGGCAAACCTTAGCAACAGTGCAGAGGTCTCCGCTGCTGTGTGAAAGAAGGGCTCCTCCACCAAGAGCTCTGTGTAGCGTGATGTACGCATTAAAGAAAACATGGCTGGAGAAGCATGCACCTTCACAGCTGTGGGAACAGAGTAACTGTTAGTCTCCTTGGCTTGGATGGGGGGTACAGCACCTGCAGAGAAGAGTCTGGAAGAGGCTTCTAGAAGTGAGTTACTGTGGTGATGGACAGTGTGTGAGCAGCAGCACCTTTACCGTTGTTGCCTCAAATGAGGGGAGGCAGGTTTTGTGAGGGGTTTGGGTATTCTTTCACACTAGCTCTACTGTGGTATGTGAAATGGTGGTTCATCCTCCATGCCTTGAGAGCAAGTAGGGGTGGTAAGAACAAGTTTTGGGTTTCCTATTGAGCAGAATTGTCAAATGAGCCTCTCCTGTGAGTGTGAAGATATTGCTAATGTCATTGAAAGCCTCGTACAGGAGGGCCTTGCTAAGTGACCAGAAATGAAGCTGGAATGAGACCTCTTGGATTTCCATTAATGTGTTCTAATTATCAATGCAAGAAAAGCAAGATTATTTTAGGGACCAACTGCTTAAAAATGTTCCTTTGCAAAAGCAGATAAGCTTCTGCAAATTAACTACCCTCTCACCTTTGTTCCCGAGCTTCCTCTCTTTTAGTTGTGCTATTAAAATGCTTGCCAAAGGCTCTTATTTCTGTTTTCTTGCTTCTCCCGCTTCTCCCATCTCTGTTCTGCAAAGGAATTAATCTGGAACTGGTAATTTGTCCACTTTTCATAGCTTTAATTGCCTAATTATCTGTTCCACTGAGTGATAAAGTCTTGAAACATCTTGCTCTCCCCCATCTTGAAAGAAAAGTATTCTGAGTGTTTTACAGCATTGTGGTCTGTGTTGCTGCTTCACTGTGAATCCAAATTACAGCTAGTCTTCTGAGGTGTTATGCGAGATGGTAAGGAAAGTGCATGTTCTTTTAGTCATACACAGGCTCTATCCTCTCTCAGTGGAAGTTAATCTTGTTCCTTTGGAGCATACTGGCACTGCATTAGGTCTGTCTTCATGACTCCAGCCTCTGAAAACGCAAGGGCAGGGTAAATGTTGCTAGATGCCCTAAAGATGCAGGAAGGTTCATTCCAGTTGTTCAAGCGATGCCAGGGTTCCTGCACCCGTGTGACATATAAAAAGATACTTTGATTCTCCTGCTGCTGCATAGCCCACCTTCACTCCTTGAATTCTGGCTACTGCCTGCAAATTTAGAGCAGCTCTGATTCAGAGGGCTCTCGTAAAAGCTCTTATGTGTCAGTTGTCTCTTTATAAAAACTTTTCTAAGTGTTTTAAATGCTCTTTTAATAAAGTGGTTACAGAAGCAAGGTGAATAAGGTACTTTTATAGAGCAGGGTTAGAGCTTGTCCATGTTTTTGAAATGGTCCTGAAAAGTAAGTGAGAGTTTCTGTACATAAAATGCTGGTGTAAAGCCCCAGTTAGAGAGGGACTACCACTACGAGGGACAGAATAACGGTCTTCACTGTGCATCTTGGAGAGGAGTCCACAACTCATGAAGCTTCACAGTTCAGTACCTGATCCTAACTCTACCCACTGAAGCTCTCCAATCTCATTGCATGACTGGTAGGAACTCTTGCATGGTGTGTCTGTGGCTTTTGTTTTGCATTTTAAAAACTCAGCATATTTAGTTATATTTTCTCCATACTATGAATCTTTGAGCCAATAAGCAAAATACACCTCTCTTTGGCATGTTACACATGTTGGTATGTCTATGAAAAATGAACTGCAAATCTATCTTTTCTAGAAAGGCTGTATTGCTTAAGCAATTTGAATATAAGTATGTGCATTCCAGCTCTGTCTTTCATCAGGAGCAAGATGTATTTTTAAGAACTGAGAGTAAGAGGAAGTGGTAATACTCTGGTCTTCTTTATAAAATTCTTTATAAATCGTTGCTTCTAGAAACTAGTAACTCTGCAAACATATGGCTGCATGTGTGCTAGAAATTTATGAAGAACTTAATTGTTTGCAATGGTGTAGCCCCAAAAGATAAATACGTAATGCTACTTATTCAGAAAACAAAATACTTTCTTATCGTCTGGGAAACTATTCAGGAAGGTTTTTTTTTAATGGTGTTTTGCAATAAGCACATGTATATGTTGTGTCTGATAGCCAGGAATCTGACACATTGTGGGATCTTCAGTGCAGTTAGATGTGGTATCAGTGGGCAAAGTAGTTTCTCTTCTGATATCCAAACTAATGATATGAGGTATAACAACTGTGATATTTCTATTCTGAATATGCTTGAAAAATACAAGGCATATCAGTTTAACTGTCCAGGCCTGTATTCAGGACTATAGTAATAGACAGTGTCTCTAGAGAAAATGTGTATAGGTTTGTGGGATTTTTTTTTGCTTAACTGATGGATTAATCTGCAGATTCTCTAATAAAAAAATCTATTTTTTAAAGAAGGAATAAAGTAATCATGTCAGATTCTATAGCATTAGAACCACTTATGCAAATTTGGTATCCTGGGGGGGGTTGGTTGGTTTTGGTGGTTTTTCTTTTTTCATTTTTTTCCCTTTTTTCGTTTCAGAACCAGTGGGCTAGACAGGAAATATGCTGCTGGCAAAAGGGCATTTATACCCATGCTGTAGCTATATTGATATGCTAATTGATATGCTAATTTACCACACAGGTTTTGTCACTTTAAATGGTGCAAAATGAACATGCCATGGTATATTTTGACCTAGTGGACCCTATTACTATCCACCTAATGAATAGATTTAAGTGTAAATGGATAACTTTTGAAGATGGCTCAATGTAAGTGGATAGTAGCATGTATTAAAGCATCCTAAAATTTTAGGATGATTTAAAAACTCATTTAAGCTAATTAGCACATGAAGTGTAATTTCAAGATGTAGTTTTCTCTCCAGTAAGTTATCTCCAATAGCACAATACTAAAGGGTGACAATAAGGTAGTACTTGTCTGTCTCTTCTGTGCTCAGAAACTAGTCTTGAGCTGCAAGTCTACGCTGTTTGTTTGGGGCTATATCCTGCAAGGATTTTTATGAATCATTGCAGGTCTGTAGAGTGTTTTCAAATGTTGATCACTTTGCTGCTAGCAGCAAAACACGCAGTGGTGTTTCTGCTCCATGCTGGGTGCCTGGTACAGCTAACTAGTTTCCTGAGCAGGAATCCCACGGTCAGCAATTCAAATTAAATTCTGTCCTGACTTTTCTTTATGATGGTATTTGTGGGATTCCTGTTCTTGGACCTTTGTTTTTGTCGCTTATGAGCTTTACTAATCATTAAAACAATAAAATAGTGGAAAGCAGGCATGGGAAGGTTTTAACTATGGTAGCATTTAAGCTCGTGATGTAATTGTAATGAATATTCGTGGCAGACTTCTTCCACACTTGCACAGCTTTACTAAAAACCAGTAGCATGCATATATAATTTGAATTTCACTTCTCAGCTGACTCTAAGTTCTTATTTCATTCTTTGTAATGACTGTTTCACAACATTTGCCTTGCAGGGAATGTGGGTGGAGTACATTTAATGCCGATAACTACAAGTAAAGTAGTCTGAGGTTTAAAATAAGAGTGATTAATGCTTTCCTTTATAAATGGAAGACCTGGTGCAGTAGCCTTGCATTACAAGAGTGAGAGAGAAATTGCTACTGCAGGCTTGATGAGGTGCTCATCTTGTAAAGCCAAAATAGTTTTGAGAGTGTAAAAATAAAACCTTGTTATATAATTTACATAATTGCTTCTAGCAAAAGTTAATACCGTTTTAATCTATTACAATCTGCAAATTGTCCCTAGCATTTAAAAATCTAGTCAAGAACAAGTGTTTAACTTGCCCGCTTTTGAAATTTTGAGTGACACCTTCAACTTTTAGGTAAATTTGTCTTTCAGATGTGCTATAATGGCATGATGTTTTTCTAATGCTTTCTTTATGTTGTATGATATGATGGTGTTTTCTTTTGCCGCTTGTAAATTCTTGTAGCTAGAAGATCAGGTATTTGTTTCTGTATCATTTCAGCAAGAGTCACGTTTAAACTGGGTAGTGAGAGACATAATGAACAAGTACATCCATTGTGAAGGGAGTACAGTGTGTTTGACTTGGTGGAACAGCAACCATCTTATACTGAAACCGCCTTCCTAACTTGGGCTATGAAGCATGGTAGAAGGCTAAATCTACATAGAAAAGGAGATGATGCAGAGGCTCTCTAACTCTTGCCTGCTTCCTTTATCTTCTAGCTATGAATAGATATGCCAAAGTTGCTGGTAAGTGTGAGGAAAATCATGTGAATGCCAAATGAAGATTCTTGGTGCCCTAGTTCAAATCTGAAACCCAGAAAGTTTTACCCACCTCGACAGCCAAAGTCATCTATGGAATTAGGCCAGGTAGGGGGTCACCATGTTTTAGCGGTGTGAGTGGAGCTGTTCTGTTGAAACTGCTCCAGTTTATAGAGGTGATTGATTATATTGCAGTGGTGCAGATCTGGAACACATGTATGATTGATGCACTGACTATGTGGGACCACTTTGCCTTTCTCAGTCTCTTTTGCAATTTTCCTGCTAATGACTCTAGGCCACTTTCCACTTCTTCATGGGCTTCTGACTATCACATTTTCAAAATATCCACTTAATGATTGGGTGCTGGGTGACTAGCAGGAGTGGACTTCAAGGTAAGGATCAAGAGAAGTGCATTACTTAATTGTCTTTGTGGATCCGGCTTTAGGTGGCATAGAAACTTGCCTGAATGCAATGTAAGTAAGGCAATATTTTGCCTGCCTGAAATTGTTCTATGATGTTTTCAGACCTTGCAATAAAAGTATTGTCTGTACTTCCATATAATCTGCTGTTGAAGATGACGTTCTTTTTTTTTTTTTTGGTCTGCGTGCCATTTATTTTTTTATATATTTTCTTATCTGTGGATTTTATTACCAAAATGTATGCCTCAGGTGAATGTGTTGCATGATGCTTTGTGATTAGGGCAACAACTCACAATAGTATCACGCATGTTATCCAGTCTAAATCAGAAGTGTGTGTTTGGCTACAAATGAAATTAATAATAGGCACCTGGGAAAACCACACTACTGGGAATATCATTCTCTTATAAGTGTTTTTTGTATGTTCAATTGGAAAGACCATAATGGAGGGTGATGCCAGGGGCAGGGGGGTAGGGACATATTCCAGTGGAGTAAGTGCTACTAATATGTGTTTTTCATTCTTCCCACTAGTTCACAAGTAGACAGCAATTTACATGATTTGATTGTGGTGCTAGTGGTGCTTGAAAAGAGGACTGTGAGGGCCCCGTGATCTTGCTTCTGGTATCAACCAGGTGCCCTCTAAGGAAGTGCAGGGGAAGTAAGCATTGTGTTTAGTTAGGCAACAAATTCCCATTCTTTTAATTCCCAATGTTCCCATGTGATATGGGGAACTAGAGGAGGAAATGAGTAGATTAAAATCTTGATCTAATTAGGCTATCTGTGAAATATGCATACTTTTACGTAACTACTCACAAACATGAGTTGCTGTTACTTAGCAGTTTGAGTCTGTTTTAGTAAAATAGAGTAAATGATAATCGCAATAGATCATCTGTCTTTCAAAGAATAGTGAAATCATACATAGCAGTTCTTAGAGAGGAACAGTCTGGTTTTTTGCTGTTTACATTCACAACTCCTCGTGGTTACCCATGAAAAAGCATTATTACTATTGCACAGTAAAGCTAGTGATGATTTTCAGCAGCAGCAGCCTCTGATAGTCCATCAACAGTTGCATGAATAAACTGGGAATAAAAGCGTAAGAGATTTTTATCACTTATGTTTTGGTAGAGATGAACACGTTACTTTGGAGGAATAAGCAGGAGATGTTCTACATCAAAATGCTCAGGCTAATACTATAAAATATAGCTCTTGTCACACCTCCTTGAAGTGGTAAAACTGCAGCTGACTGTTGATAAAAATTGAATAAGGACCATCTGGATTCAGTGTAAGAGGAGGACAACAGAAATGGAAAAACACATTTCTAAACATAAAACCAGGGGGGAGTTAAGTAAGCTCGAAGATGACAAAGGCATAAAAAATGAAATAGACTTCTCAATTTCCTACTTAAAGTCTGTTTGCTGTGATGTTTTGATGTTGGGGGGGGGGGTGTTTTGTTTTTTTTTTTTTTTAAATCCCATACCTGTCACATCCTACGCATATGGGGAGTAACAGTCCTTTAGGTTTTAAGGAAACTCATAAATGTCAGAGTTTTTGACTTGGCTCTGAAAATGTTTGCAAGCTCTCCAATTGTTGAACTGTGTGTTTATGTTGATGCCTTGAAAGGAATTTTATCACTTGTTTCATGAGAAGCAATTTGAGATTCAATGAATAAAAGCATTGTATAAATGTAATCCATACTGCAGATGTGATAACTCGGGATGCTGCAGTGATTGTTATTGGCAGCATGGTGCGCTGTGATAACTAGGGTCCTTTCAGTTTTCAAAACGTCTCACTCATGCAATTGTAGTGATGCTAATCACTCCTTCAGCAACTGAAAGTGCTTTTTGCATCAAGGGCTGGCATTTGAATTTATGGGTTAATACCTCGTGCTGTACCCTGTGTTCATTTTAGAAATCTGCTCATTGTGAGTTTTCTGTCTTCTCATAAATACAGTAAAACAGGAGAAACATTTGCATTACGAATGTTACTTCTGCAAAACCATCATCACAAGCTGAACATACTTGCAGTATTTCATGGAGAGGTAAAACATCAAGGCAACAGACTGTTTTGTGAAGGCAGCTGGGATAAGCTGTGTATTTGTCTTTGTAAGAGGAAGAAATTACAATATTAGACAAACTTATTTGATAATCTATAGTATGAAAATGAACTTTATAAAAGCAAGAAGGAGGGAGCACAGAGCTAAGATGACTTTTAACAATCTCTGGGGTTTTTAGGAGGTTGGAGGGGAGGGGAATTAAGCCTTAAGTGCTTGTGTCAAATTGTCATGCAGCTAATAGCAAGGAAATGTTATTTAAACCAAGAACTGCTTCAGATAGAGACAGCAAATCAGACCATAAGGGGTGATGTGGATGTGATAATGTAGATCTGTAGGAAGTAATTCTGCATAGCAAGGATGGGGTATGGAGAGCTGGAGCCTGCTTGAAGCTTCTGTATATCTGTTTCTTCAGAGACACTCAGTGTGCTGTCAGTCTTGCAAAGCCTAATTTAGCATTTTTAAAATACTTTTGTAGGCGCTCAATTGTTTTACTCCATCTTCAGACCTACCCAGCTTTGCTATGCACTTGGTGTGTGACAAAAGTAGGTGTCTATATTATAGGTATAAAAATTGAGATACAATATGTGCAAGGTGGGGTGGGGAGCAGAATGAACTTGATGTCTTCTGTTATGGTTTGGTTTGGATTTTCCATAGCACATTATCTGCAGCTTGGATAACCTCAGGTAACGGAAGAAACAACCTGTTGTTTTGTGGTAATCTTCACTTGCAAGGACGAGGCTCTGGATCAGCTTCTATAGACCAAAATTTCTTCTTGTGGTTTCTATTTGTTTCTTTATAGTTGATGTACCGAAAGTGCCTTGTCAGGCATAAAACTGAAAATAGTATTTCAGAACATTCTTTTCAGGCTTTGTTTATTTTGACACTTTAACAATCTTTCTAAAGCCAATTGAATTTTGCACATTGGGGGCTAAATCCCTTTACTAGAAATCAGAAACAGAAGAAAGATAATTTTATGAAAGGTCACCTGTTTCCATTATGCAGAAATACTTGCTTTGCACTTTGTGACTCAATGCTAGTGGCAGAAGCATGAACTATGGCAACTACAGTAAGCCACAATACTCATACCACTTGAATTATATCACACTTGCAGGATAAGTTTTTTTGACCAAGTTTTCTTAGAATCTACAGTGAGCTTTTACTGCTGAGGACCTCTCTCTGAGAGTTTTACTTTTTTTTTTTTTTTTAATGGCTGTGACTTATGAAGCTACTTATCCTGTAAGTGAGCTTGTTGCCTTCAGAAGAGTTATCCAACAATCAATTTGACATGCAGTTTCTTTCCTGTGTTTTTTGATGTGCTTTCCAAGAAAAATGCTCTGTATACTTGCAGTGTTTTACATAAATAATAAATAGGTGTGAGACTTTTTTTTTTTTAAAAGACTCCTCAATAGCTGTAGAAACAAACAGGCCTAGTGGCAAAACCTGGTGTTTCTAGCATGCTTACAGTTACCTCTCTAGCTGGGCTGAAGATCAGCCTTTAGCTAGCTGAAGACTATCTATGTTCTTATAAGAATAATTTATTTGAGAACGACCTAATAGTTAATATTTTTCTGTGCTAAGGAGATTGACCTAAATATGGACTAGTCCTTAGAACTTATTTGAGAGCTACAGTAAATGGTCGTTTATTGGTAATCATGAACTTATTCTTGAGCTGTGTGTTTTCTGGTCTTGCCCTTTGTGACTTCTGCACTTCAAGCTGGATGATACTGCATTATAAAGTCTATTCCAGCAATAAACACTTGATATTATGGACCCATAGCCATGTAGGTGCTTACTGGAGGTGCACTTTTCTTCTGTTTGGCAGCAACACGAATATTGGAGCAGGTGAGGGGCTCTAAACTAAAAAACTGTGCTGTGGTACAACTCTGTGCATCATTTCACGCTCTGACCTTATTATTTTGGTACTTGATGTCCTGCTAGAAAAGAAATGCTACCTTGGCAAAATTAGCTTACCATGTCTGGGTGGTGAGGTTGTGTAAAGACTATTGTATAATACTATATAATATGCTTGAAGTGGATGTATTTCCCAAGCACAAGAATCTTGGGTTTACATTTGAAAAGGGTGGTGTAACTTCTTTAAGTGTTCATCCCTTGAAAGTATTTTAATACCCTTAGTCCACTGTTATAGGTCGTAAGGGACAGATGTCAAGCAATGTTTGAAAAACTGGTCTCTCTTCAGGTAAATAGTTTCATGTCTAAGCTGCAGAGTGTTTCTTAAATATCTTATTCCTTCACTTCCTAAGATATTTCAGAGGAACTTCTAGATTATTGTGAATATGCTTTTGGTTCTTTTTTCTAGATTATTGTGAATATGCTTTTGGTTCTTTTGAGCTTCTGTTTGACTGAAATTTCTGACCCTCTCCATGTAGAGGTATATAAAGTATATTTAAAAAATGCACACATACATTTTCATGGTAACATGAAAATAACTTGTGCACTTAATGCCACGTGAAGAATCTGGTGAATCCTATCACTGAAGAAAATAAAATAAAACTTAACACTGTGTTTCAAAAACCTAATATATTCTTTAGAATTGTTCCATGCTGCTGTCTGAAGTACAGTGTTTCCTAAGATGAAATAAACTGGTGAATTGCACTATAAAATTATAAAACTCAAGTGAATTTCTTGTGGTAAATTCATGACCATTTGGATTGGTTTATATGTTCCAAATTAGCTGAAAATAGTCCCAGAAGGCCAGTGAGGAGCTGCAGCAGAAGATGCAATGAGTAGTGTTCACGCTGGGCAAAACATTCTTTAATTTATATGTAGGGATTTTGTTGTTTTGTTTTTATTTCTAATAAAGCCTTTGTTCTCTACTTTGAAAGGAAAAAAAATATTCTGGTACACTTCAAGGAACACTGTAAATATTACAGTGTGGTTACAAGGCCTCTAAGTGCTTACTCTATTGAGGAACAAACTACCATAAACACCCTTTACCTTTTAAGAAATGAGTATGTGATAGTTTGGCATGTGGTTCTCCTAGCGGTAGTATAAAACAAACTTTAGATTTGCAGCCTTTATTGTTGCTTGCTAGATTAGAGCAGGAGGTATCCAGCTCGTGGACATGGAGGAAATCTGCAGAATAGCACACAGAAAATGTGCCTGTTGAGCAAAACATGTTTAGGTATTGGATTCCGTTGTCCTTGCTCATGAACTTGACCAGTGCTACTTTCAAGGGCCGTGTCTGGCAGAGATGAAGAGTTCAGTCAAATCTCTGTTCTTTGCCTGCTAGCCAGAATACATTAAGCTGTGTGAACTGGCCAAAAGTGCCTTTGCCTGCCACTTATCGGCACCTTCTGATGTATGCAGTAAATCCTGATTTCCTGCAAACCTAAATGTTTCCTTCCAGGGTGCCAAAGTACTTAACTGTGCCTTTTCCATCTGTTACCCCCGTTTCACCTGTTTCTCCTCCAGCTGTTGACATAGGATTTAGCCCTGTTCTACCCTTTATCAGTTTAACTTACAAATGAAATGTGAAAATGAGAATAAAACTGAAATGTGAGAAATGGTCCGGGGGGGGGGGGGGGGCAGAACATGTTTCCCTCCTTGCATAATGCAAAAATGGAAACTTCCTCAACTTGTTTGTGTCAAATTGTCCTCTCTGGGCTAAAGCTAAGATGAAACACATTAGTTCTGAAAGCAAATGGAACAAACTTGGCTATAAACGACTAAACTCTGGCTGTTCTTCCAGTTTGAGCACCCTTTTCATCCCAGAGGTTCCCAACATACATTTCAGGTTGCAAGAGTACGGAAAAAAACACTAGAACATCTCTTTCCAAAATGTCATATCCCATCTAAAAGAAATCACTTTCCAAAGGTCCACTTCTGACAGCCTCTTTAAGATAGAACATCCCTTGTTTTCAGACAGCCGAGTTCTTATGTATTTATTGCACTTTGTAAATCTACCACAAGGCATTAGCTACGTACAACTCGAATAAAAAGAGCACCATGTCTGTGTACTGAACTGCTGGAAGGGTCAAGTTATCTTCTTACATCACACCAACAGTTCGCTTCTTAGAGTCTGAGTCAGAAGTCACTTGGTAAGCAGAGAATCAGTAGAAGTGAGTTTCTGAAGAAGGTTGTGTGACATTGTTCTGGTTAAGTCTTCCTACTAATGATTTTATTTCTGTAAGTATTTGTCTTTTTAGCTTAATTCTTAAACTTTTCTTTATCAAATTGGATGGGAATTTAAACATCTGGAGCTTTGAGATATTTTTATTGGTGTTGTGTAAATCAAGTTCTCCATGGGTTTTCTTGCTTTTATCTATATATACTTCTGCAGTCAGTATCTTGTCTATTGCCACTGATACCCCTTTGTAATGCTGCCGTAGTGCTGGTAAGGTAGTCCATGTTTTCATCCCCCATCCTACTTCATAAAAAGATATTTCTAAGCAAACTAAATATGTATTACATAAACATGCTGTTTATGACAAATGTTGATAATAACTTTTTGGCAGTAAATACATGTATATAGTATTAGTGCACATATAAAGCACTGAGTAGGTGGCAGTCGGATAAATTCCAAGTAAACTAAACTACTAGTACTGTATACACAAATAGCACTTGCAAGCTGATTTATTCCTCTTTAGGAATTGAACTTGCTAATGTTGCCATAATGTTGCCTTGTGTTGTGCAAGCCAAGAAGCAAAATCTGAGTTTACTTGCAATAGTTCTTTGTAAGCAGACAAAAGGAAGCACCTGTCCAAGACCTCAGATCCTGGGCCCTGAGTTGTGAACTTGATGCCGTAAGGATAAATAAAAAAAAAGTGGTCTTGTGGCTCAGAAATTGGAAAATTGTATGTGGCTCTCAAACATCTTCTCATAAGCCAGCTTACATTAAAAACCCTTTTATTTCATGGTGTTTGGCATGAATACAGAGCTGTAAATGCAGAGAATTAAGCTAAATTGAATTCCACTACTGTAATAATATAATTGAATCCAGTAAAAAATGCTTCCTCCTTTGCAAATATTGGCTTTTGTAAGCAGCCTTCAACCTCTTCGAAAAATTCCCATTGACTTACGTAAGTAGCTAAACAAGCTTTGAAAAACAAGCTGGTTTTGGAACTGTCGCTTCAACAAAATAGATACCAAAATGTAGCCTTGTCTATGTAATCTGAGCTTCCCGGGCTGAAGCCACTCTGGGGCTGGGAGCCAAGGACAGGGATGTGTTGACAAGGACTCGGTGAAGTAGCATTAGAAGCCACTGTCTTGAGGTATTCCCAGGGGGAACTATAATGAAATAAATACTGATGTGGTAAGAGCTGGTAAGAGTTTGTTTTAAAAGGTGAAGGTGCTGTGCACCTAGGTCTCTCTTTGCCCTCCTGTTCCTAAACCATACAGGATTGCACAGAGGATGTACCTTCTAGAATCAGAGTACTGGAGTAGAGGAAATAAATGCTATGCAGCAGCCGGGAACATTCTTTAGCCTAAGAGGAGCCTGAAAAAACTGATGTCTTGCAGCAGGGATGGGACAGCAGAGCGGGCTGCCAACACAACAGAGGGGTAGAACTGAGATACTAGAGGTTCTGACAGCTCCTGACTGCCTCTCATGATAAGGGACGTTGCCTTTAGTTTAGGACTTATTGAGAATGAGAGATAATGGTATGAGCAGCCTATATCTTTCATGAAAAACTTTTTTTTTTTAACAAGATTATGCACAGGTTGTATTCCCTCCCCCTTCTTTTTTTAATTTATCAGCAAAACAATAACTGGAAATCTTGTGGTTGGCATTTGCTAACCCTTTCTGTCGTCAGGCCCTGCATTGCAAGGGACTCTTCCACTTATCCACAGCAATGTTTCTTAGCTTTATTTATCAGTATTAGAAGCAAAAAGCCATTAGAATGCTATCAACAGGCTACTGAGATACTTCTTGATTTGACCATCTATTTTTGTAACGTAGCACAATTGTAATACTTACTAGCATGCCCAATCCTACTAGATTACCCAAGGCTAGAAACGCACTTGCTGGCAATCTTTCTGGTTTTCACCCTTCTTTCCAATGGAACTGTATGTAAACTGGTGTAACTGCCAGCCAAAGTGGAAGTCACATGGGCTCTACATGATGTGTGCTGTAATGACATTGCAGTGTGAGAAAGTAAAGAATGAAGTTGCATAAGGGACTCAGGAAGAGAAAGGACTGGTAGGCTTAAGAAGGCAAAGAAATAGTCCATGCAAGCAGTTGTTGTGGTGCAGCTTTACTAACATGAATCTCCTCCCTGCTCCACCATTACACTCATTAAACAATGCGTTACAGAGATCAAAGGGCTCCCCTATGTGTTTCTTCAACAACAACAGAATCAACACAAAAAAACCCACTGCAACCTGCCCATGCCAAATAAAATCCTGTGAAGTAGCTTTTAGGTAGGAGTGTTATCCTCTGGAAGCAAGCTTGTTGTTTGTCAAGAGAGGAAATGCAGTTTCTGTAGGCCAACAGAGTTGTTTCCAGATGATTCAGGAGCTCTAGTGAACAATAAAACAATTAAGGCAATCTACCTTTACCCCCCTGCTTCTGAAGTCCTTTGTGTAAAAACGTTTTTTCAGGTCAAATCAACTGGTGTTTGTGCATGGAAGCACAGTAATGCAGACTTCTACGTTCTGTTTTCTATGTAGGAATTAAAGTTGGCGTATTTTTCTGAGAGCAGCGAGAGGATAGGATAGAATCTCAAAAGGAGCTGCTTTTTTTTTTGGTCTTTGTTTCAGGAGAACCATTACAAATGGTTATGCTTTTTCTACCTTGTGTACTGCAGTGTTATATCACACTGAAAATACTGTGTCTCATCCTCAGAGTTCTTCAGCTTGCATAATATTGAAGTTTTTAATTTTCAATATCAATGTTACAATTACCTGAGATGTTCATGCTGTTAGAATATTAAAATGGATATTTTAGTTTCCTAGATGTCGAAGGAGGAGGCTAGGGAAATGAAAAATTTAGGTGCTAGTGTCTGCATTTTAATGGAGAAGACCCTGTCATAGCTAAAGAATGGCTTATATTTATGCAGTTTCAAGTTCTCTATGTACAAAATTGTCTTGGTTGCTATCTTCCAGGTAAAGCATGAGTAAGTTAACACGCTCCTTAATCTCCATCCTTGAGTTTGAAATGGTAAAGCCTTATCTCTTACCTGTAATGTAAACTTCATATCAACCTATGTGTGTGTGTTTCCTGTATAATTTAATTAGTTCATTAATTTTTGCCTTTAATTCTTGTTGGATTTCCAGTAATATAATGTGAGAAAGCCAAGAAAACTGTCTGCTGGAGACATTTCTTTTAATGATTTTGTATTAATACTACTGTGCCCTTGCACAGAATTCATTTGGTAAGAAGGCTTTATAGGAAAACCTATTTCATGCCTTTTGGCAGGGAAGATAAAACATTTAATTGTAATGAGTATTGATGTTTTTAATTTGTTTGCTATACATTAAGAACCAACTTTAACTGATGTAAGAGAAGTGCAAGTTGAGTGACTCCTATTTCCCACCTACCCTAGACTGCTCTCACTGGAGCCAGGCAGGGTACAAGAGTACAGCATGGCTCTTGGGTGAGTGGTTAGGCAGCCAAGAGCTCTATTTGCCCAGGACAGCGAATGGCAGCAACTTACTCCGTTCATTTCATGGGAATCTCTCCCCACAAGCTGTAGTCTGAGAGTTTGATTTGGCGTGACCTGATTCCAGAGTCACAGTCCTCTTACAGCTCTGCTTTCATAGTTAACTACTTCACAGTTTTGTTCTATCTTTTCATGTGTTTCCCATTATTTATGAATAAGCACCATGTTTACATATTACCAACTCCTTTTTTAAAAAAAAAAACTTTTAGTTATGACTACAAGTGATTTGCATGGAAATTCCTGCTTCAGTGCTGTTCTCACCTACTGAATTTTGAATGAGTTAAAACTTCAGCCAATTTCCCTGATGGTTTCTTCCCAGGAAGTGTTTCTTCTTGTCTGAGTTGAGCATAATCTATGTTTGAAGACAAAATTTCATAATGACAGCAACAGAAATAAGGGTGACATTTCTTTTTGGTATCTGTTATAACATACCTGAGAAGGGAAAGAAAGAAGGCTCTCTTCCCGCCCCCCCCCCCCCTTTAAATGTGTGAAATATTGTAATGACTTTATCCATTACAGATGATGATGCTATGTTTGTTTCTGCTGTAATTCAGAAATTTGTTTATGGATTGAAAGTTTTTTTAAGAGAACGTCACAAATACTGCTGATAAGCCTTCCTGCAAGACCTCATATTTAGATTTGTTGTGGTTTAGCCAGCTCAAAAGTGTATTTAAAAAAAGTCTGCAAACTGCCAGGCTATTTAGTATGGGCTGTATACCTGAAGCAGCTAACTGTTGAAGTAATTCCATTACAAGTGCGGAATGAATGATATATGATGAAATTTGTAGCACACTTAGTGGATTCATGTAGTGGTATATAGGTATGTTGGGCTAAAACTTGCTGACTGTGGTGTGGCTGTGATCCTCCGGAGAGATCTGTCATTGCGTGTACATAGGTATTGGCTGCAGCAGTATTCCATTTTGAGGTCAAAGTAACTTTTAGGTTGGTTTGACCAGGTGATAATGCCATTTCAAACTGCTGCACTGGAGGTTCATGCCTGCAGCACTGCCCAGGTCCCCAAAGACTGTGGTAGTGTGCTGGTCTTTGAGACATCTGGCATCCCGTTAGTCACATCCTTGAATAGAGGCGTAATTCTGAGCAGATTGAGGGTTCAAGCAATAAAAGAACATTCAACGTTCAAGGTATGTATGAAAAGTCACTTGCCCAGTGCAGTAATAAGCGAGGGAGGGGGGGGGGGGAGAGCGGGGCAGAACTTGAAGCTTGTGATGCTGATCTTTCCAGTGGGGGACCTCTTGGTCTCTGCAAGCGGTTAGTGGGCTCTGTTGTGACAGGAAGATTTGAACAACTAACAAAATCAAGGAACAGAAAGTTAATGATATTTTATTGAATTCATTAAACTTGGAAATAAACTTTCAGAGTGTACCGTCCTCACTCATCCAAAATGAAATGTCGTAAATGCAAGTCTCTTGTAAACACCCTAGTATCCTCAGTGATTTTAATGAAAACCTGTCTGCTGCTTATGTAGTCATGCTTTCTGGGAGATATTGGGAAGGCAGCGTTACTAGCTAAGTTACTCTCTGCACTGCCTGTTGTTAAAAAGCCCTGCTTTTCTCATGGCCTGGCAGCTGCAGTGCCTGGGAGATGTATTAGTGTGCCTGTTGTCTGGCTTTCCTGTAGCATGATAACAGGAGATGGAAGAGAGGGGAAGTAGACTTCTTCCGCAACATCTCAACCGCTGATCAGGGCTTTTGGCTGCAGCTTAAGGTATTGAGGATCTGCCTTTTCACAGGAAACTTTTTTTTTTTTTAAACCAGTAGCTAATACTTTATACTTTAATACTCTGACTGAATCCCTGAATGCTAAAGGTGTAAGAACTCTTATTCCAGACCTCACTTTTGGGCAGGATGGAGCAGTGCTTGTCGATGGATGCTCATTGCTATTCCTGCACTGTCCAGCAAGCGCCAAAAGGAGGATGTGGCATTCTACATAAAAATGCTGTTGTTTTCCTATTATGCAAATAGCAAACACTGCAAGTTATATAGGCCAAAGAAGTTATTCCAATCCACCTCTAAATGCACTTTGTTCTTTATTTGGTGCTATATGCAATTATTTATATTGATAATAATCTTTAAAAAGCGTTCTTGCCAAATGGTTCTGTTTTTTAAAAAAAGCTTAAAATATTCTGAGAATACATGTCCTATGCTCTAGTTTGCAGCAATTATCTTTCTACCAAAGTTTGTCTTATATCACAATAAGACTATATTGCAATGTACACTTAATATATGTCGTACAGACTTGGAGTTTTTAGAGCTGAAGGACCTTCAAGTTTGCAGTTTGAAAATATTGATGGTGGAAAGTTTGGTGCAGAGGAAGCAATTTAACAGCACTTGTGCTGTGAAGAGCACCCAATAAATATATGTCAGGACGGCTTATTACATGCTGCTTTTCAGAATGAATTAAGTAAATTGTGTGAGATACCAGCCTACAAGAGCTGATTTGAGAAATGAAGGCTAATGGCTGCCGTTTTGTGACGGGGCTTTGTAAAGCATCGTGTGTTTATCTAACAGATAGCTTTCTGCTTGGGTGCAGCCTCTGCTCAAGGGAGCTGACTAATGTCTGAATTAAATCTTTGCTCCAGTCTTGCACAGGACTTGATTGATTGCCTTTTCCTAGTCATCCATTTGATTAATAATAAATAATGTCTTCTGCTAATTTAAACTAATTGAGTTTTTGGCAATATGTGCATATTGGGAAGGAGGGATCAGCAGGTCCTTACTTCCCTAATTAACCTATCTTAGGGTGGGAGGTGAGGTTCTGTGTGAATGCAGAATATTAACCTGCTTTTTAGTGGCAGCAGGTGTTCCAAGTCCATGCCAAAAGCTAACCTTTCACTTGTGTTAAGTCTGAATGCCACGACACCTTGCTATTAAGTTAAGAGCTAGACTGGCCTAAAACTAACCTCATAAGGGCAATGCAGCTTTTCTGTGAGCCAGGTCCCAAGGCCAAGGTGAGAGCCAGTGTCTGGATCAAAGGGAACGTTGTGCGTGTAGGAAATGGGGAGAGATGTGTGTGTTAGATCAAATTAATTGCAACAGGGACTCTGCCATCGGAGTACCCCAGTGATCAGGCTTTTAGGTATTTTGCAACTGATAACTTTCCATCTGTTGACCCACTCAAGCATTTTAAGGACTGTTTCAAAACTGGGGGTGATTCAACAGCGTGCCCTCATTGACTGCTTTCTCAGGATTAGATAGGAATTGACTCTGAGGCCAAGATCTCTTGATTCTCAAGAGCACCATATAATCAAGTGATAGTTGTCTGATGGTGTTTAAAAAATACAGGTTACAGAATGTTAAAGCAGTAGATTGTTCTCAGAGTAGCTTTGATTTCTTGAGCGGAGGACCAGTAGGATGTAGTATAATCTGATTTTTACGGGATGTAAAAATAGAGAATGAAAGCGTTATGGCTTGTATTATGAAGGAAGAGGTTTATCACGACTCTTCCTCCCAGACATAAAGTACATCAACTACTTGCTTAGAAAAGCAACGTTTGGGGTGCTCTTTGGGTTTTTTTTTATGTTGTATTTTGGTTCTTTGCACTAATGGTGTTGCATAGGATTTTCTTTGTTTCAGTGATCTTTTTCTATAAATGTCTATCAGAAGACGTATTACACTAAAAATTTAAAACCACACAGCAATATGTTTCAAATGACCCTACAGCATTAATGCAGAAAGATTAGAAATGGAAGTTGAGATTTAATGTGGAAATAGTCATGATTAATGACAGGCGTCAAGGCTTGCTTTAGTGAAAAGTGCATTTTAATTTGTTGGGTTGCTTAGTCTCATCATACATGGAGCAGGTACAGTAGTTGTTTTTCTCTTTTGGGGGAGAGAGAGTAAGGGAAATGACCTGAGTTACAAAAGAAAAATAATGCTAATCATATGGCAGGAGGCTGCATTCCTTGTGTCAGGCACACGGTTGACTCCTCTTCTTATTGAGTAAGGTGTTAGAGGAGTGTTTCACTGGGATTCACTAGTGCTATATTCAAAAGTGAATTGAAGTGAGGTGGGTCGTCTTAAAATATTAATATGTGTTTGAAAGCTATAAAAATGTAAACTATTCTTGTTCTCTGAATTCAATGCAATAGGGTTTTTCTAAATTTAACTTGAACTGGCTAGCATTTTTCAAGTCAGACTTGTTGACTGTTATCTCTTAAAGTCCGTTTTTAATGAAGAATAAAAGATCAGAGATGCAAAACTGGAGTAGATTTGGTATAATTTTTAAGTGTTAAATGATAAATTTCTACCAAGTTCCCCAAAGAATGGTCATGTGAAATACAGACTTCTCTCATTGCAGTTTTTCTTTTGCATACACCCCTTGTTCACCTATTTTCTTTGCATGCGATTGGTTGAATGGCATTGTAGATCTCTTCCTTTGAAACGTATAGCCTGAATTTCCTTATGAAAGGAGTTGTGCAGGAGGGAAGTCATTGAAGTGAGAAAATGTGGAGAACAGAATAAGAAGTTAGTGCAGAAGCGAACCCCACAAGAGACAAATCGGAGCAGAAAGAAGAAAATAAGTGTAAAAAAAATAGATAGCCCCAGTCCTGCCTGCCTAGGGCAGGCGAGACTCCCATTTGTTTCTCCCAGAGCTGCATATAAACAGAAAAGAAAAATCCTGCTATTTTCATGATTAAAAAGAAGTATTGAAATACAGCCTATGCTCTTCAGTCTCTAACAGCATTATTTCCGCTTATCTCTTCAACCGTGTCCATAGTTTTAATGCAGCTGGAGACCAAATTAATATTACTTAAACCAAATGTGTCTTAGAGCCTACTTACAACTTCTGCTAAAAATGTTCTTTTTCCTTATTGTTTGCAGTTGCATGGTGAGAAGTGCAGAGAGGCTGGGGAGGTAGATAAGTGTGGACTGTAATCTGTGTAAATATGTTGTTACGTTGAAGGATTGCTACTGGCAATATTCAAACACTATTCTACCATATTCAAATACTAAATATTAGACTTATTACTACAGGTGCAGATAAGGGAGTCAAAAGTTTCAGTCTTAGTTGTGTGCTAGCTGGATCTTGAGGCTCTTGGATCACTCAGCATAGTCCTGTGTTATCAGTTGAAGAGGCTGTTATTAATTTTTTTCTTATTATGAAACCAGAAAGATTGCTAGACATGAGTTGTTGTGTAGCCCTTAATTTCTTTTTTGCCAGAGTGCGTATCTGCAGGTCTCTGATCTCTTTGAAATATGTTCTTTGTTTTGATATTTCTGCTTTGTCTTCATCAAAATGTCAATTACTGTCCATAAATATACTAAGGGTCATAAATAGCTCTTTATAATTATAGCAGTCAGGCAGTGGATTTAATGTTATGGTACAATAGATAATACTAGATGTAGGTAAAGTTAAAGAATTTCCTAATAAACCAGATGTTATTATTTTTCTTTGTTCAGAACTACATGATTTTAGGATGGACTGAGGGAGGGTGGCAGTGTTAGGTGAAGGCATTTGTTAAATGACGGGGTTCACAGTCCTACATGAAGAAAGAAGAGCAGTAGCAGTATGAGAATAACAGTCTTCAAAAAAAAGATTTCAGCAGGCTTGGGAAGCTGATATGTAGTCCTCTGGGAAGATAATACTAAGAAAGCTTGTCGCTGTTGGAAAGGGCAGGCAATGATCCTGATTATACGGGAAGATAAACACTGTAAGAGACTAATACAGATGAAATAGTGGAAGCATGTTGGGATAAGAGCCAAAAGGCCAAGGTGCCAAATGAGTTATTACAACTGGCAGGGGACTTAAGAGATGGCAATATAAGATTCTAAAAATACCCTGGAAATGAGAGAGACAACAGAGAAGGATCATGAGTACGGAGTGATTCAGGGCTGAAGTAATGGCTGATTCTTCCTTTAGCCTTCAAAACCAGTTTGACTTGTTGCTTCACGCTATTAATTGCCACAAGTAAAGAGAAGGACAGATGGGAACAATGGCTAAAAAGTATTTAGATAAGTCAGACATGATTGAATTCAATATTGCCTGATGAAAATCACTATTGAGGGCTAAATCCGTGCAATCTTTTAGCTGTTAGGATTTATTTCTCAGAACAGTGGAAATTTCAGAAGAGCCATTACTGTATCTGTAACATGGTGTGGGAGAAAAGAGAACGTATAAGCCAACCAGCCTAACTTTCCTGAACAGAAATATAATAGAATAAATTATGGAAAAAAGCCCAACTGTTGAGTGAATGAACCAATTTTGAAATTATTTTCTCTTCACCATTCTCTGCCCACCCAAAAAACAATACACCCCTCCCCAGCTAGTCAGCTTTGTTTTGTCAATAAATCAAACATGCAAAAACCCACAACTAAACAAACAACCCCCCCCTGCTTCTGCTTTCATTAGCAAAACTTTCCTCATGGGAATGTTGGAAACAAAAGATGCAGTGCAGCTTTATTAGATTTTTGTTTTGAAACTACTCTACCTGACATTTTATAACCAAAGTAAGGAAATATCAGACAGTTGAAATTGCTATTATAAGTCAATTTTTAAAAATCCTTTTAAATCAGTGACCCAGATCTACTATCAGCTGAATGTGGTGATATATTGCTCTGGTTAGGTGTGTGCAGCTGGGGACTCCGCTTTTTTTCTAGTTCATGAGGTAAATTGACAAAAATTGGGATTAGGAGCATGGCAACTCTGTACAACCTTATAGAATAAGTGTTAATATTTAGTATCATACAAAAATCGGTAGTATTCCAGGAGGGAGGTTAGAGGTTGTTTTTCCTTCTGTTGGTGATGTCTAAGCCTTTACAACTACCTTTCCAAAGTGCTTTTATCTGATAGTTTACTAACGATCATTTTATTTTCATGGTTTTCATCCTTTTCCTAACTTTTCCTTGTCCCGAGCTTTTCAGTGATTATGTGGAACATCTGGTGAGGTGTCTGGTGAGTTGATGTTTTTGTTTTTAGAAGGTTCTGGTTTTGTTGGCGTGTTCTGTTTTTGCTTGGGGTAGGAGTTGTTTTTTCCTCTAAACTGTGCCACTTCCAGCAAAGTAAATCTCTTGTTCTGTTTTGGAGCTGTTCTCATTCTGTTGCAAACTTGCTTCTAGAGAGTGTTACAATATAGTCCCCCATGGGTAGGACTTGGAAGAAAGCATGATTGTGCTGCAGTAGCAACTTAAATGGGCACCAGTTTTGCTTGTATCTCCAGCTACTAGGAAATACAAGGCAGATGTAGACTACAAAATGCTGCTGGTCTCCTGTACAGAACCATTTCTTTCAACCACAGGGACACGCAGGAATGGTCTCATGGAATTAATTGTGTTTCTTTTAGTCACTTGGCTCTTGAATGCTGGGAAAAGCATATATTAATTCTTACAGCTGGGATTTGTACCTTCATTTTTTTTCAGTCAGATAAATTCCGAATTTCTGCATTCATATTTCTGACTACTGCAATCAGGTGCCAGTGTCTGGTTTTGACATGGAATTAGGCTGAGTGAAACACTGGCACAGGTCATCCAGAGAGTGTTTCCATCCCCAGAAACGTTCTGGGTCAGGCTGGACGGGGCTCTGAGCAACGTGATCTAGTTGAAGAGGTCCCTGCTCACTGCAGGGGGTTTGGACTAGGTGGCCTTTAAAGGTCCCTTCCACCCCAAACTATTCTATGATTCTATGTGTTGAGAAGCTGGGGGCAATAGAATTATGCTTTATCTGTTGATTCTTTGTGTTTTGAATTAATTTTATCTGAGAAATAATTTTTTCATCTTAATAGTTGTAAGTATATTTCTGTACATTGCTATGATTTGAGATCGTGAAGTGTTGTCAGTTTGAGTCTTCAACTTTCATTCTTTTTTTTTATACTACCTTTCTGTAGAGTCTTGATATTTTAAAGCTGTATAAAATACTTGCTCTCAACACTGAGAGACTTTAAATGCCATCTGAATGGGTGATTTGCTGCCTTTCCACATAAATAAATTCATGAAAACTTAAACCTAAACTGCGATGATTTTCAGAATATAAAATAATGGAACAAGCATGTTGTTAATCCTGTTCCAAAATGGTTACTGTAGGTTTTTATTCAGAACTTTAAAAAAAATAAAAATAAATCCCACTTTCCAGTGAAGAACCAGCTGGGCATCAGACTTCCCGTATTGATCTTAAAGAGTCTATGAGATTACAGGAGCTCCTCATTTATTAGGAGTTTTTTTAAGTGGCTGGGGACTGTGAGAGCTTCAAGTTACTAGGTGTCCCGGGCTGACTACCACATGTTTATTTTACATAGTGCAGTCTGGAATTTGGATCCTCTCGTGTGTGCGGTACCCAGCCTACAACCTGTGATCAGCTGTGGCTTGCTCAAGGAGCAGGCTGCATCTGTGTCTGTCATCCCGGTGGCCTGCTGATGTCTTTCAAAACATGTGACTGGAAATGTCTATTATGTGACAAAAGATACATGTTTTTATGACTCACCTAGCTTGAAAGGTTCCTTTAAAAACAAAACAACCACTACTACCACAAAAAAAACCCCAACTGTTTTAAATTCTCCTAAATTGTCGATTCCAAAAACACAAACCTTTGAATACCAATAGGAAGGGGCTTTTTTTGGTTGGTTGGGATTTTTTGTTGTCTTTTTTAAAGGCTCTTGTATCTCTGATTTTTGGGCTCCTTCATTTTGATGGATTTGTGCAGTACTCTCCTCATCTGTGAGAAAGCACATTTCTGAGACTGGAGTATATAGGTGAAGGTGTTACATGACCTTTCCAGTCGGCACTATGGTTCTTGTATTTCTCTTGAAGATTTCCAGAAGCTTCACAGTGCTCATGTGTTATTTAATCCAGGCAGAATATTTTGATGCTTTTGAAAGCACCTGGCTCTTAGGCATAGTGTTGTGTAGAGAATGTTTGGAAAAAAAACCCCAACAAACCAAAACAGTTTTGTCATGCAGGTGTTGTATGTTTGCTGACATTAAATGCATTTTAACTATTATGTAGCACTAATTGAAATATTTTGGATTTTTTAATAGCTTTAAGTAAACTTGGTAACTGTCATTCTGAAACTAATTCATAACATTTTTGCTTTTTCAATACAGTCCATAACTAGAAGCACGTTGCTAATTATCTTTACATTAATTTGTTTATACTGTAGTAATATCTACTAGTGAAGCATCTGGTTTTTAATCCTCTTGCATTAAGCCTCATTTATGTGATGTTATCCCAACAGTTTGACTCCATTGCTTTAAATCCTGTTCTCAGCTTTGGTCTGCCTCACCAGTGCAGTGTAATCTGTATCTCCCGCTGTAACCTCCCTTCTGTTTGCAGATTTCTGTATTGCTAGTTATATAGTATATATTTAAATGCCCTGGAAAAGCAACTGATGTTTTAGCTATTAAAAAGACCAAATAGTTTTGTGGTTTTCTGAACCCAATTTAGTATGTGACTTCTGGGAGGTAGATGTGACAAATACTGGAATTTGATCATCTGTGTTCAATGCCTCCTTGACTTATGGTAAAAATGAGATGTCACTCGGCAGCCCTGGCTTGAAGCTGCCAGAGTCCATGAGTCAGCTATGAGTCAATTAAATACTTGATGCTTCTGCTGAAATCAGCAGTAACAGCACAGTTGACACTGTTATTTCTTATCACTGTGTCGTAAAAGGGATGGCTTTTCCTGAGCTGGTGCTCAGAACGCTGCAGGCTGAGCCACAGCATCGAGCAGCTTACATACATGGCTCACAACTAAGCCAAAAATTTACTTCGCTTTCCTCATCCCCGAGGGCAGACCCCATCTTCTAATACACATTGCTAGACGAAGAGCAAAGCCGAGAGATCCTGTGCTGAAAGCACAGACACTATTGCATGCTTAAAGAATTGTATTCATTCAGAAAATGCACAAGTACCCCCCTAGGGTGGCGTTTTTGGGGGGAATAAAGCCTGTATAACTGTATAAATCAGTTCCTAAGCTTGCGCCAAGCGCTTGAAGGATGCTGGCAGTGTGCTCTGCTGCTCTGGAAAAGGCTCCTGAGTGCATCATTGTTACAACTTTACAGAATAGAAACTGCCAGGAACCATTACAGTTGGATGGGCAATTTTGTCTTGTTCTCAGGCCAGCTAATCTGCCCCAAAGTACATGGCAAGAATATTGGGAAGTTAAGAATGCTCTATGGTTGCAGGCAGGACACAACAGCGTAGGTCCATAACGTCAGTCCTGTCAGGACAGCTTGATTCTTCCACTCTAAATTATTTGCTTGTATGGAGTCCTTTGGGCAAGAATCAAAGAATGGGTAGTACTTTCACCTGACCATAAAGAAGCCCAAATTCTTTTCCTGAGGTGTCGGGGTGTAATTGAATTTGCTTATAGTGTTGAGTCTCCACATTAACGTGCTACTTCTGAAGAGTAAATGATAATTAATTCAAGTTCAGGTAATTTGATTGATTCTGCTACATTTGAAGACCTTTATAAGTTCTATTCAATGGCGCTGTTTCATTGTTCTATGGAAAGCAGTTGAGAAGGCAATGAATTATTTCCTGTCCGCTAGTGAGGCATGAATAACAACTAGTGAGGCATGAAGAACAATTTCAGTGGCTATAGACGGGAAACCTCAGCAGCTACAAAAGACACAATGGAGATGTTTCAAATTTTTCTGTGGAAAGGCAGGATAAAACTTTTATAAGCTGTTTTAAAGCTTCTATCAATGTGTATGTTTATGCAGCTGCCTCAGTGCTGTATCTGAATGAATCGCTTGATGAAGAATTTGTCATACAGATTTCATTTCGGTTGTCATAGTCTATCTGATAAAAGTGCAGAAGGCTTAAAACAAACCAAAACCAACCCCCCCAAAACAACCATGCAATTATTCCTTTAAAGGGCTAGCTATACTTTCATCTCAAGTCCAAGGCAAAAAGTTTGATCTGATAAGGTCAAAGCTGGAGGGAGAGGTGACTTGATCAGCTGTTGCTGTGACCTCTGTGTCTGTGTCAGCAGTGAATCACTTCAACTCCCTCACCTTTAGGAGTTCAAGTCTCCCTTGGTTAACCAGACATCTAGGTTTGGCAGTTTTAACTCCTGGCTTTTATCCATATCTGTCAGTGGCTGGAAAAGGGTGTTGGTTCTACTACTCCTGACACTGGCTTCAGGATCATAGGAAAAAACCCAACAGTATGCTTAAAGGCAGCAAACCTTTACTCACACAACAGTACCTCTATGTAACAAGCTTAATATAGTCTTTTAGAAAAAAAAAAAAAAAAGGTGCAATAAGGGCAAAAACTGTGGTGCCAAAACTCTAGACAGGCCAGATAGTTTATTTACTCACATTGTTGATCTGTTTCATCATAGCTGTGTATTTTATAAGCTGCAGTAGGGACAGGCTTCACCTTATTCCGGGTATGCAAGATTCAGCCATGGTTGTGGGGATTTTCTCCCCACTAATTAGAGAGTAATTCAATTTTGAGACCTATCCAATCATCATCTTTCCATCAATCTATATAGCATAAGAATAATTAATTGGAGGCATTAGTTCATTGCAACTATTTCACAAGCCAATTATTTTCTGCAGACTAGGCTTAAAGTCTGGTCCTGTGGTTTCAGGCTGCTGACGCTGACAGCCCTGTTGACTTGGGGGTAATGTGATCATCAAGAGTAGTCTCCAAAATGAAGTAAAGATTTCTTTATTTATTTACTTTATCAATAAGCATGTCCAATGTTTTGAAAAGTTTCATCAGAGAGAAAATTATGCAGTGCTCTAGCAAACTATAAACCCATAAGTGCATGAAACATGATTCTTTTGCTCAACCTCTATCTTTGAGCTTTTTTTGGAGACACATCTTTAATACATTGTACTGTCTCATTAGACTTTAAAGCATATGAATTAAATTATTTAAAGATTATTCAGAGACTTTATATAAGAATGGCCTTGAGTTTATTGGACTAAACAGCCTATATTCATCCAGGTTATCTTGTTCCAAATGTGGTACAAATACTTCACTGAAGAGATGGAGCCTTACAAGTAACTCTTTCCTCTGCCCCCCATCTGCAATAGCAATCTTGTGTTATCTTTTTGCTGAAGTATTTTCAGGTGCTTTCCTTACTTGCTCTTGGTGCTGAATGCAGGATAACTTGGTTAGCATGCTGAGACTCTCTGAAAATCTGCCTGGAATTGTAAGAGGTAAGAAGTAGAAAGTACATCTTTAAAAAGTTTGTTTTCCTAGATAAGGCAATTGCAGTAATGTGTATCTAGCACAGATAACATCAGATTTTTGGATTTACTATAGGTAGAGGTATGTGGTCAAAGAGAAAAGGGAACATACCTGTGCTGGTTTGGGTATGGCAGTCTGAGTGTTTTTACCCATATGACAGCTTAATTTCTGTGCAAAGTCATGACACTTCTAGGAAAAGTAGTGCAGGGTGTAATGAGACTACTTGTATTTATTTAAGAGTTGTACAGATATTTTTAGGAAGCTTTGAAAGAACAGCTTGTCAGCCCTTCAACTTTTTTTTTCATTGCTATTTCTTCTAGTGGAGCATCGTAATAAATAGACACTTCCTTATAAATTGTATTTCACTGACTATTTTATGTGGAAGTTGAGTATAGCTACCTCTATCTGATCTTTGCTATCTTTTTCCTTTCTGTTAATGCTCTTCAGAGTGTGGAGAAGTGAGGTCAGCAAGGAGAAAAACACCTAATGTTGCAAGTCCCCAGTATAATTTACATTCATCAAAGCTGACACTTAAGTCTTGTAGCAGCACAGCAAAAGAAACCTTGCTCCAGGAGAACTAAACAGCAGCAACAAAAATCCCTACATGCATTTTTAGCATTTTTGCTGTTTACACATACTTTAGGGGGGGAAAGAAAGCTGCAGTTTGCTCTGCAGATCCTCTGATGTTCCCCTTGTGCCCTTGAGCTTCTGAGGAACTGATGAGATAATTCCCAGTTTTGCCTCCTGACGGAGAACAGCTATGTGCTTATAAACCAAACTTGTTTCTTGCATGGGGTTTGTATGGCTGGCCTACACCCTGTGGGGCAGCCACCAACCCTTTTTGTTGTGAACAAAGGATAACTTATAATTACTTTTCCTGTATTAATATCTTTTCTAACTTCAAGCCAGCTTTTAAATTTGGAGTCATCCAGTTAACCCTACATGCTATTTTTTCTGTTATGGAAATTGCCAAAAGTAAAATATCTGAATTGTTTTCTATGGCTTCTGAGTAGTAAATAGTCTAGAGACCCCAAAGTGGTTTTGTTAAGTTTTTCCTCATTTCCTTATTTAAAAAATTAACACCCCCCCCCCCCCCCCCCCAAACCAAACAACTAAACCCTCCAAAAACTAAGAACGAAGTACTAGTTACCCACTTGGAAGATATTTTGTTGTCAAGTGCAGTGGGTTTATGCAATGAGTGAGGAATCTTTGGGGACCAGAGCCTTCTCTATGTTAACTGCCCTGTTTCTGCTTTGAGGATCAGGTGATAAAAATAGCACAAGTTAGCGGGGTGCTTAAATCAAAATTGTCAGAGGTAGCCAGAAGGTACCTGCTGTAGTCTGTGTACATTAAGAACATGCTGGTGACTCACAGGTGGCTTCTTAGCAAATCAGTGTCCCATAGGTTCCTCTTAAGCTGCCATTGTTGCTGCCTCGTCAAAGTTAGAGAAAGGTGATCTTATTAAAAGCTGAATCTACTTCATCCAGAAAAAATAACTTCCCATTTTTGGGATAAGCTTTCTTTTACAACCTTTTGCAATTGGGGTTTTGTTGTTTGTTTGTGTTTTTTGCGCCTTGGAGAAATGCTAATTCCCTCATATAGGGAATAGCTATGTATAGTCAAACAAATTGCAAGTATGCATTTTATTTTCAGCTGCTTGTACTGCCACTTCTCTTCCCCTGGCAGGAGTTTTAATGCTGTAATATATAACTTGATCATCTACTCTGCCTTGAGAAAATGAGTTGTGTACATCTGTCACTGCAATGGTCACTGCTTGTATTGAAGCACTTCTCAAAGGAAGTGTTTTGCTGGATCTCATAAAAATAGCATTTTATTTATAAAATTTATTGTAGACTTGATGGTATTATCCAATAATTTGAAAAAAAAAAAAACAAACAACCAAACCCCCCTAAAGACTCTATAGCTGCCTTGTGTGCTGCTGTAAGAAGCATAGAAAGTGTTATTAAAACTTCACTCTCTAGTGAATTACAACTTTTGCAGATGGAAGAATCAAAAAATATTTACAAAAGCTCAACAGTAATTCAGCAACCTTGTGCACTGTTAAAACACTTAGCTTTGACTTTAAGAAAAAGTGAAAGTGTGAAGGAGAAAGAATATCTCTGACTTCAACGTTAAACTTTCTGAGAAATGTTGAAAATAATCAGCACTATATACATGGGGAAACCATTATTTAAAAACAGGAACAGACTTCTGTAGTGCTTATACATTTTGTATGTGTTTTCTACATTAGAATACTTGGCTTTTTGCATTTAAATCCCCTGTTTCATTTGGGCAAAAGAGGAAGCTGAGTTTGGCCAGAGTCCAAAACAATGGAGTTTCCTAATTTTTGTGTGGTTTTTGCCCCTGCACCAGCTGTTTTCACTTGGAATAACTCCTACCCAAATAGGAAATACTACTTTATTGGAGAACAAAATTTTTGTGAGCTTTTTCTTCATATACTTGCAATGTGTACATGTTGGAGGGAAATAACTATTTTCATGTAATAATCACTTTATTTTTGGTAGAGGTAAATCTGGAGACGCAGCTTGCACGCTGAATAAATTGTCATCTACTGCTATCAGGGATAACTGGGAGCAGGGAGGTGAGGAAGATGTGGCGTTAGGGGGTGGTCTTAGGAGGCCAAGGTGGGTGTTGGAAGCAGGAGCTCCTGGTCTTCATGCTTCATGCTGAGCTCTGAGCTCAGCAAGATCAAGAGCTTTTGCTCTTCAGAGACAAGTTACTGGCTCATGAGTGAGGGGGGCGATGGGGACAATCAGTAGAAGGAACAGCAACACCCCAACATCCAGCCCTCACTCATCTCTGTGGAGCTGCGAGGGGAGCAAGGTGGTGGGGCCACTGATTTACTGGAATGAGTGTAAAGTAGTTATGAGCAAGTTTTAGTTTGCAAACTGAAGACTCTCTTTAAACTGCTGAAAAGAGAAATTTGGGGTAAAGCTTTGCAAGAGTCTATTAACTAAACCTCTTTACAGCTCGTTTGTTCCCCTTGTTTGGTACCAGTACAGTGCACTAGCTTCAACAAGCATCCTCCCCGTCTGATTATTATATTTTTAAGCAGTTACTGTACTCCTGCCTCAGCTTTTGGTGAACTAACAAAACAGGATCTCTTCCCCTTCCCATCCCATTGGCAAATGCCTGTACCTGTACCAGCTGGACTTTCACTTTCCTAAGTGACGAAGATGTATACACACAGCCTCGGATGCATTTCATGGAAGTGTTGTATGAAGATGTAAATACTTTCCTCCTTTTTATGGAAATAATTCTCATCCTATATTCATTTTTGGGTTTTGGTTCTTTATTTTTTTCTTTCGACACTTACATTGTCTGAATCTTAAGTACTAAATCAGGTAATTTTTCCTATTGTGGATTTCTAACAGATAACCATCTAGATTTTGCATGTTGAATGAGTGTGCTGATGTTAGTAACTGCTTTTTTTTTTTTTTTACTATCCTGGTCTAATTTTGATTTGCTTATCATGACGAAAAGCAAACTCTGACACTGTTCCATTAGTAATGTTCGAAAATGCACATAATGGATTAATATTTCAGCCGCCTTCTTTCTTACAATCAACAATAGAGAATTGTACCACGTTAATGAGAATAACTTTTTTCCTCTACAGTTAATGAATTTATATTTGTATCTAGGCCCTGAAATTTTCCTGTGAATGATAGCTACAGAGTGGTTCATGAGCTGTGTGATGAAAATGCTTGTACTAGTTGAGTCCCGATTGCCAGTCAAATACAGCATGCAGGAAGTATCTTGTGTTCCTCCTGGGTCCAGTAGCAACTTGAAAATTGGCTGAGAGAAACAGAGTTATTTTCAGAGAACAGAAAATATGTCTATATGTGCATCAGAGCATTCCTAAGAGTCTTGGCATTAGAAACAAACACATCTCTCTCTTGTGAAATATCTTTGTGCTAAGAATGCAGACTTCTGTGGTTATTAGATTACTGTATTTAGTAAGACGTCATGGATGTTTTCTACCACATAATCATATTCTTTATATTGTGACTTCCTTTCCTTAATAGTTTTGTAATATATGCAAATGGCAGGCAGGTCAAGGCCCTCAAGCCTTCCTTGAGTGCTACACTTGTTTCAAAGTAAAGCAAGGCTAAGATTTGAGTTAAATACAAAGACTTACTTCTAGTATAATCTTCTTTATTATACCCTATACTTTATGCATATATTTCATTATATGCAATTGTTGTTAGATGTTTAGAGTGCAAACTTTGTAATATCTGTGTGTATATATATGTATATTTTTGGGATTTGGGTGGCTTTTCCCCCCCTCTTCTTTCACATAAAGCAGAGAGATCAATGACTACAAATACTGCTTATTTTCTCAACAGATAAGAGTCTGCCATGAATACATACTGTATTGGTAATGTGCATCTGCCAGTAATGATGTATATGGACATGTCACCAAACGGTCTCAACCAGACAGAAAATTTAGGACTCTGTTTAAAATGTGGAACAAGAGTTTAATAGTAAACTTGAGTTGTAGCTCTGTATAGCAACTGTACCTCAGAAAGCCCAAGGAAACAAGAGATAGTAACTCAGTCTTTATTTTTATGAGGTATTTTCAGGCATTCCTGGGAATCAATTTTATATTTTGCCCTCATGTAATAGATTGCTATCCATAGTTGGTACAATTCAGTTTTTTGGAATGCCTGCCCTTGGACCGACACCTGGTATATTAAAAGCTACAAAGTGCAGATAAAGACAGGCAGAACAAAGGCATTTTAATATCATGCAACAATATATGCTAGATATCTATTTTCTACTGCCAAGCAGAAAGAACAGAAACATACTGACTAATTTTTACCAGAACAATAATCAGACATCCACCAGTAAACATGAGTGTAGGCCAAAGGAAAGCAAAGAGGAGGCCTTTGGGGTCATAAAGTCTGCTTAAAATGACATTGGTCTGCGTTCCTCCTGGGTCATAGTAGCATGGGAAAGTCTGGTATTTTTTGAAATTGCTTGCAATTGTTTCTATTCGTGCTTTAACTTCTTTAGAATTCTCCGACTTGCCTGGGACATACGAGCACTGGAATAAGAAATCAAGGTGTTTCATTATAATGAATACTCTAATACAAGGTTTGTAGTCAAGTCAGTAAAATAAACATGCTAGTACTGACAAAAAATGGTGTGGTTTAGCTAGCGTTCCTTGAGATAATCTTGGTTTCCTTATGTCCATAACCTATTTGCCATGCTTCCCTGTTTCTGTCAGTGTGTCTGTGCCCCCAGTCGGCAGACTTACAGATTGGAGTAATGTTGTTGGAAACCAATAATACATACGTGCTTGAAATAAAACTGCAGTCTTTGAGACTGTCACTTTATTATTACAGTGCCAAGCTTGGATTCCTAACAGAGCTTCTAGGCGGCACCACCGCAGCAGAAATGGCACACCACAATGCAGAAGTTTACAACTGGCTTGTCACTGTGCAGGAAAACAAAGTTGCTTCATTGTGCACCTCTGGTTGTAACTATTAGAAAAATAAGAGGAAAGCCTGGCTGTTGGAAGCTTCCTACTTGTCCTCCTAACACAGAACTATTTTGACCTGTAGTAATAATGCATATTCAGTCTTCAGTGGTAATACTGGTAGACTTTGAAGCACTCTTTCATTATCTTTTTTTTTGGATGTTCATAGCAGTTTCTTTTCTGCAACATTATTTTGCACACATAATAGTGCTTAGGTGTCTTAAGCTGAAAACTGGCCAAAGCAGAAAGGGGATGGATCTTGACCTGAAGGCTTGTACTTGCAGTAATGCAAACAGTGGGTAGGAAATCAGCATATCGTCTACTCTTGTAGCAAACAAGACACTTTTTTCAATCTACAGCGGTATTTTCTGCATTGCTACTTCGTATGTAGCTTTCCCTGCAATAGATGGTCTATGCCTATAAAGATCGGCAAAATTATCTTCAGCTTAAGTGTTTTATGCTATCAGATTTGCACTGTGTGAAACTAATCTATATAATTTCTTTAAGGTGATGAACACTTGTTTGTTCTGGGTTCTCAAACTGCTTCAGCCTTGGGCATCAAAGATCTGAATTTCACTTTATGTCCCTTTAGAGAGTGTTGAGATGGAATAAGGCCTCTGAAATACTCATGGTTTTGGAACTGAACCGAACCTGACCTTCCTTGGGCAGCATACCTGTAGGAGCACTTCTGGTTGTGGGATAGCAAGCCTAAAAATTTTGAGCTCTCTGCTGATTCCCAAGCGAAATGTTGGCAGGAACAAAAGGGTAACACCCTACTTTTCCCCCTTTCCTAATCTTTCACACACCTCTAAAGCCAAACGAATGCTGCATACCCACATTTCTGTTCCACCCATGGTCTGCGCTCACCCTTGGGGAAGACATCCCTAAAATGACTGACCAAAGGATGTCTACCGCAATACCCCGTGTCTCTGTGTTACACAGGCATTTCCTACAGCGCCACTGCCCTCTCCGTGAGTCCTGGTTTCTGCTGCCATGCTGGCCAGAAACAGTTGCAGACCAAACAAAAGACAAGTGAGTTTTCTGGGTGATCATCTTCCAAAATCACTGATTTGTTTCTTGTTTCTGTCTAAAATGTGCATCCTGTTCCCAACAGCACCCTCACTTCCTCGTTCTCCACTTTCTGTATTCCGTGCTTCATTTCACACACCTAAAATGGAAGTAAATTGGCATTTGTGCTCTTACTTTGAATGGTTTTTAACTTCAGGTATCTCCTGTGATAATTCAACAAGCAACTGAGCAAACCACATCTTACAAACTATTTCCTGTCATTGGTCTTCAACTTGGAGACTTACATATTTTTAAATTTTCATGAATGTTAAATATTCATGTTTAGTTGGTGTAATTCCTTAACAAGTATTAACTTAATGTTAATGTTTATATGATGTAATGTTTAAAACAAAATCCTCAACTGTGTAATTTCTGGTCTAAGCACAGAAAATATTGGTCTAAGCACAGACATTAACATGTAAAAGATGAACGACTCCTACTCTTACTCTGCTGCTTGGTTTAAGAAAAACACCCCTTCTCCTCATAGGTGTTAGATAGCAGCAGAGAGTGATTATTCGATCTGTGTTGCAAGTACCTTAGGATTTCTTTCCAGTGTATCTTCAGTCTGATACAGCATAACCTCTTGTCCTGAGGTTGTCAGATTAACCCACACCTGTAGACAGGGATACGGAAAGATATCCTCATCCTCTGAGCCTTCGCTGTTTGGGCAGGGAGCTTTGTCCTGGATATTGGCTTTGAGAACCTTGCACACAGTTTCTGTTGTCCAAACACTGCAAAAACAACACAAAAGATGTTGCTTTAAAATGCATTAGCAGCATCTGTTATGAGTTGCATGCTGGAGATGCATGTGTGTGTGCCAGCTGTAGGTGGTGGCATGGGTGGAGGTCATGGCTGCTTAGTCCTGATGCGGTACACTTCGCCCACCCCAAATCGATGGCTGCACCTGGAGAAGGGCTGCCATAGGAAAGCAGTGCAGGGAAGCATTTTTATTCTTGTTTGTTATGCATTCTATGCTTTGAAGTCAGATTCTAACCTCCTCTGTAACCAGTGTCGATACTATTCAAGAAAGAAAAATGGCTATGGGTTTTAATGTTTGGTAGGAAATATTTGGAAATGCAGTACACTTGATGCCTCAGAAATATTTTGACTAATTTCATTCAATAAGTCTCAGAATTAAAATAATTTTCGATGTTTTTCCCCCCGCCTTTTTTTTTTATTACATGGACTTTTTGCATTAATAAATAGTAGGATTTTGTCTGGCAAAAGTTCATTGTTTCCTGTTACTCATTCCTTTTTCTCAAAAATTACTCTTTTACTACTAATAACATAGTACGTTTTTGCTTACAGCAATACACTTTCGTGGGAAAAAATAAATAAATAGCTTCACTCTAGTTCTTAAGAAACTAATCTTTTTACATGCAGATGTCTTGTAATCAGGAGGCTGGAAAATAAATAAAAGGTAATTACTCTGTTTTAAAGATAATGTTTTTCAAACATTTTTGAGTTTAAAGGTGTTCTTAGCAAGAAGAATGAGGTGGATGTACTTGCTTTCTCTATCAAAATCTTCAAGCATGAAAAACTGACCTGCAGTCTTAGTCTTGCTACTTTTTTTTTGCAAGTTGATCTTGTGTGTGGAGGTAGAACTTGCAAAATGAAATAAAAATGTGGGTAGTAGTAATTTCTTCAGCGTTTGTTGTATTCTCCAACATTTGCTGTGGTAGACTGCTGTTGAAGGTGCTTGCTTCTTATGATGGTTGATTTGGAAGTAAGATATATATTCTCAACTGAACAATTTTACCATGACTTCTGTTGATCAAGTTTTTATAGTTTTACTAAAAACAACACACTGTCCTGCACATGGAAAAGCTTTTTTTTTTTTCATTTATGCAAGACTTAGCTTTCCATTATCAATCTTTGATAAGCATTTTTTTATTTTACATGTTTTCATAGTAAAAATAACTAGTTTCATAACATGTTTTCATGTTTTGTTTTAGTCTGTTCTCCTTCTAGCTCTGAAAATGGTAATTTCTGCTTTCTTATGCTTACCTGTAAATGCCAGATGACTTCTTGGCTCACTTTTTTCTTTCTCTTTTTTTCCCATCTTAAATTCTTATGAGCTCTTCAAGCATATGTTGTTTATTTGTTGTACAACATACATATTTCTGCACTGTTTTAATAATTGTATTTGATGCTGACAGGAAAAAAAAATAGCTTTGTATTCATAAACAAATGGCTGTTATTACCTTTTAGTGTAGAATGGCACAATGGTGATCCCAATAAAAAAGTACATCATCATGGAGCACGCGACCATTCCCAGCCCCAAGCACAGGGCTCTTGTCTCCCCTCGCTTCTGTGCGGTCACCAACTTTTTTCCCAACATGATTGAGAGTTGTGAAATCTGAACTATCTCTGTCTGGTATAAAATAAAATACAGAAAAGAGGGAAAACATGAGTAGGATTGGCTATAGGTATCGCAGTTGTGTAAAAAGTTTCTGAAATATATCGTATTCCATGGAGGGACAGTCCCATTTTTGCACAAACTAGAATTTAAAAAAAAGTTACTGTGTTTTTTTTATCTGTAGACTCCTTTTTTACTTTCTGACATTTGCCATTTAATGCTCTAACAAGTGTGTGTGTGGGGAGGTTAGGAGATGGGGTGGAAAAACCCGATTACTACTTGGGAGAATTCTGCTAACAGGCCAATTGTCTTAAGCTTCTCTGAAGTAGGTGATGCTGTGTTGTGTGTTGGTAAGTGCTGCATGAAGGGAAAATCTTGCCACAGTAGAATCCTTTTTACATTATAGCTTTTCTTCTGGATTAGTCTGAAATGTGGTTGTTTTATTTCAAAAGAGCTGAAATAATTTAAAATTTAGCATTTGAGATGCTTGGTTCTGACTTCTGCATGTTCATTGTTTGGCCTTGTCCATTCAGGGATGCTCAAAACTTGATGTCTGATCAACTAGCAGAGAAAAGCTGTGTTTTCTAGACAGCAGTAGTATAATGCCACAAAACACAACGGAACAGGATCAGAAAACACAGCAGTTAAAACTGCTATCATTTCACCACAAGCACGGCGTCAGAACCACTGCCGGTGCTAGAAGGAGAGTGCAAACAGTGAAGTGTTGGTGTAAAACCGGGGAAACTCTTAGGCAGAGCTCTGATCTTGAGACTCTCGGGACTGGCATTTTTTTCCCCACTCCCTTGCCAAATAGCACTTTAAATTATCTCGCTAATGCTTTGATAAAGAGAATCTGAAAAGAACTGCTCTGAATCAATATGCCATTAAATCATTATGACTGATGTATAGGATTAATATATAAATGAGCCATAACAGTCGCTGAGAGTTTAACCCATCACCAGTATCTGTTGCACTTACAGCTGCACCTGGAGGTTTGTGGGGTTTTGTTTTTTCATGAAAACATGGTGCGAGCCATAGATATGGCAGATGACAAGAACGGCAAGATTTGTGTGGGGTTTTTTGGGAGAAGGGAGGAAAGCAGAGCAGGAGAAAGGGAAAATGTTATGTACATGCTGCAACAGGTTTCAGTCCTGTTGTCATGTGCGAGACAACAGTGCACAGCTTCATGCAGTAGTTGGTGCATTTTCAGGATTTCAGCTTCAGGTGTGTGCAACTATTTAGTGTTTATCCTTACTGGCTGGCCTTCAGGACAGTGTGGTCCCTGCCTAAATCCACCTGTGTTCAGCAAGTACTGAGACTTAAGTACTTATAATACAATATAAGAAGCACAAGCCACAGTTAGCGAATAGGCTCTTCAGGTCAACCATGAGTTGATAGTCTCCAGCTGCCCCAGGCTGGCAGAGCTGTGGTGTTACCGCAGCACTGAGTGTGGTGAAAGATGGGATAAAGACACCATCAGCTCTGCAGAGAAAGAATGTGAATAGAATCTGAATGGTCCTTTCTTTCCTATTAGTTTTGCCTTTCACTGGTAAAAGTGCCTTACTTTGTTTAATGATCAAAGGAAAAAAGTATTTGAACATTAAAATGCTACTGGTTTTAGACTACTATAACACCTGAATGTTAGTGTTGTTAATAATAAAACTATAGAAGTCTATGGGCAGTAAAACAGCTTTGGTCATTTAGCATAACTTGGGGCTAGCTACAGAATTTTTTAAGTGTATGTCTTGAAGTTGCTAGTACACGATACCGGAATGAAAGACTGTTCTGTGACCTTAGGAACAAAAGGAGTTCTCATTGGAATACTGAATTTTGTCCAGTTCTATATTTAATTCCACTTTAAATAAAACATCAATATTCACTGTGAATTTTGCATACAGCATTTTCAGGGGGATTGTTTTTCTTATGGCCATGTATAATCATGTATAATTCACTGTCGTTATAAGAAGCATCTTGAAAATTGCCCTAAGATGAACCTTACCTGCTTACTGGCATTTGAGTTTAATTTAGAATGTGAGCTAACGCCCTTAAATAAGGCAATATTGTGTTTTTCTTGGTCTGTAGAGCTATAAATAGAACATGTGGCATCGAGCACTGTCAGCGTGCTCGTGCTGTGCCTGCATACTTCTGTATAACCATGCACAGAGGCACGTGCACCCTGTGAGGAAACCTGGGTAAATGTCAGTAGTGACTGCTCCTTGGAAACTTCTGCCATTTCTTTTAGTTCTCTGGGGAAAAAGTGGAATTAGCATTTTCAAAAACCAAAGAACTCCAAAATATTTACAACATTGGAACACTGTACAACACACCACCTTAAGAACAGTAGATATTAAACTGACTCTCCTTTACCTGTTGTGCTGCCTGGTCAGAAAATGGAATAAAGGAGCATCATCGGTGCTCGAGCATGCATCCTGAGACCACGCGGTACCTGAGTGGCAGTTCCTTATAACACAGTGGGAAGCTAATGACAGACAAGTGAAAACCTGTGTGGTTAGCAAGAAGTTCTTACATACAGTAACAATGATTAATCTTTAATTAGTTCTGTAGGAAAATGGAAAAGTGAAAGATTGGTACTTGCCACCATGACTTGTGGAAAACTTTGACTGGCCTAGTGCTGTTAATCTCTTGTGTGTTAGATGAACCATAGTAGTTATGCTGAGAAATGGTGAGGTAATCAGACCCCTTATTACATGGAAAACACGAACTGTGGGCCTTTTTTAACCAAAGAATTAGTAAGAAATGTGATCGGCCCATCAGTCTGCTTGAATGTCAGCCACACATGCAGCAGAAGCACCAGTAAACTCATCTTTCCTAGTCATTTTAAGCTGACAGATTACCTCTTTAAGAGACATAAGGAATTTGCATGTGTAAATTGGAAATTTTCACAAGTGGCCAAGAGGTTTTCGCAGCATTATGTGCAGTGTTGTTCCTCACCTCGACACCAGTTGCGCTGCCTGACCCTGGTTCTCTGCGTAGGCTGCTGGGTGATCCTGTTTGCCTCTGCTCCCCAAGTTCAAATGTCTGCTCCGCCCTACAGAGTAAAAGGACATATAAATTATGCAGAGAATGTTAACACAAAAGATTGGTCTAAAAATATCTCACGGAGTGCTTCTATAAACATAAAAAATAACCGGCTAGGTCTTCAGGCAGTGTAAATCAGAGGTGCTCATATCACTGTTGTGTTGCTGCACCAGATTAACTGTTAATGTGATCCTTAAAACTGAAAGACATACTTCCTGGTGCATTTTCTTATGCTTTAAAATTGATAGGGCCAGAAAAATCTGTAACACTTTCATGCATGTGCAGAATAATTTAAAAGAAAACCTGAGTCAGTGAAGGAAACCCCATGTGGATTTTTTTTTCTTTCATATATAAATATTCTTATGTTCTTGTGCTGAAAATCCTGCATTTTCTGGCTCTCCAGAACAAAGGAATGCTGCGTGCATATAGAAAAACATATTTATTTGGAATTTCCCCATTGTTTAAAAGGTTAAATTTTTTCACGTTAAAAACTGTTGTCCCCTGTCTCCTAGCTCTGTCAATGTGTATTAGGAGGAGTGCTGAAAGAGCTAATTAAGTGTTTCCTCTGACAAATAGTTCAGTCTTTGAAAAATGAAGCACTGCAGAGGACTGGATTGGCCCAGGAAGTCTCTGAGCATATTTGAATTGGAAGATGTTGAAGTGTATAGCGTGGGTTTTAGTCTAGCCTTCAAGAGCAAATCTAAATGTATCTTTTGCACTGAAGATTGTGGGGTGCCTCCGTAATTATTATGAAAATATAAGCTCCAAATCTTTTCATAATGTTCCCTCTTCCTAATCTTCTTCAGTCTAGTTAAATTATACAGTACATTAGCTGTGCAATTTCAATGTATAATCACTGCATTGACAGCTGCTGGTGATAATCCTAGGGATGCCATCTGCTCAGGTTTGGAATAGTCCCCCGTTTTGATTAGTAGACTTGTTTGATACTCAGTGGGAAGTCTCTGCCTCGTCATCCCCCATCTCTCAAGGAGTTTCCAGTGCTGTGACCTCTGTGAGTTCGGATGGAGCCTCTGTCTTGGGCTATTCAGGCTGCTCTTAACTTGGGTATGGCAGTTTTGGTAGCACTGATGAATTCATCTTGCTCACTTGCAGAAGAAAGGGTGCTAAACCCTTCTCTCAATTTTAAGTTGTGAATAAATATTAACAGTGAGCTAGTAATTTTTTTTTGAGATGGTTTATCCTACACCGTATGGTGAATTTCCAGTGAGCATTTATGTGTTGCTTTCAGATGAGCATCAAGTGCTATACTACATCATACCAGGAAGAGTGATGCAAGTCATCCATATCTCTGAAGCAATGAGGAGTTTTTAAACAGGTCTGGACACTTTGGCTATTTTGTGTGCAGAGGCAGTAGAAGCCATTTGCTTTCTCCTATCAAGTGCCAACTTAATAGTCACCTTGTTTTTTTCTCAAAACACATTGTGTGGACAACATAAAAATTGCTGGCTTTGCTGTGTCTGTAAGAGGAGCATACTATTTGTTGCCAGTTTGTTGGCCAAGTGCTTTGTGTGGGAACCAGAAGGCAATTGTAAGTTTTAGATCTGCAAATATGAGCTCTGTACTGGTTGTGCTACTGTGGCAGAGCTGCACGGCTTGCATATTTACTGCTGTCTCTGAGTAGAATTAGTTTGACCACTCACACTTGCCTACCTGTTTCCATGAGTGTTTCAACACTGCTTAGATTCCTCTTCCTTTCTGCTCCAATCCTGCCTCATCCTTTTCTCATCTACTGCCCCACAGCTTACACCCCGGACAACAGGCCTGAAGTCAAAACTACATTTGCATTGGCACTTGCTTTCCCTCTCCCCACCCTCCATTTCCTACTCTGGCATTTATACCCATTTCTTGCTGGTAACAGGTCTGCCTTTGCCAGAGGTGCTGGAGCCAGGGAACACTGGTGTTCTTCACTGCAAATTGATAAGAACCCATTACTTAAAAAGCATTCTGTGCATCTGAGACCACAAATACTGTGTGTGTTACAAAATAAGGTGATGCTGAATCTCAATGGAAATGTGCACGGAAAAGATTCTGCCGTGTACTCACGCAGCTGTCTCAGAAACCTGAAGCAGCAATATTTGACTGTGTAACATGATACGATTACACTTATTTTTACAAAACACACTGTATCTTTTTGCTTTATTAATGAACTTTTTACCTGATGTGACACTAGAGTGAATTAAAAAAGTTGGCTTTTTTGTTTTAAAAAAAAAATTATGCAGCTGTTTAAGAGTAATTCTGTTAGCTTTTAAACCTGGTGGTTCTCAAAAAAAGGAAAAAAGTTACTTGCTTAGTTCAGCAGTTCTGAAATCTTTCTAGAATGCTTCTGCACTTAAAAATAAATTTCTAGACTGCTTCTGCACTTCTTAAATAAATCAATTTAAGAGTAGATTTCAGGGAAGCCTGAAAGAGTTCAAGTGCCTGGTTCCTCTGTAACTTAGAGGTAGAAAAGCAGAGCCTCTAAAGGAATCCTGAACACCCAAAGCCATGAAACTCCTAAAAGTAAAGGCGTATTTGCTGTTAAAATGAATAAAAGCTATGATCTCATATGGGATGCAGACTCCTAATTTGTGAAAATATTACTGTTAATGATGTTATTAATTATGGAGAATTATCAGATTGTATCCAGTTACAAAAGGGAGAACAACTTAACTTTTCTGTTTCATGGGGGCTATCTGGGCTCTCCTCCGTAGTACTGCAGATCTAAATCTAAATCTCATTCTAAAATGATTGTTACTTCCAAAACCACTGTACTTTTCCAAACCAAAAGCTATTGCATGCTCCCAAGGAAAAACAGTTGCTTAGAAATATACTTACTATTTTTGATGAAATGCTTCTTTCTCTGATGAAAAAACTTCTTTTATATGGCAGACTTGGGATAGTAGTGGAACTTAGAGCTGAAAGGGCTCCCCCCCACCCCCACCCCCACCCCCACCCCCCCCCCGTACTTCTCTGGGTTTGCTTTGCTGTGGCTGAACTCCTAACTTAGTTCCCCTATTACGAAGCTTTCTGTAACCATAAATGGTAAGGTATGAGAGAGCACTGTCCTTTTTGAGATTAATTGCTGAAAACCAGGAAGCCACAATATTAAGACCAACTACAGCTGAAGAGACTGAGTTTTCTCATACCCTAGGGCCCCTTTACCACGTATCCTGGTGGATTTCTCTTATGCTATGGTCTTGCTCCTTTTGTACGGCTCTTTAGTTTAGAAATCTGACAGGTCTTTTGGGTAAGGTTTAAGGAAGTAACTGTATCGATGACCCATGGTACTGATTCTTAATGCCTAAGCTATTAACAGCTGTGTGTGAATGCTTTGTTTTGGTCAGTTTGGATGCAACAGATGCTAGAATTTTGACTGTATATTGGAGCCCTATAGACAAGAACAAAGCATCCATCATGCCGTAGATACATGAGTGTCAGCATGTTCCTCTAGCCAAAAAATCCAAGTGTGCTTCTGGGGCATATAAAAAGATGACTTTTAGCAGAGAGCTTCAGAGAAGAGCTAATTTTTTTTTTTTTGAAAGCGGGAAACTGTTTTACTGTGACACTAAAGGAATTGAAATGAGTTAATCCAGTGAAAGCATTAAGTGTGTTCTAAGCATTGTAAATAAGGGCAGGATCCACTCCACCCTGCCTTTAGGTATCTAATAATTAGCTGGTTTGGCTTAAGCTGGTCTTCTGGGCTTGCTTTTTGTAAAAAATTTGAAGCTGGCATGTTCAGAGAGTTCATGCTGTCTGAAGATAACAGATGAATCTCCCCCAAAAGGACCTTTTCTATTATTATTGATGCAGAAGAGAGCACACAAAGTTAACTTGGATTTAGATAACTGGCTGTTAGACACTTAAAACTAAGTAAGATGAAGCCTGCTACCATCATCTAGATCAGAAAGATTTATGATCACAGTCGTTTTTTAATATTTGAGAAGTGATGTAGCTAAATTTAAAGAATGACATTTGAAGGTTGGAAAACGAGCCTTATGAACAAAACTTATTCTCAGATAGAATGTGATCTGGCTGGCTGGAGTTTTCTATCATTTTTTGATCCTTAGGAAAAAAGACTGGGTGTTTCAAAGATGCAGGCTCTGGCTGAAGCAGAAGTCATGCTTTTAAGGAGGGATTTATTAAAAATTATTTTTGGGCTGTGTGATTCAGGATTCAAGGTAGAAAACAAGGTAACCCCTGCTGACTTAAATTGATGAATCGCCAACTCTTGCTGTCTCTTCCGACAGCTCTCCTTAACTCTAATGGCTAATACACATGGATCAATTTTTAACTGCTGCACTAAGGAGTTCTACTGCAAAATTAACACAAAACTTGTGGATTCTACAGGCAAAACCAAGATTACATTTTTTAAAGCTCCTCAGTGTACTGAAGGTGGTAGAATGTTTTGGCTCAGTTTGAGGTGCGTGGGTCATTTATTTGAGACAGATGCTGTGCTCCAAGTCTGGTGCTATACATTCATTACCTTGTCCTCGTTTCTTTTCCGCTCATGTGTGCTGCAAGCTGTGCAAGTCCGGGGGGCCGCTGGCTCTCGGAGAACTAACCTGATAAAATGCCGTGGGTGTGCTGAAGGGAGGTGCGGTGCTGACACCCACTTCTAACCTTGGGATATTTTGATGCGCCACTGACCTGCACAGTGATGTGTATGCATGAGCGCTGTATCAATGGCAAGCCAAATGTTTGTTGTATCATAAACTGTGATTCTGTATTACAGTCTAAAATAGCCTCTGTCTTATTAAAATGACACAGAATTTTTTTTTCAACTTGAGGAGAGGGAGGAAAAAAGAACTATCTGGTGATTGAAATCACCATGCGCTTTTACCCCGGTGCTCCTTTTCCCTGCAGGAGCTGCTGTGCTTGCTCCTCCTCTAGCCTTGCTCCTGGCTGTCATGGTGGGACACAATGAACCTCCTTGCCGGCTTGTTCAAGGCAGGATTTTCCTGGTCTCGGAGGAGCATGGGACTGGCTGTAGCCTCTGCATGAGGAACTGCTGCTGGCACGCTAATTCACTGCTGCTTCGCAAGCAAGGTAACTGGCGATGCCCAGTTTCTCCTGGCCTTACACTGACCCAGAGAGGGGTTGTGGGGTCCTTGCTGGGAAGGCCGAGTTCCTGAGGGTGCTCTTTGAGTATGTGTGGCAGAATGAATCGAGGCCAGTTAGGGTCAGCTGGAGCTAAAGGCAGCGGCCCCTGTTGGTCTTGGATCCTTTTGCAAGTACTAGTTTATATCCAAGATAAAAAATTTTACAGGGGCCTTCCCAAGCCTTACTTGAGGTGCTACTTTAACGTTTGATCCCTGACTATAATTGGGGGAAGAAAAAGGGAAGACAAACAATGTCGGAGTAGGCTTTTCTGAACTTCAGGTACTCTGTTTTGAATCTGAACAAGTTTGTTTTCAATGTCTTGCTTCCCACTTATTTTATTCCGATGTATTAAACACTTTGGCCAAGGCCAAAATAAATTAAATTTGAGGGATAATTTCCCCATGATTCTTTAAAAAATGAGTAATGCTTCAGCTTAGAAAAAACTGCTGTGACTTAAGTTAGTGAAGTATCTACCCTTGCAATTATCAGTCTCCAGAACTGCAAGAAGCTATTGGACAAATGAAAGAGAATGAAGTATTTCTGAGGAGTTATTTTCTCTGTAAGTGCTAGTGGAAGAAAAAATGTGGGAGAGAAGGCATATGGCTCTGAAAGAGAAATTGTGTAAACATTGGCATGCAAGTATTGTAGCTCTGTTTTGTAAATAAAAATATGAAGGGACTGTAAATATTACAACAGTCGTTGGAGAAAAGAGTTCTGGTGTTTATTTGCTCTACTACTCTGTAACGAGTACTCTAACCATTGTCCTTTGTGCACCATCTGTACTGTGCTTTGTTCCAGCCCCCTGTTGTTTCTGATGGGGTCTGGTCATCGCAGGTGTGTGTTAGTTCAGAGGACTTTTAACTCTCCCAAGGAATCAGACTGACTTTGCTGTGATTCTAAAGCTGCAAGAAAGCTCAAGAGCATCTGGTTCGACTGCACGTGCTCGTGAACAGTTTGTTGCTGTGATGTCACATGATTTAGACTGCTTTTGTATTTGCAGGTGATCTGTTAGGCATTAGGCTGTCCTATGTAACAGGTGGATCTTGCTGGAAGCCCTAGTCAGAGTATATAAATAGTGTCTGTGGGCAAGCAGAAGTGATGTGAATTTGCAAGCTGTAAACTCCCTTTTGGCTCTAATTTAAAGAGCAGTTCAGGAGTTAAAAAGGGGAAAGGGCGGGGGGGGGAAGGCAGTATCCTTTTAGTTAGTCGGAACTGCTTATTCCATTCTTCTAAGCTGATCATCCATAAGATCCATAAGGGTTGTTTTCATGTTAGGGCATAAGAAAAACTTAATGGCTGTGAGACAGAGCCAGTTTAATAAGTACTGACGTTTTATTTCCAGGACTTTGTTGCTTCTAAAGAATCAGTGAGCTGTGAAATGAGAACAGTTGTTTGGATCTTCAGAGCGCTCTGCTTAAGTTATTAGCTCCCCCCTTCCTAATTGGAACATATTCACAGTGTAGTACATTGTCATTTTTAATGGGCATCATAAAGAGAAGCTGTGGCTCTTGAACAAGGAACAGTCACATACTAAAAATTATGAGAGTTAGAAGGAGGAGGATGTCCTAAATGTTGGCATGTTAAATCAGGCACAGGCAAACTTTAGGACTTGGCTGCTTCCTTCCGTTTAAGTAACTAAGTTAATTAACTGTTTGTTGGACTGGCTGATAGCTCACCAGTTTCATGAGGGCTCAAGAGTCCTCACAAGTTGTCACATAGGTACATAAGCAGGGATTTTCAATTGTTTGTTTGACCTCCAACTTCACAGTGTGGTGGCTGTGTGCTTGTGACAATTCATTGAGTGAAAGGTAGTTTACTATGATGGGGCTCCCTGTGATGTGTTGTACCTGTAGTAAAGCACAACGTTATGGTAGGACTTCATTTCTCTCTGAAGTTACTGAAGGTAGAGAGGATACTTGCCAGTTTGCTGCATCCAACCCTCTGTGGATACATACTGACTGATTGCAGAGAATAAGGGCATATGCTCTTTTCTCAGTTTGGACCTTGTGTGTGTAATTGCTTCTTAACAATGTTATTCCAGATAGAGGAGCCCTCAATATATTAAAAACAAAAAACCCACAAAAAACCACCAAATCCAACCAAACAAAAAACCCAAACACACTTTCCACCTCCACCACATTGTATAGAACTTTCAATTGTGAATTTAAAAGTATTTTACAGGGGGAGGTCCTTATTATTTATCTTTGCTTTATAGATAGGCACAAGCTGATAACTGCAAGTGAGAGGCAATTGGATGACTGTGTTTTCTGAGTTTCTGCACCACATTCTGTCCAGTTTGTAGTCAGAAGTACCAAGGAGGAATGGAGGTTGCTCTGAGAGCATGGCCTCCCCCTCCTTACTCCTTTTACCTGTCACAGTGAGTTGTGACATCTCACTGTTACATGCTTTTAGCTGTGTTGACAGTAGCAAGCAAACCTGAATAACAAATTTTCAGCATAGCTGGGATTGGTGTTGCTGCTTTTGACTGAAAGTGTGTCTCAGGCATGTAACGCGTATCACATTATGCTTGGTGCTGATGGGAACTTCAGGCAAAGACTGAGTAGTATCTGATTGAAGGTAAACAGAAGCTGCTAAGAACTCATGTTTAGTGTCTCGTGTTAACGCTAACCTCAACATGGAGTAAATACAAGGCCCTTCCTGATCTTGCAAACTTAGTACAGCAACTCTCTGATACAATAAAGTATGAAATATAGCGTACAGGTACCGTGTGCTCATGCTGGGAGACATAAGCATTGCCAAATAATCAGGGCAGATGTTTATTAAATTTAGATTGCAGGGCTGACTCTGGTAGTGTTGTTGCTAATGGTCTATGCTGTCATCTGCGAAGTTGGTTTCTGCAATGAAATGGATAATTTTCTGTTTCTGACCCTTGTCTGTTCGGTGTTTGTACTGTATCTGAAAGCCGGGCTTTCAACTCCTCAGCTATAGAATGGGAACAATATTTCCTTTCTTATTATCCGAAGGCCAAATACATTAATGAAATTAATTTCATGATGGAAAGCACTCAATATATTAGCCGAGTATAACTCAGTATGTAGTCTGGCCAATGAAAGGCAAATTGTTTCTTCTCCCTGTATCAGATAGTTTACCAAACTGACAAAATGGAGGCAGCAAAGAGGAGAAATGTAAAGAAGCTTTCACAAAATAAGATGTTCAGACATGATAGTCTGTGATGTTAAGTAAGCATACAGGAATGTTATTTCTGAGCAGATGAGTACTATTACGTAGTACTGTATAGTAGAAGGTATCAGAGTTGGTTTTATGATTTCTTTCTTTTTACTTTTTGAAACTAAATAGAGCTCCTGTATTTCTGCCTAGCAAACCCCAGGTAGCAGTATGGCTACATGCATATGGGTATGTTAGACCTACTGCATATGCAATTTGCAGACAAGCACCTTAAGTTAAGCAAATCCAACACGTTCTGCATGATTTAATGTACTGCCTAAGTTCTGGACATCAGACAGTCTGGTTACAGAGTGTCACATAGGAATGATAAAAAAGTTGGGGGGGGGGGGGTTTGAGGCCTGAGGGAGAACCTCTCTGTTTTGGGGAGCTTGGATATTAATAACTTGAGTTCGAGGCATATACCATGTATGTATATCATAGGTATTATTTGTTGTTGCTTATTGAATAATACTCTGAAATCAGGGCAGTCAGTATGGGTCGCATGAACAGCCTATTGAAATCCCACAGCTGGAGGAGCCTATTGCTGCCTGCTATGATCCCTGATGCTTTTGCTCCCTTTGCTGGGAGCTCTGCTCCTGATGTGCTGCTGCTGTTGCTACTGTGAGCTGGGTGGTGTGAGGTACCTCTCTGCCCATGTGTGGACACCCTTTACTGCTGTCACATGTTTACTGCTCTCCTGTATTGGGAAAGGGAGATTGAGAGGGGACATGCTAACCCTCAGCTTCCTATACTGCCAAAATACACCATACTGTAAGTGTATCAGCCTTGCTGTGGTGAGTTGTGAAGCCTCCAGAAAAGAGGTACAAAACATAGTGGTGGAAAGGGTGATGTTCCTTCTTTTTCTGGAATTAAATTGCTTAAAGGCAGGATTAATTAAAAAAAAAAAAAAGAATAAAATGGAAATATATTATGAAATGCCCTTTGTTTCTATTCTATACCCATTCTATATGTTTTTTCTTTCTTTTGCCCAAAGTCAAATGGATATAAGGAATTAAAGTTAATCCTCTTTTCCTTAACATTATTCTTTTGCTGCAGAAAGTTACTGTAAATGAGACTGTCATCTATAAATAATACCATTGATCTTGTGTTCCCTGAAGCAGTTAAATTTCCTTTTGGAGTGCAGTCCTAATATCCAGGTGTTTTATGTGCTTTACTATACACTTTTCATGAAAGTAACATGATTACTTTGAGCTCTTCCTTTACCTGGGGAATTTTAATCCCTTTCAAAGTAACATTGCCCTAAGAAGTTAACGGCAGGCAAGTTTTAGGCTTATGGAGCAATTTCCACTGGAATTAACTCAAATGAGCCATTGGTAGCAGAGATCATTAATTTTGCCTGTGTAAGAGAGGAGGTCCTGCAGGCTGCTACTACAGCAACCTGGCGCTGGACTTGCGAGACCCACCACAAGTCATGGAGATGAAGATTGCCTGACATATATGGCAGGTCAGGGGAACATAGTTTGTGATTTGTATTTTTGCAGATTCAGTGGTTGAAGTACATCTACCCTGTGCTGATGCAGAGAAACAAAAGCCTCAGCTGTTCTGTGTGGAGAATAGGAGGGGAGTGCTGGAGAGAGATGTATGGCAGGAATTTGGTGGAGAGAATTGCTGGGAAATGGTCTTCTTCACCCATTAGAAGCCCTAAATTCCTGTCTTGACAGAATAGAGGCAGAACCAGAGGTAGTTTTCAGATGTCTCCGCCTTTTAAAAGTGGTCATGCTTCTGGGCTGGCAGCATTTTTGTTCTGTAATCGTGGTCTTTGCGCTTCTAGTACAATTTTTTGCTTGCTTTATTAATAACTAAAGATTGAAATACCAACATGAGGCACAAATACTGGGCAAGAGGAGCAACTCTTGAGCGCAGGCATAGATGAAAGGTTATGTGATGTGTGGTCATTTCAGTGTCACTGCAGGGGTGTCTTTTCTTCGTGCAGCGCCTGGCACTGTGAGGTCCTGCTTGCCAGCAACTGTGGTAAAGCAAACGGTTCTTGTGCGGCATGGATGTGTTTGCATCTCGAGGAAAGGCAAAAAAGACCTGATGCAAATACCTAACATGCACATACTCTACCACAGAGAGCAAAAAGAAGTTCTGCATGCTAATTTAAGTTTCTCAAAGAGAAAAGGGGAAGGAAAGCTGAGCAAAAGAATTTATTTAGGTCACCAGAACATATATCCTTTTGGAAATATATATAGGCCATATTTGCACACACACAGTTCCTGCCTTGAGTTCTTCACCCCAGCAGGAAGGTTTGATAGTATATTTGCATGGACTTGGTTCAGGTTGCATAGGGTCAATTACACCACATTGGCTTCCCTTTCAGTAATAAAAATGTGCTTCCATGTGTAAATTCTTCCTCCTCTTGATGATTATATGTAAATATAGAGAAAATCAATTGAAATATGATTTGGTTTTGCCAGCCGTCTCGCTCTGAGTTGTCAGTCTTCAAAGATGTGAATAAAATATGTGCTTTTAGAGGAAATAGCACTAATTCTTTTTGTGGGGGGAAGAAACCAACAGACCTTACTCTGTAGCTGCCAGCTTTCCTTATTTTAACTGTATATTTCTCCCTTGGACCCTACTGTTATCACTGTTGGGTTTTAGTTTCTTGGTTTCTGTGTTATTGCTGCTGACCTTGCAGTGTTGTGAGAAGGAATGGACTGATGAACCAAGATAGATACCTGCAACTGTCGGGAGGAATTTCATGTTTGTGCATACCATCTGCAGGAACTGGCACTTGTAGAGGAAAAGAGATTCTGTAATACCAGGAGGCTTTGCTAGAAGTGGAAGGAATGAGTCCTTCATTTAGGGGGTATGATATGGTTTTCCTGCTCATTTGAAAAATACAAATGGAAAGAAAGAACTACTGAACTGTCTAACTGAAACTAAATGTTTCAGCACGTCCTTTCCTTCAGGAAGGGATGTTCTATTCTCCAGAGGGCTGGACATATTTAACAAGCCTCTGAGAAGGACATCTAACCCAGGACGTGGGGTGGATTGCTTTGCCCTAGTTTACCTTGTTCTTAACCATGAATGCAAGTGTCACTGCAATAAGGACATTTCTTCTATTCCCATAAATCCGGGTTGAATATTTATTTTTCCATCTCAGCTGATGCTCATATGGTTCATAGCCTCATTTTACAGGCTCAGTTTCTCGTAATGCAGGGGATTATGCGCAGGAAGGCCTTTGTAGCTGAGCAGAGTCCCCTATAGAGTGAAAAGTTTCTATTGCATTTAAAAATGAGTACTTGAAGAACTGGATCCCAATAGCATGTATTTTGCTTTTGCTTGCAGAGGAAGTTGAACATTAAAAAGAAAGTTACTTTTCTTATCCTTCCCATCCCCTTTTTTATCTTATGGTACTGTAATTAGAAAGCAGTAAAGCAGAACATGTAAAAACTAGTTCGAGGTCATAGTTCTGATTGCCTAAACCAGAGAAGATGTTGGAGACAAAAGCCATTTTAGGACAGTTCCCTAACCTTTGTGCTATATGGTATGCTGGAATAAGTTTTCCCTCCCAGTATCCCTAGGGGAGCTTTTTTGTGATATAAAGTAATTGGAGATGCCTTAGAGAAGAGACTAGAAATCTGCCACCCCAGCCTCAAGTCAGTGACCTTATCTCAGATTATGGATACTTGCCTCTTTCTAGAGAGATTTCCCCTTCCTTGTGGGTTTGTTTGTGTATAAAGTAGAAAAGCTCCAGCATGAATGAGAAATCGAGAGATACTTATCTGTCACATTATAAAATGGAAGAGGAGGATGTATGCAGATTTGCAAAACTGCAAGACATCTGTCCAAAACTTTGCTTTGAATTAAGAAAGAAAGAATTTCTACTTGGCCTTGAGAATGAAATCCTAATCAAACATTAGTTCAGCCTCCAAACTAAAATATCAACTGTTTGTATGTGACTATTATCAATAGAATTGTATTTTCATAAATCTTCTTAAAACAAAGTTTTGTGTGAAATTTTTACTGGTCTTGACACAGTTTCCATCCAAAGCAAACTTATAAATCCCATCCCATCATTAGTAAGCCTCATTAACGGTGCTGTGCACTTTAACAGGAATTTCTGAGACATTTTACAAGATTTGGAAACCTCTTGATGAAATGCTATGGCTCGCTACTTTAGGGCATAAACAGTAGTTTAATCTTTGTTATCTCTCTTTGTACTTGTTCAGCAGTTCTGCACTCCCCCTGGATTTCTTTGTTCTCAGCAAAATTATTTTATGCCCCTCAGGTTCTTTCAGTCTGTTGCTTTTCTCATTCTGTTTCTAGGTGAATAAGCTCTTTTTTCAGGCTAAAGGAAAGAAAAGGTGAAAACTGCTTCCTGAACTTTGAATATGTGGGATCAGTTATGAAAAACTGTAGTGTTTGTGGGGATGGTGTGTGAAATACGTGTACTCTGCAGTAGTAAGCTTTGAATTGGGCCTCAAGTCAGTGGTCTTGACTTTTAGATATTGTGGGGGGTGGTATCTCTAACAATAGTTGGAATTTTTTTTTTTAAATATTAACATATAAGGATGGGTGAAGAATACTAGATAAAAAACAAAATGTTGTTCCCTCTCGACTCTACAAGATGGGTTTTTTTTATAACTTGACTTCAGTGGCAAGAGGATCTATGCTGCCAGCCTGTGCAGACCTTAAGTGGTGGTACTTAAAACTTGGTGTAAGCAACTGAAGCAAAATTTTGATGACCATAAGAATCTGCTACTGTAGTATTTTTTGCTGGTTTGCTGAAAAGAAGGAAATTGTAGGGAACAAAGCCACAAACCAGTACTCTAGTGGATTGATATCTGTTAGTGTCTTTCTCCAACTACATAGGGGTATGGGCATCTTTTTGTCTGGCAGAGAGGCTAAAGGAGTAGTGAATGGTGACACAGGAGGGGATAGACTAAGTGTCTGTGATACATGAGGTGCCACTTCATATGTATGGCTAGAATTTGGCCCATAATGCCCAGGTACCAATCCTGGGCATTCCTGATAAATAATCCCATTACAGTGAACTTAATGGGATTATTAATGAAATTTATCAGTTTCATCTTGACAAAACAAATGAAGTCTGCTGTCTTGTTTTTCTGGGTGATAACAAAGTTCTCAAACTGAAACTAATCATCAAATATTACTGTGTGAATTCTTTGATGTTAATCAGACTCCTTATTAAAACGAGAGCCAATAATGTATTTATATTTCTTCCCTTTCCTCACCCTGCTTTTGATGCAGGTGCTCTCCAAAAAGCTTACAGATTGCTGGCAATGACTTGGTAGGTGCGGGAAGTGTGATAAGCTTCCTGTATATGATTCGGGTTTTCTTACCATGTACTAAATAGCGGTGTGTGTAAGGTGCCCTTCATATAAAGTGTTTCACATCTTGCATTCAAATTAACAAAATCAGATTCCTGCTAAGGTAATTATGGAACAATAATAGCTGAACATGGAAACATCTCCATAGTTTCTTCATTAAAATATTTTGGAAATAAGTAAGGACATGCTAGCCAAAACCTCTTCAAAATCTGCACAAATTGGCAGGTTTCTCTCTGTGGGAACAAGCAAGAGAATTGATTTGGATTTTTCTGCAGGGTTTGCAAACTTCATGTAGGATTTTAGAGCCAAATTCAAGACATCAAAATGATCTATAAATGATTATATTGGACACTAAGATAAAGGGACAATGACAACTTGTATTCATATTGTGTGCTTGTGATCCAGAACATGCAGCATGTCTGCCTGTTGTTCACCTGATAAGACCTCTGTGATGCCCAAATAAGAAAATGGCATGAACTTCTTGTATGATGCCCTGCCGATTTCTTTCCCAGGCCAAGAAGCAAATGCATCCAAACTTTTAAAAATCTCAACTCTGGCTGTGCTCATTGGATTGGTGCTGGAGAGCCGAGATAGCACAGGGACTGGAACTGTGTGTTTGCCAAGAATTTATGGTGATACAATATCCAGCTGCTCTAACATATTGCCTTATTTGCCTGCATTGTGTTACCACGAGATGTGTCCTAGCCCATTCCAGTTTCCTTATGTTCTACTTACAGCAGGAGTGCTGAGACAATATTATGTGCCCTCAGCAGGTGCTCTGAAAAAGGAGTTTTGTAATCCTACTGTTTTCCTTTTTGCATGTAGCAAGGAAGAATCTTGCAAAGCATTGGCAAGCAGGCTTCATGTAGTTAACTACTTCAGTGTTGAGTTCAATGATACAGGGCTTATGTGTGCAAAAAAAAAAAGTTTATGCCAGACATTTTATGGGGCAAAACACTAGGTGTGCTTTGCGCTATATATTCTGGTTTCCTTTAGCCCTCTTCATTGCTTTTGACATTAAAAACTTTTGGATAGCTCCAGGTTCACACTGAGCCCGTTGGACTTGCTTCTGAGACTGAAGTCAGGTTCCTGGGTCCCTCAGGCAGAGCTTTCCCACACTTTGTACCATCTCGGGAGTCATGATTTTGCCTTTCATGGTTGCATTTCCTATCAATGCATTGCTGTTAACAGTCAAAGTTCTGACTTTTCTCAATATACTTCATGGTCCACAGAGCTTAGTAATATGACTCCTCTAATGACTTTAGACTGCTTTCATTTAGCTGCAGTTCTTCAGAACAGCCCCTTTTTTAAAAAAGGGAAGGGGAGGAGGGGGAAAGATCACACTTTTCTTAGTGAAAGCAGCCAACCAGAAAATAGACAAAATCTTGTGATGTTTCTCTTGAAAGTAACTTAGAAGGAAAAAAAACTGAGCTCTTTAGCATCTTCTCTTTTAAATAGCATCCTAGTGGGATGCTGAAAACACTGGAAACTGGCTTGTAAGTGAAAGCATGAATTCTTAGGTTTGGTATGGACTACTAAGGCTTAGAGAATTTTTGAAAGTAGCTTGTCTTTTATAGACAAAAGTTACCAGCATGGGGAAGACACTCTTCTATTTAACAGTAGTTCAACAAACCAATACATGTGGTCAACTCTAAAAGAGATGATGCCTCCAAGGCAGGACTGAGATAAGGTGTTGGTATGCACTATGCCTACTGAGCCTGTTAATGGTCTTCAGTAAAGGTTTGCAAGTAAATGTGCTGTGACGCCTTTCGTTAATAGCAAACGTACTTAAACCCAAAGAGGTCTGCAGCCTACTAACCTGAGTGGTGAAGAATCATTTCCACAATGAAATAAAGGATGTGTTTGTACTGTTACATCCCCATCTTCTGATGACAACAGATTTCAAACTGGGGAAAACAGTTTCTTACTTTCTTCTACTAGCAATCAGTTTCTTGGCCATTTTTAGTGCTTGGGTACGTGCCGTTCTGAGCCTAGCTGTTATGTAACTGTAGCTATATGGGAACCAGAATGGCAGAGATGCAAGTGTTTTTCTGTTGTGTCATTAAGGCCGCTATCTATTCCGCTAAGAAACAGAAAGAAGAACAAAGCAAAACGAAAAACAGGAAAGAAGAAAAATTATGTGAAGAATTTACTTGAAGAGGGAAATAATAAGAGGATGATAAGAAAGATCAGAAGAAATGAAGAACAATATTCAGCTTCCTTTTTCACGTCTGTGACAGTTGTGGAGCTCAGTAATCATGACTCTGTGGGGATGATATCCGGCTAGGAAGATTAGTAACAGGAACCAAAATCCGTCATAAGACGTTGTTGAAAGCTGGCGTTTCCGTAAGTATGTGTTCAGATCACACCCCGCGTTGAGCTTTGCTTATCTCTAAGCCTGTGAATAGCTTTGGGAATGGATGCTTTCTTTGATTTTTATTACCCAGTATACTGCAAAGAGGTAGATAAGAAGCTGAAATACGTTAAAACTTCTGTCATCCATCACTCTATCTGCTTCAGGGCTTAGTACATGTCCGTGATCCTTGTCTGCTATGCTGGAGAGCTAAAATTTATGGAACGTGCTTGGTCTCTTACATTTCTTTAGAGTGAAGAACAGGGGCAACAGTGTGAATTCAGGAATTGTCTTGATATGTGTAACCTTTTAGATTTTGTGAAATTTCAACTGCAAGACAAACTGCCTGCTATGTACCTTGGTGGAAAGTTTTTTCTATTGCAAATAAAGTCTGTGCAATGGCAGGATATGCATAGCTATGGGCTGGTATTATCACCTGAAAAAGGAACCCCATTTTGAGGATTACTTGCAGGTAAACTGGAGATCGCATCTTTGCCCACAATAAGTGGATCTGGTCTGTTGTACAGATGGCTGCTAATAGCAAATGCTAACTAATATTTAGACTTAGATTGTTTGCTTTAAATATCTATTTTCTCAAAAAGAACATAGTAAAGCCTCATATGGGGAAAACACCTTCTAAACCTATTTAGGACAGAGATCTGAGTTTTGGGAGTACTGTGAAGTGTTGTTTTTTTTTTTTTAATTTTTACTTTTTCCTCTACCATGCAAATGGCAAAATATTAGAGTCTTAAACCCTGTTCCTGCCCTTACTGACTTAACTTTTCCCTGGGAAAAATATAACCTTAGTTTTGAATTCCTCCTGGTTTGTAAGCATGTTCTTGACTTCCAGGATGAATTTTACTGTGCCACACTGATGACTTTCATGGGGGTGGAGCAGGGATTCAAAATACCAAGTTCACAGAGGGATTTTTATCAATGACTAAGAGTGGCAAATCCTAAGTGGCTTAAAAACTAAGATAGTATGAGGAAAATACACATGGACTGGCAGCTAGTATAGGAAGATTAGTATATCTGCTTTTATCTGGTATTTTATATCTAGAGCAGCACAGAGCCTTTTGTATTTTGGGAAGTATGGTATCCTTCTGTGAGCACAGCCAAGACTTCAGATGAGCATATGTATCTGACAGGGACATGTTCTGTCCCTCAAGAATGGATTCAGCTATGAAAAAGAAAAACCAGAAATATTCCTTCCCCATTATTACTGGGACCAGTAATGAGCTGCTAAATGAAACCATGGCTAACACCTCAAAGGTTATAAATTCCTGTCATGGTGACTTGACTTTAGGTATCAGATCTTAAGTCTGGTTGGCATAACTGAGATGACAATGATTGCCTTGGTGTCTGGGATTGGCAGCACTCGTCCTTTGAAGAAAGAGTGGATTTACCAGGGGTAAAGGATTCTTGGTACTTCCTGAGACAGCTAGCAGTAGAGAAGATCAGAGAGTTCACAGTGTGTTCATTCTTTTTTTTAATTATTTTTTAATCTTTGAAAATTTATTACATAAAGATTGCAGAAAAGAGCATACAAGAAGATGGATTGGCTTGGCTGTAGCTATAGATGATGTAGCGTAGTTCTGAACATCTCCTTGCTTTCTTTTGTAACGTCATTGATCGGGAGAAAGGAAAGATGGTGTAACTGTTGTAGGAGTATGCTTTGCACTGAACAGGATCTGTTGGTGCTTGCTACTTTTTGTGCTGAGGATGCTAAGCTATAAGGTTGTGCTAGCAGGGAAAACTCCTCAGAAACACTTATAAAACGACATTAGATTCTTCCCAGACTCTCAGGGTGCTCAAAGAATGTCAAATGAGTTGGACTGCATGAGACCCTGGCAAGGTGTCCTGGTTTCAGCCAGGGTAGAGTTAATTTTCTTCATAGAAGCTAGCGTGAGGCTATGTTTTGGATTTGGGATGAGAAAATGTTGATAAGGTGCTGATGTTTTGAGTTGTTGCTAAGTACTCAAGGTCAGTCCAGCTTCTCCTGCTGGCCTGCTAGTGAGAAGGCTGGGGGTGCACGGGAAGCTGGGAGGGGACACAGCTGGGACAGCTGACCCAGGCTGGCCAAAGAGATATTCCATACCATATAACGTCATGCTCAGTATATAAAGCTGGGACAAAGAAGAAGGAAGGGGTGGAGGGACGTTCGGAGTTATGGCGTCTGTCTTCCCAAGAAACCATTACGCGTGACGGAGCCCTGCTTCCCTGGAGATGGCTGAACACCTGCCTGCCCATGGGGAGTGGTGAACAAATTCCTTGTTTTGCTTTGCTTGCGTGCGCGGCTTTTGCTTTACTTATTAAACTGTCTTTATCTCAAACCATGAGTTTCCTCACTTTTTACTCTTCCGATTCTCTCCCCCGTCCCACCGTGGGGGAGTGAGCGAGCGGCTGCGTGGTGCTTAGTTGCTGGCTGGGGCTAAACCACGACACAAGGTAGAATGAGTTGGACTGCATGAGACCCTGGCAAGGTAGAAAACTGGTTTGTAGCCTTTTTGAGTCTCAAATGTTGTCCCATACAGTACAGAGTCAAGGGAGGCACTTCTGCAGGACCCCCCATCCCGGGCCACAGCACGCTACATGCAAGTCTGTACGGGCGCAGAGTGGTACCTGGGGTGAGAAAGGGGAAGATGCTGAAGCAGCCTTGAGCTTGTCAGTCAGTTGTGGAGTCCTGTGTGCCTTGGCAGCTGCTGTCTGCTGGAATTCATTGCCTGACTTGATGGCCACTGCTCAGTTCGGAACATGGTGACATTGGCACTCCTCAAAGAAGTGTTCGTCCTGCCTCACTGACCATGAGCACCAGTACAGAAAGGGCTGCCCACACAGACTGGGGTCAGCAAAAGTTACTCTTCTGCTCCCCTAGGCAGCCATGGTAGCTGTTAAGAACCATTAGGATGGAGCAGGCTCTGTGAAACAGCTCTACAGAATTGGAAGAGTTTTTTTCATGATCATGTCTCTAACCCATTTGTTGTGCACAAGTTATTAGCCTTAGTGCAAAGCAATCATACTTCTAAAACTCATTTTTTCTGAAAAGTACTAGAGAGGCACGTATACAATTTATAACTCCCTCTGCCATTGCTCACTTTAGACATTAAGGAAAAGAGAGATTCTGAAAAGTTTATCTATTTCTAAAGATTTTCAGTCCTCTGCCATTGCTCACTTTAGACATTAAGGAAAAGAGAGATTCTGAAAAGTTTATCTATTTCTAAAGATTTTCAGTCCTCAAGTGCAAAATGTAGTCTGCAGAGATTTGGCCTCTAATTTGTATTTAACTTAATTATATTTTAAATGGCCATTAATTTGTATGAATTAAATTCAGCAGTTTTAAAGAAAGTATGTGTATTTCTTTTATTATTTTAAGATGATGAATTTGCTTGTCACCTAAGGTCAAAAAGCTTGCTCATGAAAGTTGCCTGATTAATATTAATCAGAACTCTTTTCTGTTATTCCAGCTATCTTCTTCTGTAAGACATATTTTGAAAGATGTCTTGTCATCATTTCTGTTTGCATTATTTTCTTTCCTTCGACCTTCCCCACCCCCATCCCATGGCTCTTTTTTTCTTCTTCTTAAACCAGCAAGTGTTGCTTTGCTTTATTGGTGACTGTTTTCCTGTAGTATACCCTCCTCAAAGAGCAGAGTGCTAATGGATACCAATGACATAAAATCAGTCTCAGATGTGTAAAAGTCTGCTGCACTCCGTGGATCTCACATTAGTTTATTCTGTTTTTCCCTTGTTTTCCACTTTACAACTACTTGTGTTTCTCCTGGGAGATGTTCTTTTGTTGCATTATTTTGAGACTGAACCTCCCTAAGTAGGCTGCCCTGTGTAACATTTGTATGAAGTTGTTTTAATCTCCACAGTTTTGACTTGTATCTATGCTTAATTAAAATCATCACATAAAAGTAAGGAACAACTTGTACTGTGAAAACACCAGATCGTGTCAGGACAAATGAGATGCAGAAACTGTTGCCCTCTTGAATCTTGGGGGTCTTTGTACATACTCCTGGACAAAGAAGGTATTTCAAACAAGCCTCCTCATGTGCTTGTTGCAGGGGGTTTGGACCAGATGACCCTTAAAGGTCCCTTCCAACCCAAACTCTTCCATGATCCTATGAAGAGGAGAAACCTATGCACTTTTTCTTGAAGTTAAAGCATGGCTCACTGATCTCCTGAACTTGCAAAATTTACAGCTTTTGATATGTGAAACTAGGTTAGCCTCTGAATTGTGCAGGTAATGCTTTCTTGTATAATCGAATTGTTCAAAATAATACTTTGGGGTTTGCTTGTTTTTAAGGTTGAGCTCTGTACGATTTGGTTCATACATTCTTAATTGCTGCTATTTTAACAATCTGTGTTAGTGGAGAAAGATTTCTCAAGAAAATAGCCAGCTAGCCAGCATTTCTAAAATTAGCCTAGCTATTGGTACTTTATTTCTAAGAATAGTTTATCTATTGAGGATCAAAAGAAGCAAAAATAGATCCTTTTGCAGTGAAGTGTATGTCAGTATCTCTAAATCTGTGAAAACATGCCTAGTTTTTTTCTGCTTTCATTTTAAAGCAAACGGAAAGAAAAGACAGCAAATGAGTTGTTAGAAAGCAAGCATAATTATAAAATATCAGTAGGTATAAGAGAGTTCAAGCATGAAAGGAAGGAATCCAGCTGCATGGAGGAGCAGAGGGTGATCAGTGTGGTGGTGCCTGTGGTGACCCATGCTCTTGCAGAGCCGTTTTGCTGCATGCTGTGGGCTCCATCACTTTCCTTTTTGTTTTGGAGTTGAACAGGACTGATCCTGTTTCATGTAAGCAATGTTATTCCTATACTATGCAAGGATATGGTTCTTTATTTTTAAGGAACCAGTAGACCTTAATGATTGTAATGTGATCTACAGTCTTCCGCTTTATACAACAAGTGGCATGCTGTGAGCAGCATTAGGTTTCGCTTAACATGTCCTTCATTTTTTTAAATTTGCTTGGCTGTTAAAATTTTTGGAGAATACAAAATAGCAATGTACTGCCCACAAGTTAGGAGGTGTTGCTGCTGGCTCAAGATGTGGTATGCTGTGTAGTAGAGCAGTTGCAAAAAAAAAAAAAAAAAAAAAAATCCGTCCTAGCTAGATTTTGCTTTGCTTTACAACCAAAACAGTGCAGCTGCATCTGTGAGGCAGTGGGCCCAAGTGGTTTAGCTCTCTGGAGTTGTGGGGCTGCTCAGTCAGGTAATGAAATGGCAAACATGGCAGTGCTGGTTTTTTAGTATCTCCATGAGTAGAACTGGTGAAGGATGAGTGTCTTTTTGCCGCATGCACTCAGAAGAGATAATATTGAGAGGATTACAAGCCTGCTTGAGAATTTCCCGAGAATCCTTCAAGCAAGGACAGTCTTTCACAAAGATAATAATAAAAAAAAAAGCTTTATTTATTACTTTTTTCCACTATTAGTATTCTAGTATGCACATGAACATCCAAGTAAGTTTGTTTGATGTAGGTTTATTTTCTTATTCAAGTGCTTTCAGCAGGATCAATTTCAAATTCTGTATGTGTTGCAAAACTTACCATCTTAAGCAATATTAAAGTATGTGCTGTTATTAGAAATGAAAGTTATGAAATAATGAAAACATAAATTTAGTATGTATCTACCTTCAAAAGTCATAAAACACTGAAAGAACAACACTGCTATTTTCTCTGACCATTTTCATACCTTTTTTTTTTTCCTGAAGATGGTATAACTTGCTGTATTCTCATGGAAAACTTTTCCTTTTTTTATAATCTGGTTTTAATTTCTATGCATGCCTTTCTCCATTGTACAAGAAGAAAATTTGCATATTAGGCCTCTTCTGTAAATACAACTAGATAAAAAATACCTTGATAGAGCTTATATATGCTCTCTAACTAAAACTTCTTGTCTTTGGTGGAATTTCTGTGCAGTTTAAATGTTGTAGTGCTATTCAGGATTAAAAACACAGCATAGCATGTAACAGCAGGTACCCTTAGTTGGGATCTCTATTCTTCCATCTGATGAGGTTTGGGATTGTTGTACATTTTTTAATAGGAACGTAGGTAAACGTTACGACAGCCTTGACAATGTAGTCAACAGTGCAGCAGCACTAGCCAAGTGTGTAAAACACAAACAGTGTTTTTCATCTGTGACTGTCCTGGCAGGTGATAAAACCAGAATTCCTTCTTCACCCATGGTTTGCAAGAGGCAAGTCACGAATGTGTTTGGGGCTTTGATTTTTTTTTTTCTTTCTTCCCAGTTTTATGGAAATAAAAGAAGTCATTGGGTGATAAGGTGCAAGCAGTTCCCTTGCTTAGGTGCTGAAAGCTTAACACAGAGCTGGAAGAACAAATTGTCTCCAACACCGTATTGATGTCTCAGTCAAATGCCTTTACATTGTATTTTCTGTTTCTATGGTGAGGACACATGGCATTAAGCTGTCAAAATTATCGAGGTAAACTTACCCTCTGTTGTGCAAGTGTTCCAGTTTGATGTCAGAAGTGCTCTCCTTTTTTTTTTTTTTTTAATTGCAGAATATGGGCAGTATGTATCATCTAAAAGTCTAACAAAAACATACTTCCTGTTCAGACCCTGTCAAATGGTAATCTAGTCCTTCTGCTCCAAAACTGACCCTGGTGGCAGGGTTCATTTCCATGGAAAGGAAAAGGCATATTATCCCAGCTTCTACCCAGACTTATGTGCTCGGATCAGAGACTCTTCAGCACACAGTATTGCTCTGAGAACAAAAGTTGCGCATGTGTTTCTTTTTTAGGAGATGGTGGATAAACTAACACTGGTGTTTGTCTCTCATCAGTTTTCTCCTTAGCTTGTCTAGCAAACAACTCTATTGCTTCTGCTTTAGGAAATTCCTGTTAGTGAAATATCTTGAAATTCCTCTATGAAGGTGTACAGGCATTAGGAGTGCATGAACTGAAGTTACAGATCTTCCTCTGCAAGTTTCTTGCAGGTTGGTACAAATGCTTGCCGTTCGATGAAAAGCTAGGGATGACTTTGAACAGCAAACCATCTCACCATCCTGCACCTGTTCCAGCTGATCGGTCTTATTTAATGAGAAATGTATAGTTGTAGGCTGATGCAAAGCCCTATAAAATGAATTAATAAAACACTGGTTATTAAAAAAAAAAAATTTCCATCTACTCAGTAGAAAACTGAATGTAAAGAGTCTCTTAGGTGAGCCTGTTTACACCCAGGGGACCCTCCAGCAGAGGCTGCCATTGCCATGCTGCCGTTGGGAGCGACGCCAGCTCCGCTGCCCCGGCCACCCCGGGGTTTGGGGAGCCTGGTGTAACGCAGAGCTGGAAGGATGAACCGGTGGCTACACAGAGTAGACTAGGGTATTTGCCCTTGGTGGGATTGGCTTAAAATGGACAGGGCTTCGGAAGCAAGGGATTTTTCTCAATGTACTTAATTTTAATTTCAGCAAATTGGCTGGCTTTCCCTCGTGTACTTTGAGTTCTTTGCCCATTTAAAAGAATTGAAAAAGAGAGACAGATATACCATCTATTGTTCTCTTGCTGAGTGACCAACATCTTGAATTAATGCTTTCATGCTTAATACAGTTTTTATAGCGATTACTTTTTCTGTATGAATTTTTAATATTTACAAATTGCATTTTATATTGGTGCAAGGAAATAAGAAGGCAAATATAAAATAAATAGATTAACTCTGCTTCTAAAACCAACTGCTGAAGGTAAAAATTTGCTCAAACATTGAGCTTGTGTTTTGCTGGTCAGCCTCACACTGAGGAAAAAAAACCAGGAGCATGTGTTGGTATTTTGTTTTATTTTTTTGAGAATGTGCTTGTTCCTCAGCTGAAGGCCTGCTGTCAGTTTGCGAGGACAAACCTCCATTAAGCGGTGTTGCTGTGAAGCTTTGATGTACGTAATTGATGAGCAGCAAGACTCATAAATATTTACTGAATTCTAACTTAATTTTAATCTTATTAGGGTATACCATTATCTGTCTCAGCTTCTTTTTTAAAACAGTATCTCAGTCCTCTGAAAATGAAGTATTTAAGTTTTAGTATTACATCAGTATGGTAGTATAGGCTAAATTAGTTTAAAGCTCTTTGTGTTCAGATACTTCAAAACACTTTGTCTCTGCTTAAGTAGGCACAGAGTAATTAATGGTTGAATGAATAAAAAGATACTTTGAATAAAAATTAGAGTGAATGGAAGCGTAATTGTGACTGACAATGTTTGTACAGCATTGTGCTAAATCACTTATTTCAAGCACTTCAGATGAAATCTTGTTACAATGGTATTGTACTGCACATGGCAGCTGAAAGTAAAGCTAAGTGCAAACAGAAGGGAAATTTAAAGAAAGTAGTAAATGTTGCTGCTTGGATGCAAGAAAGTGCAATAACCGTGAACCAAGTTCTAAAACAGAAGCATTTTTTGTCTCAGTCTCAGATTGTGGCGTATTTGCCAGAACTCTCCTGAGAGTACATTGCCTGAACTTGAAGCTTCAGTTGAATTTTGCCACTCTTTGCTAAAAGATTAAAGAGTAATTGATGTAATTTATCTAAGAGTAATCAGTCAAAATGCTTGATGTGATTTCTGCACCACCACCTCCCCCCCGCCCCGCACCCCAGGAAGTGCTTTGCTCTTGGGGGCTTGGGGTTTTGTTTTGTTTTTTAACAAAAGCTATAAATGGAAGAGGTGGTTGTAACAAGTCATCCTGCGGGTGTATGCATGCGAGGAAAGAGGAATAGCACAGCCCAAAGTTCTCCCTGCGTTCCTGGAAGGTGACACTGGTGTCTGTCCAGTCCATGCCTGCTATAGCTGGTGCAGGAAAAGGGGCACAGGAGCAAGCACCCTCCTGAGGAGTACTGCTGCGGCATGGTCCCTGTTGTCTGCAGCTCTTCTGCAACTGTCTGGTTTTGCTTGGCTGAAATCCCACCCTGAATGTAGGGATCTTTAAACTTGAGTCTTTTAGAAGAAGAGAGGATGCAGAGAAAAAAAAAAAAGATAAAAAGCTCCATTAACATCCGTTATGATGGTTTGTCTAAATTCATTTGTAGCTCAGAGTGGTGGAAAATGATTTGCAATAACAAGTCTCATCAGGCTGTTCAACTTGTTGTTTGAGTGCTTTACCAGGGACGTAACTGTGGCAAGCCTGTTTCTGCTGATGGGTGACTAAAGACACAAGGAGACCAGGAAGGGTTGGGGAGGGGCTGGCTTCCAGTCCTCCTAATTCAGGGACTTTGTGCCCTTGGTCTTTCTGCCACCCTGATTTTTTTTTTTTTTTTTTTCCCCCCCCACCGAGAGGCAAAGTGCCGTGTGAGGTCGGTGAATCTTCCTGATGCCTTGCACATCAAGTTGGGAAATACAAATTTTCTTCCTCTTTTAGGTACTCGGGCAAAGCTTATTTATTCAAGGTGCCTATAGGTACATGAGAGGATAAGCCTGTTCATGGGGGAGCAGTAATAGGAATCCTTTAATTAATAATTGAGTAAATCTTGTCTGTCTGAATAGCGATTATAAGCAAGGAAACAAGCAGCTTTAAAACACATGGTTGCAACATGCCAGCAGGCCTGTTCAGATTGTAATTTCGATGCTGCTCAGCCAAATTCATGCTCTTTTCTACTATCCTTGAAAGGTTGCAATAAAAGCAGCATGTACTGTTCCAGCTGATGTCACCTAGGTACAAGGTGACTCCAGTTTGGGAGAGATTCACAGCCCAGTGTGCAGAGACACAGCCAGGGCAGTCTGGTAGAACCGGTCCCTTGTTCCTGGGCCTGAGTCCTAATGAAGCAAACCAGGACTTAGCCTTCAAGGTGGTTTTCTCTTACTCCAGAGCAAATTTTGATTTCTAATTCCTTTGACAGTTGCTTTGTGCAACTTTATGCTGAGGAAAGCAGAGTCTTTTCCTTTGTTTCCCTCCGACACACCATGCATGAGCAACGAATGGACGATTCAAGTACATAGTATTTCCAAAACCGGACTGAGGTTGCTCTGGAAAGGATGGGCCAAAAGCAATGAAGTGCAGCTCAAACAGCAAGTCTCAGGCTGTTCTAGTTGAATTTGCAGCACTGTTTATGAAGCTGCTTGCTACAAGGAAGCATTTTTTGGCTGGAGCAATTTTGTTAGAGCGCCCAGCCGGATGCTGTCTCTTGAAGCATGTTCAGGAACTTGCAAGGTGTATAGCTCGGGTGTTAGCTTGAATCTCACAGTCGTCAACAGCCTTATCTGCTGTGAGCACTCCATTGCATCTCAGGCACACATGTATTTTGTCTAAACATGAGCCAGCAAATTCAGGCATTGCAAGCTTTTGTGCCTTTATTACTGTTTTTTAAAAATTTATTTATTTCCTTCATCATTCTACTTGTACAAAAAAATCTATTGGGAAAAATTTGGTTAGGTATGCTCTGGTCTCTTCTGGTGCCTGGTAGATCTGTACAGATTAGGTGCTGGCACATCTGATATCTGGAAATTCCATCTCTGTCCAAGGCATTTTGTAGCATATATTCTGCAATAATGAGAGGCTTGTAAATATAAGGCTAGAAGTCTGACAGCAATGAGGGGTTACAACCAGGTTGCTCCCTGGTACTGTAGTATAGGTTAGATGTAGAAAGCTTTCTCTTGTGTGGAAAACGGATGGAAGTTTCTCTGAACTAGTATGTTGCTTTGATATGTCATTTGGTTATGAAGGATGCTTTTTGTTTGAGGCAGGATAGAAAGGATGAATTCCACCAAGGTGCTAGCTGCCTTGTCCAGGTCTGCACTGTGCCTCAATATAAGAGACAGAGTTTGAACTTACCAAGTGTTATCCTGTGCTCTCAGCAGCAGTTTCTTTCCTTCAAATGAATATTTATGTTTTACCCTGGGTTAGACACTGAGTTTTGTAAATAACTTGTTGTTGAAGGCTGTGGAACCTGCTAAATGTACATTCAATTGACACAATTTTCTTTTTTGCTTTTTCTTTTTCTTTCTCCCTCTAGTTTATATTGTCTTTGGTATATGAAACAGGTATTTCAATAATTTCAAAGTTTTTCCAAGGAGGAATAGTTTGGGCTGTAATGTATTCATACAAAAACACTTTTAACCTTTGAATGGATGTCCTTGACTAATCATTGCTAATTTTCATTAATATTGATAACTACGGATGATGTTTTATGTCAATGGTACCAACCCAGAGTGAGATCTCACATGTGTTTTATTCAGGCATTTTCTTTCCTGAATATTCAGCTACCATGTGATTCAATATAATTTAACTGTTAGAGAAAAGCTCTTCAGTGTGTTCTGTACATCTGTGTTACAGTATTTTTAAAGCATCTTGCCTTAAATATTTTCAGAGTTAAACTAATGTGCATAAACTTGAAAAATGAATGCAGTGAGGCTATGCATTTGGCATACTGCTGTAAAATACTGTAGCATTGAAGTACAGGTTTGCGGCCACTGCATGAAACATTCATGTAAACCTGCACCTGCAGTCATGTGTAAATCAGGGCAGTGAACAAGAAGCTGCTTTCAGGCAAGTGTGCAACTGGATTAGCCACTGAACCATTTATTAAAACTCCCAATGCTGTGTTATAACTTCATAGCATGACGGAGCACCTCATTATGCTGTTGACTTAGGCTACTTGTGAATGCACTGGATCTTTTCTGGTGCTTGAAACTGTTACAGGAGCCTTAGAATTTGCATTAGGTAATTATTGTGCTTCTCAGCTACTGTGTACAGCAAATGTGCTCTATATATGGCTGATTCATGCTTTTATTATTGCAGCCTCACTGTGACAGACTGTGACATATTGGATGTTGTACATTTCTTCAGAAAATGAATCTCAAAAGACAAGAGAAGGGAGAGTGGAAGTATTATTAGATTTGCTGCAAGAGCTGGAATGCAGAGAGAATAAATGACTATTCTATCCTATTCTGACTTCCTGACAACAGGTCTGCATATTGAGCTCAGACCTCATGTCTGACTTCTTTTGCTTCAGAGCATCGCTTCTAACAGTTCAGTGTTGCACAGGCAAACCATGTGGGGAAACCATTACTTTCCTGGTTGAAAAAATAGGAGAGATACTATAAACTTATGGAAAGATACAATACACTGCTCAATATGCATCAGTTTAAAACACGTTGCAAAAAAAGCTAAGTTGAATAATTTGACAGAAGTAGTAAAACTTTCTATAGTTATGTAAGAGAAAGTTATTTCAACAAGAGAAATTAAATATTGCATTTTCAAAATTACAGAATTTTCTATCGTTCAAAAACTGCTTATGTGTGTGTGGCCAGAAAATCGATGGAATCGGCACCTGATTAAATACTTAAATGTTGCCCAATCTATGCCTCAAATGAGAGAGGCTATTGTAGGGCATAAGCTTCCTGGGGAATCTGCTACTTGTAGGCAGAGAAACTATTCTGTGCTTGACCTTGATGAATCTCCAGTTGTTGCAGGTGGAGATGCTGGAGGTCTATAAGGAACCTGTTGGTTTGAAAGTACAAGGCTGTTGTCATTCTCCAAGTTCAAAAGATCACAGAGGGGAGAGGTTGTATGCTGATATGGCTGGAGCAGGAAGAAAAATGTTCTGGTGGTCCTTCAGTGCAACTCCAGGTGAAATAAGCACAGAAGCCACAAGCAGCATTTAGGTTTAAGTTAGTAAAAGAACAGATCTGTCTGATGCCAAATGAGAGCAGTAGGCTGGGGCTCACTGAACAGCGATGGCTAGCTGTAACTCAGCTGCTGGTGACACTTTGCTAATAACGATAGGAGCTGTGGTAATTGCCTTCCATACCTGGCCTGTAAACACCCAGTGAAGCTGAGTATCCCCCAGTAGTAAGGTCTTATTTAGTGCCAGATCCAAGGAAGGATTATAATAGTAGTGTACTCATTTGCAACCGTAAAGCAACTCCTTGTCTCCGGCTCAGCTCAGAGATGTATAAGCTCCAGGGCTGGGTACAGTCAGGTTTCTGAGTTCCCTGGAGCATCTAGCACTGCATTTCTGCATTCCCCCAAAAGTTGAGGGTTTTGCAGGATGAAGCCGCTTAGTCTAAACTTAATCAGAGAGAAGGAGTCCTGTGTTGAGGTTTTTGACCTTGTAAGTATTGTAACTAAATGACTTTCATGGTTCTCTTCAGCTACAAAGAACATGAAGATAAACATAGCCATTATCAGAAGGTAGCTTTCTGAGGAGAAGAAGAAAGAGAAAAATATGTACTGATGATATAAATTCCAACAATAAAATGGGTTTTTTTTGTGTGGAAGAGGGACCATAACGCTCAAATATTGTGTTAGTCTATTAGGGACTAGATACGAAGCTATTTGACTCCAGTCAATTAGCAGTAATTTTTTTTTGCCACTAACAGTCTTTGCCACTATAAATTCTTACCTGCTTTCTATTCAGAAAATATATTCATCTTTTTTCTTTTTTTTTTCCCTTCCTTTTAAATTATATCAGGTAATCTGTCACTCAACAGGTTAAGGCAGAAGTGTAGTAGAGAGTAACTTTACAGTAGAGGTGCGTCCTAGATTCACATCAGTGTAGACTGTGGTCGCTTATTAAAAAGCTGAGTTTGAAATGTCACTGTATTTCAGGTTCAGAAGGACAGACTGGGCTGTGCTGGTTTAAATAGATGCAGTGAACTCCAACAAACTTCAGTTGATATCAGTTGAATATCAAGTCCAAAATTTGTGAATCGTTAATATTCAGTTAGTTCAATTGGAGACTGGCCATTAAATAAATTGTCACTACATTGTGAACAAATCATTCTGGAAAGTATTTGAAAGCAGGATTTCAGTTTGGGTGTACGGGAAATGTTGGTAATCTTAGTCAGTCAGTTTTCACGCCTTTTGTCCTTTGGCCAGTATTTATTTTACTGCAAGTGTGAAGAAACAGCATTATCACAAATAAAATAAGCCATGCTCAAATATTTCAAGTGGAACAATTCTATATGTAGTTTAATTTCATGCACTAATACTTTTCCTTAGAGACTGTCTTGAGTTTTCAAAACTTGTAAACTGGTGTGACTTTTCATTTCACTGATGTTATACCATAATGGATGTATAAAAACCATGGCAAAGCCATTCTGAATGTAGGGTTCACAGATTAAATCTACTAATTAGTTTTTCTCACTGTACTTATTGTAAGTCAAAAAGCTTTCATAGAACAAATGAGCAGAAAACAATGCAGACAACCTTTATTTATATTTTTATATATGTATGTATTGCAGAAAACTGGAAAGAATTTTCATTAATAATTTAGGATGAGCACAAGATTTGCTGTTCCAACATTCATATTTTGTGGTGAAAACTGGGAATTACGTCCTGTGTTCTTTGTATTTTTTTTAATTAGTTATTTCCTTAACTGAAGTATTTAAATGAAAAGCAGTACTGGGTATTTAGTCTCTCCAGGGTGGTTTTTTTGTGGTTTCTTGATGGATTCTTTTTTTTAACAGTTCTAGTTCTCAATGCTGAAGACCTTAAAAGAATGGAGGGCATTAAATGTGGACAAACTGGGCTTTATGGATTTAGATCAGGCTGAAGCTTGGACAATTTAAACAACAAAAAGCAAGAGATCTTAGTAGGACCCAGTGGCCCTTTGTCATTTGAGAGCTCTGCATCCAAACTCATCTTTATACCCACTGATTCTAATCTCCTTCAAAGTTTATTCTTCACCCAGTCCTGCAAATTGATACAAACAATATAAGCAGCCAAATACAACAAAGAAGATTCCCCTTTGAAATAGCAGGGATGTAGTATTTTCCTGTCCTTCCTCTGCCTTGGATCCAAAGATCCCATGAGCACATTCCAAGGCAAGGATCTTTTCAGTTACCTGTTTTATGGCAGGGTTAATTTTCATTCAAATCAGTAAGCTACATGATTTATTGCCTGGCTTCTGTGATCTCTAGATTAAGAAAAAGCAAGTAGTAAGTTGTGATACAGAGAGGAGACTGGGTTTTGGTGGGCTGGACTGGCTCAAGGGTACCCTTGTAACCAAGCTTTGAGAGATCAGTCAAGCCTCAGTTCTTTTGGCTTCTGGTAACTACATGCTTCATATATTTGTGAATAAGAAGTAGTATGGGAAGAGTTTGGCTCATTGGTAGTAAGGAAATTTATACTTTAATATCCTTCAGTATTGTTTGTTTTTCCGATGTGTAACATTTATTCACTGAAGTGGGCATGTACAGCTGTCTATACAGCTTTTTATCTTTGTTAAATCCTGATAATTTTTTTGTTCCATTTTGGTTCCATTTTTGGATTGCATAAGGTCACTTTGGTACAGTAGGAGCTATTTAAATATTAATATTGATTGCATGTAAAAGTTAAATTGACTATAGTTATTAAAGTATTCCCCAAGCACACAGAGTACCACAAGTAACCAGGTTCAGCAAACGAGAGTTACAGTAGTTCTTGCTGCATAAAGGCATTTGGAAAAGAATATAAATGGCTGTTGTGTTCAACTCAGTATGGTCATGATCTAAGGTCAAGAGATACTGAAAGAGCCTCTTTTTTGTTAGTTTGATGGATTAACTTCTGCTGGAAGTATAGGAAATAACATTCTGTGGCACAAAATAAGGATTATAGAGAAAAAGCACGTGTGGAAATGGCTGGAATCACATTTCTTCAAAAATTTTTTTAAGGTTTTCTGTACAAATCCATAGCATCAGATTATAGCCTTGATGACACCCGTCAAGCTTTTTTCTGTTAGTGTCTCTTCTGCTGCCTTTCCAGATGCACACAGGACCAGCTAGGGGTACAAAGGATATTCAGAGGCCAAGGAAACGAAGCCAGATCAATATACTGGCATGTTTCTGAGATATTCCAGGGGATAAGAATTCAGAGGTGACTTTGTCTTTCAAAGATTTTTTTTTTCTCAAAACTCAATCACAGTTAAAGGCATCCTGGGATGAAAAACAGTGGTTTGAACAACTTCTTCTGTATTTTAAGCTACTCAAGTGAGGGAAGGGAAATGACTACAAGGATAGAAAAGCTAAATTAAACTTTAAAGCCATCTCTAATGAATTAAATGTTCTTCCAAAATCATATTGGAGAACTTTAAACAGGAATAGTTTAGAGGAAACAAGAAATAGCGTACATGTAGAGTATTAACTGGATGATTCCTTGGAAGTAAAACCAAAAGTATTGCTAAAACAGTACAGGATGTTGAACTGTTACTTATCCAGGAAGACTGGGTAAGTAAGTTCAGCAAGTATGGCCTGTCCTTTTCTCCTTGCTGCTTAGAACTCCTACATCTCTCATCTTCCTTCCTCTGGAGTGCTCAGGAGTCCCTTCCTTGTCAGGTTAGTCTATCTCTTCTTCCGCTATTAACCTTCCAAGGCTGTTGGACAGAGTTTTGCTTCTTGGTATATTTTCATCTTTTTTCTTCCGATATTGGTTTTTTGCACACAGGTGTGTGTGTGTGCACACGCACACATCAAAATGTGTGAAATGACTGCAGCCAGTCAAATGTTTAGGGGAAAGAAGTGCAAGGCAGTGAAAGACTGAAGAGATGGAAGAAGAAAGGGAAATGGCAAACTATTAGGATTTACATCTGAGCTCAGAAGAACATGTTTTATGCACTGAGGGGAGAAGGAGTAGATGTCCTTTCACTTTCCTGGGTTTGAGTCCCAGGAAAATGGGAGTGTAAAGTTGCTCACGCACTGCTGGGGATCCCCTCTATCACTGCTCCCCACAGGCAGTTCCAGTTTGATGCCACTTTCTGTGGTGGCAAGGAAAGGAGAACAGTACCTGAAAATAGGACTGAACACCCAGACATATGGAAAACTAATGTCAGTTTGTTGTTGTTGCAAACACCTAATATTCTGGGGGAGCTTTTTGGCTTACTAATCCTCACCAGCAATTTTAAAGCATTCCCCTGTGCCACTTCCCTACTCTTTTCTGATACAGCAGTCTTCAATAGTTCAGGTATTCACATTTGTGTGTATAACAGTGGTTTATCTAACCTGATACCCCTCCACACATAGCACTGATTTCAGCATTTAGAAATGCTTTTGAATTGTTAGAATGTCAGAGGATGTCAAAGAAGTAACTGTCTCCTGATTCCCTCCCAAATCTGCTGCTGCAGTTTCCAGATGTGTTTTGGCTCGTAACAAAGCATTGCCAAGGAAATAAAAATAGCTCTGAGAGGTTTTTTTTTTACCTATCAGCTTTCATCTGAGAAGTTTTAAGTCTAATAGGATACATACCATACCTCTCGCATGCTCTAGATCATGGTCAAAACTTAAAATGGGAGATGTGGATTTAATTTCTCATTAGCATTCAGCTGTGTATGTTGCTCTAGGGCCAGTGGACATTCAGCTTGTAATTACAGCTTGTTTTGTTGTTCAGCTCAATTGTTTCTGCTTTTTTCAATAAAGTAAGCCTGCTGAAAGCAAATTGTATCCTCATTAGGGCTAATTAATAGTTGCCTTTTCCAAAGAGCTTCATGTGAGGCTTTGCACAGAGCAATAAACTGAAATATTGTCCAGCTGCAGACTTTATGTCCAACTTTGCAAAGGGAGCCAGGTGTTACGTAAAAATAGTTCTGCAGACCCTAGCACTTTCTTTGCATTTTATGCTCTTGCAAATGGCCATGGTTACTTTTCATTCTTTTTTCAGACTAGCAAAACTTGTAACATCTGGTGGGTCAGATCTTACTGCCCTGGAAATCGGGGGAAGTAGGAGCTGAAAACAGTCAGATTCTTAAAACAGATTCTCATAACCTGTTTCCTGAGGAAATTCTGTTCCAGAGTTGCTTTGGCCTTTGGTGATAAGAGTTATGATAACATTTATCTACCTGTACAGCTTGCTGAAATGCTATCTTGTGGAAAGCTGTCAAAATAACTTTTAGGTACTGAGAGCAGAGACAGTGAGGGATCAATTACGTTTGTTCTTTCAGGTCACACAAAAGTTTATGTTTTTTCATCACTTTTATGTTCTTTAAAGGTTGGTTAGTGCTCATGAGACAAAAACAGGTTGTGACCCAAATAAGATACTGGCAGCTCCCATCTTCTAACGGAGAAGGCACAGTAGCTGGAGGAGGCCCATGTGAGTGAGGCTGGTGGGGCAAAGCCATCAGGCGATGCTGTGTGCTTGCTGTTCAGGCAGTTCTGCAGCCGCAAGTCTCCCCGAGGGAGCCTTTGTGGTTGCCACAGCCCCCCCACCCTGGGTCCTTCATAGTGCCTTGTCTAATCCCCTCATTGGCCATCACCAAGGATGCAGATCCCGCAGTCATTTCTACTGACTGTCATTCCGAGAGCAGTGGGAGATGTTCGGCTGTGCACAAAACTGTTCTCCTGTTTGTGCTGTGCACAAAACTGTTCTTCTGTTTGTACAATGAAACGCTGGTTTGTCTTCATCCAGAATTTTTTTTTCTTGATCCAAAGTTTTAGCTGATTTTAGACAAAATTACCTGTCAGAAAGCATATTCATTGCACAGGACCAAGAGGGTGTTTTTTGTTGGTATTTACACTAAAATGCTTGTTTATCTGTTCTTGTTAAGTATCAGCTATGAACCCAGCATTCTGAAAGTCACAGGGCAGGATATAGTACTTCTTCCAGGGGAGTTTGAATTTGTCCTGGTTGTTGTTTGGTTTTGATCTGATCTTCAGATGTAAATAATATGTCTGAATAAAAAATAAATAACAGCAATGAGAAGTTTTGCATGCTGTGTCCTTTTGCCTGTCACCAAGTAACACATTAATCTGCACACACGTCCTTGGAAAGCCTTAGGATTGCAGGAGTAAGATACCGCTTGCTGCTTTGTTCTTCCTGTTGTTTCTTGCACTGGTTGGTGTAAAAGGCCCCGTTCAGATGCATGAAAACAACTTGGCAATGTGGGCAGAAGGAATGCCAGGTCCTGCTCTTTAAGCTCTGGAAAGTTGCTGTGTTTCTTAGTGTTTCCTAGGGACGGTGGGAATTGGGATTGGAATTGTGTGGATTTCAGAGTGCTGTCTGGCATGGGGACTTCATGTGCCATCTACATCTAGTAAGGACTGCCTGCGTTGTGTCGCTAAGGAAAAGTTGTCGGGCATGATTTACTTGCGGTGCTGATGTAATTGGTATGTGGATTGCTCAAGGATATCGTCCGTGTCTTAAAAATGCATGTAAAATTCTGTGAGCCCTTGGGAAGAGGGGGAAAACTGGAAGACACTTCTGCATCGGGTTCCCTGCAGCCTGCTGTGGATGGGCACGATGCCCTGTGGCTTTGGCCATGCAAACAGCCAGGCAGTCATCGCTCTGAATGTGCTTCCAAGTTACACGCTGCATCTTTACTGAGAGCAAAATAGGAACAGGTCACGGTCTTGTGGCTTCTATTGCCTTTTAATTCCCAAAACAAGTGGGTACTTGATTTTGAAGTTCATAAATTCCAGCTCAAGAGAAACCATGGTTTGCAAGATTAATGGCTCTCAAGGAAAAAGTGCATGGGAACTACAGTTTAAGGAGAAAACAAAACAAAAAACCCACAAAGAAAAAAGGCGAAGTCAAGCTTTTTCTTCTTAATCTGATATCTTTTCTAGCTGAAGTGTCTCTCCTGAGCATTGCTGAAGGGTGCTTAGGCCAAATTTCTGACCTCTTGTGTCTTATTAACTCCTCCTGATAAATACATGAAGGACCCTGAATGAGAGAAGTGTATTGCACTGGAGCTTGTGGATTACCAAAATTACTGAGCTCTTATGGAGAAACAGAGCTTAAGCAAACAAAATAATTCCTGTGATTCCTGCTTACTGTGTTAATTCTGGGATGTTGATACTTCTGATGATGATGCTTCTGGTTTTGGTCCCAACTCCACCATGATTTTGGAGATGCTGTGATTAGGGCTGTGGAAGGGCTTTTCAGTTTCACAGCTGCACCCAGGGTTGGCAAATGGGGAACCATTTTAGACTGGAATAAACATGTAATTTTTATATTTCATTTGCCAAATATAATGTTGGGGGGGGAATCTCCTTTTAAAAGGAAATCTCCCTTTGTTTCTGAATAAAGAGTTTTACTGTGGACACATACAGAATAAATGACAGAAATAAAGCGAAACATTTGGAAAGGGAGGTTACGAAATACTGCACGGGTTTGACAGCATACGTTTAGGGTGCAGAGATCAAAGTGCAAATGAGGTATACTTCTCAGTGCCTGAACCCTTCTCTTTCATGTTTTAGAACAGCTGAGAGCCAAAGTTTGTTGGACAGGGAGATGGGAGGCCATGTTCTCTGTATGTCTTTAGTTACTAAATGTGCTTTTGCATGAAGAAGTAAGTCGTTGTCAGAACAGGAGCAGGGACCCCAGAATCCTTTTTCCCAGGTCGGTGCCGTGAATGCAGACATTTGTGCAAAATAGAGCTGAGTACAGGGCCAGGCTGCACCATGTCTTGATGTCTCTCAGTTGTTCCTAATGGAGAATGGGGCTGTTTCAGCTGGAACTCTGTATTGAATTTGACTTAAATTTGAGTGCTTTTGGAAAAGTGAAGTTCTGTTTCTGTGGTGAAGCTAGTAGGTCACACCCATGAAATTTTTCTCCTGTAACTAACTGACCAAGTTATTACTGCTAATTACATAAAATTAAACAATAAGTGTCACTTCAACTGTAGTGTCTTTGTTGGGGAAAAAAATTGCCTGTCATCTGCAACTGTGAGACAAATGCAAAAGTCTGCAAACCAGAAAATCTGGAATCTGTATGTTCCTCAAGTAAAATTATTACCACTTTTATAATATGGAGAAATAAGTGGCATCTGTTTTCAGGATATGGTGAGCAAAAGTATTAGACAGCTTCTTGTTAACAGAAGGTAACAAGAATTCAGAAGTTATTCTGCATAATAGGATATGTTAGCATATTCTGTCTGGTAAATATTTGAAGACTATTTCCCCTAGCAGACAGAAGCTGTGCAGAGCAATTATATGCTCATCTGTGTGGTTTCTTCACACTCTGTATAGAAGTTTGCTTCAATTTGGACTTCCCCCCCCCGCCTTGTTTTAAATACCCTGTCAGAAAAACATGAACAACAGTGTTGTAAACAGAAAAAACATATAACAGCTGGTGTCTGGATTGTGGCCCTTTTCCTAGTATGGTCTTTAAATGCTGCCAGACTTCAGTAGAAAAGAAAACTGTTGGAGAAGCAACATAGTGCTGGCAGAAGTGACCCACGCAACAGTGCACAGCCTGCAGAATATGGCTGCAGAGAGGTTTTGCTTGGCTATAGTACATAGCTTTTGAGTGCCATCTGCAGTTTTCACCACGGAGCATTTCAGCCCTGCTGCACCTTAGGGTCTGGGTGACGATCGCCTCCCTCCCTCCTCCAGCCTCTGTCCTCCATGTCTGCACCTGGGAGCCCAGTGCCAGCTTGGGGTATTTGGTCTCCTCTGCCCAGCTGGGTGCTGCAAGCACTACTGTGCTGCTGCCAAAAATGCTAACACTAAGTTACAAGACCTGGGTCTTCTGCTGTGAAGCCTGATGCTTTAGCACTTTTAACCACTGATCCATTGTGTATTCATCCACCTTGTGCTTTACAACATCACCATATTTATGGAAAGCAGAGACCCTTTGAGCAGGAGCTAATATTATTTTAAAACGTGACATTTACTTCTGGTGACTCCGTACAGCTGAAGTTTAAGCCTACTGAGCCTTGTATAGGTTGATTCCCCCATAGACCCTTATCACAGTGTGAAACCAGGAAAGTACTTCCCTGAGTGGCAGACTTCTGGTTTCATCTCGTTTTGCCTTTCATGTTTGGACTGGGTGGTGTCTAACTTGAAAGTTAAGTTTTTCACATGACACGAGTGTTCATAGCTTTCTCTGTTGTGTGGATTTTCTGATTCATGACAATGACCAAACCTTGCCCTATGTGGGGGCATTAATGTGGCACCTCACCTCTACCTACTTGTCCGTTTTCTTGATTTTTTTTTTTTGAAGGTGATTATGGTTTGGGGATCACTTTTCCTCTATCAAATTTAGTTGAAACTGGCCAGCTGGGGCCAGAGATCTGGGATGAGCTGGTGCAATTATATAAAGCTTATTTCCTTAAGAAACTGGGCCAAAAACACTCTAAAGGTTTGTTTTTCTTTCCAAGCAACTCTAAGTATTGTTTACTACAGGCTCGAGTTAGATTATCACTTTCAGGCAATAGCAGCCGCGTTACTTACATAGCGCTGGCTTTCTAGCCTTGCTGTAGCACAGTTTGCTGAAGTAGTTTACTAAATCAGTGCCAAAAGATGGACGGTCTCAGCAAACCTTGAAGGCCAGATGTCACCTGTAGCGGTGATGCTTGAACTTAGAAAATGGAGTCTGCCTTTGGAAGCCAGCAGTAGCCCCCTCTCTTACCAGTTTGGCTATGGGAATTCTCCCAGTTCATCCCGAGCTCCGACTGTGATTTCCTGTAACGATCTGCATTCTTGGCCAGCTCATCTCACCCCCTATTCTTTTATAGTAAGAGCTATCTGTAGGCTCTAATAGAGATTAGACTGGGTGTTCTAAACCATAGGTATTTATATTTTAAGTTTATTAACGATATTCCTTAGGAATTGCCCCCTTTTCTAGCAAGGATACCTGAGAATTTCTGTCCCTTTCTTGTGATAAATCCAGTTCCTATAAAAGCAACTTGATCATTTAAACCAACAAATAGTGTCCATACTTACGCAAAGAAATAGTTTGACAAACATTTATACTCTAATTTTAAATAACCATGTGAGCAGCCAAGTTGCATATCTTTTTTTTTTTTAAAAAAGAATACTAGTATATGTAGAATAATTTTCAGGAATTTGAGGTAAATGTGTTTCAAGCTAATCCAAAGTATTCACGGTATTTCTTATGGAAAATAGGTACTCTGTGGCTGGTGTTCTCCCAATGCATATGCAACACAGGAGCTTTTAGCTCTGAAGTTGCTTTTCTGACAGCCCCTCCAGAGGGGGCGGGAGCTCTCTGGAGACAGGGACATACCAAAGTGTCAGAACGTTATTAGCAACAGTGTGGAAATAATTTTTGTGTTCTTAAAATAACTACACCTCAGGACTCTTAATAGATGTTTCCGAGTAGGTAGTGATGGGGGGGGTTGTGGGGGTTTTTTGTTTGTTTTGTGGGTTTTTTGTTGTTTTTTTCTCTTGCAAATTATTAGCTTTGGAGTGTTATGTTTTAACGCATCCTCTAAAGAAACTGACTGTACTTCTGAAGAGATGATATCTTAACACGAACAAAACCGCGAGCTGTTGCCATGTGCAGCCTATAGTAAAAAGGATGTTCTGTTATAATGAATGGATTTTTTTATTTAATACAACCTTGGGGAAATTCTCCCCCTTGTGCATATTTCTAAAGCTTATAATAATGTATGAGCGCAGAAGGAAAATGGTAGTTATTAATCTGCTAAAATTATGTATCCCTTCAGCCACACTAGGGAGTTTGAATATTCAGTTTCAATATTTGTCTGGGGAAAAACAGGAAAAATGCTGAGGTTGTGGCATTTGGTTCTGGCCAAATACTCTGCCCCCAGGGCATTAGCTGAGGCTCCAGCTGTGTGGTCAGACTTGACAGTGGCTGTATTTTGTCAGCTGCCATTCTTTTTATTTACCTGTTTAGATTAACCACTATGCAGGTTAGTTTACAGAGAGAATTAGAACTGGTAAACAAACAAACAAAACCCCACAAGTCACACTTTCTACTTTCTGTCTGGCTTGTCTGTGCTGTTACTTGCATTTGATGTCCATACCTCTGCCCCAGGCATGGAGAGAATAAAAACTGCAGTGAGTCAAGATTATGGGTGAGAAGGTGCTTCCCATATCATGGCTTCTCACTGCTTGATCTCCTGCACACAGTTAAAGCAGCTCTTCAAAAAGTTGCTTGATCAGCAGCTGCACTTTCTGCTTGGGCTAAGACTGGATGGGGAAACGACAGGATGTTCAGGGGCTGAAAGGGTTTAGTGCTTCGTGCTCAAACAGTCAGTGAAATCCCTGGTCAGTAACCCTTAGGTTACAATCAGCTCACCACAATCTCTTTGTGTGGTGAACGGTATAATGCCATTTTCACGTACCCCGGGAAGGCCATGCTAGATGATTGCAGTAGGCCCACTGCTCTGTTTTAGCATGATGCTAGACTGTCCACTTAAGACCAAGCTGGTTTTACTGGTCTCGGCCATTTGACAGAGGGCAGCTGGGATTATCCAGCACAGCCATGCCATTAATCGTGTGGAACAGCTATGGCACAGGCCTTGCCTTTCATGTTTCTACATGTGACTTGAGAATGACAGGTGAGCCATTTCTGACTTGTAGGCTGGTCTGGCTGAGTCATGAAGGTTCACCCTGAGGATGGGTAAATCACTTGGGAGGCTGGGCAGCTCCCTGCACAGCATGAGCCTGACTCCTCCCCGGGGGCTGGTATGGGGGTGTTGGGGTCAGGTTGAGGTGTGCCGTCTTTTTGTTCAGCACTCACAACAGCTCTCTCTTGGGATATGTGGGCCAATAACTCTCCTCAAAAGCTTTAACATCCTGTGGGATGCAAAAGCTTGTTCTGTAGTGACCGATGGGTAGGCATGGGACAGCGTGCAAAGGATGCTGAGCAGCAGAAATGCCTGTGTGCTGTGGCCTAACGATGGTGGGCTCAGTTCTGCTCCGATTTGGCTACACAGTGCCTGGATCAGGAGCACCCCTTGTTCAGAGGATGGGCAGTGCAAACTCAGCTCTGCACTGGGCTTCACCAATGCATTTGCTCTTTTTTAAAGCAGTATCTCTCTCCTTTGTAAATGTTCTCAGCATAGGGGCTGCTTTTATGTCCCAGAAGATTACAGAGGTAAAATTAAGTTATCCCCATATCTCTCTTCTTTCAGTTGTGTGTTTTAAGAATGCATAGATCCAAATGATAGTTTGCAGCAGCACTTCTAAAGAGCTTCTTCATCTGCTCTGTGAGTAGAGCACAGCATTAGAAAGGCTTGTGCCTTTCTACTGCATATAGGGACTGTGGGTTGGTATGCATGAGCCATAGCAGCACTCGGGACTAGAGCAGCCCATAGCCATTTGTACTGGTACGAGGATTAAAATTTTGCCTTCATCCCTACGTATTGGTGACCTGTTCCTGACCTCATGAACCTAGGCTTTGAGTGACGAATGTATGGTGGACATCATGATGTAAGCAAGAAAAACATTTTTCTTAGTGTGCTCCAGACTCTTAAACAGGGTCACTTAGCCACTTCTGTTTGTAGTTGTAGTAGCTTTTGGCACAGTGCTGTACTTAATGCCTTTTTTAATGTTTTATTGGATGGCAGAATTAGTTCATGGTGAGGCACCTAGATTGTTGCAGGGAATAGAGACATAAAAATAAGAAAGCGCTATCATTATGACAGCAGCAGCAGTTGCTGCCAGCCATTATTAGTGAGAGAACTTCATCTTGGAAACAAATTGTCCCCTCCTGTGGGTTAGTAGATCGTGTTTTCATTTTGTATGCACTGTATACAGTGTAGTAAAGACTGATAGTAGTCAGTTTATTTTATAGCCACATGGCATGCTACTGGGTAATTCAAAGGAAGAAGCTGAAGTCTTGTCATCTTTATTTGAACATGTACAAGTAGTACTTGAATGTCTTTTCCTTTACTGTGGCTGTGACCTCTATCACTGCCTGCTGGGGAGAGGGGAGGTGGTTGTTCTCACCTGAAAGGACTGGAGTTCCCTTGTTGTCCCACCCTCCTGTGAAGCAGAAATGCCCAGGCCCATCCATGCCAGCGAGGAGGCAGGCGGCCGGGCTCCTTGCCCACCGGGCAGTGGTGGTAGCAGAGGAGCTCTGGGCACATACAGTGCCCCAGGCAAGTCGATTAAGCTGCTTATCAACATCTTCCCCACTGACAGCCTCGGCGTCCCAGGGAGAGCATCGGCTCTGTGAGGCACACTATGAGCATTTGATCATTTCTGCAGATCTGGACATTATGTTGCACACAGTGCCCGTCCTCGAGCTGCGAGGACCAGTAAAGTTGCTGCCGTATCAGAGTGAAGGTAGAGCCTTTTGGGTGTGATGGCATGGCTGTAGGAGCCCTTCTTGTTCTCCAGGGTGAGGCTGAGTTGTGAGGGATTTGAAAAGTGAGGGTGGAACGGGTAAAAGAAGGTAATGCGTAGATACAGAATCTTATTTTGCAGAGTTTGGTTAAATTCACATCTCCATCTTCATTGCATTGCTGCTCCACTGTGTAATTTCTTTAAAAAGTGCATCAAGTGTTTTGCCTAAAGCCTTGGGCTTCCTGGACTACTTTTCCCATTTCTCATTTGAAATAAGTGAAGAAGAGAGCTAGCAAATTATCTTTCTACCCTACTGTGTAAGGTCTTTTTGGTTCTCTCTTGTTATGAGGTAATTTGCAAGTGGGAATCTTCTGAAACTTCACTGTCCCTGTCCTGGCTTTACTTTAGCATCCTGACTCCTGCAGCAGGTGGTGAAGCTCAAACCCAAACGCCTTTTTATTTGAAAGTCTCTTAAGAGGATACTTTCAAGTCACAGGAGCAAAACTTTGCAAGTTAATCACCATGGTCCCTTTTCTTTCTGATGCCCACCAGGAGTGTGATGATTTTCTATCAGTAATAGGTGAAAGAATGAGGAAGGTTGGTGATAGGATTTCTTCTTAGCTTAAATGTAAGTGCTTCCTGAAGTTCCCTGCTTACTATATAGAGCAGTTCCTGTTAATGTATACTATGAAGAGAGAATAAAAGGTTCAGGTATCCCATTTAGAGTTTGCTCCTTTCCAGTGGTTTCCCACCGATTGACTGTTTGCTGCATAAGCAGCCACTGTAAATTGGATCCTAAGGGTCAAAGTCTGTAGTAGTACAAACCTGTGCTGGCTTCATTGAATCAATACTAGCTTACCCTACTGGAGGTTTGGCTCTTGATATTTGCTGTTGGAAGGCAAAATTATTCAAGCACTGAATGTCTGCAACAGCATTGATCTTTCTTCCTTTTTTTTTTTTTCTTCTCTCTGAAAGGAAGTTGACTTGAGACTTTTTACAGCCCTCAATCAAAGCGTAAACTGCTGTTGCCCTCTTTGCTTTCTGTTTTAATTAACCTGCACGATGCAATGCAATGCAGTTCCACTCATTAGCCATAAGCAAGCAAAAGGAAAGGTCTGTGTTCGCAGCGGTGCCGCAGCACTCACCCGCTCTGTTAGCCCCAAGGCTGTCCGAGTTCAGAGCCAGGGGATCTGCCCGGGGTGAGCCCCAGGTAAAGTTTGCTGCGAGATGAGCTGCACCGGTGGAGTAGCTGGAAGATGGAAGCGGCAGCGCTACCCGTAGCCCCGGGAAGCCAGGCGCTGGCGTTCCTCTTGCAAACCAACAGCACACTCTAGTGGAGCGACGGTGTACTGCACCTGACAGAAATTGTGTGGGGTTTTGTGGTTTGTTTTTTTTTTTTTAATTTATTTTAACTTTTATTCAGCCAGTCATTTGCCTGCCTCAGGTAATCACTATGTCTCTCTTTCAAACAGTACTTAAGTCTCCAAAATAAATTTAGTTCCTTCTGTTCATTGCCACTTGTTTTAGCTGAGCTGGTGGAGTCACAGATATTCCTGTTCCTTTTTTGTTGTTTACTGTCTAAATACAGAGAGGAAGAGACAGGACCAGAAGAGAAAGCGTCTCATCCAAATAGAGCTCGTTGCATTTTTATTTTTCATTGTTGAGCATAATCTGAGTTTCTGTATTTGCAATCCCTCTTGTACATATAGTTTTTATATTTAATTTAATATTATATTGGTAATATAATGGACGTGAAAGTGCTATGCAGCACACATCTTCAACGTAATGGGTGACTTGGGGCCTCTCAATCTTAAATAGCAATTTAGTTATGAGTGTGTTTGAAAATCGTGGCAAAAGCATGTTTTTCCTTGCTCTTAAAAACGTGGTTGTGTAATATAATTGAGCAGCACCAGGTGGCATCCATGGCAGATTATCTGGTGTGGACTCTTCCATGGGTAGAACATTCTCTTTGCTGCCTGGGGTGCAAATTCTTCCGAGTGCTGAACGCGCATCACCTGCAGAGTGTGTTTTCTTTTTGATTCTTAGAATTAATCTTCCTGGGTGCAGTACATGACACTTTCAAAAAGAAAACAGCGTGTGCTGAGAAATGATGTTGTTGATAGGATAAAAACCATGGCGAAGGTATCCAGAAACAAACGCAGAAGACTTGAGCAGCACTTGCATGTTGTCTGGCTGTATAGAGGCTTGTGCTCATGTAACCCACACCTTTTCCCTTCAGCATGCAAAGTCAAACTAGGTGGTACTAATGCTTAGTACTCAAGAGCAGAAGTACTAGCCAAGGGATACAGACCTTCGTATGAACATGAGGTCCCCTGTGCTATACTGCTGTTTGGATAAATGACATAAGATAACGAAGTGTCTAATCCTCTGATCTGCTAATCCAGGGGGTTAAAAACCTTTTGTAAACTCTCAAAGAAAAATGCAGCAGTGATGCAGGAAAATCAGCAGGAAATACACATTTGCAGTAATGAAAATAATGGAGTCTGGTCCAGTTAATTTAGTCTCAAGTAATCTGCAAAATTACAACATGAGTTGTAAACAAAACACACAGAATAATAAAATGTGAGTAGAAAAGAAAAAAGAGACTTTTCCAGTTTGAGGTGAAATCTGGATGTGTGAAGAAATTGGCTGCGAGATGGGATTTTTTTTCCCTGTTTTCTCTCTTTTCTGTAGTTTGTTTTTTGCAAGTTTTATGTTACTTGTGGGCATAGTCATGGTTCTTATTCATAAATGGTCTTTTTTCTCAGATTTGCATACAGTTGGCTATGTGCTGCGCCAAGCTGCATATGTGTTTGACAGGGTGAAAATTTTGTGTTCAACGTGCCTAAGCTTCCATGGGAAGTACTGACTACCAAACTGCCAGTCTTCATTCCAGTGAGGAGCACAGTAAAGTCTGGTTAAATCAAGCTCTCTGCAGTGTGGAACCACTTAAATGTTTCATGTTGTCTGCACGATGCTTTTAAAATATAGTAGTTGCCTCTGTAACCATTGCGCGGGAAATAAATAATTGGCATTTATGACAATCAAAATGTAATTTCTGCTTCCATTTTCATGACTGAGCATTTCATAAAAATAATTTATTTCCCAAATTTGTGCTCAGAAAAGAGCTCTGGGCTACTGTGGAGTAAGAAATTCTACAGTGTTAAGAATTTGTTTGTGCTAAGTTCATTCCTGGAAATGGTCGGGGTGCTTGTGAGTAGTTAAATAAATAATTGTGAATTATTATGGATGCTGCATGGTAGTAGTTTAATGAAGCCGATTAACTAATAGTAAATAAGGATTTTTTTTAAAATGTTTTTTGTTTAGACCATTTGGCTGTGTTGCAGCACCTGCATTAGTGTTATCTTAGTGAACTAACAAACTACTCTAATAACCTTAAGCAAAAGAATGATCAGACATGAATGAAAATATATTTCATGATAACTGATGATAAAGTTTTGGATGTTGCATAGCCCTACTTGTACACGATTGAAATTTAATTTGACCCGGAAACAGCCTAATAACTGTACCAGGCTGTCTGTATTGTACCGTCTGTAACTACAGATGCCATAACACGCCTGCCACACGGTGGTGGTACAGCCCAGTGGAGTTTGTCTCGGGACATGTCCCCTTGCTGCCGCAGGCATGCTGCTGACTACGAGGTCTTTTTGGTTTCGTGTGTATTTTGGCGCTCAGTCTGTAAATGGACCATGGTGCTTGCTTTCTTTGGAGATGTGCTTTGAAATGTATGAACACAAAGTAGCACATAGAATTAGCGGATTTTCCTATGTACTAGTTTGTTCTTCCTCTATAGGGAATTCTTTCTTGTTTCTTGATAAAGCCATTAAAATCATTCCCTCTTCATCTGAAGAGAAAACCACAGTCCCAAAATATGCATAACATCATTTTTTTGTTTGAAGAGCCTTGCTCTGAAGCTTGTAGTCCTTCAGCATTTATGCACATGCTGATCAGTGAATTACACAGGACTGTGAAGCTGTATGAATGCTTCCAGGACAAAATCCAAAAGGATTTCTTGCATATTGACTTTTGTTATTCTTCTTCCCAGCAATCTCGATACCAAGCTCCTGCACAGCCTGAGAGGGACAGTTTAGCATTTAGGTTCCAGCTTGTGTCTAGTAGGTAAGCAATTTTGTGCCTTAAAATGAGGAGGTACCAAGGAAATAAGGGAAAAGAGGCTGTGTGGTGACAGGCAAACCTTATGCAGGGGACAGTGCCTGGTGGGTTACACAAGAAATAGCATGTCTCTTCCCATCACCCTCATGCCATGAGCCATGAGCTATATGTCAGGGAGAGGTGTCACACCCAGCCTCTTTCTGTAATGGAACAGCAGAGTAACAGCTCCAGAGAAAGTAGATTTGAACTACAAAGCTATTGGTGGCTTTGGCGGGAAATGTGTTTATCTGCAGATTTTGGAACTAATCCTCCAGTAACTGCTTTTCCACTTCACGTTGCGCGAGAGAGAGCTCAGCCAACAAGAGGCACTTCCCCAAACCCCATTTGTGCGCATCTCCCACTGCTTTCATTCAACTTCAGCAGTGTTATCAAGGGTGTTTTATATCGTTCTGCTCATCCTAAAGCTGCAGGTGGATTCCTGATTCCCTAACTCTTTGGAGGTTGCACTTTGAAGTACACACAGTGCTGGTATCACCTGAGCAACACAAATACAGTGGACTGACTTCAGAAAGAAAGTTGAAAGCTGTGCAAGCAGGCAGGATCTGTCTGTCGCAGGACCCACCTCCCTTGTTGCAATGCAGTGAATGTGGATGTTGTTGGCAAATGCTGTGAAAACCATTTCATGCATAGTCTGCCAAAGTCCTAACCCTTACCAGGCTGTCCTAAGAGTACTCTGCTTTTACCTGCTAGTTCAAATCATCAGCAGCCCTCTGTACGTTTTTGCAAGTATTTATGTAAAGCTGCTGGTACAAGATAACGGGGCGAGGTGGGGGAAAGTAATTGCTTGTGATTTTTGCAGGAATATCTTTTCTGCAATGTCAAATTCAGTCATTAAGCAGGATTTCAACCCTCCCTATAATCTGCCCTAGATAAATAGGTTGACTGTACTTTTTTGTTCTGGCAGCATTTGGTTTGTTTAGCATAGAGAAGAGAAGGTTCCAGGGAGACCTTATAGCAGCCTTCCAGTACTTAAAGGGTCTACAGGAAAGATAGGGAGGGACTCTTTATTAGGGATTATAGCGATAGGACAAGGGGTAATGGTTAGTTTTTAGATTATGTTTTAGGAAGAAATTCTTTACTGTGAGGGTGATGAAACACTGGCACACATTGCCTAGAGAGGTGGTGGATGCCCCATCCCTGGAAACATTCCAGCTCAGGTTGGATGGGGCTCTGAGCAACCTGGTGTAGTTGAAGATGTCCCTGCTCACTGCAGGGAGGTTGGACTAGATGGCCTTTAAAGGTCCCTTCTAACCCAAAGGATGCCCCATCCCTGGAAGTGTTCAAGGCCAGGTTGAAGTGTTCAAGTCCCCCCCAGGATGGGGCTTTGAGCAGCCTGGTCTAGTGGAAGGCGTCCCTGCCCGTGGCATGGGGGTTGGAACTAGATGACCTTTAAAGGCCCCTCCCAACCCAAACCATTCTATGATTCAATGATTTATGGAATTTCCTAGTCCGTAAATCACCAAGTAATACCAAGCGTTCTCATACAAAAAGAACTTTGCAAAAGCATGCATGCTCTCTAGAATTTCAGTGAGGGGGGCTGTCACGAAGGAGGGATGTGGGGTCTGCATGCATTCAGACTAGGGGAGGTGACAGCATGGCAGAAGTACAGCCATGGCACAGCTGGAATAGTTAATGGTCTCGCGTCTTTGCTCTCTGCTGCTGTTCATCTCTCTTGGGATGTTGTTTGTGAAAAGCCCATACCATTTAGCTAGTAGGACAGGGCTCACTTCCAAAAGTGGGCTCTGGGTTGTCACTCTTATTTCATAGATGTAGCAGCTGAGAGACAAAGCAAAGGGAAAGAGCCCTTGGCCAGAAAGTGTATCTTTAGCAAAGCTGGGTGTAAATCTCTAACAAAAAGACCCAAATCTTGCAGCCAGGATTAAGAGCATTTATACCATTTGTTAGGCTTCTGCTGGGGATGAGTGGGCAAGAAAACAGAATACTGCACTGTGGTGTATTTGTTACAATGAGTATTATTTATTATAGTAATTGTTTCAATACATTCAACATCTGATTTTTAAGATTTGGAGCTTGCGATAAAACATATTGCTCAGAAAACTCTGCCTGCCTTTCCTCTTATCTAATTTGCCTGCAGCAATGGATCAAGTGAGCACGGGTGATTCTTTATCTACATGGGTTTTGTTTATTATCTTTTCCCATTAATTGCTTTTCTTCCCCCTCTTCCTTCAATAATGAAACTTGAATGAAAAATAATAGAATTAAAAAGCACTCCCATAGTCAGATACAGCAATCATTTAAGGTTGTTATTAGTTTATGCCTTACTCATAAGCAAAAGATCTGTAGCAGTTCCTGTGGTGTGCCACATCTTTGAATTAATTTTCAGACTCTGCATGGAGCTCAGATTTGTTCTCTTGGAGCAGAGTTGGGGAAGTGTCATTCCACCAACCTTCTGGACTTGGGTTGTTTTTACAGGCAATGAATGAAATTCTGGATATTTAAGTTTATAATTTACTCTGTATTGCTGTTTTAAGTGTGTTTAAAAAACAATTGAGCCGTGTCCAGTCTGGCCTTTTAGTTTTGGGAGCTTAGTTTCTTGCTAAGACTATAGCAGCCTAGAAAGTAGCAGTTGCTATAACGGGCATGCTCTGGTATCACACATAATTACTCTTTCCTTCCTGGTGCTAGAATTGCCTAACTGACTCTTGCCTGAGTCTGAATGATGTCCTTCTGAGTCTTTCAGATAAGTTATTATTCACCTGGTAGCTGCAAAAAAGTTCTAGAAATCCTTGTTGGAGTTCAGTAGATCTGCCTCAGCTGTTTGTGATCTTTGTAGCCATAGCTTTTGAGCTTCTCGCAGTCTTTATCAAGCTCATCTCTGCATAAGTGTTGTTACAAAAGAAAATGCTGTAATTTCTGCATTAGAGATGGAAAATTAAAATCATCACACAGGAAGGCAGCTTGGTCCCTGGCCCTGTTTGTCCAGCCTTTGTCCTGTCCCCTGGGAAATTCTCTATTCCTGTGGCCATAATTATTCTGTTATTTCAGGCTCTGAAGCAGCTGTTTTCCAGACCTTTGCTTTAGTTTACTAGTTTAGGTCAGCTCTGTTTATGGCATGCTGACCTAGTGTGTGAAGTCAGTCTGTATTTGTTACAGTGCATTAAACGCTAGAGCTGCTGATACTCTTTTTCAGGAATAAGGTACACATAATTCTCATTCTTTTACTTCTCTTTCAAAATAAAATAAACTTAATCCAACAAAAGGTGTTTAAATTTTGGCTAAAGGCCATTAGAGTTTAGCCAAGTGGCGTAAAAACTAAGCTACTTTTTAAAGCAATTCAAACGTCATTTACTGACTGTTCTCTATAGATAAAGCCTAATGGCTGGGACTTAGCCTGTTTTCACAGAAACCTTTCAGCTGCATAATTTTCTTAATTTCCTTTTAACTGTGCAATCCTTAAAATGTTTTTCTTGCCCACAAGTGCTGCCATACTGGCTTAGCCCAGAAGACCAGTAGGTAGCCTGTCTTAGGTGGTCCAGGTATCAGGTGTCAAGGAAAGGTTGTTAGAGCATGGCAAGCGTATCCAGGTACTTACCTAATCTATAGAGATCAGTAATCTAGAAATTTATTGAGCTCTAGAAGTAAGACCTTTGAATTTAATAAGACTTAATAGATTATTTTTTTTGTCTGTGAGGATTTTTAATCACTTTTTGAAATAATAGGAATTTATAACCTGCAACAGCTGTGGGAAGGATTTCTCCAGCTTAATCATGTATTACCTAGTGAAATGCCTTCCCTGTGCTCAATCTCCAGTCTCAATAGGTTCATTTGATGCTTTATTCTAGATGCAAATGTTACCCAAAGAAACTTCTCTAGTCCGAGGTTTTCTTGTCTTCATTTAGCATGAGAGGCTCAGAACTGCGGTCTGGGGTTGTGCCGGAAAGGGACATGCAGAAAGGGACATGCTGCTGTTTGAGGGCAGTTGGACAGAGCTGTAGGTAAGCTAAGAGCCGTTGCAGGCTTTTGCGGTAGTTTGAAAGCAGGGCAGTGGCGGATATTTCCATATGGAGAGGGTTCAGGGTAATCAGGATCAATAGATGTGCAAGTGTGATTTTTGTGAAAGGATTTCTAGACTGAATGTGTCTCCCCTACCTCCTTCACACTCAGAAAGATTTGATGCCATCACATTTTGCCCTGACCTAGGTAAAAGTGTGGGGTTTCAAATGCCTTCAGTGGAGAAGCTGCTAGAGAAATAGACTATTAGATAACATGACTTTATATCTTTCATGCAACTTCAGATACTATTTAGCTACCTCGGATGTCTCAGCTCCTGCTCTGGAGCTGAGACATAAATCAGTGCAAGCAAGAGCTCTTGCTTATCCCACATTTTCATTTGACACAGCTGGTGCATACAGGCTACCATAGCAGGTCCTCCTTACACCTGTCCTTCCAGCACCCCTAGCAGTCTCAGCTCAGAGGGTTTTTTGCCCTTGGTTGAAGGGGTTAATGTGCTACAGAAAAGCTTTGTATCTACTGTCCTGTTTGTTGAATAGATTGAGTTGTTATTGCTCTGTCTAATCGGGCCTTTGCAAAACAGAAGCTGAAGTTGTATTGATGCAATATGAAAAATGTATAAATTCATCTTCTGACTAAAGAAGCTCAGGCTTGAACCCTTTTCTGCAGTCCAGCTGCCTTGCTGTCTGGTGAGAAGTGCAGTTAGGGGTGCTGCAAATTCACCTGTGCCATCTGTCTTTGTAATATCTCCTGAAATGTCTAAACCTGAAAGCATCACGCTCCTCCCACAAAGTTGTCCTTGGCACTTCTGGGTCTTTTTTGCTAAATTGGCAGCAGCAGTACCCGGGGCACAGTAGTTGAATTTTCAGAGTTAGTGGGCTGAAAGCCAGTTCCAACCTTTTCCATTTCACCTCTCTTTGAGCAAATCTTTCACAGGATTAAGTTGTGCTTCTGCTTTGGAGGGAAGGAAGCTGTGTGGCTGGGGAGGTGTGACTGCCTGAGAGGAGCACACTCTGGGGCCTGCCTCTCCATCAGTGCTACGCGGGATGACCCTCCCCATCTTGCACTTTCCCAGGGCTGCAGGTATAGTCTCTAATTCTAGCAGGGGAGCCCCAGGGACTGGGACTATGGCTGCCCTTTTCAGTTGGATTTTTCCTCGCTTACACTGTGAGCACACACGTGTGCTGCTGCATGGGTCAATGTGGGATCTAGTTCTCGGCTCATCCCTCTTGCCTGTCCTCAGTATGCAGCCTGGGAGCTAGAAATTTCTCAGACTTGGATTTGTGAGGCAGATAACGGTGCTCTCTGCTGTATGCTGTCCTGATGGAAGGAAGAGGGGTGCCTGAGGGATTAGGAGAGACCCTTCAGCACAAGCTGAGGTACCCTGGAAGAAGAGATGTTTCAGCAGCCCTGGCCCATTCCCTTTAGGGCGAAGGCTGAGCTGTAGGCTCTGATTTTAGGCTATTGATTGCAACAGAACAATTATATTTCTTTTTCAGCCTTCTAGGAAGTAAATATATGGTTCAGATCACTTTGTGATTGGAGCAGGGAACAGAATGTGGCATGGGAAAAGACTGAATATAACTGAGAAATCATTTATATGTAATATAAATTATAAATTAATATAAAGGACAAAGGCCTAAGTGAGCATATTTCCGTACAGACACGCTTTAGACTATGTAATTCAATGCACTTATTTTTATAAAACCTCTGATAGTCCACACTAAAACCAAGGAGTGATCCCCTGCTTTCAGAGCCAGAGGCAGCGGGCGGCTGCGAGGCCGGTTAAGGGCATGGCATGTCGTGTCCAAGACCTCAGAGCTCCCCGTGACCGTCGCACCCTGCGCAGCGGCTTCAGGGCAGCGACCAGGAAGGGCCCTAGGGGACTCGCCGTGGGGGGAAAGCAGCAGTGTGCTCGCCCTGGGTGAGGGGGAGACGAGGTCTAGAGGCTTCCCGGGGGCTGGTGGCTGTGCCGGCCGTGCAGTCTGGGCAGGCACTTTGTGGTTTCCTACAGCAGAGGGTAGCGTTACCTGTGCCTGCACTGCTGGAAACAGAGATTGGTTCAAAATGATGGGTCTATTTAGTCTGCTTGTTTCAAGCTGATACGGAGTTGTTCAATATTTATAGCAGATGTATGTATGCATCTTGGCTGCTTTACTGTGAAAATATTTTTTTCTGTGAAGCAAATATACAGCCCATTAGCTCTCTAACTCCGTACCACAGTGCTAATACTTAGCTTGCAAAGCTTACTAAGGCTGCTGATTTCCTGATAGTGTTCCTGTATCACCTGTAATAACTTCCTCTGCTATCATTTTGTCTTACTACTTTAATCTTGGTAAAATTGTATTTTTTCAAATGTGATACCTTTTACAGAAATGCATTTCCTCTGACACTGCCTCCTAGGGGCATAAGATCAGATATGCAACAAAACCTAATTCAAGGCAACCATGTAGTTATTGTTCCCAGTTGCTCTGCACCACTGGTGGGAGTTTCTGGGATCTATCCTGGTATGGGGCCGTGGGCAGGAGTCTCCCATCCTGCACATACCCTCTGTCCTGCAGCCCCTGGGCAGTGCCACCTCCACCAAGGCCGGCTGGTGCCGTGGTGCCGCAGGTAGAAGTGTTATTTGACCTGGCAGAGGAGCCCGTGTGGGTGGGTGGTCTTTGGAGAGGCAGTGATAACTCCCAGCCAGCTGACGGCTGAAATCCTTGAGCCGAGGTGTGTGCCGCATCCCTTGGGCCTCCTTGTGCCTTCAACACCAGCTGTGTCCTCAGCAGGCCAACCGAAGAACGTGGTATTGCCAAGGCAGGAAGAAATAGTAAAACTGAATGCCGACTTCTAAAAAGTAATATAAAAGGAAAGTCAAACCAGCTTAATAGGTAGCTTAGAGATGAGATGTATAGTTCTGCATATTGAAATTTCCTAGATTTTTTTAAGGGTCTCCCTTATAATTGAAAGCTGTACCTGTTAAGTGTCCCATCTCTCCCCTCTGGTTTTGAGCACACGCTGCGATGTGGCCTGTCTTGCTGGACACGCAGACGTGGGGTATGCTGTACTGGGGAGTAACTAGATCTTTTTCCCCCTTTCTTCCTTCTGAATATCAAATAGTGGGCAGTACTTCAGGAAGGATGTCAGACTCTGAGCCCTTGATCTAATCATGTGTGGCAAACCATTGCTTGGCAATTATTTGGCCTGATTTGTATTTTACTTTGAACTTCCTAAGTCATCCCTAGATGTGATTCCTCTGTACCCGATTGTTTGCGTGGAAGCAGTATTGTCTGAGGGTTGAGGGAAGAGAAGAATTTGTACTAACCCACTGATGATTTCTGTGGAATGTTTTAGGGCCACAAGTCAGGCATCAGGTAGGAAAGGGTGAAACATATTCCCAGTGGAGAGTGTCCCCGATAGATTCCTCTCGTGTATAGATTGCTTCAGAGTTCCGTGAGCACCTCTTTGCACACCTGTACATTGCCCAGTTCAGAGATGGCACTGATTTTTGTATTCAGAAACAAAGTATCTAAGTTAAGAAGAAGTTTTAGGACTTGTCTTTCAGATTAAAAGAATAATTAGCTCTGTGGGCAACTTCACTGTGCTTTCCCAAGGTTACATGCAGTAAATACTTGTAGTGCTGAAGACCCTATAGACGTTTGGGGTTTTCTTCACCCAAGTCTGCAAGAGTGACATCTTTAAATTGACATATTTTAAATTGTATGTCAAAAGACAGGACTGAGGAAATGCTGATACATGGTTTCATTTGTTTGCATGGTAAAATATCTTTTAAGACTTAAAAGGTATTTTGACACTATGTTCCTTTCTTCCTTATATTCTGTTAGTTTTGACATTGTAATATCACTTTCAAAACAAAAAATTTCTTACACAGTTTTGCATTTTTTCTTCATATGTTCTTATCTTGCTTCCCCCCTTTTGCCCCTTTCCCCTTCTGTTTCTTCACTTTGTTTTTTTAATTAAAAAAATTGCTGCTTCCTGAAACTAACTTGATTCTCACCAAAGTTGGCATCATGTTCTCAATATTTTCTTTAAGTATTGTCTATCAGCTGGAATATTTAATTGAGTATTCTCTCTCTGATGATGATTAGTTATTTCACATGTTAAAGCTGATTTTTAAACACTGTGCTGCTTAAAAAGGAAGAGAGTGTAAAAAATAATAATAAAAACCATCAGTGCAGATGAACTTTTAAACCTTGTTTAAGATGTCTTGCTTTGCTAGTGAGGTGCTTGGACTATACATACATGGTGTCAGGTCAGCCTACAACATCGAGTTAAGATGCCAATTGGATTTGTACGGTATGTCACCATGTGCTTATACAGCTCCTGATGCTTGAAGTGACTTGTTCCTAGCCAGCTGGCATACATCTCTGCCCCGCTGCATGGACCCACTTTCACATCACCCTTAATGATGCCTTCATGCTAAAATACAATTACTGGTTCTGGTGCCAGTTCTTTCCTGCTCCTGGCCCTAAACTGGAGTGTTCTTTGTTCCCTGCTTTGTTTTTCAGCTCCCGCTTGCTCCTGTTGGGCTGCTCCTCTGCCCTGGCTTCTCTGTCCCTCCACCACGGCTTTGCCTCCGCTTTGCCTCCCTGTGTCTTTTTTCCCCCCGCCACTGGCCTGTACCCTCATCCCCACCTCGGAGGCTGCTGAGCAGATGCTACTTCAGCAGGACAAGCAGTCATTGTTACAGTTTTGTTCAGGAAACCGGTGCTGCTGGCACGGGTGCATCTCTGGTAAGCTCCAGATGAGTATGCTGACCCTGTGGGGGTGAACTGCTGCTCCCCTGAGAAGGATGGAGAAACGTGGTGTTCAGTGTTGTCGTAAACCGTGTATTTCATGCTCGTTTGACTTCCATCGTCACTCTCTGCTCCCTCATATGTTCCTAGAGGGACTGGTACCAGCCAGTCTAAACCTCCAAGCAACTTCCAACAGCTCCCCATTTGCAGGAGAAGGGGAAAAAACCCCACATCAAACAACAAAACAAAACCTTAAAAAAAAACGACTTACCAGAAAATTGATTCTATCACTTCCTGGAAGGTAAGCTTTTCCACACAGAAACAGCCTGATCTTGAATCCTGGGAAAGGGAACATTTAATACTGAACAAAGAAGGGATTTAAGGCCTGATTGTTTTGCTTCCCAAAAAGGACTCTGATGCCCTGAGCTGGAGCACCCAGAATGCACATTGCTCTCTGCAGAGATAGTGTGATCCCTTTTTGCTTAATACAACGTGTTTGTTGCTTCGGATTTTTAAATTCTTGTGAGAAAACTTCAAGACTATACATTTATTAGTTTAGCTTCACAGTGCTGTTGGTATGTGCTACCTGCTTAACTTTTGCTGAGCTTCTGTGTATATACCTCTATACTTAGAAATAGGAAGGCACTATGAATTTTAAAATAAGGGCTGTAAGTTGTGCATATGGGCCTGGAGATAAAAACATCTGTTATTGAGAAAGAGTTTATCTTATAATCAAGAAGAAAAATATCCTTTCTAAAAATATTCTAGTCTGAAATCATTGGCAAATAACAGAGTTCCAAATAAATTACCATGTGTAAGAAAGAGCATGTGTTTAACAGTATTTGCCACAGAAGATTAAAATTATGGGATTCAATGTGACAAATGAATTGTGGTACTGAAAGCGGATCATGTGTTGCATTGAACTGTTACAAATACCAGTCTCAGTAAGGGCTGGCAAAATACACTCACTCACAGGAACGTTTGTGATTTTATTATCGTAACTTAGATAATTATTTAAATCAAATAGCAAATAGTGTCATTTCTTCAGACAGGGTATCTCATTGTTATTGTTACGCCTTTTTAGCATCTGAAAAATGTAATTTTAAAAGTATCTGGAGAGGGTTTTTAAATCAAAGGTATGGTAAATTTGCTACTGTTCAAATTAAGGAGATCTTTTTAAGTAGAAATAATTTTGAGTGTTTGGGTTAACCTGGATTGAGAAACCAGTCATGAAAAGGTAAAGCTTCTGTTAAAAAAACAGAGACTGCTCTTCATTTAAATGTTGTTACATTTAGCCAGTCTGAGAGAACATGACTTTTGGTAGCACTTAAAATACAGTGCAGCTGCAGGGCCCAAGATACTAAGCGATATTTTCTTTTTACTTGTTTTAAAACAGTATATGGCAAGCATTGTGAACCATCAACCTCAGGATGCAATACCTTTTAACACAGTCTAAAGACTTTTTGTATACTGTAGCATTCCACCTGCTGTTGTTTAAGACATAAGCCTACAGAGGTCTGAGACACCTTTGATTTGTTTGATATTGCAGCAGAGTGATTGTGGGAAGCTTCTAATACTTCGTAGCTCTGGAAAGTATAGTGAATTTTGTTGACTCTCTGAACATGAGCTGGGAACAGAGAGAGTTCAAGGATCTGGTCTACACAAAATAAGAGTCTGGATTGTAAGAAAATGGTTTCCAAGTTTTTGATGTGCAGTAATAAATATAACAGTAATTATTGTGTGTAATATAGATATTTAATGAAGAATTCATGCAGGACTGAAGTACAATGATAAACAATGGGGGAGATAAACCCAATGTCTTGACCCTCGAGAGCTCTAAATGTGGAGATCACTCGTGGGCTTGGGTTCAGAAGCGAGGTGAACAGCGCTTCGGGGCACGCATCTTTATTGGCTTCAGATCAGAGTAAAAGGAACAAGTCACAGCCCAGACTTCATTATTCTAAGCATATAATAAGTATATACGAATATCATACAAGCAGATGTACCAGTTTCTCTCTTTGGAGTCACAATTTTTTTTAGCCTTGATAATAGTACAAAGGCCTGGTTGGTTTCTCACTTCTCAGGGGCGCCACTATGCCTCCTTATTCTGATTCCTTTTAGTAGTTTACCTACTCGAGACTTATCACAGTCTATAAACTTTTTCTCTCGTGTTTCTATGCTTCTCTCTCTATTTAAACTAAATTAAATAAGAGATACATTACATAAAAGTCTATGCCCTTTTAAGTGGGTTAAGACCATATGTCAGTTATTGAATTTACCACAGTCAATTAGCATGTAATAGCCTGACCAGCTCAAAAACGAACGTGTGTGTTTATCCATGTATTCATATGTGTAGTGAAAACAAATGTTACAAATGGTTTCCATATTAAAAAATACATGATTAGTGGGACTACATTCAGAAAAAAAAAATACTATTCTTGTCAAGAATAACATCCTATTGTGTTCATTTATGCTTTAGAGTTGTTTTCCCAAAGAATACATAATTTAAGTGTTTCTGCAGAAAAAAACATCATGCCAGCCACATTCCTGGTGATTCTAACAGGTCTGTCTGGAGGGGAAGGAAGAGAAGAGCCATGGGAGCATCAAATCAGTTGTTCAGTGGGTGAATGAGACAATCAGGAGATTGCCTTCTCAGGCTGCAGAGTGGAGTTTATCAAAGGACCTGTTTGCAGGTGATATGAAGGGGGAAATTACACTTCTGCGGCCTTGCTGAGAATTCAGTTGATAGGTTGTCTCTACTTCTAGATGTAGGACACTAATCTTCCTGGGCCTTTTCCGCACCCAGCATTGAGCACTTGAGCGTGTGCTCTGTGGCAAGTTCATATGGGGGGTAAAATGTGCCTTTTCCTTTGGGAGACTGTCACCTTCTCCTAACAACTACTTCTTTTGGCACAAAATGAGTGGAAGCGAGTCAGAGACGAGTAATTTGACCTTCCTAAAACAAACCATTTTGACTTAGCTGAACAGAGACGCAAAATTCTTCAGCTCAAATGTTATCTCAGTCTAAAGTAGCTGTCATTTGTGGAGCTGTGTTTGTGGAAGTGTTGCTTTTTGTTTTGGTTTATTTTCCCCTCTCTTTCTTTAAAGTGCTGGTTTCTTTAACGCTTGCTTGTGGAGTTTGGTGTTAAGATTTAAGACTACTTTATATGAGGCTTTTTTTTTTTTCTAGTATGTGGCTCCATTAAGTCATGAAAGAGCATCCGGCTTCAGGATAGACAGAGGTGCAAATATGCTATCACCTCCTGCGTTGGCAAAAATAAAGGTATGATATGTTCTCACATAGGAACAGCACATGAGCAGTTGAGAACACTGAAGTTAAGTGAATGCACAAATTATCAAATATTACTTTACATTGTCCCCATCTGCAGATGTACACACTCTTTCATTACACACATGGATACAGACAAGCATAGCTACACTGCAACAGTTACTAAAATGGGTTGCAAAAAAATAGCAAGACCTTTTTACACAGTATGGTTTGCAGTAGCAGCTTGTTTCCAGAGAGATGTGAATGGGTTTTTTTGTCTGCAGCTGGAAAAAGCCTGCTTATCAAGTGTGCTGGGGTGATGTCTGCAGTGCTGCTTTGACCTGACAGTTCAAGCCTGCTCCTGTTGCTCTTACTCAAGCTTTGGTTTGTGAGTGGGAGAATTATTTTACTGAAATTTGCAGCATCGTTACCAAAACTTTGAGGATCGGCAGATCTCTCAAATGCCAGGATGAAGACCACTTTATGTACAGGTTCTAAAAACAAACCTTCCAGTTTGGTTTTAGACACTCTGGAAGTCTGGAGGCATTGGATCTGGGGCCTGATTTGGTCTAAGACTAAATCAGAGAAGCACGTTTCAATCATTGCACCCAAAGGGAGGTTGACTTTGGATATACCTTTTCTCCCATCCTCCACAAACATGCACACTTGCATTTCTCTCTGCTTCTGTCAGACCAGGGAAATGTTCTGTCTGATGTTATGACTTGGGGCCTGTTAGCTGTAAATGCTCTTGCAGGGAGCCTTAGGTGGGAGCTGTTTCTGCGGTTTTGTTATGTTCAGTGTTGGTTTGTTTGTCTGTTCCTTGACATGTGCAGTAAATATATATATATACTTAATCAAATCGATATGGTATTTTAACATGAAATCACAATGTATGTTACATCTCTCAGTAAAAGTTCTTTACTTGATGAATGACACTTTTCTCACTACTGCATCAACAGAACCACACTGATGGTGCAGGAGGTCTTAGGTGCTAGAAATGAGATGGCTAATGAACACAAATGCAGGTGATGCAGCAATATATGGCCTGGTTTGCTGAGATTTCTTTTTTGTTTTCTAACGAGTACTTGTGAGTTGCAAATATTCCTGGCTATGCAAGTAACACCTGTCTGTATCCATGGTATAATCATTCATAGGTATATGTTTGTTTACCTAAACCAACTACTACAGACAGCTCTGCTGTTTTGAAGTTTTACCATGGGGATCAGCTGAGCCTACTCTCCATAAACCCCTACCCCTCAGGTAATGAGCTGCTCTGTTACAGCTGGAGATAGTGGGAGCTGGATGTAGGCATCCAGTGGAGTACAGCAACCACAATCTCTGTGTGTTTCTAGACCGTAAAAGATTGTCTGAACAACAAGCTCTGTGGAAAATTGCTGATGGAAAATCTTCATGGTTCCCTTCTGTCAGAACAGCAGGGAGAAGATTGTCCTACTTGTGCAAGAAAGCAGCAATGTGCCTAACTTGATTCAGTTTTCTGTTGATTTGTGCCTGTGCTTTGCTCCTTGGATGGTTTGCTCATGACTTTCTGCACTTGTTTTATTTTTCACTCACTTCTGCATGGTTTGGGCATGGTGCAGCATAGGAATTGCTTCACTGAAACGTGAGAAAGTGGACTTCTCATCTGCAAAGTTTTGAGCATAGTTGCTAATTATTGCCAGGAGAGGTCAGAAACCCCACATGAGAGGCTAAGCAACCCAGCTGCCCAGAGGAAGTCCTAGAAAAACACACTTCTGTGAACCATCCCCAGAGGTGTCACTGCCTGCTGCTCTGGATGACTCTCCATTGCCCCTAATTGCACCTGTCCGTGGTCTGGTGCTTCGCGGCCAAGCAGGGCATTCTTTCCAATTCATTTGTCACTTTGCAGTCCATGAATGTATAATTTCTTCCAGTTATGCTCTACAGTTCTGCTACGATGAAAAGGGATGCCAGGTACTATACTTCTCTTGTGCTTCTTTCATCATGAAGGCATAAACAAATGAAATCACGGATAGTAAGGAAGGTAGTCAGTCCTGCTTCACGCAGTGAGAAGACACAGTTATGCCATCATCTATGCATTTCAACAGTACCCTCCAGTCTTGCGTTTCTTGAAATTCAGGATATCTCTTTCTTCATATGCCGTTCTGCTTGTTTGCCTAAGGTACTGATGGAAGTCAGAACCTGTGTTAATAGTTGGGTTCATTGAAACTCATTAACTTTTCAACTGAACCTCAGAGCAATTTACAACAATTTTTGCTGACTTTTATATCAGCTCAGCAAGTCTCTTTTTGTTATGCTGAACTCATTAATTTAAATGGAATTTTGTTTTGAAGTTTTGGGTTCATTCACACCCATGATGGAAAAGAAAGTACAAAGCTAACACTAGTTAAAACCATGAAAAGCTTCTTTTTGCATAACTGTGCATGGTGACATCCTTTTGCATGCTGTGTTCTAGCAACTATGAGAAATGTCATTTCTTGCTGTAGTAACATGACTGTGTTTGAAAGGGTTACATCAGATGTCCAGTTTGAGTAAATTTGATTATTCATATCAGAGTCTCTGGTTTATATTGATTTGAACCTAAGGATCTGGCCTGAGATTTTGAGAACTCATGTGTGTAAGTGTAATCTTCAATTTGCAAAGAATACAGAAATGTGTATTTAGGCTGAGGAAATCATGACCTGAGATGTTCAAAACTGCTTGAAGGGTTTTGAGACCATGTTCCTTTTTAAATAAATAGCATTGACTCTCTTACCTTTATGAAACTCAATGGCATATATGCAGTAACTACACCACTAGCACTGCTCTGTGATTGTGTGTTTAGCTCCAGTTGAGTTGGTGTGGCCTGGCTTTGTCCTGCTTTTGTAGTCCTACCAACCATCATGGCTTCCTAGGGGTTTTATGTTTTCCTGTGACTTTGTAAATGTATTCTACATTGTTTTGAGGACTAATTGCTTTCTGTCTCATAGTGTCTGTTCACTGAGTCAAGCCCATTAATCCTAACATTCCCAGTAATTTTAACAAACCTAGCTGCACATCTTTCACTTTCTACTGTAGCTTGTATTCGATTCAGTCTTTCAGTAGGAGCTGTCCTTATGTTAAATTTTCTGTTTCACTGGTTTATAAGATTTTTCACTGAGATTTCCACAACATTTTCAAGTTGAATCACAAGCACTGTTATGTAATTTAAAGAGTTATATCAAATAACGTTGCATCATCATCAGCTGAGAGTACTGAGGCATTGTCTCTGTTCTTGTTTTCACAGAATGTTGATGGCAGTCCGTCTGGCTGCCTCCTGTGTTGCTTCTCCAGTGCTATCAGTGCATGGGCTCCGTTTTTCTTAGCAGTTATTTCTGTAACTTTTGTACCGTGTTTTTGAAATGCTGGAGATTATTTGGGGCTGTACTTTTGCTATATCTCTTCTAATGCTTTCTTTTGCATTTCTCTTGCCTTTTGACCTGCGAAATCTCTTCTGAATTCTTACTCTTATGACCTTCTGGTTTTCAGTTTCCTTTCTAAACGGTGACTTTCTAGTCTGGTTTCACCTTGCTTTCACTATAACAATTTAATTCAACACACTATGATTTTTTTGAAGGCAGAGACAGCCTTGCCTGTAGATCAGCAGTCTCTTCTTTGAGCACAGTCACTGTGTTATACGAAAAGCTGCCAAAGTATCACAGTTCAGTTTTGGCTCATTAATTTAAGAGCAGTCAAAAATGCTTCAGTGGGCTCTCCTTTCTTCTGCAGGCGTGTTTAATATTCATATCCTCTAACAGGTGTATTTCGGATTGCGATATTCTTAAGACTTGCAAACTTGAGGTTAATAGCTTGCCCTCTCATCCTGGTTTACTTGAATGATATTTAGGAGATCAATATCTTCAGGGCTTCAGGGCAACGTTTAAGAAAAATCACAATTTTCTCTGTGTCTCCATTGTGCTTGAGTCCATCTCCGTCCTTGTGGATAGCAGAGCTCTGTTTAAGTGTTCCAGGATTTTGAAATTTCACCAGTGCTTGCTACCTATTTAGGAACTTTAATTGTTCCACTTCTTGTTTCTTTTCTTTCAGGCTCAACTGTGTGTGCTTTATTGTGTTTGGGGTTTTTTTTTCCCTCCTTCTGGTTTTCACTTTTGAGAATTTTGCTTGGAGGTGTCATCTTCTCTTAATGCAATAAGAGTGTATTCCAATTTTAGATAGTAACAGAGGAGGGAGGTGATGCCTCAGTGCGTGGAGATTTCTGTGCTCTCGGGGTCTCATATTCTTTTAACTAGATCCAGTAATCATAAGCATCTCAGTCACGCATAATTTAGTTATTTATATGTCAAGAGAGATGTGTATGAGGTGAATGTTACGAAAAGAAATGAGCAAAAGGACCCATTTCAGTGCTGCTTTCTTAGCAGAAGGGTGTAACTGCTTTTAAAAGAAGGGAGTTTTTATCTGCCACAAAGCTCATACATTATTTTTCAGGTGAAGCTGGAAAGCTGGAGAATAAAAATTGTGATGAAGGACTGTAGTCTTCCTAAATTTAGTCGGGTAATAGTTCCTTGAGGCTGGAAATGCTGACTGACACTTGCTGTCCACCAAGGCAATATTATTTGCTTCAGAATTCAGCTTAGAAAAGAAAATCATGGTTTTGTTTTCTGCTGTCATGGTTTAACCCTAGCAAGCAACTAAGCACCATGCAGCCGCCTGCTCACTCTCTCCTGACGGGATGGAGGAGAGAATTGGAAGAGTAAAAGTGAGAAAACCCGTGGGTTGAGATAGAGACAGTTTAATAGAGAAGGCAAAAGCCGCTCACACAAGCAAAGCAAACCAAGGAATTCATTCACCACTTCCCCTCGGCAGGCAGGTTTTTGGCCATCTCCAGGAAAGCTGGGCTCCATCACACGTAATGGTGACTTGGGAAGACAAATGCCATCGCTCCAAGTGTCCTGTCCCCCTGCTGTTTCTTCCCCCAGCCATATATGCTGAGCATGACGCCGTATGGCATGGGTATATCCCTTTGGCCAGCCTGGGTCAGCTGTCCTGGCTGTGCCCCCTCCCGGCTTCCCGTGTCCCCCCAGCCTGCTTGCTGGTGGAGTGGGGTGAGAAGCAGAAAAGGCCTTGACTCTGTAAGCCCTGCTCAGCAATAATGAAAGCATCTCTGTATTACCAACACTGTTTTCAGCACAAATCCCATACCACCTACTATGGAAAAAAATAACTCTATCCCAGCCAAAACCAGCATATCTGCAAAGGTGAAATGCTGTTTTGGGTGTGTATGTCTGTATGCATTAAGGATGCTGGCTTCTGGTAGCACAAACCTGCCTTTCTCTGTCCTAGAGGACCAGTTTTTTTTGTTCTGCTCCTCTAACACCTGATGCTCTGTTGGATGTCTGTCCTTATCCTGCTCTGTCCTTTGTTAGTACTGCTGGTCTGGGACATCCTTGTTGCACCCCAGGTAGCTCTGGTGGGGCTCACTGCCAATTGCACAGCTTAAAGAAAGTTGGAGCCTCTACTTTTCCCACTGCAGTCCAGATGATCCTCATGGAGTAACTGCATTCTTAACAGGCCAGTAGGGTTTCAGCAGCACAGCAGGAGCTGTCCTCTTTAGTCTGAATATTGCAGCAACATGCAAGAACCAAGGTGTCATTCTTCCTCTTAGCGGATGGCTAGCTGGGAGCACAGTGTGGTTATGATTGATGTCTTTTTGATTTGGAGATTTATAGCCATATCCTGAAAACAGTTAATATGAAATATTGGCAAGAGTAAAGCTTAAAATATTCCATCATTTGTTGTTCCTGCTTTATCTTCTGCTGCTTCTTGAATCTGTTGTATGAGATCCCCAAAATTAAGTTACGAAAAGGCAATTTCTTAAGCATTAAGAGATGAGGTTACAGCCACGGGCAGTAGGGCTGTGACTGAGGTTGATCCTGCAGCTGCAGCCATACTTGGGAACTTTGCTGAGTCTGTCTCACAGTCAGTGATGAAATCGGAGGTAACTCTTGGGAGTCATTACAATTAACCTGTGTAAAACTGTGTAAATATGAACAGTGAGTCTGGATGGATATGAGATTTTTCAGCTTGTTGAAAATCCACATACATACGTGAAAACATAAGCTATAAACATATTTGTTATAATTATGATCTCTTAGTGGCTAACATGTTGTAAGCAAGAGCTAAAATTGCCAGGCAATAAATACTGAACCAACTCTGGATGTAAGGCTGTAATGTGAGTCAGAGGTTCTTGATGAGGTCAGCCTGTTTGGTTTGCTGCAGGGGGCTGCTGTTTGAGGCTCTCTTATTTGAGGGTATGGCCTTCAGCATGGAAGCCCCTTTCACAGATATTTGGAAACCAGCTGGGGCAGACTTTTGCTCATGTTCAATGAAGGCTAGATCTAATTTGAGTTAAATTTAATGGAGAAGGTCACTCTAACTTCATGGGAAGTTCCATGAAGCTCTACAGCCTGCATATTTAATTTTTTTTTCTTTTTTTGTGGTTACTCCTCTTCCTACTCCTGATATGCAAAAAATCCAAGAAGATCATTGATCATTTCCCAGCTCCCCTGTGGCCTGTGAATGCAAAGTAGTGTATATAACTGTGTGGCAGAGGCTTGGAAATAAGTAGATGTTCTCAGTTTAAAGATAAAAAGAAAAACATCTGAGAGGAGACTCTGAGTAGAGGCACACAAGAAACCTGCAAAAGGGATGGCTTTGTTGAACCAAATTCCCCTCTCTAGTAATTCCTGACTATTTTCAAAAGCTATTTGCATAAATAGTCCCTTTTTTCCCCTGACTTAAATTTGACTTTTTTTGCAGAAAAATTATAGAACACTGACTTTTTGACAGTTCAATCTCCTTCCCTATTTTACCTTTATGTGCTCTCCAAGTTTAGCCGTTAGTCATTTTTACCAAGAGCATTTTAAAGGCTTAATATAAATCTTAGTATCTGCCATTTCATCTGTGAAATGTATGTCTCATTTTCCTGTGGAACGTACAGAAGACACACATCCCAAAGTGATTTCTTACTTAGAGTTAGTTACTTAGTTAGATCTAAACCCAGAGTGTTCATTTGTAAGGGCATTTTGCTGGAATTTCTATGGAAATGGCTTCTACTGGAGAAAGGCTGAGGTTATGGATAAACATTCAGTCCAAGCCCGTTTGGATCTGCCTTTTTACTATGCTCACTAAGCCGGTTTATCAAAATGGAAGCACGTTTCCTGGAACAGAGGAACAGCTGAGCCTGTCAGCGTTATTTATTCATTGTTCATAGCAGTACGAAGCCGCTGCCAAGCTGCCGGTGGTGTCCAGTCTCCGTAAGGAACTTGCCAAAAAATGTCCTGTTTGGGAGTGCTTGAATAGCTCACCAAGCCATCTGGTGTGGAAGAACACATAAACACAGGAATTAATTAACTGTAACTAGTCTCTACTGAGCATGTACAAGATGAGATTTTTTTGAACGTTCATAACTTGGATGAAAACTACCTGGTTGCAAATTTGTAATTCCCTTTAACAAAGCACAGAGCTGCAAGGACGCCTCAGCTGAGCAGATGTAAAGAATTGCTTAATGTTGTTGGTGATGCAGTCTTCTCTGCCCTGTACTGCAGAGCTGCCTGAATGGTTTGTCTCAGTTGTTGCCAAGAAAATATTCTGTATGAGGACAAGGTACCTCCGAGCCTGGTCATTTACACTTCAAATTTCATAATTTTCTGAGTTTTTAAAGGAAGTATTGAGAATCCTTCTTTACCTGCCTGTTATTGCATATGCAGGAAGGTGTAAAGCATTGCTTATTGATATCCATCATATGCATAACATTCTCTGATTATATTTGATACAGAGACACTGGCTGACTTAAAAATAAGTAAATCTTTTAATGTATAGCAATGCTTGCATCTCGCCTTCCAGGATTTTAGCTTTTCGTTTATATCTCACACGAGTTCAACAGCACAGCAGCTATCTACAGAAATATTACAGCATATAATGTGATGCCTCAGTGCAGCCAGGTATTAAGTGGTAAAACTAGGAAAGACTTCTTCGGGAGAGTAGGGCATGACAGCGCTAAAATACAAATCTTGTAAATTGTCATTGTCTTGTAAACTCTCTCTTTCCTTTCAGATGTGTGCAGGAAGGAGACTGGATGTTGTAAATCTCAGCAAAGCTCTGGGTGAAATGTGAAGGCAAAACTCCCTTTGGCTTTGAAATCTTCAGTAGTTAAGAGCAAAAGGACTTTAACAATCTCTCTTTCTTTCTTTCTTTTGTCAGTTGCTTGCTTAGCCTCAGTTTTCTTTTGGCTTTGACATTGGAAATAAACTCTCACCTTTGATTAGAGAACAAATATGGTGTTGCAAACTTTGGGCTTTAACAGTGACAGGAAAATGTTTGCTGAATATGCTTTCTTATTCCAACTCCTACAAAGCTGTCATCAAGGAAATACCTGGGTTTTCAAGAAGCTTGTTTCTGATGGCAACCTAAAATTTGTTCTCTTTCATGTCTAAAGTTGTGTTTGTAGCCATGTAGCTATCGGACAGCTCTTCCACCTGGGGGCTGTGTTGTTAATGCATACAACAAACCTGCTGCTGCTACATGCTCTTGGGTGCTGGGCTCTCTCTGGACTTGGGCTATAGTGAATTTAATCATTCACTGTAGAAGTAGAGTGGAAGAAGTTGACAAGCTCAACCACAAACAGGTTGGAGCTGATTTCTTCCCTCTAAAACATCAGGTCCGGACTTCAGCTATTGATCAGTTCATCTCTACTAGTCTGGTTGCTTTGCCTTTTCTTGAAGGCAATAGACTGGTTTATTTGAACTTGATAAAGGGACAGATAGGAAGGGCAATATTCTGCTGGATTCTTTTCAGTGGTTTCACTCCAAACTAGGAGACCTTATTGTGGAAGCCTGTCTGTCAGAACGAGGACATGATTATATCGACTTGAACAACCCTGGCTTTGTTGCTGAAACCGATGACTGAGCAAAAACCTTGAGCAAGTGAACTGTCTTTGATACATGAACAATAAGGAACTTCATACTGTGATAAACAACTTAGAAGAAACTAGAAACTGCAAGATCCGGGAATGGGTGGTCTATGGGACAACATGTAAAATGACGAATACCAATCAACAATTAGCCTTGAGTGCGTGATCAGCTGCTTGTGGCCAATGGGGGACTATGTCCAGCACGTGGACAGTATGTTAACCTATAAAAGCTGCGCATTTTGCTAAAATAAAGGAGAATGATCATACCCACATTGGGACTCATCATTACTCCGGGTTCGCCTCCCACTCCGACACTTTATGGGACTTACATTTATAGAGAGGGTGTAGATACTCAGCCTGCTTGAATGTGCACCTTGTTACAGCTTAACTCATCCAAAATGAAAGCAGCAATGAAACAGATTATTTCTCAGTGACGAGACTATTAGTGGTAGATTTTTATTGTATTGAGAAGGTCTGCTGGTGACTAATGGCAGATCTATGCTTCTGTTTTGTCCTCCTGACAGAAATGTGAAATCTTTCTCTCTGGGACAATCTCTGGTTGGAATGATCTGTCACTGGGGTATTTCCATAGTTTGCAGTGATCTTCTGTCTTGCATGAAATGCAGCATAAGCTTTCGTCGAAGCAAGAGAGATGTTTATGTTTGAGACAATATAGTGCAAACCATTCTTGGCCTGTGGTAAATACTGACAGGAGCCTGAGAATGGGCTTTTTGTCTGTGTTCTGTAGCGTGTTTACCTCTATTGGGTAGCCTCTGCAGCTTTTATCATGCTTGATGTCATGACAACTCTTCTTGTATTCAGATAATTACTCTCAAAATTATGTTTCCTCTTACTAACACAGACCTCATCATTGCAAAGAAGAGAGAAAGCAAGAGAAAAGGTTCTAGTCAACAGTGAAGAGAATTATGGAGATGCTTTTACGTCATCACTTCTCTCCTCTTGTAGCCCAGGATGGGCTATTGGTAGCCCACGATGCTATTTGTATGCAAAAGTATTCATTATACTGGTCATATTAGCAAACTCAAATCCAAAAGCTTCCCAAATCCAGTTTGAGATTAGTTCTGAACCATTTTTGCCTTCAGGTTTTATTACATGCATCTTTTAAAACAGCCTATCCAAATCTTCAAATTAAAATGTGAATGTGCATGTAAGTAAGTAAAAATTGAAATCTATTTTTTATGGTTCAAGATCACTTCCTTATAACTGTGTCGTTTTGAGTCATAATGTTCATGTCCTGGATGACAGGTAATCCTTTTGAATCTTTCTTTGTTGTAAGTTACATTGAAATGTTTCACTGCATCTGTACTGGTCCTGGCTAAAGGGCTGTACCAATGTATGCTTTAAACTATTTTTGTGTCTGGTAAAAATGTGAGAAAAACTAATATTTTCACACACAGAAAAGGAGGAACGTTGTTCTTTGATGTTCTAACTTATAAAGTCTCCAAAAGGAGAAGTTGAGAAGTTGAACTTTGTTCATCAATGGAAGAAAAACTAAATAGTTTGTTTTATCTTGGGGCAAGGTCTAGAGGTGTCTTTTTTGTTGAGTATCTTTTAGGAAATTGTAGAAAATCTCGTATTCAAGTAGCTACCCTTATCTTCCTTTCAAAGAAAAAAATAGAAATGTTGAAAATGGATATATTTCTGCTATAATGCATGAAAGTTAGACCCTGGGTTCACACCAGTATCTCTGAACTCTACCCTGTACCCCTTCCTATGAGCTATTGAATGGCTCCAGGAAACTGAATAGCTTTAAAATGTTGAGCCTAACTTCGGCAAATCCTTGCAGTGGATTAAATATTTATACCAGGGGATCATGGATAGGTACCAAGTCCATGTGAGGGCAGAGTCAGACAGATTTCTTTAGCTTTGTTTATATTCTCTTTAATCGGTCTTGAATCTGGTTTAACCTGCACGGTCTTCACTTGAGCTTGGACACATTATGTTATCAACACAGCTGAGTGGGTGTCCTTGGACTTCCCGCATAGCAAACGCTCTGCATCATGTGCTTAATGGCAGGTTGGTCACTAAAGAATTAAAAGTATTGAGCTGTCTCGAGTACAGGCTGCCTGGGAGTTGCCCCTGAAAGTGTCAAGTAGGGCTACTGGAGAGGGTTGAAGCCTTTCCCATCAGCAGGGGCTGTCAGAGCCGTGCTGAGTGGCGATGCCTGTGCCACAGGAGGGACACTGGAGGTTGGAAAATGAACGGATGGATCGGTGGGGTTAGAGGAATAAATGGGATGGTGGAGGCAAGGATGGCGAGGAGCCCATGAGTGAGGAAGCCAGTGTCCCCTGCACAAGCAGTAAAGGAGGAGCATTGCTGAAAAGTGGTGTTGTGATTGCTGAGGGCTCTGCATGCAGCAAGTAAAGATGGGGTTTGAGAAGTAGAGAATTTTCTAGCAGTGGTTTGCAGTAGGCATTTGTATGAGCACAATTGAAGGCAGGTGCCCACAGAGTGAGTGCAATTTCACTAGCAACACTGTTTACTCTGCAGTAATTTATTTAGCCTCCTGAGTGAAACACGCCAAACCTGGACACACATTGGGGTTTTTCAAAGAATAGACTATGTTGTTAAGGGAGCTTATGCAAACCTGGGGGATAAGCCTTCTCAGAGGTTTTGAACTAAATCAAATAACATATTACTGAGAATTGCCAGTATGAAATAAATGGGAACAGTCTAGTGAAGATGCTGGGGAGGCACAGTAACGCAGGCTATTTATATTTTTGCAAATGTTTTTGGCAAACAATTGCTGTTCCTCTCTTAAATATGGGGAAAGTGGATATGCCAAAAATGTCGTCTGTCGTTTTTTTTTTTTCTTTTCCCTTATTAATATTTGCGAGGTACTCCCATGTAACCTCAAGCTATGGCAGTTGTGGCATGGAGGGAAGGGATGTAGCCAGCATAGATAACTGTAGGTTTTAAGTGCACATATGCTATATGTTATGAAAAAAGGAATATAATAATTATGAATATTTTTTGCTGTTATTGTCATAACATTTTTAGAAATTGAATTTTTCTGGGGTGATAGACAAGATTGATAGAAATAATTCTTAAGCGGATGGTTTCACGTAGAGGAGAATATTTAAGTAGACTGGTCCAAGGTCACTTTTCTACAACCAGATTTCTATGCTGAGATTTTATGAAGAATCATGTAAAAGTGTAATTTTCATTTGATAAAAAAAATGTGTAGTGTCAGAAGTGGTAGAGGGCAGGGTATTAAAACAGAAGGCAGTAAGGGACAGAGGCTACTGGGAGATACAAAGATATGTGCTTTTATTGCACAAGTGTGCAAGGCATGGTAGCAAAAAAGGGGAGGTAAATAGTTTTAAACGCTTCAACTTCATGATGTAAAAGCAAGGTTGAAGATGAAAACCTTCAGGAATGTCCAGAAGCAGCAAAGTAGCAAAGTCCCAGGACAACTTGGATTTTTTTTTTTTTTTTTTTTTTTTGGTGCCGCTTATTCTGCTGTCCTGAATTTCCACAGTGCCAGTGAATAGTGGACTAAGAAAAAAAAGAGCCATGCCCAAGTAGAAATTGAAGTGATATAGGTTAATCTCCTACCTCATTCCAGGCTTCTCCCTAAGTAGACTTCTATTGGGAGAAAATGTTATTTCACATACAAATGTTTTGTTATTCGCTTTCTTTCTTTGTGCAGCTTCACAGTCTAAACTTTTCTACCTGGGAAACCATTTCCTCCAGGATTCCCATTCTGTGGTGCAGTGTTCACTGTGTGGGAGTTAGACCTGTTAGCAGATTATACTTCAAATTGCTCTATTAGCGGTATTTGGGGCTTACATGATAAATGGGTAACGTTAAATAATAACTCTTTGAAATCTAGGTGGAATTACAGAAATCACAGTGAAATGGCTTGCCTTTGCTGTTATATTCTTTGTATTTAGATCCTTAAAGCAGATGTGCTGGACTTCATGGTTCAAGGGGGTTTTAAACCTATTCAGTGGCTTACAGGCTTTCTGTGTGTCTGTACGTGCACTTTTTCTGCACAACAAAGCACAAAATCTTGCATGTGAGAAGTTTCTGCTACAAAAATTCACACTAATTCAGATTGTTTATGTGAATGTGTAGTCTTCCAGTGAAACACCTTTAATTTACACAACTGGGTAAAAATAGGCGTATTCTCACAAAAGTAATCCTACACATAAGAGGAAAGAGCCTCTTTTTGCAGGTAGTCTTATAATCAATTCAGTTTTGAAAACTACCCTGTGCATTAAATGTTTTCACTGAAGCTTCAGATCAAGAAACTAGTGAGTTGTTATATTTTTATGCATCTATCTTGTTACCAGATATAGAAAACCTCACTTTTTTAATATAAGCACACTTCAGGATAATCCGATCTGCCTGACTGGATATTCATGCATGTAAAAAGAGCTACTTTTGTGTTTGAATCCTCATTTTGGTATCTTAAGATCAGATTTGGTATTGCATTTGAAACCAGTTTTATAAGATTAGACTCTCGAAATGGATTTTTATATATCTGGAAGTCTGCTGGTTATCTAAGTGAGCAGGTTACTTAAATTGTTGCTGACGTGAGCTATTCTGAATGCTTATCCACCTTCTGGGGCTTGAATGCAATCTGAAGATGAAGGTGCTCAGCTGATTTTGCAGTAGGTGAGGAAACAGCAGAGGGAAAAAGTTCCCTGAGAAATAAAAATGATGGGCAGTTACCATATGGTTCCATGAGTATCCTTTTTAAATTTTTTTTTTTCTTTTTGGTAGAAAATTTTTCTTCCAATCAAGTCATTCTGAGCACCAATATGGAGTCAGGATCTGGGGCAGCATTGCCACCGGGGAAAGGAATGAGAAGGGGTTGATGAGAGATTTGGTTTTAATCAAGCAAGTTAATGTTGGGCAAAATACCATTTTGTAAGCCCCACATGCATGAGCAGACATCAGGGTGATTCATCTCTGACTCATGCCCATCAATTCCCTTCTGGTTTTGGGCTGCCTTCCCCCATCTCCAGCTAGTTATCAGGGCAGTAAATTGTGGGAATGGACTTGGGGTTCCTTATTTCTTGTCCTTCTCTGTGAACTTGCTCACAGTGTGAGCTGATGGTTCTCAGCAGTGACCGGAAACACAGGGGTAGACAGGGGCCTGAGCTGCTGCCCTTGACATGAAGGACCATGGGGATCCATCCTTTTGAGAAATAGTTACATTTTTAGAAAGCTGAAAATAAGACCACAGTTACTGAGATGTACTGACATTGGTATTTTCTCTAAGATGCAATGGCAAATCATTTCACTTTGCCCAGAATGGATTAAATAATTATCGTTCAAGAAGGGGTTAGCCTGCTGGGCTGGCAGTCCTCGTGTAATTTTTGAAGGGGGTGATCAGCGCTGAACCCAAAGTCACTGCTGCTGCGCAGGCATGGGACTGGCTCCTACTGCACTTCTTCACTAAGTTTCAAGCTACTTTTGCCACCAGTTTCAAGCTTCTTGGCCAGAGGATGTGGATCTCCCAGATCCTTCCTGCTCTTCTTTAAATTCTGCCAACTTGATGTTTGCGTGGAAGTTTGTGTATCATCATACCTTAGGAATATTAAAAAGTCTTAGATACACATCTGAGAATTTTTTTGCAAAGGTCTCCCAAGATTTGATTTCTAGCTTTGCATTTTGGTTCTCTGTGAAGCTGCAGGAGCTGGGCATATTGATGGGTTTGTAGAATGAGAAACCAGGACAGCGTTCGTCGTTCCAGCACAGCGCAGTTTTCTGCTACTTTCCTTCTGGCCTTGGGAGTGCAGTCTGACCTCATGGGACCGAAAGGCAAAGCCACGGGCAAAAATGAGAGCAAACTATTAATTACTTGCTGTTATTCTAGCGTACATATAATATCTAAACACCGATGCATATATTTAAAAGAACACTACTGTCTCTTAGGAGAAGAATTAAATTCTCTTGTTCTCAAGTTTGAAACTAATTGCTCCTGCAAAATTAAATCCGAGTGGTTGCTTTGGAAGCGCAACATTTCCTCACCTTCCATAAATGAAAGTTTTGCATTTGCATAGATCTTATGGGAGATAATTATATCAATCTGTGTAAAGTTTTTTCCTCTCCCAACAGCAAGGAAATACTCTGAAATTTGGAGTGGTGGGATTTTACACTGTTCTCTTAAATAAGAAATAGATAATTAAATGAGAGAGATGACCTCTCCAAGGTGTATCTTCCACCAAAACTGACACAAGCATGGTCTAAATTACCAGTCCTTGGGTGAAAATCTAGACTAACTCCTTTGGTGTCAGTGGATTCACAAGAGCGTCAGTAAGATCAGGATATGGCCTTAGCTCCTTAGCCAAATTTTCAAGTGGTCTCAACGTACAAATTTAATATTAGCATCCAATTTGAGTACAGTGGTCCTAATTCAGGTAAGGATTCTTTTTAGTGTGATAAACTTGGTAAGATCCCCTGTTTTTAAACTTAGTTGCATGATCAAGTATTTATTCTTGATGTCTCTTGACTTGCCTCAAGATAAATAATTTTTCTTCTTAGTGTGTCAATTTTCTGGGAATAGGAAAATGTAATTTATATGCACAAACAGCATATGTGTGCTCTGATCATATGGAACAACATCTGTTTGCCCAGTTTTTATGTGCAAATTACTTGTGGTTATGTGGACTGGAAATCCAAAACATGAAAATGGACTGGCTGAAATTAAAAACGATTATCTCAAAGGAAGAACAGGTACACATCCGTTTGTCTCATTTTATCTTTTGAGTGGATTGAGGGAGTTTGCTGTGTGGCATTTGCTTGTGCTTTAGAACCAGGCTTTCACCTCTCAAACATTTGACAGGCTTTGTGGGTCATGCCAAGCCTGTTCCGCCCCTCTTTTGAGTGATTTTCTTTGGGATGCGGCAGGGAGCTGGATCTCTGCTTGCTCCTGGAAGTCCCTAGGATACTAGATCCATTAGAAATGCTTAAAAAACCTGTCTCTTGAGGCTTGCAGAAAATCTTTTGGAGGGTATGACAGAAGCTGGTCTTTTATCTTGGGATCTCATGAGAATACTGAAGTAAACGAGACATAGAACACGCTCTGAACCAAAAAGATTCACAACCAAGATCAAAGCTATCGGACAGGAGCAGGTCCTTCAAGAGAAAAGGCAGTTTCTGAGATACAGCACAGGGGCATTTCATTACTGTTCTCATGATCGTGAGACAGTAAGAAAAAAAATAAAAATGCCTGTACAAGTGCTTCCTTCCATGCAAATACTAAGAAATTACTTTTCAAGATGATTCTTCAGCCAACAATGAGGCCCTGCAGGCATGTGTGTCTGGCTGCTCATGCGGCAGTTCTAGATCCAGGGTGTTGATTCCTGTTGCTATGGAGTATATCGTTAGCCATTATCATGTCTTAAATGGGAATTAAAAAAAATGCTACTGTAATTCCAGTCTCATCTCGTGATTCTTTTGTAATGGCATCTTTGGTCTTACTCCAGTGGGTAAGGTTGCTTTTGTGACCATGTAGCATCATGCGTCAGAAAAAAACCATGTAGTTCTTCAGTGCCGTTTCTTCTTCCTCTGAGGATGCAGAAAGCTTTGATGTCTGAAAACATACTCTCTATTTTTGCAGCAACTTATGATTTTTTTTTAATTTTTGCTTTATTTTTGAGGAAGTGTAGAGACCATTTTGCTTACAGTTCTTTATCTGTGTAATTTTGTCAAGAAATTGCAAATATAATTTAATTTTTGGGGGAAACCATGAATTCAAATGAAGCAACAATAAAGGGAACAGGGTGATTAAGGAATTGTGATTCATTTGTTGTACGTCATTACAGCAAAAGCTTTGTTGCTGGATTCCTTGCAGATGAAATCACTGAACTATGATTATATTTTAGAAAATGAAAGGGGACAAAAATAAAAAGGCAATAAAACAAATTAGTAGATGTCTTGAGGGACACTATTATTACTGACTGACTATGTCTTGTATCATAAATGTTCCAAAAGTCTGGCAGTTTAAATTATACATCCATGAAGGCAAAACTGTTACTGGTATCAAAATCTTTATTTTGCTGCTGCTGTTATATTCTCTTTGAAGTTCCAAATTTGCAAGAAAAAAATGAAATTGTCTTTTAATGATGTTTCTAAAAGCTAGTGTACAACTGTTGATATTCCATCTCTTAAAAAAAAAAATCATCTGGGCATTTAAAACTTTTCTTTATCTTAACATTACTGTTGTTTAATACAATGACTGATATGCTTATACTCTATGCCCATCATGATACTGCATTGTATTTTGAAACAGAATGGATAATTAGATTAAATTAGTGCAGATCACTCAACAGTTCAGGAAAGACCTCTCTAACCAGCATTCTCGGTGTGAGTAAGCGAAGGCGCACTGCTGGCGAGAGGCTGCACTGGGGCTGTCAACGGTGAGCCACACCGTAAGCAGTGACGGTATCTGGAGGCATTCAGCCTGCAGTAACTGTGAGCTGGCTGTGAAGCCACCTGAGACCTAGCATGGCTTGCCTTAGCTGGCACAGGCTGAAATAAAAGTGCCCGTAGGCACCCAAGAGGACTGACCTTGGAGAATTCCAATCGTAATACTTTTATCTGTCTATATAATATTATACATCCACTAATCTATCTACATAACATTTTACAGATAGATTGGGAAAACAACTTTTGTGGTGTTTTCTGCTTGGTTTAATATATCCTTATTCTGTGTGCATCTTATTGAGGAGCATTGCTATATGCACGTGCAGCAGTGGCCTCTTTCCATTCCCCTGTAAGAGATTGGAAGGTGAGGTTGCCTTTTCTGATGGCAAGGTTGGAAACCATCTTTAAGGCCCTTCTGTTTCCTTTGAGCAGGTTTATAAAGTGCAGAGAAAAGGGGTGGGTGCTGGTGGGATAAGATTGCCACGTTAGCGGGGTGCCCCGGCAGCCTGCCATCGCTTGGAGCTCACTGCGGCAATGTGCGACGCCCCAGCCATCCTGGGAGAACTGCTGCTTTCCTGGGGAGCAAGGCAAATCGGGAGCGGTTGGTTGGACATGAGTGTTATAACCAGTAACTGGACTGGAAAAGAAGAGGCTTTTGCCAGCATGTTGCTGAAGCATTTAAGCTCATAAATTCACGTTTTGTGATGTGCTTTAGCTGCCTCACAGCTCTGGTTCCTGCCAGTTCGGTGGGCAATGGTGGTGAGGGGCGTTCCTGAGCCCCCAGCGCTCAGCACTGATAATGGGTTTCACCAAATTTGACATGGCACAGTGCAGAGTGCTGCTGGGAGCAGCGGGCAGAGCTGGCTCCTGCTCTCTATGAAGTGCCACCTCCTCCTGTCACTGCGACCCGAGGAAACGCTTAAAAAGGGAAAGACAGTGACTCAGGGCTGAGGGGAAAAAAACACCAAATTATAATTTTGTAATGGTAGGTCTGAGTCTTTGCTGGCAGAATATAAATAATATCAGTTGGGATGAGGTTAATCTTTTGCATACCTGGGTGACACGAAGAAGAGTTTGATTTTGGCCGGTGTGCAGTGCTGGCCCCTTCTGCTGCCTGTCACGGGGAGGCAACGCAGCTGCTGGATGAGTCCCAGGGGAGTGGGTGCAGGTTTGCCTTTAAGACTCAGGTTAAGCCTCATACTTGCACTCTGTAGCTGTAAAAGGGTTTTGCAGCTTTGCATGAACATTGTGCTAAGGAAGGGCTGTAGTTTAGCAAATTTTGACATGGGGGGGGGTCTTGTCCCAGGGGAACAGCAGCAATGCGAGCTGAAGGGGCTTTTCTCTATGCAGAATAGCTTCTTTTTTATAGAGCAGGTCAGAAAATGCGGCTGCTTCTCTCTCCTTCCTCTCTCCTCTCAAATGCATTTTTCAAAGCTAGTAGACTCTCACATGAAGCAGGTCCATGTCTGACCAAACACAAGCATCTGAGTTTTGACCTTTTTTGTGTGTTTTTCCTCTCCTGCCAGTTTTTCCCTTGCTTGCAGGCTTGCCTTTTCCTCAGTGCAAGAAATAGACAAATAATTTTGTTCTATAAAAATGCCCAATTATTAGGCGATTCTGCTTTTGAAACAAAGGCTGTTTTAATTGTCTTTCATGGAAAGCCTTTGTCATTTTTAAATCTGTTCTAGCCCAGCAGGATAGGGCTGCCACATGGCTGCTGTGATTATTCCAGAAATCTTTCAAATTTAGGTAGCACTTGCATGAACCGGAGCTGACTTAATACCTTCCATGCCAGGTAGACTGGCTGGGCGGGTGAGTCTGCAGATGAACACGTGGTTTGGCTCACTGTCATCTCTGTCATGCATTACCTCTGTTAAAATAATTTCTTATGTAGGTGTTTGCTCCAAGACAGACATCTTTGACAAGGTCTGTTGGAAGCCTTAAAAGTATTCACTTTTTATGTCATGTCCTGACTAAAGCATTCTCAGCTAAGGATTGTATAAGGTCATAGCTACAGTTGGGGACAAAAAAAAGGCATATTACATGGAAGCTTTTCTATTATACATCTATATATACTCTTATATAAAAGTATATATTAAAAATAAGCATGCTGCCCCTGGACATGGCTGTAGTCCCCCATGTGCAAGGAGCAGTCGGGCAGGACACTTCCCCAGCCCCTGCCCTGTGGCAGCTCTTCGTGGCCAAGGCGCTTGGTTCATACTCGTTCTTTTACCATTGCCAAGCACAAAACTGAAAAGTGTCAGCGTGATCACAGCCACCAACACAACGTTGCAGGGAGCAGGAAAGCTCCATGGGATGTACTTTAAGGAAGTTTTAAGAAAACCTTAGATGATATCTAGCAATTCTTAGTGGGATGACATATAACAGCTGACTGGAGAAAAAAAAAATAGAGTTAAATGTGTTTCTGTAATTCAGCTTTTCCTTAACAAAGGAGCTCACCAGCTGGGGATCTCTTGTCCTTCCTGTGTGTTGCCTCCTAAACTCAATGGGATTTAGTGGTTACCTGACTTAAAAGAATAATGTGTAGGAGCAGCAAACTCTCATCTTTTCTCCTGCAGAAGACGGTATCTACTGTCTCAGAGAAAAGTGTAGCCAGGTTTGCAAAGCTGCACACAGAGTGTAATTCCTTCCCGACCCCTCTAATGTATGCCTTGAAGCACTTTGTTGACCTCATTACTTCATCTTACATAACTAGTTATGCTCACAGTTACACAATTATCCAGTCCTTTTGAAACTCTGCATCTACAGGATTGGTTTCAATAGCCATAATAATGAATTTTATAATCCTTTGGAGAACAGCAAGGTTAGGAGATTAATGCAGAATTTGGTGGTGAACTTTTTTAAATAACTCAGTAAATTATCTTGACAAGGACATAGAACAGAAATAAAATGCCACTCAATGGTTGTGATTTTTTTTTTTTTAATATAAAATGTTGCTTATTTCTTGAGATCTGGTTCAGTCCCATCCTTCCTACTCTATAACCTTTCTGCAGCAATAAGATTATGATGTAACTTGCTTCTAAATCTCCTATGAAAAAGGACCTGGTGTTTGTATAGAGCCGTTGCTGTGGCTGAGATGCAAAACGCAGCACCCTCCAAGAGGCAAAGTGTCCCCTTGCAGAGTGCCCACTGTACCACTCAGGTAGCACACAGGGCAGACTTTTGATAAAAGATACCATGAAAATCAGTACCGCATGACATAAAATGTGATGGGTACAAGAAAGAACGAGTTTGCGGTGTAAGATTTCAAAGTCTTAAATAAAAACTTATGACCAGCTAAGCGTAAGGGGGAAAGTATTGATGTGAGCGATCAATGCACGAGCTGTGGGGATGGGCGTTCTCATCACCGAAACTGCCACCCTCCTCATGTCAGCTGGCTTGGTCTGGAAATGACGTTGTGAGTGGTCCCCGAGCCCCTGTACGCAGGTAAGCCCCCTGGCTCTGGGTCGGAGTAGATTTTGGGAAGCAGCATAAGCTGTGCTCCCTCATCAGGCTGAGAAATACATTCTCAGGCTCTTTGGGACAATCACCAGTGGTGATTGTATCAAGAAATGGGGGAAGAAGTGGCGATGAGCCGTAGTGGTGGTTCAGCACAGGTCAGAGGTTGAGGCAGGGAGGAAGCCTGATGTGGCAGGTACCTGTTGGTCCGGCAGTGGGGAAACAGAAGTGGAGATATTAGTTTCTGAGCGCTTGTCATGGCATGCTGGCAAATACCAGTCTGTTCTCGGTACCCTACCAAGTGGAAAATACTGCTATTTTCAGTATATTTATAGGTAAAAATACAGAAATTTAGCAGATGGTGGGAAGTCATCGTTCTCAGATCGTATGGTCATATTCTTAACTTGAAGAGATCCGCTTTGAAACCAATGGTGTTACACCGATGTACAACAGCCAAGAGAACTGACTAATCAAAAGTCACAGGCTGGAAACAGTTTTGGTTTTGGGTGGTTGTTTTCTCTCCCTAAGGTTAAATCTATAACCTGATGCAGCTTTTCCACTTGCTGTATATGGTATGCATGATAGCTAAAATACAAAATATTGAGGCAGTCATTTGTAGGCAGCTTATCTTTTTCAGTCAAGCCAGCTATGGTGATGAGTTCCTAGAAACCCCGCTGCGTAACGCGCAGCCTTCGATTCTGCAAGGGCCCCTGTGACAACTGAAATCGGGGAATGCACTGGGCACCTCTTGCGAAGCAGCTCTCAGACAGGGCTGGGGATAACTCAGGTTTCCTGAAAGTGACACTTCTGAAAGCGTGGGGGGAAAAGTTGGAAATGGCAAGGGATGCTGTCCTGGGTTTGTGCTGCCTTCGTTGGAGTTCTGGTGCTCTAAATCTTTTTTTTCCTATGCCTTGATTAAAATACAAGGAAACAGGGAAACAGAAGTTGCAGGGAGAAGAGTGTAGGTATTTCACTAGAATATATAGAAGCAATCTTTACATCTTAGAATTATTTCTCATTTAGAATATCTCAGCAATGTAAGAGGAATATATAAAGTGTTCTTAGTTTTTCTGCATTTGCATTTTTGTCCCCAGATGTGCTCCATTGGTTGTGTTTTGTGTCTCAGTTCCTTCAGACAATGAGGCCCGATCTCTCATTATGGATAGGTAAGCCAGTAATGTTTTCTCATCTCTCTTTGTTGTTGAGACGGGTATTAACGGGTTGCATGCTGTTTTCTTGTGCAGCTGTGGTGAGTTATTTTTCTGAGCTTCGATTCAACTGCATGGTTAGATCTCACAGAGGAAAGTCGCACCATTTCACATCAGTGCAATCGCAGGGGGAATCTTGTGTGTTGTCGTGTAAGTTTTTCTGTTTCTGACTCATGTCAGAGAGATCTACCCCATTGTGTGTTCCTAAAATAAATAAATAAATAAATAAAAGGAAGGGAGATGTGCAAATAGCAGAGGGCTGCCAGCCTAGCCTGGTTACGGCTGGATGAATAGTGAGAACTGGCGCCTGGCTGGCGTGCTGGGAGGCAGCGCCACGGCAGAGACAGGTGGGACTGTCGGACCGCGTGGGGCTGGCATGGCTGCCCGATGTGTCTGTGCTGACGGGTGAAAGCTGTCAGCAATCCCTCTGCGGTTTTGCTGAGTTTGGCGTTAATAAAAGGCTGTAATAGCCAAATGTTTCTTTGTCGCTCTTCATTGCTCCTCACACTAGCAAGTGAGGTGGGGAAGGGTAACGTATGTGAAGGTAGGTGTGAGAAAGGTGGTGGTACTAACTTGTTGCAAGGAAATGGAGCGGAAGGGGGGGCAAGGTGTAGGGAATGAAATGCAGGTTTTGCCTATGGCTGCTGCCAAAAAGTTTGAACCACTCTGTGCGTTGAATGGTCAAGACCTCCGTGCAAAAAGCCACAGGGTCAGAAAGACTGTTGAATGAGCGTACCTGCTGGCACGTAACCAACGGCAGTGGAAGGGGCTGGGACGATGGCTGTAGAGGGTGGCAGCTGAGCCGCTTTTCATATGCCAGAGATCTGCAGGGTAGATAAGAATAATAAAAAAAAATAATTTCCAGTTTGCCTTAAAGGTGTTCGATCCTGCCTATCTTGCTGCAGTGCGCCAGGGACTTGTCAAAGCATCACTACTGGTCAGTAAGTGCAGGAAGGAGGCCTGAGAAAAGCTGAAGTCCTGCTCTATCAGTAGAAATTGGAGTTTGATTTGTAGTTGCTGCTGTGCACCGTTCTATTCTAGTGCTGGAAATGCCAGTTTTCAGATGCCACCTCTGCTCTATAAAGATGTATGATGACAATAGCTTGGCATAGACAAATTCATTTCTGTAAATCTTTGGTTTCTTCACTTCATAACTGGAACTGAAAACCTATTTGGTGGTAAGAATTCTTCGGTTCAGGAGCGGTTGGCGGCAGGTTGTTGAGGCCATGCCACCAGACACATTTTGAAGACAACTGACTTCAACTAACCAGCTTTTCTGTGGATGTTTAAAGGGCTGGTGATACTATCAAAGTTATCAGTTAAGATTTAAAGGGCTAACGTACGCCTTCCCAAACCTCAGTTGTTGCTCCTGCTTTTCCCTTGCTAGCACAACTTGACCTGGAGGCATCAGAATTGTGCCATTTACTCTCTTACACTGGAAGAGAGTTAAAATACCTCCATGGTGGATACAATTACATCAGCGTAGCCATGTTTCTGGAAGTATATCTGTTCTCATGCAAGAAACTGTTGAGCTCAAAAGCTCTGTCACACTTCACTTACACTAGGATAGCTGTACTCGCTGCTGATTTAACTATGTTAGCTTTAAAAAAGAAAGATTATGTTCTTTGTCTAATGGTGCTTTTCGACATAGATGAGGCCTGAATAATCTGCCTTTTGGCGTGGAAAATAACATCAGTATTATGACAAGCAGTTTTCAGAGGGCAATTCAGCTTGTTTCAACACTCATATGAAAAGTGAGATACGCTTTCTCAAATATACTTTTCAGATTTGCATAGTACATCTTGGATTGTTGCTCTTGCTTCCTCTACTGCATTTTAATCTCTGAGATATCCTAATCTCTCTTTCCCTGTCTTTGCACTTGGACAACGTAGCAATTTTCAGTACACTGGGGTGTATATATCGGGGACACTTCCGAGAAGAAAAACAATTATCTTGTCCCAGTGTGGTCCCTATCCCTATCAGTGAGTCCCTGCCATGGTGTACCATGTGAAGCAGCTCATGCTCGCCATCTTAGTGATGCGATGAGGAGGATGATAATAGGTGTCAGAAGTGATGAGTATCAAAATATATCCAAAAGCTAGAAAGTAACACAAATTTCCTTTAGCACATCCAGGAAGACCTTGAATTGTTTGACAAACCAGCAACTCTCGATGACAATGGGAACTGCCCCCCAAATACTCATTTTTCTTTCTGTGGCTTCTTAAGCCGCTAAGTGTTGACTTGAGATTTTATCTAAATTTCAAAACAGAGCTTAGCTGAAACTGTGGAATTGAACCAATTAGTTTAAATTGCAAATTTCAAAACAGAGCTTAGCTGAAACTGTGGAATTGAACTTTTTTTTGTGATGGGGCAGAAGCAGCATCAGGATGCCAGCTGTGTCAAATGACCAGGTGTGCCGCATATTTGATAAATAACCGAAATCTGCATTTTTACCAGCATGTTGCGAAATAGGCTTCGTCCGAAGCGTGCAGCAGTAGCTGAGCTTGCGGGCGGAAGGCACATGCAGGGCCTGTGTCCACGGGACTCTGGCCAGTGAGTTAGTGTCTGGGCAGCCCATGAGACATGATGTTGGGGGGGGGTATCGATTTTATCCTGGCAGCACCGTACCTTTCCAGTAGCACTTCAGCATTTCTGCTCCAAGCCTCTTGAAGGAGGCCTTTCATCTAATTTTTGTTTTTGTTTTTTCCTGATACCTTAGTGGACAGAGCAGCATCACCCTTATCATATTTTTTCCTCTAGTAGTTACACACACAAAAAATTGTATTAATTCTTAGAGCTAGAAAAAATGTCTTAGCTCATTGAAAGCAGCCTCACATCACGTGCTCATGTCTCTTGCGGTAATGGTATCGTAGACTTTTTCATTAGCTTACAAAAATAAGTGATTGCTGAATTTTTGTGTAGAGCTGGTACTTGCCTGCATGGCAGTTGTGCTATCACCTCCGTGGTAGTGGCACGTGCTGGCTGGTTGAGCCCTTACCCTGCAGGGGCAGAGGCGCTCTGAGCTGGAGCGCAGAGCAAGGAGGAGCATGTTGGGTTTCTACTCCAGCGAGCTGGCTAGTGAGGAACATCTCAAACTCTTGGACTAACATCACCTCCTGTGGATGGTCCTTTCTGCAGGGCTCTTGCTGCTTGGCAAGAAGGAATGTTAAAGGATAGGCTGGGAAAGACTTTAATGGCTCCTTTGCTTTCTACTTGGGTCCAGGGTGGTGGGAACACCACTTTGCTTCTTACTAGGGGGGGAAATTTAAATACATGTTATGAGATGACCAGTTTTAATGCTACTTTGAGGCAGTAAAGTGGAGCTCTTACTCCTATGTCAGAATCAAACCTGGCGATGTTGCATTTTGCCTATTAGACTGTTTTTTGGACTTCAGGATGGCGCGAATAGATGATGCAAGTAGGCAGGTGGGAATTGGTGGTCTGATAGTGTTACATGCGTTACGGCAGGTGGCCAAACTGTTCTTGGGTCTCCTTGTGCAAGTTATGTAAAGTTTAGTAAAATCCATAACTTTGTATGGGCACTCTCTTATAAATATTTGGAGTTCTCTTTTTGTTTTGTAAATAAGGTGAAAAAAAAGTTTTTCTAACAGATGACTGTGTTTCAGCAACAGATTATTTGGTTTTTTAGCATTCACTTATGTAAAATTTCATAATTAAGACAAAAGATATGGCTATGGTGGATCAGATTTTTCCAACGAAAAACGTTAGTGTGTTTACTTGCATCACAAGTCATATCAAGCATTTTTTTTATAATTATTTGCACACGCAGTTGCCATGAACAAATAGCAGAACTGCTCGTGTTGACACTGGAGTTGCAGAGGTGCTTGAACCTTTGCATGAACATTCGGGTGCGTTCTGAAATGGTTTTCCTGACTTTGTGAGGTCACTTTGGCTATGCAGGGGATTATATAAATCTGAACTTTCATTATTGCAACCCTTTGTTCCTAGCTCCGCCAAAACTTTGGAATAGTTTCTCAGAAGTAACTTTTAAGAGGGCCATAGTAATTGAGGTCAGATGAACCGTTTGTTTGATGACCAGCATGCTAGGAACTGCATTAAGTGGTCAGCATCCATCCCGAGATGAGGTTTTATCATAAGCCTTTGTTGCTGCGTTAATTAACTGTGCGCTTGCTTCTGGTCGCTGTTTTGGAGAAGTGGCTCCTGCCTTCTGAATGGACTTGGGCAGTTTTTCCTTCTAAAAGCAAGGTTCTATGAGCTGCTTTTATGTTCCACGAAGACATTTTTCCCCACTCTTTGGCAGCTAGCTAGCTTGGGGGGAGGGATAAGTTTTGATTAAAAGCTCAGCAAATGCACATTGCAGAAGGAGTTCTAGCTTCCTGGGAGCCGGTGCTGCTAATGAACCAGTTGGTGCAGCTGACGGGATAAACTACCTGATTTTTTCATCATCATCTTGTTTTTCTATGAGGGAAACAGGTTGATGGTTTGTAGGTAAGGCAAGATTCATTCGTTCCTTTGCATGCAGCCAGGCCACTGTGGGGACATGAGGAGACACGCATCTGCCCACGTTGCTGAGTTATCTGTACCTGTGCTCCTGAACGCAGCCCGTTGGAAGCCTTCATGCAACTAAAGCTTATTTTTTTTCCTTTTAGCTTGTCTTTCTCACATGCTGAAGCTGAGACTTTTAGATTTATCTGTCTTACCATTCTTTATCTAATGCAACTTGGTCTCTCAAACGAAATCCATTGCTCATTCCCCTTCGGAAATGCTGGCTATGGTGGGGGTATGGAGGTGTGTGCACGCATGCAACTGTCAGACAAAATACATGTTTTTGCTGCTTCATTGTTGCTGTGGGAATTGCAACAGGAGAAATGAGAGAAAATACCTTGTACTGCAGGAGACCGCATTTGCTAGAAATCTTTCATTTGCCAGTAATCGTGGGGTTAACCAGTCTGATACAACAAGTATAGTTGTGTACAAGCATGCTTTGTATCTTGTTAGCTTGGCGTTCACTGCCTGTTTTCTCAGCCTTGTCTCTAGATTTTCTTAGATTTTTCTCAGTAATAAGATGTCAAGTATTTGGGTTATGTAATGTTCTTCATGTTTCAACAATAATTTTTTTGGAGTAGTTTTATACTTGGTAAACGGGCAATGTGACAGTTTCCTTACCTGTAAGGAAGTCTTGATCTCAGAAGATTATGATCTTAAAAATTATCTCCTGATTGAAAAAGCTGGGCAACTGTCAATCTGAAATTAAGGAAAGAAACAAGCCAGTTAAGTGTATGCAGTAATAATTGAGGTAAGTTATGCCATGAGCCGACATGCCACTGAATGGTCCCTCTTTGTAACAGCCATAGAATATGAGTAAATAAAGGGAGCTTCAGGAGAGATCTGTGCACTTTCTTAGAGTGACAGATTAAATTGTGCTAGAAAATCCCAAAAGGTAATTTTTACATTTGTTATTCAGTCATGTAGTAACAATGACAGGTGAATTCAAAAGAGCAAAAGCAAATTCCTTGCTGCTTTTCCAATCCAACCTACTTTTCCTTATGCTTGTTCATGCAGTTCTACTAACTAAGGGTCTGAAGGGCTATGAATAATCAGCTCTGGTATCCGGGGGTGTCATCTTTGCCCTTTCATTTCTGAAACAAATCATACTTTAAGCTAGAGAGTAAGATTAATGTTGTCATAATTTGTGTTGATAGTTGTGGCTGAGGCACACAGTAACAGAAAAACTCTACAGCTGTACCAGTCAGAGGGGGCTGTTCATGGCAGACACACCAGGATCTTATTCGGCAAGGCGATGGGAAGGAATTACTGGTACTTTGCGGAGCTACAGATCCCGAGTCTGGTGTAAGGCTCCCTGTCAGCTTCACTTGTCAAAAATTGCTAGAAGCTGGAACCTGCAGAGAGCAATTGGGTAAAGGTTATGTATTGGATTATTTCATAGCACAGCTAAGTTAAACAGCCTTCTAGCTGTTTGTTCAATATTAATGATTCACTTCATCTGCACAGGCATGGCACTGCTTCAGAGTAATTTTTTTTTTTTTTATTTAAGGAATATTTTCTCTCTTATTAAAAATCCAGGGTATATTTGGATTGTTCCCTTAGGTAGTTAACATATTTCTCTCTGTGTGGGGAAACCTCGGGTGAGTGATAAGGCATTGTCCCCCAGAAATTCCCCCATCGGTTCTCTGTACAAACACCACCAGCCCGTCATCTGGTGACAGCAACTCTGCCATTTCCTGTGGCATCTGCGAGGGTCGAGGATCATCTTGAACCCTTCAAGCCCCAAACCCCAGGCAGCTACGCCCGGTGCTGGCCTTTAAAAGACAGTCTGCGGAGCCTCTCACAGGGTTTAATATTTTTTCTTTGGTATGGCTGCTGAGCCAAGAGGAAAAGTCTGTTACTTTTTCTTCTTTGAAACTCCATTACGTGTTGGGTCTGCTGCATAATAAACCATACTGCCTTTCCTCCGAGCAATACAGGACTAGAATATTTGTGTTTGAAATATGGATTCTGCTGCCGGTAGTGTGGTACCTCTTTGAATTTTTAGAAGCTGTCACTGTGGGAAGCCTGTAGGATTTTTAATAGTTTCCACTGTATACAGAAAGATATTGTGATCTCCATGACTTTTTTGGGTCCATCCAAATGATTTATTGCCTGTAAACTCTCATTAACTTTCCTAACAGAATTGCATTTTATACCTTTCACTGCGAAATGAAATTCTTTGGCTCTCCTGAAAGGAGTAGCTTAAACCTGACTAGTCTCTTTTGGAAACCAGCTCAGTTCCTGACATATGAGTAGCAAATACTTACAGTAAGACTGCAGTCTCTGTTGTCCTCTTATTAACCCAGGTTTAATACTGATGTAAGTATTGATTTCTAGCACTGCCTGGCTAAGCTGGAGGGGCTGAGGGAAGCAGGCCAACAAAGAGGGGAAAAAACATCAGCCTGCTGGTCAAATTGAAGTGAAGATTGTAGCAAACGTGAATGCAAAGTGCATGAAACAACTGGTGTATCAGGCTGTCTGCCTTAATTAACTGAACAGACCCTACCACATGCAAACAGTCTCCGCTCACATCTGCTTGTGCTACTTTTTCTTTTCGTTACTCACTGTAGGGCACTGGGCAAGAGCGAGGTTTCTGTACCTTGGATGTTCTTTGAGGCAGAAATAATAAAAATTTTTGTTTCTGATCTCTGAAGGCCACAACTCTCACCCTTTTATGCAACTTAAAAGCAGACAAGCTCAAAACTGGAGGCTTATATGAGCATTGTCATGTCTAGGAAGACAATTTTCACTGTCAAAAATGGGTAGTGAGGACCAGAAGTATTTTGGTCAACAAAAGAATAGCCTACCTGCATGCCACATGCTGGAACCAGGTAAGACCAGGAGCTGCCTGTGTTTGGGGGTCCTGCTATAGCAAAGAACCGATGAGATGAGATCTGACGGAGTATTTCCACTGGTTGAGGGAAGCAATAAAACCACGCTCCCTGCCAACATGATACAATGAAAATAATCCCTGCTGGCAGCAAATTCAGAGATCAGTATGACTCTGTGCTGCTTAGATACAGGAAGGTATTCGCAAAGGCTAATTTCAGCCTGGTGAGGCTCATCTCTCCAGGGGCATCTGTAAAGAGAGTGGAGGATGAGCAGCCCCTCTGGAGAGGGGCTGAGAGCAGGAGCCGAATTTGCTGGTGTGAATCACCTTCCAGAGCCAGGCTCTGACCATTGCTGCGGAGAAGGAGTCTGGAGAGAGCCTCCTTGTTAGGCTGAAGATAACCTGTGAGAATGCCCTTCTGTCTCCTAGACAAAATCCACTGTGCCTGGATCTGTATCTGTTCCATATGTAAAATGGAGCTATTCAAACACATTTAACCTGCTATTATATTATGCTCAGAGCAGCTGGCCCACAGAGGGATAACCAACTGCCTCTCATGTCTGCTTCTGTGGTCTGACCTTAAGCCCAAGTGATAGAGATGTGTCCTGTGGTGTGCAGATCCTCCTCAGGTCACACAGAATGGGATTTTTTCCTGTTTTAGGAAAAGAGAAAATTCTATGCAATACACTGTGATCAGTCACTTTTTTTTAATTATGTCAAGGGCTCTGAAGTAGAAAGACAGAATTAATAGTATTTGTGCAATGCTATTTCCCTCCCTTGTGAGCCTGCATTATGACACAGCCTTCAGTTACATGATTACACAGTATTTTTGGTATTTTTTCCACAGCGCACTGTTCAGTGAACGGCAGCTTGAGCTTGTTCAATATTTCTTTGTGTTCATCTCTTAACACGTGTGCCCCCAAGCTGGTTTCTGCATGTCCTCTGCTCTCGGCTGCGTGCCACTGTAGCCTCCGCAGAGGCTCTCGCTGCGTGTGCACGCATTTGGGAGCTGTGTGCGAGCTGTTCAGCAGTCAGAAAAATAGTAGATGATGTCAAATCTGTGAATATGTTATATCATCTGTAACACCACATACATATTTGTGAGCGGTAAAAGTTCAGCTGACAGTAACGTATGTTTTTGCAGCAACTTAATTTCATTGTAAAATCCACTGTATATTTATACACTAATTGAAAATGTTATTTAAAGTCTAGTATTGAGTATGTCATTTGAATTTCGGACATGATTAACTCAGACAGCTACTTCTGGCCTTCCATTGCTCACCCAGGGGAAATACAAATCCTGTTTGTCCTGTGCAAAGTCAATGCTTGACTCTGTCGCTCGCCTTTCCTTAGGGCAAACCTGTTTCTGTGGTTCCTAATAAAGAGGAGGTGCAGCCAGCCATCAGACACTGCCCTCTGCTAGCTCCCCCCACCGGCTGTAATGTCAGTAAATTCCTGGAGCTGTTTTGATTCCCAAAGTCCAGCCAAGAATCCAGCTGGGCTGTTTCAGATTCTAATATCAATGGCAGGATTAGAAGCTTGGAGGAGTTTCACAGCATGAAAGTATGACCTTTTTGTATACCAAAGTGAATGTTTGTGGATTGGTTTCCTGTTGTTGTGGGGTTTTTTTATTTAACTTTCACCAAACCCAGTAGCCAAAAAAGAGCAAAGTTGAAGTAACAGTCCCATCACTTGCAACCCCCATATATGATGCCTTTCGCTCCTACCTTGCTGAACTGCTGCTCTGAATTCAAGTTCCTCCTGTCTCCCCCGGCGGCATTAACAAAGATGCCTACCTCTGCGCTTCCATGTATGTCCTACCAGCCCGGCTTATTTCTTAAAAGCCCTCGAATAGGAAGGAATTTTGCAAACTCCATTATAATGTGAATATACGCTACATGGAGAACATCCACTCTTTGGTGGTTTGCAGTTGCTGTTAGTGTTTGTAGGTGTCCCCTGGAAGAGCTCGGCTGGACCCTTGGCAGGAAAGTTTCCCGTTTGCCTTGTCACAGACCCTTCTCTTTGTCAGTCCCATCGCTAACTCTGATGGCTTTGATTGCCTGTGTTTGCTTCTACATGCTAACAAACCTGCACCGCCACATTTTACTTATTGGTAAGGCAGGAGCTTCCTCTTTCCTTTCAGAAAAGGGTGAATTGAGTATATTGGCAAGCCTTCTTTCAGAGGGAGGGGAGGGCACTTAACCTAGTTTGCCCAGCCTGTGTTAGGCAGCCTGATGGCAGGGAGAGGCATCCTGCATGTAGTTCCCTGAGGATGTGCCCTCGCAAAACTCAGCGGCTCTTGGCACAGCGTGCTCTGCTTTCAAGCTCTGCCTTCATAGCGGTATCGGGATAATTTCAGCAGGGCATCTCCTGCAAAGATAAAGAAGAATAGAGCTGGCAGGAAGAATTATGACACCCACAATTTTTCTCTCACATTATTTTCCAGCTCTAATCCCAAGAAGAAAACTAAATGGGCGATTTCATGATGATTTGTGGAGTTGAAAGTTGCACCTCTGTAGTCTCTGCCCTGGGGGGTATTTCCAGGGTAGCGAAGGTAGAGCAGTCTCAGCACTCGCTGCCTGCAATACCCCATAGTAATGCAGAAATGCATCTCTTGTATCTATTGGCACTAAGTGGGATCTCAGCACGCGGGGGGACTGGCAGCCTTCCCTCATGGTATGCCAAGAGGGGCAGAAGGGAGGTTCTTCAGAAAGTCCTTCAGCAGGCATCACTTGCACTAGCTGGGAATAAAGCGCAGGGAGAGGAGGTATCTGAGTTGGGAGGGCACAGTAGAGAATTGCTCTCTTGGAGGAGGGCCTGCAGTCAGCTGGATTTCTTATCCTATGAGATGGAGAGAAACGTAGTCTAGAACATAACAGTGCATGGGATGAGGTCTGCCTGCAATGAATCGTAGTGTGTGTCTGCTTCACATGGACCCAAGCATCTTTTACTCTCTGTGGATGTCCTAGATCAGATAGGACATATGGGATACATACTTGCAGCTAACCTAACTGCGGCAGATGTTGCATCTGTCCAAAGCATGTTTGGAGCATGTTAACTGCACGCTGCTGGGGAGAGGGGGGGAGCTATGATTTTTGCAAGCTGAGGATGGTGTCTTGCAGACCTGATGGTGTCTTTTCCTGGGTGTCAAACGTGAGAGCGCAATGCGATGCATTAACTGGCTGGCTTTGCGTGCGTGGACTCGTGGTGACTTTTGAGACCTGCTGGGTTGGAGCAGCAGCTTGACTAATGGGTTTGAGACTGGCAGTGGTGGAAGAGAGGCGACAAGAGAGTGCCTCCATAGAGACTGTGCTATAGCCTCAGGCAGGGAACCTGGGAATAGCATCATCTCCTGCCAGCACGGCACACGCTGCAACCCGTGGCATATAACACAGGAAAAAGGTTGCCCTTGGCAGGGCCTGTGGAAGAAGCTTGGCTCGGCTCTCGCCAGCAGAGCCACCTGGCTGTGCCCGGGGGAGGCTGGAGGGGCAGGGGAAAGAAACCCTTCAAAGGGTCCTGAAACAATGGTGGGCGAGTCCCATCCCCTCTCCTGCAGCACAGTGTCAGCCTTTTCTGCTTCTGGGTGGATTTTCCTTGGTGAGACTTGTTTTTAGTAACCACAGAGACTATTAAAGAGACTATGCCTCTTTAAAAAATATGTTATTCAAAATTTTTGCCTCATAGAATCGGTTTTCAGTTTTCAAATGCAATAGGTAAAAAAAAAAAAATTCCAGAAATATTTTTCACATTAGAAACTTGAGTTAAACACCTTATTTATCTATATTTATCTGTATAGTAATGACTAACTGGTTGAAAGCAGTTGCTGCTTTTTTTAGAGTACCTATGTCGGTAAATTTAGGCTTTTTTGATCATAACATTTCACTGATGTATGTGAATTTCACTTATGAAAAAAGGAAAAAAAACCCCATCATTTTGGGTGTTCTCTCTTAAAATTAATTAAGGCTGTGACCTTGCATTGCTCCACCCAATGAAAAATTAACATAATCTTTAGCAACTTCTCAACAGATGGGAAAATATGGCTAGTCATTGGTAAAATGAGAGGTTTTTTCTTTAGATATTAAATGTCATCTTTTAATGCACCAGTAATGATTTAGGGTCATCTGAACCCTATAACATGGTTTATCAAGAAACCCACTTGCATGTGTAACCTCTAAAAAAATGTTACTTGTAATATAATCTTATACAGTTGGATTATGGAGACTTAATAAATGGTTTATTCTGCCTCCAGAAGAAAAGCATTTCCAGGTTGAGACAAACCAGAGAAATGGTTCAGAGGAAAGCATTGCTTGCCAAGTTTGTTCTAAAGAAAAAGGCAAAATGGGGATCCTGTGCCGTCCCTTTCAAATGCTAAGTCTGGTACAGTGTTTATTTACATGTTATAGAATCATAGAATGGTTTGGGTTGGAAGGGGCCTCAGAGATCATCTAGGGACACCTTCCACTAGACCAGGTGGCTCCAAGCCCCATCCAGCCTGACCTGGAACACTTCCAGGGATGGGACATCCGCAACTTCTCTGGGCAACCTGTGCCAGCGCCTCGCCACCCGTCATGATACTTAACGCACATGTGCCATGATGTTAAACTGAATTGGGAAATACTCCTTTGCTTGGTGGTGCTTTTTCTTTTTTATTGCCTATAAAATGTATTTATTAAAAAAACCAAACAAACTTATTCCTCTGATATAGTTGGAAAAGCATGACTTCCAAGGGTGACACCTTTCCCTCTGTGTTTTACTGTTGCTGCGCTGAGTTACTGGTTTTTAGACTGAGAAGCGGCTAAGTACGTTTCAGAGCTGCTATTTGTGGTTTGGAGATCCCTTGGGGGGCGGGGGGCTGGCTATGATCACGTTGCTTCTGAAAACCCAGCAGGTTGTGAGCACATCACAGGTTGAGGAAAAATCAACCTTGTTTGCGTGGTGGTGCCCCCGGAAGCCTGCGGGGATGGAGGGCTGCCTGGCCACCGCTCCGGGGTGCCATGGTGCTGGGGACCGCTGTAGGAGGAAGATGGGTTATCTTCCCTTCCTAATTAAAAGTGTTCATTTTAGAAATAAAACCAAAAATGCAGAGAAACAAACAGTTTAATTGCAACAAGTTTGAGTCTGTCCTATCAGCTGGGCTTTTGCTTGAGCAAAAAGAGGGGATGAAGTCAGGACTGTGAGAGCAGTTGCATGTTCATGCAGAAACAGGGTCTTCTGGGTGGAAGCTCTTCTGTTTCTCCTCATCTTTCCCTTGTGATGCCTGTCTCCTCTCCTACTCGCTTTCCTTGCCCTTTTCAAGACCTACTGGGTCTGAGCAGGAGCAGCGAGGCGGGAGGTGGCATGGGCAATGTGTGTGCTTCTCCATCCTGTACCTGGCTGCAGCCAGTGAGAGCAAAATGCAGGCAGAGGGGGATTTGCATCATCAAACCACACATCCTGTCATCACACAACTTTAAAGCAAAATGAAAGGAGCAAATCTGCCCTATGAAGCAAGCACAGTAAAATCACAATTACTGATCTTACAAAAGAAACTAGAGAAAATGTTGCTTTAAAAATGTCTTAGCGGTTGGCTTTTTTTTTTTTTAGTAGATATTGTTCTAAGCATAATGTCTATAGAAGGCTGGAATATAAGATGACCCAATTGCGTGATTAGTCCAAATTCATTAGAAGCATAAATGATAGGAAAGAGAAAAGAACCAGTAAGGATTGAACCAACGATCCTGTTCTGCAGAGAAGGGCTACAGCAGCCAAGCACCTTATATACCAGCTCAGAACAAAGTCACGTGTATCTCATGGGTGTGTGTTTCCACGGAAATTTTTTATTTCTGAGGAGACTGAAAGTCTTTGTAAGAAATAGAAGAAGTCATATGAAAACTATGATTTGAGAATGCTGCCTTGGAATAATAATACAAATACCCCAGAGCCACACGGAGCCTGCTTTGCTGTGGGAGCCAAGTGACATCTCTGTGCACATCTGAAGTGTTTAATTAGAGAAAAGTAAAACCAGATAGAAGAGAAATCTGTTCAGCTACCCCTCCACCGCCTGCCTAAACCGTGAAGCAGATCTTCGTCATTGATTCACGTGCCTTGAGCTTGGCTTAGGGAAAAGAATTTTCCCATGTTAATATTTTGATTTTCAACTATGTAACAGCTTTTGGAAAGAAATATTGATAATTTTCCAAGCCTCTGCCTCATATTTATGGTTTCAGCAGTGAGATGTGTGCTTTTGAAAAGCATCTGTGCTGCACACTGCAACTTCTCGATACTTTCTGAAGCTTTTGTGCTGTACTTTTTCTATGACTTGCATTTTATGTGTGCTTTGGGTTCAATGCTTTTATCCCTGGAGCAGTGTAGAAACAGTGATGTCTTGTAAACAGCTTTAGAGTGCCAGCCTCTTTCTGCTGTAGGTGAAAAACTATTAAAACACGCAGAAGATGTTCTGTCTGTGCAACTGAAGATCAGCATTTTAATTAACATTTAAGAAACCCTTGACTGGGGTAGCCGAGCAGGGAAGGAATGGGAAAGGTGTGTTGAATGGTTTTAGAAGTTGATCTCCAGTAACCAATAAACATCATGGTACTTTGAGGTGATTGTATTCCCGGGGTTTTGGATGCACTGGGACTGTAAGAACTGCAATTTGAGAGTTCAGCTCACCTGATGTGCTCAGGGAGCATACATGATGGTCTAGCTGTGAGCATACTTAACAACATGAGTAGGTTTTATACCGAGTAACCTTTAATATTATTAATATATACAATCCACTGTTAGGTTAATAAATGGCAAGAAGCTGAATTATTGAAGAAGTTAATTGGGTTTAATACCGATAAGTTCCATTAACGTCTGTAACAGTTGAACTGCAGGAAGAAACATGTTGTAATGAAGAAGAGAGTGCATCTCCTGCACTGCGCAGAGTTACAGTAAGAAGCCAGTGAGCCCACGGAGGTGCCTGGTGGGGGCCATGCAGGCCACCCTGGTAGCCCGGTGAGGCTTTCTGCAAACCGCCTTCAAAAATCTGTGCTGACGGCTGGCAGAGACACCCAGCAGCAAATGATACTGGAAAGACCGCAGGTCCCAATGCCTGGTTTGCCTCCTCCCAGCCAGCCCTGTTTACCACTGGAGGTGGGAGGGAGAGAGGCAGCCACGGAAGCACAGGCTGGGGACTGTGTGATGAAGAGGGATGTATTTGACGTAGTGGGATTTGCTGGAGGGTGCAGAAAACATTAGTCAAAGTGATTTGGGCAGTTGTCTACCGACAATCTATGAAGACACACAGCAACTAGGGAAGGTTGTGGATGGCTGAGGAAAGGTTGTTGTCATCACACTTTCATGTTTAAGAAAGGCAAGGAGAAGAACAAGGGGTACGGGAGGCCAGCCAGCCTTGCCTCAGTCCCTGCAGGGAGTATGTCCTCTTGCAGACTGTTCCCAAACCTGGCAGGACGAGGAGGCAGTCAGGAACAGTAGCGCAGGTTGAGCGTGGCATGTAACTTGCTATGATGGAAGGACCAGCTATGCAGGTAAGGAGGGAACACTCAGGCTCTGTTAGCTTACTACTTCCACCAATGCCACCAGTTATAGTCCTGTCAGATCAGTTATTACTGCTGGGCCTGTTTAAAGCTAATGTAATATCTGAGTTAGTTTGATACTTTCTTAAAATCTGTAATTGATGCCTTTGATTTGATGATTAATTTTATCTATAAAATTCAATGTGAGCATTGGAAAGGGTAATTTTATGACTGGCTTTGGCTACCTGGTTTAGTCTAGCAAGAGATTCCTGCAAGGTTAATTGAGTGTTTAACTCACAGCTGACTGTGATCCCAGTACTCAGAAAGGGAAGGGAGAGAACCAAGGAGATCCTCAATTCAGAGACCAGTGAGAGTCTTTGGATTAAATTGCTTTCAGGTGAAGCACTGAGTCTAAACCAGTAGCTCACCAGCTGTGGCTCTGGCAGCAGAAGGACCCAGAAAGAGGTAGGTGGCAGCTACCACCTTGCTGGGAGGAGGGACCCTGCTGTGGTCCTCTGTGGTGTAGAGAGTCCTGCCGAGTTCCTGCAGGCATTTCAAACACCACTGGCTGGCCCACCAGCTGGTACCTGCTGGCAGGGTTCAAAGCAAAGAACAGTGTCAGAGCTTGTCAATGAGATGCACCAGTGGAAATAAAGTAGCAGATACTGATCAAAGTAAGGAAGAGAATATATCAAGGTAAGAAATGCTCTCCTGCCCTAGAAAGAATGCATTTGGGGGACAGGATGTTTTCTTTGCGAAGAAGGAAAAATGAGGCTAAAACTCAACTAGGGAGAGAAGTCCGTACTGAGATGTCAGCAGGAGAAGTGAGGGTAATAGAAAGAGAGGAAGAACACAGCAGGTGAGGTCTGGGGAAGAGATTTAGATGGGGGAAACCAGAAGATAAGTTAATAGAACATGAAACAGAAATTGAAAAAGACTGTAGAAAAACAGGTGGAAAAAAAACAACTTTGAAAAAAGAACAAAACGCGCTTCAGTGAGATCCTGCAATTCAGCCAAGAGGTGAGTGACAAATGGTTAGTGTGTGTGTGTAAAAGGACCATGTTTGCTGGGGTTTTTGTTTCATTTTGTAATTTAAGGTAGGTAATTCTTTTCAATGAGGTGAGTTTAGGAGCCTGTCTTGGGATGGAGAGAGAAGCATTGAAAATAAGACAGAGAAAGAGGTACCACATTGCTTCTTTGGGCTCCTGATGTTCAAGTTCATATAGTCCAAGCCCAAACAGCGTGGCACTATGTCACCTCTAGTGAGGGCTGCTTTGTAGAAAAGTAACACATCTCCTGTGACTTGGGAGGAGAATAGAAATGAGATGCTTAGAGCCTAGCAACAGAGGTTCATGTTCACAGTGCAGTAAGAAATTTTTAATATATTTTATTGGGCAAAATTTGTAACATTAAGTGAGTTTAGAAAATGACTTGTGAAACATTTGTATTCTGCATCCAGTTTAAACCTCATGAAGAACTGCAGTGGAGCTTCTCTGCTGACGCTGGATTGAGACAAAAATGCCAGCTGGCCCAGAGGGTATTTTTCATTCTTGACTTAAAATTTCAAAATTCTGTTGAAAATTTTATTATATTATTCTGTTGGGACATACATTATTTCTGGTTCTGCATTTCAATAGACATGAATAGTCTCTGAGATTCTTCATGGGCACTTATGAGTCTACTGCTAATATTCTGAGATGGTCATCAGAGATGGAGAGCTTCTTGCTTGAGGGACTTCCTTTGTGAAATTTGCTTCCTTCCATCTGTGAAAGCATCTTGGCTTACTTATTTTCAGAGCAACCATGAAAACCCATTTGTTCTTCCAAGGCAAAGCGAGGTACAGGTGACTGCAGCCCATTTATAACTACTGGGTTAGAAGGAGAGTGGTTCCTTTGAGCAGCTGTCTGCTGAAAACGCGTGTGGGAGCAACGATGGGGGAGACAAAGGGTGCCCCCAGCAAGGATCGTGGTAATGCTCCCTGGGGTCCCTTCTGGGATGCAGGATTATAACTGTCATGTGAAAGGAAACCACCCATGCTTCCTCACCTGGCCAACGCTGTGCAGTGCGTACGCAACACAAGAAAGGCGCTGCTAGACTGGCAGCACAATGGCAATGCTGTCATTTTGTGTGTGCGTGAACTCGCAGCACGTTAGGTACTTGAGCCTTGTGGTTTTAATACATGCGTGAGCAGTGGAACGTGAAGCTTGCCTAACAGGCATTGCTCAAGCTGTCTCTACCCAAATACTGCACTTCAAAGAGAAGCCTTCTTACACACAGTCATTCCCCATAATCTTTTCCGTGCTGCAAGGCAATATATGTCAAGAGATTTCCTTGTATTAATCTAAATAGAATCCTTAATAATTAAGACAACCTAGTCAAGTCAAAATAAATTTAATAGCTCATATTAAATATTCTTGTTAGAGTCCTTACGAATCGGGCAGAAATGTTAGAAAAAATTTAACTAAGCATATGTGAGTAGTAAATAATAGAAACCTGGATTGTATCCAAGTCAGGTCCTAAACTGATTAATACAAGCAACTAGCTCTAAGTTTTCCATGAAATCTGATGGTTTTAAGTCTCTGCTAATACCAGTGGAGGAGTCATAGTGATGTATTTCAAAACCAAAGTCCAACTTCTGAGGAAGCTGATGCAAAATCAGTACTTGTTAGCATACCTTGGCTGCCTGGATACTACTTACCTTTAGGTAATGTTTGATGATTAGTATTCAGTCCTTATAGCTTTTTTCCAAAGTGCTAGCTCTGAGTGAAAGCAGGCCACACTGGAGCGAGACATGCTTTTTAAAGTCCTGAATATAAGCAGGGAATTGTGAAATAACGATGTTGTTTAATTGATTTTTCACACTGTGGGGCAATGCGGACCTTGAGAGAGCTCAAAGTTACTGCCCCAAGTGAGGGACTCTGTGTGGCAGAAGCACGTTGTGCTTTGCAGTGTCTTTCAGCTGTGAGGCTCACCAGACTGCTGGTTTGGTGTTTTGACTTAATGTTCTGCAAAGTCTCATGTTTTGGAAAATTTCGGTAAATATTTTATGGTGTTTATGAAACTTGGATACCCAATCATAAGGAACTGCTATAAGTCCCTTAAGACTTGTGGTCATATTGCACTTCTCAGAAATCAATCGCAGCATCATGAGGGTGGGTAAAGCCAGCTGTTAAACAAGAGCTTTGGAGCTAACAGGCTCCCCAGAGCAGCATTCCCTCTGGCTGTCACCTCGTGCTGTGCTCTTCCAGCAGCGTGGCTCAGGTAGCAGAACTATGTCTCTGTATTTCTAGCAGAAATCGTGGTTTTGTGCATGGTGTGCGAACGTTGCTGAATTTTCAGACCTCGGTTTGGTGCATTTGTGCTGGGCCGTGCCTAAGTTGGCTTTGCTCCCTGCTTGTATCCCTGCCTGGTGAACGCTCAGCCTGCACATGTCCTACACAAATAAAGAGGGTGAACTCCATCATTTCCATCATTAAGCATCACAACCTGTAGCATATTAAAGAGCTGGGATGAAAAGGAGTCCTGAAGAAATGAAATGAGGTGTTCAGGGTCAAACAGTGATTTTTCTAGACAACAACAAATGGCTCCAAATCTTGGTTTTACGTACAAGTAATGACTCAGGAGGCTACTTGAATCTGGGCTTTCCACCGCTAAAGCCTGTCCAGGAGCCATCTCTACTCGGGCTGCAGTGCCCACTGCTTGGACCAGAGGAACAGTTCCCCCAGATCCACCTTTGGGTCTTTACATAGCGGTCTAACTAACAGTATTTGTCGTCATCTTATTTCTTTATTTTAAAGGATAATTAGTCTAGCATGACTGATTATGTGATTGCTGTTGAAGCAGTTTAGCTGGATTGCACTGTATTTTTTAAATATTTCCTCTCTTCAGATACCTGCTTTAATGGCTCCCCAGAGCTCTATTTTGAGGTTTTATCTATAAATGGTCTTGACCAATTTACTTTCACTTAATTACTGCTGTAACTGCTTCAGTGGATTAAGAGAACGCACCTAATGTGATATATTTGGATTTCAATAACTCAGCTGATATTGCCTCATTCAGATTTCCATTTTATTAAAAAAAAAAGTCCCAGTTGGTTTGAATAGGACCACAGCCACGTACACCGACAGCTGGCTGAAAGATTGTGAACAAAGGCGCAGTGCATTGACGTGGGGAAGGCTTCTGGTGGAGAGCTGCCAGAATCAATTGCAGGACTTGATTCAAGTTCATTGCTGACTGAGAAGATGTGTTAAACAGGACGTTAATGAAATTTGTAGATGATACTAAATTGGAAGGCATTGGAACACCAATGAAGAGAGAAATTTAAAAGGCATCAATGACCATTAGAAAAATGAGTGGACTATCTACTAAGAGCTGATTCATTTTAGGGGAAAAAAAGAGAAAGTTAGTATTTCTAAAAGAAGATGATCACATATGACACTGAAGAGGGAGGAGAAAGCTTGGAGGTAGAAATGCTGTCACTGGATGCCTCACTGCAGATCAAATACTCTATTTTTGTGTGTTATGGCCATGAAAACCCACTGCAATCCTGGGAGCTGTGTCTGAAAATATCCTTTTCTGAGCAGGGCATTAACTCCTTTTTGAACTGTGACTTGGCCCATCCCAGCACCAGTGCAAGGAGTGCACCGAGGGCAGGTGCTTGCTTTGTTCCTCGCTGTTTCGTGTCTGAAGTTTCACATCTGTTAAAGGGCAGTGATACCCAACTTGGTTGCAAATTGTGGGGTTTTGGCTTTGGTGTTTAATGCAAAGCTGCGTGCAAAGTTTGTGACTGTCAAAAAGCAACACTGGTTGAATGTTGTATTGCAAAGGGTGCTATCAGTTGTTGATGTTTCCTTCATTAGGAAATTATTTTTGAATAAACACTTTTCTCTCCTGCAGCTCTATAGAAAAAAAACCCATCTTTCACCTCCAAACTAAAGGGCAAATTCAGATTTAACTACTGTTAAGTTCTCTGTGTGGCTATAGGACCTCTGTAACACGGAGCTTTAGCTGCAGAACTGCAGTAGATGTTCTTCCATAAGCAATGTCTCCTTTTACCCCTAAGTAATAAGTGTTACACTCAGAATGGCCCTGGGTTTTTTGTTTGGTTTTTTTTTCCCTGAAAACTATGAAGTGTACTTTTCTTATTTCCAATCTGTCTTCCCCTCCATCTTCAAGATAACAAATTTTCTTCTGATTAACCTGGAGTCAATGTCAGAGCAAGTGTTACTGCTTATTATCAGTAATCACTGCATAATAACTATGCCTATTAAAACACTGATTGATTTTATTAATACGAAGACCAACATAATTACAGATACCTTAACACAGCCCCAGTAGGACCTAGTAAGAATTTGCATTTGCTGCTGGTGACCATCAAAATTCAAATTTCTTTCTGTTTCTTGTTTTAAGGTTACTTTTCCCATTGGTTTATAAGCTGTGTTCACTGAATTGCTCACAAATCTCCTCTGACCTGATATATAGAAGTGTAAGTGGCAAACAGCTGATCAAGCTTACTGCTAATGTGGGACTATGATCACGCCATGATGAAATACTTTAAATATGCTACTTTGAAAATACAGACTTCTGATTAAAAAAAAAAAGAGGGGGAATTAATCTGGATTTTTAAAAATGTGTATAAGCAGCAAGTTAAAAGAATTTTTTTTTTTTAAGAATATGCTGATAGTACAATTACCAATTGTGAAACTTTCTATGTGCAAACATAGATGTAACTCTGCTCAAAAATTCTTCTTTTGGTTTTGTCATTCAGTCGTCTTTAGTCATTCAGGACTTAAAGTCAACTGAGAACTTGTTTTATCCTTAGTGACTTTTCACGCTCTGCAAGCTCACACAAAAATCAGGGGGAAAAAAAATTAAACCTATCCTTTTACAACAGTTGGATGATAAAATCTGACATGATTTTGATCTCCCTCTGCTTCCTTCGTGTACTACATCTGGAGCTTGGTTTTATTTACTTAAGCTTGAGTGATGCAATGACTGGTTGTGTTTTCCCTTCTTAAGAATGGAAAAAGCATAACAAATGTTTTATTTCTAGCTTCATTGAGCTACTTCTTTACTAACATTCCTACATAACTTGAAAAGAATAATTATCCTGAGGCCCATGCAGTCATCTTTCAATCTTTATTATGAAAGAGGAACTAGAGAGGTATCTGTAATGCCTATGCAGTACATAAGTTTGTTGTTGGCTGGTTGCAAACTCTTGTCTTGGTCATCATCAGCTATGGTGTGAAGTTTCTGTATCAGTTGAAAACTTTGCTTTCAGCACAAACACCTGATGAGGAATTCTGTGGAAATACAGCAATGCATGTTTGAAGTTAGGCATATCCTGTTTCTTGTGCTCTGTGGCGTACTTATGGGCAGATAGTGAAACCTCCCTATGCTTATAGCAATAACCAGTAACCTGTAAAAATACAGACATGATCAAATCTGGAGCTGGCTATATGTGCCACGGGCAGCCGAGTTGTTTTTCTGATGGCCGTGGAGGTGGTATTTGCAGTTTCCTTCACTGGCTGCTGGTGATTAAACTTCTAATCAACCACAATGTTCCTGGAAGATTTTAATTACATTTGCTCTTTCTAGGCTGTTTTGATATCAAGTGAACTTTTAAAAAGCCACAATAATCTTCCGCAGAACTAAAAACTAATTGAAATTCTGCCATGCAATTTTGAGCTGACATTTTTATAATTACAGAGAGGCAGCTACATAAAAATAATGTTCACGCTGAATGCTAGAGCCCAAGACTATCCTGGTGCAGTGCCCTCGGGTTAGCCATCTGGAGCCGGGAAGTGCTCTGCAGAGCCTTGCTGCAGGAATACCCACAGCCAGAAAGGGAGGGGTGGACTTGGGGGAGAAGGCATGAAGGGCAGCAATGTCTTCAGCAGAGCTGTGGCCGCTGTTTGCAGCCGGGCTGTGGGTGTGCCATGGTTGCGCTGCCTCTGCTACTGCTGTGTTTCTGAAGCACATTAAATAGTGCTGGTCAACTTGCATAAAAATAATGTCATAAGGACGGGGAAACTTCAGCAGAGGATCTGCATGCACAGTAAATGGGAAGAATAGTGAGAGTTCTCCTGTGGAGTTTTCACACTGACTTACTGTATCAAACCCAGGTGCTGAAGTTGATGGCATTGTGATTCTGGTTCTTGTATGTTTTGATCTACATTGAAAGGTGTTTTGAGATAAATATTCTGGCTCTCTAATATCCTATCCCTTGCCACTGTTTCTGGAGAAGAGTACAAAATGTATGTGCACAGCACTTCTGCACCGTGTACCAGCATGGACTCAAGTTTAAAAGTAAAAGAAAGTAACCATGCCAGGATGTTTGTTAATAGGACGTTAGTAGGGGCATGTTGAAGTAACTTGGGTGAAATCTTTCTTAATGCTAGCTAAATTCACAAATTGTGTTTATTTGCAAATATGACTAACTTTGAAAAGTGTCCTAGTATTAGCTATACAGAAGTGGTATGTTTTACTGAAGAATTCTGCTGTTCTGAGAAGACTGAGATGCAGTAATGTCAGTGGGGAGAAACACAGCACATTTCTAAGGGTCTTTGTCTAAGGCTGAGAGGTGATTTCGTTTCTGTTAATCTCTCGCCCACAAAAGTATGTCCTATGTGCAAGCTGGTTGTACTGTCCAAAGTCTCTAACCTAAATACATAAGATTTGGATTGCCTACCTTTTCTGGCTACCAGAGTTGTCAGAATTGATGAATTTCCAGGTTTCTTTGCTTAGGCGGGTGTTAGTCATACCTTGCTGGCTTTGGAGTTTGCTTCTGTCTTGTTTTGTAAGCCATGAAGACCGTCTGTTAGCAATGCAGTTATTCGGGGAGAAGAAATTTGCTGTAGGTCTGATTGTTTAAGGGATAATTCAGTGCTCGGTGGGTGGATATGCAGCCCTCTTTTTTTTGAAGGTTGATAACACGCTAGAGTTGCACTGCACCAATGCTAGGCTTAGTTAATGCTCAGGTTCTGCAAGTCTGAAATACTTGTTCCTGGTTTATATGAGTGAAGGTCTCCAAATTTGCATTTAAGTAGTTTTCAACTGGATTTTAGAACTAAGTCTCTAGGTGAATGTTGGTTTCATGATATGTCACTTAAAAACATAGGTCTAGGCTCCTGCCTAAGCACACCTGGGAAGATGTCAGTGGGGTCCAACAAGCCCGGGGCGGTTGGCCGGTGTGGACTTAGTGTGCGTGTTTGTGTTACAGCCCCATGCCAGCAGCACAAGGGTTTCTGTCAGCGTTCACCATATGCTGTGGCTGCCTCCTGTCGTCCTTGTTGGTCTCTTCTGTCATGCAACGCATTCACTATGCGTCACAGGCCCTCAAGTGACAGATCTCGGGACTGTCTCTATCCCATTATCCTCTGAAGACGCAGAACATAGGTTAAAAGTAAACTGATATCTTAATATCCTTAGTATCCCACCTTAACAGGAGTTTTTACAAAACACTCCCACAGGACTGAACCTGAAGTAGAACATGATCCACGAGTCACAGAAAGCCCAGGGCCTACAGGCTGGGTGCTTTCAATGGGCACCTTCATTGTGTTGATCAAGGCTGCTCCATTCCCCTCACCTGCACTTCTGATGCAGGTGGCTCCCCAAGAAGTTGTCCTGAACTATTGAGCTTTTCTACATCCATTACTATTTAATAAGCTAAAAAGATTGTTACCTGGCTAAAAGCTGATGCCATAAAGACAAAAGGATAGAAGAGACAACCTGTCCGAAGCTAGCAAAGAAATTACCTGGGGTTTTGGAGGGTGAGATGAAGTGTTTTTTATTTTGTGACAGATTATCACAGAGATAAATGTGGTTTTGGCTTCTGCAAATGTGGCAAGCTTTGTTGTCATTTGTGCAGTGAAGAAAGCAAGGTCGTGTCTGTTATTTACTTGTTCATGCTTTCAGTTTGGTCTGGTTTAGTAGCAACACAACATAGGTCTGCTATATTGAAAATGAAGTGGGAGAAAAAGCAAGTGGCAACTTTAACAACACGTAAGCAAAGTTCACAGCCCTTGTGCAGTAGCAGTCTTGCCCTATTGGATGTCTTGATCCCAGCATTCCTGGACTTGGAATGGTCTTTAACTCATAATCAACAAGTCCAGATATTTTGCAATTAAGTTAGTAATAAGCTCTAATACTATAAAAAAGACAAGTTATGTTGCTCTGTTGTACTGGTTTGTTCAATAGCTCATCAGTGATGGAATAAATGCAAGCTCCGACACTTAACTAGGCTGTAGGAAAATTATATTAATGGCAAAAAATGAAAGGGAAGTATTAATTGCAAGGAATAATTGTGGCACATGTGAAGTTGTATATTATCTACCTCAAAGTAGTAATGAAGCTGTGATACAACATCTAGTTAAAGTCTTTCCACCTCCTGAGGGAAACAATTAGAAAATATTACAAGCAAAATAGCTCTCTGAATTCTTTGGAGTCACCATCATTAAACAGAAAGTGAGAGTGAATATTTGATTACATAAGCAATCAGGAGGGAAAACATGGCCTGTTACAGTGTTACTGCTGGTCAAGACTGTTCACTGGAAAGTGAAATGCCTCTGCCTGGTGATCCTTGGTTAAGGATCCGGCGTGCCTGGAGGAGGCGGTTCTCAAGATTTCAGTCTTTCCTCTGGCAGCCAAGAAAAAAATCGTTTACCACACAAGGAGCCTATGTACGGTGAGGAGGGTGTGGCAGGGCACGTCAAAGACCCTTATTTACATGCTCAAAACAACAGTGGTTTGGATTCATCCCGTTTTCCTGTGATCCTGTAGGGGCTGTTTGCCATGATCCAGCTTTTCTGGCTGCCCACTTGCGGGCTCACTGGGCAGACAGCGTGCCGGGGGTCAGGCTCGGTCCGAATGAGAGCTCCCTCACCCCTTGCTGCAAGTCAGCCTTTCCACCTTCTCTGAAGGGAGAAGCAGACATATCCCCTTAACATGTCCCCTAACTGTCTCAGCGGTATTTTCAAGGCCAGAACATCCTCTCCTTGGGAAAAGAAGCCCCACAGATCTACCCTCAAGGAGGAGTTTTGCTCATTTCCTTGCCTGAAGCATGTTCATGTAAATTGTCCTGTGGGTTATGTTTTTGTTGCTGAGTTAACCTGAGCCATCCCTACTTGTATTAATTACTACAGAATTAATTTAGGTCATGTGAGAGCTGATACACCACCAACTAATGTTTGAATCGAGCAGTGTAAATATATTAGCAGCTGGCGAGTTGTGTTAACTTGAGCTCGAGTTTGTAATCCCTGGCAGGCTAATAAAACTTGCTGTAAGGCAACGTCGTGTGGAAATTAAGGGGAGGTTTAGGTGTCCTTTAGAATTGGATTTGAAGGAGTGGTAACAGTGTTTTATACAGCTTCATCCTCAAGAGCAATCTCAAGGTGAGGCATGCAGAAGCCCGGGTGCCCGAGGCTGCACACAGCAGAAGGGTCTCTCAGAGGGGGGCTGCAGTCGGGGCAGGGGGGAATCAGTCGTCTTGGAAAAAACAATTCCCTGTTTTACCAAGTCAGTGTTTAAAATGGAACAAAAAAAAAAAAAGCCTGCTTTGGGATTTCAAAGAAGTCTTAAATCCTTTCAGCCCTTTATCGCTAAGACAAAGCTTCTGCGCCCGTTACTTAGTGCTCTTTAAGTTATTGCATCATGACAGTCTCTTTAGAGCATCTTTCAGTCACTTTCTCAAATCTGTTTGCTCCAGATACCCTCATTTCACTTGTTTAATAAAGACACTAGTTCAAAAAGAATAGGGTTATGTGGCATTTTCTTAACACATATTAGGCCTAAAATTAAGTTACCATTTCTTTTGTGTCTATATTGATACTTGAAAAACATTTATTTTATTTTTATCCCATTAGTTTTGTAGTTTATCTATTTTTCGAGAGGTACTTGTAAGTAAACCCTTATTCTCTTGGCTTCAGAAGCAACAGCCAAGAGCTTTTGTGAAAGGACCGGATGCATGGAATTGCAAGAAACATGAAAAGGTTAATGTCATTCAGTATAGAATATATCCAAGTTTCTACCCCAAAATTGCGCTGTACCTTTGAGTAACCACGTATTTACAAGAACTGCTTGCTGATCTCTTTATTATTTTTTTAACCATCAAGAAAATTCAACCTCCCAAAACAGCTTCAGAAAGGTTTGGGTGAGTGGATGCATCAGATGTAATTACAAAAGAAGGATCAGAAGATCAAAAAACAAGATAGGATAAGACTGTAAAGCAAAGCTGAAGGGAGAAAAGAAGTTTGCAGAAAAAGTTGAAGAACTCAACATTTTTCAGGCACAAAAGGAACAAGAGGTCACTGAAAAATCCAGCAGGGCTTCAAGAAGCAATTTATTGACAAAAGCAGCAGACATTTCTCAGAGGGGTTTGATGAATTCTCAACCTCAGGGCTCACCTGGAAAGGCAGAGGTCGGACACCAGAAAGATAGAAACCTGCCACGAGGAGGGGAGGAAATGCTGGAGCAAATCACACGCACCCGGGATCAGCCAAAATGTAATGAGCCTGTGATGCTTCTTGGTGCTCCAGGAAGACAACTTTCGTGAAGTGATGCTTAATCCACTCCCAATTTGCTAAGGACTAAGCATCAAATAATTTCAAAACAGAAAGAGTTTGAATCCTCCTCTCTCACTTTTTTTTTCTTTCATTCTCTGTGTGTGTTTGCTCTCCCCGCCCCAATTCAATACTTAATGTGCTCTTACCATTTACCCGCGCATCTGATTGTGAGAGACTAAGGCAAAGCCAGGCTTTAACAAGCCTGTCGGGTATTTTGTTGATGTCACTCATCCTCCCATGCGATGCCCTGCAGCTCAGCCCCATGCTCCTTCTTTCAGCTGCCTTTGGTACGTGTTGAATTCCAGTTTTATTGCTGTCTGACTTTGGACACAGAGTGCGACTGAGGCATAGTAAACACCAGGAATGCAGACCTGAGGTAGTGTTAGACTGCTCCTCTAGACTGAGCACAAGATAAAGAGCGAGCGTCAGATATTTGGATGCTGACTAGTAAAGGAGGAAAGATCTGGTACTGGTGCATATGAAATATGGAGGCATTGATTCACAAGTAGAATTTATCTAAAATTGCTTCAGGTTTGCTGCTTGTAATGGTTTGTTCGCTTACGGACTTTGCTTTCTAGAGGTGGACCCCTCCCTTTCCCAGCTGCTGAGCTGTGGTCAGCATCTTGCCAGGACAGAGCATGTAAGCTCTTTGTGGAAAACAGCTTTTCTCAGCAATAGTCTCTACCCTCACTGCCCATGAATTTCCGTAACTTTATCCAATGGAGAGATTTTCTGTTCATCACCAAAGCAGTGAGCTCTTTTCTCAGCTTTATCTATGACATGGCACAGCATATTTAATATATGTCATCCCTTTTAAAATGTTATTAATGTTGGATTCGGTATACTGATGGAACAATCTCAAATGCATGTGCTGGCTGCTGATCTCTCTTGCTTCTGTCTGGAGCAGTGGTTTTCATGTGTGAATAGTTATGGTATGCTAATCCATGCCTTGTTAATATATTTAGTATCAATTAGCATAAGCAAGGTTGTTGAATGCCATCATTTAAATGCTAGACACAGCTATTTTGCCTGTGGCAGGAAGGTATGAAAAACAATTTTAACAAATATTTATAATCAAGAAACAAGGAGCAATTGCTTTTGAATGGCTATATAACAACCCAAACACAAATACCAACGTTTTATATTTATGGTGCATCAGTTCTCTAACCAGCATGGATTTGCAAACAGAAAGGTTTGCGTATTTGCCAACATGAAAAGAAATGAAATTATAAGGAATGCTTTTCATTACTCATTTTTATTTTTATTTTTATTTGTTTTCTGCTGCCGCATAATGTATCATGTTGTAGCTTCATAACACCCATCCCATTGAGCTGATATACAAAGCAGAGATGAGTGGAAAAGCTCCTTTGGACTTGGCTGTTATGTCAAAGGGAAAACTTAAGCAACAGGTCAGGCTTAGCCCTGACACAAACATTCTGTTGCAGCTCAGTGCTGAAGGTTCTTGGGATATATACATAATTCGAGTAGGGGCTAGTTAGGTTAAACTTTTAATTCAACTTAAAGTTGCAGACAGCTCCTTCGGATGTTTTGGACTGGGAACTAACTCCATGGATATACGTTACGCAGCACTGTGGATGTGCAAACATGTAAGCAGACCTGTATGTTCACTATCTGGTACTATGAGCATCTGTGCAAGAACTCTGCTGACGAGGGCAAGCCTGCAGGTGTGTGTATGCATGTATTTTTCTATATCCAGTTTCTAGAACAATGGCTATACATGTGTTTAGGTATATCTTAAGTATTTGGCAAAGCATAGTCTAAATTTCAATTTAGGCTCTGAGTCTTTATCTTCATGTAAATGGTAGCAAGCAGAAAACTAACTAGGAGATTTAGGAGATCATTTTGTTACCCACAAATGTATATTTAGAGTGAACGTTGAAGATTCATGCCAATAAAATAGAGAAGGCGCTCCGCTTTTGTGTAACACTTGCTCGAATTTCAGCAGTTTATGAAATTGTCATTGTACCTTTCACCAAAATGTGATCTGGTAGAATTGGACCAATCTTGGTGCAACATGGGTCTCTCTCTCTCTCTCCCCTTTGTTTCTTTTTTTCTTCCCTTCCCATGTCATTAGAAATAATTCCTGGTATTGCAGGACACTGTTTTGTTTAGATTGTCAGGCCCATATCAGAAGGCTAGGAAAGGTCAGTGCATCTTGGTAGGTGTTTTATTGTAAGCGGTTAGCTGAGTCTCAGATTTATGTTCCTGGAGTGCTCTCATATCCACAGCAGAAACGAGGAATTAGTTTGTGTATTTTTTTACTGCTGTATGTTACAGCAACGAAGCCAGTGACTCCACTAAGATCAGCAGCAGTGAACCTCCATTCCCATTTTTTTCTGGTGCAGTTTGGTGGATTTGGAATTTTTTTTATCTTTCCATGTGGAAGGGCAGGAAAATCTTAGACTTTCTCGTCTAGACGCATTAAGGAGAGAAGATAATATGTATTTCAGTTTTTAAAATGGTATTGTAGTCTGAATGTCATAGGGAAAATTATAACCTCATGCATAATACTTTTCTGTGGTTGTCCAGTTAGCCTTTGCAGCTTTAACTTAAAGCTGACATCTGCCCATCTCTCTCTGCCCCCGTTCATAGACAAACTTACTTGCAATTGGTATTAACTGGCTGTGCTGGGGCGGGCAGTTGGCTCCAGGGGCTTCTGTAAACCGGGAGTGTAACGGCACAGAGAAGCAGCGGCCGGGACCGCCCTGCAGAGCCCACTCCCGGGCCAGGCATGCAGCAGTGAACCAACCTGAATCTTCTGGGTTCCTGATAGCTGGTTTATGCCAGGGCTTTTTCCACTAGATTAATGAATTTTGATGACAATCTTCATAGCTCGCAGAAGACGATTGCTGAAGATTTGTTTCATATAAGTTTGCTATTAATTTTTTTGCTGTCGTTTCTTTGGCAAGAATTAGATCTAAACCAAGGAATAAGTCTTCTGCAGAAGCCAAATGGGGGGGACCTGGAAAGAAAACAAAGGGCTGACTGGAATTTACTGATCTGTGCCTGGTAGGAAGCTATTCATCAGCTTCATGAGAAAATTACCGATGCCATAGTTATGTAGCTATTTAACGTACGCTCCGTGTTACGGCATAGGTTTGTGTAGCTTTTGTTCCACTGAGAGACATTCCCCGTTACACCCTGCTCCTCTGCAGAGATGCAAAATTTCTGGATTAGCAGCAGGGTTTTAGTGAGGAGGGGATCTGTGGGAACTTTAATTGCTCGCCTGTTGTCCAGCATAGGAGTAAAACACTGGCTCCCCTGCAGGGACACCAACGGGTCAGGCAGCAGCTGGCTAGTAGTGTGTTCGCTGCGGTAGATACTTGGTTTGCCCAACGAAGATTAGTGCCCACTCTTGGTGTACATGCAGTGTGTCTGTGGGTTGAATTGAGTCTCCCGTAACAAATAACAGAGTTTTACATAATACTTGCACTAATCTAGGTTGGTGTCCTCTGGATGCTGATAGAGCTGGGGAGAAAGGCAAAAATGATAACAGTTTTCTGCAGATGTGAAAAGCACCTGATGGACAAGAGACTAATTATGTTTGCTTTGGGAATCTTATTCTGCAAACAGAAATTTCTTCTTTTGTCCATATATACCTGCTCGGGGGGTATGCATGAGGTGTGGAAATGTTTGACAGACTCCTCTGTGTGTGTGTGAAATACGGCTTCCTGAAATGGCACGGTGTGCTGATCCTTCCTCCAGCTGAGGGTTTGGCCCTGGTAGCACAGCAGGGACGCTGCTTCCGTCAGCCCTTCTGTGGCTAACAGGAATCATTCTCCGCCAGCGTGGCTCGTTCAACTCGTGCTTTAAAGGCAATGCGTTCCAAAAAGCGTTGATGCTCAGTTCTGAAGATACCCTTGACTGGGCAAATTGAAAATAATATAGATATTGTGACCTGAATATCTGCATTTGAGTTTTGGGTCCATTTGCTTTAATTGGAGTTACTGCACACACCCGCGTGCTGCCAGCAATGGAAGTAGTGCTGCAGTTTGTCTGGGAGCTGTCTCCACCCTACCATTGGTGTATCTTGAAGTGGAATATTTTTAATTAGTTAATGACTCCAGAGAGTATGTGGATTGGTGTATTGGACAGAATTTGAAAATAACTATCACCGATGATGTGATTTGGGGAGCATTGCAGCATCAAGATGAAAGTTATTATATAATTGCAATAATAATAATTCAGCCCACCAGCTAGCACAATAGGAATGGCATATATCCCTTTTATTGGAAGCATTCTTCATCTGCTGCGACCTTAATGTGAATTCTCTCACATAAATGAAGTTAAGATGAGGTTACAGATGGAGATACTCACTGGTACTGCTGAGAGAAACACATTACAGGGACAGTGCAGTTATTCCCCAAAACAGGTGATTCTCTGCAAAATGCAGAGACCTCCAAATTTCTCAATGACTGTCTTAACACTGTGTTTTTCACATCATATCTTTGTAGTTCTACGTAGTTCTGCTATGTAATAACGTGACTGAATCTAGATAAAAACTAGGTGCTTAAGAAACACATTTTCCAAACTTTTTTTTTTTTTTTTCCAAAAGACTGCTATTTTCCTTTGGTCAAAGGAAGGTAGGATTTGGCTCCCATTATGATTTCAGGATTTCATTAATTTTGAAAACATTTACTGAAAATGTCAGTGATTTTAATTACTTGGGATCTACCTGAATTTTTTTAATCCCCCCCCGTGAAATCCATCGTAGAACAAACCTTATTTTGTCTTGTGGGTCCCATGGTAAGGTTTCAGTTAAAAGATCACACCATTATGCTACTTTCTCACTCACCCCCAATCCCACTTAATTTATGTTTACTTGTATATGTGGGCTGGAGTATGATCTTTCTGGGGCAATTTAGTCTTTGTTTTAGTTTGGTGAATGACTTTGTCTTCAGTATATTAATTGCTGGCAGTAGTCATCGCACTTGTCACAGACCTTGAGGTTTCCATAGGGACACTGTGATTCCCCACGGTTGCTTGCTTAGGTAGCAGTAAACCACTGCCCGGCTCTCGTCTGACATTTGTTCCTAAGCTTGCTTTTGCTTGGGATTGCTGTAGCTATAGTGGGGTATCGGACATAATCTGGTTTTAGTTGGGTATTCAGGGCAGCTGCCACTTCTTAACTTCAAAGTTTATGTCCAGTCTGCAGCAAAGAGTCTGTTCTATCTTGCACGGAAGTAGTGTGGTTCAGTACATGTTAACAACAAATCAAACTATTCCTAGGCAATATGCCAGACTGATGCTAATGTACAGAGGGAGACCTTTGTATCAAACCCAAACTGTTAATTTACTGCAGGCAGATTGTACAGGCGGAGCATCAGAAGATGTGCGTTTGTAGGGTGGCAAATTCAGGGAGACGTAACCCTGGCTGTTTGGAGCGCAGGATATTATGAGTTTGGGAGGTGTTGGTGCATATGTTATCTTAATGAAATTTGCCAAGCTAATCTCCACTTGAATGCATTGTTTTATACAGCTTCAAACAGCGAACATTTTAGTTGAATAATTCTCTCAGATGTTTTCCAGCAGGAAAGATTACAGCATAGAACATAAACATAAAATGATGAATCTTCATTAATAGTTGTGCTTATTTTGAAAGTTATGAAATGATACAATGAATTTGTACATCGTTTCAGTTAAAGTGTGATGCCACTAATGATTAGAAACCTTAAAATTCTGGCTTTTTTAGAGTACCTTCTAGCAGGACCTGGCCAAGGGAGCACACGTGCCTGGCATGCATTTCTAGCACATTCAGAATGAAACAGTACCAATGTACAAACAGAATATCCTCTTAGCATATTTTTCGCCCGATATGATTTAACTTGACACAAGCTGAACTTACCTAGGGGTGTCTCATGGCTGCTCTTGTTCGCTTTTACAAGACCCTATGGTGAGAAGTGAAATGTGAAACAAAAATAGCTGGTTAACTATCCATGCTAGTTACCCAGAGGTATGTGCATCTGCTCAATGACCTGAATTATACATGGTTAGTTTGGCACATTACTTTGAAGCGCACTAGAGCAAAAGGAAAGGAGAGGTCCAAGACCATCTGAATGTCTTCTCTACCCTCTTCTCCTCCCTAAAGCAAATTCACTGTCTGTGGAATGGTTTGGAGTCAATTTATCAGCCATCTATGGAAATACCGAATAATTTAAAATTGCTTTGTCTTTCTCAATGAGGTCTCTGACCATTATCACAAGACAGAAATGAAACCGCCAGTTAACCTGGACTGACATTTATTGTTCACATTCTTTATGTAGTTTTGACATATGCTCTTTAATGCTTCTGGGAACAAAACACCATCGAATTCCTGCCTGTCGCTCAGCTTGCTTAGTTTGTAAGTTCAAACAGTGACGAGCTGACGCTGGGTGTGTGAGTGAGGGACAAGTACGTGCCACACTCCGGCACTGCCTGTCCCAGCTGTTGGGAGGAATGTCCTTGTCATCACACACACGACCAGGACAGGTTTCCCCGGGATCTTTTTCTGTGTTTGTTTGCAATAAATGTCACCCTGTTACTAGCTGTACACTTCCTCTGTAATGTTCATAGATGCTGTGGATGCAACAGAAACGCTCATGTACGAAGATGATAAAAAGGTTTACTGAGCTTTGGGTTTATGCATGTACCAGATACTTGGTGTTGGCTGCTTGATGTTCCCTGTGGTGTTTTTAGCAGACAAGCGCCTATTTTGTGAATATTGCCATCGTTGCTTGTCAGTGCCGTTGCAGGGAGTGGGAGTAAATGCCTACCTGGCAGCCAGGTTCTCATATTGCCCTTACGCAGGCCAGTCTCAGTCAGGCTTTGTGGGACGTAGTGTGACACAGCATCTCTGCTCCAGCCTCCCTTCCTGCAAAGGGAAAAGGCTTTTGGGATCTTCTGTTACTGCTGGCTGCCAAAATTACCTTAAAAAGCACGCCCCTCGTTCTGTATGTGAGAAATGCCTTAACACATTACATTCATATCCATATACTGCTTTTCAAGCGGCATTTGGTGCGGTTGCCACAGTGCAGTAGCGGTGTCCTGCTTCTCAGCCTTCTCTGTGGCCTGATCATTTATTCTGGCTAATATTCCTCAAGGTTTTCTGCTTCAGACCATCTTGAAGTTTCTCATGTGTGGATTTTATAATTCTGAAAGGCAAGACTTCACTTGGCGCAATGTTCAAACAGATTTCATGGGGTAATAGATGGTTTTCATTACTGAAATGTGAGCTTTTTCATCCTCAGGCATTACTGTAATGGCATCCTGAGAACAAAAGGTTGCAGTTCTTGGTTCCTCCGTGTGCAGCCTCCTCTCGGGTGCCCTTGGCTGTGCCAGACACACTCTTCCTCTGAGCGCTCTGGCTCTGCAGCATGGTTTCAGGACTGAGGTTTGTCCTTCTTCCCCTCCCAGATAGATGCTGTTATGAAATTCTTCCAGTTTTTCTGTTTCCCTGTCATTAAACCCCACCTTTTACCGACAGTTTCCTTGCTAAAGGCTCATGTTTTGGGGAGCAGTGCAGCCTTTTCCTATTCCCGCTTCCTGGCCTCTGCTCAGCTCCGTCCCTTCACCAGATGGATTCACATCACTGTCATTCGCCACCTTCCTTTTTCTTTTGGCACACCAATGCCACCAGTCTCTTCTGGGCGTCTCCTTGCTGCCACTGTTACAGGGTTCAGCACCGTGTCCTGCTGCCCGTCTGTCAGCATTTGCTCGCTCCCGCTGGCAGCAGTGTGCCAGGAGGACCCCGCTTGGTGCTCCCACAGAATCCCTCCTCTCCTGCTCTCGGTCCTTTCTCCATGCCATCCTTCGGGCGAGTGCTTTGCCCAGGTTTTGTGCGTCTCATATACTTTCAAGTTTTTATCTGGAAACAGTCTCCCCTTGTTCACAGAACAAATACTCCAACCAAAGATATAAACCAGTATCTACCTCGTGTTTTGTTGAAGTTGTCACTACAAATGTGAAATATTCCCTTCCTGAGCTCTCAGCTATCTGTTTTTGAGTGTGACATGCTTAGGGCAAACATTAGGTCTGCTCTGTGGAATTCTGCCCAGTTTTATTACTATAACGAAGAAGAACCAGCAGACAATAATGCAGTTTTATTTTCAGCTCTCGCTACGCTGCCTCATACAGGCCAAACAATACCTTGTTCTTTTTTCTTTTTGCCTTTAAGTATGCAAACGTGTATGTCCATGCGTAGCTATGTGCAGCTGCAGTGGTGATCTGTTTTGGTATTTGTAAGAAGAAAGGCCAGAGCAGGGATATCTGATCTTGATTTCAGGAGACTGATGCTTGACTGCTTGCTCTGAACAATAGGATGGAAAATGCCAGCTCCATTCTCTGCAGTCCTCCTCGGGATGTTAGAGGAGGAGCATCCCTTATTGCTCAGACCTCAACACCTGTTTTTTTTGTTCCCTGTTTGGTGGCATTAAATGACATTGCATTTATTTTGTTTGGGTTTGCATAGCTATATTTGCTGTAGACTGGAAAGCAAGTGGCTTTCCAACACTTCAATATTGTCACTGCCTTATTTACATTAAAATCTTTAAGCTTTAAGCCTCATCTCTTTCATCAGATTTCTCAGCATTATTATTTGCTGGCTTTCATGTCATGAAAAATATATTTCCATCAAAATGGAAGGGAGGACCTCTAGCTTTTGAGATCTGGCAAAGCTAGTTAGCATGAGAATTTGCTTTGGGCCTGTAGAGGTGCAGTAATGAATCTTTTAATAGCTTCTGTTCTGCTACCTAGTCCTTACAGAGAGCAAAAGATGTCTTTGAAAACATCTCCAAAACATCTCCATTTATTATAATGGCTTGTGAGTGGAGGGGAAAAAAAAATTACACTCTTGTGTGTTGTTGCTTTTTGGGAAGAAATATTTCCAAAAACTAGGTGCTCGAAAAAAAATACCTAAGTGCTGAATTCTGACTTCATTAAAATCTGGAGTAGGAAGACCTGATATGTCCTTATATTGATAAAAAGGTAACTGATGACCCACAAAAACCCTCAACACTTTCTACAGGTGTAGACCGGCAAAAAACTGCCTCATCTTGGTCTCTTTGTGATCAAGCAGGTTTCCAGTAGCAGAGCAGTTTCACAGAATCATAGAATAGTTTGGGTTGGGAGGAACCTTTAAAGGTCATCTCGTCCAACGCCCCTGCAATGAGATTGTCTCATGCTGCTTTAGTTGATCCCTGCAGCTCTTTGCTGGGGCTGTGTGTGCTTGTTTGCTAGGTGGATTTTTCTTAGCTGTCTGCCTTCCTGCTTTGAACTGGGACAATTTTAAGAAGTTCATCTGTATCTGTAGTACAGAAACATGCCTTAAATGTATTAGTTAGTGTAACTGAAACCGTAGCAGTCTAATCAAAGAGTTATTTTTGTTTTTAATAATAACAGAGAAAGAAAGAAAAGGAAAACTATTACTACTACTGCTAGAGAAATGGTGCCCTTGCCTTTCTCCTGCTCCTCAAGTCCTGTGGGCTGTGTCGGGGGGCTGCACCATGGAGGCTTGTTGGCATCTCAAGCCCTATGCACATGGTTGTGATGGTGATGATTTTGTTGTCTTCAGGATCCAGCTGGAGCTATTTTTATTCATTTCCTACCGTGCTTTCGCACCTTGGTCTTCCTTAGTTGGTCTGTGACTGTGTGGAGTGCTGCTGCCTGGAGCCTCAGCACTGAGGTGACCTGAAAGATGAGTCCGTCGTGACGCTGGGGGAATGTCTGTGCTGCTCCGGGTAGATGGCGGGGTAGATGTGCCCTCTGCAACTCCTCACCCAGGCAGGCAGTGACTCTGGCAATCGGCAGGTCACGGCTCCTGCCAGGACTTCTGCGGAGCCTTGGGCTTAGAGTCAGGCAAAGTGCTTGGCAGAGGCTGTTCTGGCACAGACGGCTGAGGACAGCAACTAGTTAAAAATTTGCTAAGCAACAGAAACTCTCATTTCATTCTCTTAGAAAAGGAGCGTTTTCCTTCTTGCTTTTGATTTTTATTTTTTCCCCCCTGGATAACCAAGTCTCAGTGTCTCATGATCTGCTTTAAAACTCGGAGAGCTGGAAGAGAGGGCAAGAGCCTGTGTTCAGCTCTCATGGTGCATAGGCAGCTTCTGCAAGGGGGCTGCCATATCAGTGCCTGTGCAATCGATGCAAAATTCATGTCTGCTGCTCACCCCACCAGCTGCCATCCCTCATGGAGGAATCCATGGCCAGAGTATCGCAGGAACAACTGCATTTGTGCTGCTGGGGGGACACAGCTTGTCGCCATGGCTGGCAGCGGTTTGTGCCGGAGCACTGAGCGGTAATTGGGCCGGTGTCGGTGGGTCCCACTTACGAACATCTGACCAGGCTGCAGTTGAGTGGACACAGCTGAAAGCAGGAGCCCTGGCGTTTCTGTGTCAGTGCTCATGTGGCATCGTCCCAGCTCCCAGGCTGCTATTTGTACGCTCTCGGTTGCTTGTCGAAAGGACTTGGTTTACTTCGTCCTCAAGAAAAACAGTAGCTGCTCAGGTGAAAAGAAAATCACCTCTGCCTTAAAATGAAGCTGTTCTTGTTGGGTAAGTGTAAAATGCTCCCCTGAAACAAGTGTTAGTTACTGGAATATGAAAAATGAAATTCCTTTAGTCTTAAGAGCATAGAAAGAAACTCTGGCCAATGTTGCCGAAGTCTCATTCTTAAAATACCCAGAAGAGAAAAGGAATTGGTTACTTCCAGCTCTATTTAAGCTTTTTAAAGTAGCACCGACCTGGAACCACTCAAAGCTGCTAGATACAGAGCGAATGACAAGGGCTTGCTATAAACAGGCAGTTTTCAGGTTTCATTTGTGTTCCTATTATGCAAACGTTCATTGCTGTACTTTGGGAGACAAAAAAAAATCTGAATGAATTTCACCAACGCCCTAAGTTTTAAAATCTGGATATGTCTGAGGCATTCCCTCGCTAGTCCTACAGATCGATGTTGCCAGCTTTGCCTTGTCGGAGACGATGGCTGATAAACCAGAGACTGCGTCCCTGGAAACCGTGCTTATGGGAGGGTGTTTTTTCCTGGCAGCAGTCCACGTTTCTGCATGGTGAAAAAAAAAATCAACCTCCCCCTCTACTTTCCTGTATATACCCACAAAAATACCAGAAATGGTGGTTCAGGATAGATATAACACAACTGTGGTCTGGCTCCATTTTGCATCAGTTTTTGTCTTCAGTGGGAAGGGGACCTGATCCTATGTCAGGGAGCAGAGCTTTACCAGTCCCTGTGATCTTGCTCCCAGGAGATTTCCATCACATATCCATATCAGCTAGCAGGTGATATGGCTCCCTAATTGAAGACGCTGTATTTGCATTTATTAAAAATAATGAACTACTTATTCTGACCAAACCTTCTGGTTTCATGCAACAAAGCAGCACCTATATCACTGCCAGTGTCTGTCTCTTTTGCTCTGATGTTTCAAAGTCTCACAGATGCTTATTAAAGGCAATAGTATAGAGTTAAGAGGTGGAAAGTAATCAGGAAGATGGTCAGTGAATAGTATTAGGTCATGGTTTTGTTAGTTAGTAGACAGAATTTATTATGATACAGTGTATAGCAATGGTAAAAGGATGGAGTGGGGTTTAATTGCTGGCAGACAATGATGATGGATTAGTGGTGACCCGCAGGGACACGTCCGCCCTGCTGATCTAGCTTGGGAGATCAGCACCCAGCATTAAGTGCTTGGCTGAGTATGTACACAGGCTTCTGCTGGGGCAGAGGCATACCCCAATGGCCGCTTTGCGTGCGTCGCTGTGTCCATGCGTGCCTAGTGTGTGTCTGCCCATCGCCTGCCTGAAGCACTCGCCCTTTCCCATGGGGTACTCTCCCCTCCTCTCAGTGACTGCTGGGGCGGTCATGCAACTCACCCGCTGGGTGAACTTTTTGTGGGAAAGTGGATGGATTTAGGCATGGCACAGGCATCCTGAAGCAGTGCATACCTTCAGCTGTGCAAGCAAATGCTTGAGAACTGTGTGTAAAGCATGCCGTGAGAGAGCCCGGTGAAGTGCAGCCAGGGTTTCTCATGGCACTGGGAAGTACGCAGTGGCTGGGCTCTGGAGCACTGCAAATCGATACTGGGGTCTGCAGTCAGGTTCGGTGCAGTATGGTATTTCCTTTGATCCTCTGATAACAGCTTTTACTTGGGTTGCTGGCTTAGGTACCCACACAGATAGAACTGTGCATTTCACCATCGCAGCCAGAGCTCAGTCTTCATCTTAACGTCTAAAGGAAATGCTCTGAAAAATACTCGGCTCCTCAGATATGGGTGACCATCAGCACTTGTTAAGTCTCAAGTATTATCTTTTAGGTTGATCAATTTGGATTGTCATCTTAGGGGAAAGAGAATTCCTGCCTGCTGTGGCAAATACCCTAATTCATTAGTGTTTACCATGATTCTGTTCCTCTGAGGTCTTGATTTTTGGCTGTGAGAGAAAGCAGCTGCTTTTGAACTGGTGATGTGGGATTCTGTGCTTGTCTGCTCAGGCACAGACATGGTCCCTCCTCTTGTCCCCATTCTTGTATGCTCGAGTCATGCGAACAAAGATGCATGTAACCATTTATCTCCATGATTTCATAGGAGTCTGTCGATACTGGTTTCCAGGCAAGACAAATCTTCTTTTTCTTTGAAGTTTCAAAGATGACTGAATATTCACATTTGCCCTCCGCCTTCATATACCATGCTGTTTCAAGTAAACAACCGTGCAGCATCGGGGGTGCAATTTTATCTTCCAAAATTGCTTTTTGCTAGGGTATCTCACCATATAGGCAGCCTAATCTGTTGCTCCCAGGCCGAGCTTGCTGGGGTCCAGCTGATGTCAGGAGGAATCTCGATTTCTATGTGCTTTTTGCTGAAAGGAGGTTGTAGTGAGGTGAGGGTTGGTCTCTTGCCCAAGTAACAAGCAATAGGACAAGAGGAAATGGCCTCAAGTTGTGTCAGGGGAGGTTTAGATGGGGTGTTAGGAAAAAATTCTTTGCCAAAAGGGCTGTGAAGCACTGCAACAGGCTGCCAGGGAAGTAGTTGAGTTGCCATCCGTGGAGGTATTTAAAAGACATGTAGATGTGGTGCTTAGGGACATGGTTTAGTGGTGGATTGGGCAGTGTTAGGTGTAAGGTGGGACTCGATGATCTTAAAGGTCTTTTCCAACCTAAATGATTCTGTGATAATCCCTGTAGTTCTTTGCAACCTTTTACCTTGGAGCTCTTAGGTGTGTAACACTGGTTTTCCCAGTGCATGAGTCAACTGACGTGTGGTTTTGCGAGTGGATGGTGTGACAGGAGCTGTGGCTCATTGACTTTTGCTAGCGACAACTTTGCCTAGATTGAGGAGGTTTCCATTCTTGACGTCTTGGAGACATCACGCCTGGGAGCAGAGGACAGGGGAGCACAGCATCCCACTGGCAGCTTGTTGCTTTTGGTGGTAGGATGCTTTTAGCTGTCTTGATGCCATTAGAGGAGTCCAGGGATGGCGCTGAGGCCTCCCGCTGCGGGGAGGCAGGACCACCGCAGCTCTCGCCTGCTGGCGAAGGCCTGATCCAGGGGTGACGGCTCTGCTGCAGGAGCACAGCTCCTGCCCCAAGTCCCGGGGGGGCTCTGTCATGGCAGCCATGGCCAGTAAGGGTAGTGATGTATCACTGAGGTGGCAAAGGGTCTGCAAACCCAGGCTGCCAAACAGGAGCCCCAGCATCTCTCTTTGCTCCCTGTTTGCATGAGAAATAACATATCCAGGCATGTCCTCACCTGCTGGTTTCTCATCTTGGCAACTGTGGCTTGAAGCAGCTGCTGTTACATGAGGGCACATCTGCCATGGCCTCTGGTCACCCTCCAGCTTGTTGTGTGCACAAATACCAAGAGTAGGGATTTTCCACATGCACACTGTAGCCTATCTAATATTTTAATGTGTAAACACAAATAAAATATTCATAAAATAAATATAAATATTTAAATGAGAAAGCTTAAGAATCTCATACAGCTTTTTAGTGCCTTGTGGAGATCACCTTAGCCTGAGGGACACCCATCTGGATCCGGGTGGCTGGAGAAGCCTGTCAGCCCAAGGGCTGTGGGACCACAGCCGTGGCCAGCCTGGGGGAGGAATTTGGGGAGGGCCAGGGGGTGTTGCAGAAGCCGGGACAGGCTCCCCCCGGTGACGACAACAGCAGCACTGTGTGCCCCAAGTCTCGGGCACTTTGCACCTGCCTGCAAACCGATGTGTTTCAGTTCAGGACTTTGGTATCTAAACAGGACCTTCAGACATTCCTCAGAAAAAGTTCGATTGCTGTGTTTTAAGTTGTAAAAAATAAAAGATTTTGTGTAATGCCTTTTGCAACTAGCAACTAATTGAAAGCTCTTTGTTGGTGTACACTAGGGATGCAAAAACACCTGTGCATGCAAAGACAGCATTGCTGGCAGTGTGTGAGCAGAAGGTATCGCAGGGCTTTACCTCCAGGGACACGGATGCTCTGTGGCTTCTGATCCAGGGGGCTCTGGGATCTGCCTTTGAGGAACTCTTTACTGCAAAGTTAGAGGAAAGCTGGGGAAACCTGTTGAGACAAAGTGCTTTGGTCTCTGGTGTAGGAATGAATTTCTTCAGACAAATACAGTATTTGCACAGATGCTGCCTTAATCATGGTAACCATGTGCAAATAGCAAATTAATTCTGCTTCTGATGGCTGCCTCGGTATGTTTAACTCTTTCTGTACCTGAGCACTCACTATTTCACCTTCTGAGAAAACATAACAAGATGCGTAGCTGATTTTTTTTGAAATACAACAGAACTGAACAAAATGCTGGGAATTGTTCTACTTCCTCCAAGCCACTGGATGTTTGCAGAATTTTGTTTCAACAGTTTGTTGTTTTAATATTCTTAAAAAGAACGTGCACATACATACTTTGCAGAAGAATAAGTATTAACAGCTGTCTTGCACATGCTTCTAGTATGTGAGAAAGGATGCGACAAAAAAGGATTGTGGTGAAATTTTCTGGTTTTCCCCGTTGCACTTACTTATTTTCCCCTTTTCTGCTCGAGAAGACTGTTAGAGATTGCTGCTTCCTACCTTTCTGTCAGACTCTTAATTAGCAGGAGCATGCAGTCTGCACAGCTGGGGCTTTGATGCCTCGCTCACTATCGTTTCCCACTCAGAAGATTTCCATTCATTCCGAATTGGTACCCAGCCCAAAGCCCTGGCTTCGCCCCGAGACCCTCGGCATGTCTACAGGACTCCAGTTTAGTATTCACTGGAAGAGATGCACTGATGCTCCCTCGCTAGACCTACCGGCTGCTGGTTGGAGCCATAAGGGAACGGGAGGAAGAATTAGCCTGTGTGTTTATGTGGCTGTGCTCCAGTAAATATTTTGATGCATCTGCTGCCAGCTCTGGTCTGAGGGAATCTACCTAGCATTTAAATTTTGATGGGGAGCTGTTTTGAATAATAACAGTGCAGCCGGCTGTGAGTCAGTGCATGTGTGTTGACTTAAAAAAAAAAAAAAAAAAACCCTCAAAGCTGAACGCTTGCTGAACACTGAGCTGCAGTGCTTTGCTTTTTCCCTCCTCCTTTCTTCTTTTCTTTCTTCTCTTGACTTCCTCTGGTTTGTTTTGTTCTTGGGGGCATTTTGCTTAGATTTTGTTCACTGGTGGGGGGGGGGGGAGGTAAGAAGAATTAAAAAAAAAAAAATCTCAGCCAGAATAAATCCTCCCCAAAAACTCACAAGTAGCTTTTGCAATGGGTGCTGTAATGGGTACATTCTCTTCTCTTCAAACGAAACAAAGACGACCGTCAAAAGGTAAGACCTCCTGTTTTGCTTTTTCTGTCCCTTCTGTATATTTGCTAGAAGAGAAATTTATATTAGGAAGGGAAGAGAAAATGAACATGTGCTACTTGCAAGTAACCCAGCAATGTTTATGTGAGGTGTAATTTGCAGAGGAGAGTGGGATGTGAGGTGGTGGAGGAAACGTGTGGGCATGAGGAAATTGCTGTGGAGAGGCTTGAGGGGTGAAAAGCTTCTGAAATATTGTAATCCTTCGTACAGGCGTGTATGAGGAGGAGAAACTCAGTGGCTCCATATGCAAAGTGCTTGCAGAAGAGACCTGTTTATTCCCAAATCCCATGCTTTGTAAACCCTTTGAGGAGGGAATAAAATGTAGATACTGAGCAAATTCTTCCCAACGCCCTGTGGTTGCTTTCTCAGCAAGTATTGTTCAAGACAGTGTTGCATATTCAGTAACCCAAAACCAAGTGTGCAGTAGTAATGATGCATGTTTTATAAAGATTATCAAGGGGGGGGAAATAGGATGTTTTCATAAAGAAGGGGAGGAGGAGAAGCTCACAAAAAGTGAGAAAGTAAGCAGCTATCCCAGGGATTTTAAGCCTTAAATCCATAAATACTGGCTGTGAAATGCTGATTTTTCAGGAGGTCTGGTTTGTGTAGCGTTTGCTTGAGATTTGCTCAATTTCCTCCAGGGTTAATTCAAAAATTCCAGGGTGCTGCTGCGCAGAAAGTTGAAAGCACTGTCAGATACATGTCCATACCATACAGAATGAGTATTGTTTAGAAAACAAAAAGAGAGAGCCTCTGTAACTTCAGCAAGTCTTTCTGCTATTTGGAGATATTTCCTGTCAGAACCTCTGTATTTAACAGTCTCTCAGTATTTCTAGCGTAGGTCTCTATTTCCACTGGATCTGTTGCTCAATTCATATATAGACTTTTGAATTGCGTGTTGATATGGATTTTCTAGCAATTTAAATTAAAAAGTGTCTTAGGAAATATCAAACATCAAGTAATCCCTCTAAAGAGAAATGGGGAAGGGCTATGCAGGGGACTTGATTGTGGCAAGTTTGTGAGCAAGTGTAAAATTCTGTGTTCCTGCTGTGAGATGGGTAGGGTAAAATTTTATATTAGAGTGTGTGTACATGGTTTACAGCTCACCTTTCTGTGTTATTGTAATGCAGCCATAAGTGTACTATCATCTGGGGTATGTATGATATTATTTATAATGCAAGCATAACTGTTTAATTGTCTAAGCACTGACTCACACCTGAAGCTGTGAGGGTCATGTTTAGGCTCAGTGAGGTACAGGAGAGCTGAACATGGTGCGCTGGGCATGGTGGCTGCTGTGACACCCAGGGGTATCTTATCTACTTGCCAGGAACCTGGGAGCTGGATCTGACTTCCACTAAATGTAGGTAATTTTTGGCTGAATGTATCTGTTCTCTACTACTTTGTTGTCTTGCGTTTGGCTCAACTCTCTAGCGAGTGGAAGAAATTGCTTTTTGTTAGAGTTCACTAGCAGTAAAAATGCAGCATCTGATCACACATTTGAACGTTTCCAGTGGGATTCAATCTTGCTGATGCCTGCTGGCATCCTCTTGGCTCTGATGTGTTATCCATGTGGTGTTACTGGTTAGTAGGGCACCCAGTTGGAGAGAGCAAGTTGGAAGAAATTCCTTTGATTTTCTTGGCTGTTTTCAAAGCCAGTACAGAATTTCACACCTTTTAGTCACTATTTATCTGGCAAGAAAGAGCGTTACAGAACAACACGGCTGGTTTCAGCTGACTTCAGCCAGTTCCAGATGTTCCCCTAGACTGATGCCCAGAGGATCCCCCAGATCTCCAAACGGGCATGGCAGAGCCATGTTTGCCACACGTGCCCCTGGGCTGCTTGGCAGTGAGCACCTCACCTTCTCAACAACAAAACACTAACTTGTTCCCTCAGCATCTCCTCCAGCCCCCAACCATCCTGGTGGCCTCTGCTGGACCGTAGTCTAGTGTCTGTCTAGTGCTGGGGAGCCCAAAACTGGCTACGGCACTCTGGATGCGCCCGCACGAGTGCTGAGCAGAAGGGAAGGAGCACCCAGCGCTGGCTGCGTGGCTGTGGATGCAGTTCGCTGCGGGGGTTGCCTTCTCTGCCACAGGGCACCTTGCTAATGATGCCTGGGTGTAACTGCTCCGTTTGATATCACAGCATCTATCTTTTATTGGGTAAAATGTTTATTATCTATTTTATTATTAAATTATAATCTCCTGTTTTTATTATCGTATTTATCTGTGTGTTCGTTTGAATATTTCTGGATTTATGTAGGAGTGAAACACTGCCGCTAAAACAAGGGCTTGAAGTAATAGTTAGAACAGGGCTAGATCCACACCTCTGCAAATACACTGTTATCTTGGTAAATGTGTGCTTTTCCAAGTAGTTTGAAGGCAATTTTTATACCCTTTTCTAGCTTGGCCACTCACGCATGTATCTGAAGCTACGTATCTTTGGTGTAATAAATGAAAAGCAATAACCGTGCATGTATATTGTTTTAAGAACAGGTAAAAGAACCAGGTCATGTCTAAAGCGAGGCGTTTCCAGAGCAGTTAGTATCAGCAAGCACGTCGAGGATCCTGGCAGGCTGGGCTCAAGCGGCCTGTGCTGAACCCTTCCAGCTTCAGTGCAGGACAAAGCTCTGCTTGCACTGCTCCCCCTCACACCCTGCTCGTGGCCGGATCTGGGGCACTGGCAGTGGGACTGGTGGCTGGTTCGGTTATTCCAGCTGTGAGCAGCAATGCTAGAGGATATATTGTAGCACTGAATACAAGAGTTAATTCCTTGTTTCAATGAAAACGGGGAGCCTAAATCAGTAAAGGCAGGAGTAGCACAGAAATTGCCTTGAAGTTGAGAGCAGTGGTCGGTGAAGTGCAAGACCTTTTCCCTGGGAACAGACTGTGTTGTGGGTTTGTAGAGAAGGAGATCATTCATTTGGCTTGAATGTGAAAACTTAATCCAATATAACTGAGCATTTTGTCTATGCAGGTTATGAGCCACACACCCTGTCCTGCGGGATAAAGATTTCTACTACTTAGATTTGCAATCCTATCAGTAAAGCTGCAGAAGCTTTCCCTGTTTGCCAGAGTGCCCCTGGATGGTCCGTGAGATTCGTGCTGTTTGCTTCGGTAGTGGCTCGGGGCAGATCTACAGATTATTTGTACATTTCATTAGAAATTACTTCCTCTGATCTCCTCAACTGATGGCATTTTAACTTAATTTGCTGTTGGGATTCTTCTCGTCTGCCTTTTCCAGCATTCTGAGTTCACCTGGTAAAAGATAATACCTCTTTCTACCACGTTTGCTTCACTTGTATCTCAGACCGGCAGAGCTGCGCAGCATTCCTGGGGTGCTGGTGGAACCTGGCTGAGGTTGTGGGGGACAAGCTGACCATGAGCCAGCAATGTGTCCCTGCAGCAAAGGCGACCAGCAGCCTCCTGGGCTGTGCCAGGCAGAGCGTCTCCAGCAGGTCAAGAGAGGTGATGCTTCTCCTCTGCCCAGCACTGGTGAGACATCCGCCGTATCTGCTGCTGGGCTCCTCAGTACAGGAGAGATGGGGACTTACTGGACTGAGTCCACTGAGGGGCCACAAGGAATATTAAGCGATTGGAGCACCTGACATACAGGGAGAGGTTGAGAGAGGTGAGACTCTCCAGCCTGCAGCAGAGAAGGCTCAGGGGGATCTTATCAGAGTGTATAAATACCTGATGGGAGGGAGTAGAGGTGATGGAGCCCAGACTATTCTCTCTGGTGCCCAGTGATAGGACAAGGGGCGATGGGCACAAATTGAAATACAATAAACTCCGCTTAAATATAAGGAAAAAAAAAAAAAATGTTGTGACGGTGACTGCACACTGGAACAGGCTGCCCAGAGGGACTGTGGAGTCTCCATCCTTGGAGGTACTCAAAACCCAACTGGACAGAGTCCTGAGCAACCTGCTGTGGTTAACCCTGCCCTGAGGAGGGGGTTGGACAAAGACAATCTTACAAAGTTTCTTCCAACTTCATCCACCCTCGGGATCTGGGATTACTGTAACTTTTGAAAACCCTAAAGATGTCTGGGAACAGGAAGAAACATTGAGAGCTCAGTACAGACCAAACACCAAAAAGCTGAGAGGAGTGCTTGGTCTTCTCTCAGTATGTTAGCAGTTAGCGTTTAGATGCAAGATGAAGATGGACTTGAATTTCAAGTTGCTTGTATATCCTGCAGCAAACATAGGCAATAAAACAACAAATGAGTTTGGGGGGTGGTGGTGAAGACAAAACCACAACTAAAAAGCAGAGGGCCGGTGTGGCAATTAATGCACACACAAATGCATCTCTGGTTTCAACTAGATGCAGAAAGAAAATTTTTTTTTTCATGTGTTTTTACAGTCTGCAACCAATCATGACCAAATCTGTGGCTAGAATTGGCCATTTCCATATTCGTCATGGTAACGTTCGGATTAACAGATTGCTAAAGCAGGGAGAATCTCTTGCTTTGACTGCTTTCCGTACCTCCACAGTAGTGGGGATGGTTATGCTGCCATTTGTGGGCAAATTCAATTACAGTAGAAAAAATTGAGGAGTAAGGGATTAGCTATGTTTGCTCTTATTTTTCTCTACCTCCTTCCCACACCACCCGCCAGTGAAAGTGAAATATAACTCAAATATTTCTCAATACCTGAATCTTGTTGGCCTTCGAGCTACAGGCCCCAGCTCCTACCCTGACTGCACCAGCAGAAAGCAGCACTGCTTTTAGCTGGGAATCTGAGTCTGCTGAGTATGAGTAACCATATTTTGATCCAAGACCACCCAACCCTAAACTATCGAGAGGAGCCTGGTGCAGTTGTTTAATTTTGCAAGAGCTAACAGCAGGAATTCACTTTGCTTAAAATGTCAGTTATGCCATTTTTATAGTGACTAATTTCTAGACTTTGTATTGAAGGAAAGTTTGCTTTGAACTGGCTTATTGTTTAAAAGCATCAGATTTTATGTCTGACCAGCTGTATTTTCAAGTATGTTACTTAGCAGGAAACTGCTCAGCACTGCATGGCTTGTCTGTCTTCATAAGAATATCTGACTGACCTGAGCTCCCAAGATTGTCGGCCATGGCTGTGCCCTTTCAATCCCCTGCGCTAGAACAGTCTGTTCCTCTGCCCAAAAGGAGAAAAAGTGGTTCAATAGTGTTTCAAGGAGTCGGTCCTGTTGAGCCCTAGACCTACAGCTGCAGAATGGCCATGATAGATTTGGGCAGGGGAGCTGCGCTGCTATTTACTTTGCCCAGTACATACCATTACAAAATAACATTTTTGTTAAACTGTGTGTGGAGCTTTATTCTCAATAGGCTTTTGAAATTCAGCCGTGAGGAGCGACAGACTTGCCTTTATCCCTCAAAAATCTGTTCAGGTTTGGCAGAAAGAAAAGCTCTGAATGTTGCCCTTCCCTTGCTTCTGCTCCTCAGAGAAACTTGACAGCCTGCTAACTATTGTGAACAAATGTGTGTGTCCTAAAGACTTGGACAGTGCAGGCCTGTGTCCTGGGTATTTTGTTAATAGGGAGAAGTTCCTCGGTATCCCACCCGTTTTCTTTCTAGAGCAAGGAGAGCATCCTTCCCCCTGGCTGGAGACCTGAGCCTGCAGGTGCTTGAGTGAATGGACGAAACGGCTGATTTAGTCTCTCCTGGCAGTGCTCAAGAGCCAGTACATGGCACTGACATCTCATTTTCTCTCCCTAGTCTTTTCTGATCATCATCTGATACCGTCTGGCAGGTCAGGTACGTGGTTGGCTGCCTGCACTGAAAACTGAGGGTTTGACAGGCAGTGCTTTTGTAGGGAATTGTTTTCGTAACCGGTATACAGAACAGCACTCAGCAACAAGACTGTTTGATGTAAGCACTCAATCAGAAGCAATTTGGAAAAATTGTGATGACCAATAAGTGCTTGTCAGAATATGCCACTTTGTGTGAAACATTTTAGTTCCCCTGAAGTGCAAAAAGAGGTGCCTGGGAGGCTGCTTGGCGTCGCAGTAGCCAAACATCCCAGCCGCATGGCTGGGACGCATCTGCGATGGGTGGCACAGAGGTGCGGAGCTGTTTGCACCCTGCCTTCCCGTGTCCTCAGCAACCCTCTGCCAGAGCTCACGCAGGTGTGGGGTTTGCTTCAAGGTGGGTAGGATTTACAGACTTGTCACTGCTTCCATTCCCCGCTCCCGTATCTTTAAGCCAAAATTTCTTTAGCTCCTATGCAGTCGCTAGCTCTAAATTTCTTCCCTTGCCTCTTGCCTTGTTTCCTGCTTGCTTCCCTATACAACTCCTGGCAGCGAGGCAGAGGGATCACAAATAGCTGGTCTTAAGAGTGGATAGCACTGATTACATTAAAATAAGCTCTGTGTGTCCCCAATTGCTTCCCACAGACATATAGTGCCTGCCTGAAATGCTGTAGTCAGACGCAGCTTGGTGGTGTGGAATCAAGAAAAATGGATGGAGGAAAGTACATTATATAGTGTGTTACATGTTATGTTGCATTAGCTATGTGTGTGCTTACTTCCTGCCCTTGGCTACAGGCACTATGTGCCGCACTTTGTGCACATCCACACAGAGCCATGAAATCCCACCACAAAAGAGGTGATTAGAGACTTCAGCTTTGCATGCCAGTAGGCTGCTGCAGTGCTTTGAAGTTTCCAATAATCCAAAAGGGTAAAACAGAATATTTTTTCCAACTTCCAGCCTTGGTAATCTTCCAACCTGTATCATTAGCAGCTCTTCCAGTGTGAATTACTGGATATTTGATGTTTTGGAATGGGCACTAGGAAGCCCTTGGATTTTTGCGACTGAACATACTTAACGCTGTAGATGTGAAAAGCTTGGAACTTAATACTTAGCAGAGATTTTGGCCAATTCTCAGCTTTGCAGTGGTTAATGTCACCAAATACGTAAACAGGAGTCAGGGTTGTACAAACTTTTTGAGGAAAAACTTGTCTATAAAAAAGCGGACTAAGGTCAACCAAGCAAGTTATAATGCTGATTTTGGTCAAATGTGAATGGAAAAATCAAAATGTTTTATTCCTCCACTTATAAACCTACAGTCAAAACGTTTATTTTGATCTTTATTTAAGCTTTATTAAAAACCCTCAAGATTTAAAAATCTTTCAAAAATTAAGTTTGTTTTTTTATCTGAAATGTTTCTTTAATCAAAATTGATATTAATTGTGGTTATTCACCAAAACTTTCCAAACACTTTACTGGCTTGTAATTTTGTTGTAGTTTTAGATGTGAATAGAGAAGTGTAACTGCTAAAGTACTTCCTCCGTTGCAGTGGGGGACAGACCTGGGCATTTATGTCAAGTCCTGAGTTTCTTATTCAAAATGATTACCCAGAGAATGTAACGGCACAATGATGCAGAAAGTTTGGCTATCTGCTGGGGGTCTCTGAGTCACGTCACCGCTCGCACCGTGGCTATTGGCAAGGTAAGGGGTATTGCATGGCAGGGGTTTTATCCAACTGGGAAATGCAGGTTAGAGCGATATGGTACCACAGCAGCATTTCTAACCAAAATATATTTAGCGTTCCAAGCAAGGTAGCTAATTTTTCCCCTTTTGTTCATTCTGAGATGCCAGAGGGAAGGGGAATAACTGTTATTGTAAGATGGATTGTACTTGGCAAATCAAAAATGATTAAAAGTGTAAACTGTGTCCACACTTTCAAAAATGAGGGAAGCCATGCCCAGATATCTCCACTCTGGGTCTGTGGCTGTCACTGTGGGGTGATGTCTTTGGTCTGGACTGAAAACATACAGATAAAGTTAATTTCTAACTGCATTCATGAAAATGGGGGTGTCCCTCGTGCCGGCACTGCTCGGGACAGGGCGGGCCTGAAGAGTTTGAACAAACCCCAGTAGAAATGAGGTGAGGTTCACAGGCAGCGAGCATGGCTGGCGGGGAGGCTGAATCGTGCCTTCAGGCAGGCAGGGGGGCAAGCTGGCGGGGTGGGGGGGGGGCAGCTGGCGGGGCGGGGGGGGCAGCTGGTGCGGCCTGGCTGCGGTGCGGGGAACTTTTAAGGAAGACATGAAGAGGGTAACAGAGCCATCCTTTCCTGGCAGAGCCCTGCTACATCTGTTTGGCTTTCCTCAATCCAAACATTACTTTCCTGACATATTCAACAACAGCAGCTCTTCACACACACACACCAGTGTTTGCTTTTGTCTTGCTCCATGAAAACCCTCCTCCCCCAAGCTCATTCTGTGGGCGGCTGACTGGGAACCGCCCAGACTTCCCATAGACGGCCACAGCTACGGTCTCTAAAAGCCCACGGGTAGGCACAGTGCATTTCATACTGTGGCTGAGAATAGCTAATGGCGAACGTGGTTGTGAGGATACGTGTTGTCCTGCTGGAGGCGGGTTTCTAGGAAACCCGAGAGATGCCAGCATCGTTCTGCTGAAGGGTCCTTGGTTGAAAGGGAGAGTGTCACCTCGGAAGGGGGGAGGCGAATCACGACATGCTAGAGATCAGTACCGAACATCATGGGCTTTTAGTGCTCTGACAAAAGAAATGTTTCTGCCGGTCAAAATTATATTCAGGAAAATATGGATGAAACAAGCCATGTTCACAAGATGTGGCCAGTTAGAGCACAGTTCCAGAAGCGGAGCTCGCATGTGTAGACAACAGTTCTAACTTTGCCTGCCTGCAGCTCAGGGTTGAGCTCCCAGGTACGTTTTCCCAGGCTACTGTTGCTTCCTTCTAGTGAGCGATGCTACACATCAGCCTTATAGATCTTTTTTTTTTTTTTTCTTTTAATTATCAGCTGAAACCTCAGGCAGTGCCCCTGACTTAGCACATCAAACTGCATGAGCTGAGGCTTGCTCTCTGCAGGGTACAACACACCCCTGTGAAGGGTAACGCTGTTAGCTCCCCAGCTGCAAAATGTCAGTCTTTGGGGGGAGAATTTTGCTTGGGAAAACTCTCTCATCCTGTGCAGGTGAACCCCGTGATGCAGTGGGGAGCATCAGCACCCCTTTGCTCTCTTAATCCTCACAGTTCAAGGGACTTGGGCACTCCTGTCTGAACTGGGAGCAGCTCATGAAAAGAAAAAGTGGGAAGCAGGAAACTTTTGTGTCAGTGCAGAGAGGACTGCTGTCTGCTAAGCCTAATAAGCCAGGGTAATTGAATTGGCATACTGGTTCACGTGTTTCACTGGGAGAGTTGGACGTGACCCCGAACTGTGATACTAGCGCCCCAGGAATTGAAAGCATGTCCTTGTGTGGGTCTGAATCCCTGTAACATGGTGTTTGTTTTTATCTAGCATTTTAGCATGTGAGCTGACAGAAGGTCTAGTTTGCAGTCCTGTGCATACAGAATTAGCCAGGCTGCAGGCATCTAGACAAAGAGCTGCATTAGGGCATGAGGAAAATCCTGCCTGGGTGTACATTTGTGCGTATTGAACGATGGGCAAAGGCAAACGTGTGCAGTTCTGCAAAGGAAATGTGGTCCCACAAGGTCCATGCCTGTCTGTGTAGGCAGCAACCGGACCTAGGCACAGAGCAGGTTAGGTGCTGGGACAGAAAGCCAACCAGAGACTGTTCTTTCGGGAAAGTGCCTTTCATTTCCAGGGCTTTAAGGCATGAAAAAGGGCTATTTCCAATAGCAATTTGGCATCCTCTACTTGGCAGAAGTGAGGACATTACAGCTGAGCTACTATCATTTCTAATCATCTCTGCGATGGGGCACTGGGCTGCACGTGGCTCACCACAGCCCTCCAGGAAAGTTCGCTGTCAAACAAAGGGAATTTTCTGATCAGGCATTTTCTGGGCAATGCCATCAGCTATAGCACTTTACATGGCTACATTTGCATTTTTTTTAGCTGATGCTGCCTTTCTCCTTCCTCTGTCCTGACTATTGATGGAGGTAAAGTACTTGCAGTTCAAAAGTTCGTACAGTGCAGGAAAACGGAGCACTTTGTGCTTTCCTGGGGCGCTGGCTGTTGCTGCTGTTCAGCAGTGCACAAGAGGGAACGCAGCGATGAGCCATTTTGAATGTCATCCACAGTCCAGCTCGGATCTGGGTGAATGGTGTGTAAGTTAAAATGTGATGCTGTATTTGCAGGAGCAAATGCACGCTTGTCTTCTGTGTACTACTGGTTTGTAAAAGCTCCATAGCAAATTAGTTGTTAGACTAAAAGTTTGGAAACTTTCTTTTACCCCGTGGAGCTTGTGAGATGTTTTGGAACCTCTGGAAACACTCTGACTTGGAATGAATTTTGTCAGGTCTCTTTGCACTGTTTGTTTTTAGCAAAACTGTGTCCCTTTTAGAGTTGTTCCCTGAAAATTATTGATAGGGGGGAATTGGCTGGTAAATGTTCTTAACCTCCATCTGGATCAAAACCAGACAGACAGAAGCTGCCGGGGTGTGAAGTTAGCAACTCTGCTCCATGATCCCCACACTGACTCTGACATGTAGGGCTCTGCTCACTGCGCAAACACAAAGCCTCCCCTTTTCTGCCTCAGCTGCTTTCCCTTCACTCGCTTTCCGCTCGGGCTCCAGCAGCGCTGGAGCAGAGGCCGAGCTAATGGCCCTGGCAGAGCCGGGAAGCGCAGGTGCAGCTTTACTTCTCTGCTTTAGTATTGCATCTGGCATTTCTGAGGGACATGCTCCCGCTTGGAAACCGGTGCCCTAAAATGTTCTGCAAAGTGTATAGTCAGGCCCTGTATTTCCATTTAATATGCCTGAATTATGTGTGTAAAAAGAGCTAAACAACTATAAGCAAATACTAGAGCCATTTGCATTTCTGGTAACATTTTTCACCTGCAGGAATATTTCAAACTCCACTGAATTCCTGAAAGAACAAGAAGTGAGGAGCGAGCCTTTGATCATCTCCCTGTGTTTCTGTGACGAGGTAGTTCTCTGCAGAAGCCCGTAGAAATCATGCTCATTTACTTAGTGGTTGTGTTTCTGTCCTGTTAGCCACAAATGTAAAGCAATCTATTTAAAGAGCTTCACTACCCTATAAATCAAACTCCTGAGGCAGGATGAGGTGGGGACATAGCCGCAGGAAATCTGATTCCGTCTGTGCTTTCCCTGTGACCGGGCGCAAGGCTCCGGGTCTGTATGTCTCAGCACCTGCTGCTCTGGATTTGCTGGTGTGAGGTTCGGGGAGGTGATGCTGCCCAGCCACAGAGCGTCGGCACCCGTGGTCATCCTCAACAGCTTGCTGTCTGTTTTTGTGTGTGATAACTTTTACAGCTGTAGAGTTTTGCCTGAGCTAATTGCTTGTCACTTGCCTGCTTGCTGTGATTTAGTTTTATTGTATTTTGTTAAGCGTTACGAGACAGCTCCCAAGCATGTGAGATGTAGGAGAATGTGAGGTCAAAGCTAAGGCATCGTTATTCACGATGCAAGTGCTGTTTTCCAGTGTCAGACAACACAGAGACCACCTTGCCAAGGACCACGTGAGGTAGAGGCTGTGCACGTGGATTTGCTGTGGCCGGGGCCATTGGCTCAGGAGCTCTCTGCGGCAGTTGCCAGTGGCGAAGGGCAAGGATGACATGAAGCAGGTAGTCTGACACAGCGTTCACCTGCAGAAGCTTTTTATTGTGGAGCAATGCTCCCGGTCTTAGCTAGTAGTCACTGATGTTATGTGACAGCGATAGGATGGCTGGAATAACAAAGGCTGCTTTTGAAGAGCATGTCCCAGAGTCATTGTCTTCTCGCAGTGTTACCACCTGCTTTGCTTTCTGCCAGCAACTAGTAGATTTGACGTTGCTGGTGGTTTCAGGGCTGTGGTTCGAGAGGCTGACAGTGCTGTGGACAGGCTACATAATACTGAGATAGCTGCAGGCATAGGACTCTTCCCAATGTGGGCAGGGAAATGCTCATTCCCCATCCTGTCATGGGAGTTAATGATCCTTTCCAACAGACCAGAGAGTTCATTTCCTCTGTACCTCTTCAGTTAAGGAACTCTTTTACTGGATATATGGACAGAAGAGAATAAACCAATTTAATCCTTTGTAGCTGAAGGAGCTCAGGGCAGTGTGGTTCCTCTTGTAATACTGGCAATTAAGCAACATTGCGGTGGAACAACTTGGAACATCTCCCATCCTGTGCTGTTCTGTACCAGGTTTGGAGGGACAAGTGAGATGCCCTGAAGGATGGGTAGGAGAGGCTCCCAGAACGTGATGAATAGCTGGAGGAAGGGGTTTCCTGCAGCGACATTTTGAGACCAAGGGTAGCTGTGGACAGTGGATGTAGGGCACCAGTGAGAACATTTGTGGTCATTAAGAAGTGGGAATGTTTGCGTCCGTCCTTTGGACGGAGGGAGAAATGGACAGAGAAAGCTGGGAACCTGCAGAGCCAGGCTGGGCCATGTGTGCATGGAAATCAGCATCACCTTCCTGAGATCTCTGTCATTTATCAGAAAATACTGTATGGAGCGAACACAACTCAGCAGTAGCTGCTCGAATCCTCGTGTTTTCAATTCTCTCTGTGTCTTGAAATGTCTCCTTATTGTGATTCAGGACAATGTACCCTTAGTTGAGTTGAAGTTACTTCAAGCTAATTGACAGTGTGAAGTAATGTACATTTTCTATTCTCTTCTTGTTTCCTTGATTTTTATGAGTCAGATCTCTGCTGCTGTGAAAGGTGGTGTGAAGGAATCTGCAGCTGGGAAGAGAGCAGCTCAGACAGAGAGAGATGGAGACTTTAGTGTCTGTGCTAGGAGAGACAGCAGAGCAGAGCAGGAATTAAATCAATTCTTATGAAAATAATACTGAGTTGGTTTCTAGGTCTGGTTCCCAGAGAACAATGCATTTGTTAATCGAGTATTTCTTATACTAGTAAGAGATCCTCAAATTGATTTGCATTTCACAGTCCACATAAATGTGGAGACGCTGCCAAAATTGTCTCTTTCTCTCCTCTGTTTTCATTGTAAGCATTCCAGAAAATGGAGCAAAACGCTTGTCCCTGCTGTTTGGTTCTTCGTTTCATGCATATACATTTCTGGGACACGCGTTCCTGGAGCATGGAGCCGAGTGCACACGCCTGGAGTTTCTGCAGGCTCGTATAGCTTTGAAGAAGAGAACCTAAAGCGTAAGTAAGATACTAGTGGAATTGAAGAGAATTTAGAGGAACAACAGTAGAGATTTTAAATTCCCGTAAATAAGTTCAGTCTCAGAACCAGAGATGAGTGTTCACCTGCCTTCTGCTTCCGTCTTAGAGATGTTTATTGGACTGCAGTAGGAAAGGAGATATTTACAAGATGAAACTGCTCACAAATGTGAGGAAAATCACTTATGTTACTGTTTTCTGTTGATGTTCATTGTAACGCAGTTTGCTGTTGACATCGCATTGCAGAAGGGATTTATCGGCAAACAGTCTTGGGTGCTAAACCTGCTGACACATGGCAGTGTCGGGGAACGCTGTAAGTAAGTTGGATAGCTTTATTTTTGTAGCGCTCTAATTAGTCACCCTTAATACCTCCATAAAATAGAAATGCAGATTTGTAAAATCCAGCCCCCAAAATCTCCCTGCTTCCCAGCTGGAACATATGTAGGATTCTCAATTTGAACATCTCAAGATGGCACATGTCTTGTTTTCCCTGAGCTTCAGTTTCTAAACTTCAGCAAGTATAGGAACAATGTTAGCCTGCCTTTTACAGCATCCTCCGAGTCTAGGAGAAAAGTTTGAAGGCATGAACTAATTGCCCAGGAACTTACTAATTCTTGCAGAGCTTAATTCAGCCTGGAAAGCTTGGGGCTGGCCCTGCCGCAGATGCAGCTCTCTTCAGTGAGTCTCTTCCCATTTATTCTGGAGTTGCGTGCGTTGGTATTGCAGGTGGGCAGAGGGAAGATGAGCATGCAGGTTAATTTACAGGCTCTTGCTTCCCTTGATGGCAATAACCTACTTCAAGGAGTGGAAGTCTGCACCTTCCTCCAAGTCTTTGCAGAGGGCTGGGAAGGGATTTTCTCTTGCCACCTCCCCGGGAGCGGGCGCGCGGTGCGGGGCGGGTGCAGCGCCGGCCTGCCCGGGCTCTCCTCCTGCTGCTCCCTCCCCGTGCCCCGCTGCACGGGGACTGCCCAGCACCCACCAAAGGCTCTCCCGGCTCAGGGCACCTGCCCTGAAAAGCAGCGTCCCGTTCCCTATTGATCGGCCTGAAATGCCGTATACCACTCTGTCGCTTTGGGATGTGTGGGGGACATGGGGCCCTTACTTAGCAGCCAGCTTAGAAATCTATTTACATTTCAAGCAGTGGAAACCTTCTCTGGCTCAAGAGGGGCTGAGTGGGGGCCCACGCCACTGATTTTTCAGGTTTAGTGCGGAAACAGTAGCTAGAAAGCAAGGAAGAGGCTTGTACAAGAACAAATGGTGTGATCCTTGTTCTCTGGGTAGAAACTTACTCTGTTCGAGAGCTTCCCCTCTAGCAGCCCCTGCAAGTTCCTTTAAAGCCAAATAGGCCATCTCCTTCTGTGCAAGGGTGGCAGGCAGAAGTAGGACAGGGTTTTGTCCTTTTGAACTATTAATACAGATCACAGAAATGTACCAAAAGATATGGAAACTTTTAAAAATATGATTAAACTCTGGAGATCATTTATTTTTTTTATTACAGCTAATAATGTATTTGGTGTAAAATGCAAGGCATGTTTTGATATCTTCCTTCCCTGGTGGAAAAAAGGGCAAAAGGGAGAATCCAAATTCACTCTCAGTTAAAACCTCTTGAACCTTAAATGTCTTTCTTCCCTGAAAGGTACTGTTTAAAAAGACATTTTTCTTTTCTAAAGCCCAAAGAAAAAAGAAAGTGTGTCCAGCCCAACTGAGCACACTGCTGCTGTCTTCTGAAGGAGTTTTAGCAAGTGTGTGGGATGATAAATTGCCCAACATCAGCCTTGGCGCCTGTGCATGGTTGAAGAGGAATACAACTTCACTCTGATGTATCTTTTTTTTCCCCCATGAGACAGAAATCATCATATCAGCTATTTTAAAAAGGCTTCTGCATGTACAATGTCTATATGATTTACAGAATCATTTAAATACCTGTAGATACCAGCTCTCTGAGAAATTTTGTCTATTGTGACTCACATCTTATATTGTAAATTTATCTGTAATTGTCATCTTTCACTGCAGGTTCCATAAAACTTAAAATATTTTCAGTAATTAATTGTAAATATTAACTCTATTGTCAGCAGCAAGAGTTTGGATTGTTTTGTTGTGGGAAAGTGGGAGGAAGCCACTGTTTTGGCAAGTGACAAGTAAATAGCATATCATTAAAAGCCAAGTGTTGGATTGGAGTCATTAAGTCCAGTAGCAGCAGATGTTCAGAGTCAAGTTCAGGGGTGAGTTTCTAGTTGGTAGGAGGCAGCTGTGCCGCGTGCGTGTGTGAAATGCAGATTGGTGTTCCTTGGAGAAAGCTTCGAACCAGACCTCATGGATTTACCCAGACCTGTGGAAACCTGAAGGGTTTTGTGCTGCTCGCTTTTCCGAAGTGTCTGGCAAGTGTTTCTAGAGGATGGGTTCT